>NC_139459.1:223130000-224380000 GCF_057233095.1 Heloderma suspectum
CCAGGGAGAAAGCCATAAGCCAGGAGTAAAACTGACCTTGCATGTCTACCCTCACCACACCACCCTGACAATGACATGGGGAATGAGATGGATATCAATAAAATGGAACACCAGAAGCAGATCACAGTCACTGAAAGGCACTGCTTTAAACAACACCAGGGTTGTCCACAGAAAGAGAACTGGATAGACCACTTGCACAAGTGAAGTGCAAACTGGAGGAAGGTTCCCCCTTTGGCCAGGGATAGATTGTTGCATGCTATCTTCACATGCACAGCTGGGCCAAGGGAGGTAAATGCATGTGGCAGCCTCTAGGCAATTCTTCTGCTTCCAAGTGCAGAAACTGTACTGCAGGGGTGGGCAATTTGTGGCCCTCCAGATGTTTTGGCCTACAGCTCCCATCAGCCCTAGCAAGCATAGTTGATGTGGAGGGATGATGGGCATTGTAGGCCAAAACATCTGGAGGGCCACAAGTTGCCCACCCCTGCTGTATTGGAGATGAGGTCATGTGGCTGGCTCTTACCAACCACCACCATGGTGTTTTTGACCTTCTTCCAAATGGGTCCTAAGGCTTTGATCAGCCATAAAAGGTCTATGCCAGCCATAAAAGAAACAGCTGCATCTGTGGTTGGGCTGCAGGGATTCCTTCCTGGCTATTCACCATCCCTACTTGCAACATCATCACATTCTACTGCAATGTTTTCACAGATCTGAAACCAAGCAGATTCGGAGGTAGCAGTTGCTTTAAGAGTCCCATGCAGCACTGGGGCCAAAACCAAGTGGAAGCACCTGTCTGACTGGGGTAAAGCAACAATTTCTAACCCAGTTAACAGTCATAACAACTGTTTTGTGAACTGCCCAGAGAGCTTCAGCTATTGGGTGGTATAGAAATTTAATCAGTCAACCTTAAAGGCAGAACAGCACAAAACATTTGCAATGGGGAAGTATCTGACAGTATTTCCACATGACCCTATGGAAAATCTGAAGATAACCCATTGATTAAAACATGCAGGCCAAGGAATTAGAACAGAGAGCACTTAAGAACTCTCCATATGTAAGAGCCTATTGCCATATTCCTCTGGGACAGAGTTAGTCCTCCAGTGTAAATAATCCATTCAAGAAGCACTTAAACCATCGTTCATATATTCAGTGCTAAGCTTGGCTTCTGATTTAATGTGATGGATGTAGACTGATTAATGTGTTATGAACACAACCATGGCTTCTTGAGAATGGTGTCAGGGGCCTTTGGAAATCTGAGTGACATCCCTGAGGAGCAAGCGTCACCCTGGAGCAAATGTTCTTTGTGGCAGTGGGCATTAATGAAAATGAATGTTACCACAGTCCTTACTGTTTCCTTCTGTCTTCCTGAAATGTTGCAGCGGAGGAAAAAAAGGAGAGACAAAAAATGGTTTCACATTTGTAAACTCACAGAGAAGTTGTCATGTCTTATAGCTGACATTTAACCTACTTCAAGGAATAGAGCCACATGTTTGATTGTGATTGTGAAGGGCAGAGTTGGAGATAATTCTTCATGACCTCCATTTTACCCTAAGAATACTCACAGTCATTGGTTGGATGGGACCTTGAGGTCCATAAGGTTGCATGGATCCTGAAGTGAACCCCTCCACACAACTTTTGGTATTCAAAAAGTGATACTACCTAGTGAGCTATTGTTATGTTCCTCAGGCTGCAGGTAGAGATAAGGGCCGCCCAGTTCATTCATGGCTGTGCTGAGATTTGGAGCCAGGGACCTCAGGCTCAGAGTTCATACTCATAACCATTGAATGACTCCAGCTCACATTACTTCAGCATTTATTTAATTTCAAAGCAGAATAAATTATACATCTATTTGGATATTGAAGAATTGAGAAGGAAGGGCAACAAGCATCATCCTTTTGACCTTGGTAAGTCTGTGGAAAAAGTATTGACCATTTTGATTATATGTATCAGTGGTACTTCCAGTGGCCTCATAGAACCTGAAGGAGGGGGTCCCCGACGCACACCACCTCTTGATCAACAGTTGCCCCTTGAATTCATCAGCATCACTGAATTCATACTAGTATTTGAATGCTGTCGAACAACCCTGATGACATTTGATACTTTTGTTTTGAAGTTTAGAATGGCGCCTGGAATGACTATTCAGCATTCAAGAACTCAGACAGAAGTTGCCGGATATGGCACACAACCCAAACTTCTGTTTCACATGTGAAGCTTGGGAAATGTTCCAATAGGGAAGGAACGTAGCTCAGTGGTAGAGCACATGTTTTGCATGCAGAAGGTCCCAGGTTCAAGTCCCTGGTTTCTCCAGGTAGGACTAGGAAAGTATCCTGCCTGAAACCCTAGAAAGCTGCTGCTAGTCAATCTCAACATACTGGGCTAAATGGACCAAGGGTCTGACTTAGTCTAAGGCAGCTTCCTGTGTTCCTATGTTCTTGTGAGGCCACAGGCAAATGGATGAGGCTGCAATGGTGCAAAAATATTATGAGGCGACATGACTAATGTTCCCCTCTCTTGGCCAGTATGCCTCTTAGCAATATTTTGCGATCAACAAGAGAGCGAAGAATGGGGAGAGGTACATGAAATGAGAAAGCTGTGGATTTGCCATCTGTCATCCCTAAACAAAAAAATTCAATTCTCTCCATTCTCTGGACTGATTGCAGCAGCAGCTGAAAGGAAAGGAGACACCTTAATTTTCTCCCCTCATATCAGCCTTTGGTATTGCTTTGTGTTTCTTTGCATTATCTCTGAAGTTCTTTCCCCGCATTCTTTCCCTCTCCTCTCCAGCCACTAATATAATAGATCTTGTCAGTCTCACAACCATGTGAAAATATTGCATGGTGTCAACTCTGTGCCTTTATAGAAATACTATTGATGAACTCTCTCTATATACGCACAGAAAACTGTCAGCAGCATGTGGGGAAAGCAGGGCACCAAGGTAAACTGGTGGAAAACAAAACTTCTGTGGTAGAGTGTGTGCTAAATCTTGGATAAATCCTAGATACTCTGTAAACTGATTCAAACAAATGTAATGTCCAGGAGGTGCAAAAGTTCTGGTATGATCAAACTGCACACTCCAGATTATTTGAGGTGGGGAATCAAGTAATGATCTTTCTTTCCTTGCGCAAAGACAAGCTCAAAGCTGCTTGGAAAGGCTGCTATGTAACCGGAGACAAATTAGATGACTTGACATATGTAGTCATTAAGGAAAGGTCTGAGAAAAAGCTAAAAGTGGTGCATGTAAATACAATAAAGCCATATTACATAAGAGGTGGAGTATTACAGGTACGCAGGGTACCTGATGAAAATGTGGAGTCTGAAGAGACAGCAAGGCTGTGTTTCCATGATAACAGAAGGAGAAGGCTGGAGTCACTTATCTGCATTTTTCTAGGAGCCGGTTTTGGTCCGGGCAAGGCTCCACAAGTATGTGCAGAGCAGCATTTTAAGTCGCTTCACATAGCATACTTCCTGGTAGGGGGTTTGCAGTGAACATCATCTGACTGGCAGGGGCTGCTCAACCAATAAGAGAGGCTCACCCCCCCCCCCCGGTCCAGGCCCTCCCCCCCTTTCTCTGCAATGGAGATGCAAATTAGCTACTTCTCTTGAGTGCATTTAGGAAACAAGCATCATAACCAGCCCCCTTTCTAATCCGAAGGGGGTGGGTGAGAAAGGGAAGAGATAGAACTGGATCTTCTTCCCACATGAATTACCACCACCGATTCTGAATTGCATCCATATCTACGGAATGGGAGGAAAAGGAGGGGGTGGTGGGTCTTTTCTTAAAAAAAAAAAAAAAAAGGAATTTGTGTCCTGCAGCAGAGTCACCCATGTACCACATACACGGATAGCGAGAGGCAGGCAGAGAGACGGGAGGATTTGGGAGCCGCGGAGCTCTGCACTCCAGAAAAGCCCAGCATTTGCCCTCTGTCGTTGCTGCTGCTGCTGGCAACTTGGGATAGAAGCAGCCAGCTCTGTCTTCCCCAGCAAACCTCATGATATCACTCATGATACCCACGCTGTCACCGGACCACGGATCTTGCTGTGCTTCATCCCACTCCATGTTTCTCTCTCTTTCCCCACCCCTGCAAAACAGAAAACAAGCCCTCATCAGTGCTAAATGAGGTTTAAAAGTCAGTGTGTATGTGTGTGTGTGTGTGTGTGTTTAAACTAGCTGAGATCTCGGTCGTCCTTCCCCATCCCACCCATTTCCTTCAAATGCTGAAAAGGGGGCAGATCTGGGGGTGGGTGGTGTTGCCGATGGTGCACTGGGTAGCTGTCATGGAGGGGCAAATTAGGTACTTCCTTTGTGCGCATTTTGTGTCAAGCCTTGCAACCAGCCCCCTTTCTAAGCCAATGGTGCGCTGGGCAGCTGTCACAGAGGGGTGAATTGGTTACTTCCTTTGTGTGCATTTAGGGGGCAAGCCTCATTGAGCACAATGGGTGTTACTTCTGAGTAGGCACTACTTGGTTTGTGCTGGGAAACACAGGGGTGGGAGACCCCTTGACCGGGGTCATGGTGCAAGGCACACCCCTGGGCAGGGCTAGCATACCTGAGGTCAATGCGGGGGCTGGGGGACACAGCAACTATACCACCGAGAACCCGACTTGAGGAAAAGAATCGGACTTTAGTCTCAGAAAATCCAGTTTTTCCCTGATAAGTTCTGGGGTGGCTGCTGGATGGCCAAGTCGTCATGTATCCCTAATGACCACCACGCTCAGCCACCTCGGAGTACATCGCTGGTGGAAACACCCCCCAGGAAGGAGCAGCCTAGAAAACAGTATAAGGACAGCTAGGGTAAATGAACTTGCATTTTGCAACTTTTATTTTCTTTTAATGCCTTCTGTATCACTCAGCTCTATTGTGTAAATACCTTTAGTTGTAATTTGTTTGTTTTAAATCTACTAGTAAACCGTTGTCGTTAAACCCTGTGTCTAGAGTGTCAGTCACCCCACGTCCACAGCCTAACCCCACATTACTGGAAAGGGGAAGGTAAAAGAAGGAAGGTGAGACTCTTAAGGAGGGAAAAGTTCCTTAAGGAGTTGCTCAAGGGGTTCAGGTCATAAGGGGAACCTTGATGGGTATTTAAATCTTTCCACCAACACCATTTCACCCAGTTAAATCACCGCAGTCTCCTGAAGCTGCTACAATCTGTGTTCTCTATTGCTGATGAGGGCAGGACTTGAACCAATGGGTGGAAATTGCAGGGGAGTCTATTTCAAATAAACATTAGGAGACACTTTCTAACAGAAAGTACTGCTCAACAGTGGAATAGTCTTCCTTGGAAGATGGCTGGCTCTCCTTTACTAGAGGGATTTAAACAGGGGACTGGGCAGCCATCTGTCACGGAAGCTGAAACTGCAAACTGCTCTGTGGATCCTAGATGAGGTCCAAGGTACCTTCCAACTATATAGTTCTTTTATCTTCTCCAGAGAGAAAAACGTACAGGTAGTACCCTATGGATTAAAAAAATAATAATTCAAATCATTATTAGGTTTATACCTCACCTTTCCACATACTAGGTGCCTAAGATAGCTAACACAAGCAAATGCAATATGCAATTACAATTAAAAATGGTAAAATGTTGAAAAGTCTTTATGTTTGACTTGGAACCAATAGCAGCTTTGTGTGTGTGCATGTGACATAGCTCAGGGAAATGGCATGGGAGGAAAGGGTTAAATACTGTTCCCCCCGCCCACTTCTTCTGCAGTATTCAAAGTAGATGGGGGATGCTAATTATCAAAACAAAAACAAAAGATGGAATATCCTGATCATGGGTTCCCTTGCTTGTGTCTAATCTGGCCCTGAGTTATTTGATGGATCTCATAAGGTTTTATGAAATAAAGTTAACAAAACCTATGGGCCAGTTCACACATAAATCTTTATTACTTGATGAATGTGTGAATGAGCCATCATAGATCAAATAGCATGGATGGAGCTTTCATATTAACCCCCAAACACAATGCTTCTCAGTGGATTCATGTGGGAGTCATCAAGAGGTGAGAAACTTTGGGACATGTGCATTTGTAACCCTACCCTAAGTGTTGCAGTCTCTTCAAATAGAACTAAGATAGGAAAGTCACTCTCTTCCCAAACAAAGGCAGATGACAGTCCTCTGTGTGAAGGGCTGCCAGAGGACCATCCTCTACTACTTGAAGGCATCTTCTATTTGAAGGACTGCCCTGACCAATTCCAGTTTAAGGATAAAGAACCATCAGAACTGTTGCCCATCAGCACTGAGCACCTGGAAAGCAGAGTAAACAGGGAGGTACACAGCTCACTTGGTCACAATCTTCCACACTAGGGGTGAGATTCACTGTATTTCTATTCAAATTATAATAATGATTTCTATCTTTGCACCTATGCATATAAATTAGCATGTGCAAACTTTATGCAAATTACTGTCCTCATTTTTGGTGATGCATTTCCTCTTCATAAGTGGTCACCCTAGGCAGAGACAGGACATAGTAGGTAGGGATGTATAGATTGTGTAAAATTCATTCCGTCTCTGTTTCGCAGACTGTCAGGTGCCTTTTGTTCCATCGTCCGGCCATCTACAGAATTGGATTTTTTTTGTTTCCAAATTTGCACAAATGCACGATTTTGCACATGTAAAAATGCACAAATTCCCTGAAATGTGTATTATCATGCTTTAGCCTATGGGGGAAATGTGCATTTTTGGCTTTAAAAAAAAATGCGTTTCTATGTTTCTGTGGCAAAATTTGCCCCAAATTTGGGGAAGTTACAAAGTTGGTCCACCAGTCCGCAGAATCCACCCAACAGGGGAAATGCCGTCCACTGCAGAATCCATGGGTTGGATTCATGAAAATCCAAGCTCATTCAGTTCTGTTGCAGATTTCTCTGACATCCTAATAGTAGGCACGTAGTATGCCTATACTATTATTTAAGGTTTTTCATGTAAAGTCTCTAGAGAAGCACAAAAGGAATGTTTGGTGCTGTTATGGGCACTGTATACAGTTCTGACCTTTCTTTCCAAGATAAAGAGAACCTTTTCCTTTAGCAGGAACCTCCCCCACCCGCACACACACACACAATAGCACCTCCATAAGCAATAGGTAGCATGAAAGGGATCTATTACAACACAAGCAACAGAAGATCTCATATTGCTGCATGGATCTTGACTCCACTTGGGATTAAATGGCTGAATTAAGTACAGACAGAGATCTCTTTCCAATCCACATCTGCATGCTTTCAAACCTCCCATGTTTTAGAGCCATTTAGTAGGTGGTATAGATTGCTAAAGCTATTTGTTAGCTCCAACAACAGGCAAGGCAGGGGGTGGAGGGGGAAGCATGGATCTTTTAAAAACATATTTGCTGTTTGCTTTGTAATTTCTCAGTGGACAATTAAAGTTACACAAAAGAGCCCCTTCAGCAATTCCAAGCTGAGAGTGTAGAATAGTTAACCATCTTGCATTCACTTGCACTTCACATGGCTGAGTCTGGAGCCCATATCATTTTGACCTGCCAAATGTAAACTGCTACTGCAAAGACATGTGTGCACGCACATTTAAAAGGCACATTTAAGATAAGGGAGAGAATGAAAGGCAAAGCAAAGATATAATTTGGGTATGTCTATCTTTCATTTTCATCTTGCTAACATGGCTATAATGTTAAAATAGCTTTCCTTGATAGGGTCACCACTGAATTTCACTCCATCCTGAATTTGTTTCAATGGTGTAGTGGAGTCAGGGCTCACAGGGTGGAAGCACTGGGACTTTCTGATTAGCAGGAATGTCGGCATCATCTGTCACCTCCTTCAGACTTCCCTGCTCCCTGTGAGTTGAGCTGCAATCTTCACAATCGCTGAAAGAAAACTGATTTTCTCAGCAACAACATACTGTTGTGAGCGACCCCTGTCGTAGTGCAAAGTATTTGGGTGCAGGAAGTTGGTCTTGAATTGGCAATCGACCCCTTACCTTTACAAAATACCTACTTTTGATGGAGACGAAAACTGCTAGAACTGGTTTGTTAACTTTGAGATAAAATATTTCTCCCTGGTGCTGGGAAAAATAACTCCTGGAAAATCTTGAGATGGTGGTCTTATGCTCTTTGGGGATATGTTGTGTCCCTCTCTTTCCCTTTCTCATGCAATGTCAGGGCTCTCCAGCCAAAGTCCAACATGCTAACCCTCTGCCAACCCAGTAATCTATGGCATTCAGCTTATCCTAATAAACTGGAATTACGCTATGTGCTGCTGGCCTTTGGTGTGTGTGCACAATATATACCCACAGACACACATATAGATAGGGATCAACACAGCAGCCTGCATTTTTGGACTCTCTTGGGGACTGTCATAATGAGTGCCTGCACTTCAAAAATGTACCACTACAGCACAGCTGAAAATGTGCAGATGTGCACAATGGAACTGAACAAGACTGGAAACCAAGGCCACAGTACTGGGGCTCACAATACACTGGTGATCTGGGAGCCGCTCGTAGTGCCGTTCGTTCCTACACCACTTGGGAAACATCCAGAAGCTGCAGCAGTGCTGGTGTGGCGTGACGCCACAACATGGCCTCCTACGATGTGACTCAAAGGTTCTTACGTTAGTCCAGTGGCATAGGGAGGGGTGGTAATGTAGTGGCTCCCGTGCCCATGAGTAATGTGAGTACTAGGTGAGGCCTGCAGCAGATTCTACTGCTGAGTCCAGTATCGCCGGTTATGTCATGCATGCACACCACTTCACACTGATGCAGGAGGCTTTTGCATGTCTGTGGTGTGGCCTACCATCTCTGGGAAACCACTGGAAGTGCAGGAAGCCAGAAGAACTCACTAGATTCAGGAACATTTCCTAGTGGAACTGGGCCATCCAGAATTCAGAATTCATTCCAGAGTAGAGGATATTGCTTCAGCAGACCTCTGGGTAGAAAATACAAGATCCACCAGATCTTTCCCAGAGCAGAACTAGGTGGTTCTATCTAGAGTTGAAAAAACACATCTGTCTCCTCCCCACCCCTCCATCCCCCCAAATCTGGAAATGTTCTGCAAATTTCACTGGCAAATATTCTCTGGCTACACAAATGTTCAGTGAATATTTGATCTTCAGCACTTATATTTGATATTTAAATATTTTGCAGTAGCAGCCAACATTTGACAGTATGGGACAGCTGGCATACAACAGCAAAAAGAATGTGATTGTATCTGACACGTAGCTAGGGATGTACAGATTTTCTTAAATTCATTCCGTCTGTGTTTTGTGGATTGTGGGGCGTCTTTCATTCCATCAGAATTGACAATTGAACTTTTTTTTAGGGAAGTACAGGATTTCTTTCCACATGTGCAAGTGCACATTAGCACTAATATGCACATTAGTGCTAATGGACATTAGCAGAAGTGCAAATTTGCACAAATCCCCCCTGGTAGAATCTGCGCAACTCAGAATCCACAGGTCGGATTCATAGAAATCAGAACTCATTTGAATCCATTGCAGCTTTCTCCAGCATCCCTACATGTAGCAGTCAGTATTTGGCAATATTCAGAAACTAACTTGCAGTAGCAGTCAGTACTTGACAACATCAGACAACTAGCAAACACTTTTTGACAGTATCTGGCAGCTGACATGCAATGGGAAATAGATTGTATTATATTAATTTCATTCATTTATCCATTAATTGAAAAAGGAACTATGAATTCTGATCCTGAAATACAAATATTGATATTGAAGTTCAAACTTTGCCATCAGAATGCAACTTCCGATGTTTGGAAACTAGCTGGACTTTGTCATTTCTCCTCCATTTTCCTGTGTCTTCACTTGTGCATGGGGAGTAAGCAACAGTAGTACACAAGGGCTCCTCAACAAATGCCTCTCTTGTTGTTTGTCCTGTAGGAGAATGAGGCAAAACAACCCTTTGCTTGTATAGCTTGGCAGAAAGTGACTGAGGATGCAATCCTATACACCCTTACCTCAGAGTAAGTCGTACTGTTGAACTTGGAGAGACTTCTGAATAAACATGCACAGGATTACACTATAAGATACATAAGTAGCGAGTGTGGGGGCCCATCTACACCTGACTTTTACTCCGGGGCGGGTGTGAGTCGAGGTCCCTTGTGATAGATGGCATAGTTGCCACTTCGCAGCAATCCGTGGTTTTCGCCTGGAAAATGCAGATTTCCAAGGAGTCATTTTGCTGCAATGTTTTTCGTTTGCTACGGGTTTCCCCACACTTGTGAGCTGTCTGTCTCTTCCCCAGACCGACTTCTCATTTTGCGGTGGGGTGTGTTGTAAGCGTGCATAGTACCTGCATCACTCTGTGACACCCCTTTACTCCCATCCCTTCACAGCTGCGCAGTTACAGAGGCACAGAGGGGCGTTATATAAATCATCTATTTAATCACACTTTCGCATAGTTTTGCAGCTTCATATCTTCGCAATGGTTGCTTCTCGGCTCAGTACCCAAGGGCTAGGCAGGGGAGTCTTGGGGGAGGAACAATATCGCTCTGGCCACCATTTTGGAGCGATGGCTAGGCACGTAATGCTCATGCTCATGAGTGCAAACCATCATTCTTTGATGAGCTTCCACCGGGCTTTAAAAACCTGGCTGTTCAGGCTGGCATTTGGGGTGGGTTAGGGTTTTTTAGAGCAGTGTTGTTTTGTTATGTTTGTTGTTGTTGTTGTTGTTGTTCAGTTCAGTTTCAGTGTTGTTCAATGATCAGTTGATTATGTAAATTTATTAGTACTGTATGCCGCCTAGAGTGGCTGGGTAGCTGGCCAGATGGGTGGCTAATAAATCAAATAAATAAATTAGATAAATAAATCATGAAAGTCTCAGGCTGGGGAACTGACAAATTGATGGGGGGGGGAGTGAAGGAGCACAAAACACCCACTTTTTATAGGGATGTATGAAAGTCACTTACCTTTTGATGAAATGTGATTTGAGGTAGGGGGGAGGCGCCCCGTCCCTCCCCCCGAAATTCTGGCCAGGGGGGGAGGCGCCCCGTCCCTCCCCCCCGAAATTCTGGCCGGGGGGGAGGCGCCCCGTCCCTCCCGCCGCGAATCCTGGCCAGCTGGGTCTGCAAATGGCGGCAGCCGTAGCCGCCGCCATTTGCGTCCCTGCAGTCAGCCATGATAGGCTATGTAAATGTTTACGTAGCCTATCACGGCTGAGTAAAAAAACAAAACAAACACCGCACGTACGCAAATGGCATAGACGCTACGCTATTTGCATTCCCCTTATTTTCGCCGTAGTCTACGTAAATGTTTACGTAGACTAGACGTGCCAAAATAAGGAACGCAAATGGCAGTGCCCATGGGCGCTGCCATTTGCGTACGTGCGGTTTTTTGTTTTTACTCAGCCGTGATAGGCTACGTAAACATTTATGTAGCCTATCACTTTTTTTTTTTTTTTTACTGGAAATGGCGGCGGCAGCAGCTGGTCGGAAGACCGGCCGTCGCAGCCGCCGAACCACCGCCTAACCGCCGCCGCCAGGGAGATTCGCCCAAGGTAAGTCCCGTCCCGGGGGGGCAGGGGGACAGACCATTTCACCACCGATTTCGGGGGGCCGAATGCACTGGCATTCGGCCTCCCCGAGATTCATGGCGAAATTCTCTGACATCCCTAATTTTTACCTAAAAAAGGATGGAAAGACATAGCAGAGCCCCTCAAATACAAGACAGCCACTTAAGTCTTGAGCCCCCACACACACGGGACTGCACAGCTGCGCATTTCAGTATAATGGCAAAAACAAAACAAAAAGGGCACGGCGAGTCCGTTAGGGAAGCGCAGAGTAAAAATGTGTAGTAAAAAATGCACAGGGCATGGTGATTCGAAGCCGCGTTGCTGCCCAGTTGCAACAGGGTGGGGGGTGAAAGCGGTGCCATGTAGATGGGGCCTGGGAGAGTCCTTGGGACCAGGGGCTAAGCTGAGAGTCTATGAGAAGTTGAGCCCAGGGTCGGCGTCAAAGGTCAGCATGGTTGGGCAATTGCCGAGGGCCCACAGCCCAGCAGGGGGCCTATTCCAAAAGCCCCTTGGACCAGCTCCTCTTCTTCTTCACCACTGCAGCCTGCTTGTTCACCCTCCTCCCACTCTGGCCCAGACAACAGCAGTAGTGTGAAGGAGGAACAGCAAATGCCTGTTTCCTCACTGGCTCTCTGCCTGGCAAGCCAGCCGGTGGAAGCAATGAGGAGGAGCAATAGCAGCTGGCGACAATCGTGGTAAGCAGGTCGACTCCCTGAGAGAGGAGACCCACTGAGGGTTCTTGCCCAAGGGCCCCCAAAACCTGGAGCCAGCACTGGTGGAGCCCACAGCAGGTCTTGAACCACTTACCTGAGGAATATCAGGTGGAAGAAACCTGCACACCATTACCCAGCTCTCCCCCAAAGACAGAACCGCAGGGGATAAGCCTCACAAGCCAAAGACGTCTCCCTGTACTGTTCCCCCACAGATGCCTGCAAGAGCTGCAAGGTCAGGCCTGCTCATCAACCTGAACAATGAAGCAAGTTGTTCTTTTTGCCTTTGCCCCATCCTCAGTGACACAGGCTCTGGGTCTCCCAAGGTCAGTTGGGAAGGCTTTGGGGGCAGGATTCCAGCTTTGTACCCCTACTCAAAGGGATGTTGGACCCAAGGAACTGAGAGCTTTGCATATTAATTACTGTGATTAATGGGTGCTCAGTCAGAGTAGAAGGGAGCTGGTGCAGATCTTGGAGAACTGGGTAAGATGCCCATGGTGACCCAACCCATTAGTTAGGTGGGGCACACAGCTTTCCGCTCTAGCTAAAGCTTTCAAAGTTTTCCTAAGGCAGCCTTCCCCAACCTGGTGCCCTCCAGATGTGTAGGATTGCAGCTCCCATAATTCTCAGTCAGCATAGCCAATGGCCATGTTGGCTGGGAACTATGGGAGTTGTAGTTTAACTCATCTGGGGGTGCCAGGTTGGAGAAGACTGCACTAAGGGCAACCTCACCTACGGGAAGTTGCAGTAGACTAGGCCTGAGGTTATTTGTGTTATTTTGAACTTACATCTCAATTTACAGTCAAGACAGCTGTGGAAACACGAAGAAGGGTCACTCACTTTGAATCTTTTTTGAAAGGGTTGCATGCTTTTCACCAAGTACAGCCAGGGAAAAGTGTCCTTGCTACTGGCCTAACATGGCTTCCCAAGTGCAGTGATGGATCCACCAAAACCCAAGTAACCAGGAGATGGATATGCTCACTTCACCGTTGTCCCATGTTTGTGTTGGCTTTATTTTTCTAAATGGAAAAGTACCCAAAGGATAGTATACATAGTTGTTTGTTTTTTAAACAACCCATTTAACAGCCTTATCCTAAAACAAATGCTTTCACTATGCATAAATGCTTAGAAGAAAATGTACCAACATAAAGGGAGACTCAAAGTCACAACCTCCTAATATTACTCCATCAAGCCAGCACTGCAAAATGATTAGGCTTGGGGCAAAAAACACATTTGTCCACCTCTCCTCTCCTCTGGGGAGGTAACAATTCTCAGAGGATAGCTGTGATAGTGTACTGCAGCAAAAACAACTAATGGCAAAGTCCTATGCATGTTTAGACAGGAAAAAATCCTACAATTCCCAGCATTCCCCATGGCTGGCTGTGGAATGCTGGGAGTTGTAGGATTTTTTTTCCTGTCTAAACATGCATAGAATTGCACCCTAAGAGTTTTGTGGCATCTTAAATTTGTTAGTGTTTAAGATTCCACAAGGGTTTTTGTTCTTTTTGTTCTAGAGAAGTAGTTTGCATAGGAAGCACCAGAAAGAGGGCAAGGGGGCACATGCCCCTTTAAAAAGTAGTTTGCCTCTACCAACCCTCCCTCACTGCTGGTCCCCTATAACTACTTGAAATAAAAACAGGTTGATGTACGAATCACAACTGCATCATAGATTGGGAATTAAAATACGGTCCCAATCCTAAGCATCCTTACTTGAAAGTTGACCCCATCAAAAGCAATAGGACTGACTTCTGAGGAAATATATTTAGAATGGGAGCACTAATGTGAAATATACCATTATTACTCTTTCAAAATCAAACATGGGGCAAAGCTCTACATCACCCTGAAATGTACTTTCCCTGCTCTGTACCCTTTCCCATCTTTTTTTTTTTTTTTCTGGTGCCACCACTGCTAGCTTGGGATCATACATACCTTTATTTTATATTTTATTACCCATTTTATGTTGTTCTGTTCTTCCTTTCAATACAGTAGCAGCTCTCCTGTGGCATATCATTTGCGAATTACTGGCCCACAGATTGGTGCAGCACCAACCTGTGTAAACATAAGCAAAAAATGTGGCACATCAGGGAGACCTATCCACCCCCTGAATGCACCGATTTTTGTTTCTCGTGCTTCTGTTTCATTGTTTTCCATCAGGCCAGGAAATGCAGGTCTGTAATCAGAACTGGAGCTGGCTTAGTGACACTTGATCCCACCTGTGGCGACAGCTGATTGCGCTGGATTGCAAACATCTGGTTGGTGATTGTTTTTCTCTAGTAAAAAGGGAAATAGAACTCAGCCAACAATAAGGGGTACAAACACTGAAAAAGGAAGGGGAATGGCATGGAACAAATAGCTGTAATCCATTATTTTAAACTAGTTTGTTCTGTTCTCCAATCAACCCGATGATGACAAGACTTAAAAGGCTGTCTCTTTCTCTGGCTGAGAAGAGGACAGCCTTGGAATGACTACAGAGTAATTGGTTGGTACTTAAAGTCCAAGTATTAAAGATCTTGAAGCAGTAACTCATTGGGAAGATATTGATCACTCATCACAACAGAGAAATACAGTCTCTACAGTGTACCATTTATCTGACATCAAATCAGCACCAGGTTCATTACTCTTTGCAGCACTGCCAAAGAAGAGAAATACAAAATTAGTAATAAACTGAAAGATGGAGGGGAAGGGAATAAAGGCACAGGTCTTAGCTGCCCAAATCAAAGCTTGAATGGCAAGCCTCAGTTGTGTGTGCTCCCCTCCAGCCTTGCAGAGCAGATCAAATTATCCTTAGAACAAAAATATAATAGATTTTATCTGTCTGTCTGACAGTGGTGGGGTGTGGGGAGAGCATCGGTAATGAGTACAGCATGGTCATCAAAGGGCATGTAATATAATAAAATAATACTTAATTGTATAGTATTAATCAGTAGATTAAAGCTGCAATCTATGTACACTTACCTGGCAGTAAGCCGTATTGAACTCAGTGACAGTTACTTCCAAGTAAACACAGAATAGTGTTTACAATTAAATGGATTGTATATCAATTAAATGGATTGATCTGGGGCCAATTTTAACTTGTGGGGCTAAAAACTAAGGGCATACTTTGCTATTTTGGTTGTAGTGAGTTACTGTAATAGGAAAACAAAAAGATAATATTAAGGATGACTTTTTCTAACAAAAAGTGGCTTTTGCTTATTAAATTGTAAGTTATCTCATTCTTCCTTTATGATCTAAAAATGCACTTAAATTGAGGTTTTAGTAATATGCAAATTGAATTGGTTAAAAGGCAGCTGATAATCAACTAAAAATTATTTAATTGGTTGAGAGCACTAATTAAAATATACAACGCTCCAGGCAGTCTGGGATGCAGCTTACGTTAACCCAATGCTCATTATGATTGCAATTATATTATTATGGATGATATTACTCTATGAATTAGGAGTTCAGCCCTAGATTGGTTTGAATCCCTGCTCAGCTCTCTATTGACTGAATCTGAAGGTACTTCCAGAAGTCACTCCCAGCAGCTATAGCAGTGCTGAACCAGGAAGCCGAACAAGAAGTGGCTCAATTAGGCACTACTTCCTCTTGTGCAGGATCAGAGCTATCATTACTGTTTCAGATGGCCAAGCTGGTCCTCCCTGTTTGTCTGGGCTGATGGCTTTCAAACTGTGTTCCAGAGATGCAAGCTTATCAGGATTTCCTTGATTAGAAGATCAGATGAGCTTTCCTGAAGTCCACAGTTGTCAATCTTCCCATGTACTATTAAGCTGCAAGGGAGTGTTGGGTGTGTTCTAGGACAGGAGTGGGCAGTGTCAGAGTAGCAATGGCAGGGGATTACATCATAAAAAAGATGCAAGCTAAGGTGAATTTGTTCTGGAAGTTTTTAAAGCAGTTAAGTGCAATAGTAATGGTCACTCAATGACAGTTACAGATACATCAGAGACCACTGGGTACAAATGGACTCTAGCTGCCTATTTGCTACCCGGCCAGATTTAAGGTATTAGTACTAGTGTACAAAGCCCTAACCCCTTCGTGGATCACTGCCTTGTTGTGGCGAAGGGGCTTGCGTAACTCAGTGAAGCCATAAGCTATGCCGTGCAGGGCCACCCAAGACGGACAGGTCATGGCGGAGAGTTCTGACAAAATGTGGTCCACTGGAGAAGGAAATGGCAACCCACTCCAGTATTCTTGCCAAGAAAACCCCATGGAAAGTAACACAAGGCTAAAAGAGATGACGCTGGAAGATGAGCCCCTCAGGTCGGAAGGTGTCCAATATACTACTGGGGAAGAGCAGAGGGAATTTCCAAGTAGCACCAGAAAGAGTGAAGCGGCCGGGCCAAAGCTGAAAGGACACTCAGCTGTGGATGTGTCTGGTGGTGAAAAGAAAATCCGATGCTGTAAAAAACAATATTGTTTAGGAACCTGGAATGTCAGATCAATGAATCAAGGTAAGCTGGAGGTGGTCAAACATGAGATGGCAAGACTGAACATCGACATCTTGGGAATCAGTGAACTAAAATGGACAGGCATGGGTGAATTTAATTCAGGTGACCATCATATCTACTATTGTGGGCAAGAATCCCTTAGAAGAAATGGAGTAGCACTCATAGTCAACAAAAGGGTGGGAAAAGCAGTACTGGGGTACAATCTTAAAAATGATAGAATGATCTCAGTACGAATCCAAGGCAAACCATTCAACATCACAGTAATTCAAGTCTATGCCCCAACCACTGAGGCCAAAGAAGCTGAGGTTGATCGGTTCTATGAAGACCTACAGCACCTTCTAGAACTAACACCAAACAAAGATGTCCTCTTCATCATAGGGGATTGGAATGCTAAAGTAGGAAGTCAAGAAATCACCAGGATAACAGGCAGGCATGGCCTTGGTGTACAAAATGAAGCAGGACAAAAGCTAATAGAGTTTTGCCAAGAGAACACGCTGATCATAGCAAACACTCTTTTCCAACAGCACAAGAGACGACTCTACACATGGACATCACCAGATGGTCAATATCGAAATCAGATTGATTATGTCCTTTGCAGCCAAAGATGGAGAAGCTCTATACAGTCAGTCAAAACAAGACCTGGAGCTGACTGTGGCTCAGATCATGAGCTTCTTGTTGCAAAATTTCGGCTGAAATTGAAGAATGTAGGGAAAACCACTAAACCATTCAGGTATGACCTAAATCATATCCCTTATGAATATACAGTGGAGGTGAGGAATAGATTTCAGGGATTAGACCTGATAGACAGAGTGCCTGAGGAACTATGGACGGAGGTCCGTACCATTGTTCAGGAGGCAGCAACGAAATCCATCCCAAAGAAAAAGAAATGCAAGAAAGCCAAGTGGCTGTCTGATGAGGCTTTACAAGTAGCTGAGGAAAGAAGGGAAGCAAAAAGGAATGGAGAAAGGGGAAGATATACCCAACTGAATGCAGAGTTCCAGAGAATAGCAAGGAGAGACAAGAAGGCCTTCTTAAATGAACAATGCAAAGAAATCGAGGAAAACAACAGAATGGGAAAGACTAGAGATCTCTTCAAGAAAATTGGAGATCTCAAGGGAACGTTTTGTGCAAAGACAGGCATGATAAAGGACAAAGAAGGCAGGGACCTAACAGAAGCAGATGAGATTAAGAAGAGGTGGAAAGAATACACAGAAGAACTATACAGGAAAGATCTGAATGTCCCTGATAGCCATGATAGTGCGGTCACTGAACGTGAGCCGGACATCCTCGAGAGTGAAGTCAAGTGGGCCTTAGGAAGCATTAGTAACAACAAAGCTAGCGGAGATGACAGTATTCCAGCTGAGCTATTTAAAATCCTAAAAGATGATGCTGTTAAAGTGCTGCATTCAATATGCTAACAAATTTGGAACACTCAACAATGGCCGCAAGACTGGAGAAGATCAGTTTACATTCCAATTCCAAAGAAGGGCAACGCCAAAGAGTGTTCAAACTACCGCACAATTGCGCTCATTTCACATGCCAGCAAGGTGATGCTCCAAATCCTACAAGCTAGGCTTCAGCAGTATGTGAACCGAGAACTACCAGAAGTACATGCTGGGTTTCGAAGAGGCAGAGGAACTAGAGATCAAATCACCAACGTTCGCTCCATCATGGAGAAAGCAAGAGAATTCCAGAAAAATGTCTATTTCTGCTTCATTGACTATGCTAAAGCCTTTGATTGTGTGGATCACAACAAACTGTGGCAAATTCTTAAAGTGATGGGAGTACCAGACCACCTTACCTGTCTCCTGAGAATCCTGTACGAGGGTCAAGAAGCAACAGTAAGAACCAGACATGGAACAAACGAGTGGTTCAAAATTGGGAAAGGAGTACGACAAGGCTGCATATTGTCACCCTGCTTATTTAACTTATATGCAGAGTACATCATGAGAAATGCCGGGTTGGATGAATCAGAGGTTGGAATTAAGATTGCTGGGAGAATTATCAACAACCTCTGATATGCAGACGATACCACCCTAATGGCAGAAAGCAAAGAGGATCTCAAGAGCCTCTTGTTGTGGGTGAAAGAGGAGAGTGCAAAAGCTGGTTTGAAACTCAACATTAAAAAAACGAAGATCATGGCATCTGGCCCTATCACTTCCTGGCATATGGAAGGGGAAGAAATGGAAGCAGTGACAGATTTTACTTTCTTGGGCTCCAAGATCACCGCAGACGGTGACTGTAGCCATGAAATTAAAAGACGCTTGCTCCTTGGGAGGAAAGCTCTGGCAAACCTAGACAGCATAGTCAGAAGCAGAGACATCACCTTGCCAACAAAGGTCCGTCTAATCAAAGCTATGGTTTTCCCAGTAGTAATGTATGGCTGTGAGAGCTGGGCTATAAGGAAGGCTGAGCGCCGAAGAATTGATGCTTTCTAACTGTGGTGCTGGAGAAGACTCTTACGAGTCCCCTGGACTGCAAGGTGGTCAAATCAATCAATCCTAAAGGAAATCAACCCCAACTGCTCATTGGAAGGACAGATACTGAAGCTGAAGCTCCAATATTTTGGCCACCTAATGCGAAGAGAAAACTCTCTGGAAAAGACCCTGATGCTGGGAAAGACTGAAGGCAAAAGGAGAAGGGGACGGCAGAGGATGAGATGGCTAGATAGCATCACCGATGCAATGAATATGAACTTGAACACGCTCCGGGAGAGAGCGCAGGACAGGAAGGCCTGGCGTGCTATGGTCCATGGGGTCACGAAGAGTCGGACACGACTGAACAACTGAACAACAACAACAAAGCCCTAAACAACTTGGGACCAGGATACCTGAGACAGTGCCTTCTTCTTTACCAACCTGCTTGGTCACTGAGGTCATCAAAGGGCATGTCCCTTGTGGTTCCACATGGACCCATGGCCTAGTTGGAGTCCACCAGGAAAAGAGCCTTCAGTGTGGTGGCCCCCTTCCTGTGGAACTCCCTGCCTTTGGAGGTCAGGCAGGCACCAATGTTGTGTTGCTTTCGGTGCCTCCTGAAGACATTGTTATTTCGAGAGGCCTTCCTGAGTGACCAGCCATGGTTTATTAAATTCAGAATTTGTTTCTTTTAAAATGTTTTGTTTTAATATGGTGCTTTATTCTTTTATCTTTGTTTTTCACTGGTCTAAAATCTTTTGATGTGGAGCAGTATATAAATATTGTTAAATAAATAAATAGGGATCACAAGGGGTGGGTGCTGCTTAGCAGCCAGGTGAAGTCAAATGTTTCCTTTTAGCCTGGGTTTTCTGAGCATAAAAGAGTAGCATGTTCAGTATTTTCTGTCGTAGTAGTAGTGGTTGCATTCTGTTAGACGCTTGGCCTGATTTGCTATGCTGTTTATGACTCAGTCAAGTTTGCCAGGCCCTTCACTTTCTGGATCCAGTCACTTTTCTGGATCCAGAACAAAATAAATCAAGTGCAGGACCAAGTACATATACCCTTGACTATCTCACATCCTTTCCATGGACTACCTATGTGGTGCTTGTGGACCAACAATAGCCTGCAGACCACAGTTCAAGAACCTCTGCCCAAGAATATTCCCCTGCAGTGCACAGGGGTCTGTAGCTTACAATCCAGGCTTCCAGCTAGATCAGTCATGTTGAAAAAGGTCCCTGGAACAAAAAACACCAGTCTGGGCAAACATCAGTCAACAGTGACTGGTATAAGAATCAACACTCTGAACTCACATATTCTTTTGTACTGGGGCTCTGATTCAGGGTACCTGTGTCACCCAGAAAACACTCCAAGCACCCTGAATGTCCTTTGGCACATCACTGTCTTACACTTGTTACTTGCTACTATAAATATATAACATTGGGGCATTTTGGTCTTGATTCATATAGTTGTCAGGATGGATGGCATAAGGGGATATAAAGTCCTTTGGGCAGATAAAGCACTTTAAAATGTGTTAATAATTCTTTAACAAATGTAGGGTAAACATTTCCTCCACCTAGAAGCGACAAGAGTCTTACGATATGATGCCAGACCGTCTTTAATCCATTCTGTGCCAGTTGCTTGTTTGCTGCTGCCTCTGCCTTTTTCTTTTCCAAGTAAACACTTGACCTTTTTTTAATGCATTTATGAAATAGGAGAGTCTATAATCAACACAGATTTGGTGTATCCAGCATGCAAAGCTTTGAACAAGTCTCCTTTCTGGGATTCCTTGCACATCAGGCTCTTTGAAGGCATCTCAAGCTAAGCCGCGCCTCCTTCCCAAATTCCTGGCATCCACAATCATTACTCACACTGGCAAATTTAGCCTCCCTATCTGGGTAATTGTGACTTGTGCTCATTTGTCTAAATGGAGTGTATAGAAATGCAATTAAACAAAATTAGTTACTGTATCACGGAAAGAGTCGGTGCCGGCTGCTATAGCAACCAAGGAGAGCACATTCTCTGCTAAATTTTGTGGCAATAATGACAAATCCTTCCGCAACTATAATATAACATAAATCAATAAAAATGACCATTTGCTGCCTATTTTGAACTGCCCAGTCCTTGAATGACTATAAATTGCATTTGTTTCCGTCTGATTCCGCCCGCCCACCTGCCCCTGACACACACACACACTCTTCAGGGCTTAGTCGGAACTGGCAAAAGACTGTCATGAAAAGCACACGAAGTTCATAAATGCAGAGGCAGCAATCCAGCATGGTTTTGCATGTGCGTCAGTGCCATTGCTATCAATTAGACTTGACTTAGGACATGTAACTACATGTGGATGTTTCATGGACCACCAAGCAGTCTACTCGTGGATATCTTTGCAATGTTTGAAATCACACAGGATCTGGACCCCACCAGCCCTGCTGCCATGGCTTAATGCAAAATCATGAGCGTCAGCTGCTTAAATGATTTTTTGGTTCAGAGAATGGAGGCACATATCACTTTTTTAAAAAACGGATAAGCAAAATATTTCATGATGCTCTGTCACACACTATATACATTGAAGGGGAGTATTTGGGACATATATGAAAATGGAATTGGTTAAAAGGCAGATGATAATGAACGGAAAATTATTTAATTGGTTGAGAGCACTAATTAAAATATACAAAGCTCCAGGCAGTCTGGGATGCAGCTTGCATTAACACCCCCCCCCAATTATTTATTTTTCTTTTCTTCTCCCTACACCCATGTATGTAAGTGTGTGTGTGTGTGTGTGCGCGCGCGCGTGCATGCACGCCAACTCAGGATGCCATTTCATGCATCTGATGAAGCAGGCTTTGGTCCATGAAAACTTATCCCATAATACATTTGTTAGCCTTTAAAGGCACACAAGACTCTTCCTTGTTTTGAAAATGAGTGACATCCAAACAGGTAGCAAAGCCGGAATAGACTATAACAGGATACTAAAATACAGGAAGTGTGAACTTCTATACATGTCTACTCAGAAGTAAGTCTCGTTGAGTTCAGTGGGGTTTACTTCCAGGCAAATGGGTATAAGATTGCAGCCTAAGTGATTAAAAGACATTTGTGTGTGCCTGAGAAGCTATCGCTTGGTTGAGCCTTCAGCAGAGCCCTGTCCTCAGCAGTTTGCTGGTGCCATATAGGACATAGAAGCAATGTAGAGGGTCAGATGGAGGTTCAGGCAAGATGAAGCTACAGGTGAACTTTTTGTTTGGGCTCAGCTCTTTTTTTTATCACTCCTTCCCGTCTCTATTTTTTGGGAGGAGATCAGGTCCTTCTGCTTTATGCAGCATCAACTCCATCTAATATTTCGTGAGCTCTTCAAAAATGTTATGATGGCAAAAGAAAAGCAATCTTAGTCTAGACTGCATTGCAAAGCAATAGTGATGGAGGGCAGTTGATGACCATCATTAACTTTTTTTTAATGTAGAAGAGTTGTTTTTAAAGAAGAGTCTGCCTGGGAATACAGAGGAGCAGAAAGAATTTGTGTAAACTCAGCTGAGTCTCATGGGCATTTCTCATTTTACAGTGAAGACCGAGATCTTTTAAAAACTGTATAGATGGAAGCTCCTGGGCTTTTCAGGACCAATATTTCATTTTCACAGAACAAGTTCGAAGCCCTGCTACTACAAATGCATTAGTGCCAACAATGAAGAATTCTCTTTTTAAGTGTGTTGTGTTAATTATACATCACCTTCAGAAAAAGACAGAACAGTCACCTGATGCTTGTCGTCACCATTGTTAAATCTGCTGGAATGCAGACGTGCTACAATATCATATTGTCTCACACACAGAGAATTTCTGAGCTGGAGTCTACAACCTGATCTCAGCTAAGGACAATCATGTTGCACCATTTCTATTAAAATCGGTTTCTAGTTTCTACCAATGGAATGTGCTGCAATCCAGAACTTAACTCAAGGCCAATTCATGTGTGTTATTGCTGAGATAGTACAGGTGTCAGACAGGGATCATACCACATACCTAATTCTAACATTTTAAGGCAATGTGGCACCCAATGAAAAACCACTCCAAGGTAATGCTGTCTCACATCAACTCAGTAACCCAGGAAGCTCTGGGTAGTGTGGCATCCCACGGATCACATCATTCCTCCTCAGTGGCTAAATGGGGCTGGGGTGCGGGGAACTCATGGGCAGGATCAGTGCAACCCCATGTAATCAGAGCTGTGTGTGTTACCAAGGTGATGTGGGACAGAACTGAAGATAAAGCAGTGGTTGATGGCCACTAAGTAACAGAAGAACTGGACATTCATTTTGCATGAGGAGGTGGTTCTTTCAAATGGTTTGCATGTGAAAATGATAATACTTACCAGATCAAGGGGGAAAAAAGGTCTGGAAATCTTTCCAGTTTTCAACTGGGGAGATTTCAGATCATGATCTCCTTGTGTGAAACTGAAGTGGTACAGTCCCAGGTGAGAATTGCGTCAGTTCAGGTATGAGACAGCCCTCACTTGCCAGGGATTAGGTCCCAGAGATTCTTGGATGGGTAATTACCTGCCTTTTCAGGAACAAGCCTGATTAAGTATTTCCTGTCTCAGACATGAGAAATATATTTGATGATTCTACCTGTGACCAGAGGAACTCTAGCATTTATGCCCGTAAATGCTTGACAAGAAATGACTGAAGGCTCCGGTAGTGATGAACTAGGTTGGGAAGTCAAGGCCATGGAGCAGAAGGCATCAACAACCATGGGCTGCTGCGAGGAGCATGGAGAAAGGCAAGGTCAGAGGTTAGAAAACAGGGCATATCATCAGGGAAAGTGTTAAGGCTGTCCAAGTAATCTCTAGAAAAATCTCTATCTACACAAAGCTGTGTGTATTCCAAGATCATACAGCAAAACCGTCAACAGAAAAAAGAGTTCAAAATTATTTATTTTCAAGCTTAATACTTAACTTTCTTCTTTAAAAAGAAGGCACGTTTCTCCATTAAGACTGCAAGGCTAGGTTTGAAGGTCTGCAGTTAAAGCCTGGTGAAATCTCAGAAGCCAAAGAGGAGGGTTGAGCAAGGCATCAAGTACCTGGGATGGGAGGCTTTATACTAATGGCCTTGAATAGTGTGCTGCCCCTCCCTTTTACTGGGGGAAGCAGGATACATTGTGTAAATAAGCAAATGTATGCAGATTTACTCTATTTCCATATGTATACAGTCATTTATGCAGACTGATTCATATGACTCTTCTCATCTATCAGAAACTGGGCTACCATTTGTGTATGCATATATTTTTCATTGTGCTCATGGTAAGTAGTTGATTGAATTAGTCACTTTGAACATAGATCAACATGTCCACAGAACTGGAGAACATTTTGTCTAGTACTGCTGAGATCCATTTTACAACATACTACATAAAGGAAATCAAATCACAAACCGGCCATCAAAGCGCCTCCCTCTCCCCCTCCCTTTGCATTTTAACAGATTATGACAAGTTCCCTGGAGGGGTTTGTTGTTGTTTTTTCAAGTTTCAAACTGTATATTATTGGAATATTCAACAACACTTCACGAAACTGGCCTTTTAATATGCACCTAAATTTTTGAATGTTCTCAGAGGAGCCAAGATGTTTGAAATAGAATTAGCATGATGTTGCCATCTGTCGAAAATGTTATTCTGTCAAAGTAGTTTGTCACTGTTCTATTTAAAAGGCTGCTGACAATTGCTCTGCGCTGCTGAATAATGAACACATGTGATTTTGCTCTACAAAGGACACTGCCATCTATTTGGAAAAGCCTCAAAATGACCTTCCTAGATATTAATGTAAGCATCGGGGCTGACTATCTATTGAAAATCAAGTGTTCTTATTACTGCTATCTTCCAGTCTTGTGAATGGCTACTACAAGATACTAGCAAAAGGCATGAGGATCTAAAGGAAGGAATGTGTGACCTTCAGGAAGGACATTGTGGAGGAGTCTTGGATCCACCCACGGATATGGAAGCAGTTTTAAATTAGAGTTCAGGGTTTGGTTTGTATCTACGCTACACACTTAAATTGGTTTAATGGTCATTTCCTCTTCCCAAGATTCTCTGAGAAGTCTAGTTCTGTGAGGTGGGGGCTATGGTTCTCCAAGAGAGAATACTTAGCCCTACACCACACCACAATTCCCAGGGTTATATGGGAGAAGCCATGACACTTAAATTGGGGTGAACCAATATACTTTTACAGTGTAGATATGCCCATTGAGGAAGAGGGGCCCTGGTTTATAACCCCTGGTAATGGGGTTATATATTTCAGGGTGTGGCACATGCCTGAGAGAAGACACTGTCTAGCAGAAGAAAGAAATTAAGGACTAAACAAAATATGATATTAAAAAGTGTCTTTGCATTTAATGTGCAGGTTTTTAAAAATGTGAATAGCGTCAGCTCTGTGTGTGAGATATCGCAGTAGGTGAGTGAAAGAGGAACTTTAATGCTTTTCTCCTCTGCTGTGGTCCTGAGGAAAATCCCTCCTCTGAGGTATTTGCATTGGGAAAGGTTCTTGCATTGGTGCTAATGGAGGATTCCCCCCCCCCCCCCCGGTACAAATATTACCTTCAGAGGAGAGATTTTCCTAAGACTGCTGCAGGAGAGAAAATGTTTAAATTCCCCCTCCCTACCCAGTACAACCCCAATATTTATTACACACCACCACCACCACTGATGCTGTTTGCTTTTTTTTTTTTTTAACCAGCTAGTTACATTTTGGACAATATCTACCCAGTGTCTAACCTACCATTTGGGGGCAACATATTAGAGGAGAAGTTGGAGTTCATAGAATTCCCAACAGCCTTGGATGATTATTTGGAACCCTTCCAATATGGTTTCCAGGCTGATTTGGGAAAGGAACAGCACTGATTGCCCTGGTGGATGGCAGAGGGTGCTTCCAGATGAAGCTTTTACTATGCTATTGCCTTGTGTCATTCATGGAATTTTACAGGAGGTCCAGACAGCCATGTCTTCCATTTCTGAACTTGTCCCCTATACTTTTCAGCTTCTACATAAAAGCCCTAGGAGAAGTCATCTGGAAGTTTGGGCTGGAGGGATGCTGATGACACACTGCCCTCCCTCTCATCTCCACCTGTGAATACCAGGGAGGCTGTGGAAACCCTGAACAGATGTCTTGAGGCAGTTCTGGGATGAATGAAGGCAAACGACCTGAAACTTAATCCAGATAAGATAGATGTACTGTGGTTTGGAGGTCAATTAATATGGATGGAAGGGGTATCCATCTCTGGATGAAGTTGCACCCCTGCCCTGAAAGACCAGGTTCCCAGTTTGGGGGATCCCCTTGACTCAACACTGTTGATGGAGGTACAGGTAACACTGATGGCTCAGAGTGCCTTTTATCAGCCTAGGCTGATTCGCAAACTGCAAGCCTATCTAGAGAGAGTGAAGCTTGCCTCAGTTACACATGCCCTGGTTACTTTCAAACTAGACTGTTGTAATGCACTCTATGTGGGACTGCCTTTATTTTAATTTTTATAATTTGTATTATGCATATCACTAACACTGGGGATAGCACATGGGTGGGCAACAAGCAGCCTGTAGGCTGCATGTGTCCTCTGCTGCCACCCCCTCTGCCCTGCTGAACTTGGGTGACCTGAATTTTGTTTAATTGTGTGTGTGTGTGTGTGTGTACACTATTAGTGTGTGTGTGTGTACACTATTAGTGTGTGTGTGTACACTAGTGTGTGCACACATGCACGTGTGCGCACACACACACACTACAGAGTATATATATTTGGGTCACCTCACAGACGGCGGGGTGTGTGGGGTGTCTGAGGTCAAAAATGGCCCCTGGGTCTCCCAAAGTTGCCCACCCCTGAGACAGCATCTTAGTGTAGCTCCAGAATAGTATGGACCACCATCTGGAGTAGGAAAGCAGAACTAGAGTGTGTGTGGGGGGCGGCACTTTAAAGTGGGAAACATTGACTGGCAGTATTGAGGGAAAGGGCAATCTTTACAAAGGAACATGGAGAAGATCCCCTCTGCCAATGTTTGTAAGAGCCCATTGTCAACCCTTCATGTATCCAAGAAGACAGAAATTATTTGCAAAGTGAATCCCAATCCAAGAAGACAAAGGATTAATCATGTGATAACTGGGAAGACTAAGTTACACCAGGGGCCTCTCTGGGGAAATTTGTGTTGCTGAATAGATGATGTTTCCCCTTTTCCATTTGAAGACACTCAAGAGCCTCTCTTCAGAAAGATGCACGTTAGGGGGTATTGGAAAATATTGACAAATAAATAATTCACACTTATTATGAGGATCTCAGCAGGTGGCACAGACACTGCCACATGCACAAAAGAGGCCAGATCTTCTGGGGCTCAGTCTCATTCTGTGCTAAGTCTAGAATCATTTTGCCTTTGTAAGGAACAAAGAAGGGTACTCTGACATGAAAATGGGGAGCATCATACAGGTACTCATGTACAGTCCCAGTATGGATGTCGCAATGCAAACACACCATTGTGACTCAAGCCTGGTTGTTGTTAACCCTGCCTGCCACAGCTGTGGCAGGCAGGATTAAGGTCAAGCAAGGATGCAGCAAGATGATCACAGCCAACAAGTCAAGAGTACAGCTTGAGTCACAGCCAAATCTGAAGACCAGGCACTGAGGCCCAAAAGATCATCTTGAGGATACAGTGCAAGATCTGCGAGTAAATGGGAGTGAGAGATAAGAAGGATGGCCAGGAAGAACTGGCCTGGAAAAGAATGGCTTTCAGGACCAAGAAAAGAGCACAGAGGCAAGACTGGTACAAACCCAGCTAGAAAAGGCAAAGCTTAATGCACAGTCCTAAGTCAGTTTACCCCAAAGTAAGTCCCACTGAGTTCACTAAGTGTGCTAAGGGCAGCAGCCTTACAATACAAGGCTTGTTTACTCAGCTGTATGCTCCACTTTCTCAGGTATGTCCCAGGTAGTGTGCATAACTTGAAGGCATGCAGTGAAACTTTTGTAGGTTCCAGTGAGCACAGCATTGCTGTAGGCATACCGGTATTACACTGGTGTTTCCTCCAGCAAGAATGTAAAGTGTGGCTGGCACAACTGCATCGTTGAACACCCATCTCCATTCATTGGGGAGCCCTGACCCAATCAAGGTCCTCTGATATATGCACACAGATGTTAAAAGGTGCTGGTATCCCTTCCCCAGGGCTGGCCCAAGACATTTTGCTGCCTGAGGTGAAGTAGAAGATGGTGCCCCTTCCCATTCCATGTACAAAAACCAGTTGAATCTTTCTTCACCCTTGGCAATGAGACAGGGAACTGCACTGCCCCTGAAAGCCACAGGATAGCTTAGGGGGTGCAGGGCAAGCCATGTAGCACACAACTCTCTCCTCCAACACCTTGTGGTGGCCGCCTCCCAGTATCTGCCACCTGAGGCACCTGCCTCCCTCTGCCTAATGGTAGGGCTGGCTCTGGCCTTCCGGTCTTTATACATGGAGAAACCAGTGTAGCTGCATCAATTATACCTGCCACATAAATTGTGGGAGGATACTGGTCTGTGAAGTGACAGAGACATGCAGAGTGCCATGCTGCAACAGCCTACCGACAGTTCCCAGACCCCTGAGTCAGGACCACCACTAAGCTGAGTCAGGTTCACGGAGTAGCAGCCAGTCACAACCTCCCAATCCTGCCATAACATGATGCTACCCCGTTGTTTTCCTATGCCTTCCAGACAGGATGGGGCTATAGAGCCTTATCATAGGCCCAGCTTTTACCCTGCCTCCTTGAAAGCTTATCCTTATTATGGGCACATGAGTGTATTGGCTACCTATGGCAGGCTGATGTATCTTTAAACTAGTAATCACAGATGCACTTGCTCCAAAAACTGGCTTCTTTAATTTTTTTTACTTAGCCTGAGACACACACACACATACTTTTATTGCTATCATCATGTTATGCCATCTCACATGGTGTAAATGGCGAACACACCCTGCCTGACGAAAGGTGGAGGAGCCCTTGAGTTCTGCATTAGCAAAGAGATTTGGGGGTCCTAATGGCTACATATGCAGGCCTCAAAGCAAGGGTTTTATCCTGCTCAAGGTCACCGGTAGTGGTTGTCATCCGATGTTGTTCTACCCCATGTGCTAACATCCCATGAAGCTGATTGGTGGGAAATTCGGGACAGATAAAAGGAAGTCCTTCTTCACAGAGTGCATAGTTAAACCATGGAATTTGCTACCACAGGATGTAGTGATGGCCACTAATTTGGTTGGCTTTAAAAGGGGGTTGGACAAATTCCTAGAGGAAAAGGCTGTCAGTGGCTACTAGTCTTGATGGCTCTGTGCTACCTCCAGTACCAGAGGCCTACGTACACCAGTTGCTGGGGAACATGGGTGGGGAAGTGCTGTTGTGCTCATGCCCTGCTTGTGGGTTCCTGGTCACTGTCTGAACAGAGTGCTGGACTGGATGGACCTTGGTCTGGCCCAGCATGGCTTTTCTTTTGTTCTTAGGTTCTTGGGTTCTAACATCTCATGGAATTGTCAGCTCCATATTTGGAGGCTGCAGCCTGGCTCATGTTCAACTAGAGATGGCGGAGAATTCCGCCACGGATCTCAGTGAGGCCGAATGCCAGTGCATTCGGCCCCCTGAAATCCATGGTGGAACAAAGCCCCCCCGCCCCCCACTCCGTGAAATGGGCCCGGAACGGAGCCCCCAACCCACTACACGCGTGCGAAATGGAGCACTTACCTGCTGCTGTCTGCACTGACTAGCGAATGGCGGCCAACTCCGCGGCAGCCATTCGCTTCCTCTTCATAGACGTGATAGGCTACGTAAATACTTACGTAGCCTATCACGGCTAACGCAGGGACACCTTTTGCGTCCCTGCGGAGGCCATGATAGGCTACGTAAGAATTTATGTAGCCTATCATGGCAGGGTTAAAAAAAAAACACATACGCAAATGGCGGCGGCTACAGCGGCCGCCATTTGCGTTCCTTTGTTTCGCCGTTTTAGCCTACGTAAATATTTACGTAAGCTATTACAGCGAAAGAAAGGGGAATGCAAATAGCGTCGACTATGCTATTTGCATTCCCTTTTTTTCTGCCATAATAGCTTACATAAATATTTACGTAGGCTAAAACGGCGAAAAAAAAGAAATGCAAATGGCGGCCACCGTAGCTGCCGTCATTTGCGTATGCGTTTTTTTTTTTACTTTGCCATGATAGGCTACGTAAATATTTACATAGCCTATCATGGTTAAATACAGGGATGCAAATGGTGACGGCTACGGCAGCCGCCATTTGCGTCCCTGCTGCCCAGTGGCCGGATGTTCGGCTGTGGGCGGAGCCAGCTGGCGGCTCTGCGGAATCCCCGTGGAGCGGAGCCAGCCGGGCAGGACTCCAGGGGGATGGATGGAGTGCCTCCCCCCATCGAGGATTCCAGGAGGAGGGACAGAGCGCCTCCCCCCCCCCACGAAGCAGATCCACGAAACGGTAAGTGACTTTCGTACATCCCTATGTTCAACCACTTGATATCTGCTACAACAGGGGTGCTGAACCTCAGGCCCAGGGGCCAAATCTGCTCCGCCCCCAGTTTCCAGATGGCCATGTCTCCTTTCCTTGCCCCTGCCCCTTTCCTCCTGCCCACTGCTCGTTTGGTGGTTTCCTGGCTTTGGGGCAGTGCTTTCCTCATTCCAAAAGGTAGAAATGCCTCTCCAGATTTACTGGCAGTAAGAGCATTAGTTAAAATATGACAGCATTTTTGCCCTGCCCCTTTTATCTTCATCCCTGTCCCCCACTGGAATGTGACCCCTGAAAGCCTCTCTGAATTTGAATTCAGCCCTCGGGCTGAAAGGCTTTTGACACCCCTGTGCAGCAACATCAGACAATGGCTTTCATAAATGAATTGGGCAACATGCATCTATCACAGACAGAGCTGTACAATCAGCTCAGATACAATGCTTTTCAGTGGAGCCAGTTCACCCATTCAGCTGCCAGTCATCAACTGAACAGTAACCAAGCACAGAGAAAACAAGTGGTATATATGAATGTCTGAACCACAGCGTATGGATGGACGGGTGAGTAAACTTTCACGGAATTATGGTGCAGGCACTGAATGCATAATTAATCCTAAAGATCTTGCGCAGTGCAAGCACCTTTCCTGCAGATTAAACTGCACACTCAAATTTAGATAAAATGTATTATATGGCCTTATTTCCAGAGAGGCTGCAGGACAGAAAACTCATCTCCAGATGCAAGAATGGGTAACAAGGGAAGACAGACACAGATATTGCATACTTTTCAATTTTAAAAAAAGTCTACCTGTTTTGCTGGAGAGAGAAGCTACCTTCCCTAGTAATGGATAATGATTAAATAAAGGCAGAGAAGCAATCGATATAATAGCTGCTTTGTTATCCGCTTTGCCATAAACTATTATTCATTATCAGTGTGTTTCAGCAGATGACCTGGCAGTCAGCTGTATTTTAATAAGTTGCATTAGGGGCAAAGCATCCCTAGAGAGAATCTAAGTATCTTTCCATTTGTCAAACACACAAAGACTAGAATAAAAAAATATTCCACAGTGGAATACTACAGTGTGACATTATGCAAGTTAATTTATTTGGGGTGGAGAATTGACTGCATTTGAAGATGGGGGGTGGAGGGTGTGACATAGAAAGAATTGGCCTTAAAATATATTTAGTAGGCACACAGTAATCTTCTTTGCATGAGTGGTCAGTACCTTTCATATGAGATATAAAAGAAGGGCAGCAGGCAGGACTACAAACCTGCACTCCACAGAGCAGCTCTTTAACCACTCCACCCAGGTAAAGGACCCATCATTTGTCATCCACTCTGCACCTGTTAGAGAGCTGTCTGTGGCGTGTCAAGAGAAGCCATTGAAGGATAAGTTACTCATCAGTTCTCCCCAGCTGGGATTGATAGGAAGCCATAAAAAGGACTGAACTTGCAAATATGAAGGTTTAATTGAAAGTCACAGGATCCCTGGAAAGTCTTCTTAACAGTGCTTTGTCTGTCTGCAGCAGACAAGCTGGAGCAGCATTGTTTTTTGCTATCAAAATATGACCACAGTTCAGGCCAGAAAAAAATACAGGAGGGAAAGACAGAAAGTGCTGGAAAGCAACCATTGGGAAACAATGTCATCTGGATGCTCCAAAACAAAAAGCATATGAACAAGGGATTGCAGTCCCCAAGAAAAGGGCTAGTAAGTGTCCAGCAACTTAAGAGTCAAGCAGCAAAAAGGGCCTCTGTGTAGCCCACCACAGAAAAGCTTTGCCAGCCCCCACAGCCTGAAACTCATATTCAAAATCGGGATGGGCGGATTCCCTACCTTCCAGTCCATGGGGAATCCGCCCACAGCGGGGAGGCGATCCGTTCCTCCCCCCCCCCGGAATCCTCTTCAGCCAGCTCTGCTCCACAGCAATTCCACGGAGCTGCCAGCCAGCTCCAAAGCGCCAGCGATACAGCCACCATGCCGTATCGCTGGCTGAAGGGTACTTGACTGCAGATGCAAATGGTGTCCAGGACGCCATTTGCGGCTGTAAAGGTCTTAGTTTAAGGTAAATGCAGCCATTTACGGCTGCTTTTACTTTAAACTAAGACCTTTACGGCCGCAAATGGTGTCCTGGATGCCATTTGCATCTGTGCTTTTCATTTGCGCAATAGGCTGTGCAAATATTTGCGTAGCCTATCTCATGAAAAAGCAGGACCATTTGCGTACTTGTTTTACATGATAGGCTACGCAAATATTTGCATATCCTATCGTGTGAATGAAAAGCACGGACGCAAATGGCGTCCAGAACGCCTTTTGCGGCTATAAAGGTCTTAGTTTAAGCTAAATGCAGCCATTTACGGCTGCATTTACTTTTAACTAAGGCCTTTATGGCTGCAAATGGCGTCCTGGACACCATTTGCATCCACAGTCAGTCCCTTCAGCCAGCAATATGTCATGGCAGCCGTATCGCTGGCAATCCGGAGCCAGAGGATCCGGCCGAAGAGGATTCTGCGGGGAGCCGGAGGTAAGTGTTCCGCTCCTCCACGGACTCCAGGGGGCCGGATTCTTTAGAATCTGGCCTCATTGGTGTTCATGGCAGAATTCTCCGCCATCCCTAATTCAAAACCAGTAGGACAGTTCAGGGCCCAACCTCCGGCCAGGAAAGATAGCCTCTCCCTTTCCAGTCTTCAGGATGCAGAGTTCAGAGTCTTATACTAGTGTTCTTCTGAACTAGCACTGGACTGTACTGATGCAGCTAGCTCCGTTTCATATTTACCATAATGGGTTTTTTAGCCCTCTCCCTTCACACTAAGTTACAGATCAATCATTTTGATTTGCACCAATATTGTTAGCCAGGGGCAGCCCAAGACATCTTGCTGCCTGAGCCAAAGGACAAGAAGGCGCCCCCTCCCATCCCACATACAAAAGCTGACTCGGCTGGCAGATAATTCTGTCATAACACTGATGATAAGACAGCATCCTCCACTGTACCTGAAGGCAGCAGGCTACCTTAGGAGGCACAGAGCAGATCACATGGCTCACAGGTCTCTCCTCCAACACCTTGCTGCCATTTCACAGCATCTGCCACCTGAGGAGATTGCTTCACTCTGCCTAATGGTAGGGCTGGCCCTGTTGTTTGCTATCGATTGTTAAAGAAGCATCTGATCTGGCTCCTTCCCTTCTGCAGGCCTTAGCCAGCAAAACAGCCTGTCTGATCCTTAGCAAGCTGCATGTTTTGACCAGGTGTCCTAAGGCAGGAGGCAGGTGAGTTCCCATATGACGTCGTCGTTGAGCGCAGCATATCTTGATGGGTGGGAGACTGGAGCTGGCTGACAAACCTTTTCTGAGGTGGGTTGGACCCTGACCTTTCTCCTGCATGCTGCTGCTATTTCTTTGTTTAGCATATTTATGGATTGCTCCCCCACTCGATGAGCGCTCAAAGCAATGTATAGCTAGAATAAAACTAATACAAAGTAAAATAAAAACATGAGCAATGTGCTGCAAGGTTGCTGTGTTCGGGGGTTGTTCGGGGCACATGACATCATGGCCATCTCACAACCACCCCAGAGTTTTGCACTGAAAAACTAAGTTCTAAACTACCTCATGGCATTTACTTCACCTTGCCTACCAATACACTCTGGTGGCCATCTACACAAACTATAGGTGTGCTCCGGGCAGCCTCTAACTTTTTTTTTTAAGTAAAGCATTAAAGCAAAATAGCAGTTTTGTCATCAGTACCCACCCCCATCTCACTTGCTATCGCACTATCGCACATCTGCCAACAATTCCTATACCCCCCATCTCACTATCTCACTATTGCGCAATAGCGAGATAGTGAGATAGTAGGTATAGGAATTGCTGGCAAATGTGAGATAGTGAGATACTGACATAGTGAGATAGGGGGTAGTGGTTCTAATGCAGTTTTAAAGAGAAATAAATTTTTAAAAATGGTGGAATTGGGCGTAGGTTGGGGAAGCAGGTGTCCCCTCAGAAGTAACACCCACTGTGGTCAATGACGCTTGTTCCCTAAATATTGGTGCTGCATTTCTTTACTGTTTGCTTTGTTGCTGTAAGGAAGTAATTAACGCAATGCTTCACTCCTTTGCATTGTGGGAGCTTCAGGGGAAGGAGAAAGGGGGTAGAGCTTGGACGGGTGAGAGGATCCTCTTATTGGTTGAGCGGCCCCTGCCAGTCTGGTGACATTCACTCCAATCCCACCCCACCCGGAAGTATGTTCCTGTGAAGCGATTTAGAATGGTTCAGTGCGCTTGTTCATGGAGCCCTGCACAGACCAAAGCCAGTTCCTTGAAAAATCCGGGTAAGCCACCATTTGCTTCCGTTGTTGTGGAGACACCCCCCAGGACTCAGCCAGGGGAGCACTGCTCTCACCTTGCTCTGGCAGGAGAAGTTGTCCTAAAAAACAGCTTTTCCCACCACGGGGAAGTGACCATGTTGGTGCTCCTATGGCAGAGTCCGGTGCCATTGCAGATCTTGTGCCACAACACCTTGCTCTCTGGGGAAGGACGTTTATGCCCTTCCTTGGAGCAAGGCATTAGGAGAGCTATGACTGCCACTTTGCCATGGCAGGAAAAAGGTGATCCTACGACTACCTGAAGTGGAGGATCAGCAGCAGCAACAACAATGGGCGGCAGGCCAGTCATTGTCTGTAGCAGGTTGTGGGGGCAGAGGAGGAGGAAGCTGGGGGGATTCACCTCAGGGGGCAAAATGTCTTCAGCCAGCCCTGCTGCTACACAAAAGCCCCTGTCTTGAGTAACCACCAACCTCTCTTCTCTGGGTGGTCTAAGTTCCCCCTTTGATCAGAGTCCTGTTATCCCTTCTTCTAACTTAATGTCACCTCCTTTGCTGTCTCTCCCTCTTCCTTCCCACCCAGCGGGCTGCCTGGGAGGGGACAGGTCACTCCTGCCAGAGGTCGGAACTGATCACAAGCAGAGGGCTTTTGAAATTAAGCCAAGGGCCACATGCAATCCCTATTCTACAACATCTAAGTTTTCTTGCCCTTAAATGAAATGGTCTCTTTTCCTGGGGTGTCACAATATGCAAATCAATTTCATCAGTGAAAGATCTTTAATCAGTTGACAGCACTCATCTTGACGTAGTTCCCTCTTTCCTTGGGAATATTCCATTGCCTGGGAAGAGGTGTGCTGTCACCTCAGCTGACCTTGCACAGGTTGGCAGGGCAGCAGCATCACTTCCAGGCATATTTTGAAACCCAGCTCTTCCGGGAGTGTGGAACGAGGAGGTAGCTCAGCAAAGCTCCAGCATTCAGCTTTCTCGTTGGCATGTGGCCAGACCAGAAAAGAATTCACTTTTAATTATTCAGAACTCATCTTCCCTTCCATTAAAAACAAATGGGAAACGGATGGGTTTGGGCAATGAATCCCCAGTAGGGTAGTTAGGTTTAAAACAAAACCTGTCCAGTTAAATGTTTCCTTACAAAAATGGATTTGATTACTCTAATCTTCCCCCTTCAGTTTGTATAGCTTGATGCAGGCACTGTGTAGAGAATAGAAAAGCTACGTTAAAAAAAAAAATTCTTAACACATGATTCCCATTGATGCCTTTAATGCGTTCTTCAATAACAAGGGAAAGGCAAAGGGGGATTTTTGGTTTTGTCTCTGCCTCAGCAAATGGTCCTGCATTGTGTGGCTGTTGCTATTCACATTCCAGACGGCTCTTTTTCCTTGTCTGCGCAGACCACTCTTGGGCACCTATAGAAACTAGGAATGAAAAGAAGGCCCCAAACGATCTGAAAATCTATTCCATGCATTTTTTGGTGGAGGGCTGGATGAGGCAATCACCCCCTGTGGGGAAGGAAAAGGAGTTACTGTATTGGCATCTCTGTCTTTTCCCCCTCCCCCCTCCCAATGCAGCCACCTAAGGTAATGTTGCTGGAGCCATCGCCTCAGTAAGGAGGGGCACACCAAAGCCCTCATCATCCACATAGAGAGAAAGAGGCAAAGGTACGTTCAGCAAAACTTTTATTTAGGGCCCACATTCAAATCACAGGGCTCCTGTCAGTCCCACCCGCTTAGGGTTTGGATCTCTGCCTTCCCCAGCAGGTAAGTTGGTGTGGAGAAAGTGGATAGGGAGGCATTTTTCTCCCTCTCTCACAGTACCAGAACCTGGGGGTCATCCCATGAAGCTGGTTGGTGGGAGACTCAGGACAGGTAAAAGGAAGTCCTTCTTCACACAGCGCGTAGTCAAACTATGGAATTCCCTTCCACAAGATGTAGTGATGGCCACCCATTTGGATGGCTTTAAAGGGGTTGGACAAATTCCTGGGGGAAAAGGCTATCAATGGCTATTAGCCCTGATGGTTATATGCTACCTCCACTATCAGAGGCAGTGAGCCTATGTACACCAGTTGCTGGGGAATAAGGGTGGGAGGGTGCTGTTGCATTCATGTCCTGCTTGTGGGCTTCCATGGGCAGCTGGTTGGCCACTGTGTGAACAGAATGCTGGACTAGATGGACCCTTGGTCTGATCCAGCACAGTTCTTCTTATGTTCTTAAGTAAGGGCTATGGAAGGGGTCTTGCCATTTGGTCTAGCCAGAGTAGGGCACAGTTTCTTCTCTGCCACCCTCTCATGTGTTTCAAGGGGGTGGTACAAGACTAGAGACTCCTTCAGGTAGTTGGTGCCAGCTGATCCCAATAGTAGAGCGAGAGGGAGTCTAGGTTGTCTTTGATAGGTTTGGCTGGCGGTCCCAGGAAGCCCCCCAATACTGAGGCTGATATAGCTTACAGCCTACAGCAGGGATGGGCAACTTCTAGCCCTCCAGTTGTTTTGGCTTACAGCTCCCATCAACCCTACCCATCATAGACAATGGTGAGGGATCATGGGAGTTGTAGGCCAAAACACCTGGAGCAAAATAACTTGTTCACCCTGACCTACAGCCACTCCAGCTGATTCAAGATTGCCTTCCTGACTTCCCACTATGGGGCAATCAGGATTGTCCCAGCTTCCCTCTAGGTTTGCTTCCCAAATTAGTTCCTCCATGGACCAGCTGGCCTCCCTCCATGGGACTCCTTCCCACTCTCTCATCCTCCTCTGCTGACCTACCCCATTCTTCTTGAATAAATGGTGGGTGTTCATGGAAAGGAGAAATAAATGTAACCACATGCACACCATGAACACATGATTATAATCTTCCTCATGTTTATTGTCTCTTGCATCCTGCAAAATCACCTGCTGGCATCCCTACATTGGTCCAATATGGGATGAATTTTATTTTTATTTATTATATATAATGCATTTCTTAGCTGCCTTTTAAGACTGCAGTCTCTCCAAGGCAGCTTTCAGTACAAGACGTACAATTCTATTGCAGTAGCGTAAGTTCATGAAATCGTAAATTAATTTTAAAACCAGTTTTAAAATGAACCAGTGGCATCTAAAAGTTCCAAATGGCTTCAGCCAAGACCCCTTGACTTCTTTCCCATGAACTGCTTTGAAATACCTAAAAGCTTTTGCAACCAAATTGAAGTTTGGGGGAGATTATGTGTATTTGCCTGTCTGAGTCACTGGCAAAAGCTTATTACTGACATTTTTACCCATGCCTGCTTTCATGTTCCACTGGTATTTCTCTTTCACATAGAGAATGGTTTTCTCTGTTTAAAATGTGATGTTAGATCAAAACCAAATATATATGGAAGAACAAGAGCCTTGGTTCTATCACAAAGAACTGGTTGCTAGTATAGGTTGGTAATATATCAATTCAGCAGACACATCTACTGGGTTCCAAGGAGGCAATAAGACAGCCTTCTCCAACCTGGTGCCCTCCAGATCTTTTGGACTACAGTTCCCAGAATTCTTGACCATTGCCTATGCTGGCTGGGGTCATTGGGAGTTGAAGTTCAAATCATCTGGAAGGCACCAGGTTGGAGAAGGATGGACTAAAGGATGTGGGTTTTGCCACTAATAATCATAGTAGCTTGAACTTGCTCCTTGATAAGTTGTTAGTTTAAGACAACCAATCTGAAAGTAGCTCCACCCTCTCTATGTTCCCCATCGGCTACTTCAAATCATATAGGACTTATATAGGAATATGGGTCTCCAGTCCTGTACCACCTGAGACACATGAAAGGGAGGTGGCAGAGAAAGAACTGTGCCCTACACTGGCTAGACCAAATGGCAAGCCAAAGCCTGAATCCCACTTGAGAAAAGCTCCCAGGGACCGCATTCCAGTGGTGGGTGGGGTCAAACACAAAAGTGGTATGGCCAAAACACAACTTCTACCAGCACATTGTAGCTTACAGTTCTCACTGCCAGTAACTAAGCCTTAGGAGAGGCATTTCAACCTATTAGAATGGGGGTGGGGAGAAGAGAGAGACTGTGAAAAAAAACTAGGAAAACACCAATGATCAGCGATTGGGGGAAAGAGAGTGGGCCCAGGAGAAGAGGGTATGGCTCCCTGGGAAAGCCCAGAGGGCCAAATTGGAACCCCACGTGGGCCAGATTTAGCCCCCTGAGGTTCTGCGCCACTTCATTACAGACGGCAGTGGGCAAGCTGCATAGGAAGCTACCATTTTTTAGCTGCAGCTGGTGTTTTTTGGAACTTCTGTTCTGAAGCAGTCTCCCTCCACGATCCATTCTTTTCTCCTTGTGTATGTCTCAGCGGCTGCTTTCTTATGCTTTGTACTTGAATGTATTGTGAATGTGAATTGCTTGTCTGTCTGCGAGGAGTCCAGAGTTTCATGCTCAAAAATTACACATCGGTTTTGAAAAATACAAATTGCGGAATCAAGAGGCAGATGCTTGTCGCTGTACATGTTTATGCGATTTGTATATCTGATGATAAAATAGGGGGAGTGGAGAATTTGTAGTTCTTTATCAGAAGCAGGGGCTGGGGAAGGAAGGAAGGAAGGAAGGAAGGGGTTCTTTTTGAAACCAAAAATGGGCAAGACAACAGGCCCGTGTGGAGGAAGAAGCTGTATGAGTTTCACAGGTCTTGTCCTGAGTACTTTTGGCCATCATGGCCTACAAACATGATCATAGGTACACACTGAGGACATAATCTGCCAACACCATGCAGTGCAGGAGTCTTTGAAGGTGTGGCAGCATTGCTCTGCTAAGATGGTGAGGGGTCTGGAATGCAGGTCCTATGAGGAACTGTTGAAAGAGCTGCTTATGTTTAGCCTGGAGAAGATTAAACGGAGATATGATAGCAAGCAGTCTTCATATATCTGAAGGGATGTTATGCAGAAGGTGGAGCAGACTTGTTTTCTGTTGCTCGAGAGGGCAGGACTAGAACCAGTGGTTGTAGCAGAACTAGAACCAAGCTTTGAAGACCCACCTGTTTTCACTGGCGCTCCCTTAAATTGGTGGAAGTTTTGATTTTGTTGATTTTAATGGGCAATCTCATTTTTTATGGATTATATTAAAACATGTTTTTGTCAATTTTAAAAATTGTATCCATTTTTATCTTGTACACCACCTTGAGAGGGCTCCACCCTTAAAGGTAACCTAGAAAAAGTTTTGGATGGATGGAAGGATGGATGGATGGATGGATAGATGGATAGATAGATAGATAGATAGATAGATAGATAGATAGATAGATAGATAGACAGACAGACAGACAGACAGACAGACAGATAGAGACAGACCTCTTGGGGGTAGCCACCACCCAGATGTTGGTGGCAGAAAGAGCAAAACAGTGTCAAATTCATTGCTTCATCAACTGCACCCTAACCCAGTACTTCAAGTGAGGCTTTTTCCAGCTTTGACTTTTACTAATGCTGCAAATATAATACAATAAGTCAGAAAATCATAAATCACAAATGATAAAGTGATGGACTCAAAATATACACTTTATAGTCAGCAGTTACAGTCTATGGGTTGTATATTAGCAGATTGCTAATAAAACCCATGAAACAAAGTCAGTTCTATGGGGAATCAAGCATGTGTATTTGTCCAAAGAAACAAATAACTGAATGTGACTGAAACATTTGGGGAAATTCTTTTTCTGTGAAACCAATGGGCAGGGAGCAGAAAGTATGAACTTCTTCAGTTGTAGCTCCCTAGGGACAGCTGCTCTCTGGCTATTTCTCCCTGAGGCTAACTAGCGAAGTGCCATAACTCCTAACTAAAAAAACCTAAAATATTATGCACTTTTATTAGTCACTAAAAGGCTCAGAATGCAGAAATATCTGCTCCTGCATGGTGCTGGGTCTTGCATGAATGAGCGAATACTTAGCTGCAGGTGTTGCTTTGGAGTAAGGAAGAAAGAGGCAGACACCAGTCATGGAATACACTCGGACCATAATTTTAACACTTCCTGTCAATAAATAATTTGAATAAATTCATTCATACAATCAGTAAATTCATAATACAATCAATAAATTCATAAATACAATCAATAAATTCATAAATACAATCAATAAATTCATGTGGGAACAGTGAATGAGAGCAGGGCAACAGGGGGTCCTCTCTCTCCCCCCCCCACCTCTCTTTTCTTGTCTGCCTGAATAACTGGTCTGGCTGTCCACACCACTGGAGTCCCTTAGGTGATCTGCTCACACTTGAACCTTCTGCCTATGGTGAAGCCCAGTGCTTGGGCATATGGTTAGGCTAAGAGTGAGTCCCACCTTCAGCAGTTGCCCAGCACTGCTCTACCTTGCCCACTGCGCCACTAGTTACAGGCGCCTCCCCAGCCCCAGGGTAAAGCCCCTGTCTCTGCATAAATGTTATGGGCATGATGCTGCAGATGGAAAACTAGCTCGAGGTAGTGCTGACTTTGAACAGGACACTGGCTGGAAAAGAAAAGGCTGAGCAGCCCCTTTTTCCACCATTCTTCCATTCAAGCTTGTAGCTTCTCAAGGTTGCTGTTGGGTTTTAAGGGAAAGTTAACAAGTGATGGCAAGTAACATCTAGTTTGGCCTTTGGTGCAATTGAAAAGCTGGTAACATAACCTAGTCACGGCTACTTAAGTCTCTTGATTTCAGTGGGACTTAATCACAACAAATTTTTGATGGATTTTACCCATCATATATAACTTAAAGTTACTTTACATGCAGAACGTCCTAGGTTTTGTCCCTGGCATCTCCATTTTAAAAGTTCTTGGGTAGCTGGACTAGGAAACATCCCTAGATAGTCACTGCCAGTTTAGTAGACAAGTGTAAGCTAAATGTACCAGTGATCTGACTTGCTATAAGACAGGTTCATGTATCCTGTCCATAGTGTTTAGTGTATATTTTTCATACTGTACATGAAGCAGAATCTACCTGGCAGAATCATGTGGTCATGACTGCAGAAGTGAGTCTCCAACACAGGCCCTAAGAGCATCTTTCTTGTGTGCATGCACACGCATGCCACTCCTACACAGCAAAGTTGTTATGGTGCATCACATACTTCTTGACCCTATTGGCCGATAAAAATGTGCAGAGTGCAGTTTGCTTCATTCAGTTTTTCTGTTGGGCTGTTTAGCCAATTTGTTCACTCATGATCACTCTATAAATTTTGATGAGCACCACATATGTTGCCATGTATAAAAAGATAGCACTTCATTTCTGGAGTCACTGAAATCTGCTCTGATCAATAGATAGGAGTTTCTGTGGATCTTACTTTCAAGACTATGGGTAGGGGCCATAGCTCAGTGGCAGAGCCCCTGCTTTGCATGCAGAAGGTCCCTGGTTCAATCCCCAGCATCTCCAGGTAGGGCTAGGAAAGAATCCTGCTGAAAACCCTGGAGAGCTGCTGCCAGGCAGTTTCAACAATACTGGGCTAGGTTAGATGGACCAGAGGCAGCTTTTCATGTCCCTAAGATATTCCTGCCAAACTCTCTCTTCCATTCATCAAGTACATATGTCCTTGTCCATTATTATTTGAAAAGGATTTCCATCCATAGGCCATGCCTCATGGGTGTGAGAGGAGCCTTTTAGGGGTGGATTTCCCCACCTCCCCTTTTTTTCTTCTTCAAAGCAATGAAAAGTTGAAGAAATAACAACAGGAAATTTCTAAGACATGGGCATTTTTCCAGGGGGGAAGTTTCACAGCAGTTTGTGGTTGTAAGTTGTGCACATAGCATTCACTGCTACAACACACCTGTGCACTTTCCTTGTGTGTGCTCTTTGTTGCTTAGCATCACATTCCATGACATTTAGACGCCTACACAGAGTAGTAGAAGATCCTGGGAACTGAAGAGCACTAATGCGGAGGAGTGCTATATTCAAGAAGCATCATGGACTCCAACAAAACTTGATTTGGAGTGAGAGATTAATTATTATTCCAGGGCCAGCCCTACTATTAGGCAGATTGAAGTGGTTGCCTCAGGTAGCAGATGCTGGGGGATGAATAGCAGCAACAAGATATTGGAGGACAGAACAATGTGTACCATTGTGCGTATCCTGTACCATCTAAGCTAAGGTGCGATGGAAAACACTGGGAGCCAGTGTGGTGTAGTGGCTAGAGTGTTGGACTGGGAGCCAGGAGATCCGGGTTCTAGTCCCCACTCAGCCATGGAAGCTCACTGGGTGACTTTGGGCCAGTCATACTGTCAGGATTGCCTTGGCAGCCTCTCTCAGTAGAATCCAATAGCCAACTCAAGACACAGACGAAAGGGAATTCTTTTCAAAGCTTTAATCACATTACAGTTTAATGACTCTTTCAGATGCTAATCACCAGCGGCTAAAGCAAAGAAACAGCAGAGTGGACTACACTTCAGGCAGGCAGTTGATCCCCATTTGAAAGAGTCACTTGAAGACCCAGAACTTATGGGCTAGGGAGAGATCCTCCCTCTTTCCCTTGGGTCCATGGGAGGCAGCCGTTGCTTGCGCGCCAAACGGGCGCTACGCCTCCTTTCCACGCCCTCCATCACTCGTCGGTCTTTGCGTCTGCGTCAAGCATCTAAGAAGCCCCCCTCCTGCACTCCCTCACTACCCGGGTCGCTATCTATCTCTGGAATGCCGGCAGGAGGAATCTCTGCCAGGTGCTGAGCCTGTGAGGGATGAGCTGGCTCCACTCTCATGGATGGCTGTTCCTCCTCAGAATCAGAGCTGCTCTGGGGCTCTCTGGGCTCAGTTTCCACCCTGACACATACACTCTCAGCCCAACCTACCTCGCAGGGTTGTTGTTGTGAGGATAAAATGGAGAGGAGGACAATGTAAGCCACCTTGGGTTCCTTGCAAGAGGAAAAAGGCGGGATATAAATGCAATACATACATACATACATACATACATACATACATACATACACTGTCACACCAGCAGCGTTGAAATAAGATTCAACTGCCAGTCCCACATTAGGGATGTACGAAAGTGACTTACCTTTCGCGGATTATGTTGATGGGGGGGAGGTGTTCCATCCCTCCCCCCAGAATCCTGGTAGGGGGGGAGGCGCTCCGTTCCTCCCCCCGGAATCCTCGAACGGCCGGCTGTGCTCCGCGGCAGCTCCGCTGAGTAGCCGGCCAGGCCCGGCCCGGCCCGAGCCGTCCGCAGCCGGATTTCCGGCCACGGAGGGCTCTGGGTAAAGAAAAAAAACACCGCATACGGATATGGCAGTGGCTACAGCCACCGTCGTTTGCGTTCCTTCTTTTTGGCCGTCTTAATCTACGTAAATGTTTACGTAGACTATGACGGCGAAAATAAAGGGGAACGCAAATAGCGTAGCGGGCGCTATTTGTGTCCCCTTTTCATTCACCATTTTAGCCTACGTAAATCTTTACGTAGGCTAAAACGGCGAATCAAAAGGAGACGCAAATAGCGCCCGCTACGCTATTTGTGTTCCCCTTTATTTTCGCCATCATAGTCTACGTAAATATTTACGTAGATTAAGATGGTAAAAAGAAGGAACGCAAATGGCGGCGGCCATAGCCGCTGCCATTTGCGTGCGCATTTTTTTTTTTAAACCCACCCCCAACCAAGATAGGCTACGTAATGATTTACATAGCCTATCACGTCTTTTTTTTCTTTTTTTTTAAACCTAGCCATGATAGGCTACGTAAATCTTTATGTAGCCTATCACGTCTTTTTTTTTTTTTCCACAAGCCTGGAAATGGCGGCGGTGGTGGCAGCCGGTCAGAAGACCAGCCACCGCCGCTGCTGAAGCCACTGCCGGAGCCGCCGCCGGAGCCGCCACCACCCGGAAGATCCGCCCCAGGTAAGTCTTGTCCCAGGGGGGATCCGCGGGGGGGCAGGGGGTGGCAGGCCATTCCGCCACAGATTTCGGGGGGCCGAAGGCACTGGCATTCGGCCTTACCGAGATCTGTGGTGGAATTCTCTGACATCCCTAGTCCCACTAGCTTCTCTTATTGGAATGGGAAGGGGACATCATCTTGTATGTTGCAGAAAGGAGCAAAATGGCATGGGCCACTCTGAAACTGGAATAAGTTCAGAGAAGGGCAACAGAGATGCTCAGGGACTAGAAACTCAGTCCTATGAGGAAAGATTGAACTGGGTATGTTTAGCCTTGAGAAAACTGATGGGGGATATGACAGCACTCCTAAGTACACAATGGGTTGTCACACAGAAGAGGGACACAACCTGTTCTCTATCAGTCAAGACTGTAGGATACTAAATAATGGGCTTAAGTTACAGAAAGGCAGATTTCACCTGACCATCAGGAAAAGAATCCAAATGGCCAGAGCGGTCAGACAATGGAAGCAAAGGGCTATGGAGGTGGTGGGCCCTCTATCACTGGAGGTCTTCAAGCAGAGACTGGACATCCATCTTTCAGGGATGCTTTTAAACTGGATTCCTGCACTGAGCAGGGGGTTGGATTCAATGGCCTAAATGCCCCCTTTCCAACTCTGATCCTATGATTCTATTCCTAAGATGAGAATTAAGCAACTTCGTTCTTCATTTCCACCCAAAAGCAGTCTGGTGCTGATTCAGCTGCAGTTACTCACGGCTACATCCCAATGAAAGCAATAGGATTTAAATAAATTCTAAATAAAATGCCCCATTGGTTTCAGCTGAACACATCACAATTGACATTAGCTGGACTGGAGCTGATCTATCTGTTAGAAGGCCACTGATTTCAGTTTTAAGAACTGGAAAGCTTGGAAGTCATTAACAATTCCCTTTTAAGAATTTTAATATTTTAGTGATGGAAATTTAATTAGTATGAGTTTTAAGTGTAAGGTTATCACTACTTGATGTAGTTCATGCTACATATAACTCCAGGGGTTATTATGGTTATTGCAAATGGTAATATAACCAGATATACATTTTTTATTTTCTAATGGATCCTTTTTCCTTTTCTGCTAAATGTATTTTTGGTCTTATGAATCAAAGGTAGAATACAGACTTAACCATCCTTAGAGCACTGAAACCAACTTTTAAAAAAGGGTATTATGCTGCATAAACCTCTCTGCATTTTTAGACTCTTTTTGTGGGGTGCAGCTTTGGGGCTGTCATAATGAGTTCCTGCAATTCAGAATTTACCACTGGCAGAAACTGAACAGAGCTCACACATGTACATCCCCCCACCCCATCACAGGCAATGTCTTCAGAAAAAAACATTAGTGTTAAATATACATTGGTGGGATGTGGGATCAAACCCCTTCTTGGCTTTCAAGCTCATTTGGTGGGTCTGAGTCTCAGATTCAACAAAGATGGGGAACATTCCAAGACAGGTGGGGATGGATGGACTCACCTGCACCTGGCTTTGTCAGGCACTCGCTGAGCTGCCGCCGCCACCCACCCCTGCTCGCAGCACTGTGTGAGCTTCATGAAGGCCTGGCGAGTGCCTGGCAAAGCCGCAGGGCCTCCCAGCTCGTGGCCATTGTGCACAGCGATGGAGGCTCGGGAGCTTCCAGGCAGGTAATGTTGCATGATTGGCAGCTGTAAAGAGCCCATTTATGCAACATTACTACCTGGAAGCACGTGAGATGCCACTGTTACACACAATGGCAGCTCGCTAGGAGGATGGGGCAACTGCTGGGTGCTGGCCGAGCTGAGGGGCGCTCGTTGAGTGGGTCCGCAAGCACCCCGCACTTTGGCAAGCAGGGTCTGGGAGGGTGGGTGAGGGGGAGTCCGTCAGACTCCACCCCCATCCCCCTCGGATTCTCGCAACATCTCTAAAGACAGAAGCCTGTGGATGTTAGCATGTGGAACTTGCAACATAATCCACTTACCGTGTGTGTGTTTGCCTTCCAGGGAGGTGCAAAGCACCCACACTCCTCTAGAGACAACCCCTGCAAGTGATGAAGAGAACCACTCCCAGGGTCCCCTTCTTCCTGTCCCCCTTTGGCTACTGGTCAGTAGAAGAACATGCCTTGGCACAAAAGGGCTGGGACATTCCACAGCACTCTTGGTCTCCTCGCGAGCCACAGGTTTCTAAGAAGATAGGTGCCATGGGGACCTGTACACCTTGAGTGCATTGTCCCTCAGCCACTGGATTGGGATAGAACTGGCTCCTGAGTTCTTGAGGAGCCCATCTTGAGCCATATTGATGTACAAGGGCAACCTTTGTCTCTCAGACAGACTGAATAAGCACACAGACCAGAGTGGATGCCAGGTACAGTAGGGGTCTAGACCCTCATCCTATTGGTCCATGGAGTCATGATGAGTCCATAGAGGATGTCACATGACCCTCATCCGGTGTTCCCTCCATCCAGGGTAGCACTCCTATAATGGGAGACAGAGCGCTGAGATCACATGAGTATTGAAAAAGACTACCTCACATCAAACTCTAAGCCCTGCCCCTTATTCATCTGTGACAGGTGGTTTAGCCCTGTAACTGCCAAAAGTCCCACCCCATCCCTGGAAGTCTCACCTCTGGAAGTTCTGCCCCAGATGGAGGCATCAGCTGAAAGTGGTCATGTGACTCCTTTATGAATTCTTTGGTTTATCCCCTGCCATACATGTGGGGAACTGGAAGCAGTTAGATGCAGGGGTTCAGGCTAAGGCAGGAGTGGTCAACATAGAAGTCAGAAGACAAAACACAGTCAAGCAGTCACATATGTTATGCAGTCCAAAAGCAGAGTCATGACGGAGTCAAAGGGCCAGTAGAACAGAGCATCAATCACAGGGCAAGGTCTGGGATACAAGGTAGCTGACACTGGATCATTTCCAACCTCAACCCTGGAATTTCCAGGTCTAGAAGTCCTGCCCTGGATGGAAGTTCACCTGATGGGAACATGTGACCCCTCTGCAAACCCCTCATGCTATCAAGGCTGAATAGGAAGAGGTGATATGATGAGTTTGTAGACAGATCACATGACCTCATCACGTGATCCCTCCTTCCAGGGTAGGACTTCTGGACATGGGGTTGGAAATGACCCCTACATGGTCACTTCCAGTCCCCCACATGTATGGCAGGGGTCTAGACCCTCATCCTATTGGTCCATGGGGGCATTATGTGTTCGTAGATGAGTCTCATGACCCCATCTAGTGCTGGACTAGCTTCCAGGGCTGGACTCCAGAGGTGGGACTTACGGGATGGGCTTGGACTTCCAGCAGGGGTGGAGCTAACCACCTGTCATATTTGAACAAGGCTCACAGCTTCCAGTTTGATGTGATGTAGCCTTTTTCACTACTCCTGTGTGTGTTGTGCCCAGTGGGTGTGTGGGGGATAAGACCCATTGCAGGCTGAACTGGCCACAGAGATGGTGTCCTTATGAGGCACATCAATGGAGCACAGGGGAGAAGGGGGTACACCTCCAGAAACACCACAGGAGAGCAACTACTGAGATGCCCAGGTAGTCTGAGGCATCTCTTCTAGGACTGAAGGGAGGTATTGGGCCCAGGAAGGCAGCTGTTGGAGCAAGAGGCAATCTGAAATTGAAGAATTCTCAAAGGCTGATGCTCAAGAGCAGACAGGGGAGAAGCTTTGACAAACTGGGAATATCAAATGCTCTGCAACAAGGGCAAAAGCAATTGTAGGTTGTGTCAATGAAAGTGTATTTTCAAAATCACACAAAGGGATGGTTCCACTCTGCTCTGCACTAGTAAGACCTCACCTTGGATACTGTGTCCAGGTTTGGACACCACACTTGAAGAAGGATTCAGATAAATTGGAATGAGCTCAGAGAAGGCTGACAAAGATGATCAGGGGACTAGAAACTAAATCCTACAAGGAAAGATGGAAGAAATTGGGAATATTTAGCCTTGAGAAAAAAAGACTGAGGGGGGATATGATATCACTGTCCAAGTACCTAAAGGGTTGTCCTAGTACAGAAGAGGGCCGCAACCTGTCCTTTCATCATCCAAGACACAAAATAACAGGCTTAAGTTATAGGAAGGCAGATTTCAGTTGAACCTTAGGAAAAACTTCCTAACAGTCACAGCAGTCAGACAATGAAAACAACTGCCTATGGAGGTGCTGGGCTCTCCATCACTGAAAGTATTCAAGCAGAGACTGGACAGCCATCTGTCATGGATGCCTGAAACTTGATTCCTGCACTGAGCAGAGGGTTGGCCTCAATGCCCCCTTCCAAGTCTAGGATTCTACAATTCCCCTGATTGTATTATCATGGCATCAAAGGTGCCCTACAGAATCTTACTCAGAAGAGAACGGCTGTGGATGGGTCAAGCTCTTTCTGAAAGTCAGCAGGGGTGGTGATTATATGTGGCAGTTTTATGGGCACCATAGACCTGCCCCAGTTTCCAAGACCCAGTGGAGGGTGGCACCACTGGCATGTAGACTCCTATCTTGCCCTGAGAGGAGAAGAAACAGAATCAGATTCTCCAAGACAAAGAGCTGTTTGTCTTTTAAAAATTATTATTATTGCATAATTTTATTGTTTTAATAATTTCATGTAAACTGCTTTGTGAAGTCAGTCTATAAAGCAATAAATAAATACCTTTAATAAATCAATATCCAGTTTCTCATTGCACGAATGATGTCACAGCTAGTTTGGCCCTTAAACTGAGAGTTTCTGGAAGGCCATTGTAGCTGCAATAAGTCTGACTGGTTTTTCTCCCCAATGTAATCCCATGTTCCCTCCTTGCAACCCCGTGGGGTGGTAGAAATCATGGGACTTCAGTTCATATAGTAGTGAGACTTAGCCCCAAATTATACTGAACAGCCCCTCTAGTTGAGGGGACCTTAAATAGAGGCCTGGCCTCTGACTGACCTTCAAATACAGAACTATCTTTGGTAAAGTAGGACACCTGGCCACCCTAGCCCTGGGCTTTCCAATGTGGTGTCCATTGGCCCCAATGTGACCATGGATGCCTCTCTTGGCATCTGCCAGGCTCCCTGATTTTTATTTTATTTCATAAGGTTTTCTGAAATTAAAATGTGGATTAAAACCAAACAAACTGGGAAGCCTAACGTGCCGCCCTCCAGTGCCATCTCTATTTGCATTCAAAAGAGAGGTTTTGTGTTTTGGAGCTCGGACCCCACCTCTGTCTTGGACTTAAATTCTTGGGAAAGTCACTTTTCTTTTAGTCTCACCAGTTTGCTTTCTGGGAACTGAGTGTTTTGTGACCGGCCATGCCCACCATGGCAGCCATTTCTTGAATGAACAAGGTTCACTTTGCAAGAGAGCTCATAACACTCTCTCAAAATCCCAAATGTGCCCACTGACCCAAAAGGATTGGGGACCACTAGCTATTGCTGCTGCTTTTTCCTGGTCTTTTTTCAGCCTCCTCAGGACCTGTCTTTTCTGTCACTCTCTTTCCCTCATCCATTTCCTCAGGACATTTCTTCACCATCTCAGTCTCCCTTCTCCTCAGAATCTACCTTCCTCCTGTAGCCTTTCAGAATCAAAAAGGGATCAAACTCTAAGTATTTCCCCCCACATATTGCAAAGGGTTACACCAGTTTTGTGCCCGGTGTATTATACTCTGAATGATTTTGTGCACCCAAACCAGATTTGGATCTGGTATGTGTTCTCATCTGCCAAGAATGCAATGGCCTCAAAATGGCACAATCCTCCATATTACTGAATGAATGTTTGCAGAAAACGTGGTGTAGGTAGCATTTAAGGGCAAAATTGACTGGTTTTATGTCTCTACAAAAGGCCAAATTACAGTACTTATTATCTGAAAGTACTTTGGGGCATGGGCAGTGTAATGCGGGGCCACCTGTACACGGTAGTGTAGTGGCAAATTCAGAAGTGCAGGGTCCTTTCATGACAGTCACAGTCATGCCCCCTTCTAAGATTATACAACCTTGTAAGATATACAGCCTTCAACTGGGATCCAAAAACAGTGCATAGAATCATAGAATCACAGAATAGTAGGGTTGAAAGGGGCCTACAAGTCCATCGAGTCCAACCCCCTGCTCAATGCAGAAATCCAAGTCAGAGCATCCCTGACAGATGGCTGTCCAGCCTCGTCTTGAATGCCTCCAGTGTGGGAGAGCCCATCACCTCCCTAGGTCATTGTTTCCATTGTCATATTGCTCTGAAAGTCAGGAGGTTTCTCCTGATGTTCAGCCAGAATCTGGCTTCCTGTAACTTGAGCCCATTATTCCGTGTCCTGCATTCTAGGATGATTGAGAAGAGATCCTAGCCTTCCTCTCTGTGACAACCTTTCAAGTACTTGAAGAGCGCTATCATATCTCCCCACAGTCTTCTCAAATCAAGGCTAAACATGCCCAGCTCTTTCAGTCTCTCCTCTTAGGGCTTGGTTTCCAGTCCCCTGATCATCTTCGTTGCCCTCCTCTGAACCCTCTCCAGTTTGTCTGCATCCTTCTTAAAGTGTGATGCCCAGAACTGGACACAGTACTCAAGATGAGGCCTAGCCAGTGCTGAGCAGAGGAGAACTAGTACTTCCCGGGATTTGGAAGCTATGCTTCTATTAATGCAGCCCAAAATAGCATTTGCCTTTTTTGCAGCCACATCACATTGTTGGCACATATTCAGCTTGTGATCTACAACAATTCCAACATCCTTCTCGCTTGTAGTGTTGTTGAGCTACGTATTCCCCATCTTGTAACTGTGCATTTGGTTTCTTCTTCCTAAGTGTAGAACTTGGCATTTATCCCTATTAAGTGTCATTCTGTTGTTTTCTGCCCAGCGCTCCAGTCTATCAAGATCACTTTGAATTTTGTTTCTGTCTTCCAAGGTATTAGCTATCCCGCCCAATTTTGTGCCATCTACAAATTTGATCAGCATTCCCTGCACCTCCTCCTCCAAGTCATTAATAAAAATGTTGAAAAGCACTGGGCCCAGGACTGACCCTGTGGCACACCGCTCATTACCTCTCCCCAGTTTGAGAAGATCCCATTGATAAGCACTCTTTGAGTCCGATTCTGTAGCCTACTGTGGATCCACCTGATGGTTGTTTCATCTAGCCCACTTTGAGCTAGTTTGCTCATCAGGATGTCGTGGGGCACTTTGTCAAAAGCTTTGCTGAAGTCGAGGTATATTATGTCTACAGCATTCCTACAGTCCACAAGGGAGGTTACCTGATCAAAAAATGAGATCAGATTCATCTGGCAGGATTTGTTCTTGACAAATCCATGTTGGCTTCGAGTAATCACTGCATTGTTTTCAAGGTGCTTACAGATGGATTGCTTTATAAACTGCTCCAGAATTTTCCCAGGGATTGATGTCAGACTGACTGGTCTGTAGTTCCCAGGTTCCTCCTTTTTACCTTTTTTGAAGAGAGAAACAACATTAGCCCTCCTCCATTCATCTGGCACTTCACCATCCTCCATGATTGCTCAAAGATTATAGACAGTGGTTCTGAGAGTTCTTCTGCCAGTTCCTTTATTGTCAGGAGCACCCTAGCAGCCTCTTTCAGTCTACTCCAGTAGCCAACTCAAGACACAGACAAAAGGATTCTTTTCACGGCTTTAATCCTTTTACAACTTAATGACTCCTTCAGATGCTAATCACCAGAGACTAAGCAATGAACAGCAGAGTAGCCTATGCTCCGGGTTAGGCAGTTGGTCCCCGTTTGAAGGAGAATCACTTGCAGACCCTGAACTTATGGGCTAGGGAGAGTTCCTCCCTCTTTCCCTTGTGTCCACGGGACACAACCATTGCTTGTGCGCCAAACGGGCACTACGCCTCCTTTCCGCGCCCTCCATCGTTCGTCGCTCCCTGCATCTGCACCGAGCGTCTAGCAAGCCCCTCTCCTGCACTCTCTCACTGCCAGGGTCACTATCTCTCTCAGGAATGCTGGCAGGAGGAATCTCTGCCAGCTGCTGTCCTGTGAGGGATGAGTGGGCTCCTCTCCCACAGATTGCTGTTCCTCCTCAGAACCAGAACTGCTCTGAGGTTCTATGGGCTCAGTTTCCACCCTGACATTTATTACTCTAGGGTGCCATTCATCTGGCCCTGGAGATCTGAACTCATTCATAGTAATTAGGTGTTCCTTGACCATATGCCTATTGATCTCAAGCGGCAATCCTGCCCCTTCAGCCTGTACTTCGCCTTACTGTCAGTGCAGCTGAGAGTAAGGCAGTGGTATTTCAACTGGATGTCTGCAAAAACATGCAGGGGTGTTAACATCTTTTTCACCCACTCACTCACTCACTCAGTCAAACACAAACATTTTAGGTTTTCAAAATATGATACTCTATGAAAGCTTCACCCTCTCAACTCAGCCCTCATGGACAGACCCCTTCTCATTTAAACAGCCCCCTTGCACACCCCCTTAGCACCCCAACATTACTCATTAGCCTTCCCAAGCTCCTTCATTATATCTCCCCCCTCCCCCTCCAACAGAAATATCCACATACCCAGCTGGCTTGAACTACACCCACACACTGGTGTAGTGGTAAATTTGGAAATGCAGGAGCTCATTGTGACAGTCTCCAAGGGCAGTCCAAAAATTTCAGGCAGCTGTGTCAACTCATATCAACAAACCAGTTCTAGGAGTTTTCATCTCCACCAGGAGCACATCTTTGGTAAAGTGAATAGGTCTTCATTGCCCATTCCAGACCAAGTCATCCCAAATACTTTGCATTCCAACATGGAACAATATATTGTTGCTTGGAAAATTCATTCCCCCCACAGCTACAGTGAGGATCACAGCTAAGCTCAGAGGGAACAGGGAATTCTGAAGGGGGTGGCAGATGACGCCAGAGCCCCTGCTAATGAAAAAGTGCTGGGGCTGCGTCCCTGTGAGGCCTGCTCCACTACACCACTGCCTGTACATGGGCCCTGGATCTTCTGAGCTGCCCAATTGCCATCATCTGCCTTAATACAAGCCTGCTTCTTCTCTCTGAACTCAGTAGCCTTGCAGTTGCTAGGAGACCTCAGGACTCACTCCCTTAGCAGACTAATAGGGAATGCATGAAGGCACCAGTCTTTGAAACTGGAGGGGAGACTGCCACCTTTCCTTCCACAGTCTGCTCATTATTTTCATTAAATCTAATCTAGGCTGAGGTTTTGTTAAGCTTCCAAGCAGTTTTGGAAATCCTTGGCCTTGAATGACAAGAATCTTCTTTTTTAAGCCATCCCTTCTGCTTCACAGCTAATCCAACAATTAGAAAATTGTTTATATTAAGCAAGTAGTGTTTGGGAGATGTTAACTCTTTGAATTCCTCAAACATTCAAAAATCGGCATTTTGCCATGAAGTTCTGAAAGCCAAATCCTACGCAGAGCAGGACATGCACATGACCGGTTTGACACAGATTGAAGTGACTAGGAGAGAACATGGCCAATGCTTTGCTCACAGCTGCCAAACACACACACACACGGGGGGGGGGGGGGATCATGTGATTTCACCCTTTTCACATGGCACAATCTGGATTACTGCCTCTCTTCATGGTAATAATAATGGCCAAGCCCCATCCCCAGCCCAGCTTTGTGACTGGTTCATTCTTTCCAATTTTTTTCTGAGTGGTGAGAAAAAAGGCTTGTTTCTCTTTCTAAGAGTGCTCTCCTTGTTCATGACGTCGGCTCATGTGCACTGATGGTGCTTTGTATGTGTGTATTGTCACGTAGCCCCCTGGAAGTTGTAGTCTGGTCTCTGCCATTTTGAGATTGCTGCTAGCATATGGACAGAAAACCAGATGCCACTCATTTTATGAGTGCGCATCTTCTTCACAGATATGCCCACCTACAAACAAAGAGTGAGCATCTTAGACTGAGTGCCTGCTCATTCAAAATGTGGGCATTACTGGAGAAATAGGCATTTGTTAATGCATTCTTACACCATTTGTACAGGGAATCATCCTGTCTTGCTAGGTTTAAATTATGGCTACTGAGAAACAGTGAGTGAACCAAAAGTGTGTGAAACTGACCCAGTAATTTGAGGGGAAATGTTTTGTGAAATGGCCCCTCCCCCAGTTTTGTTTTTCTGAATCATTTTGCTCTTTCTTCAAGATGTTTACTTGGGAGTAACTGCCATTGAACTCAGTGGGGCTTACTTCTGATTAGACATGCATAGGATTGCCCTGTTAATCTCTGATTTCCCACTCCCAAACTGCATGTGACACATTTTAAGCATTTGGGTCTGCTTTTGAATAAAGCATCTTTGGGTGTGGTTTGGTTTTGTTGCAAGACATTCATATTTTTTTAAAAAAAACCCAAAAGATATCTATGCATTAAAATGGGTTTTCCTAGTAGTTCACATTTAAAAACAGCACTGTATGGAACAACACAATGTTACTTTATATTTTTAACAAGCCTGGTTCAAACACCGCCCTTTCTTTAGAGGGGTGTTTAACACTGCAACTCTCAAATAAAAAGAAACGCTGGAGGAACAATCCCCCCACTTTGTAAAAGTGTGTGTTATTCTGTAAATGTTCAACTGCTGTCCACTATAATGGTGGAGCTATGTAGGTGACAAAGGAAGCAGCCATTTTTTAATGGCAGCTGCCATTTTGAATTTCTCAAAATTAAAAAAGCACCTCAACACAGGGTTTTCTGGGGAAAACAAAATGGCTGTCATTCCAATTCTTGTCCTCGCAAAAAGAATTTATCCTCGTCTCCTGAAACAAAGCAGACAATTTCAAAGCAGATGAAACAGCTGAGAAATGGTCCATGTCAATTCAGCACAGCCCTAGTTTAAACTAAAGGTAGTATGTTCAAATGGTATGGAGAGAGACTAACCAATTCCTCTCTGTTCCATGTCTCCATCCATCACTCTCCCAATCTTCCTCCTCTTGCTAGCAGCACTCACAAAATTGTGTCATCCGTGTCTCCATCCTCATTCTAGCAGCAATCACTCACAAAATAGGAGCATCCAGGTATGCTAGAAATGTAATGCATGTTCTACAGCAGATGAGCTCCAACTCACAGGGAACAATACAGTAATGCACTATTAAGCTGCATAAACCAACTGTGATGTAACACCCTTCCCCTCATGAGACTATTCTATCCTCACCACTCCTCTTTAATATTTATGCACCATCAGGTACAAATTTCACCTCCCCTATGAGGTAATTTCTAAGAGTGAGTGTACAGGGAAAGTTTACATCAATGTTAACCATTTACCTACTTTTATTTCAGCACTGTCACCACCCTCCTCTTCAATTTCTTTATGTGTGGGTGTGTACATTTATAATAAAAGGCTGATTTCTTCTGTAATTTCACTTAAAACCTTTGGTGGTAAAGAATGAGGCCAAGAAAGGCGTGGTTTGAAAAAACCAAACAAAATAAGACTTTATTTACAAAGTTTGTGAGGTTTCAAAATGGCAGCCATTTTGTTTTTCCCAGAAAGCCCTGTTTTGAGGTGCTTTTTTTAAAAAAAATTGAGAAATGCAAAATGGCTGCTTCCTTTGTCACCTGCTGGGCTCGAGTTCCTTATTACTACACTGAGGTTTCAGGTGTGTATTATTTCCTTATCTACTCAACCCCTTCTATCATTAATATTTTAATTTTAAAGAAATATATCTCACTCCACCAGCCAGGGGGATCTAGTAACCCCCTGCCCCAGGCTAGAGCCCAATTCCCACCGCTCTGAAAGCCAGTCCCTCACTTCTCCTCCCAAAGCAAATGAAGAGGCTGTTGTTTCTCCTCTTTCTCCCAACTGAATAGCAGAACAGCCGTTCTAACTTCCCCCTCCCCAAACTTACCATTGCCTTTAGGAGAAATGACATGTCAAAGTACATCAAGTATGTAAATATACATTCCAATATGCAACTAAACAAATAAAATACTATTTCATCACACCAACATTAGACACTCAACACTCTTGGAGAGGGAAGGGGAAATCTAGGAATGTGGGTAGCTGCCTTACACTGAATCAGACAACTGGTCCATCCACCCCAGTATTGCTGACACTGACTGGCAGGGGCTGTCCAGGGTTCCAGGCAGTGTACTTCCCTTCCCCAGCTGGAGACACTGAGGACTGAACCTGGAATTGCTGGCAAGGGCTCAGCCACTGAGCTACAGCCCCTCCCTTAGGGTGTTTCTACATTAAGCAAAACCCCACATCCTTTCCGGAGCTTCCTGCTTTCAGTGTCTTTGCGGGATTAGGAAGGGCTTCTTTACAAGGCAACAACGTGGTTTGAACTGAGGGAGTGCCTTCCTCCCTCCCTGGCGTGTGTGCAAAGGCGGGGGGAGTCTTGTTTTTGTAGCTTAACTTCTGCTGTACTATTTTTTCACAGCCCCCAGGAAACCTCTGACTTACTTCTGAGTAGACATAAGTTCACCCTGTAAGTCTGCAACCCTTGGCACACTTACTTGGGAGTAAGCCCCATTGAACTTAATCGGGTGCTTTGAAACAACAGAGGACATGGCTTCTGAGCTTGGTGGGGTGGGGGATCAGATGTGTCTCCCTTTGTTGCAGGGAGGCATTTTACCCTCTTCTCCCTCCAATGGAGAAATGCTGAGGCAGGAGACGCAACTGGCAGGTGATTCTTGCGCTCACTCCTGTCAAATCTCATCCTGACCGCGCCCCGAACAACTGAAAACAAACACCCACAGCAGGCAGACACAGCAGTTTCTTCCGCTATGGGAGAATTTCACAGGGAGGTCATGTCACTCCTGTTCCGTGGGCTGGAAAAAATACCCCATTTTTGCGTTTGAGGAAAAGATGAGATAGGCTGGAGGAAATGGCGGGAGACACCCTGGAGGGTAATGGCATCATCTAAAGAGCCCGCAAACTTCCGAGAGAGAGCCATCTCAACAGCAGGATAAAAGCTCCATGTGATGAACCCCTTAGTGCCACTATAGCTTCTAGTTTAGCTCCTCCATCTTCTGTTCAAGGCACAGGAGCAAGGGGAAGATAATTTTAAAAATCTGATTACGCTAGCAATTTCTTGTATGTGTACAAGGCTTCCTTAGATTGTGTACCAACGCCCTGAGTGTTGGACCTCGGATGGGGAATCTTGAGGTCCAGATCCTTCAGCCATTGCCTTTAGCTAGTCATCATGTCTCAGCCTCAGTACCCAACTGGTTTTAAAATAACAAAATGGCACCTTAAAGACTAACATATTTATTCTGGCATAAGTTTTCGTGGACACTGTCCACTTCATCAGATGCACAAAACCCTCACATTGGCAGATTTGTATTCACATGCAGAGTAAACAGTATAAGGGAGATGTAAACAGTATTGTCCTTCAGCAAAGGAGATCGTTACTTTGTCGTGGTGCTGGAGCTTGAGCACCTCAATGACGTCATGAGCTAAACCGTGAAGGGACACCCAAGACGGGAAGGTAATGGCAGAGAGGTCAGACTAAATACGATCCCTGGGAAAGGAAACGGCAACCCATCCCAGTATTCTTGCCATGAAAACTAAATGGATCAGTACAACCAGAGATATGTCGGTATACCATTGGAAGATGGGACTCCCAGGTCAGAAGATGGTCAAAATGCTACTGGGGAGGAACAGAGGATAAGTTCAACTAGCCCCAGATGTGATGACGCAGCTAGCTCAAAGCCGAAAAGACAGCTAGCAGCCGATGGTGCTGGTGGTGAATGACGAATCCGATGTTCTAAAGATCAACACACCATAGGAACCTGGAATGTAAGATCTATGAGCCAGGGCAAACTGGATGTGGTTACTGGGGAGATGTCAAGATTAAATATAGACATTTTGGGTGTCAGTGAACTGAAATGGACTGGAATGGGCCATTTCACATCAAATGACCACCAGATCTACTACTGTGGACAAGAGGACCACAGAAGAAATGGAGTAGCCTTCATAATTAATAATAAAGTGGCTAAAGCAGTGCTTGGATACAATCCAAAAAATGACAGAATGATCTCAATTCGAATTCAGTGTAAGCCATTTAACATCACAGTGATCCAAATATACGCCCCAACCACAGATGCTGAAAAAGCAGAAGTAGATCAGTTCTATGAGGATCTGCAGCACCTACTGGATAGTACACCAAAAAAAGATGTTATTTTCATTATAGGATACTGGAATGCTAAGGTGGGTAGTCAAACGACACCTGGAATTACAGGCAAGCATGGTCTGGGAGAACAAAATGAAGCAGGACATAGGCTGATAGAATTTTGCCAAGACAACTCACTGTGCATAACAAACACTCTCTTCCAACAACCTAAGAGACGACTTTATACATGGACTTCACCAGATGGTCGACACCGAAATCAGATTGACTACATCCTTTGTAGCCAAAGGTGGTGGACATCTATGCAGTTGGTAAAAACAATACCTGGAGCTGATTGTAGTTCAGATCACGAACTTCTTATTGCACAATTTAGAATCAGACTAAAGAGAATAGGGAAGACCCACAGATTAGTTAGATATGAGCTCACGAATATTTCTAATTAATATGTAGTGGAGGTGAAGAATAGATGTAAGGGACTAGATTTAGTAGATAGGGTCCCGGAAGAACTATGGACAGAAGTTCGCAACATTGTTCAGGAGGCGGCAACAAAAAGTGTCCCAAAGAAAAAGAAAACCAAGAAGGCAAGATGGCAAGATGGTTGTCTGCTGAGACACTGGAAGCAGCCCAAGAAAGAAGGAAAGCAAAAGGCAACAGTGATAGGGGGAGATATGCCCCATTAAATGCAAAATTCCAGAGGTTAGCCAGAAGAGATAAGGAATTATTTTTAAACAAGCAATGTGTGGAAGCGGAAAAAGATGACAGAATAGGAAGGACAAGAGACCTCTTCCAGAAAATTAGAAACATCGGAGGTAAATTCCAGGCAAAAATGGGTATGATCAAAAACAAAGATGGCAAGGACCTAACAGAAGCAGAAGAGATCAAGAAAAGGTGGCAAGAATATATGGAAGATCTGTATAGGAAGGATAATAATATCGGGGATAGATTTGATGGTGTGGTCAGTGAGCTAGAGCCAGACATCCTGAAGAGTGAGGTTGAATGGGCCTTAAGAAGCATTGCTAATAACAAGGCAGCAGGAGATGACGGTATCCCAGCTGAACTGTTTAAAATCTTGCAAGATGATGCTGTCAAGGTGATGCATGCCATATGCCAGCAAATTTGGAGAACACAAGAATGGCCACCAGATTGGAAAAAATCAACTTATATCCCCATACCAAAAAAGGGAAGCACCAAAGAATGTTCAAACTATCGAACAGTGGCACTTATTTCACATGCCAGTAAGGTAATGCTCAAGATCTTGCAAGGTAGACTCCAGCAATTCATGGAACGAGAATTGCGAGATGTACAAGCTGGGTTTAGAAAAGGCAGAGGAACTAGAGACCAAATTGCCAATATCCGCTGGATAATGGAGAAAGCCAGGGAGTTTCAGAAAAACATCTATTTCTGTTTTCTTGACTATTCTAAAGCCTTTGACTGTGTGGATCATAACAAACTGTGGCAAGTTCTTGGTGGTATGGGGATATCAAGTCATCTTGTCTGCCTCCTGAGGAATCTGTATAAGGACCAAGTAGCAACGGTAAGAACAGACCACAGATCAACAGACTGGTTTAAGATTGGGAAAGGAGTACGGCAGGGTGGTATACTCTCACCCTACCTATTCAACCTGTACGCAGAACACATCATGCGATGTGCTGGGCTTGATGAAGCCAAGGCTGGAGTTAAAAATTGCTGGAAGAAACATTAACAATCTCAGATATGCAGATGATACCACTTTGATGGCTGAAAGCGAGGAGGAGCTGAGGAACCTTATGACGAAGGTGAAAGAAGAAAGTGCAAAAGCTGGGTTGCAGTTAAACCTCAAAAAACCCAAGACTATGGCAACCAGCTTGATTGATAACTGGCAAATAGAGGGAGAAAATGTGGAGGCAGTGACAGACTTTGTCTTTCTAGGCACAAAGATTACTGCAGACGCTGACTGCAGCCAGGAAATCAGAAGATGTTTACTTCTTGGGAGGAGAGCAATGACAAATCTTGATAAAATAGTTAAGAGCAGAGACATCACACTGACAACAAAGGTCCGCACAGTTAAAGCAATGGTATTCCCCGTAGTAACCTATGGCTGCGAGAGCTGGACCATAAGGATGGCTGAGCGAAGGAAGATAGATGCTTTTGAACTGTGGTGCTGTGCTGGAGGAAAATTCTGAGAGTGCCTTGGACTGCATGAAGATCAAACCAGTCCATACTCCAGGAAATAAAGCCAGACTGCTCACTTGAGGGAATAATATTAAAGGCAAAACTGAAGTACTTTGGTCACATAATGAGAAGACAGGATAGCCTGGAGAAGATGCTGATGCTAGGGAAAGTGGAAGGCCAAAGGAAGAGGGGCCGACCATGGGCAAGATGGATGGATGATATTCTGGAGGTGACGGACTCGACCTTGGGGGAGCTGGGGGTGGCGACGGCCGACAGGAAGCTCTGGCGTGGGCTGGTCCATGAAGTCACGAAGAGTCGGAAGCGACTGACCAAATAAACAACAACAAAAAACAGTATTGTCAGAGGGAACTGAAATGCAAAAAGTACAGACAGCAATAATTACCTTAATAGTTACCATTCACAAAATGTTACTGGGTGATATCACAGACATCATTACTTTTTGCATTTCAATTCCCTCTGATAACACAGTTTAACCACCAGGACCACCAGCAGCATGTGCATATACATCTGCCAATTTCAGGTTCACACTTCATGCATCTGATGGCAGACAGCATCCATGAAAGTTTATGTGGGAATAAATTTGTTGTCTTTAAGGTGCCACAAGACACTTGGTGGCTTTTGCTGCAGCAGACTAACAGGTCTGGAAATGGTTTTAAAACAAACAGAAACAGAATACATTCTGAGGATGGTCATGAGAAACAAACAAGGTCAAGTATTATCCCCGCATTAGAAGTACTGCTGAAATGATTATTAATAACCGTTCTCATCTATGAGGCACAAGTAGAATCTGCTAGTTATATCTAGTCCCGTGTCATAAATTCAAAGCACTGCTACTTTAATGCTGTACTTATATATATAACTCAGAGTCAGGGTGACTTCATCAGCAAAAAAAAATAAAAATCACTGCTGGATAGCCACGCACAGCAGTTCAGTTCTAATTAAATGTTCACACAAAGGCAAAGTGTGTGTGTGTGTGTGTGTGTGTGTGTGTATTCCTACAGAACATAAATGCCAGCAGCTTTGCCTGCTGCTAGTGTACATCTGTGCATGTTATACAAGCTCCTATCTATCACATCAGGACCGCTTCTCTTTACAGGAGCAACTCACAGTCCCAATTCCCCAAACCTCACCTAGCTCCTGTCTGCCCCTTCAGCCTCCTAGAAACCATTACAACAGGCTTCTGTTACTGGGGGAGGGTGAGGAGGAAATTCGCTAAAGCCCAGAAGGGTGGGTTAGGCAAGCAGGTAGAGAGAAGACTTCAAAGAAGAAGAAATGCAAAGACAGGAAACGCATCTGCTTCCTGCTGACCTGGGGAAGAACACTGGATTTGGCATGATTAGGAAACCTGGAAGAATGTTCCTTTCTGCTCCTTTACTGGGCTGCTGGGAGTGAAGGAAACTGTGCTTTTAAAAATCACCTTTCATTGATGTGTAGTCATTTTTCTTCCATCTGCATCCACAATGGGCACTGGAGAAGCTGGAATTCAATACACCCTTTGGATTTCAGCTTTCATCACTGGGGGTGGGGAGAGTTTCTAGCTCTCACGGTGCTGAATAACAACTCAAAAATGTGTGTGGGAGGTGAGAGGGGGAGACAGTACCATGGATGTTGATTCCCTTCTGCAGAGTGGAGAAATGGTAGATGATGTGGACATTTTTCTCAGAGGGAGGGTGATCAAAGCCACTTTTCCAAAAAATGAAATCAGGGTCCCAACAGGTGTCCAACTGTCCTTGGCCAACTACCGGAGTGCCCTGAGCATTTAAGTCAGGCACCTGCCTCCTTCCCTATTCTTTTGCCAGCCTTTGTGCCTGCTTGCATGGGGCCCTGCTATATTTCATTCCTTTCCAATCAAACGTCTGGTCCGGATAGGATCAAGACCACTTTAGTAGCTCCGGTAGATTGTTTTTGTTGGAAGGCTGATGGCGAAAACACTACCTGCTAGACTTCTTGGCAGCTGTATGGATCATTCAGTGCTTCTAGACTAAAAAAAGGACATTGTAGAGTTGAAAAAGTGCAGAAAAGGCACTTTGTAAATATCATCCATGCTCTTGTAACCATCCCACTATTTTAATCAGTAGGCCTATGTAGATCCTTCCATAGAAATGGCTGTTAAAGCCTGTTGCAAACTTTCAGAAAGAGGGTTAAAAACGTTCTTCTTCAAGCAAGCCTTTCATGGCATTTTGTAAGGGATCCATTTTTGCTGCCAGGAACTAGTTGCTTTAGTAACTTTGAATTTGCAATTTTGCAACCATTTTTTATTGTGGACCTTATCATTAGTCATACTTTCCCCATATATATATATGAGAGAGAGAGAGAGCACAGAATGCAAATATCTCAGAATAAATCCAAGAGCTGCCCCCCAAAAGGAGAGGCTAGAATGCTGCTGAGGGTTAGAATTGACTAAAGATTCAATGGAAAAGGCTGTCTACACTCCAAATTACTTCCACTTCATTTTTACCACTTTTCAGTGGGATAAAGACCCACTCTTCTGCCTCAAAAAAAAGTCTGACAAAGGTGACAGTCTTTGCTGACATCTAGTGGCGACTGAATGCTGGAAAAAATAGCACCTGGTTCAAGCATTTCCATTTTCTTTACAATCAGCCTTCCCCAACACTGGGGCCTCCAGATGTGTTGGACTATAAAGCCCCAGCATCCTAGCTGGTGATGATAGGATTTGTAATCCAACACATCTAGAGGGCCCCAGGTTGAGGGAGGTTGCTTCACATCATTCAGGAGATATATTTCTTCCACTCCTTTGGCAGGGTTGTTGCTTGCAACTGCTATAGCATGAAACTCAACACTAGGTGAAGCAGTCAGATTTTAACCAGCTAATTTCCCGATTAATGCCAAAGTACAAGGCAACACTCATTGCCATACATAGTATCTCTGTGTCCTTTCATTTTACAAACGTAGCCATGGAGGCTGCAAACTAAAGTGGGAAACTGGTTTGCATTTGGACCTTTTCCTCTCAGGTAGTTTTCCTCCCAAATTTCCCCCCCTCCCTTATTGGTTTTTGCTATTTTGAGCAAGACTGAGTGGGGTCTGGATGGCAAAGGTATTCTGCCAGGCTTATAAAGAAAGATGAGTGGGTTTTCAAGCAAAGTGGGCTTTTGCTGCTGAATTTGCAAGACCTTGTGCTGTTCCTGGTGGCAAGAGAATCCAGGGCTTTATATCAGATTAAGGGAAATGGAGGGCCCTTTGCTGAACTGTATTATGAGTGTGGCCCAAACCTCACTTTCTCATCTAACAGCATGCACGTTCAGTGGTGGGAGCAGATATCCAGAGACTGCCTCCATCACGTCCAACTGCACTGCATTGCCCTGCCCTTGGAATCTGTTCCTCTTGGGCCAAAACAGAAATTACTTTAAATGTGTGTCTAGCAACAATGTCTTTTTTCTTTTCATTTTTACTCTAGAGTAGGCACAGGGGACCTGATCTGCACCAAGTCTAGAGTAAAAATGAAAATAAAAGAAGACATAGTTCTGCTTTGGCCCTTAAAAGCACTCTCTCCATGTTCTGCTCTTGGTGTGGGGAAGCCTCTAATAACATTTTCCCCAAAAACAAAACCCAAAGATTGTACTGTGGACATGTGGGCAGCTTCCAATCAGCAACTCTTTGCTTGGAATTCTCCAGTATTGCTGTGTTTGTCATGAAAATGTGAAAAAAGAGAGAAATGTTTACTTGCTGGCGTTATATTGCAAAAGAATTTTCTTTTTTCTTTGAAAAAAATTATCACACTTTGTGCAGATCTTGCTGGTGGCAAAACAAAGGTTCTTGCTCATGTGCTGCACTGGCTTCCTGTTGCTTCCCAGACTCAATTCAAGATGCTGGCGATGATCTATGACCTTGGAAGCCCTAAACAAGCCTGGGCTTAGCATACCTAAGAGGCCACCTCTGTCCCTGGGTCCTAACATGTCCTTTAAGATCAACAAGAAACTCTCTCTCTCTTTCTCTCTCCTTAAGTACCCAATCTGTGTCCCAAATCAGCTCTGTAAGGGCAATACAGACAGGCCTTCTCGGTGGCTGCCCCTCAATTCTGGAATACTTATCCCCTAGAAAACTTGCCAAAGCTTGAGCTTGTACATCTTCTTGAAGTGCTGTAACACATTTTTATTCAAATTGGCTCATGGTGCCCAGGGATAGGGAGGGACAGGATAGAATAATTAACATATTGTTGCCCATTCTGAGTACTGGGGATGGGACAGGTATAATGTATAAGTAGTCTGTCCAAGTCCTTTCCCACATTTATGAAATCCACATCCTGAAGATGTAGTTTTTAGAGGAGCTTTCCATATGAACCTATGAGGCTGCCTTATACTGAGTCAGACCAATATTGTCTAATCTGACTGGCAGCAGCTTTCCAAGGACTCCAGCAGAGAGAGAGGGGGGTCTTCCCTATCTCCTGCTACCCAAATCCTTCTCATCAGAGGTGCCACAGATGGAAGTCAGAATCTTCTGTATCCAAAGGCGTTCTCCGGTCCTTCAGGGTTGGACCAGCCTTCCCCAACCTGGTGCCTTCCAGATGTGTTGGACTGCAACTCCAATCATTCCCAGCCAGCAAGGCCATTGATGGGACTTGCAGTCCAACACATCTGGAGGGCACCAGTTGTGCAGAGTCCACATTTCTGAAAAATCTAGTTTAGTGAATTTTCAGGCGGGGTGAGGGTGAGACACTTTAATCTTAATTCGGAAGCGTGGCAATTTTTCTAAATAAAAAGCAGCTATATAATACGGTGCAGAAGAAGCCAAGAATTAATATTGCTCATTAACCCATCGTGCCAGATGTGCTGTGTGATCTCATTCTGCAGTCGCCCCCACCTGATGTGTAGAAACGCTGGAGACCAGTGCAGAGTAAAGACCGGAGCATGTGGCCTGCAAGGGTCAGGTGTGTAACAGAAGCCCTTTTCTCCCTCATCTCTGCCCCCCATGCAAATGAAACTGATCCAGCTTGCTGGCATCATTTGAAAGGCATAGTATTAAGGACACTTCCAGGCCAGGATCAACTCATTCATACTTTTTAAAGATAATAAAAATGTGCTTTCCCCAGCTACCAGTGTTCAGATTCATTTCACATGGAGACATACTGTGAGAATTCACTAAAGTAGATTTTTCAGAAATGTGGGCTCTGCACAATTTACCAGGAAGGCTTGCTACATCTTGAAGCTTATCATAAAGGGAACAATCTTGGTAAGAGCAGCTGTTATCCTGTTAGTCAGGCTTTTGACTCTAATAGAACACCCCAAAGGAAAGAAACACAAAATAAAACTAAAGGGCTAGGATGACCACTATTTTTTGTGGCTCTCAGAAACTTCTTTAGGAAACTGAGGACAGGCAGCTTTTACAACAACTACCACCACCCAGCCAACCGAAAGCATCTCAGTTCAAGCCAGTTTGGTTTCTTTGAAATGAATGGGGCAAAACTAGCTTCAGTTCAAACACTGAACTGAAGTGTTCAGCAGGTCTTTCTGCTGAATGTGTGAGGCAAGGCCTGAAGTATGTGGGACTCCAGCATTTGTTTGGGCTTGTTTTATTCAGGTCACAGACAACTCCACATACTACTGCATGGAGATTCCTTGATGCTACAGTGAATGGGAAAACCTGTGCTTTGAAAGCTCTATGCATGTGTTAAAGGAGTTACAGAGCTCTAGGCTGCCCTGAATTTAGGTTAGATTCATAGTGGCTCATACAGTGAGATGCCCATCAACTTAAAGCTTATGTTAACTGGCGTTTCAAACTGCAATCAACTTTTTATATATGAGAAACTCCACTTGCAACAGAGGTCAGATTATATGATGATTAAGACTGAAATCCTATACATACTAAGTTGTGAATAAGATCCACTGAAATTTGTAGGACTTGATTTCAAGTTAACATATATAGGATTGGGTTGCACATCAGATTAGATCCAAACCCAAGGATCTAATCTCATGAAAAGGTTATGGGGCTGGCCTTAAATGTTGCAATGCCAATGGATGACCACAAGTGGTGACCTCATGCCAAACTACTTTGTGAGAATAGCATCAACCACTGTTACTGTCACTATTGCCTCGATGCAGCAATTTGGTGTTACTTTAGAGGTAAGGTGTGATGGGCTAGGACCAGAGGCAGGGACATGAGAAATGACAGAGCAGGTGCTGTAAGGTAGAAGTAATTTCGATGTAAGCCTCTATGCCCCGCCCCCCCGCGCTGCCCCTTCCTGTACCACACCAGCACATTTGGAAGATCAGACTGTTGATGTGCAAAGTGATTTGTAATTTGTATCTGTCTGATGTCACAATGATCTTCCAAGACTGTGCCTTGTGTTTGTGTTGATCCTGTTACATCATTGGTTATTGCCGCATTGCATGGCAGTGCATTCCAAAGATCAGTAGTGTGCTGTCAGGGGTGTTATGATACAACTTAGGTTCTCCTGCCTTTGATACCAAATGTAATGAAATCAAAAATATTATACTGCCACCACATGTGATGGGACACAGTTGGTTATCCCACCTATGCATCCTTTTTAAAATTTTGAGGCTTGGACCTAAGGGACTCCCTGCCACAATTTATTAAATAAATATCCCAAATAGAACTCACCATTGGGGAATGTTGCCTCAACTATAAAACCATTATAGTTTTGTTGACTGCTGCTAGCAAGAGAAATCCTCTGCCTAAAAGAAACTCAGTAGCCTGTTTTCTAGGGACAGGACTAGGGTTGACACCACCGTTAGAGAGAACCTTTCAAGGGTAACAGAACTGAGATGTTTATTAAGGGAATCGTTTGCAAAAGGGAATAAAATAGCATTCTTCAAATAATAGGTTAAGCTGGCTTAAAAGTATGCTTGGCTACCATTCCCAATATGTAAGAGTCTTCCCCAGCCAAATAAGCTCTCAGTAACTTTTCCCTCAGACCAGATTTCCCTAAACTCCACCCCAGCCAGTCCCTCACAACTAGGAACAGATGCTGTGCAGCAGTATTCCTCTGCCTCAAGCTCTTCCAGCTGCTTCTGGCTTCTTGGATGATTCTGTTTCAAGGACTCTTGCTGAAATTGGTGCTGGGCTCTGCTGCATACTTGAAGCTTCACCGCAACCTCATAGCTCAGCTTCCTGGTCCTCCCAGCAACCAGGTCTGATCCTGAGGGCTTGCTCCTTTACCGGCTCTGAGCTCTACCTTCCTCAGCCACCAGCTATATTCCAACCAATCGCACCTACTGTCAACCCCCAACTGGCTTTTCCAACTCTTTTGACTGTCTGATCTTTTTCAAATATCCTGACCAGAACTTCTGACCAATCATGATCTTTGTGGACTTTTCTAACTACCAATCCAGTTTGCTGGAACTCACCACCGCCACTAATCCAAACAATGACAGCTTTTTCCCCTAGACGTTTTCCAACCGCTTGAAGCCTCCTGTCCATAAAAACTGTAACCAAGGCACCCACTCTTACGATTTGCCCAATACACAGTCACAAAGCCAAGCTTCTGGAGCATTCCGTTACATTATGACAGCCATCTCCAACCTTCAACTCCCAGCATTCCTGACCATTGGCCATGCTAGCTGGGGCTGCTGGGAGGTGAAATCTGGATGGCATTAGATAGGGAAAAGCTACATTATGACCTCACTCAAAGGTCACTAAGGGCACCATCCTATGCATATTTAGGCAAAAAAAAAAAAAGTCCTATAACTCCCAGCATGCCCCAGCCAGTATTTCTTCACAGTGGGAAAGAAAGAAACTTGCCTCTATGTTCTTTTCTAAACCACTAGTGACTTTTAATGCTTATACTTTCTCTTGGCTGTTTCTCCTGTCACCAAAAGACTTCTGTTTCCTTTAAGCCATCCTCACTTGGGAATGCATTCTGCATCCCCGCTCATCTTTTGTTTGAGTTCTGCTGCCCTGCTTCATAAGTGAAATTATCAGGGCTGCATATAATACTCAGGATACAGATATACCAGATGCAATTGGCACATATTAAACCATTTTTATATTTCAGGTTAAATTATATCCCTTTCCCAACAGCCACTAACATCAGTTCTGCCTTTTAGCGACAGCTATTTAGATTGCAAAAATAGCAATATAACACTGCAATGATTCAGATCTCACCATATCTTGGATATGGTGAGATAATCCTATTCATGACCGTTCTGTTGACCTTTCCTTCCTACTTAGCTTATCTGAGCTAAGATAAAGAAAAAAGGGAATTCTTGTGTGTTTTTTTCTTTATTGTGTTTTTTTTTCTTTATTGTGGTTTCTATACTGCCCCTTGGTTATTAAGCTAATTGCTTAAGCATTCTGCCAGAGCCATATACTGGGTATCCCCCACTGCATATTTGGTGAACCTGAAAGGAAGAGACTTTGTCACCTGCATTTTTCATAGTCTCTTCCTATGTCATAATCTTTCACTGAGGAATTAGATTCCAATAAGCAAAGACACCTGTGTTTACAGACTGCATATGGAAAATAAAAAAAAAACCCACCATAATAAAACCTGACTGGTCAACTTTTGTCTCTCTCCATTAAACGAGGAATTGCCTTCTTAAGAATCAAATCCCTCCAAGGCACTTTATGTTCAAATACATCCCATTAGTGGTTATGTTGATTTAAAGAATCCTGATGCACACAGCAAATTTTCAAGCAAATTAAATAAAACTGCAAGAGAGAAGCTAAGTGGCTCTGGAAAAAAAAGACATTTCAGGCTCACAAAAGAAGAAATATTTGGACAAGAATACTGAAAATGGCAGTAATTGTGAACACATTCGTATCTCTTATTGCGGTAGATTTGCTGCATTATAAACCATGCCAGTGCTTAAACCTTGATGTTAAATACTTTTTAATGAGCTGGTTTATCCATGGTTTCTATTCAAGCTTGGTGTTTTACATACTTGTTTTACTTTCATATCTTCTGATACTAGTTCTCTCTTTTTACATTTATTTGTGTTTACTTGTTTTGTCAACAGTCTCCACTTGACAGAAGCATTAAAAAAAAGATTCACAGCACAGTTCTGTGCATGCTTACTCTGAAGTAAGTTCCACTCTGTTCAGTGGGGATTACTATGCACAGGATTACAGCCTTAGATGAAGTGGAAACTGGTGTCTCTGATTTCAGTAAGGCTGTGAATCCACCCTGGGTTTCAGTCAAAACCAGCCAGAACTCTAAAGGAGCTATCCAAGGTGCCAAACCTATTTTGGGGGTTGGGGTTCAGAACCTTGGATAGCTTCTTTAGCATTCTGGCTGGTTCTAACTGAAACCCAGAATGGATTTACAGCCCCACCAACATTGGAGCCACCAGCCTCCACTGCTTAGATGTCATCCAAACTTTATGTACAAAACATTTATTTTATCTTCAATGTAAAAATACATTTTTTTCTTTTATGATGTGGAAGGAAGCCAGACAAAGGTTTGGGAGTTTTCTGCATGAATTTCCCACCCACTTCCTTCCCTCCCTGGGCACCATGTCCAACTGCACATTGCATTTCTGTGAAAATGCAGATGACAAGGGAGTTTTCTGGTGATAAGCCCATTTTCAACTTACAGTTCAGCACTGTCCTTTACATGCACAAACATCCCTCTGACAAATATTTGAAAATAATGGTTCAAAACAAATATAGCGTGGCTCCAAGCATTTGCATTGCATCGTACTGTGGGCAACCTCTTTACTGGAAGGCATGTCCTAGAATTTGCCTAAGGAGGGGCCGTGGAGCTGTTCATGGTGCTAAATTCCTAACAGGCAAGTGTTGAGTAAATACCAACCAAGACTCCCAAGTTCTTGCTATATTTTATCATCATTCAGGCAGCACATTTCCCCATCTCCACAGGTAGTGAAATCATCCTCGACAGTGTTTACTGTACATGTATTTTGACTTCTCCATTACAGATACCATCTTCAGAGCTTGACTCTATCTTCATTTAACGCTTGAAGTGATGTTTCTTCTTCTTTCCTTTGAACTCTTTCAGGAGGAAAATTTGTGGGAGCCCAAGGCAATCACTTTACACTTTCTTTGAACTGGCTTGTCCTTTTTTATCCAAACAGAGTAAAAATATTTTAACAGTGCTTTTACTTGGAGATTGCTCCCCTCTGTGAAGAAGGGGGACTAGCAGAGTAGCTTGTTTTTCTTACTTGTTCCCTTCTGTTATCTCAACGGATTAGCAGATTCTGATCCTTAAAAAAAACCCTCCTTTCTCCACTTTGCTGAGAAATCAAAGGACTGCTTGCAAGCAGTTCTAATTTCATCATCACTGTGTTCCTCAAGAATTCCTGCCTGGTAATTACAATGAAATTGTTGTAAAGGAGGCAAAGGCTGGAGTACATGACAAGATGTAATGTCAGGTGAGTAAAGTCTATCCCCACCTATGCTAGTGTATTCCAATATGTTTCTGGGCATTACTAAAAAGCTTCATCCCAGAAATGGTTGCTAAGGTAGGGTACTCACCCTGAGTGGAGTGAATTTTCATTTTAAATGGACAACCCTTTGTGAGGTTTTTGTGTCTAGGAAACTATGGGTCCTTGCCCCAAGGAGCTTACAGTCTAAACTTTGATAGAGGGAGAGAAAAAAGAGGGAGGGGAGGAAAATGAAGGCAAAGGTAATGGAGAAAGAATATTGTTGTTGTTGTTCAGTCGTTTAGTCGTGTCCGACTCTTCGTGACCCCATGGACCATAGCACGCCAGGCCTTCCTGTCCTGCGCTCTCTCCCGGAGCGTGCTCAAGTTCATATTCATTGCATCCGTGATGCTATCTAGCCATCTCATCCTCTGCCGTCCCCTTCTCCTTTTGCCTTCAGTCTTTCCCAGCATCAGGGTCTTTTCCAGGGAGTTTTCTCTTCGCATTAGGTGGCCAAAATATTGGAGCTTCAGCTTCAGTATCTGTCCTTCCAATGAGCAGTCAGGGTTGATTTCCTTTAGGATGGACTGATTTGACCTCCTTGCAGTCCAGGGCACTCGTAAGAGTCTTCTCCAGCACCACAGTTCGAAAGCATCAATTCTTCGGCGCTCAGCCTTCCTTATAGTGTGTATGTGTGAATATGTGTCACACAAAGAATATGTGTGACTTCAAATACAATTCTTGAGCTTATTTTCTATAGGACTAAGTGATTAAGCCACACTTCTCCAACCTGGCACCCTCCAGCAGTGTTGGACTACAACTCTCATAATTCCCAGCCAACATGGCCCATTGTCCAACACCTTTGGAAAGTGCCAGGTTGAGGGAGGCTAGTTTAAGCCAAAGGCTTCACAGAAGATGTAGAGTTTGAGGAGAGATGTGGCATCCCATAGGTGTGCTAAGAAAGAGTTAAAGGCATAAAGAGCAGCAAGGGAGAAAGGGCAGAGTGGTTTAAGGAGCAGCTGAAGGTGATGGCACTGGAGGAGCAATGGGCAAGGAAGGACATATCTGTTTCTAACAGTAGAGAGTTACGAGAGGAGGAAAGGCCAAGGAGGGCTTTGAAGGTAAGGATAAGGAGTCTATGCTGGATGCAAGAGTGGGCAGGAAACCAGTTGAGGGATTTAAAGAGGGACATCACATGGAATCACTTTGGTGGCGGACATCTGAGCTGAGATGAGAGAGGTGGGGTGGGACAGAGGAAGGCCAGGGAGGAAAAACTTGCAGCAGTCAAGAACAGACCATAAGCCAGCATTTTCACAGAAGAAACGGGACATGTTTTGGTGATCTTGGGACAGGGACAAATGATATGGCTGGGACTGAGCAAGGTCAGCAAAGGAGAAGGAAGAGTCAGAGAAAACCAAGCAATACAGCAGGAGAGTGTACAGCCACCCAGGACATAGGCAGAGCAACCCCATGGGGTTGAGGGAGGGAGAAACCCTAGCAGAGAAATGGCCACATCTAAAGCCCTGCCATGCTCACACCAGCAAGGGCAGAAAGTGAGGGGTGGCTCTTTTATTTAGCCTTTTGTTGGCCGCAGCCAGTCTTTTAGATTTTGTATCCTATGGCTTCAGATGAGAGTGTAAATAATGATGCCAGCTCCAGGGTTGGTGCAATTGCCCACCTACCCCTCACCTTGTCAGTGTGTATATAAGGGAATGGGGGGGGGGAATTTGGATCCAGCAGATCTAAGACCTCCCCCCAATCTACTCCAACATGCCCCTTTTCAACCCCTGCTGCAAACTTCTCCAACATGACACATCCAGATGTGTCACTACAGCTCCCATCAGACAGCATGGCCATTGGCTGTGCTGGCTGGGGATGCTGGGGACTGTAGTTCAAAGTGCTATGTTGGGGAAGGCTGCTCTTAGCAGAGGAGTAATAGTGGCAGAGCTTTCTGCCACCTGGACAAGAAGGCTTTTGATGGTGGCCTCATCCTCTGCCCACTACCTGAGGAAAGAGAGGTCCACAATGTCCTATGGCCCCTGGGATGTCCTCCCAGAGACCATAAGATCATTCACTAAGAAGCATTAAAAACATTAGAAGTGACAAGATGCCCTGGACATGAGAGGTCATGCTGAGCCTCACAAGCACCCTTCCTAGGGATGGTGATGAGCTGTGGAGCAGGGGGTCAGAACCAAGCCCTACAACCTGTTTGGTGCATGCACCATACTTGCCCATCAATGGGTAACTAACAGAACAACACCCTCTGATTTTTTTCAAAAAATACGGATTGATTGGTTTAGCAATATTTATGAATTGTTTACATTAAAGACATTTCTATACAATGTACACAAAAAAAAGTACTCATACCAAGTCAATTATTACCTTCTTGGGAATGGCTGTTGGAAAAGGGAAGTTTTCAGTAGCAATGAAAATCCAGAAGGGTTGGCACCTGCCTAATTTGTAGTGGTAGGAGTTTGCTTGGGCTTCTTACAGCATGCCACCACTTTGTGTATTGCTGTTCTCTTTTTTCTCCCTTCCCATCTTTTAATCTACCTGGCCATTTGCTTGGGTTTATTACATGAAAAATGAAACAAAAACATGAGTTTTCATCAAGGGGACATAGAGGGAGGGCCATATTTTTGCAATGCTATGCAGGAAGAAGGTGATTATATAATATATATATATATATATATATACACACACACACACACACACACACACACATATACACACACACACACACACACATATATATATATATATATATATATATATATAGAGAGAGAGAGAGAGAGAGAGAGAGAGAGTATTCCTTGGGGTCCTTAAAGCATGTCATCGGTTTAGGAATGCCTATTACAGAGCTGATAAAAGTGCAGGTGGTGAATCATTTTTTGAAACAGTAAACTTAGAAAATTCATAGTCTCAAGTGGGAGAGATGGTGGGAGGAAGAGTGTAATTTAAAGATGGAAAGCATCATCATTAAAGTGCAAAAACTGGACTTCTACTTTTCATTGACTTGCAAACCTTTTCCAGAGTCCATTTTGTGCTTCCATCCATGTGCCAGTAATTACAAGATAAGAAGGAGCAAGAGCCTAACTTATTGCCCAGAAGCCATATCTGGGCACTTTCACCGCTGTAAATTATAAGTAGATACAGCAGATGGAGCAGTGGGATATTAATTTTTGTTGTTGAAAATCACAGATTCATCCACTTTAAATTTACAGCTAAATAATAAACACCATTGGTAAAATAATCAGTGGAGATAAAGACGCACAAGTAAATCATACATTTGGCTCATAAATGCTTTTTGGGAAAGTCCATCTGGGAGATGCATTTAAAGTAGCAGTTGTTATCCCTGAGCTTTGATGAGTAGGCATTTAACTGATGCGAGCATCCAAAAATGTCAAGGCAAACATGTGACATGCCCATTAAGTGAAGGTCTTTTCCTGTCAGGAGTGCCCTAGTGGCCTCTTTCAGTACACTCCAATAGCCAACTCAAGACACAGATGAAAGGATTCTTTTCAAGGCTTTAATCCTTTTACACCTTAATGACTCTTTCAGATGCTAATCACCAGCGACTAAGCAATGAACAGCAGAGTAGCCTATGCTCCGGGTAGGCAGTTTGAAGGAGAATCATTTGAAGACCCTAAACTTATGGGCTAAGGAGAGATCCTCCCTCTTTCCCTTGGGTCCACGGGACGTGACCGTTGCTTGAGCACCAGATGGGTGCTACGCCTCCTTTCCGTGCCCTCCATCACTCATCGCTCCCTACGTCTGCGTTGAGCATCTAGCAAGGCCCCCCCCCCTGCACTTTCTCACTGCCAGGATCACTATCTATCTCAGGAATGCCGGCAGGAGGAATCTCTGCCAGCTGCTGTGCCTATGAGGGATGAGCTGGCTCCTCTCCCACGGATTGTTGATCCTCTTCAGAATCAGAACTGCTCTGGGGTTCTATCGGCTCAGTTTCCACCCTGACATCTCCTTGCTATCGCTGTGGGCTTCCCCCATTTCCAGAAATTACATGTAAAGCTTCCACGGCTTTGAATGTATCTCTGCATTTGCAAATGTCTTTTCTAGAGTAGTTTCATTGCAATCAGAAGGACTAGTGCCGATCGTGGCCATGGGGCATGGCCAGCAATGAAACTGAACTGCTCCTCCTCTGTAAAAGGCCAAAGTTGACTCCACAACCCACCTTCTTATGCAGATTCCCCCTCTCCCCAAAACAAGACTTGTGTCGTGTTCTGAAATCAAGACATGGACTGCTTCATATATAATTGTTTCCTACATGGTTATCACTTCTGTGTAGAAAAGCCACAGGTAGACTGTGCATACGCTGCTGGGGAAGACCATGGCTCAGTGGGTAGAGCCCCTACTTTGCATGCAGAAGGTCCCAGGTTCAATCCCCAGCATCTCCAGGTAGGGCTGGAAAAATTCCTGCCTGAAACCCTGGAGAGCCGCTGCCAGTCAGTGTCAACAATACCGGGCTAGATGGACCAAGGGGCTGACTCAGGCTCTTATGTCTCCTATGTTGTGAAGCGTGCCTGTGTGTGCTCATTATGCCACATGTATATGGCATATATGCATTGGAAAGTCACAGCCCATCTAACATCTTAGTGGAGAAACCTGAACCTCTGTTTAGCAATGTCTGCCAGTTTGGTCCAGATGAGTGGCAATTATCCTTCACTTACATTGTTATTCAACTCCCTCCTTCGTGCAGCTCCAGGGAGCTGGAGGTGACACACCCCCTTGGTTCTAGACAGTACTGGCTATTTTGGAAACTTCAGGGAGTCTTAAAACAAGGCAAATAAATGTTTCAAGGGGAAATAAAACATAGATGGAGTTGTTATTCATGTTTACATAGGGTGCTTGCTGTTTAAATTGGCTGGGCCATAGGGAGTAAAAGGGACACTTAATAAGGGAACTGGAAAGGGCTCTGGCTTGTGCAGGACCTCTTTCCCTCCCACTTTAAGATGTATGTGAAAGCAGTGGTGGCTAATATGATGGGTGTTGAGCACCACAGATCTCTGGGCTTCAGTTTGGGTTTGAAAGGTAATACAAGACAGCAGACAGAATCCAAAATGTCTATGCACATAGGCCAAAACCCCCCACTCAGTTTTGGCCTCTGTATATAGAATTTCATGCATATAGGCGTAGAGTAGGGGTGTAGTGGAGCCAGGACTCCCAAGGATGCAGCACTTTTTTCTTTGCAGGGATTCTGATGACATCTGCCACCACCATCACCCACAGATTCCCCTGCTCCCTCTGAGCTTCACTGCAGTCCTCACAGTAGTTGGGGAGAGGAACAGATTTTCCCAGCAACAATATCTTTTCCCTGTTGTAATGCAAAGTCTGTGGGGGTGACTTGGTCTTGAAGGGGCAATGAAGACCCATTAGCTTTACAAAAGACCATCTGCTGGTGGAGATGAAAGCTGTTAGAACTGGTTTGTTGATATGGATCTGCACATCCATCTGAATGTCTGGACTCTCCTTGGAGGCATTGCTACAGGGACTCTCAGGATGCATGTCCACACCTCAGGAAATTTACCACTACACCACTGTAGGTATATTCAGATGGGCTGTCCCTGTGTTGAGGGCTCATGCCATCAGAGGTAGGGGTTGCATGCCAGTTCCTCAGGTAAGGAGGAAGTGAACCTTTCAGGTATCATGCAAACTTTCCCCATCAACAACTGGAATGTTGTACAGTGAGGAAGTCACTTCTCCCTAACTGCCACATAACAGACCAGGTCAGTTTTCCCATCCTAGGCAAAAAGAAGAAGAAGAATGGCTTTACACTCCAAAATACACCAGACAAACTGACAGGCAATCTATTACAATGGTATTGCAACAGAGGTTAGTTTGCACATGGTTTGATAAAACAGCCATCAGGAGAGGTTTTTGCCTTGCTTATTTGCCATGTCAGATGAAAGGCTTCAGAACAAACAGCTCTCCTGATGTGATAAGAAGTACTCAGCCTGTGAAACAGACAAGGCAAAATTATTACATGATGACTTGACGCTGCATAGCGAGGTAAACTGGCTTCATTTTGGAAGCTCCGACTGGTGCACTAGAAACCATTGCCTGCTCCACTTCAGCTATACACATCTGTAGTAGGATCAGCATTGAGGACGTGGTTGAAATCTATGGACATTCCAATTATCCTGAATCACTGAGGTACAAAATGGCTCCCCGTAGGGGATGGTTTGAACTGAAAACTGCCTGTGGCAGAAAACCATTTAGCTAGAAATTGGCATGTGTGGCTGATGGGAGAATGGAGGTGGGGGATGAGGGTGGGGCGGACACACCAACAAATTATAGTAGTAGAAAATGTGAGACTCCATTATCAGGGGAGGCAAGAACTGGCTTCTGAATCCATGTTCAGGATTGTGACAATAACCATATAATAGGCCTTTAAATGTCAATGGGAATAAACATGGTCTAATAAGAACAAATAAGATGCCAAGCTGGGAAGCATGTAGCAAAACAGATGGAGAGATAGCTATGCTTATTATCTGCTCCCTACAAAAAAATAAAAGGAGAAGGGGGAGGTGATGCAAGTTTACGCTCAATCTAATGTGTAAATCTCAGACAGCTGATGTTTCCTTTTATCCAAAAATATGATTGGGGGGTGGGGGAAGGGAGACAAGAGGAGACAATAAAATATAATTAGTTTGTTTTCAGAACCATTTCTTGCTTTCAGCCAGGCAGACTGAGGTGAGCTGCACAAATGAGATACATAACATTTCCAGGCTTGCTGCAGGCAAGGGGAAATTGGGGCAGAGGGGGATGGAGAAAAAGCACCAAGTAGTTTTTTGTTAATTTAATCCTGCAGCAGCAGACATCCTCTTTGGTGTCGGAAGATCCAAGAACAAGTTGCATGAGTGTGAGGCCCTGTTTATGCAGGATTGCATATCCTCCCCTGAAATCATATCTGGCAATCGACTGTCAGGAACCAGTGCTGTCAGTGTCTGGATCAATCAGTTCATGTGAGACTTGCCCCCTTTTCCCAAACCCCATATAGACATATGCTATGGGCTCACATAGGTGAACAAAGAGCACAGAGAATAAAGAGTTATGATCCCATGATAAATATTAATTTTAAACGGGTGGGCATGTTTAGTTCTCTGTTTGAAGGGCTGCCAGAGGCTTCTCCTCTATTTTGAAGGTGTTTTTATTTGAAGAGCTGCCCAGTCCAAGTCGAGGTAAAAGATCAAGGGCATCTCTACACCAGCCTAAAATCCTGCATTTAAAATGGGGCTTTCTGCTTCAGTTTTAAATGCAGGATCACAATGGCTCCCTTTTTCACCCGCTTCCTTTTCCCGCACCCCCTTCCCCCTCCTTCTCCCCATCTCTGAGTCTTCCATTGTCTTTCATTGATCTCACTCCTCTTCTTGCCGCTTTTCCTCTTTTCATGGAGGAAACTGAAGCGGAACACAAGGGGGTAATTTGATAGCTCATTATCTGCAATTTATTTAAAAACAGAACAAAGGGCATTTAGTGCAGGAGATGCCTTGAATGACCATGGCATCATATAAAGAGCTCGCAAACTTCCGTGAAAGAGCAATCTCAATTGCAGGATAAAAGCTCAGTGTGAAGGAGACCAAGGCTGGATCTACACTTACCACCTTTTTTCGCTTCCAATGAGGTTTCACCGCCCGCCTTTCACACTACGCAGTACCTGCCTCGAATTGGAACCGGAATTTTCCATTTCCGTGCTCCCGCTTTCAATACCCTAATATCCCGGTATTTCCCCTTAATGTGCTCTGATTTTCCGCCTTCGCTACCGTATCCAGTCGTAGTCCCCTCCCCCGCCTGTCCATATGCGGCGGTGTTTGTATTTCCCTCCTGTCCAATCACAGCTCTCAATGGCCCCATGTCTTCTTCCGGCTACCGATCGCATAGCTTCCTCAGCAGCCCCCGTTTCCTCAGCAACAAGCAAAGGGCTGGATGTGCACGTGCTTGTCTGATCTCGGAAGCTAAGCAGGGTTGGTCCCAGTCAGTGCTTGGATGGGAGACCGCCTGGGAATCAGGCTTCCTGCACTGAGCAGAGGGTTGTTCTATCCCTTCAAATGAGACTAAGTTTTACCCCCTCCTATCCCCCACTCTGGATGTTTTTTTAAAAAATTAAGGCGTTATCCTCGCAGAATCAGGGCTTCTCCATGATGTTTTTTTAAAAATTCAGGCATGATCTTCGAAGCTTCCAAGTTGTGATGGGACACCGAATTCATTGCGATGGTGGGCGCAATGTAGATCAGCCCTAAAGAACCATCAGAAGGGAGAGCTGGGCCTTGAAGTTGCCCATCAACTATTAGCACAGGACGGTAGGCTGAGCAAGGCACACAGGTCACCCAGTCACAGTCTTTCACACTATGGTGAGATGTCCTGTAATTCTATTTAAATAATCGCAGAAGGTTCTACATTTGTTTTAAAAAAGGACTTTGTTTTATATAAAGTGCCAGTTGCATCCGCCACTTGAAGCAGCCACCACTGAAGGAACAAGGGATGCTGGGAGGTTGTACTCCCAGCGTCCCAGGAAGAACATTGTGGCAAGTGGCAAACCAGCCTGCCCAGAGGAATGCTTGGCTCCATAAGGCCTAGCATCTCAGAGGAAGACAAGCCTTTGCTTCAGAATCTTCTCGGCAGCTGCTTTGGGTGGCCTGAGCTGTTGCAGAGGTCAAGGCAAAGGACTCAGCCACAAAACTCAGATTTTGCTTTGTATCTCTGTTCCACACACACATTCAATAAACTGAGCATATTTTTCTCTGGAGGGAATGAGTGACAACATGTACAGAGTAAATCCCTATTGCACTTTGCAGAAGCAGAATGTATTTGAGCAGATATTTGGGGCTGTGAAGGGAATATTATTTGCATAAATCATAAATGGAGCGAAGCTATTACTGTTCATGCCTTATGCACCCTATATTATATTTCTTTTGTTTTAAATAATTGTTTCTGGGGATGCACTCATTTCCCTTCACGTAAAATCTGAGGGAAAGTGTCAGTACATGGCCTGTAAATAGCAGATACAATAGGACTTTCCTAAGCAACTGAACTATTATTAAGGTAAATGAATTCCAAACTTGTACATGAAGCTTAGATGCCATGGCAATTGCAGATTAATAGATACACATGGAATAGTTAATTATCCATAGGTCATCTGGAGGCATTTATCTGTTTGGCTTTGATAAACCATTTATTGAAGCACCTCTTATGAGTTTATTTGCTTTTTATTAGCTACTAGAAAATGCCCATAATTCTGACAGCTGAATGGGGTCTGAGGGTGACCCATATATACTGAGATTAGGCAGATGGTGACTGGGGAGCAGTCCTTTCTGGTGCTGGCACTCCATCTTTGGAAAACCCTTCCTAGGTCCATGAGCCTGGCACCTACTCTAATGATGCCAGGCTCATAACCCTGTGGAGGGCATTCCAAAGTAAGGTATGCTTTTACTTGGCCTGCCCTTTTAATTACACTTACCATAATTTTACTGGCTGCTGTTTTAGAATTCGTAGTGCTTCCCCCTTTTTTAATAGTTGTTGTATCTGCTGCTGATATCATTTGGGGGGCTACTGTTTGGGGATGCTCTTGGACCCAGAACTGTCACTTGAGGAACAGGTGGACTCAGTGGCACGGAGCACCTTTTATCAGTGTAGGCTGATATACCAACTATGCCCTTAACTGAATGGAGATAGCCTAGCTACAGTTATCCATGATCTGGTAACCTCTGGTCTGGATTACTGCAATCCGTTATATGTGGGGCTGCCTTTGAAAACAGTCCAGAAACTTCAGCTGGTCCAAAACAGGGCAACGAGATTTTTCACGGGGACTGGCCAATGAGATCACATTACACCAGTACTTTTCCAGCTGCACTGGCTGCCAGTCTATGTCCAGGCCCGATTCAAAGTGCTAGTATTAACATTCAAAGCCCTTAACGACTGGCCAGGTTATCTGAAGGATCGCCTCCTCCCATATGTGCCTGCCCAGACCCTAAGATCACCTTCAGGGGCCCTTCTCTAGGAGCCCCTGCCAAAGGAAGTGAGGCAGGTGGCTACTAGGAAGACGGCCTTTTCTGCTGAGGCACTCCATTTGTGGAATGAGCTCCCTAGAGAGGTTCGCCTGGTGCCTACGTTGTACTCCTTTTGGCGCCAAGTGAACACCTTTTTATTTTCCTAGCAGCTTAGCACTCTAGTCTTTCAGCTCTGCTGTTTTAAATCTGTATTTTAAATCCCTGCATTGCTGCTAGGGGTTATTCTGGTTGCACTTTTATATCGTAGTTTTAATCTTTCATTTTTTATATTGTTTTATGCTGTACTTTGTGGTTTTAACCACCCAGGGAGCTTCAGCTATTGGGCAATAAGTAAATAAATAAAGTTGTTTTATTTGGCATTCTTTGTTTTATTGTTCTGTTCTTATATGAGTGTTTTTAGTGTAGATACTGATTTATAAGCTGCCCTGAAAAGTCTGGATGATGTGAGATACAAATTAATTCATTATTCTGGAGATCCCAATTGGTGTCTGGCCCCACACGTTCAGTAGGGCATACCTTGGATCTGGCTTTCTGTGTCGGGTGGGATGATGGCAATCTGGGGGGGAAGGAACTTTCTACAGTTTCACTTTCATGACAGATTGCTACCTGGTAGGGTTTAGACTTACTGGGACAGAGCCTCTGCAGGCTTTGCTGAAGATGGTCCACATTACAAGACTGATGGATCTGGATGGTTTTCTGATAGCTCCTGTCAACCTGGCAGGCAATTCTGTCACAGCCCTGGTTGACCTCTGGAAGGGGGAAATGGCCCAGGCTGCTGACATTATCATTTTTGAGCATCCTTCCCCACTGAGCAGAGCCAAATGAAGGTAACGAAATGAGTGAGTTGGCGACTAGAGCAATGTTGGCAGAAAAATCTGAGCAAATCTGACCAAACATGGGCTAGAGCTCATTGGAAAGCCTGCTCCATGGTGGTGAGGGTGGCACAGAAATTTTTCTTCTGCACCACTGTTTCATCTGCACAGAGTCACCTAATGGAGCTCTTTGTTGTGGTCAAAGGCCTACTACATTCTGGCCCAGAAGAAGAAAATATGGGCTATTCAATAGCCCACTGTGACCAATTTGTCTGACACTTTGCAGATAAACTTCTTCTGTCTGTGCCGACTTGGATTCTTGGAAAGAATGTGTGTGCTGGAAATGTCTGTGCTGCTGGACCCTTGACCTTCCCGGCTTATAAAAGTGGACTGGCCAAGTGGGTAAGGGTAGTGATGAACGCCTCTTTAAGACAAGGTATGATTTAATCTAGCCTGAAAGAGGCAGTGGTGAGAATTTTGCTAAAAACAAAACACCCTCCTTGAACCCCACCATACAGGATAATTTATGGCCAGTCTCCAATATTCTATTCTTGGACAAGGTGCTTGACCCCTTGCTGGTGTCTCCACTCCAGAGGTTTCTGAAGGAAGTGGATTATCTAGATCCATTTCAGTCTAGCTTCAGGCCTGGTGATAGGTACAGAGACTGGTTGGTTACCTTGGTGCTGATTTGCAGAAGTGCTGATTTGCAGAGGGGAAGAGTTGTATGGGGTGGAGGCTTATGTCTACCTGGAAGTAACTCATTGCCTTGGGGATGGGAGTCAGCCCTGCTGCTGTGAAAGGATGCTGTTTGGACCCTGCATTCAATCACTACCTCTCCGTTTAAATATTCACTGAGTGGGGAGGGGAGCATAAGGAGGCTGTTATATATGGAAGTGCAAAGGTATGCAGGGCCTTACTGATTTTAAAAGCTTCACTGAGCATGGGGGGGGGGGAGCAAGCCTCCTTGCTTCCCCGCACGTACCCATTTGGTGACGTTCAGTTCTACTTGTTTGCCCCATGCAAACAGATTTTTTTTAATGTATACACTGCATTACTGGCTACCATTTGCCCTGGGAGCTAACCCAATTTCATGAAAATCTGTATTTATTTATTTATTATTTATTTATTTCATTTATACCCCGCCTTTTTCCCTCTTGCAAGGAACTCAAGGCGGCTTACATCCCCCTCCTCCTCTCCATTTTATCCTCACAACAACAACCCTGTGAGGTGGGTTGGGCTGAGAGTCTGTGACTGGCCCAGAGTCACCCAGTGAGCTGCCATGGCCGAGTGGGGACTAGAACCCGGATCTCCCAGCTCCCAGTCCAACACTCTAGCCACTACGCCACACTGGCTCTCATTTAAACAGAACTGCCTCAAAACCCGTTTCCTCATAGATTGGCTCCTGGTCTGCTGCTGAAGGGGGTTTTAACTGGTTGCCTGCTGTTAACTCCCACTATTGCTGTGTTTATAATTGATTTGTTTTTATGTTATGTTGTAGTTAATATTTTGTTTTTAATCTTTATATTATTATTATTATTAGCCAGCCTGAGTGCCATTTTTGGTGGAAAGGCAGGATATAAATTTATAAACGAACATACAAATCCCATGAAGGACTATAACTGCATTCATCTGAACACAGTTACATCTTCACTACAGATACTCCCCCTCAAGACGGGGAGGTTGAGAGTTGAGGGTACGGGGCTGGAGCACCCATCACCTTCTCTCCTCACACTTCCGATATTGAATACCTGAATACAGCTCCTATCTGACAGATATGCACAGGACATCATGCAGTGAAGGCTCACAGATGTGAAGACAAAGATCCCCAGCTGAGCCAAGTGTTTGAGCCTTTCTACATGAGGCATTCATCCGTGTGCTCATGATTCCTCACTCACAGTAGTTTGCAAGAGCTTTACACAATGTCATCCTTCCCCAGGGCCTCTCCCGTTCTTTGCAATCATTATAGCATTGTTGTTTTCTGTCTAACAAGGCAAGTGTCAGGGCCCAGCTTCAGTACTGCAGTGGGCCTTGTAGGTTATAGCCAGGATTTGATTGGAAGGGCCTGGGCCTATTCAGCCTCTGGAATGTCAGAGTCTGTGTGAGCTTGTCTCCGTCAGTGTTCTCAGAGCAGAGCCAGGGGGAGTCACCCAACTCCCTGTCCACCTGCTGGTCTGGTCTTGGCAGGCAGGGAGGCTGGAAGCTGTCCGTGAGAACCTGACAGAGGTGGGGTGGGGTTTGCAGAAGGGTCACCCAGGTTGAGGCTTCACTGCTGGAGGGCCGAGCAGTTATGCTCTGTTTAGACAGGGGCCTTGCTGAAAGGCTAAAGGCCCTTGTCTGACCAGGGATCTGGAGGGGGTGTCCTACAGTCACGTCTTCCCTTTAAAACTGATGCAAAGGCGAAGGGCCCTTGCTAGGAACATCTCATCTTCATTGCCCGAAGCCTTCTCTGTTTGGATCCATCATCGTCTGGTCTTTTGGAGGCACTCTGCACATGGACTGGAACTTTGGATTGTTAAGGACTTTCCATGAAAAGTACTATGAGGCTTTTCATAGACTTGAACTCTCATTGCTGTGGATTGTGTGTCTGTGTTTGTAGTCAGCTCAGTGTACGGCAGGCTGGGTTTGAGCTACAACTTTTGGACTTCCCTCTGCCAGGACTCATGCAGGATGGAGTTCATAGAATCATAGAATAGAATCATAGAATAGTAGGGTTGGAAGGGGCCTACAACCCCATCAAGTCCAACCCCCTGCTCAATGCAGGAATCTAAGTCAGACTCAGAGCATCCCTGACATGTGGCTGTCCAGCCTCATCTTGAAAGCCTCAAGTGTGGGAGAGCCCACCACCTCCCTAGGTAATTGGTTCCATTGTCCAATGCAAAAGCAGCGGCCTGGAATTCCTTGCATGTGTGGGTATGCCCTTCCCTTGATCTTAATGGTCTTTGACCATGTAGCCTGAAGTTATCAACAAAAGATTTCAAAGTTGGACTCTCTATGGGTGTGGGTTGTTTAGGCCTTTCAAGAAGTTCCCTTGATTGCCTGATGGGTTCATTCCAGGAATCATTCCCTTTCCATATCCAGGGTTGGAACTCCTGTGAAAGGATTGTCTGGGTTAGGTGCCCAGGAATCCAGAGTCCCTTCCCTTGTGTTCAGAACCATGGAGATGGCAACAGAGAAACCACATTGATGAGGATCTCAGTCATGGTAGTAGTGTTTAGCTTTGGACTGTTCTGGAATGACATATTGCCTATAGCTACTGACCATCAGCTATATGATTTCTGAAGAGTGTAACCATTAAGCTTTTTCTGTGAGATTCCCTGCAAGAAAGAAATCTCACTGATTTGGGTATCCAGTGTCAGATTTCCTGAGCGTGTGCGCTGGGGGGATCGGGAAACCTGACAGCAAGACTGGTATTCCTGTGAATGGCAGCTTGAAACCCTGGTGTATTTGCACAATTCTGCTATACCACAGTGCCACCTAGTGGTTGTTTAATGGAACATATAGAAAGGCAGAGAAAGAAACCCCCCAGTGGGAAAAACCCATATAAAGGAGCCGAGCTTAATCCCACAAAGAGCCTGGAAGCAGAAGCCTTGGTAAAGTGGCCGGTTAAAACCTCATGTAGAAAAGCCCTTTAACTCTTCTGCAGACCAAACCTGTGCCTGTTTACTCAGATGTACATCCCACTGAGATCAATGGAGCTTATGTCTAAGTAAGTGTGCATAGGATTGTAGACTCAGAGTGCAATCCTATGCATGTATACGCAGAAGAAAATCCCATTGAGCTCAGGGTGGGGTTGCTTCCTAATGTGTATTTAGAATTGCAACCTTAGAACCATCAGAAGGCAAAGAACAGACAAAGCGAAAAGGAGCCGTCACATTAGCAAAGCTGGAGATTTGAAAACATGCTTTAAAAAGTGTTAATATAAGTCAAGTTAAATGGTATTACCAAATACAGTGTGAAAGCCAGTGTGGTGTAGCGACAAGAGTGTTGGACTAGGAGCTGGGAGATCCGGGTTCTAGTCCCCACTCGGCCATGGAAGCTCACTGGGTGACTTTGGGCCAGTCACACACTCTCAGCCTAGCCCACCTCACAGGGTTGTTGTTGTGAGGATAAAATGGAGAGGAGGAGGATAATGTAAGCCGCCTTGGGTTCCTTGCAAGAGGAAAAAAGGCGAGGTATAAATGCAATAAATAAATACATACATACATACATACATACAGTCAGCATTACTGAAAAGCTTGGTGTATTGCTCTCTGAGAATGAAGTCTCTTATCTCAAAATTTCCAGTCAACAGATTATTAATCTAGCAACCAGTGTAAAAAAAAATAAAAATCCTACAGCCTCAGCTACTGTTTACATGACTCTTTCCTGAAGTTCAGATGTATTTTCAGGAAATACTTCTATCATCCCTTAGGGAACATCTGCACTTTATTAGCAGTTCTTGGCTGGAGAGGATACAAGCAGGGGGTCTGCTACACACAAGAATTTTTATGGAGGAATTACTGAACATCTGGGAAGAGCATCACATCTGGAGACAGTCAAGAGAGTAAGAGGAATTAAATGCGGTTAGCACCCAGGTTAAAATATTCATTGATTTGGCCAAATCTGAATGTTTGAATGGGGCATGTGAAATACAAATGAGTCTGAATCAAACAAATATAAATTGATCTGCGCTTCCACTGCCATTAATTTTATTTATTTTTAAACTATTTAAATAAGACATATTTAAGTTGGATTCATTTTTATTTTCATTTCTCATCATTCACATACAGCCAGGTTTCTCCATACCGCATAGACAACAGCATTACTGGAGCTGCTGTCTGCAGTTCCCTCATGCTGACCTACTTACATTTAAATTGGGTAAGAGGCTAACAGCCCTATCCACAACTTACTTGTCATTTTTCCCCCCAAGCGCTGAGGGCAGCTGCTGTGCCAATTCTAGAGTTAGAATCGAATCCAAATCAATCACAAACCCAGTTATGTTGATCAAATACATTTGCTCACGGGTGGATTGTGGCTTTGCAGCCCAGTCCCAAACATGTTTATCCAGAAATATGCCCTCGTTAAGTGTGTCTTACCTTCAAGTAAGTATGCTGACGGTTGTGGCATCAGTATCTTTACATTAAAATAGCACTAGCAGATTTCAGAGTTGCTTTCTACTCACATTCAAAAAATACATCAAGGCATATGGCTAGAAAATGGCTGCAGACACACCATCTTTTATGCTGTAATCTGACACTAACTACACCTATTTATTTGGGGTGAACCCCATTGAACTAGGATAGCCACGTGTCTTATTTTACAGGGGGCAGTCCTCTATTTGAAGGGCTGTCCAGTCCAAGAACCATAATGGGAGAGCAGGGGCCTTGAAGTTGCTCTTAGCCCCTGAGAGGAGCCAATCTACACAGCTGATTTAATTGGGGTTCACCCCAAATAAATAGGTATAGTTAGTGTCGGATTACAGCATAAAAAGATGGTGTGTCATCCCTTTTCCCCACCATTTCCTCTTTTTGGACACAGGCACTACTTCCCACTCACAAGCATTTACCCATTGAGAATCTGTAAGCTCTTTTTCCCATTGAGAAAATCAGAGCCACACTGTTTCAAGCTTTTAGAATAGCATACTTCCTCTTTTTCCTCTTCAGAAAATCGGAGCCGTGCTGTTTCAAGCCTTCAGTGCAGCACACTAGCTATCTAGCCTCTTTTTCCTATTCACAATAGGGCAGTTTCATTCACAGAGGGGAAAGAGAAGGGGTGGCTAGTAGCAGGAGCCTGCAGCAGCGGTATTTCGCAGTATCATTACTGTGATACACTGAAAACTAAAGAATACACAGAGGGGAAGGAGAGGGGGCAGCCAGTAGCAGGAGCATGGACAGGGCAAGGAACCAGCTTCTCTCCTTTGCTGAGCAACATCTCTGTGGTTGATGACATTCACTTCAGCTGACAGGACTCCACTCAACCCCAAAGTAAGGTGTTTCAAAGGGCTCTCATGTGACTTGTGTAAGCGGGTTTTTAGGTGGTGTATACTCTGCTTTTCTTGCTTCGTGTGCTGCTGACGGACCAAAGCCCATTCCATGACAATCCGATTAAACACTGAAAATGTTTCTACATGCGTTTCCATGTAGATTTGGCCAAGCAGACTGTGACTGAGCACCTGGTCACAGGCTTCCCCATTATAGTGAGATGTATTGTATTTCCATTTAAATTACTGCAATTATTTCTAAGTGTAGGTCTCCCCCAATCATATGTAAAGGTGCAGGTCTGCCACGATCATGTCTAGTTTAATCACACAGCTGTAAGCCTATCCTTGGAAGTAAGTTCCATTTAAACAGTGGGGCATGGGGCTTATACAAATACAGCAAAGAAGGGCCTGGGATCTGTGCCAGACACATCTCAAATATATTTTTTCTGTTTGCTATTGAGCAGTATTAAAATACTATAAACCAAGATGTAATTGACTGTTCCCATATTACAAAGGAACGGGTATGTAGCCATCTTCTGGCTATTTTGTTGCATGTGTTTTTATAACATTAGAATCTGCCCATAACTCTTAAGAGGCCATCTTTGATTGACAGCCAGTCAAAGAAGCCAAAAGGCCATAGGGAAAAATGCACATGCCAGAGATATTTGGAGAGGTACACCATGTAGAGGTGTTTATATGCTAATGCTAGAAGCTTCTAAGCCAAGATTGGGGAGTTGGAGTGCTCAGTTTCAAAGGAGAACATAGACACAGTGGACATAACAGAACATAGATATCATGGCAAAGCAACTGCAGGCACACTTGGAAGATACGGATTATGTAGAGCCATTCCAGTCTGGATTTCAACCTGATCATGAGACTGAATCAGCCTTGGTCACCCTGATGGATGACCTTTATCAGGAGAGAGACAGGGGGAGTGCAACCCTGTTAATTCTGCTCGATCTCTCATTGACTTTCAATACCATCAACCACGATATCCTCCTGGATCAGCTCCATAGGCTGCACATTTGAGGCACTGTGTTACAGTGGTTCCAGTTTTATCTGCGGGGTGGATTTCAGAAGTAACATTGGGTGACCATTCCTCGGCCCCTTGGCAATTGAGCTATGGGGTTCTGCAGGGTGCCATCTTGTTCCCAATGTAGTTTAACATCTATCTGAAGCTGCTGGAAGCTGTCATTGAGGGATTTTGAGCTAAGTGCCATCAGTATGCTGATGACACACAGCTCTGTCTCCCTATGACATCTGAATCAGGTGAGGCTGTGCAAGTCCTGGATCAGTGCCTAGACTCAGTGATGGGCTGGATGAGGGCCAATAAACAGAAGCTGAATCCTAACAAGATGGAAGCCCTGTGGGTGAGTGGTTCCTGGGTCTGGGAGGTCAGCTCATTGCCTGTTCTGGATGACATTGCACTCCCCTTGAAAGATCAGGTTTGTAGTCTGGGGGTACTCCTAGATCCATCACTGTTACTGGAGGCCCAAGTGGCGGTGGCAGCTTGGAGTCCTTTTTGCCAGCTCCAGACTGGTATGCCAGCTCCAGCCTCTCCTGGACAGCGATAGCTTGGCTACAGTGGTACAGGCGCTAGTAACCTCAAGACTGGATTACTGCAGTGTGCTCTATCTGAGGCTGCCCTTAAGACTCGTCAAGAAGCTGGAGCTAGTGCAGAATACAGCAGCTCAGCTATTATCAGAAGCTGCCCTTTTTCAGCATGTAACTGCTGAGGGAACTGCACTGGCTGCCTATTTGCTACCAGGCCAGGTTTAAGGTTTTGCTACTAGTGTATAAAACCCTAAACAACTTGGGACCAGAATACTTGAGAGAGCGCCTTCTCCCTTATCAACCTGCCCAGTCACTGAGGTCATCCGATGGGATGCTGCTGGTGGTTCTGCATGCACTGGAGTCCACCTGGTGTAGAGTCTTCAGTGTGGTGGCTCCCTCTCTGTGGAATTCCCTGCCTCTGGAGGTCAGGCAGATACCAACATTGTGGCATTTTCAGTGCCTGCTGAATACATCTTTATTTCAAGAAGCCTTCCTTGATTGATGAGCCAGTTTTTATTGGTATTGTTTGTTTTAAAACTTTTAATATGTTGTTTTATATTTATATGTTTTAATATGGTGGTTTTATTATTTTTATCTTGGATTGTTCACTGCTCTGGAGTCTGTTTAGATGTGGAGCAGGTATATAAATGTTGTAAATAAATAAATAATGGAAAACTGGTAAAATGGAGAGAAGCAGTGGGATACAGTTATCTCTGGATACAAACTCTACAGGAAGGGAAGGGGTATTGGGGGCAGCATCACTCTGTGGATAAGGAAATCTCAAATGGGACAGACTCTTTCACAGAATCATTGTGGGTGGCAATACCAGGCCACAAAAGTAATTTAGTACTGTGTACATATTAATACCCTCCTAACCAAAATGTTCAGGGTCAACTTGAGATGGAGAATGAAATCAGAGAGCCATCCAAAGGAGAAAGTGTTGAAGTAATTGGTAGCTTCAATTGCCCTCACATAGACTGGATAAGTGAATGTTTTGGTCACAACAAAGAAGTGAGTGTGATTAATGAGCAGAGTCAAAGATGCTATTAGAAGCAAAAAGGCTTCCTTTAGAAAATGGAGGTCTTGTCCAGATGAGCACAAAAAGGAAAACAAACCTACACACACACAAATGTAAACAATCGTTAAGGATTGCAAAAAAGGGAAGAATTTGAAGAGCATATCGTTAAAAGCATTAAGAACAACAATAAAAAGATCTTCAAATACATCAGGAACCGGAAACCACCTAGGGAGGTTGTTGGACCATTAGAGGACAAGGAAGTTAATGGAGGATTTCAGAGCAGGTGAATGAATTCTTTGCAACTGTCTTCACAGATGTATCACAGATATCCATACCTGACCTGGTATTTTCAGGAAGGAAATCTGCAGAACTGAGGCAAACAGTGGTGACTGATTAAAGTCAAGGCCTTGTTGACAAATTAAAATGTTTAAATAAATAAGAGTGCAATCCTATGCACATTTAGACACAAAGAAGTCCTACTGCCTTCTTTCTGTCTAAACATGCATAGGATTGCACCCTAAATAAATAAAAATATGCAAGTTTTCTACATTTAGTTGGAATTGCCTCACTTAATTAGTCATAATTGCCTCTCTGTTTTCTGTTGTGCCATTTACAACGTTTTCTTTGTCTAATAAAGGTGCAGGGATTGCACTCCAACGGCACATGATGAATGATGAGGCAGAAGCTGCGGAGACTGGTTGAATACAGAGACAACTGGGCACTCTTCCTGAGCTCACTACAATGGGGCAAATAAACCCCCTTTTCCCAGCACAAGTGCTGCTGCTGAAAGTGAGGATATATTTATAGGGATCATACTGGCAAATCTTGCCAACTGTCTAGTAACTAGGCTCTAGTTGAAAGGAATATGTCTGTTGTGTCTGTTAAGGCTGGGCCTTTAGCCAGCGCTTCCATAAGCCTCTGGAACAAACAAAAATAAAAGGCAAAGATCCGCAGCTAAAGCACATTCATTGTATTGCACTGGGGAACTTTTTCAAAAAGTATGCAGTATACACACCATATACACACAAGTATACACACCAGACCTCATTCGTAAAACAGAAGCCATTTACAAACTCTCTCTTGATAGAACTCTGTTGATTTCAGAGGCATCAGTGATAACCTTGACACAAATCTATGTTGTTACAGGACACACAAAAAACAGCAGAAATAGTTGGTCAATGCAGAAAGTTGTCAACGGCACTCCAGTAGAGCATGTAGAAGGTCTCAGGTTCAATCCCCAGTGCCTTCAGGTAGGGCTAGTAAAAAAAATCCTCACTGGAGAGCCACTGCCAGTTAGTTATGTACATTTTGAGGTCTGTACATTTCTAATTCAACAATCCTCTGCATGTTTACTTACAATGCACCTGAGTGAGACTTACTTCTAAGTAAACAGGCATATGAACAAACTGCCCAAAAGCAAAAAGTTCTATTATCCACTCTCTTTCTAGTTCTCTGGATCTTTATTGTCATCTGAACAAAAAACATCCAATGACAGTACAGTATGTAGTTTGCCCTTTTATAATATCAGTGTTTCTTTAAGATGATCTATCAATAGATACTGGTATTTGGTAAATACCATACAATAGGTATTTGGTATAGCTGCATGAAAAGAGAACCCATATATGGCTTACCGAAAAACTGAAAATATAGGGAATTGGATAGTTAGAAGTGATACATTTGAGAAAAAAAACACTCAAGAATAACTTCTCCTGCCAGGATCAAGTCCTTCAACAGGAAATTTTCCCTGTAGACATTGTAAATATTGTGAACATTAACTAAGACTAAAATAGTTTGTAAATCTTGCAGATGGGAAAAATATATGCTGAAAGATTTTACCATACACAACAGTAAATTTGTGTTAAATGCTATACTTTGTCCTTGCAACTAATTGCAGAAAAGTAAAACTACAAGGAAACTCAAAATCAGAATAGGAGAACATATTAGTAATATTAAACATCAAAATGTAGGGCCACCATTAGTACAACATCGGGAAGATAAATCTCATAGAATAAAAGATCTTTCTTTTTGGATAATAGAGACATTATAAACAGATAGACAAGGTTCTTTTGAGAAAAGGCATCAGGTGGATTTTGAGGTTAAATACAATGACTCTCTTTGGCCTTGATGACTCTCAGCCTTGCAACACTGTTGTTTCCAATCAGTATTTGTGCAGGATTCCAAAACACAGATGTTTCTAATCAGGATTCAAGCACATATTCGCTTGGTTTCTTCACCCTGGTCTACTATTGCCCAGGAAACTAGAGTCTGAAGAGTAAGCATTATCAAATTTGGTCTCATTGTGTAAATTTGTTTATTCCTGACATGTTATCATTCAATATATGCTATGGTTAGGCTTAGTTTGGAATTTTGAACTTCTGTTTCATCCGATTTTTTAGCTTTGATAAACAGTTGTGTTGTTGTTTCAGTAGCTATGTTGTATATGTTTTTTCAAAATACAGGGATATGTTTAAAGTCTATAGTATATTTTTTTGTACATTGTTCCACATATTTTCCCAAAGAAGGAGCTACACGTGATCTAAAATGCATTGGAATTGTTTGTTTTTGTGGAATAAAACATCTTTTTGTGGAATAAAACTTCTCGCTTTTGGTATGCTTCAGGGGAGGGGGGGTTGTTGGATTCTATATGATCTGAACAAGATGCACAGACTACTTAACAGGTGAGGATGAAAAGCTCTTGTCAATTACACTGTACATGATTTGATTAACAGTCTGGTCCCGTATCCAGCTATGCTAATGACACTGAAAAATGTGCTAGAGTGGGGTGTCTGTGTGGCAGATTTCCTGTTGTAGTGCCATTGCTTCTGAATTCAATAACCTGCACTGGTACTGTATGAAGAAATCTGCTTAGGTGCAATATGCTATCACTTATGCTGCTATACCTTGGACAGCCGGTTCAGGGGCTGGAGGACAGACTCGGTCAAGAGGCAGGTGCAGAATGGCGGTAGGGGAACTGGCCTGGTATTGAAGATGCAGCCTCAGATTATTTATGCTAGTGCAAAGGTTTGGAGGGGAGAAAACTAATTACAATCCTATGTTTAATACAGTGCCAGAAAACTCTATAACCAGTGTGGTGTAGTGGTGAGAGTATTGGACTGGGGGCTGGGAGGTGTGGGTTCTAGTCCTCACTCAGCCATGGATGCTCACTGGGTGACTTTGGGCCAGACTCTCAGCCCAACCCACCTCACAGGGTCGTTGTTGTGAGGATACAATGGAGAGGAGGAGGATCATGTAAGCTGCCTTGGGTTCCTTGCGAGATGATAAAGGCAGGATATAAATGCAATAAACACATTATCCAGTTCTCTACACTGATGAAGCTGCTTGTTACACCTATTCTTGAAAAACCTCCACCAATGATTTCCCCATTTCTGTTAGTACACTCAGTCCATATCCACCTGTTCTTGCGAAAGTGATGGTGGAAGTAGCCTTGCTGCTGCAATCCTCTGCACTTATCTGCGCGTAAATCCCACTGGACTTAATAGCGTTCTGAACAGGCATGCACACGATTGCATTACACAAGGGTCACCCTAGTAGCTACAATTTGTTTTTATAAATTGATGTTCTGAGACTCAGCCTTCTGGCTTTCGTTTGTCGGCGTTCGCGCAAGGCAGTTGTGAACACTGAATTATTCCGGAGATGTTTAAGTCCGCTTTGTGGCCTTCTAAAGCCAGCTACTTGCTTAACTTGAAATGCGACATTTGTTTTATTTGATTTTCAGAAATTATCTCCTGATTTCTACTACACCAACTGACGACGGGACTCAAACAGGATTTGTCATCGGCGCGTATATGATCTCCTCGTCAGTCGTGACAGCCGAAGGAAGGACCGCCTCTCCGTCCTGCGGGGGCCGCTCTAGCCGCAAGGGTGAGCCACGAAGAGACTTACTTCCTGTTCCTGCTACTTAGTTCATCCTTGGGGCCGTGATGACGCAATTCCGTTCCGGCGTAACGCGGGCCTCGAAGGTGCGCGCGCATTTCGCCGCGGCTTAGCGACGCGGCTGCCCGGGCAGGGGCGTTGATCGAGGGAGAGAGGGCGGCGCGGGAGACGACGCCGGGGAGACGTGGCGCCTGCGCAGTGAGGAGCGGAGGCTCAGCCGCCCCTTCTCCGTGGGCCGTTCGCTTGGGGGCCGCGTGGCTTTTCCCGGGCCTGTTCCGGGCTGGCGTCAACCCTGACGTGCCCCGAGGGGAGCCGTGCTGGAGTCGCTCTTGGCAGCAGCGCGGCCTTCTCTGCGGCGAGGCCGCTGCGGTTGCCTGAAGCTGGGCCCCTCTCCCCGCTTCCTTTGCGGCTTTTAAGGCAGCCTTCCCCAGCCCGGTGCCTTCCAGGTGTGGCGGGCTTCAGGTGTGGCGGACTACAGCGCCTATCCTCCCCAACCTGCGGGGCGAGGCCGACACACCCGTAGGACGCCAGGTCGAGGAAGGCTGCTCATGTGCATTATGCTGGATTTTATGTGCTGAAGCGGGGGGGGGGGGTGAAGGGGCCTGTTCTTGGTGGACACCAGACTACCTTGTCCCCTCCAGCTTTACTGGAGTGCGCTGGGTGCCCGGCTTGTTATGTGTGATGGCTTAGCAAGCCTAGCAGCACCCTTGAAATGTGGGAGTGGGAATTCTTCTGTGCTTGTCTCCTTTGCCTGATCCCTGCTGTAGTGATATTCTTTGGTCAGGCTACACATTGCATTAAGCATGCTTTTTTTTTTTAAAGCAGCTTTATATTGCCCCTTCTCTTTTGAAGGAAAAATAACCGATCAGGTTAGGAGAGGTGACCAAAGAATGAACTTTACATGGAAATCTCTCCTCTTTTGTCCTGCTTTGCAGCAGAGGCTGGAAATGTGGGAGTTGGGGAGACAGACCCAGCAGCCAGGAAGTTCCCCACACCCCTTGGTGTCTCCTTTGGGCTTTATGGCTTCCTCCCCACCATGCTGCCTAATGAGAGAGGCAAATGAGCAGGCCAGACAGTAGCTGTTTAGTATCTCCTTTTGCTTGCTAGTTCTGGCTAGCCCCACTGGGCTAATCTTTCCTGCTGCCATCTAAAAAGAGGATGTATGAGCAGGGAAGTCTTCCAAAGGGGGCAGGCTCTGGAGGACAGCAGTAACCATCATTTGTCCCAGTCTTTGCTGCCAAAAGAAGAAAGTTTGAGTGATTGGAGGTAGATTGCAAGGAGCCGTAGCTGCCTCCTGCCCCTCTTTCTCTTAGTGGCATGATGGAGGATTTGATTCACTGGGCTGAATCCCCAGTGAGAAGATAAGGTGGTTGATCCTTCCATGACCAGTTGATGTAAAGTACTTCCCTCTCACCAAAGTGTACTGTAGCCTAGGGGAATCCAAATATAGTAGGGAGGCAGGGCTTCCCTGTGGTGGAAAGAGAACTTCTGCAAAAAGGGAGTATGCGGGGGGGCGGTATTTCCAAAGGGGAAATTTTTGCCAATGTTGACAGTTATTGCTTTGCTCATACTGAAACTTTGTTTTATCTGTAGTGTTGGAGTCATCACCAGAGTGAAACCTACTCGCATGTGAACAAGTGAGCCTCACCGTTCTGGGAGCATTGCAGGTTTTCTTGAGGTAATGCATTTGAATCATGCAGAATACAGGTCTGTCTTGAAGAAAAAAGTGTGTTAGGAAAATAATGGATTTTGCTGCTAGGTTTAAGCCAGTGGGCTGGGAAATGGTTGCTGTGTAGCTGGGCCTCTTGGGGTCCAGCCTTGTACCTGCCAGCCTGACCTTGCCCTAGATTAAAAAAAACTGGCACACCCCTTTCGAGGGTCTGCCCTGTGCAGTAACAGGTGTGAGCATTCTACCAGTAGCTTGATGATCATGTATAATACTGCATACAGCTCTATTGTGACTTACAGAAAACCATACTACGGCTTACACTCACTAATAAAGACATTCAGATATCTGAGTTTAAATAATGAAGGACATAGGCCATAGTGCTTGAAAGATAGTGTGCCAATTTTAACTTCTACCTAGTACAAAATGGTAAATTTAATCCTGATGTACAATAGTCATTTTATTCTATTTAGGCTTAGTGGCAGTTCCAGATTGTCTTAGGGCCACCTTTGTACCTCTCCTGCATGCCTTATGTGGCAAACAGCCACCCCTGTAGCTAAGAATTCAGTCTGCTTGGTTAGGCCCTTCTAAAGTCTCTTGGATCTTCATGCTAAATACTAGAACTCTAGAAATCTGCTTCACTATGATTGTAGCTGGTATATTAAACATCCTTCATCTATAGGTTTAGAAGTGCCCCCATGTACAGTAAATGCTAATAGCGTTAAAATGAGTCTGTCAATAACAAGTATTTCTTATAGATGCTAATGGTACAAAAAGAGCAGGAAATGACTGGTTATACTGCACTGTCTTATAGGTAACTATCTGGTCTTTCAGATGTGCCTAAAGATATTTTAGATGCAAACAGGTGAACTTAGCACAGGGTCATATGTTAGACTAGAGCTACAAGTTTTATGTTTCTGTTGCACAGTAGGCCTTGAAAGGGAGCCAGATCAAACTAGATACACTACTAGAGCTCACTTGTGCATTGCCATGTGATTTATAGGTCCTCCTATATTTTCTTTTAGGAATTAGTAAACAATTGGGCCTCTTGACTCTTTTCTTACTAGTGTAAAGCTCATGTTGTAATGGGCGCTAGTAGTCTGAGAATGATTTGATGAAAAGATGTCTGCCCGCTTTCCTTGTGAATGGAACAACTTTCAGGGGCATTTCCTTCTTTCCCTTGCTTCTTCCTCTCTCAACTTTCCAGTTACATCCTGCATCAGCTTCCCTTCAATGAGCACCCTAATAATATGACCTCTTCCCACTACATTAAAGCAAGCCTCCCCCTGCCATAGCAAATGGGGTCTTCCCCACCTCCCTCCCTCCCTCTCATTCATCCACACAACTAGCCTCCCCCTTCCAATAAGAACCCCCTCCCATTGCATGAAAGCATAGACAGACCCACCCATCCTCTGTTGCAGGGAAAGGGGGTATTCCAAGCCCCCACCCAAGAAGCCCCACCTTCACCTGGGCCTGAAAAACAAAAGGTGAGACCTTGGGGGGGGGGGCAGGGGAGAGAAGAAACACTGCCTTTCTCTCACCTACTCTGAGCCAGAGCCATCCAATATGGTGACAGTCTTGCATGCACCCCCCACACACACTCCTGCCATGTTGCCCCACCCACTACCCCCCTCTCTCTCATACACCCTTCACCCATGTGCAGGGTGTCACAGGAGGAGCACCAGCGGCCCCTCCCCCCTCACTCTGATTCGTCCTGTTCAAAACAGCACAGTCCTGGTGTGGGGGAATGTGGCCATTTCCCCTAGCAGCTGCCCTGTGAAGCCTGCCTGTGAACCAAAACAAACCCAAACAAAAAAAAGGAAAGGGGGAAGATGCAGGTAATGGTGGTTGGAAAAAATGCCATGTCAGATCAGGTGCTGTTTGACGTAGAGCAAATAAACTGGCACTGAACCATAGAGCAATGGGAGGCTGTTTGGCACAGAGCACGCCAACATTTGAAGCTCTAAGCTCAAGCTTCAAAGTTTCAAAATTTTCTGCACATCAACACTGCTCAAGCTTCAGTTTTTAAAAGGGCAAAATCACTCTGGTAGATCTCTAGTAATAAGCGTTATACTACTGCATTCTCTTACAGATTGCATTAATTGGTTGTAAAGCGTGCTGTATTTCCAATACTTATAGAAAAGACTAGGGAACTCAAAGCTTGAAGTACACACGTTTTACAGTCATATTCCAGACTTCGTGAAATCATTCAGGGAGTTCCTGTTTTGATGTGGTTTAGAATGGCTTATTTCCTACATGCCAAGTACAGTAAGGGAGCAATCTTATCCAGATAGACGGCTGCCTCCAGACTCGGAGGTAACCATCTATCCAAAGCAGGGCAGGAGAAGCATGGAGGGGATCGTTCCCTCCGCACTTCTCCTGCCCTGCTTTTTCAGCTAGACAGCTGATGGTGACTGTCTAGCCACAGGAGGATGGGGCAGGGAAGGAGGCTGGCTGCCTTATGACACATAAGATGTGTCATACAGGCAGTTCTGCCCTGGAACACCCCCAGCCACGCCTCTTTTCAGCTGCTCCGCACTCCTCTTGCGAATGCAGAGGATGGGGCTGTTCCACGCTGCCTTGTGGAGGAGTTCCCGGAAAACAACATATCCTGTCTAGCGGCCGTAGGATTGCTCCCTCCGTTGCTTCTGTGCTGAAAAGTAGAGTGTTGTGTTGTAGAATAGAGCTGGGCTTTAGATTTGTAGCTTGGACCAACTTGAACTGTGCACTCTACTTCTGCAGGTAGCAGGTTAGTTTTGGTTACCTTTGTTCGTGGAGTGCTAAACTAACTGGCCGCCTTGGCACAGGGAGCCCTTGTGTGCAGTCTTGGAACTCTTCTGTAAAGGTGGCTGACATAATTCCCTCAAAAATGCTACAACATGTATCTCTCCCAAGAGTGTCACCTAACTATAAATGCTGTGCTCATGTATCTCATGATTTTCCTGGTAGGGTGGATGTGAGTGGCTGCAATAAGTTCTTTTTTAACCAAGTATTTTTAATATTAAAGTGTATGGAAACTACTGTGCAGCTCCTGCATTAGCCTTTACTTTTAATAATCGGTGTGAATGGAAAGGTTTTGGCTACCTAGATGAATATGCTACCATCTGCTTAGTGCAGCAATTCTTAAACTGGGTAACAGGGCTCACTAGTGTGCAATGAGAGATCACAGGCTGATACGTGGGAGCAAACTGTCCATGCGTAGAGGAGGCGGCATTTGCATGATGCTCACCTGTGACTTTGCCTACTTCAAATTGCCTGTGCTAGGTAACTGCATTGGGGTAACTCATAGGATTGCACCCAATGCTGAGATTGAGTAGAATTATCCATACTTCAGGGTATGTATGGGCGGCTGCCCATTGCATCTGTGCATGAGTACCATTCCAAGCTATAGACAAGCCAGATCAGTGATGTATTCAGAAACTCGGGATGGTTGGTAACTCTCTGTACCAGTAAAGGTTTAACACTAAAAGTAGGTCTAATCTTAATTTAGGAACAAGTGGACCTTTTTATCTGAAACTTTGGGAGACAGTGGCTTGGGATTTTATGTGTGAAACTTCTGAGTTGTCTTCATCACAATGACCCTTATCAATATTTTTTTCCAGGTAAACACCAATAGAAGAGTAATGCTCAGGTACTGCAGTGAGAACACAATCGTATTCCAGTTTGATGTGTGTTTTTTGTTTCGTTTTTACATTCTGGTTTATGCAGAGTAATTTAATTAAATTGATTTTTAGACCTTTCCATGGCTTGAGTTTTTAATGTCTTGCAAAAGGCACATGTCTCAGAAGAATTTGGTCTACATATTATTAGGAGCAAGCAGAAATGTTCCTATCTTCACTATCCCTGCCTATAGCCACTTTATGATGTGGCATCTGCATTCTTAAATTATGCTGGACGTGGCATCCCTTTCTACCACTAGAGGGAGAAGAAGTACACTAAATGGCCTTCTGCCTGGTGTCTCTTCCAGTGAAAGCAAACTGCTGTAATTGCATTCAAGGAATTGTTACCTTGATAAGTTACATAAGGGGGTTAGCTGTACTAAAAACAAACCATATGACAAATACTGTGCTTTTTAGCAACTCACTTAAGGAAGTCTTGCAGGAGCATCACTAGAAGATTGCAGCAATTTACTCTATGCAAATTATGTTCAGTATGTACACATGAGCACGTACCTGGCTACTTAATTCAAATTTCTGTATGCAGTCTAAAGTGGTAGAAGGCAGGAGTGGGAGAGGGGACAGAGGGGCACAGTGAATGTGTGGAGGGGCTACATAAATGCTGTTCCCTTTTGCAATGCTTTCTCCGTAATTCAGGGCGCTCGAAGTAACAACTTTTAAGCATAGCTTTTTGTGATTACATAGAGTCCTGTTAGATGTGGGATATGCAGGGCCTTCTTAGTGATAACCATTCAAAACTTTACCTTAACATTCATCTGGCTGTGGGAGGGTGTGTGGTGCTAATTCAGAGTGTGAAGCCCTGATAACTAGGAAATGGGTTGTATGTGTTGCCTAACAAAACTACTAAAATAAGCATTCTTATGAACATTGTCTGTTAGAGGGGCTATGGTCCGAGTGCATCTTGACACTTACATAATTACACTTGTATTTTTGTATAGTCTGGCTTATCAACTGTGGCCCCACATTAAAATTTCTGGCCATGCTTAAAACCAGTGCAAAACCTATCCCATTCCTTTCCTATAAGACTGAGGTTATGATACTGAAAGATAAGGTTTACCGTTTGTGGTGTAGAGGATTGAAGATTTAATAATACTTGCAATGTTTGGAAGAATACTATGTAGGTATAATTTGCAATTGGATTTATATTTGGATATTTGGTTTGTTTATATAATCCTTTTTTTTTCTTTTCCTCCTTTTGCTATCCTCCCTTTTCCCCCCCTCAGAATACTGTAATGTTAGAAACTGAACATTCTGATTATGTTGTTGGTAGTGTTTATTTCATTTATAGAAATAAAATTAAAATAGATTTTTTTAAAAGTGCAAAACTTCGAAGGGGTGTGATACTACTGGAGCACAATGAAAGCAGTTGAATAACTCAAGCTCTAGCAAGGATTGAAGTAGCAGGGGAAATCTGATGGAAGGGACAGCAGGGAGATAATAGCGGACAACTGAAGAAGGGACAGGTCATGGGAAGCACTAGAAAAGGCCATCTGGATTTTGATACAGTGAAGTATTAAGTTTTCTGCATTGGAGAGGTCTAGAAATCAAGTGAATTCAAAATAAAATCTCGTATATGCTCTACTCAGTTCATGTGTCCATGAGTTTGGCAATTCTGTTTGCAGCTCTTTGAAATGTTGACAACTCATGTAAGTGGCACATTTCCTAATGCACTACACCTGATATTTTTGCAACCCTTCCCTTGATCTGTGAACCCCATACTTGGTCAGCAGAGTATCTAAGGGTGCAATCCTAGCGAGTGTACCCTCAGTGATCAGATGCCTCCAGGTTTGGGAGCTTCCAACCATCCAATGCATGGTGGGAGAACAGCAGAGGCAATCTTCGCCTCCCTGTCCTCTGACCCTGCATATTTCACTAGACAGGCTTTCGTGCCTCGGAGGGAGAGGGAAGGAGGCTGGAAGATTCTCAGGATAACTTGTATCCTCACCTTCCCAGTCTCTTCCCACCGGAATGCCCCCTTTCCTCCTCCCCTGAGGTTGCTTTTTCAGCCTTGGAGAGCAGCCAGTGGGGTTCTTTCTGTGCTGGTTGCGAGGAGGCAGAGGAGGAGGGTTGGACTCCCTCTCCCAGGATTGGTTCACTCTCTCCAGCCTTGGAGAGGGGAATCTGAACAAGCCTATGGTCTCTGGGATGCTCACCCAGGGACTGTAGAATTGCTCTCTTAATGGCTTTAGAAAGAAGTCTTGGCTAAAAGTAGCATGTCCTTAAGCATTCGAAGTTACATTAAGCAGCTGTATTTGGGAAGGGTTGTGTTATATAATCTTTCAATATTTCATAATGGTCATTCTGGCATAAACTGTTAGGAGTGGTTGTAGCTTGCCTGATCTAATCACATTTTTTTCTGTTGATAAAACAGTATTGGGTGTTCTAATGCATTACACGAAGGTACTTGTTCCTTAGGGCCACAAAGCAGCCCTGCTTTGGAGTCTTCTAAGTGAAGTAAGTGTGTGTGTGTGTGTGTGTATGCTTAATTATGCAGCCAAGAAGGAGAAATGCTTGCAACATAGGGTTGATTCACATTTGGGGTGGGGTGTAGTGAGCCCAGCTATATAGAGCTCCTTCCTACTTTTAACTTCAAGACATGGGATGGAACTACATTAGCCTTGCTGATGTGATTCCTTTATGCATATGTTTCTGGGTAGTATGAGAAGATGCCATGGGGAATTGGTTTCCATGCCACTGCCAGAAAGCATGAATCATTTCATTGTCGGCAAAAGGCAAGGAGTGTTTAAATGAGCCAAGGTGACAGAGGTAGCCCATTGTCTGCTGAATTTTCACCTGGGCTGCTTTTGTATTTCTAAGCTCTTTCATTCTAAAGGCTTGAAATCCTGCTTAAAATGGAAGTAGGCTGCTATAATATTTGCATAGTGCATGCATGGCGGCATTTTAGCCTGCAAACCAAGCTACCGCCTGTGTGGAGCACATTCAAAACATGTGGTTGCAACATAAACATCACTTGGTGTATAGCATGTAAAGTAATTTGCTGGCTGCTTTTAAGAATTCCTCCAGCTGACAAAACAGCTTTTCTTGTAATGACACTTGAGATTGTCCTGTCCGTAGCGAAAATACTTCATTTTGCTTTCTGTATGTCTAACTTCTGTACTGAAGCTATATATCTTAGTGAAAGATGTGCTCAGCTTTTAAAAATGTGTTGACTGCTTAACTGTCATATGAGGCTTTCGAGGCGTCTTCTAAATCACAAATTATATGTAATGTGAAGAACAAGGAGGACTTCAAACTTGGAAATAGCGAAATGCTGGCTTTTTAAAGAGAAGTTTTATCCTTCAGCTGTTTTACTAGATACGTTAATAGAACATGCTATATTCTTGCCTGACTGACTAGTTTTATGGGCTAGGGATGATTATGATGCCCTAATAAGAGAACATTGAGTCGGCCTTCTATGGTGTAAATCATGTGACTAGTATACTGTACTATCTAAGTAAACTGTACGGTGGCTGCTCACACAGTGAAAGGAAAATCTTTCACTCATTCAAAAAAGATGAGGGCAGACACCAGGCCATATCAAATGGTAGTTGCTTTCTGGCTGTGGGGTGACTTTAAAAACAAATTCCCACTGAGGCCATATAGTTTATGTGCCTTTTTGTTCTGAGGGTTTGTTGCAGTGCAACGGAGCGAGTGGGAAAGAACTGAAGACTCATTACCTAATTTTTACGACCTGCTGCAGTAAAGTTAAATACTTGCGTTAGTGAAGAAAGCACCCATTCTGTGGCCTTCAGCTGAAAATTCTTGGGCACAGTTCATGGGGGCAGGCACTGCCAAGCTTGTCCTTCCTGTTCCTTAGAACTAGATTAACCATTGCTCTGCAAAAATGTGTCGCAATAGGAAGCAAGTGGTTATATGAGGCTTAAACAACTAATTTTCCAGTTGAAGGAATGGCCCTTAAAGGCCAACTGTTTTAGTGGGCAAGCATACAAGTAGCCTAACTCTGTTGATAAAGGATCCCTTCTATTTTAGTAGCTTTAGGGTGCAATCCTATGCCTTGTGGGCCTTTTCTCTATCTAAACACGAATAGGATTGCACCCTTAGTAGCTTCATGTTTATTTGGGTTATTAAGACTATTGTTATAGTATTGTATTTTTGAGCAAAGTTGTACTAGAATTATTATAATTATGTATTTTAAATTGTCAAGTTATTTCTATTATTATTATTATTATTATCATCGTCATCATCTCAGCCTCTCCTCTGAAAGGGCTAGATTGTTGTACTTCAGGGTAACAGCCAAGGGCTTTAAAAGGACTCAATCTCTATTCATTTCTTCCTTCCCTCTCACTGATTAGACTTGAGCCTTATCATTCATAGGAGTGACTGGTTTGTGAAAATGCTTGTGCAAAAATCTCATCAAGTCCTGTCTCCTTCCCTAGCTTGGTAGGAATGCCACTGCAGGTATTTCTGGGGAACGGATAAAAGCAAGAGTGGGTGTCAGCAGTTGTCTGCTTGGTGATGCTCCTCTGTTTTCTCCCATGTTTCCTCACCAGGCCAGGGGATTGCTGCAGAATACGCCACCCCCGCTCACAGGGGATTATTCTAGGTTTTTTTTCATCTCTATGCAGTTACTATGAAAGGTTTGAATATATATTTCCTTTTTTTAGTTAGTAGTTGGATGTACATAACCTGGGTGCTTTCTCATCTTCATTCTAAAGACCCTCTTTTTGTGAATACAGGATTGCCCCAAGACAGAAGCAGTTACACTGTGTTAAGTAACTGTGGGAAATGACTACAAAGGCTTCAGTGTGTCTTATCCTTGTTTTTATTTATTTTTTATAATTATATCCTCAGGGTAATGATTCTCAAAACAGTTTACAAAAATGGAAACCACGATGCAAAAATAATACATATGTTTTAAAACCAATCCTTAATCATGCTATAAAAACAGTCAGAAACCATACTTGGCATATACACAGAACAATCCAGTATATCCCTCATCCAAAGAGGAAAAGCCCTTGTAGCCTTGTTCAGTCTTCACCAAGTGAAATTGAGTGAAAAAATTGTGCAAACAATTCCATGGAGCGTGTGACACAACTTCTGATTAAGTAGCTTTAGTGTTATGAAAGTAGTTGGGAGAACTCGGCACAGCTTCAGAGTAGCACTGCTATCATAATATTTACCCAAACTGCTGTGGATACACATTGCTATCTCTGTTTTTCTTTCTTTCTGAAGCAAATGCTAGTCAGTAATGATTAGTAAACCTGGTTCCCTCTCACTGTAAACAGAGCTCCACCATTAGAAGATGCCTTTTTCTTTGAAAGACTACCAAATAATGTAGCTTTGAACATGGAACTGAGCTGTGTTTATGTTGTACTGAGGCCGAACATTTGTTCAGGTTTCCGGTACAAAGGTTTTTTCCTGAATGGGTAAGAATAGTTTTTCTTGTGAAGTACATGATTCTCTACTGGCAGTGATTTTATCTGTTTGGATTAATGCCATGTGTTGACTGAACATCGAAGAGGAAATGTCTCTTCGGTTGAGGAAACACTCCTGTTCTAACGAGTTCCTGCTCATTCTGGGAATGCTTGCTTCTACTTACATCTACATATTCAAACGCTATGAATAGCAGCCTAAAGTTGTGACTTAAGAACAATCACATGGAAGCAAGTTCACTACACCAGAGGCCTTGTTTCTGAATAAATAAGGGACAGAAGGGTTATTGCAACTCTGTTACAATGCTGGAGAACAGTGTAAGGGCAGAGCTACATGTTATGTGTAGTTCTGCAGACTCTCCCCACCCCTACACACACACACACACACACACACACACACACACACACACACACACACAGCCCCACAAAATTCTGGACCCCTAGTAAAATATGGCCACAAATACATGGTAGAGTACGGATTTTGCATGCAAACACAGGCATCTTCAGGTAGAAGATGACAATACTGAGCTAGATGGACCAATGGGCTGGCTTGGTATAAAACAGTTTACTGTGTGTCGTGTCTTCCTTTGACCTTACACTTGCAGAAGCTTCTTCATCTTATTAATAGGCTGAAACACTGCCTGCTGTGGGGGGAGGGGGAAGAAGAAGAAAAGCAAAGCCAAGAGGGCGCCTTGATGTTTGCCTAGAACTTCGTGGTTTTATCACAAGCTCTTTTGACAAAATAAGCCCTTGCATAGGAAAGGAGGTGTTTACAACAACAGTCCAGGAAAAAAATAAAAAACCTGACCAGTACTTCAAGGAGACTGTTGCAAGCCTTGCTGTGGATGTATTATTGAAAGGACAAGGCAATTTGGCCAGATGTGAATCTATGATAAGTGTCTTAGCTGTGTGCACATGTTCTTCAGAAGAGGAAACGTAGTGAGTGACTTGACATTATGGTGGTAGTACTTACCTGGGGTAGCAGGGGCTTTATCAGGCAAGAATGGGAAGCATTCAAGAATCCTAATCTTGATCAGTAGGACCTTGCACAGATCCTGCCTGGTTTCCTTCTGTAGGGAGTACCTTTCCTTTCAGGTATTTGCTATATAATAAGGGTTAGAAACATGATTACGATTATCAGAAAGATGTGCTTCAGTGTTGAGCCAGAGCTAACTAAGGGAGAGGCCATTCATATGGATAAGTGTGGCAAATGTTCCACAGATAACACACCGGAATGCCTCACTCCATGGATAGGGCTAGTCCTGATTCCTCACCATACCTGCACAACCTATCATCCAGCAAGTTGCATGTAACTTAGCAACTCGCACTATGAGTGCTGTTCAACCCAGAGATAGCAATGGACATCCTGTAGGCTGGCAGGCGTCCCCAACCTTTTTGGGGAGGAGGGCATATTTGAAATTTTGCGAGAATGTCATGGATGCTCTCACAAAATGGCAGCCATGGGGGTTGTTACTTGTTCACATAATGATTGCTGTGATAGGTGTGGCCAAAAAAACTCCACAACTATTTCTCAGAAGGCAATTTGGTAAGGCTAAAAGAAAAGTAGCTTGCCCAAGAACCGAAGTCCAAGGCAGAAGTGGAGGCTGAGCTCCAAAACACAAAACCACTCTTTTGAACCAAAAGACACCCACCTAACTGCCCACAATGCACAGCTACACCAATAAAAAGGGCAACATACAAAAATGCCACACGCACACAAGAAATGCAGACAAAACACAAAAACTGGCAAATGCACACAGACATAACAGACCTAACCAACAAACCAGCTAATAGCGCGTGCACACGCACAACAAGCAAAACAATGCCCCTTGCTCTACGTCATATCCTTCTAGCCCCAAGAATTCTCCCTGCCACCCCCTAGCTCACTTTTCCCTTTCTGAGGGGAGCTGGGCACAGGTCAAAACAGCACTGGGCTGCAGCCACTCACCCTTTTTATTTCCTAAGAATGCCTCTGGGGTCTGTGTGGGGCCCAGAGACATTCTTGAAAATAAAGATGGCACTGAAGGTTGGTGCTTCACTTTACAGAATAACAGCCTCCCGGTTAAAAACTTTTAAAATTATTTGTTTAAAATATTTAAAACTAAAGAAAAAAAACTCAGAGGGCTCGAGAGCCTGGCAGGCACCAAGGGAGATGTCTGTGGACACACCGATGCCAATGAACACCGCATTGGGGACCCCATGGCTGAAGCAATGCCATCATTTTGTTCCCTCAGCCCTTGTGTGTTATTTCTCCACATTTCTCTGTACCTCCCTTCCTTCCGAAACCTTTCAAATGTGTGCAAGCAAAAACACAGTTTGGAGTTGGACTAAAGGCAGGAATACAAATAATCCCCTCTGAGATCAATTTTTGGGCTCTCCATTTTGTAAATAAACAAGGTTTTTGATTCCAGGGCTTGCAGGGTGACAAACGTGGCTATTTTAGATCCAGCAATTTCTGTGGAGCCTTATCATCCCCAAACGATCTCATGGTTTATTGTCTGACGTCAGGTGCAGCATTCTGTGTTTAGCAATAGCTGCCAGGGAGGCCAGTATGTTGCTTTTGGAATCTTGATTGCAAGTCAGATTTACAGAGATTTTAAAAAGATTATTTGCTTGAATCCAGGAGTCTTCAAGAATGTATTTATCTTAAAGTAACATGGCTTCCAGGTTACTAGAGAGAGTTATGGCAGCCTTCCTTAACCTGGCGCCTGCCTGATAGGTTGGACTACAACTCCCATCATCCCAATCAACATGGATGATGGGAGTTGTAGTTCAACATATCTCGAGAAGGCTGAGTTATGGTACAGGTTAATTATGCAAACCCTTACACTTTGCATTAGGAAATTGTTTGTTACTCTGCAAACCATTCAGTGCAATTGCTGCACTGATTTGCACACAGCTGGGGGTCTGGAACCTGCTCTTAGTGAATGGTGGAACAATTTTGTCCTTTCTTTGATCAGTGCTCTCAACTAACTCTTCCAGGGATTCTCAGTTGCCTCCCCAAGAACAATGCTCTATGTTGCCAAGTGTAATCAAAAGACAAAGAAAGATGGCTCTGATGGTATCATTTGAATCTGCTAGTAGGGAACACGTAGTACAAATGGGATGCTTCAAAGGATGGGAGACCTCATGGAAGCAAAAGGTTTATGGTCAAGCAAGGGGTGTGGTTGTATAGGACCCTGCTACATTCACCATAAATGAGGGTTACAGTATCTGTCCAGCTTCTAACTATACTTAGATTAGTTGGGTGGCAGGGGATTTGGCTATTCCAGGATTATATGTTGACTAGGTCACAAGGTGGCAAGGAGAAGGACTCCTCCTGTGAGGTATCAAATGCTTCAAAACAAGAATTTGAAAACCCCCAATATGCTTGAGGTTTCGTTATCAGCAAAGGTGATCTGTAGTGGTTAAGGACTCAGCAGAACATCCTATTCTGTTTGTATAGTTGCTAGATGTAAGTAGTAATATAATTTTATCTGCACATTGGTGGAAATGTGAAAGTAAGTGAATTCCCCTTCTCATACCTTTGAGCAAACAAAAACACCTTTGACAAAAAAGTTCATGCTCTGTTATGTTTTTGCAAAAAGGGAAATAGCTACTTTTTTATTTAATTTAATTTTTCTTTCTTATTACATTTACAGCCTGCCTTTTTTCCTCTTACAAGGAACCCAAGGCAGCTTACATGGTCCTCCACCTCCTCTCCATTGTATCTTCACAACAGCCCTGTGAGGTAGGTTAGGCTGAGAATCAGTGACTGGCCCAAAGTCACCCAGTGGGCTTCATAGCGGAAAGGGAACTAGAACCCAGATCTTCTGAGACCCGGTCCAATACACCAACCACTACACCTCACTGGCTTTAGGGAGCAAATTGGGGGGGATGATAGTGTGAAAGGAGGGTTAACCTTCTCCTCCTCCTGCACTATGATTGGAGGTTCCCCACAGCTGCCATTTCTATGTCTAGTTTGGCCCTGATGCAAGCTTTAGAAGGGGGGGGGGGGTTCCCTGACTTTCCAAGTGTTGTTGGAACTCCCCACCACCACCCCCATCAGCTCCAGCCAGCATGTCCAGTGGTCAGGGTTGATGAGAGTTGTAGTCCAGCAACATCAGGAGAGCCACAGGTTTCCCACCCTTGGTTTAGAGTGTCTAGGCTGCAGTGCTGTGCACTGTTTTCCTCCTGAACCATATACATCCAGAATGAAGATTTTCCTGGCAAGGCCAGTCTGGATGTTTGGGAACACTGCACATCTCCTAGGAATTGTTTGTACCTCCATTTGGAGAACAATGATGTTCACAAAATGTGGCTCTGGATTCACATTTCATTTTTAATAGGAAGAAATGTGAAGTATTAAGTGGCTCAGTGTGCCCCAGAAAGAGTCAGCTTTCCCTTGTGGCTGCATTCCCTAAGTTCAGGAAGACCTTTGAAGGGCTGGCTGCATTTTCCCCCCATATAACTCCATCACCTTCAATCAACCTGATTCTCTAGTCTGAACTACAATGAAAAAAACTCCAGTAGGCCGGAGCACAGAAGTTCGGTAGCAACTGATATTTGGAGAGAGGTTGACACAACATTATGCATTTAGGAGCACAAATGGGATGGTGTGAATATGTACTGTAGCCTTGTGTATAGTTGGAAAGATTGTTTCTGCATCTATTTCCCTCCTGACCCCTGCATATTCAATTAATCATCCCGGCCAGAAGCAACATTTTCAGAGATCATTAATGTGTTTTGGAATATCTTCCTTTGGGGTATGTAGACTAGGTACAGCAGGGTCTCTCCTGCTTTGCTACTGGAGAGGAGTGTCGGAGAAGAAAATTTCAGGGAAATTCTCATAGGTTGGGCTCAGTTTTCTTGGGCTTGCCTTACTTAGGAAGTGGCCGAGGAGTGTCCTGTCTTTCATTGTACAATCATCTGTCTGGCAGCCTGTAGCATCCCGGCTTCCTGCACTTCAATTAAAGCCTGGGGAAAGGCATTATGAGGTAATTCCTCCCATAGAGTTTTTTCAGGTCAGGAAGCACAGGCAGCCTGGGAGGCTGCAGAGCAATGCAGAGATGTATAATAGAAAGAAAACACACACACAGCAGCCTTGGCTGCCTCACAATAGGCCAATATTGTCTCTTCTGTTTGGCAGTTCTGTTTGGTCATCCAGGGAAGGCTGGTTTACACCAATCAGAACCTACCCAGGCCTGGAGATCAACCTTGGAGGCCTTGTTCTCAGGCCCACCACTGAGATCGATCAGGTTAGCTGGAATGGACAGGACCTTTTCAGTGGCAGCCCCTCACTTGTGGAATTTCCTTTCCCAATATGTCACTAAACAAAATGTGGGGCAGAGACTGTCTGACATATCCCTACAAATCCATAGAGCAACTCTGTCAGCTGCCTTGTGAGAGCTTGCCCTAAAAGGTGGGATAGAAATGTATGAAATGCATAGTGCCTCCCTGTTGCTGGGGTAAATCTACTGTTCCAGGGAATACTGCCTCTGAACATGGAGGCTCTATTTAACCATGATGACTGGTAAGGGGAGTTTCCATGAGCGGATCTGAAATGGCGCTGTTGGAAGAGCTGTGGGTGGGTGGTTAGGTGCGGTGGTAGCAGCTTGGAGTGGGAGGACTTGTAGCACCCCTACTTTTTGAAGTCACCAGCCTCTACTGGTGTGGAGGAGTCACATCTAGGTTTTTCCGTCTGGCATACCAAGAGATTCTGGGACAGCCTTTCTTTGAGGATGTAGTGCAGAGCCAGTTACCTGTTCAGTGATAAACCTGACTGTGGTTGGGTTTCGGTTTGTGCTCAGTTAATAGGTGAGGTTGATTCTTTGGCATGGCAAGCCTGGGCTGATTCCATCGTCTCAGCAGAGTGTTGAACCTCTTCCAGCCCAAGGCCTGAATTCCATTTCAGAGAAGCTCTCAGAGGCTACATTCCAGTGGTGGGTGGAGCAGAAGGCAAAAAGGGCAAAATACCAACAATGCCAGCCTATTGTAGCTTGAAGCTCTTCCTGCCAGTAACCAAGCCTTGGGAGAGGTGTTGCAATAATTTAGAATGAGGGGGAAATTGCACCAAAGCCAGGAAACCGCCAAAGAATCAGTGATGAGATGGGGGGGCGGGGTGGAAGGAGGCATAGCTCTCTGGAAAACCCCAGGCAGGACAGATGTGACCCCTGGGCCTGAGGTTCAACATCCTTGATCTATCTGATAGAGTTTATCAGAAAGTTGTACAAAGAACCAGATCTACCACTGCTCTTAACCAGCTAATAGAAGAGTGTATTCCTGCACCCAGTCTTTTGTAAATTGGGTTTCAGTAATCGTACTGAGTAAGAGTGGGGGAGACAGAGGTGGCGGCAGCAGCAGCTACCACTCCCACCACATCTTTGCAGGAGCAAGAGCTGTGCAAAGGAACAGCTGCGCTGACCAGATGCCTTAAGGCAGCACTTCAGGTTAAAAATGTGCATCTATTTAAATGTGCACCCAGAGTGCTGGCTCAATGAAACCTAGAACAAAGCCACTAGACAACCCCCTCCTTAATCATTGTAAAAAGGATGCTCAAAGGAATAGACAAATTAGACCAAGGTTGGAATTCTTCAGGAAATTTTTGTCAAAGTCATGGCAGAGGGAAATTGTCCCCTCAATTTCTCTGTCCAAAAATAGGCTGGAGAATTTTGAGAGGCCCGTTGTGCACAGCTCTAGTCTTGAATGAATCCATTCTGGTGCATTGAAGTGCCTTTTGTTTGTTACCTCTTGGCAGATATGTGCATGTATCTTGTTTGCGCTTCTTCGGGTATCTTCAAAAATTGAGAACATGGATTGATCCACTGTTTGAACATATGATCAAGTCCAGCTCCTACAGCCCCCCTCCACCCCTTCCCCTGGTGTTTTATTGGCCAACGTTCGCTGCATCATGGAGAAAGAGAATTCCAGAAAAACGTCTATTTCTGCTTCATTGACTACGCTAAAGCCTTTGATTGTGTAGATCACAACAAACTGTGGCAAATTCTTAAAGTGATGGGAGTACCAGACCACCTTACCTGTCTCCTGAGAAACCTGTACCAGGGTCAAGAAGCAACAGTAAGAACCAGACATGGAACAACCGAGTGGTTCAAAATTGGGAAAGGAGTACGACAAGGCTGCATATTGTCACCCTGCTTATTTAACTTATATGCAGAGTACATCATGAGAAATGCCGGGTTGGATGAATCAGAGGTCGGAATTAAGATTGCTGGGAGAATTATCAACAACCTCCGATATGCAGACGATACCACCCTAATGGCAGAAAGCGAAGAGGATCTCAAGAGCCTCTTGTTGAGGGTGAAAGAGGAGAGTGCAAAAGCTGGTTTGAAACTCAACATTAAAAAAACTAAGATCATGTCATCTGGCCCTATCACTTCCTGGCATATAGAAGGGGAAGAAATGGAAGCAGTGACAGATTTTACTTTCTTGGGCTCCAAGATCACCGCAGACGGTGACTGTAGCCATGAAATTAAAAGACGCTTGCTCCTTGGGAGGAAAGCTATGGCAAACCTAGACAGCATAGTAAGAAGCAGAGACATCACCTTGCCGACAAAGGTCCGTCTAATCAAAGCTATGGTTTTCCCAGTAGTAATGTATGGCTGTGAGAGCTGGACTATAAGGAAGGCTGAGCGCCGAAGAATTGATGCTTTCGAACTGTGGTGCTGGAGAAGACTCTTACGAGTGCCCTGGACTGCAAGGAGGTCAAATCAGTCCATCCTAAAGGAAATCAACCCTGACTGCTCATTGGAAGGACAGATCCTGAAGCTGAAGCTCAAATATTTTGGCCACCTAATGCGAAGAGAAAACTCCCTGGAAAAGACCCTGATGCTGGGAAAGACTGAAGGCAAAAGGAGAAGGGGACGGCAGAGGATGAGATGGCTAGATAGCATCACGGATGCAATGAATATGAACTTGAGCACGCTCCGGGAGAGAGCGCAGGACAGGAAGGCCTGGCGTGCTATGGTCCATGGGGTCACGAAGAGTCGGACACGACTGAACGACTGAACAACAACAACAACACAAAACGAAGTTCTCAGAGGGGCACCTATGAATGCAAGATATCATCGAATGATATGCGTTGATGGATTTTTACTGAGCAATTTAAATAAAGCTCCTGAAGTTTTCCTTGTGATAGAAACATGAGTGAATCAAGTGAAGGCCTGTTCAGTTCTATGTAATCAATCAATAGGTCCCTTCTCAGGCTACCTTTGTGGTGTAGGAAGTATGGCGGTGTAGCTCCTTCCTGGACTGCTTGGATAATGTGACTGAGCCCAGGCCATGTGGGGGGAACCCAAGCTACAGTTCCTCTCCAACATTGCCTTAAGACATTTCTACACAAGGCTTTTACTGTGTGCTCATGATTGGTCACTCACTTTTTCTGCAGGTCCTTCTTACGATGTCATCAACTTCCAGGGCCCTTCCCATGCTTTCTTGCCATTATAGCAACGCAATTATCAACAGGGATAATGTGAGATTTTATCACACTTTGAAGCACAATAAATTTCCGGTGAATTTCTGGAATCCCGCTTTATCACAGCGCCATCTAGTGGCTGCATAATAAAACATATAGAACTTGCCCCCAAAGACACCCCCCGGAAATAACCACGTGTAAAGGAGGCAATCTTAATCTTGCAAGGAATATGGAAGCAGACACTCCGGTAAGGATGTGGGATTTTAGCCCCATGTGGAGAAGCTCTTAATTTCTGGGTTTCTGCTGTGTGTATGTGTGTGTGGGGAGATTCAGTGCAAGCTCCTCCCATGTGTCCTAGGGCATCTCCTGTTTACTCTTGCAGCAGGGGAAGGAGTTGCACAAAGGTCGAATAAGAATACTTACTTACATAATGTATATACCACTCTATATCAATAAAATATCAGGGTGGTGAACAATAAAAGGGTAATAATAATAGTAATAATAAATACAGAATTAAAACTTTAAAATCAGATTGTTCTAGTAAAACTGTGGCTGGTTAGTCATAAGAAGAGCCATGCTGCATCAGACCCAGGGTCCATCTAGTCCATCATTCTGTTCACACAGTGGCCAACCAGCTGCCCATGGAAGCCCACAAGCAGGACATGAATGCAACAGCACCCTCCCACCCTTATTCCCCAGCAACTGGTGTATATAGGCTCACTGCCTCTGATAGTGGAGGTAGCATATAACCATCAGGGCTAATAGCCATTGATAGCCTTTTCCTCCAGGAATTTGTCCAACCCCCCTTTAAAGCCATCCAAATGGGTGGCCATCACTACATCTTGTGGAAGAGAATTCCATAGTCTGACTATGCGCTGTGTGAAGAAGGACTTCCTTTTATCTGTCCTGCCTCTCCCACCAATCAGCTTCATGGGATGGCCCCGGGTTCTAGTATTTTGAGAGAGGGAGAAAAATGTCTCCCTATCCACATTCTCCACACCTTGCATAATGTTGTACACCACTATCATGTCTCCCCTTACCCACTTTTTCTCCATGCTAAACAATCCCAGCTGTTGTAACTAACCTTCTCTCATAGGGAAGATGCTCCAGCCCCTTGATCATTTTAGTTGCCCATTTCTGTACTTTTTCCACCTGTACAATATTTTTTTAAGGTGTGACCAGAACTGCACACAGTATTCTAAGTGTGGTGGCACCATAGATTTGTATAAGGGCAGTTGTGTAGGTTCTGTGCTATGTTACATTTATTTATTTAAAAGAGAACCACCGATAACTTCTTGCGACTTTGAGCAGAAAACAAAAAAAAGTCTTACAGGAACATGCCATATTGAGCCATCACATGAAATCATAGTTTAGTGCACCCTTCCCTAACCTGGTACTTTCCAGATATTTTAGACTACATCTCCTAGCATTCCTGACCATTGGTCATGCTGACTGGGGTTGATGGGAGTTGAAGCTCAAAACATCCAGAGGTCACCAGGTTGGGGAAGGCTGATTTAGTATGACATGAATGAACCTAGGTGAACCTTGGGCTCACGCACTCCTCCTCTCCTCTCCTCCTCTGGCACAGCCCTGAGTAGGAGTCTGGAAGCTTTTGCTTAACCACAGCTTATTGTTTCATCTGAAATGACAAACTGTGGTTAATGTTAGCTACAGTTTATTTGAAACCAGCCAACTTGAAACCCAAACACGGGCATTAAGTCAAGAAGAGGCAAACTGGACAAGTTTGTCTCTTCTTGGCCTGGAAAGAGGTCAGCTGGTATAAACACAGCTTTAGATTTTTTACAAAATTCTCCTATGATGTCTCTGTTCTGTTGTGGATGACATAGCCTTGCCTGGGACATGTGGAAGTCTATACAGTGATTTTTATTATTTTATTCTTTATGTTGTGATCTGATAAGAACTACATGGGGAAAAAATGTAAATAGGAAGCACAAGGAAAAAGCCTGTTGAGACAGACAAGCTGTATTTGGGTCGCTTGTTCTGGGGTGGCTGAGGACCAAGGGCAGAAAAAACCACAGTCATGGATATCTTCTGAATGAACATACTGGCTAGTTTTGTTTTTGATTTTTTTTCATGGTTGTACTTAATTGGACAGCCATTTCTTAAATATTTAAAGAGCTGTTCAGAATAAACTGAACACAGCCAAGTGGTGACCTGAATTCCACTTGCTCTAAATTTCATTAAAAAGTGGATTTGTTTGCCTGCCAAGAATCTGACCAAGGCCGTTTGCTGCTTTTAGTAATGCCTTGATCAGCAGAATTCAAAATGTTTGCAGTTAACAGAGCTTCTTCTGGTTTGATTCCACACACCACCACACACACCCCTTGCATTTTTAAAAGCACAAATGTGCTTACTAATGCAGAATAAAGGCTAGATGCAGAAGTACTGCACAGGCCACTTATACTGGATAAATGGTGGTGGACTTGCTTTGTTTTAGTAGCAGCACTAGCTTTAAACATTCCCATCTATGGCAAATGCTTACCACATCCCCCCTCCCCCGCCGCCCCAATATGTCTGCAGTAAGAACATGTGGCATAAATGGAATATATCACTGGATACAGCAGCAGGCAAGACCAGATTCAAGAGCATTGGCTGTGTGTCAGCTTTCCAGTAATTCCTAACGTTCCTGTTTGTTCTCTGACTGCAGCACACTGAGGCAGTATTTGTGCTAAGATCATCCTCTGTGACTCTAGGTTCTGTTCCATGAACTGGCAATTCTAATTCTAGACCTCAATCTTTTGTATGTGTAGTTTCAATGTATTTATTTATTTCCAGCATGCCTCCTTTCACATGTCACAGTCATTCTTAATTATATGCTACTGAGTGTTCCTGAACTACAAAATAATTGCACTTTCTACACCAGTAAGGTTTCATTGTATCTATAAAAGGTAGGCTAATAACTTTGTATCTGGTTTTGTAAACAAGGCTGACATAAGGAAAAAAAACCCATATATATAGCAGCTGCCTTTCCACTAACTGCCTGCCAATTTTTTAGAGACAGAAAGAGAAGGTGATTGCTATTCAAGTTTCACTTCTTGGCACAAAGGGAAGCTCAGCTGCTGCAATGCTGAATTCCACATTCCATCCCCCCATAGTCCTGTGAGACCAGCTGCAAACCAAAGGCAAGAGACAAGAAAGGCAAGTTTCCCCCTTAGAGGCAGGTTCTGATTGAAGTGTGGAGCCCAGCCACAAGAACCCTGTCCCCAGCTTTTTGTCTTTTAATATGCTCACACAAGAAAATGGCCAAGTAAACTAGAAGAAGGTGTTTTCTCCTGCAATGAATATATAACAATCCATTTCCATAAGCCAAGGTGAAGTCCAGATTTTTATTTTAGGGCTGTGAGCTTTAATATGTTTGTTCAGCAGATTAATCAACCAAAGCATACTTGATTAATTCACAGAAGCTGACATTAACCAACCATCATAGCCACGAACATTCAGTTTGTTTGTTTACCCTCAGTTTCAGTTTATTGATTATATCTAGTCCATAATAGTCTCCAGATATATTCAAAATCCCCTTCATGGATCGCTGCCTTGTTGTGGCGAAGGGGCTTGCGTAACTCAGTGAAGCCATAAGCTATGCCGTGCAGGGCCACCCAAGATGGAAAGGTCATGGCAGAGAGTTCTGACAAAATGTGGTCCACTGGAGAAGGAAATGGCAACCCACTCCAGTATTCTTGCCAAGAAAACCCCATGGAACGTATCACAAGGCTAAAAGATATGGTGCCGGAAGATGAGCCCCTCAGGTCGGAAGGTGTCCAATATACTACTGGGGAAGAGCAGAGGGTATTTCCAAGTAGCGGCAGAAAGAGTGAAGCGGCTGGGCCAAAGCCGAAAGGACACTCAGCTGTGGATGTGTCTGGTGGTGAAAAGAAAATCCGATGCTGTAAAGAACAATATTGTTTAGGAACCTGGAATGTCAGATCAATGAATTAAGGTAAGCTAGAGGTGGTCAAACATGAGATGGCAAGATTGAACATTGACATCTTGGGAATCAGTGAACTAAAATGGACAGGCATGGGCGAATTTAATTCAGGTGACCATCATATCTACTACTGTGGGCAAGAATCCCTTAGAAGAAACGGAGTAGCACTCATAATCAACAAAAGGGTGGGAAAAGTACTGGGGTACAATCTTAAAAATGATAGAATGATCTCAGTACAAATCCAAGGCAAACCATTCAACATCACAGTAATTCAAGTCTATGCCCCAACCACTGAGGCCAAAGAAGCTGAGGTTGATCGGTTCTATGAAGACCTACAACACCTTCTAGAACTAACACCAAAAAAAGATGTCCTCTTCATCATAGGGGATTGGAATGCTAAAGTAGGAAGTCAAGAAATCACTGGGATAACAGGCAGGCATGGCCTTGGTGTACAAAATGAAGCAGGACAAAAGCTAATAGAGTTTTGCCAAGAGAACACGCTGATCAGAGCAAACACTCTTTTCCAACAGCACAAGAGGCGACTCTACACATGGACATCACCAGATGGTCAATATCGAAATCAGATTGATTATGTCCTTTGCAGCCAAAGATGGAGAAGCTCTATACAGTCAGTCAAAACAAGACCTGGAGCTGACTGTGGCTCAGATCATGAGGTTCTTGTTGCAAAATTTCAGCTTAAATTGAAGAACGTAGGGAAAACCACTAAACCATTCAGGTATGACCTCAATCATATCCCTTATGAATATACAGTGGAGGTGAGGAATAGATTTAAGGGATTAGACCTGATAGACAGAGTGCCTGAGGAACTATGGACGGAGGTCCGTAACATTGTTCAGGAGGCAGCAATGAAATCCATCCCAAAGAAAAAGAAATGCAAGAAAGCCAAGTGGCTGTCTGATGAGGCTTTACAAGTAGCTGAGGAAAGAAGGGAAGTGAAAAGCAAGGGAGAAAGGGGAAGATATATCCAACTGAATGCAGAGTTCCAGAGAATAGCAAGGAGAGAAAAGAAGGCCTTCTTAAATGAACAATGCAAAGAAATCGAGGAAAATAACAGAATGGGAAAGACTAGAGATCTCTTCAAGAAAATTGGAGATCTCAAGGGAAAGTTTTGTGGAAAGACGGGCATGATAAAGGCCAAAGAAGGCAGGGACCTAACAGAAGCAGATGAGATTAAGAAGAGGTGGCAAGAATACACAGAAGAACTATACAGAAAAGATCTTAATGTCCCTGATAGCCATGATAGCGCGGTCACTGAACTTGAGCCGGACATCCTCGAGAGTGAAGTCAAGTGGGCCTTAGGAAGCATTAGTAACAACAAAGCTAGCGGAGGTGACAGTATTCCAGCTGAGCTATTTAAAATCCTAAAAGATGATGCTGTTAAAGTGCTGCATTCAATATGCCAACAAATTTGGAACACTCAACAATGGCCACAAGACTGGAAAAGGTCAGTTTACATTCCAATTCCAAAGAAGGGCAACGCCAAAGAGTGTTCAAACTACCGCACAATTGCGCTTATTTCACATGCCAGCAAGGTTATGCTCAAAATCCTACAAGCTTGGCTACAGCAGTATGCGAACCAAGAACTACAGGAAGTACAAGCTGGGTTTCGAAGAGGCAGAGGAACTAGAGATCAAATCGCCAACATTTGCTGGATCATGGAGAAAGCAAGAGAATTCCAGAAAAACGTCTATTTCTGCTTCATTGACTACGCTAAAGCCTTTGATTGTGTGGATCACAACAAACTGTGGCAAATTCTTAAAGTGATGGGAGTACCAGACCACCTTACCTGTCTCCTGAGAAACCTGTACCAGGGTCAAGAAGCAACAGTAAGAACCAGACATGGAACAACCGAGTGGTTCAAAATTGGGAAAGGAGTACAACAAGGCTGCATATTGTCACCTTGCTTATTTAACTTATATGCAGAGTACATCATGAGAAACGCTGGGTTGGATGAATCACAGGTCGGAATTAAGATTGCTGGGAGAATTATCAACAACCTCCGATATGCAGACAATACCACCCTAATGGCAGAAAGCGAAGAGGATCTCAAGAGCCTCTTGTTGAGGGTGAAAGAGGAGAGTGCAAAAGCTGGTTTGAAACTCAACATTAAAAAAACTAAGATCATGGCATCTGGCCCCATCACTTCCTGGCATATAGAAGGGGAAGAAATGGAAGCAGTGACAGATTTTACTTTCTTGGGCTCCAAGATCACCGCCATGAAATTAAAAGACGCTTGCTCCTTGGGAGGAAAGCTATGGCAAACCTAGACAGCATAGTAAGAAGCAGAGACATCACCTTGCCAACAAAGGTCCGTCTAATCAAAGCTATGGTTTTCCCAGTAGTAATGTATGGCTGTGAGAGCTGGACTATAAGGAAGGCTGAGCGCCGAAGAATTGATGCTTTTGAACTGTGGTGCTGGAGAAGACTCTTACAAGTCCCCTGGACTGCAAGGAGGTCAAATCAGTCAATCCTAGAGGAAATAAACCCTGAGTGCTCATTGGAAGGACAGATCCTGAAGCTGAAGCTCAAATATTTTGGCTACCTAATGCGAAGAGAAAACTCCCTGGAAAAGACCCTGATGCTGGGAAAGACTGAAGGCAAAAGGAGAAGGGGACGACAGAGGATGAGATGGCTAGATAGCATCACCGATGCAATGAATATGAGCTTGAGCACGCTCCGGGAGAGAGCGCAGGACTGGAAGTCCTGGCGTGCTATGGTCCATGGGGTCACGAAGAGTCGGACACAACTGAACGACTGAACAACAACAACAATATTCAAAATCAAGACCATCAGTTTGATGACAAAAACATAGTTGGCTGTCATCAGCATACTGATGACTCATTCTAAAGCTCTGGGTAATCTCTACCAGCAGCTTGATATAGATTAAATCCAGCAGTTTTCCTCAAGGCAACATTCATGGGGAGAGTTGTGAATGCTATTTAAAGCGCAATCCTATGCATGTTTAGATGGGGAAAACAGTCCTACAACTTCCGGCATGACTGGCTGGGGAATGCTGGGAGTTGTGGGAATTTTTTCTGTCTAAACATGCATTGGATTGTGACCTTAGTCAAATACGAGTGGATGCATCATAAAATGGAGACCTCCACTCCCACTGTATCTTGAAGTTGGTTCAGAAGAATGTGATGGTCCATTTTGTGTCATAAAAGAGATAGTTACTGTCCTGTGAATGTCTTTAAGGTTAGATTATCAACACATTGTTTGGTAATCTAGAGAAGGAGTGAATCAATTTTCTGCATACAAGAAGTTTTCACTTTGATTCCTTCCACTAATATGAGCCTTCTGCTCAAAGACCTTTGCTCACCCTCTGATGCCGTTCTTGTTTTTCACACACATACACACACACACACCACTGTCATGTTAAGCTGGTGGTGATACAGGGAAGAACCTTTTCTGTTGTGGCAGCCAGGGTGTGGGGCAATCTCGCCAGAGAGATATGTCTGGCCCCCTTTTGCCTGCTTTTAAGCAAGCTTTGAAACATGCTATTATTGTGGCCATTTTTATATGCTCAACAGCTTCTGCTTTGGTTTATTTTGATTGTATTTTAAATTGCTTTTTATACTTGCTCTTATTTTTAACTTCTTGTAAGCTACCATGAGTTAGCGTGTGTCTAGAAAGGTAAGATAAAATGTTTGTAATAAATAAAAATAAAATATTTAATATCCCTCCACCCGCCCTAGTGGTTGCACTTGTATTTGCTATAAGCCTGCTCGAAATGTGTTAATAATCAGCAGTGCATGTATTCTACATAAGCCTTGAAAATGTATAAAACATGGTATTGGGGTGTGATATTCTGTTTCCTGAGAATCTCAGCTCTTTGTCTCTAGTCCTTACACATTTGAAGATTATTTGTTTGGCAAGCATGGGAAATGCCTGTTCAGATCTTAGACGTTGGGTGTGTATGTATGCTTTGCTGATGGTGCTTTCCAGTGCTTGGCGGGGCGGGGGGGGAGAGCGAGACTGTCAGTGCTTTCCTCACAATTAGCAGAAACAGAATATGCAGTGCAAACATTTTAAAAATTGTTTCATTTACATGATTTGTGAAGGCCCCAGCATTCAGTTTTTTGTTGTATAAATCTTTGGGGGTCCCCCCCATAAGGCTGACTAGACCCCTGCTAATGATTTCTTAACAATAGTTAAACTAGAATTTTTAAAGGGGAATTTTACTGCTATTTTTCCTTCATGACCACATCCAGTTCTGTTTTGGACTCATTTACATTAGTTTGAATTTAATTCAGGCGTTTCTCTTTCTCTTTTTTGCTCACACATGAAGTGGAGCCCCCCACCCCCCACCCACACCGACTCTCCTCCCAGTTTCTGAAAAGCCTCAGGCTTGGAAAACCTTGCATGAGTTGTTTGCAAGGACACTGTATTCTACTAGAGCCATCACAATGAGGTGACTCACAAAAGGTCAGTTATTACCCCACAGCCATGGATGATTTATTGTATGCTTTTTATGTACCTTTGGAGAAAGTGTATATATTTAGCAGATAGCACAGTTACAAGGATTCAATCTGAATTTTGTTATGGAGTGCTCCCCTCCCCCAAGACAAACCCACCCAACCTCTGTCTCTTCTCAGAACTTACACAACAATTCCAAACCTCTGAATTTCTATCTGGGTTCTTTACACGTTTTCATTTATCAACCAGTAAAAAGCTGAGAGGAATCCAGCCATTGGCCACCTAGGCTGCAATCCTATACAGAATTACTTGAGAGTACGCTCCATTGAACTAAATGGAGCTTCCTTCTGAGTAAGCATTTATTTATTTATTTATTTAAATAGCTGAAGCTCTCTGGGCAGTTCACAACAATTAAAACCAAAGAGCACACAATATAAAATATATAAAACATTAAAACCACAGTATAACAATACAACCAGAATAAAACCAGAATAAAACCTAGCAGCAGTGCAGTGATTTAAAATACAGATTTAAAACAGCAAAGCTAAAAGTCTAGAAAGCTAAAATGCTAAAATGCCTGGGAAAATAAAAAGATCTTCACCTGGCATGGGAAAGAATACAATGTAGGTGCCCGGCGAACCTCACTAGGGAGCTCATTCCACAGCCGGGGTGCCACAGCAAAAAAAGCCCTCCTCCTAGTAGCCACCCGCCTCACTTCCTTTGGCCAGGGCTCATGGAGAAGGGCTGCTGAGGATGATCTTAAGATTCGGGCAGGCACATATGGGAGGAGGCGATCCTTCAGATAATCAGATAATGCTTTGGGTTGTATGACTAAGGATCACTGACAGTAGAATTCAAGACAGGGAAGGATTAGTTCTTCCCATAGATAACTTCTAAAAAATAATGCCAAAACTAGGTTTTGACAAACACCCCCCCCCCCCCGCCATCCAGTTCCTGTCATCTGGTCACATGACAGAAAAGACAGAGTTTTGTTGGTGCTGGTAAGAGAAGCAGATGGTGGGTGCTTCCATGCTAGCTGTTTTGTCTGGAATTGCATTCCTTATTCGCTCACTGTTTACAGAGGAACTACATGACTGTTTCCAAACCACTATATTCCGCTCTGTGCTGTGTGCTGTGCTGTCCCCCCATCCCCCGCCCTGGACCTGATTTGTGGTGATGTTCTTTTTGTTAAAACAAAACAAAAACACAGTTATCCAGACTGAACAGGCAAAGCACTATTGAGTCCTTAAAGGGGGTGCCAGGAGGCAGGGGCAGTGAAGCTGTAGCTCAGTGGCAGAGCAAATGCTTTGCATGCAGAGGGTCCCAGGTTCAATCCTTGGCATCACTTCTATCTGAAACCCTGGAGAGCCGCTGCTAGTTAGTGCAGTAGACCATACCAACCCTAAAAGACAGCTTCCTAAAAGGGTCCTGTGCCTATAATTGAAATGGTCCTTTTGCAGATCCTGCCCATTTTACTGCTTTCTGTGAATCACAGCTGCAGGGTTTTGGATAAATTGTATCCTGAATAGTCTCTTGTATTTTACTCTTCTTCACCATTCATTCATTCAGTCAGTCATTATTACATTTCTATCCCGCCTTTTTTTCTCTTGCAATGAATCCAAGTTGGTGTATATGATCCTCCTTCCCTCCTTGTTTATCCTTGCAACAACCCTGTGGGGTTGTTCAGCCTGAGAGTCAGTGACTGGCCCAAAGTCACCCCATAAGCTTCATGGCCAAGTGGGGAATAGAACCTGGATCTCCGGAGTCCCAGCCCAACACTCTAAACCACTACACCACACTGGCTTTCTTATCAGTTATTGGGAGAATAATTCATTTCCCCCCCTTCTCAACATTACTAGTTACAGACTTAGTAAAAACAAGGCCTAAAAATACTGGCTTGTATTTTTACAAGTGCCCTGTACATGAGTGGAAAACATGACTGCTGATGCATAGGTGAGTTTCCCCCCTCCCAATTTCTACCAACTGTTCTTCCATATTGTATTGCACTTCATCTTGGAGGGGACCTGTAGCTCTCAGGAACAGCTATTCAGGGTGGGGGAATGCAACAGGCTGCAGCAGAAAGAGGGCCTGGTGCATATATGGAACATCCTTGGATCCAAGCTATTGAATTTAGCAACTTAACATGATTCTCTTAAAACAAATAAGATGGTATTGCTCAAAATTTGATTTCAAAATTCAAATCTGAAACTGCTCCGAATTAAAAGTAACAACAACCCATGAATGTGACATTTTTTTCTTTGCTTATTTTGCCAAATCTCAAATTTGTGCAAAATTCCATTTTGGCTTTAATTTCTACAACTGGCACGTCATTAAAGATCAAACCTACCTCTGTGCTTTCCTTCCTGTGTCGCTCTCCCACTTCACTAATCCTATGACTTGGTGAATAATGGCCCTCAGTTCAATTCTGCATCCATTCAGAAGCGGTGGCATAGAATGCTTGTCAGCTCAGCAAGATGGCGATACGGGGTGGGCTTGCCAAACTTGCTGCGAACACACGGTCTTCCTGATTAATAATTTCCCTGAGTCAAGTTTGGGTCTTGGACCCATGCCAGCGTTGGTCTGCGTAAACCTTGGGCAATGGTGCATTGACGTTGGAAGGTGAAGTCAGAATGCTGGCAGCTGAACCTATTTGGCCAATGCTCCATCTCTATCTTTTGATCTTCCCAGGATTCATTGTTTTAAAAGGGAATGGATGAGTGAAGACAGTGACCAAGCAAAAGTGGTGCGAGAAAAGGCAAGTTTGGTGTTAATACATGGTTAAGAAACAGACTGAAGACACAGAGAGCAAGTATCATAAATGCCATTTTATACATTATGGCACAACTGCATTTGGAATACTGTGTACAATTCTAGTTGCCCAATGTCAAAAAGGATATTGCAGCACTGGAGAAGGTACAGAAAAAGGTGACTGAAATGACCAAGGGGTTGGAGCACCTCTCGTATGTAAAAAGGCTGACAAGGCTAGTGTTTTGTGTGTGTGTGTGTGTGTGTGTGTGTGTGTGTTTGCTTTTTAGTTGTGGGAGGAGAGAGGACAAAGAGGAGGCTATGATAGAAATTTTTAAAACAAATAATCAGAAAATACTACAAACGTTGACAGTTGGCTGAAAGTCAAGTGTGTTCCAAGGACACTTGAGGACAGGGTACCATGCACAATAATGAAGGGTGGCATAGAAATCCTGGGACAAATTAAGCCTCCTGTTTCCTTTGTTAAGGAAATATCTAAGGCAGGTTAGATTGAACAGTCAGAAATTTATTAAATAAAGCACATCATAGCAGAACGAGAGGCACACGACACTGTGTCGCACCTAAGAAAGAAAGAAAGAAAACAGCATGCATTTATACAAACTAAAAGTTGGAAAACAAAGAAAATACACTATGCATGCTCAAGAGCTAATTTAACTCAACAACAGTCTTATCAGCACAGCTGCCTGCTTATCTTCAGGGATGGCTCCTTTGGTGGATAGGAATTATAATGAGCAAGTTACACTACCTTCTCATGGTCAGATACACACACTCTCTCTCTCTATCCCACCAGGCACCTCGCCTGAACCAAACTACTTACAAGGCCTAGTCAGGCCTACCTTCACACCCTTGCCAGGTACCTGCCAAGGGGGAATGCTAGCAGGGAGGAAGCTGGAACCAGCACTTTCCTTTTTTGACCCTTAGGAGATGGGGGGAATCAGCTCAAGCATCCAGTCAGAGCCCACAGAAGCCTTGAGTTGGCTGCCTAGATAGATTTCTCCAAGCAAACCCTGAAATAAGGAGACAAGACACAGAAAGGTTGGGTAAACTCGGGCCACATGTTTATTATATACATCAATCAGTGATCTGCAATGGTGGAGACAGTGCAGGATCCTGCCCTCTTAAAGGGCGAGCATACCCAGCCCTAGGCCAGAGGCAGCAGATACACTGCCCCCGTCCCCTGGCACCCACCAATTCTAGGTGGGTGATTCACTCAAATGAGCCCCAACAGGGAGTCCTTCCCCATTCCGAGCCCCAAGACCCTACGTGGCAGGTACCAGGCATGCCCTTTTCAGCTTCAATGCACCTCCAGATGCTCACGGGTGTTCCCTACCCCTTTCCCTGCCCGCACTGCCTGCCTACTGTGACCAATTCACCTAGTTAGGCGCTGCCACCTCTAACAGTCAATCGCACCCTTAGCTGATATCACAGAGTAGGCAAAAAAATCTAAGGCCCCCCAGCCAATCAGGCTTTAGATAAAAATTCCTACTCGGCCCCTCCTGTCGACCAGCATAGCCTGCACGACCTCCAGCATTAGAGTGGGTGGGTGCTGACAAAGAAAATGCAAGAGGATGGGGAAAGGTGCGGAGCTGGCTTATAAGCCCCAGCCCCGCCCTTTCACGTGGCGCGCCCCACCCCACACTCACCTCCTGCAGGGGCTGGCCACAAATGCTGCCCCACCCACGACCGCTGCGTGGTCAAGTAGCAGGCATAGCGCTATGCTCACTGCACTTCTCCACGTGGTGCAAAGATCCAGGGGCACAGCACTTCCCAGCTCCCCTTGGAAGGAAGCCACTGGAGGCTCATTGGCGTTTTGTAACATCTGCATTCCTATGCAAATACACTTCCGCTGTCCCCGAGGGTCTGTCCTTGCAACAACCAGGAAGTGGAATCTGGCATGTGTTCTTTTTGTTCTGTAAAGTTTTATGCTGGAGCTCCTCAGTGAATTATTGCCCCCTTACTGGTCACAGGAAGGTCAGCTCAGTTTTATGTTAAGTACTTGCTGACAGATGGGTGTTGTAAGCAGTGATCAAATTTTTGTCAGTGGCAGTGAGAACACGGAAGCAATTAACTATCTGACTCTGGAAGGACATTTAGTGTGGGGGGATGAGGGGATGCGGTTTTCTATTTTGTATATATGCATATCTGAGGTGATGGATCCTATGTTGCTATACTTGATGTATTGTTTGGTTTGGTTTTATTCCTGGTCTGTTGACTGTAATAAATAAATGGATGGATGGAAGTATGCAACTTGAGCGTAGGTAGAGGTGCAACTTAAACACTCCAACACAGCCAAAGTCTTCCACATCAGACCAGATCTCAAAGGAGATAGTCACCACACTAAGAAGCTTTTATGAAGCTCAAGCTAAGCTCTGTCTTTTCCTCTCCAAAATCCGCTTCTGCCTTCACAGACATCTGGATTACAACATCCCTAGCTAGGGCGCTGGGGGAGGCGGGATTCACCCTCTTTATTGATGGCTCCTCTGATTCAAAATATTCCTCAAAATATTCCTATAGCTAAGAAGTGGTTGGCTAACCATTTAGTGTCCATGCCAACATATAGTTTGAATGTCATGGGTCATCGGGGGGGGGGGGGCAAACAAGCCTACTCACAGAAATCTGATAAGAAACCACAACAATACTGCACAGCATGATGCAACAGAACACTCTATCTCATACCAATGCAAAAATAGATGATTTGGAAAAGCGCCAGTTTTCAGAAGCTGTGTCCTAATTACAGCAAGTGACTCCTTAATGAGAATTTTTGTGGCTCTTGCCATGCTGTAAGCAAAGTACAGTTCCTTAATCTGAGCATATTTTCACAAAAATCTGCTAGATTTCCAAAGAATGCATTGTTCAGGCTGCCAGAAAAGGTTTCCTTGAAACGTGACATTTAAATACTTGAGAAATCCAGATGTTTCTCTTCTTCAGAATCAGTGGTGAGCGTGGGGAAGCATTAAACATTGTTACGAATCCTGAACTACTTTCTAGAGTATATGTTATGTTATACAAAAAGAGTATCTTCCTTTTCAAACTCTGCCCGTCTTTCCATTCTCAAACTGACCTTTTGAACATGGCACATCCAGTTAGGAATAATGTAAGTGGATCAGGCAAAGAAAGATACATCCCTGGTGTAAGTAATGGCTGGGCTTACTGGTGATAATAAATATAAATAGAACAGAATCCAATAATATTATTTTTATCGATGTAGTTAAAAAGTATATACATAAAAACCAATAAGAAAGAATAGACTGTTATTGTGCTGTAAAGAAACACACATCAAACCAATACCAGAGAATACAATGCTGTTGTACTATGAAGGCCTACCTATCACTGCCTTGTTGTGGCGAAGGGGCTTGCGTAACTCAGTGAAGCCATAAGCTATGCCGTGCAGGGCCACCCAAGACAGACAGGTCATGGTGGAGAGTTCTGACAAAATGTGGTCCACTGGAGAAGGAAATGGCGACCCACTCCAGTATTCCTGCCAAGAAAACCCCATGGAAAGTATCACAAGGCTAAAAGAGATGACGCCGGAAGATGAGCCCCTCAGGTCGGAAGGTGTCCAATATACTACTGGGGAAGAGCAGAGGGAATTTCCAAGTAGCGCCAGAAAGAGTGAAGCGGCTGGGCCAAAGCCGAAAGGACCCTCAGCTGTGGATGTGTCGTGGTGAAAAGAAAATCTGATGCTGTAAAGAACAATATTGTTTAGGAATCTGGAATGTAAGATCAATGATGAGATGGCAAGATTGAACATTGACATCTTGGGAATCAGTGAACTAAAATGGACAAGCATGGGCAAATTTAATTCAGGTGACCATCATATCTACTACTGTGGGCAAGAATCCCTTAGAAGAAATGGAGTAGCACTCATAGTCAATAAAAGGGTGGGAAAAGCAGTACTGGGGTACAATCTCAAAAACGATAGAATGATCTCAGTACGAATCCAAGGCAAACCATTCAACATCACAGTAATTCAAGTCTATGCCCCAACCACTGAGGCCAAAGAAGCTGAGGTTGATCGGTTCTATGAAGACCTACAACACCTTCTAGAACTAACACCAAAAAAAGATGCCCTCTTCATCATAGGGGATTGGAATGCTAAAGTAGGAAGTCAAGAAATCACGGGGATAGCAGGCAAGCATGGCCTTGGTGTACAAAATGAAGCAGGACAAAGGCTAATAGAGTTTTGCCAAGAGAACACGCTGATCAGAGCAAACACACTTTTCCAACAGCACAAGAGGCGACTCTACACATGGACATCACCAGATGGTCAATATCGAAATCAGATTGATTATGTCCTTTGCAGCCAAAGATGGAGAAGCTCTATACAGTCAGTAAAAACAAGACCTGGAGCTGACTGTGGCTCAGATCATGAGCTTCTTATGGCAAAATTTCGGCTTAAATTGAAGAACGTAGGGAAAACCACTAAACCATTCAGGTATGACCTAAATCATATCCCTTATGAATATACAGTGGAGGTGAGGAATAGATTTAAGGGATTAGATCTGATAGACAGAGTGCCTGAGGAACTATGGACGGAGGTCCATACCATTGTTCAGGAGGCAGCAACTCAATCCATCCCAAAGAAAAAGAAATGCAAGAAAGCAAAGTGGCTGTCTGATGAGGCTTTACAAGTAGCTGAGGAAAGAAGGGAAGCGAAAAGCAAGGGAGAAAGGGGAAGTTGCAGAGTTCCAGAGAATAGCAAGGAGAGAAAAGAAGGCCTTCTTAAATGAACAATGCAAAGAAATCGAGGAAAACAACAGAATGGGAAAGACTAGAGATCTTTTCAAGAAAATCGGAGATCTCAAGGGAACGTTTTGTGCAAAGACGGGCATGATAAAGGACAAAGAAGGCAGGGACCTAACAGAAGCAGATGAGATTAAGAAGAGGTGGAAAGAATACACAGAAGAACTATACAGGAAAGATCTTAATGTCCCTGATAGCCATGTTAGTGCGGTCACTGAACTTGAGCCGGACATCCTAGAGAGTGAAGTCAAGTGGGCCTTAGGAAGCATTACTAACAACAAAGGTAGCGGAGATGACAGTATTCCAGCTGAGCTATTTAAAATCCTAAAAGATGATGCTGTTAAAGTGCTGCACTCAATATGCCAACACATTTGGAACACTCAACAGTGGCCACAAGAATGGAAAAGGTCAGTTTACATTCCAATTCCAAAGAAGGGCAATGCCAAAGAGTGTTCAAACTACTGTACAATTGCGCTCATTTCACATGCCAGCAAGGTTATGCTCAAAATTCTACAAGCTAGGCTTCAGCAGTATGTGAACTGAGAACTACCGGAAGTACAAGCGGGATTTCGAAGAGGCAGAGGAACTAGAGATCAAATCGCCAACATTCGCTGGATCATGGAGAAAGCAAGAGAATTCCAGAAAAACGTCTATTTCTGCTTCATTGACTACGCTAAAGCCTTTGATTGTGTGGATCACAACAAACTGTGGCAAATTCTTAAAGAGATGGGAGTCCCAGACACCTTACCTGTCTCCTGAGAAACCTGTACAAGGGCCAAGAAGCAACAGTAAGAACTGGACATGGAACAACCGATTGGTTCAAAATTGGGAAAGCAGTACAACAAGGCTGTATATTGTTGCCCTGCTTATTTAACTTATATGCAGAGTACATCATGAGAAACACCAGGTTGGATGAATCACAGGTCGGAATTAAGATTGCCAGGAGAATGATCAACAACCTCAGATACACAGACGATACCACCCTAATGGCAGAAAGCGAAGAGGATCTAAAGAGCCTCTTGTTGAGGATGAAAGTGGAGGGTGCAAAAGCTGGTTTGAAACACAACCAACTTTTTAAGTGTTCGTTAAAAAACGAAGATCATGGCATCTGGCCCCATCACTTCCTGGCATATAGAAGGGGAAGAAATGGAAGCAGTGACAGATTTTGTTTTCTTGGGCTCCAAGAACACCGCAGACGGTGACCGTAGCCATGAAATTAAAAGACACTTGCTCCTTGGGAGGAAAGCTATGGCAAACCTAGACAGCATAGTAACAACCAGAGACATCACCTTGCCGACAAAGGTCCGTATAATCAAAGCTATGGTTTTCCCAGTAGCAACATATGGCTGTGAGAGCTGGACTATAAGGAAGGCTGAGCACCGAAGAACTGATGCGTTTGAACTGTGGTGCTGGAGAAGACTCTTACTAGTCCCCTGGACTGCAAGGAGGTCAATTCAGTCAATCCTAAAGGAAATCAACCCTGAGTGCTCATTGGAAGGACAGATACTGAAACTGAAGCTCCAATATTTTGGCCACCTAATGCGAAGAGAAAACTCCCTGGAAAAGACCCTGATGCTGGGAAAGATTGAAGGCAAAAGGAGAAGGGGACGGCAGAGGATGAGATGGCTAGATAGCATCACCGATGCAGTGAATATGAACTTGAGCACACTCCGGGAGAGAGTGGAGGACAGGAAGTCCTGGCGTGCTATGGTCCATGGGGTCACAAAGAGTCGGACATGACTTAACGACTGAATAAAAACAAAATATCAAAAATAAACAATACAAAATAAACCAAATGCGTTTCGACATAGATTTCCTCAGTGGTCTAGTAAAAGGGCCACAGTCTAGTAAATAATAATACAGCGCAAACCTATACCTGTGTACTCAGAAGTAAATCCCATTGAGTTCAATGGGGCTTACTTCCAGGTAAGTACAGATAAGAATGCAGTCATGAGTGCTTAAAATAGAACCACATAATATTTTTGGGGCAGCAGGTTTTTATAAATTATTTTTAATACAAGAACTTAGAAGAACTGTTAAGTGGCCACAGTTCCAACTTGGGGAAAATATTCTTACTCCTCTCTCAAACAGGTGTCTGCAGCAACACTTCCTTGCATCATCTAAAAAGGAAAAAGTATGCTTTTTAAATTCGTATGTAAATTAATGTAGATTTCACTGATCAACGAAAACGGAAACAGGATGGGCAGCCTTTTCAGTCGGGCAGACCTACAACTCCCAGCAGGGTTAGCTGCTGCTCATGCCCACCCCTACATACACCCACCCACACAGGATGGAGGGAGAGATGGGACTGGCTGCTTCGAGGTTGCTAAGGTGGTGGGGGGTAAACAGCCCCCTCCATCCAGTACTTCCACTATTAGTGGCAGAGAAGCAACACGCTCAGAGACTAAAACCTTACCCCCCCCCCACCACCACTCCAACTACCCTGATTGCGATCGCTGGCAATTGGGATCACTGGCAATTACCCAGTACATCTGATTTCAGTACATTTCACTCTACCTGCTGTGGTTTCCCCATTGTGTTGGCTTCAGTCCTGGAATGGTATGACACCTCAGCTTAGAGCTGCAATAGCTGAGCATGCCAGTGTCTTTCCTTAAGTGATTACACCTGCATGGCCTTGACCAAGGTATATGCTTGCCAGTCAAATGTGAGCAAAACATATTCTGGTAAAACTGCAAGTTCCGGATCTTCATCACAGCATTCTTTGAACAGTTAAAAGAATCCACTCCTTCCAGAATAACTCGTGGGAGCTAATCATGCCCCAAATCACAACTGTTCACAAGGTAAGTTTCTATATTATCACAGGGTGGGGTGGTATTTTGCTTGTGTTACGCCCTATGTGTGCAAATTCATGGGGTCAGTTCTGTCACCATGCAATGCTGCACAGCCCAAGTATTCCTGCAGACAGATCTGTGTGTGTGTGTGTGGGGGGGGGGGGGGATGTCTCCTAAGCAGCACTTTCCACAGTTGTGAGGCCACATTTGTATATCTGAATCTTTTTTAAAATTATTCCTTGTTATAGGCCACGGTACCACTGGCTGTTGCAGAAGACTCTGGAGTGTCTTCTGCAAGCACACTTGTTTTTGCAGTGCACCCCTAGAACATTCCCAACAGCCCACAGTCTTTGCGCTTTGCAGGGGAAGATTGAACCCGGAGTTCGACAAGCTGCCTTTCAGGCAGATTGTCCATAATCTCTTACTGATCTTGCAATTAAGCAGCTCCTGTTAGGCTTCTAGTCAATTCCAGGGTTCCTAGGAATGCAAATTAAAAACACAATGCTCTATTTTAAGCACTAACATCTACTTTATTACCCAAGAAACCAAATGTAAACAGCCTGCATGTTTTTACGGAAAATATTTTTCTGTATTTATGTTACTGTGGAGTCATTTATTTTAGCGTCACAGGAGCGGATGTCTGAATGACTAAGCAGTGGGTGAGTTGAGCTTTTTATTTATTATAAAATGAAGCATTAATTAACCAATTTCTTTTTCAATACCCAACTGGGGTGTCAGGAGCACCCTAGCTGCCTCTTGCAGTCCCTTCCAATAGCCAACTCAGGACACAGACGACAAAGATTCTTTCCAAGGCTTTATTCCTTTATGATTCTTTCAGATACTAATCACTAGCGACAAAGCAAAGAACAGCACTGGGGAAAGATAGCAGAGTAGCCTAAGCTCCAGGTAAGGCAGTTGGTCCCCGTTTGAAGGGGAACCACGGGAAGACCCTGAACTTATGGGCTATGGAGAGATCCTCCCTCTTTCCCTGGGGTCCTCGGGATGCGACCATTGTTTGCACGCCAAACAAGCACTACACCGCCTTTCGGTGCCCTCCACCTGTCGTCGCTCCCTGCGTCTGCACCGAGCATCCAGCAAGCCCCCCTCCAGCACTCTCTCACTGCCAGGGTCACTATCTATCCCAGGAATGCTGGCAAGAGGAATCTCTGCCAGCTGCTGTGCTTGTGAGAGATGAGCGAGCTCCTCTCCCACGGATTGCTGTTCCTCCTCAGAATCAGAACTGCTCTGGGGCTCTATGGGCTCAGTTTCCACCCTGACATGGGGATTTAAGAGTTGAAGTCTAGATGGTACATACACTTTGAAGTCAAACCACAATAAAGATTTTCCAGACACAAGGTATACAGTTTATTAGTGATCCTGGGAATGGAGTCTGGCATGAGTTATGTAGAACCAAACCAAAAAAGGAGGTATCTCCCAAATGTGCTGTATGTGATATACAATATGCCTGTATACATATGCCTGTTTTCTTTTGGACGTACCTCTTATTTACTAGACCGTGGCCCTTTTACAAGACCACTGAGGAAATCTGTATGTCGAAATGCATTTGATTTATTTTGTATTGGTTATTTTTGATATTTTGTTTTTATTCAGTCGTTAAGTCATGTCCGACTCTTCATGACCCCATGGACCATAGCATGCCAGGCCTTCCTGTCCTGCACACTCTCCCAGAGTGTGCTCAGGTTCATATTCATTGCATCGGTGATGCTATCTAGCCATCTCATCCTCTGCCGTCCCCTTCTCCTTTTGCCTTCAGTCTTTCCCAGCATCAGGGTCTTTTCCAGAGAGTTTTCTCTTCGCATTAGGTGACCAAAATATTTGAGCCTCAGCTTCAGTATCTGTCCTTCCAGTGAGCACTCAGGGTTGATTTCCTTTAGGACTGAATTGAAGGGATTACAGCATAGTAAGAAGCAGAGACATCACCTTGCCGACAAAGGTCCGTCTAATCAAAGCTATGGTTTTCCCAGTAGTAATGTATGGCTGTGAGAGCTGGATTATAAGGAAGGCTGAGCGCCGAAGAATTGATGCTTTCGAACTGTGGTGCTGGAGAAGACTCTTACGAGTGCCCTGGACTGCAAGGAGGTCCAATCAGTCCATCCTAAAGGAAATCAACCCTGAGTGCTCATTGGAAGGACAGATAATGAAGCTGAAGCTCCAATATTTTGGCCACCTAATGCGAAGAGAAAACTCCCTGGAAAAGACCCTGATGCTGGGAAAGACTGAAGGCAAAAGGAGAAGGGGACGGCAGAGGATGAGATGGCTAGATAGCATCACGGATGCAATGAATGTGAGCCTGAGCACACTCCGGGAGAGTGCGCAGGACAGGAAAGCCTGGCGTGCTATGGTCCATGGGGTCACGAAGAGTCGGACACGACTGAACGACTAACAACAACAACAAAGTGTGCGTGTGTAGGACAAACGGCTGAATTCCACGGGAAACTGAGTGGGACTTACTTCCGAGTAACAGACATAGGATCGAGCTATTAGTGCTCTTCCCAAATTAAGCTCAAGCTTTGCTAATGTAGTCTTTGTTTAGCTTTACTTGTACGATACCTTCTATAGTGAAACCTGAATCGAACTAATTCAGCTTCTGGTTTTGGGGGGTAATTTTAGGGCGCAATCCTATGCCGGTTTGGGCAAAAAAGTCCCACGACTCCCAGCACGCCCTAACCAGGTGGCTGGGGCATGCTGGGGGTTGTGGGACTCTTTTTTGTCCAAACACGCATAGGATCGCGCCCTTCACTTGTAAGGCTGCCGCGCCTGCTGATCCCCCTTGTCCTGAAGAACGCGAAGACGCCTCTGGCGCCCCTGGACGCGCCTCAAAACAGCGTTGGCGCCTAACACCGGGCAGCACCACGCAACTCCCCCGACGCTGCCTTAAGCCGAAGGACGCGCGCTCGCGTTCTGCACCTCAAACGCCATTCCAACGACTAAAGAAACCTCCCCGTGTGCTGAGCAAAGACGTCGTCCCGCCTTTGCGTCTCCCGTCTGCGGAAGCGAGCTCGGAGCCGGTCCCAGAGGAGCATGCGCAGAGCGCGCGCGCGCACGTGCCCTCCCCCTTCCCTCCGAGCGGGGGAGGGGGCGAGTTGCCGCTCCTCGTAGTGCGCAGGCGCACGGGTCGGCAGGCGGCTGGGGCCCTCCTCCGGCCTGTCAGTGGTTAACAGCGAGGCAGCCTGTCGCCGCGCTCAGTTCCCTCCTCTGCCCCCCGCCCCGGAACCGGCGCGGGCAGCAGCACCGCAAGGAGGGGCGCCGGCACCACCAGCACCAGCGGCCGAGCGGGGAGCCGACATGAGGCAAGAGGCAGCCGGCCTTGGCGACAGGAGGTGGGCAAGCGGCGCTCCCGGCGTCTCCCCGCTCCCCTCCTCTGCGTCCTCGCCCGCCGGGACACTCGTTCCTCCCCTGCCGGCACCCTCTCCCTCGCCCCTGCCCCCGGCCACAGGGCGCTTCGCGCGCTCTTCCCCGGCCCCCACCCCTCGTTCTCCTCCCCCCCCGGCGCCGACCCTTCCCCTCCTCTTCTGCCCTTGTGATGGTCTCCCGCCCTCTGCTGCCGCCTTCGTCTCCTCTTCTGCATCTGCCCCCGCCGCCACTTTCCCGGAGACGTCCCCAGTCCCAGATTTCCTGCACCCCTCTCGCACGCGAGGATCGCGCCGCCCCTCAGCCTCTCCGTGCTCACCCCGGACTTCTTTCTCCCTGGCCAATGAATGATGGGTCTGTGTGTGTCTCTCTCTCCATCCATCTCTCCCCCCTCCCCGCTCCCCCGGCTTCCTGGCTTCCCTCTTCGACCATTATTACTGGCATCCTCGGGCACATCGTGCCCCCCTCTTGAGCCCTGCAATCCGTCCCGTGCCTCCTCCCCCACCTCCAATCAAGTCCTCCGTTCTGCCGTCCAGACTGTGCCTCTTGTGCTCAATCTGCGTTCCCTCGGAGTATCTCCCATTATTTCCTCGTGTGCCCTTGCTCTTTGGCTTCTTTCCCATTGATCTCTTCCCACCCTTCCCCTGAAATGCCTTTGTTGTCTTTGCTTTAATACTCGGGTCTTTGCCACTGCCCCTGCCTTTTTACTGCTTGTCCACATTTTATTAACCTAGACTCAGTGTATTGACGTGAGCGCCTTTTGATCTGCCTCGGAATTATTCTTTTCATTCTGTCCTGCCCCCCCCCCCCGCACTTTTGTCTTGCTGCCCACTAAGCTGTTTTTCCGTTTGCGTATTTTCCTTGTTCTGCAGTTAGGCAGTTGTTCCCTAGTTGAAAACTCTGAGCCCCCCCCCCCCCCCCACACACACAATAGGGCAGATGGATAGTGGCATAATTTTCCGGGCAGGTTTTTGCTTTGCTTATTGATTATGTCCTGTCACTCCCAAGCCCTTTTCTCCTTTCAAGTTGGGGGAAGTCTGACTTCCCATTCACCCTGGCTTTGGGGCTTCAGTTGGTGGAAAGGGCTGTGTTATACAGAAAATTGTTGAATTGCCTAAAGGAATGCAGTCTGCACCATGTGGCGGTTCTGAGAGTCTGGCAGAAGAATGTGGACTAAATGGATCTCAAAGTTAGTCACTCTAATAATAATAATAATAATAATAATAGATTAGCTTCTGCTTTGGACTGCGTTTTAGGCTCCAAAATGGTAAAGGAGAGCAAAGAAAACAGTTCCTTTTTGAAGTAAATCTTGATTTGGACCGAGGTGAGAGTTGTTCTGCTTAAATGCCTCAGAAAAGATTCTTGACTGTATGGCTAGATGTTCCTTTTCATGTAGATGTTGTCTTTTTAGCCACCTAAAAATAATTGTTTGGCTTGCTGACAAATAGATCACTGTGTTTTTGTGTTGGAGGGAGTTGAATTTTCTCCAGCATTCTTTCCTCTTCACTGGTTACAGAGCTCTTGTTATGTAAAAAACAAAATCCCTGGAAGAGACTGTTAACTTTCATTGGCATTCCAAGGCTAATTTATAGAGGCAGCTATTTTGTTTGTTTGAGAGATGGGTTTTTTTCTGCAGCTGTAGAAACTGGTCCTGATTATCTGCCTTTCAAATAGATGTTAAAAGGCTGTTCCATGTTAGCTGTGTACACAAGATTGGTGCATGCTTTGAGGGGGACAAAGAATCATAGAATAGTAGGATTGGAAGGGGCCTACAAGACCATCTAGTCCAACCCCTGCTCAATGCAGGAATCCAAGTCAGAGCATCCCCGACAGATGGCTGTCCAGCCTCGTCTTGAATGCCTCCAGTGTGGGAGAGCCCACTACCTCCCTAGGGAATTGGTTCCATTGTCGTATTGCTCTGACAGTCAGGAAGTTTGTCCTGATGTTCAGCCGGAATCTGGCTTTCTATAATTTGAGCCCATTATTCCGTGTCCTGCATTCTGGGATGATCGAGAAGAGATGCTCTCTGTGACAACCTTTCAAGTATTTGAAGAGAACTATCATATCTCCCCTCAGACTTCTCTTCTCAAGGCTAAACATGCCCAGTTCTTTCAGTCTCTCCTCATAGGGCTTGATTTCCAGTCCCCTGATCATCTTTGTTGCCCTCCTCTGAACCCTCTCCAGCTTGTCTGCATCCTTCTTAAAGTGTGGTGCCCAGAACTGGACACAGTACTCCAGATGAGGCCTAACCAGTGCTGAGTAGAGGGGAACTAGTACTTCCCGGGATTTGGAAGCTATGCTTCTATTTGTTGTTGTTCAGTCGTTCAGTCGTGTCCGACTCTTCGTGACCCCATGGACCATAGCACGCCAGGCCTTCCTGTCCTGCGCTCTCTCCCGGAGCGTGCTCAAGTTCGTATTCATTGCATCCATGATGCTATCTAGCCATCTCATCCTCTGCCGTCCCCTTCTCCTTTTGCCTTCAGTCTTTCCCAGCATCAGGGTCTTTTCCAGGGAGTTTTCTCTTCGCATTAGGTGGCCAAAATATTTGAGCTTCAGCTTCATTATCTGTCCTTCCAATGAGCAGTCAGGGTTGATTTCCTTTAGGATGGACTGATTTGACCTCCTTGCAGTCCAGGGGACTCGTAAGAGTCTTCTCCAGCACCACAGTTCGAAAGCTGTGGTGCTGGAGAAGACTCTTCTTCAATTCTTCGGCGCTCAGCCTTCCTTATAGTCCAGCTCTCACAGCCATACATTACTACTGGGAAAACCATAGCTTTGATTAGACGGACCTTTGTCGGCAAGGTGATGTCTCTGCTTCTTACTATGCTGTCTAGGTTTGCCATAGCTTTCCTCCCAAGGAGCAAGCGTCTTTTAATTTCTTGGCTACAGTCACCGTCTGCGGTGATCTTGGAGCCCAAGAAAGTAAAATCTGTCACTGCTTCCATTTCTTCCCCTTCTATATGCCAGGAAGTGATAGGGCCAGATGACATGATCTTAGTTTTTTTAATGTTGAGTTTCAAACCAGCTTTTGCACTCTCCTCTTTCACCCTCAACAAGAGGCTCTTGAGATCCTCTTCGCTTTCTGCCATTAGGGTGGTATCGTCTGCATATCGGAGGTTGTTGATAATTCTCCCAGCAATCTTAATTCCGACCTCTGATTCATCCAACCCGGCATTTCTCATGATGTACTCTGCATATAAGTTAAATAAGCAGGGTGACAATATGCAGCCTTTCCCAATTTTGAACCAATCGGTTGTTCCATCTCTGGTTCTTACTGTTGCTTCTTGACCCTCGTACAGGTTTCTCAGGAGACAGGTAAGGTGGTCTGGTACTCCCATCACTTTAAGAATTTGCCACAGTTTGTTGTGATCCACACAATCAAAGGCTTTAGTGTAGTCAATGAAGCAGAAATAATGTAGCCCAAAATAGCATTGGCCTTTTTTGCATTGTTGGCTCATATTCAGTTTGTGATTTACAACAATTCCAAGATCCTTCTTGCTTGTGGTATTGTTTAGCCAAGTATCCCCCTTCTTGTAACTGTGCATTTGATTTCTTTTTCCTAGGTGCAGAACGTGGCATTTATCCCTATTAAGTGTCAGTTTGTTGTTTTCTGCCCAGCGCTCCAGCCTATCAAGATCACTTTGAATTTTGTTTCTGTCTTCCAAAGTATTAGCTATCCTGCCCAATTTTGTGTCATCTGCAAATTTGATCAGCATTCCCTGCACCTCCTCCTCCAAGTCATTAATAAAAAATGTTGAAGAGCACTGGGCCCAGGATTGAGCCCTGCGGTACCCTGCTCATTACCTCTCCCCAGTTTGAGAAGGTCCCATTGATAAGCACTCTTTGAGTCCGATTCTGTAGCCTACTGTGGATCCACCGGATCGTTGTTTCGTCTAGCCCACTTTGAGCTAGTTTGCTAATCAGGATGCCATGGGGCACTTTGTCAAAAGCTTTGCTGAAGTCGAGGTATATTATGTCCACAGCATTCCCACAGTCCACAAGGGAGGTTACCTAATCAAAAAATGAGATCAGATTTGTCTGGCAGGATTTGTTCTTGACAAATCCATGTTGGCTTCGAGTAATCACTGCATTGTTTTCAAAGTGCTTACAGATGGATTGCTTTATAAACTGCTCCAGAATTTTCCCAGGGATTGATGTCAGACTGACTGGTCTGTAGTTCCCAGGTTCCTCCTTTTTACCCTTTTTGAAGATAGGGACAACATTATCCCTCCAGTCATCTGACAGTTCACCCGTCCTCCATGATTTCTCAAAAATAATAGACAGTGGTTCTCAGCGTTCTTCTGCCAGTTCCTTTATTACTCTAGGATGCCGTTCATCTGGCCCTGGAGATTTGAATGCATTCAAAGTAATTAGGTGTTCCTTGACCATATGCCTATCGATCTCAAGCTTCAATCCTGCTCCTTCAGCCTGTACTTCGCCTTTGCCAGGGGGTCATAGACCCTCTTTTGGGAGAAGACTGAGCCAAAGTAAGAATTGAGCACTTCTGCCTTTTCTTTGTTATTTTGCCATCCTTATTTAATAGCTGAACCACCATTTCTTGCCTCTGTCTTTTACTATGCACGTAGCTGAAGAAAGCTTTTTTGTTGCTTTTAGCATCCCTTGCTAACCTCAGCTCGTTCTCAGCTTTAGCTTTCCTCATGCCATCCCTGCAATTCTGTGCTACCTGCCTGTACTCTTCCTTTGTTGCTTGGCCTTCCTTCCACTTCCTGTATGTGTACTTTTTTGTTTTCAGGTCATCTCTAAGCTTTTTGTGAAGCTACATTGGCTTCTTCTGTTGTCTTCCACCTTTTTTTCTTGTTGGAATGGTTTGTAATTGTGCCTTGAGAATTTTCTATTTAAAAACTCCCACCAATCTTTGACTCTTTTTCTCATTAGAGTCGTTTGCTCTGGGACCTTACTTATCATTGTTCTGAGTTTATTAAAATCAGCTTTACTAAAATCCAGGGTACACATTTGGTTACGCTCAGGTTTGATTCCTTTAGAACCAAGAACTCCAGTATAACATGGTCACTTTCTCCCAGAGTTCCTGTAACTGCTACTTTACCCACTAAGTCATCTTTGTTGGTTAGGATCAAGTCAAGGATAGCTGATGCTCTTGTTCCTTCCTCTACTTTCTGTAGGAGGAAGTGATCTACCACAGGTCAGGAATTTCCTGGAGGGGCCATGTTTTACAGAATTTGTCTCCCAACAAATATCGGGGAAATTGAAGTCCCCCATTACTACTATATCATGCTTCCTTGAAAAATTGGCTATTTGCTTTTCAAAAGTTTCATCCTCGTCTTCTCCTTGATTGGGTGGCTGGTAGTAGACTCCGACCACCATGTTCCATTTATTCTTTGCTCCATTTATTTTAACCCAGATGCTCTCTATGGGGCTACCAAGCTCATCCTGTATTTCTGTTCAGAGATATGTATTTTTAACATATAGTGCACAACCGCACCTCCCTTTCTGTTCCTCCTGTTCTTTTTGAACAAGTTATATCCTTCAGTTGTTGTATTCCAGTCATGAGAGTCATCCCACCAAGTCTCAGTTATACCTGTCAAGTCATAATTTCCCTCCTGTATTAAGAGTTCAAGTTCATTCTGTTTGTTTCCCATACTCTGGGCATTAGTATATAGACATCGAAGACCACGTGCTTCATGGTCTGGCTTGCTTCCTGTGTCTTGAGTGTGTTTACCTCTTTTGGGAGTTCCACACTACAGGCAGGAATGTTCAATTCCATAAATCCTTTAGGGTGTCCTGATGGCAGTTAATTATCTCTAGTCTTCAGAACATTTTCTGTGCTGATCCAGGAAAATTGCATTAACCAAACACAAAACAAGATGTATAGCTAGAATCCATTATATTTGCTTTCTTTGTTGTGCTTATAAAGTTGAATATCTATTTGTGTTTGGGGTAACTTTATACTTGTATATTTAAATGGTTGTTATCAACCCTGAGCTAAGTAATTTGCCCATGTTGCATTCAGAGGCCAAAAAGATCCGGGTTCTAGTTCCCACTTGGCCATGGAAGCTCACTGGGTGACTTTCGGCCAGTCACAGACTCTCAGCCCAACCTACCTCACAGGGTTGTTGTGAGGATAAAATGGAGAGGAGGAGGATCATGTAAGCTGCCTTGGGTTACTTGCAAGAGGAAAAAAGGCAGGATATAAATGCAATAAACAAACAAAATTTTAAATAGGCTACTTTTTCATTTGGAGAATAGTGACTTGGCAAAAGGTTGCCTTAGATATTAATGGCTGACTTACCTAGGATTTGAATAAAAATCGTATCCTGGATGTACTTAATGTCTTCAAACTCTCTGGGACTTAAAGTCCTAATTTATAAATAAGAACATTGTTCAGTGCTGTTTTAATAAAGCCTGAAAGTCAGTGTAGAGTAAGAATATTCCCTCAGTAAAATATTATTCCTAGTTTTCCCATTTTATTTAACACCTATCTTGTCCCATTTTTGAAAAAAATCTACCTGCTATATTTATCAGTTAAAGCTGATGAATCTGTGGATATATTGACACTATATAGCTTTATTAGGAAAGCATACCGGCTCTTTTGTGGGTAGTCACCCCTCCACTCTAAAGAAGAAACTAGAGGAGCTTGCTTAACAGATGTTTAGCATGATTTCTTGGTCTGGGAACCTCCTTGAGTGCTGGACGCTAGTTTTCTTTGCATATATGACATCTATTCTCCTGTGGGACAACTCACCTGGTAACGTACCCCATTTGGGCCATCTGTTCATCCTACTGTATGTTAATACAGCGCTCTGAGTCTTGGGAAACATAGGCCATTTTCAGATTATCAAAATTGCGGGTTATTAAGCCGAGATATGCATGAGCTATCTGCATGGAGCTGCCTCACTCTTCCCACCATGTGAGTGGCAAAAACAAGACAGGAAGCTACAATTCACAATATGGTTAATGGCTTCCAAACAAGCTAGAATATGAAATGATGGTTTAAAGCTGGCTTCCATATCCTGGCTTGTTTGGAAGCCATTTAGGGCGCAATCCTATGATGATAGTGAGCAGCCTCCGAACTTGGAGGCTGCTAAGTATCCAGTGCAGGGCAGGAGGATAGCAGAGGTTCTGCACTCCCACTCCCTGCATTTCTGCTAGACGGGTGACCTTGCCTGTCCAGCAGCGACACTTTGGAGGGGGAGGGAAGGAAGCTGGGGTGGGGCATAGGAAACAGTGTACTGCAGCCGCCCCGTTCTCCTTTCCTTCCTGCCCCTGCGAACTTCCCCCTTTCCCCATCGTTGCGCTCCATTTTCTGAGCGTGGAGAGGTAGCTGGCTTCGAGTGGGTGAGGGTGGGGAGTGCGGTTTTCTGGCTCCCACATCAGAGCCCTATCTGCGACCTTGTAGCCAGGAAACCAAACAATCCTATGGCCCCCCAGACACTGTCTAGGGGTCATAGGATTGCTCTCCCCACCATAGTTCCTAGTTCAGATGTAATAGGAAGGTATCGTTAACTGCGGCAGATTGGCGTGCTCACTAGTGTATGACAAAAAGAACAGAGTGGCTGTGTGCAGGTGCCTGAAGCTCATGCATATTGTGGTTTATTAAGCCCAGATTTCATCATCCAAACATGACCATAATTTGCCTTTGTACTTGCCAAGTAACATAACTTGTACAATTGAGGTGGATGTCCTTTTTTTGCCATTCAGCATTCTGGTTAAGTAGAACTTCTTAAAATATTTGGTAGCTCCAAAAATCCAGCTGTCATAATTTGAAGGAACTGGAATATGCAAGTGAAATGGAGGCCTAGTTGTCTATTGGGTCTTTCAAATGCCTTCACTTGTGCATTTAAGTCCATCTATACAACCATGAGGACTACAACTTTCAAATGTCTTGGCTGAAATTAAAGCACATTTGTAGTTCAGATATTGCCTTGAAAGTTCTGCTGCTGGTGATGTGTTGGTTGCCTATTCCTAATCTATACCAGTATCTATGCAGCCTATGCTGCTGTTCAGTGTTCTTCTGAATGTGAAGTTGAACCAGAAGTGTGTTGCTTAAAATAGGAGGTTGAATATATGTAATGGGTGTATGTTCCCATAGTTTTAAGCACATTTAAAATATAGTAACTTCTGGCTAAATACAGTTCTTCAAACTCCATAAAGATAGTGAACCTTGCTGATACATTTAGGCATATAATGGGGAAAATATATTTAAAAAGCTCTTGCCGAAGAAATATTCTGATAGTGGCACTACCAGTATGATCCTGAATTCTTTTCAAAATCTTCTTGCGTGTGTTATTGGGCTGTAGAATTCTGGTGATGGGAAGTGACTTGCAAAGTATCCATGGTTACTGTTTCAATTGTAATATGTATGTATTGATACCGTTTCAACCACATCTTGTTTTTTTTCCAGATCTGTATAGTACTAATCACTTGCAACCATGGTGCAGAAATACCAATCCCCTGTGAGGGTGTATAAACACCCCTTTGAGTTAATTATGGCTGTAAGTATCAGTTTTCTAATATATTCTTAAATTGTATTGGCTGTATTACGCAACAGCTTGGTTGGGGAACTTCGTGAAGGTTAACAAATCTGAATGGTGTGGTGTATCCTTTCTCTGAAGAGGATGTTATCAAAGGCCGTTTTTAGTTACAAATAATTCATGCTGAACTGTTTACATCTGCTCCAGGACATGATGGCTGTTTCAATACGTGATCTGGAACAAATATATGAAGGCATTTGGAATAATATGCTCTGTATTCTTGCTGTCTGATAATCCAGATCAGTGAGGCAATTCATGGGTTCAGTTCAGACATCACACTAAACCATGGTTAAGGAAGCTTAACTATGGCTGGGCATGATATCTGAATTGACAAACTTTACTTATGGCTATTGCTCTGCCACTAGAGGCCATTGCACCTAGATACTGGAGTGCTGTGCAGATGAAAAACAAAAGCAAAGAGGAAGCTTTAAAATAATGGGTTTCTGTACTTTTGAAAGATCGTACTATTGTTGGGGTCTAAACTCTCATTAGACATACCATGGCATGGTATGATGTCTGAATTGAGCCATTGTGGAGCACCGGGTTCTGAGATTGCAGTGTTGCACACAACATGTCTTGGTGTGGTCTAAGATAAGCAACACGTGTGGGGAGGAGGGAAGAGAGTTACGTATTCCTTGCATAGAAATTTGTGCTCCTAAGCCGAGCGATAATACCAACAGACATGTTGTAGGAGGCACAGCAAGTCTGAAGGCGTTGGCAGTGGCCTTTTAGGCAAATAGTCAGGACGTGCTGTGCAAAAGAGTTTCTTTTAACTGTGGTGCCAAGATATATTTGAAATACTGATAAAAGGATAATTGAGCTTGGCATTGTTATAGCTGTGGCTTAGAAAGTAATCGACACACAAGTACAGGAACAGAAAAAAAACGCTCTACATTAAGGCAGTATTACATGATGGCATATTAATGTGTAGATTTAATTGGATCTTCCTCTACCCAATAATGATAGCATTTCTATGCACACCTCTTATTTGGGGTAGTGTTGAGATCTTCCAAAACAAATGATTTGCCTTATAAAACTGAACAACTTTATTGAAGATGGTATGATAATTCTTGTGAACAAGGATGAAAAAGGAGGTAGAGAAATGGTTTTGATTAAGTGAAAAAAATCTTCAGAAAGGCAAGGGGCAAAGAGCACTGAAGGAAGATTTTAGCCATTCCTCTTATGTTGGTTGTTGTTGTAGTTGTTCAGTCGTGTCCGACTCTTCGTGACCCCATGGACCATAGTACTCCCGGCCTTCCTGTCTAGCGCTCTCTCCCGGAGCATGCTCAAGTCCATATTCATTGCATCAGTGATGCTATCTAGCCATCCCATCCTCTGCCGCCCCCTTAGCCTTTTGCCTTCAGTCTTTCCCAGCATCAGGGTCTTTTCCAGGGAGTTTTCTCTTCGCATTAGGTGGCCAAAATATTTGAGCTTCAGCTTCAGTATCTGTCCTTCCAATGAGCAGTCAGGGTTGATTTCCTTTAGTATGGACTGGTTTGACCTCCTTGCAGTCCAGGGGACTCGTAAGAGTCTTCTCCAGCACCACAGTTCGAAAGCATCGATTCTTCGGTGCTCAGCCTTCCTTATAGTCCAGCTCTCACAGCCATATGTTACTACTGGGTAGGAAGGTGCTTATGTGAATGAACATAGTAGAAGCCACCAAGACTTGACAAAAAACCAAGGTTCTACAAATGCAGTTTTTCTCAAGAAACCTGACCACTTAAGAGCCTTAAATTGTGCTGATGAGCGTAAGAGAGCTGTGCTTAATAAAATTCTCTTGATTTGAGGGGTGGGGAGGGAGGAGTGTGAGATGGTACTTTATTTTGGCCAAGCTCACAGTTGTTATACTTCTATTTTTGTTAAAGGATGTTGGCAGAAATCATGTCAGCTTCATTGTCTGATTCTGAACATTCTTAATTTATTTTGAGATCTTATGTGTCCTGCTAGCATTTTTTGAGGCTTTCACTTGATTTTTGGAATTCTTGCACAAGCACAAAGTTGGAAATGAATATTTGAATAGACTTTATTCCTGCATGTGAGTGTGACAGTAATGGATTTGGAAACTTTGTTTTTATCAAAATTGTGTTACATGTGAGTACTTACGTAGGCCTTGATCCTCTCCTGAAGAGAATTTTCAGACAATCATGACATTTAATGTCCTCTACCATAAACACTCAGCTTCTTCGGTCCATTGTTCATTGCTTGATGGGTACCACCTCTGAAGTGCTTGAAAACAATTGGCTTGTATGAGGATGCATAAAATGCCACTTAACAGGGGAAAGCTGTAGTGAATAATGTTACATTGGAACTAGGCTTTTAAAGTTGTGCCACCTGAAAATATAGCTCTCTTGCCCTACTTAGAATGACATCTAGCCATGATATTACTAATCCATTTTTGTTGGCATGAGTCATGGGTGGGTATATGCTTGCATTGTTTTGAAAACACATACATGCTTGAATTTACTCTCATAGGTGCTCCAGTTCCGGAGTGCAAATTAGTAAGGGGTTTTGTAGTAATGGGTGTCTTCAGTTACCCTTGCCTGGTTAATGCATGTTCCAGTCATGAAAAAGAACCAGAGGGAAGGTGATATTGAACTTAGTGCAAGCACTAGTGTGAGATGTGAATGTTGAACCAGTTGGAGACAGTGACCACACTGCTATCAAATGTAATTTATATATAAATGGGAAAATTGCCAAAGAAGTCCAACATGATCACATTTGTCTTCAAAAGAGGAGACTTTTTAAAAATAAGGGTTTTTGTAAAAAGGAAGTTGAAATGGGAATGTCAAGAAGGTCATATCTCTCCAGAACATTTGTGTGTGTGTGTATTCAAAACTGCAATTCTAGAAGCTCAGCAAGAATGTGTACCACAAGTTACAACAGGTACACCAAGATCAAGAGGTCACCAGTATGGTTCTCGAGTGCTGTCAAGGAAACTTTTGGAGAAAACAAGGCTTCCTTCAGAAGGTGAAGTTTGGCCCAAATGAGAACAAAAAGGAACACAAACTTATAGAAAAGAAATGCAAGCAACCAATAAGGCATGCATTTTGTTGTCTGTGCCCAAAATGAAGTACTATATTTCCCCACTTAGACTACCACATGCAAACTGATTCTTCCATTGAATGCATGCCATGTACTGTATTTTCTTTACTTAAGTTAGACATCTCAAGCTATAGCAGGAAAAGGGAGTGCATTTTTCCTAGTGGTTCTTTGTTTGAAGTGGGAGGCATGAGGAGGCTGCCGAGTGCCGAGTAGGACTGTCCTGTGTTCCCATTTGCACTCCTACTTCCTCCCCACTAGGAGGTATTGGAGGTATGGTGGGATGCAAATTGGCATACGTTCCATTCCTCTCCTGTCTCCAGTTTGAAAATAGCTGATCGGAGATAATTCTTGATTTGTAGGATGCAGGGGAAAGTGCAGTTGGGAACAGGTTTAAGAGTACATGCTGTCTATTTTTTCTGTAGCCTTTCCAAACAGTGTTCATCCAATAAAAAGTGCATGGCTGCTGTTGCTTGCATTATTCTTCCTGCTTGTTTTATATAAGGCCTCAAAGTTTCACTTCAAGAAACAATTTCCTAGGATCTTGAATGACAAGGTCTCCCTCTTCAATTGAAGTCCTGTTCAAAAGTCACTGCTGGGTAAAGAGTAACATGGGGAAAGGTTTTGAGTAATCTAACTACGTTTGATATATGGGAATATGTCTGGAAGACTGGATATAAGGTTTCATTATGCATATGAACATTACTATAAGGTAATGACTAGATGGCATTTGACCTCAGAAAGGCTTCATAAGGTAAATGGGAATTTGGATAACAAATGTTGGAAATGCAGACTGAATCATATGTGGTGGCTGTGTGATAAAGGAGTATTGGTTATCAATAAGGAAACAACTGATTTGTGCATAATTGGAATATGTTTAATGTCATAATAAGCATACACTTCAGGAGATTACCAAATTTTTATTTGTCATGTTGTAACAAGATTATAAATTGATTATATTATAGCACACATGTTAGATATTGTATTTTATTAAAATAGACTAAAGTATTATATATATATTTTTTTTTAAAGTAGTCACTGATGAGAGTTTTAACCTGGTAAGAGGTTTAGGCGTGTGCATGCTACATCCCCTCACCGTGGGGAGAAAGTAATGTCTGATCTGGGCTATACCACAAACAAAAATATAATAAAACTTTAATATAAATGCCAATATCTCTTTCAAATTGAAACCAATAAATTAGCGGTCACAAATACCCAACAATACATCAAATACATAGACTGTAAAAATTCACAATATTGATATCCCAAACACATTTCAGCCTATCTGGTCCTCTTCAGTGGGAGAAAATACACAGATCAGCAATCATTACAGCCTTTACTAAAATAAGATGAATACCATACTTGAATCCCTACATGGAACCTGAAAAACAAAATATACAAGCTTAAATATACGGGAGATAATGTGCCATACCATAATAATCAAACAAATATATCTACCCTGATTGGTCTGTGACTAATAAATCATTCATTCAGTGTATCTACCAATAAAAGAATCAATTGTGCCAGTAGTTTTCTACATACAGAAACTGTATTTTCTCCCACTGAAGACCAGATAGGTTGAAACATGTTTGGCATATCAGTATTGTGAGTATGTATGGCCTGTATATTTGATGTATTATTGAGTATTTGTAACTGCTGATTTATTGGTTTCAATCTGAGTGAGGTATTGGCATTTACATTTTGTTACATTTTAGTGTGTGTGTGTGTGTGTGTGTATAGTTCTCTTTTAACAATTTGAGGAAACAGGCTGTTTATGTAAGGGGAAGAGCACAGGGTGACCACGCACTTCAGAGGAAAACGTGAGAAGAATTCAAGAGAGTTTTCAGCGTAGCCTGCGCAAGTCCACTCGTCGTGCCAGCCGAGAACTTGCGATCTCTCATACAACTGTCTGGCATGTGTTAAGGTGACGTTTAATCATGAGGCCATACCGGTTGCAAGTTCTCAGCTGGCACGACGAGTGGACCTGCGCAGGCTACGCTGAAAACTCTTGAATTCTTCTCACATTTTCCTCTGAAGTGCATGGTCACCCGGTGCTCTTCCCCTTTCATAAACAGCCTGTTTCCTCAAATTGTCAGTACCAACGACGAATGCTCTTTGGCATTGGCAGATCAATGCCAAAACGCCGTTGAAACGCACGCTGCAGATTCGGTCTTGCTGAACTGCAGAACACAAAACGCCTTGTGTTGCAGGGTCGCCATCTTGCGAATGACTGAGGCTAGGGGCTGTTTGTGCGCTGAGAGAGGCATTTAGCGGTAATCATTTGAAACTCCATGCCCCACCTTTTCAAGTGGTAAGAGTTTCATTCATGGGCAGTTCGTGGTTGCAGAGATATAGCGATTTCAAATCGGGTCCATCTTTTTGAAACACCCTGTATATAAGGTTGGATTCAGATCCTTCATTCAGTCAGTGGAATAATACTGCTTGGGGAATGGGATTATCATGTCCTCTACTGCTGCAGCTGCCCCACCCCCATGCCCTCCAGATCTGCTCCTGAGGGTTGGGGGGAAGTTCCATTCCACAAGTTGTGTCCTGCTGGCAGAACGAAGGATCTGGCTCCAATCCATGGTGATTCAGTTATAGATGTTAAAACACTAAAGCAACATTGCCCATGCCTTGGGAATTTGCATCTAAAGTTGGGCATGAAATGAGACTTGAGGATAGGGAAGGGAAACCTTTGAGGAAGGATCTAAAAATTAAGAGGTGAAACTGTGTTGGGAATTTATTTGCACTGTTACCTTCAGTAAAGCAAAATTCTCTTCATTGAAATTGGACTTCAGGACAAGCAGTGCATGTACCTTTAAATGGTTTCCTAGATTCATGCTCCACAACACTAATTATATTGACTCTTTTCTCCAGTACTGTGAAGTGTGGTCTGAACAGAAACCAGTAGAGCAGGATTGATCTAGGTTTTAATCATTTGTTTTCTACTGAAAACGGATGGAAGCTTTTCTTGTCAAGAGGTGGTGCTGAAAAGATACTGTGTTGGGATAAGCCAGCATTTTTTTTTTTTACAAAGGAGCAAGGCTTTACTTGACTGATATGGGCTATTTAAAAATGGCTTCAGTTCTGTTAACGTCTGTTGTCTCTTTATAATATTGCTGGCTAGTGATCATTATTTTTGGCTTTTATAAGACTGTTGTAACTGTAATAGCTGACACTTCTTAGTGTAGTATGCCTATATTTGCAGTTGCGCTGATGGCATGATCTGGGGAGGAGGGACTACTGTGTTACCTTAATTTGGTGTAGTTAAGCTGGGATATAAAGAACCACACAGCTAGTTACCTGTGAATTGCCACCAGCTGTTGCCATCTTAAAAGATGACAACTCTGCTTCTCAAGCTAGAAATACAGTATCTGTTTGCATTTTTAAAACTAATAGGAATTCTGAAGCTTATATATATGGGTTCTGGTGTGGCAAAAGTTATAACTAAACATTTGCATTGAAATCAGGCAGCTTTAAACAAGCTACAGAATCCTGAGTTTGATTTTCAAAGCAAACTTAAATTGTGTTTCACTGGATGCACATTTATCAAGGAAGGGATTAGAGGCAAGATAGACGGAAAAGTTTAATGGACCTTCTGTTGGCAAGTTTTCCCCATATGTTTTTACTTGACCCAAACTGAGGTTGTGCATCGTCTGGGTTCGCTTATCAGCAAACTGGCATGGTTGGCAGGTATACTTAATTGATGAGTTTTCAGCCCATGCAAAAATGAGCCTTTCTGAGGCAGGAAAATAACTTGAAATTCTACCAAATAAAAAAACTTGGCAGTGTTCGTATAACTCTGGGGCTAAGCTGACAAGGGAAAAATGAAGTGATAAAGGTTGCATGAGCCCTATAATCTATTTAAATCCTTATAGAAAAGCAAAAGGTTTGTGGAATTAGTAATTGCTTCATTGCCTAACCATTATGTTGGGGCTGACCTCTCTGCCATATTGTACTGACTTGGATTGGTGGCTGGAGTGGGTTAGCATTCTGTATACTGGTTCAGTCAAGTCTATGTATCTATACACACGCACATGCACACCATTCCCTAGGCCAGGCATTGTGATACCAGCAGACATGAATGTGCCCCCAGACACCTCTGCTGGTGCCCACCAAGGTGCCTTACCCATCCACTTTTTAAATATTAACACACTTTCTTACCAGCAGCTGGGATTGCTGTGAAATTGGTTACTGTTGGTTCTGAAAACTAGGTTCAAAGAAGCGGTTTAGTGTGTTGGGGCTCAGACCCCACCTATGGCTTGTACTCTTTTGGGCAGGTTACTTGTCCTTTGCCATGCTTCCCATGACAGCCATTTTGTGGTGGGGCCCAGGACAGTTTCTTAAATTGCCAAATGCGTCCACAGCCCCCAAAGATTGCCTACCCCTGCCCTGCATTGAGCTGCTTTGGGCCCTGTTGGAGGGAATATGAGTTTTATAAACCTTTAAAATAGCACTGACCCAAGAATAGTACCTTTCTCTGGTATAACTGTCCATACCTGTAAGAAGATTGCCTCATACTTTGAGAACTTCTGGGCTAAAGGCCTTCCCAGACTATAATTTTTCATGCAATAAATTCACACTGGTACCTCATTTATTGAAGACAATCCAGATGTCTACCTTTAAGGTAAAGTTTCTTGTGTGGGGACACTGCATTTTCCAAGCACTCAAAACAGCACTGTTTTGTTAAGGGAAATATGATTCTCCATCCAGTTAGCAAAATGTTAAATCTCCCATTGAATTCAGTATAATTTTATTAATATACAGGGACCTTTTTCACTGAAACAGCAGTTTTAATGTAATGCAGGAGTGTTAATTCCACATTTAGTTGTTTTTTCATCTGAAAGTGGCGTGATAGACTGTGGTCTCCTTTGAATGTAGCACAGAACTTTGGTTAAGCAGTACGTGCATGAGCCTTGGGCCTGTGTGATCATGAGGAGGAGACCAGAAGCTTTCACTTCCATTTAGTTAACTGCAGTCTCGTGTTGCATCTGAACCCTAAACTGTAGTTTAAATTTAACTATGTGTTATTTAAGCAAGACAGTTTCACCCTTTGGAAGTTGGCTGACTTCGGTGAACCACAGTTAAAACTAGCCATTATGTGTCCAGGTTTGGACAGAATGCTAAACTGCAGTTGGTTAAAAATGGAATCAAAAGCTTCCAACCTCCTCATAGCTACACAGGAGGAGGAGGAAGGAGTGTGTGAGCCAGAGACTTACTTATATAATGCTAAACTATAGTTTTTAGCGTTATATCTGAATGAGGCCTGTCTGTTCTTTGAGTGAAGACAGATTCCAAATATAAATGGAAGTGAAATGTCTGCAGCCATGTTTAGAAATCAGTGGGAACTTTACTAAAGTGACAGTTAATTGCTAGGAAAGAGTAACTGCCTGAGTGTTTGCCATGCAGAGATGGCCCTGTGTGTAACTGGAGATTTCCACAGCTTGCCATCTTCTGTGTTTAGCTGAACCGCAACTGAAAATTAGTTCCCTGGGATTACTATCCAATTCTCTTTTCAAAGCGGTTTACACTAAGAGTGATAAACCAAAGCCAGTTCTGCCAAACTTCAGAACTGAAGAATAGTGCACACTTTTTAAAGGTGGTGATGCTACTTTGCTATAGTATTTTAATATGGGGGGAGGGGCATGCAAACAGTGAGGTCAGAGGGAACTTTTAATTTCCCTTTGACCTTGCTGTTTACAATTCCCACTACTACCATGTGTGTGTATATACTTGGGCATTGCAATATTTACCTTCATGTAACTGGTGCTTTAGCATGGAATTGAGAGAACGCTGTTACTCAGATAATGAAACTGGCCTCTGTGATTGGAAGAACCCCAGTGTGTGTGTGTGTGTGTGTGTGTGTCTGTGGGGTTTTTTAAATTGCCTCCTTGTTATGCCTTATTTCTGGGCACTCTATCTTTATTTAACTTGCTTAAATGTCAGATAATGTTCTCTGGGCCACATACCACAAAGAAGTACTAAGGGGTTATCTTCAGGTAAGTATTTGCATGAAAATAAGTTCCTTTAGAGAACTTAGGGGAACACCAGCCTAAAATCCTGCATTTAAAACGGGGCTTTCTGCTTCCGTTTTAAATGCAGGATCACAACTGATTCCCTTTACACGCGCTTCCCATAGTGTTATGTTGCCGTGAAGAGGCATTACACACGCTCCAGGTTCAGCGATACTTGCTCCTGGGTTCCTGCTCCTTTCCCCTCCCTTGCACGTTACTGGTGGATGGGGAATGACATACGGACAGCACCCCCACTGATCTCCCCGAGCCCCGCCTCCCTCTTCCATGCTTTTGGCCAGTCCCTGCCGCTCAGCCCCTCAGCTGCTCCTCCGCTCTGCCCCCTCCCGCCACCATGAGCTGCTGCTCTGCCGCTCCACAGGCTAAAAATGGCGAGTAGCCAAAATGGCTCAGGCGCAGGAAGGCTGAACGCCCATCAGACCTTCGTCACCACCTTCGACATCATGACCACACCCCCAACAACCACACTCAGCGCTTCATTCACACTAGGGGAGAAATACACGGGGAGGACATGGCGCTCCATTTGCGCATATCTGGAAAAGTACCCAATTTTTTCTGTTTGAGGAAAACATGGGATAGGTGGGAGGAAATAGTGGAATAATGACTGGACAACAACAACATCCTGTAATGGCCCCGCACAATTCAGTGAGTGAGCAACCATGAATGCGCAATAAACTTGAGGTGTAGAGATCCCCTGAGTAAAATACAGGCATTTCTGTTCCTCTGTTAACACTTGAAGAAATGATGGTGGAGAACTAGGTTATATCCTGAACTACTAGGAATTATGGGAGAGGCTGATAATTGCATTTATGGATGAAGGGTTTATGAGCTTTATTTATTTATTAAATTTATTAATTGCCCATCTGGCCAGTCACCCAGCCACTCTGGGCGATGTACAAAGTATATAATAGGACAATTTAAAACAATAAAATTCTACAGTAGAAACACCATATTTCTAAAAATACCCTAACCCACTCCAAATGCCTGCCTCAACAACCACTTTTTTAATGCGCGGCAGAAGCTCATTAAAGAGGGGGCATGGCGGAGTTCCCTAGGGAGGGAGTTCCACAGAGTTGAGGCCACCACAGAGAAGGCCCTCTCCCTCGTCCCCACCAGTCTAGCTGTCCTGGCTGATGGGACAGAGAGAAGGCCATCCAAGGCTGATCTTTGAGCCATGTTGTGAAAGTTTCTGCAACTGAAAAGTATAAACACTTTCAAAGGTGTGATTTGTGTTGATACTCTTTCCTATCCCCATTTCAAGCTATTAAAAAAACTGAGAAAATATAGCACAAGGAAAAAATTGAGGTGGTTGTGGGCACCTGAATTAAAATCCAGAAGTTTCAAGCATATAGGCAGATTTCTGAGAGTCCAGTTGTGTGCTGCTGCTATGCAACTACTTTCAAGCTGCCATAACATAATGGTCTTTCTGAATATGGCTTGTGATTTCAATGCAGCAGGAGGCAAAGATGTTATCATGCTCTTGATAAAATAATACTGTACTATGCATACACCCGACATGATTACAATGGGTATGTTTATTGTCTTTGTAGCCTTGTGCATCCCACAAGACTGTGGGAACAAGTGTCATGGAATTTAGACATGTTTGGGACACAATAGGAGAGTAAACAATGAGTTTCCTGATGGAGTTGCTTACTTTTCCAGAATGTATTGTATTTCTCCTTTTGATGGAAACTTATGAACGACATCAACCTTGGGTTTCATTCAAGAACCTGAGTGGCTCTGCCAGTATGTCTTTCTCCCTCACTCCCGAAGATTGTTTTTGAATCTGTGTATGAAAAAAAAAAAGAGAGAGAGAGGAAGAGAGAGAGATGCTATAACACACCTAAACTTAGATCGCCAAGTTCATAGTACTATCTGTGTGCTGCTGTGGTGGTATTCCATCTTCTGCAAACTGTAGATAACTGCTGTCATACTGAACAGTGTTTAATGGGAGTGGATTCTTTGAACTTGTTAGTTAATACTTCCTGTTTTTTGGGTTGGGTTCCCAAAGGCAGCAGGTTGGCGGGGGGGTGGGGAGAGAGAAGGAAATGTCAGTGTAGGGTTTTTAAGCAAAGCCGGGTGCAGTAGGAGAGCAGATGGCCAAAAGAGAATCTCAACAGTTATACTTTTCTGTCCAGCCTTAGTTTATTTTTGTATAAGGAGATGATGCTCTCAGCACTGCACATGAATTGCCACAAGTGCCTTAAGTCTTCAGTGCCTTAAGTAGGTAGCAAGAATTTAGCAAGAATCATCTAAGAAGATAATTTAAAACAATAGTTTTCTTTATAAGTCATAATGTAGCCTTGGAGCATATACAGTCAGGGCCACAAATATTGGAACAAGGATAATTGTTTTGGCAGTTGGCCTCTGTAAACCGCCACATTGAAGTTGAAAGGAAACACACCCAGATGGGAGAGAAGTCAGGACTTTCAGCTGTAATTCAAGGGGTTTGAAAGAAGTGGGGCACTAAACATTCAGGAAGTGCAGCCAGTGGCATACCCCCCCCCCATCATTGGTGACTCATAAGTAATGGAACGAATGGCTGACAAGCAGCTGCATGGCCAGGTGTAGCCTGTTTCCTGGGTACCCCATGACCAATCAAGCAGATTAAAGCCCTGGAGGGGGTTCTGAGTGTTACATTTGCATTTGGTAGCTGTTCACTGGAACTCCCAACATGAGGTCCAAAGAGGTGTCCATGCGAGTGAAGGAGGCCATGAAGGAGGCCATCATTAGGCTGAGGAAACAACATAAACCCATCAGAGAGATAGCAAACACATTGGGAGTGGCCAACACAACAGTTTGGAACATCCTGAAAGAGAAGGAATTAACTGGCAAGCTCAGCAACAGCAAAAGGCCTAGCAGACCACGGAAGACAACTAAAGTGGATGACCGCAGAACTCTGCCCATGGTGAAGAGGCACCCTTTCACAACATCCAGCCAGGTCAAGAATGCTCTTGAGGAGGTAGGCATGTCACTGTTAACATCTACAGTCAAGAGACGGCTTTATGAATGTAAATACAGAGGCTTCACAACAAGGTGCAAACCACTGGTAATGCTCAAGAACAGACAGGCCAAATTAGCCTTTGCCAGCAAACACCTAAAAAAGCCTGCCCAGTTCTGGAATAAGATTTTTTGGACTGATGAAACCAAGATTAACTTGTACCAGAATGATGAGAAGAGAAAAGTATGGAGAAGGAAAGGAACAGCTCATGATCCAGAGCATACCACATCATCTGTCAAACATGGTGGAGGCAGTGTTATGGCATGGGCATGTATGGCTGCCAATGGAACCGGATCACTGGTGTTTATTGATGACCTGACTGCTGATAAAAGCAGCAGGATGAATTCTGAAGTGTATAGGGCTATACTTTCTGCTCAGATTCAGCTGAATGCTGCCAAACTGATAGGACGCCACTTCATATTGCAGATGGATGATGACCCGAAACATACAGCAAAAGCTACCCAAGAGTTTCTCAAGGCAAAGAAGTGGGATGTTCTTCAATGGCCAAGTCAGTCACCTGATCTCAACAAACTGGAGCATGCTTTTCACTTACTGAAGACAAGACTGAAGGCAGAAAGACCCACAAACAAGCAGCAGCTGAAGGTAGCTGCAGTAAAGGCCTGGCAAAGCATCTCGAGGGAGGAAACTCAGCATTTGGTCATGTCCATGGGTTCCAGACTTCAGGCAGTCATTGACTGCAAAGGATTTTCATCCAGGTATTAAAGGCGATCTTTAAGTTTGAAATGATGTTGGTTTGTTCCATTACTTATGAGCCACCAACAATGGCTGTGTGTGTATGCCACTGGCAGTACTTCCTGAATGGTTAGTGCCCCACTTTTGTCAAAACCCTTGAATTACAGCTGAAAGTCCTGACTTCTCTGCCATCTGGGTGTGTTTCCTTTCAACTTCAATGTGGTGGTGTACAGAGGCCAACTGCCAAAACAGTTATCCTTGTTCCAGTATTTCTGGCCCTGACTGTAGAAATGCACATTTACACATACTGTAATGCAGAGATCCCCTGGGTGAAGGTGGTATATGAGAGAAATCACAAGTCTGTTTAACTTTTAAGTATTTTTTTAACCTTAACCACAAGAGGCCAGATGTTTTGAATTGCACACATGCTTGCTCTGAGCGACTATTATAAATAAGCACATCATTAGTGGGAATTAGTACCAAGATTTACTACAGCTATTTTAAGCTTTTGTGAATAGTATACTGGCCACCATACTAAACATAAAACTCGCAGGTGCTTTCAGGCTCTCAGACAAGATAGGAAGATCATGTCCTCTGGGGTGGATTCGTTGTGGTCAATAGGTGGAGTAGTAGGGTAGAGACACATGGCAGTTGAGTCACATGGCAGGGAAGAGAAAAAGAGGGGGCTGGGAAAAAAGGGCTAGGATTATTCAGGAATGGCAGTTCTAAAGAAGGAAGCTGTGAGAATGGATCGCGGGGGAGAAGGCTGTCAATGCCTCCTAGTCCTGATGGCTGTATCTACCTCTATTATCAGAGGTAGTATACTATGTACACCAGTTGCTGGGGATCATGGATGGGTGGGTGCTGTTCCACTCATGCCCTCCTTGTGGGTTTCCGTGAGCAGCTGGTTGGCCACTGTGTGAACAGAATGCTGGTCTAGATGGACTCTTGATCTGATCTGGCATGGCTCTTCTTATGTTTTTAAAAGAAGCAGCTTGGCAGAATGGATGTTATAGGCAGAGAGAGCAGCAGCAGAGGCAAAACATGTACTAAGGAGATGGCAGGATGCGTATGAGATAAGACAAGGGAGCCAGTTAGGAAGCTTCAAAAGTAATAGAAGGTGTTTGTTTTGCTTTTACTAAATTTTGAGATACTTGATAGGAAGCCTGATGTACATAGTTAGAAGGGTGGTAAGGTCATAGAAGCAGAAGAGGATCTGAAGCACATGGAAGACGGAATGCTAGCAAGGAGGAAGCTACATTTTTGCATTTTAGTCAGAAGGTTTAAGTAGCCTACCGTTATTAAGCCTAATATACACAAATATTTTCTGATACTAGTTAGAATATTGATGGTATACCTCTAATATTTATTCCTGTTGGACGTATATACCCTGCTGGAGGCGACGACAGTATTTTACAGTATGACTACTATTGTTCATGGAATAGTATACCATCAGTGCTCAGCAAACAGCATCATATGCACAACCACATTGCAGTAATTATATACCATCTTTGCTATTATTTCCTCTAGGGAAAGTCTTCATAACTTTAAATTAGTACTTCTAATTACAGCTGGTAGTTTTATGACTGTGAGGTATAGTGTTTACTTACTTAACTTCTCTTGAAGCACCTGTGCTGCCAAGGAAATGAAAGTAACTAGTGCTATTCTGTTATGGTGGGATTTGCCTATGTTTATATGGGGCTCAGTTACCTTGTTATTCCCTGGAAGATATCTGTTTACTTTACAGCACAAACTTTCCTGTCCTGTAGCATTTTTAGGAGGCCTATAGCATTAGCATCATCAGGGAACAGAGGCTCATTAACATAGCCCTCTTTCCCCCTGGTCCTCTTAAAAACATGACTAATATAGCATTCTTTTTTCTTTTTTTATTCTACAAAAGAATACATACATTTTTAAAAAGACATTTGACACACAGTCGCATCACAGCTTCCATTATATAAAGAACAGATCGGTTGCATATTAAGAAAACAGGACTTCAGAATTCTTAACAATACTTCCACAGTACATTTTCAAGATCATGCTTCAAGATAGATAACTACGAAAGAACTGCAAAGGAGAATGACTCCTTATACTAATGTAAATAATGAGTAGGGACATTATTCTATCAAGAGGACACTTGAAACTCCTCTCATGCTGGACTTTATTGCAGTCTTTACTATTGGCCGACTGTTCCGAATGCTGTGGCTATGTGATTGATGAGCTTGCAGTTCCAGTTTGGTGAGTGCGCCAGAAATACGTAACTGAAGAGCAAATGGTCATAGCTGTCACAGTGGTAGTGAGGGCCTTGTAAATGACCAGTGGTATTTGGAAACAAAGGGCTTGTGAGCATTCAGTGCCTTTGCAGGTGTTCTGCTACAGGTTTCACAGGATCCTCTTGAAATTCCATAGTGACAGTGGGCTCTCAGGTATAACACACTGCAACAGCTGCTTTTTTGTCTGAAAACCTAGCAGTAGTTTACAGGTTAGGTCTCCTTATTAAGCCTGGGAAACTGGGAGACAGTCTTTGTTTTAAATATTTTTTTGTGGCAACAAATTGTATAGCATGAGTATAGAGCATAACAAATTGTGACAGGCCTATGCCCTTTCAGCAAATTTAGGTTTATTGAGAGTGCAGATTCTCCAGACTGCCATGTCATTGAAGCCACCTAGTCTGGAGTGACTACCAAAAGGCATTTGCCAGTCAGTGCAAGCATGTTATGACCCAACGATCCACTCAGTATATTGAAAAAAAGTATGGGTGGTAGTGGAATGAATTGCATGAAAGGATGATGTAGCTTCCATCTCTTAAAACTCTAAGCCAGGGTCCCCAACATGGTGCCTGCGGGCACCTCCAGTGGTACCCACAAAGCTCTTCACTCCCTGCTCCCTTTAAAAAAAAAGAAAGAAGAATTTTGATTAAAAAAAAAACATTAGGGCACCCAGTTCTGTAACTGAACCTGCTGCTGATCGACTGTTCAGCAGACAGGAATAGAAAGCAAGGGAAAGGGGTAGAAGGGAGAGAAAGGGCACGGCTAGATGGTAGGACGGGGGAGAAACAGCGAAGTAAAGAGGTGGGGGAGAGAAATAGCAGGCTAGAGGCTGGGAGTGGAAAGAAACAGCAAAATAAAGGGATGAGTGGAAGAGAAAGAGCAAGGCTAAGCCAATGTTCTAGCCACTGAACTGTGTATTGTCAGAAAGTTCTGCTCACTCCCAAAAGCGCAGGCATTAATGATTATTTGACATCTTAGGACAAGGAAACCAAATAACATAATTGAAGCAATCTGATTGCTTAGAATTTTGTGACAGATTTGGCGTAACTCTGTAAGGCTGTAGGCAAACTTAATACCAGACTTCACTGATGTGTTATTATTGGAAAGTTATATAAAAGAAGCCCAGACAATGCACCCAAAGAAGTCCTGAAACTGTACAAGTTGAATCAGCTTTTAAACAGTTAAACCACTCTTTCCACCAAAAAGTATTTCAAGTGTTGTGGTTGCTAAGCAACTCTACATTTTCATGGGTTGAACTGAGATTTATAGCTGGTGGCGAGGGAGTAATGTTTGACGCGCTCGTTGAGGCTCAGCTGATGAGGGGCTATGTCATATCCTAGCATACCAAGAATTGCTCTTGGAAAATGAAATGCCACATCAGCTAGCTGCACACAGCTCTTTTGAGGAAAGTCTAAGTGCTGAACTTTTAAAGTTAAATTGAAAATGTCTGCCTCTTGATCTTCACTAAAGCATTCGAACCATGGCTATGGTCAGAATACCACTACTAGCCATATATGACTTGGTATCTGCCATATTTTTAACAATTATGTAGACACAGAACAAAACTAATAATAATGTAGATTAGACAAGTGCTACTAGAGCTAGATGTAGATCTTAATGATGAACAAATTGCCTATTCCTGATATGGAGCAATCGCCAGCCAATAAAATGGTAATACATGGCACAAATGTCATAGTTTCAGGCAAGGCATCCGCTTCTTCTAAGAGAGCTTTCATGCACAGTTAACCCCATTTAGGCTGCCTAAGACGTGGGGGTCAAGAAAGTCCTAGGCACGTGGCCCAAATACTGAGTTGGCAGTTCAGAATTTTCAGTTCTGATGATAGCTCAGAGGCAATGGGCAGAAAAGCCAGGGAGCTGGAATGTCTCTCGAGGATCAAAGGATTTGTGAATTGGCCTCACCATTCCCTAGCACCATTGCTAGTTTCTAAGCTTTTAGCAAAAGTGCCCATATTTCAAGATATATTTCTAAATTATGCTAAAACATATTAAGATTTTTATATCCAAGCCAAGGCTCACTTGTGTTTAGTCAACTGAACTAGAAGGTGAGATTCTGCAATTTGTTGCATAAATTATGGGCACACAGTTCCCATGACCCATGTTCCTAGCTTACTGTGCATTATTTTTTTTAATATTTGCTTCACCCACAGCTGGTATTAATCCCAATTTTGTTTTAGTGTTCCGGTTTTGTGGCTTTAATATCCTAGCTGATTCATTTTGGGTTACACCATTACATAGTAAGTATGATGATACAGTTATGTATCTTGCACTTTGAGGGGTTCAAAGCCAGCTTTAAAAAAACCTAAATTCCACCGAGTTTAAATAAAATTATAATATTCAGTTCTGCTATAATATTACAGTTAAGCTATATTTGGAGCGCTCAGAACAAAATATGATCAGCACTCTAATCCCAGAAGCTAGGCTTTTAAGACCAAATGGTATGAGAACACAGAAAGGCAGCAATTAAAAGGCAGCAATTAAATGAACTTAATAAGCTTCTTAAGAAAATTATTCACAGCAATGTTAAGTACAAGCAAGATCAGCGGTTACAGTTTATATGCAGAAATAATAATGTAAAGTACATTCTGTAAGTAAATTCTACTGGGGAGTAAATGTTCTTATAATCCTGTTGAGCAGAATTTGTGTTTTAAAACATACTTGATTGTCTGAATTCACTTATTTTGCTGTTTGGCAGCCAGTTCAGCCTGCCAAATTTAAGGCAACCTAAATGGGAGCTTAAACAGTCTCCTTGGTGTCTTAGGTACAGGAAAAATAAGAAAATGCTGGTTTTTGTTCAGCAAATATGTTATGATACATCAAGCATATAACTACATTTGCAGCACTTTAGATTGCATGTTAAAACAAAATTACTTACATGACTGAAGGCAGCACAGTCATCACAGGAAGTACTACAGAATCTGAGAGAGACTTGAAGATTTGTCATTGCACTGGAAGTGGTTTATTTAGCAGTTCTGATATGCAAAGAGATTGATATTGAGTTTATCTATTTTATATTTTCAACAGCCCATCTAAATTGATCGGGAACTGAAGCAGAGAGTGAATTCCTTAAAGCCCCTCTCAGTAAATTAATGACTGAGCTACAATTTAAACTCAAGTCTCATAGTCAAACTCCAACAATATCCAGTCGATGAGAAGGTTCGATATGTTGTCAAGTCTGATAAACTAACAAATTAAGCCCTGCCCATGCAATCAATGCATATCAAGTTTGCATCTCCAGTTAAACTTGCATCTTCAGTTTAGTGCAAATAAAGTTTGCATCTTCAGATCCTGCACCTAGTGCTTCTGCCCAGAATCAGGCAGGGCTGATGTTGCCCCAGCTGAGGCACTGGTTGGATGATCCACCTGGTGCCACAGCAGAGATGGCTTGGTCTGCTCCACACCTTTCCCCATTGGGGAGGATGCAGGGTGGATGAAGCCAAGCTGGCTCAGTCCATTACTTCTCCATCACAGGAGCAAAGGGGATTGAGCTGGCTCTGCATCATTCCTGCTTTCACCCAGATGAAACCAAGCATGCCAGGTAGAGGTTCACTCTTCCACCCAGGGCCTCTGCCAGGGAAGCACTTAAAGCTCGACTTGTGCTTCCATTTGGGAGGGCGAGCAGTGTGTTAAGTGAGGGGAATTCCCTGTGCACTTCTCCCTCTCCCATTTGGGAGGGGGAGTGGCACACAAGGCAATCCCTGCTGCTTTCTCTGGTCACAGATCAGAGAGAAAAGCGGGGACTCCTTTTCCCACTTCCAGGGGTTGGGGCACCAAGGGGGCGGTGCCTGCAGAGGAAGCCCAAGCCTCTGCAGACTAGATGGGAAACCTCTGCAAGCCAGATTAGGCCCACAGTCCAAACATCTCCATCCTTATTCTTTGGCATGTGCTTGTCAGCCCTGTGCAGGGTGTGTGTGTGTGATATGTATATATAGATATATATGTGTGTGTATAGGCGGGGGTGTATAACATTGAAAAGAAAATAAATGTGTTGTTTGCATAGAGGGGCATTCTAACATTTAGCTACCCTCCCCCTTGAGTGATACAGACCAAAGAAAGTATGCTGGCTGTATAATTTGTCCCAGAGTTATGCCTTATCTTGGAGCCTCCTTGTTTGTTCACAATGTTCTTGTTGAATTTTGGGGTGGAAAAGTTGAGTATTTTCTTTGCTTTGTTTACTGACACCTCATATTGAGTCACTAATTCTTTATAGAACAACTAACAGAGAAATTGGAGGCTTTAAAATGACCACTTCCCTATCTTAGGGGCAGAAGGTTGATTTGATATTTAGCAGGACTTCAATCTGTTCCATTAAGAAACTGGGCAATTTAATTTCTATATAATTCAGTCTATCTTCTCAAATAGAGAGGAAGGACACTTTGATTTGTGGATGTTGCTTTGCCCTGAAATCCAAATCATGGTTCCCTAGGAGAGGTATGGGCTGGATTAAGCACAATGCCCAACCGTGGATTGGTGCTGTGTGAACGGTCCTTTAAGGAATCTTGGGCTCACAGGTTCCCTCCTCCCCTACTGGTGAGCAGCTATTCATCCAAAATGGCAAATTATGGTTTGTGTTTGCTCGGCAAACCAAGGCTACAAATAATGACTGGTTCCTGGCTTCCATTCTTGGTTGCAGGGAAAGCACAACCCATTACTTGCTGGAAACTAGGATGTGAGGGAAGGAACTACAGTGTGCTGGAAGAGAAGGGAGTGTGAAAGTGTCCTTTAAAGTCTCATTCACACAACATCAAATCATTGTTTGGTATTACATCTGAAGCATCCTTAAATCCAGTAAAACACCATTATGATTTCAAAACTGAATCCAGGAAGCTTAAAAGCTCAAACTGCCTTACCATACTGTGTTTGTTTCTTGGAGAACAATGCCAGCTTTTAGGATTTGAGAAAAAATGAAGAGGAAGTAAATGTTCCAGAGAGAAGTTTTTAAAATACCATGTATTCCAGCAGGGAAACTGCAGCTTTTTGTAGGTGGTAATGTGTAGGTGGATATTGGCCTTTTAGCTTGAAGAGTTCTGTGTCTTCAGTATGGTTTTTGTTTCTAGTTTCAAAAGGAGGTTTAGGGACATGTGTGGCTTCAAGAAAGGATCTAAGACTCTCAGCCTTCACGTGAATACTCTTATTACAACAAAACTGTTATTCTATCCAAGAGGGTAAGATGTGAGGTGTGGGTTGGTTGGCTACTGCTGAACATTTTAAATGACTTTTGAAGAGTACAAACTGTACTCACTGCTACATTATACCTCCTACTGTTGTATAGTGGTGTTGCACAAATCTGAACCTTTCCCTAATTCTGGGGTAGGCAACCTGATGCCCTCCAAATGTGGTGGTTTGCAACTCCCATAAGCCCCAGCTAGGATGGCTAATGATCAGGGCTGATGGGAGTTGTACTTCAAAACATCTGGAGAACACTAGGTTGCCTATCACTCCTAATCCACTAAAGAAGAAGAAAAGTTGTTTTGAGGCCAACAAATTGAAAACATGCAAATGTGTGGCATTACAGGTGGAAGCTAAAGCTCTGAACACTTAAAATAATGGACTTGCATGTACATATAGCAAATTTGTATTACAGTCAGGGCCAGAAATATTGGAACAAGGATAACTGTTTTGGCAGTTGGCCTCTGTACACCACCACATTGAAGTTGAAAGGAAACACACCCAGATGGGAGAGAAGTCAGGACTTTCAGCTGTAATTCAAGGGGTTTGACAAAAGTGGGGCACTAACTGTTCAGGAAGTACAGCCAGTGGCATACACTCACACCCATCATTGCTGGCTCATAAGTAATGGAATGAATGGCTGAGAAACAGCTGCGTGGCCAGGTGTAGCCTGTTTCCTGGGCACCACATGACCAATCAAGCAGATAAAAGGCCTGGAGGGGGTTCGGAGTGTTACATTTCCATTTGGTAGCTGTTCACTGGAACTCCCAACATGAGGTCCAAAGAGGTGCCCATGCGAGTGAAGGAGGCCATCATTAGGCTGAGGAAACAACATAAACCCATCAGAGAGATAGCAAACACATTGGGAGTGGCCAACACAACAGTTTGGAACATCCTGAAAGAGAAGGAATTAACTGGCAAGCTCAGCAACAGCAAAAGGCCTGGAAGACCACGGAAGACACCGAAAGTGGATGACCGCAGAACTCTGCTCATGGTGAAGAGGCACCCTTTCACAACATCCAGCCAGGTCAAGAATGCTCTTAAGGTAGGCATGTCATTGTCAACATCTACAGTCAAGAGACGGCTTTATGAATGTAAATACAGAGGCTTCACAACAAGGTGCAAACCACTGGTAACGCTCAAGAACAGACAGGCCAGATTAGCCTTTGCCAGCAAACACCTAAAAAAGCCTGCCCAGTTCTGGAATAAGATTCTTGGGACTGATGAAATCAAGATTAGCTTCTACCAGAATGATGGGAAGAGAGAAGTATGGAGAAGGAAAGGAACAGCTCATGATCCAAAGCATACCACATCATCTGTCAAACGTGGTGGAGGCAGTGTTATGGCATGGGCATGTATGGCTGCCAGTGGAACCGGGTCACTGGTGTTTATTGATGACCTGACTGCTGATAAAAGCAGCAGGATGAATTCTGAAGTGTATAGGGCTATACTTTCTGCTCAGATTCAGCTGAATGCTGCCAAACTGATAGGACGCCGCTTCATATTGCAGATGGATGATGACCCGAAACATACAGCAAAAGCTACCCAAGAGTTTCTCAAGGCAAAGAAGTGGGATGTTCTTCAATGGCCAAGTCAGTCACCTGATCTCAACAAACTGGAGCATGCTTTTCACTTACTGAAGACAAGACTGAAGGCAGAAAGACCCACAAACAAGGAGCAGCTGAAGGCAGCTGCAGTAAAGGCCTGGCAAAGCATCTCGAGGGAGGAAACTCAGCATTTGGTCATGTCCATGGGTTCCAGACTTCAGGCAGTCATTGACTGCAAAGGATTTTCATCCAGGTATTAAAGGCGATCCTTAAGTTCATAGATCACGGATCACTGCCTTGTTGTGGCGAAGGGGCTTGTGTAACTCAGTGAAGCCATAAGCTATGCCATGCAGGGCCACCTAAGACGGACAGGTCATGGTGGAGAGTTCTGACAAAACGTGGTCCACTGAAGAAGGAAATGGCAACCCGCTCCAGTATTCTTGCCAAGAAAACCCCATGGAACGTATCACAAGGCTAAAAGATATGGCCCCGGAAGATGAGCCCCCCAGGTCAGAAGGTGTCCCATATACTACTGGGGAAGAGCAGAGGGTATTTCCAAGTAGCACCAGAAAGAGTGAAGCGGCTGGGCCAAAGCCGAAAGGACACTCAGCTGTGGATGTGTCTGGTGGTGAAAAGAAAGTCCAATGCTGTAAAGAACAATATTGTCTAGGAACCTGGAATATAAGATCAATGAATCAAGGTAAGCTGGAGGTGGTCAAACATGAGATGGCAAGACTGAACATCGACATCTTGGGAATCAGCGAACTAAAATGGACAAGCATGGGCAAATTTAATTCAGGTGACCATCATATCTACTACTGTGGGCAAGAATCCCTTAGAAGAAATGGAGTAGCACTCATAGTCAACAAAAGGGTGGGCAAAGCAGTACTGGGGTACAATCCCCAAAATGACAGAATGATCTCAGTACAAATCCAAGGCAAACCATTCAACATCACAGTAATTCAAGTCTATGCCCCAACCACTGAGGCCAAAGAAGCTGAGGTTGATCAGTTCTATGAAGACCTACAACACCTTCTAGAACTAACACCAAAAAAAGATGTCCTCTTCATCATAGGGGATTGGAATGCCAAAGTAGGAAGTCAAGAAATAACCGGGATAACAGGCAAGCATGGCCTTGGTGTACAAAATGAAGCAGGACAAAGGCTAATCGAGTTTTGCCAAGAGAACACGCTGATCAGAGCAAACACTCTTTTCCAACAGCACAAGAGGCGACTCTACACATGGACATCACCAGATGGTCAATATCGAAATCAGATTGATTATGTACTTTGCAGCCAAAGATGGGAAGCTCTATACAGTCAATAAAAACAAGACCTGGAGCTGACTGTGGCTCAGATCATGAGGTTCTTGTTGCAAAATTTCAGCTTAAATTGAAGAACGTAGGGAAAACCACTAAATCATATCCCTTATGAATACACAGTGGAGGTGACAAATAGATTTAAGGGATTAGACCTGATAGACAGAGTGCCTGAGGAACTATGGACGGAGGTCCGTAACATTGTTCAGGAGGCAGCAACTAAATCCATCCCAAAGAAAAAGAAATGCAAGAAAGCCAAGTGGCTGTCTGATGAGGCTTTACGAGTAGCTGAGGAAAGAAGGGAAGCGAAAAGCAAGGGAGAAAGGGGAAGATATATCCAACTGAATGCAGAGTTCCAGAGAATAGCAAGGAGAGACAAGAAGGCCTTCTTAAATGAACAATGCAAAGAAATCAAGGAAAACAATAGAATGGGAAAGACTAGAGATCTCTTCAAGAAAATCGGAGATCTCAAGGGAACGTTTTGTGCAAAGACAGGCATGATAAAGGACAAAGAAGGCAGGGACCTAACAGAAGCAGATGAGATTAAGAAGATGTGGAAAGAATACACAGAAGAACACAGGAAAGATCTTAATGTCCCTGATAGCCATGACAGTGCGGTCACTGAACTTGAGCCGGACAGCCTAGAGAGTGAAGTCAAGTGGGCCTTAGGAAGCATTACTAACAGCAAAGCTAGCGGAGATGACAGTATTCCAGCTGAGCTATTTAAGATCCTAAAAGATGATGCTGTTAAAGTGCTGCACTCAATATGCCAACACATTTGGAACACTCAACAGTGGCCACAAGAATGGAAAAGGTCAGTTTACATTCCAGTTCCAAAGAAGGGCAATGCCAAAGAGTGTTCAAACTACTGCACAATTGCACTCATTTCACATGCCAGCAAGGTTATGCTCCAAATCCTACAAGCTAGGCTTCAGCGGTATGTGAACCGAGAACTACCGGAAGTACAAGCTGGGTTTCAAAGAGGCAGAGGAACTAGAGATCAAATCACCAACATTCACTGGATCATGGAGAAAGCAAGAGAATTCCAGAAAAACGTCTCTTTCTGCTTCATTGACTACGTTAAAGCCTTTGATTGTGTGGATCACAACAAACTGTGGCAAATTCTGAAAGAGATGGGAGTCCCAGACCACCTTACCTGTCTCCTGAGAAACCTGTACGAGGGTCAAGAAGCAACAGTAAGAACCGGACATGGAACAACCGATTGGTTCAAAATTGGGAAAGGAGTACAAGGCTGCATATTGTTGCCCTGCTTATTAACTTATATGCAGAGTACATCATGAGAAACGCCGGGTTGGATGAATCACAGGTTGGAATTAAGATTGCCGGGAGAATTATCAACAACCTCAGATACATAGACGATACCACTCTAATGGCAGAAAGCAAAGAGGATCTAAAGAGCCTCTTGTTGAGGGTGAAAGTGGAGAGTGCAAAAGCTGGTTTGAAACTCGACATTAAAAAACTAAGATCATGGCATCTGGCCCCATCACTTCCTGGCATATAGAAGGGGAAGAAATGGAAGCAGTGACAGATTTTACTTTCTTGGGTTCCAAGATCACCGCAGACAGTGACCGTAGCCATGAAATTAAAAGACGTTTGCTCCTTGGGAGGAAAGCTATGGCAAACCTAGACAGCATAGTAAGAAGCAGAGACATCACCTTGCCGACAAAGGTTCGTATAATCAAAACTATGGTTTTCCCAGTAGCAATGTATGGCTGTGAGAGCTGGACTATAAGGAAGGCTGAGCGCCGAAGAATCGATGCTTTCGAACTGTGGTGCTGGAGAAGACTCTTACGAGTCCCCTGGACTGCAAGGAGGTCAAATCAGTCAATCCTAAAGGAAATCAACCCTGACTGCTCATTGGAAGGACAGATACTGAAATTGAAGCTCACATATTTTGGCCACCTAATGCGAAGAGAAAACTCCCTGGAAAAGACCCTGATGCTGGGAAAGATTGAAGGCAAAAGGAGAAGGGGATGGCAGAGGATGAGATGGCTAGATAGCATCATTGATGCAATGAATATGGACTTGAGCACACTCCAGGAGAGAGCGGAGGACAGGAAGGCCTGGCGTGCTATGGTCCATGGGGTCACGAAGAGTCGGGCATGACTGAACATAAGTTTGAAATGATGTTGGTTTGTTCCATTACTTATGAGCCACCAACGATGGGTGTGTGTGTATGCCACTGGCTGTACTTCCTGAATGGTTAGTGCCCCACTTTTGTCAAACCCCTTGAATTACAGCTGAAAGTCCTGATTTTGCTCCCATCTGGGTGTGTTTCCTTTCAACTTCAATGTGGTGGTGTACAGAGGCCAACTGCCAAAATAGTTATCCTTGTTCCAATATTTCTGGCCCTGACTGTACTTGCTGAACTGTAGCATTCTAATTTTCTTATAGGAATACTGAATTATAAACTAATTTCCAGTTTGCTTCCTCCCTGAGCCTTTGAAAGAGACAATGATACAGGTTTAGGGTAGAGTTCACCAGGAACTTGTGCACAGCTCTCCTCTTTCTTACGGGGCGTGCAGAGGAGAACTTCCCAGTCTAGTTTGTCCGTAAGTATCTGGCTAAGCAATGACATGCCTTAGCTATATAGGCGAACAAAGTGACTAATTCAGTATTCAGATTAGCAAATATTTCTTTCACAGACGCAGCCACAGGCTAGTTTAAAGGAACAATATCAGTACAACTGCCCAAAGTAGATTTAGAAGAACGAATTGTTTTGTCTAAAAATAAAAACAATGTTGGAGAAACATCTGGCTTTAGCTTTTCATAATTGCATCAAACTAAATGCCATTGTGTAAAATAACCCCATTCAATTTGAGGAAAAATAAAGAAATTGGCTGATATTTGAGAAAGATGAAGAGATTACTGTGCTTCAGTTCAACAAAGATTTGTTGTGAAGGATAAGGGTATCAATAGCTACTACTCAGGGTGGATATATATAACCTCTTATATCAGAGACAGTAAGCCTCTAAATACCAGTTCCTGGGAAACACAATTGGGAGGGTGCTATTGCATTCATGTCCTGCTTGTGGGCTTTCCAGAGGCATCTGGCCACTGTGGGAACCGAGTGCTGGACTAGATAGGGTTTTGGTCTGATGCAACAGGACTCTTATGTTGCATAAGTAAACAAGACTAAACAAGAGCAAGTATATGAACTGGTCCTTAAGTAAACAAGACCAAGAATTTAATTTCTGTATCTTCAGATGAATCCATGGCAGCCAAACTGCGAGTTCCCTTGCCCTACTGAGCATATGTATCAGGACGGAAGGTGTGGAGGGGCAGCATTTTTCCTTTTTCTGCAGTGTTTTATGGCAGTTTTTTTCTTTAAACGTTCCCTCCCATTATTCTCAGTGGAATGGAAATAAACGACAGTGCCTCCAGGGCTGGCATAGTCGCTGTCCCCCTCCCCGAATGCCTCCTTTTGCCCTCTCACCCTCTTTGGAGTTCTGAAGCAGAGGAGCACAGTGGTGACCCTTCCTGCTGTTGCACAGAGGAGTCTTCACTGGGCAGACCTCCTTCACCCATGGACCCTCCTCTTGGGTAGAGAAGAACTTTATCCCATGCTCCCTGGGAGGGGGTCCTTGCTGCCTTAGATTTGGCTGTGATCTTGGCTAAAGCCTAATTCTGACCGATGGTACTATTTCAGATTTTAGATAGGGCCTTTCAGGGCTGAATTCTCCTCTATATTGAAAACTAGTGTGCAGGTGGAGGAAGAGGAAGCTTGGCTTAGGACCTTCTCCTTGGATACCCAGCTTTCTGTGTGAAGGGAGGAATGTAGGTATTTTGTGCTTTGCGTGCATGGAGGAGCATTGCCATGCGAACCCCCATCCATAGACTGAAGCATTACAATCTTGACACTGGTTTACCACGTCAAGTCAGAACTAGGCTTAAGTCACAGCCCAAGTATACTGGGCCTCGAACAGCATGCCTTCCCACTGCTGCTATAGTTACACCTGGCCATGCTAACAAGGCAGGCATTTTGGCAATCGGCTTCCTTACAAGGAACTGTTTGTAGTTCTACTTTCCTTTCTCTCTCTGCCTCCCTTCCTCTCTTCCTGCATCCCTCCTTTCCCTTCCTACCCGAGATTAACACCTTTAGGGGTAAGGACCTTACTTTTAGGTAAATCTGCCATGGGGAAGAGCATCAGTATAACAATCCAACCACCTGCCCTGTCGCTTCGGCTGCATGTTTTTTTTTCTTCCAACGCATAGATATCCTTCTCTTCCCATGTTGCCTCCATAAAAAAAACAACCCACTGTGAATTAAAATATTGGGAATGAAGAAAACCTTGATACTATAGTTGGGCATCTTTTAATTATGTGCTGGTGGAAGGGCTTCAACTGGGCTGATTGTGTATTTGAGGCCTCTGCTCTTGACTTTTTTTGTAGGGTGAGAAGAGTTGTATTGGGGGGTACATACACTCCTAAACTGTGCCTCTATGCTTCAAGGATGGCCCTGAGAATAAGGAATGCAAAACTTTGTAAATCTGAAGTCTAGAATTTCCAGGAATTACATTGTCTAGTCACCTGGAGTCTGTCTATTTTTCCATGTAAATGCAATGTCATTTTTATTGATAAAAAAAAATGCAAAGACTCATGGACTGTTGTGATTATCATTATTGTTGAACTGGGGCTGTTGGTCTGTGAACAACTTACTAAAAGGCATGATGTTCCTGGGTACAAGTGCAGGCTGGTAAATGGTGCACTGCAATCATTAGACGAATTGAGCTGCTATGTTTGGGGATGGCTATTATGGTAAGGAACAAGCTTTGGATATCTTTATTAGGCTCTGGGGAGGTACTTGGGAAAGCACTCTAGATAGTTCTCTAAAAGAGACTAATTTTCACTCCTTTAAAGTCCTCCAGTGCCCCATGATGCTGTTGATTGATAGATATTTGAGATACACAAACCAGCATCGTTTAATATTTAATATGCTTGAACAATTTATTGAAGTGAACAAAACAGTTGTGATCAATTTAACTTAAGCATATGAAAACGCTATCTGGAGAGTCTTGTAACAGAGCTTTGAAGTATGTTCTCCCTTTCTTACCATTACAGGCTTATGAAAAAAGGTTCCCCACATGCCCTCTCATTCCCATGTTTGTAGGCAGTGATACTGTGAATGAATTCAAGAGCGATGACAGGGCTATTCATGTGATTGAAAGGCGCTGTAAACTGGATGTAGATGCTCCACGACTCCTGAAAAAGGTAACTGAATTTGGTTCAGTTGGAGGCTATTATGGACTGGGAGGGGAGTGACTTTTCCTACTGGTAGACTCTTTCTTAACCAGGCTTCCCCCTCACCCTACCTCCAAAAAAGAGTTACTGAAAGGCTGTTCCCAGTCAGGATGAATCTCCTGATATACCCTAGTGTGTCCAGTTGCTTGGAGAGTTTCTCAGCCCTATTGCCAAGGATGCCTCCCTTCAGCCCAGCTATAGAAAAAATAAAAAGAACAGTGCTTTGGATTTTCTTGCTCAACCTTAAAAACACAGCAAAGCCCTTATGAAAATCCTAAGAATGCCAGTGTTAGATCGGTAGTTGTGTGGGGAAGAGACTAGTGAGAATTCCCATTTTAAAACAGTGTAGCTAAATATCCAAATATTAAAAAAGAGTTTATTTCTGGAAAAAGGGAAAGAAATGAGGGAAGGCAAGAATTAGATTCACAGAATTCCAAATAAAACCAGTAAAGTAAATCTAACTTAAGTAGTTACATATTACCTACTTGAGTGACATCTTGGATTCTAGGGCATAGGCAGAGTGAATTGCAGAGAAAATAGTCTGAGAGAGCATCTTGGCCTCCAGTCAGATGGTATATGGAAGGCTCACCAGGAGGGAGCAAACATTATTTTATGGGAATCTAAGTTCAGTAAAAGCCAGCTCCTTAGAGACTAGTTGGACAAAACAGCAATAATTCAGTAGCCTCTATTTCTGATGTCAGTGGTCTAGCCAGCAAATCTGAAGATTAATAGCTGGACCCACCTTCCTAATGCCCCCCACCTTACATCTCAAAAGATGCAGCCAATTAGATCCAGTTAGCCTATTCTAAAAAAGAGCTTTTTGAATGCTTATTGGTGCCAGTGTACCAGGTGCTCTAGGGGGCACTGTTGAGCTAAATCAAAATATAAGGGTTTGTCACAGAGATCTTAATTATCATAGATCATAGAATCATACGGTTGGAACGGGCCTGAAAGACCATTGAGTCCAATCCCCTGATTCCCAGACAGTCTCCCATCCAAGTACTAACCAAGGCTGACCCTGCTTAGCTTCTGAGATCAGATGAGATTGGGTGCATCCAGCCCTTTGTCTGTTCTGGTCTGGGAGGCTTCTTCTTCTTAACCTAATCTCTGCTCTTCTCTTAGATTGCAGGGGTAGATTATGTTTACTTTATTCAAAAGAACTCCTTGAACAGACGAGACCGCACTTTACACATAGAGGCCTACAATGAAACTTTCTCAAACAGAGTTGTCATTAATGAACACTGCTGTTACACGGTGAGTTGAAGTTGAACTTAATCTTCAGACATTTCAGTAGAGGTTTGCTTTTGGCTCCTCCTAGCTAAGGATTATATTGCACATAGTGATTCCTATCAGTTTTCAGCTGGTTAACTGGTATCAAACATTGTTCATGAATGTTCTTATTTTGGTCAGAATTCCTCAGCACTGGATATAAAATCTGTCATATTTAGGCATCTGTGCTCAGACAGTACAAACATATGGAATATGTTAGGACTGGTGCATGTGTTCAGAAGTCTGAACGCTGCATTTTACCTGCCTTGGCATATGCCTAAGGTCCTTGTTGATAGTTCGTTGATGGCAGGACATAGCTGAGATGACCAATTCTTGTACCAACATCTGTTAAACTTGCAGATGCCTCTAGTTTTCTTTTTTTTTTTCAAAAAAAGAAAAGCTAACATACAAAACAATGGGTAGTATCCAATTGTGCCCGTATGCTTGCGGAACTCACCATTGGTGCAATGGGGCATTTGTGGTTCTAAAGATAAGCTGAAACAAGTGGATATGTTTATTTCCAGGGCAGTGGGGACCACAGAAGGGAGGTCCGCTGACCTGTCCTGATCCGGAACAAGCATTTCCGCTCAGTTGTTTCCAGGGTTATTTTTAGAAACACAAAATTCCATTGCGCAAGTGGTGGGTTCCGCGAGCGCAGTAGAACCAGCAAAGGCAGAGCAGCCCCACTGAATATTGCTCAAAGTGTTTTATAATGTGCAAGAGTTTTCATTCTTGCCAACTGAAGTTGATCCAAGGAAAATTGAACATGTACGCCTTGAAATATTGCAGGTTTGTCACTGCACCTTTGTCTAAAAGTGGCCCAGCTAAAACACAGATAGAAAGGAGGGAAGGCCCTGATGCAGAAGAGGGAATCTATGAGGTACACATAAACATACTAGTTATTAAGCCTAATGCATTTTATTAAGGCAAATGCATCTTGAATGATCTTCAGGGACGCTGATAAAAAAAAGTAACGCTATTGCCTGTGTATTCATTTTGTAGCAGGGCATATAGGAAATAACATTGCTTTGTTTTACCAGTCCTAGCTAAGGATTATTTGAAATACGTTGGCTGTGTACCTTAAAGGCTCCTTCTTCTTTAATTTGGGCTTAAACATTCTGTATATGGGTTAATGGAAATGTTGCTCAGTCACATGCAAGTCATAGGAAGGCTCTTATTTGTGATGATGGTATATTCAGCGAGAACAGCATATTAAAACATGTCTGGGTAGATTTCAGTCTTGTAGGATCTACTTCATTTTTTTTAATTAGATCCTTGAGGTCCACCAGCCCAAGCCAGACTCAAAAGTATTGGCTGAGGAAGAGGGTGGAGCCTGATGCAAAGCGGTGGCTCAGAGAAAGGATCCAATTGCCTGCTGCACCCCATGAGCCATACACGGCATATACCAGTATAAATAATTTTTTGTGTGGTGGCATGTTAAAGTCTTGTTCCTATTAAATAATTGGGAGCCAGAAACTCCTGCGGATAGACTGCAGATTATCTAGTGATCTATCTTCTCTCCACTCCTGTTTTAAAAGGTCCGTATTGCATGCACAGCCCGTAGCAAATGTAGTAGTAGTCTCTGACAGCAGGGGCACTGGCATACATCTAACAGAAGTAGACAGATGACACATGTGCTAGGATCTGTGCATGCAAGTAAAGATCTAAACATCGCTTTCCTTTCATATTGCCACTGGTGCCTTTCTGCAGCCTGCATACGAGGCATGTAACATCTAAATGAACTCTTAATCTGTCCTTTTTAGGTTTCTGAAGATCAAATTGCTTGATATATGAGCTGTTCATTCTTAAGAATAGGGAGGTATTGCTCTTTCACATCCACCATTCGTTACAATGGGGAGGTGGGCATGGCACAAGACCATCAAGCCACAGGGGATCTAGTAAGAAGGGATACTTCTCCCTCATAATAATACAGTACTTAAAACATTAAACTGGCGTATGCCTTGCCAATAGTATTAGTAGCAGGTTCCTTGTCATGCAGACTTGCTCATTTCCACTTTAGACGATCCAAAGACTGAAATGCTGGCAGCCCAATTAACTGGTCAATATTTTGGTTCAGGAGAATCTAAATAGCAACCTAAAATAATCATATTAACCAGGTCTGTGTTCACTGTCTGTATATTTTTTAAAAGTTGGCTAGACACCAAAGCTGAAGAACATAGCTTCATCTTTTCAAAGATAAGGGGGCTTTAGGCAGCTCCTTTTCTCCTGAGAGGTGACAGCTTCTCAGCAGTCACCGATGCTCTTGGCTGCTTATGATAAAAGCAGAGAACCAGATTGAGAGCATCTTTGAGGAGGAAGAAATTAAGTAGTGAACGGCATTATGGATACTAACATCCAATTTAATCCTGGCTGCTTACCAGAAATTTTGATATTCATATAAAATTGCTTTAGAAGAAATAACATAGTGGCTGGGTTCACACAACACATCAAGCCAGAGTGTGGGTTGAGTATGGGTTGTCATTGAACTGTGGGTTGTTGTGTTGTGTGAACTTAGCTGCACTAACAAAGCATGGTTTGTTAACCATGAACAACACACAGAGGGAACCCATGGTTTGTTGTTGGGTTGTGAACTTTGGGCCTGTTTGCATGTGGGTTAATTCAACCATGGCTGCCATTTTGAATATTCAAGCTGCAGCAGGGGTGCGCCGCAGCTTGTCATGTCATGCAAACCCAGGCATCGTGGGTTATTTGAGGGTTAAACAACCCTCAGATAACCCTAGAACAACCCATGGAAGTATTTTTGGAGTACTATGCAAATAATTTTGCAGGAGTTGGCTCTCCAAAAGTGACAATGTGGCAGATCTCAGCTTGCAACCTTATTTTATGAAGACTTGGGTGAGCCTTACATTGATTTCAGCTAGGCACACTCTCCATATGGCCAGATGGTTAAAATGCGTATACCTTGACCTAAACGATAAATAATTTAATTCCTTCCTATATGACGAGTTTTCATTGAGACTGTTCTGACAGGAATGGCTAACATTGACTTCTGTGGTGGTGGAGGGGAAATTGGAAAATTAATTGAAGGGCTGACACCAGTAACTTTCATGTGGTATTAAGTGTAACTGCTAAAATACTTTTAGCACCTTGCCTTCTCAGATCTTGAAATGGGACTAAAAATCAAGAGTTGTAAATGAATAAAATGTGAATTTTACAGAGTCCACTGTCTCCTACGACAGGGGTGGGCAACTTGTGGCCCTCCAGATGTTTTGTCCTATAACTTCCATCATTCCTCACCATTCACTGTGCTGGCTAGGGCTGGTGGAAGTTGTAGGCCAAAACTTCTGGAGCGCCACAAGTTGCCCACCCCGTTCTAAGATCTTAGAGCATATTGCTGTTTTCAAATCTGTCTCCTCAACAAAGAACCTTGGTGCTGTTAACAAGCTGTTAAGTCACGTATTGATGCTCCAAAAATGCAGCAATGTATATCGTATACCATACTTCAAAAATAACTGTGCTTGTGTTACTTGACTAGACTTTTTGATATACGTTACGTGCCCACCTTTGTTTCTTAACTCCCTAGGTGCACCCAGACAATGAAGACTGGACATGTTTTGAGCAATCTGCAAGCCTTGACATTAAATCTTTCTTTGGCTTTGAAAGCACAGTAGAAAAGATTGCCATGAAACAATACACCAGCAATATTAAAAAGGTGAGCTTTCAAGTTCGTAGGTCCCTGGTATTGTAGATCCCCAGAAGTATTGATGTTACTTCTGGATGCTGGGAAGATGGGGAGTAATTTTGAACCCACTTGGGATTTATCTTAGTGAATATTGTCCTGGTATGGCTTTGTAGTTGTGGCTGCTGTCATCTTCTACTGGTGGGACATTCTAATCTGAATGATATGGACAAATCAGTTCATGCTGGGAATAGGGGAGCCTGAGTATAAAGCAACTTCTCCATATGCTTTGTGTCCTTACAAATGTACTGAATGAAGGATTGCCTTGCTTTCAAAGGGCAAAGAAATAATAGAGTACTACCTGAAGCAGCTTGAAGAAGAAGGAATAACATATATTCCTCGTTGGAGTCCACCTATAAAATTTACATTTGAACATTGTGCATCTCATGCAAGACGGTCACTGCCCCCTCCAGTCAGCATACCTGAAACTGCCATCAAAGAGGGATTAAGCCCTAAAGAAATCAACACTTGCAACAGTGCAACAGATCCTACAGCTGGAACGTCTGATGGTGAGTTGTTTCCCTGTTCTGCTCCCTTATGCAGCTATTTTGGGTGCATCTGTTATAATCTCAGCTGGCTTCTAATGATACAGGCAAGGAGTCTGTGTGCCTGTGCTGAAAATCTACACTGTTTTGAAATTGAACTACTTGGTTTAAGCTGCACAGAGTAAATTGTACAAGCAGGTAAAATTGTAGGGCTGTTTTCAGAAATAAAATCTGTAGATAGTGGAATTGTATTGACTGAGGACTTGGGTACAGAAGGGAGAAGGCACCTGGTATTGCTTGGGGTTATGCAGAGCCCTTGAAGGGTAGAACTTTTGGAAGGAAAGCAATTCAGCTGGAGAGAGTTACCAAAGTTAATGTTTCCCAGATACACCAAAAGCTCAAAAATAGCAACTTGCTCTGCGAATGACAAATGTGCTTCCACTTGAAATTTTATTTATTTATTTACTTACTTACTTACTTCTATCCCACCTTTTTTCCTCCTTAAGGAACCCAAGGCGGCATACATAGCCTTCCTCCTCCATTTTATCCTCACAACAACAACCCTGTGAGGTGGGTTGGACTGAGAGTCTGTGACTGGCCCAAAGTCACCCAATGAGCTTCCATGGCCAAGTGGGGACTAGAACTCGGATCTCCCGACTCCCAATCCACAAATATGTGCAGATAATCATTTGTTAATTGACCTACCAATCATTGCCTCTAATAGCATTGTGTAAATACCATTTCAGACAAGCTAGATGCAGACTACATCAAGAGGTATCTGGGTGACTTGACACCACTTCAGGAAAGCTGCCTCATCAGGCTTCGGCAGTGGCTCCAGGAAACACACAAAGGCAAAGTAAGGATCTGTGTCTCTACTTGGCTTCCTGTCCATCAGAAAAGTGTATAGCATGCAAGATGCTCTGGCAGGATGTCAACAATCCATCCAAGGGACATTTATACATAAGTTTGCCTTGAACTGATTTGAACCTGATACCTTTAGTTTTTTGTGGGCTAGAAAAGTTTAATCTTTAAATCTACTTCCCAGAGTGCAGAGTCCAGATGCTTAAAGAAAACAAAGCTTTGGCTTGGAAGCCTAGAGACCCTTTCATATGCTAAGGGTTATGAAATCTCTACAGATTAACCACTTTCGCTTTGTCCCATGAGGGGATTTACTCTGCTGCTGCAAGGCTTGCTAATAAGCCATTACTCAATGCCATGACGTTCTCAGTGTGCTGAGCATTTGAATGTACACTAGAATACATGCTTGCACAGGAAGTTCATAATTTATGGAACGTTGCTGCAAGTTGATACAGTTTAAAAGTTAATGAAGGCCAGTTATCTATGCAAATACCTCTTTCCCACAGATAGCCAAGCTCCATTTTCCCATCTCTTTTTGAGCCTTTCTGCACAAGACATTTATTGTGTGCTTGTGATTCCTCGCTCATGGTAGTTTGTGGGTGCTTTACACCATGTCATCCTCCAGGGCCTCTCCTGTTCTTTGCAACCATTATAGCGATTTCTTTTCTAACAAAGAAAGTCTAGTATTTCTGTTAAAGGTGACATGAAACCCTGGTATATTTGCGCAATTCTGCTATACCACAGTGCCACCTAGTGGTTGAGTAATGGAACATATAGAAAGGCAGAGACAGAAAACCCCCAGAAAAAAACACATGTAAAGGAGCTGATCTTAATCCCACAAAGAATCCAGAAGCAGAAGCCTTGGTAAAGTGGCAGTGAGAAGCCTCATGTAGAAAAACCCTTTTTCTTTCCTGGACAAGAACTTATAAAGGTGTGTGTGTTTGGGGATGGAGGGTTACTTTAAAATGAAGGCTTGCTTACTATGATGGTAAGATTGAAGAGTAGGAAGTAAATCTTTCATTCTCGTCTCTTCCTCATTTTACTTAAGAGCAAATCAATCTTGTTTACTCCTAGGACTTTCAGTTTCTACCTTAAAGCAAAATGCCTTATCTAAATTTAATTTATTTTCAAAACCAATGGTCATGATAAGAACAGAAGAAATTAATACAATAAATTGAAAACCACTGGTAAATTCAGAAACTACTAAAACATAAGTAAATTTAATGAAATGCATTTTAATTCTAATGATAATGTTACTTTAACATCTAAAATGTCTGCTGTAATTTGACTGCATTAGCAGCAAAAAATATGCTTTAAGCATCACATCTCTTAGCAAATAAATGTTTTCTTCTGTAGAGGCCAAGAGTTGACGACATTCAAAATCTGGGCCAAGTATTTTGTTCTAACAATTATGTAAATTCCACATCTAGCTCTCTTGTTTGTTCCATCCCTACTTACTTTTATCCTGCCTACATTACAATTTTTAAGATCTCATTACTTTTCCAAAGTTTACCTAGTGGGTTGATGTCACTATTTAACTCTGTTATCAACTGTATATCAAAGTTCCGAGTGCCTGTCATTCCCCCCCCCCCCCCCGGTTTTAACTGTCTTGCCTGATCGGTTGCACTTGTTTTTCTTGGATTAAACTAAAGAAATTGTGGTTCTTTTTTTAACTGATCATTCTGACAGTGTTGTTACTGTGTTGTGTTCCTATTACTCCACTCCAGTCTTACTGCTCATGTCTTTGACACATGTTTTTAATCTAGTCTGGTTTTAGATAACATAAAGTAATGTTTTCAGGACAGTCTGGAACATTATGAAAGAAGCCAATAATTATCTAATACAATACAGAAAAACAAATGTACATTTATTTGCAAAGAATATTTGAAATTAGACAATGAAGCAAATTGAGTGAAAATGTAGTCGTGCTTACCGTTCTCCAGCTTGCTTTTCTTATTGGTGGTTTATGGACAGCAATGCTGAGAAGGTGGAGCTTCTGTGCTTTCCCTTCACCATTCATAAAAGGGGATTAATTGAACAAGGACTACTAGGGGTCTTGTCCCGATTCTTAATCCCATTTTGTGTATGTGCCCTCATCTTCATTAATAGGAGTAGCTCTTCCTTTAAGTGAGTGCTTCCTGTTTTTGCTACAAGTATAGCCCTTAATGTTTTATAGCAGAAAATGTAAAACCCACTTTAAAATGAGCCTCATTCTTATACTTTCCGGCTTCCTTCATCTTCTCTTACTGAAACCTCATGAATTCAGAAGAATAGAATCTGGTTTATAATGGATGGCTTCAATAGTCACCTCTATTGACTAATTTTTTGTGACTCTGGAATTGTGATGTCGAAATAATTTTTTATCTGTACTACCTGTGTATTCCTCCTTTTCTCTGAGCGAGAGAGAAGGGGGTACTGTAGTACCTGCTATGACACATGAGCTTCTGAAGGCAAACCATACAGTACTCATATTACGTTTTATAATCTCATCTCAGGTACTGACCTGATTCACATGGAATGACAACCATGGTTGAATTAACCATGGCTTGTTGAATCGTGGGTTGTCTTTACATGCAAACTCAGATCTGTGGGTTAATTATGGGTTGCTAACCATGAACAACCTACGACGAGAACCCATGGTTTGTTGTTGGGTGTTGAACTGTGGGTTGTTTATACCATTGTTGTTACACGTGAACCCAGAATTGTGGGTTGTTCATGGCGTGTTTTGTCAGGCAACAGAGGCAACAGTAAAAAAAATCCAGCTTCTTTACATGCCAGTACTGCAGTGCCTCAAAGACAGTTGAGATACAGGGAGGGAGCAGGAGGAGGGAAACAGGGACTGAGAAAAGAAACCATGGCTTGCTTGTTCATCAGCCAGACAAACCCTGGGTAGAGCAACAAACCGTGGGTTAGCATTGCACACAAACCAGGCCATCAAGTAGGCATTTTGCCTAGAAAGACAAGATATAATTTTTAATAGAAAAATGGTGATTATTTCTATTCTGCATATATTTATGAATGACTGATCTTAAGTCTCAATCATTAATCAAGGTATCAGTCCTAGTTTTTTGCAGTAGGGTTGGAAAGCTGATACTTCACAGCTTGCCAAAGGCAAATGAAATTTACTTCCATTGCATTAGATACTTCGGAGTAAGTTAGTTTTTGACCTTCAATCATTGACATCCACCTTTTACAGATTCCAAAGGATGAACACATCTTAAGGTTCTTGCGTGCTAGAGACTTCAACATTGACAAAGCCAGAGAGATCCTGTGCCAGTCATTAACATGGCGCAAACAGCACCAGGTGGACTACATTCTGGACACTTGGAACCCTCCTCAAGTACTCCAGGATTACTATGCAGGAGGCTGGCATCACCATGACAAAGGTATACTAGTAGGTTTATAGAGGGCATTTTATAGGGGGAAGCTTCCGAGCACCTGCCAGATGGAAAGATATGCTTGTCTACTCAAATGCTGTAGGTCAACACAACTTACAAAAAGGAAGCTGAAATTCCAGTAGGACTGAGTATGGTCACAAGAACTTATTTTGCCCCCCATTCAGACCTCTATTCAGACTTTATGTACAGACACAACTGGGGGCCTGTTGAGCATAACAGATAGAGCAGTGGGATGGCCCACTACTTTCCTTAATATCAATTATTATGCACCAACACTGTACAAAGTTTTGTTTGCTAACAAAGAATGGAAAGAAATGGAAAAAGACAGAAAAGAGGGCAGTAAGAGATCAAAAAGCATAATGCATGTGTATCTTTCAAGAATTTGGTATGCACTCTTCTGCTCCCATAAGCATCTTGTTGGGAGGGAGGACTAAGAATATCTCTTTCATCAAGGTTTTACTTAACCAAAATTCTGCCATGCTGGACCAAATGAAGCTCCACCCACTTGGCATGATGTAGTAACATCAAAGGAAACTGCATTGGCTACATGTGAATTCCAACTCTGGGTTGTCTGTCTCCCAAGAACTCAGAGTTTTGGGTTCAGACACCATAATAAACAACCCAGGGATGGAGTATCCTTGGGTTGTTCATCTTGGCAGGAGCAGGCAGGTGGCCGGGAACCAACACGTGCACTCGCTTCTGCTCGTCTGTTCAAAAACCCATGGTTTGTTAACTGTGGGTCCTTACGATGTGTGAACTGGGCCACTCACCTATTCTACATTTATTGGAAAGAGTAAGAAAACAAATTGGTGATCTTTGTGGGTAAAAATAGTACTTTAAATAAAATATTGCTACTCTGTGCTAAAAGTACTCAGGCCCTGAAAGTTATACTTCAAAGGTAAATGTTGGCATTCAGATATATTGAAAGCCTGACAACTTCATCTTGATTTAAAAAAAATAAAATAAAATCTAGCCCTCATAATGGAGAGAAACATGATAGCACATCCAAAACTTCCCAACTTCCTCAAGTTATGATCCTACAGATTTAAATGGAATATCTAAACTTTTGAAGAGGCTAACACAACCTCTTACCATAGAATCATAGAATAGTATAGAATAGTAGGGTTGGAAGGGGCCTACAAGGCCATCGAGTCCAACCCCCTGCTCAATGCAGGAATCCAAGTCAGAGCATCCCTGACAGATGGCTGTCCAGCCTCATCTTGAATGCCTCCAGTGTGGGATAGCCCACCACCTCCCTCCTTTTTGCCAAGACACTTCTATATTCTGCATATGTACTAAACCTCTACACATTCATACAAATCTTTAAAGTTCTTCTTTAATCTTGAGAACCAGATGCTTTGGGTTAAATGATAGCTGAGCTTCTCATCTAGCTGCATGATGCCAGTAGTTCAGGCCGTAGGAAAGTTGGCTTTTGCATGGCTGCTTTGCCTGAAGTCTCGGCTGTTGAAATAATTAAAAAAGTGCAGCACAGCTGCTTCAACCAAATATACTCCTGGAATCCCACAGCCTAATTTTCCTAACTTTCTGCCAAGTTACCAGGGCTGCCTCATTTCTTATACTATTAGTGTGAAAAGAAGAGGCATGTTTTTCCTTTCCCCTCAGCCCAGGACACTTGATAAAAAAAGGGAGTTTCTAATGAGGTTTGTGATGGAGGGAAGTTCCGACCCATCTTTGTGAGCCAAGTCAAAATTCAGGTTTGTTTTGCAGCCAAGCAGGTGTACTGGTGGCTTTTGTAGAAACCCAGTTTACTAAGCAAGTACTGATTACTCCAGTTGCCCACATAAAAAATAAGGGCCTCCTCACAAATCCTTTGTGTATATGAGCATAAGAAAATAACTAACACCAGTTGTCCATGCTTTTTGTTCAGACGGGCGTCCGTTGTACGTACTGAGACTTGGCCAGATGGATACCAAAGGTTTGGTGCGAGCTCTTGGGGAAGAAGCATTGCTCCGCTACGTAAGTGCCTTTGATGCAAGTGGGTTTGGTAGTGAACATGGTGTTCCCCTTTTATTGCTCTGTGTTCTGCTAGAATGAAGAGCATGCTGCTATTGTCTTCAGCAGTCTGTGTTCATTTTGAACAGATTTTGTTCTGCCAGAACATGTTTGCTTTTTTGTTTTTGTCGAAGGCCTGGCCTATACGTGTGGGAGGATGATGTGTTCATCCTGAGATGGCGGAATGGCTTGTACCACTTCTGACTGCAGATGGGGATGTTGCTTTTTAAAATGTTCCCCATGTATTATAAAAACAAAACAAAAAACAAACCTCTGCAAGCATGCAAAAAAAGAAACAAAAACAAAATGCACATTGGGGAGAAATTCTAAGCCAGCCTCTCACTGCTTTGCTAGTTTTCTATTTGCCAGGAGTTTTGATTTTACAGAGCATTTAACAATGTGATCTCTCACCTGCAGTCTGAGTAGTACAGTCCACTCTCCTGCTACATTCTGCAGTATGTGGAAACCAGGCTGAACCATAGATGGGTGACAGAAAGATTCAGGCTTAGCAGTTCTCTGCAGTTCTATGCTGGGCCAGCTTTTGCTGCTTTCAAGTAGCATTTTAACTAGTCTCTCAATTTTCCAATGTTCCTAAGCTATTGAAGAAAAACTCATCTGCTTTCAAATTATTTCCAGTCTACACACTTAAGCCCACAGGAAAATAGCTAGCAATTGGCACTATTTCTTTGTATTCAATACAATACACCTGAACTGCCATCCCATGGTATATGAGAGGCAATGGAAATGGTAGATAGAATTCATCATTGGTCTTTCACTATGGGGGGCGGGGGGAAGAATTGTTATGCTTAAACAAAGCTGGTAGTAAATTAGCTAACACTGCCCAAAGATAATTGCAGGTAGCTTCTTGAGACATCATTTCACTCAAATGTCAAACAAATATAACAGCAGGATAAAAATAAAACCAGGAAAATCTTAAATGGCCCTCTGCTGCCTGTTCACTTATGTGCTCTTTGAGTACTGCCTCCAGTTTTGCTCACCTTTTTAAAGTATAGAAGTGAAAAGCTTAAAGCAATAAACTGGAACAGAAAAGAGATGAATCGTGCAGTCATATATGGGTAAGTCCATTGAATTCAATGGGACCTATTCCCAGGTTAGTATAGGATTGCAGCCTAAGGTAAAGTTTCTTAGATAAGAGATAAAAACATGTATGTCTAAAGTCTTTAAAATCAGTGAATTGGCAAAATATGAACATGGAATTATTGTCTCTCTTTTCAAATACCACTGTTACTAAAACAGCAACAATACCCACTTAAAGCTAAAACACCTAATTAAAGCTAAAATAGGAGCATCTCTATTGCCCAGATTTCATCCATGATCACTCTGCAGCAATGTCTCTGCAAGATCCCCTTCTCTCTCTGTCTCCTGTGTGTGTGTGTGCAGGTTCTCTCTATAAATGAAGAAGGACTGAGAAGGTGTGAAGAAAATACAAAAGTGTTTGGAAGACCTATAAGGTAAAGGAGCATAGTTAGCATTCCACCATTCATTCGCTTTCATTCAAGTCTAGAGATAATCCATGCTAACCTGGATGGTGTTTTGCTATCCAGTGTCCTAAGGTTATGAATCCTAGGTTAACTAAGAGGGCATACTAGTGAAACTCGTATATGATCAGGGTCCACTTGTTATATAGTAACCACAGACTCATGGTCTATAAGGCTCTGACAGCCCATCCATTGTGTGCAAACTAATCACTAGAAAGCAGAATCCTTGAAGTGAAACCATTGATTGTCCAAAACCTTTGAAAAAGAGATAGGAGTTCAGAAGACAGTGCTGGCAGGACTTGAGGAGTGATGGTTGTCCCAGGCATAAATGTGTAATAGAAATTGTAAGTAATTTGCTTCTTTCTTTCTTTCTTTCTTTCTTTCCTTCCTTCCTTCCTTCCTTCCTTCCTTCCTTCCTTCCTTCCTTCCTTTCTTTCTTTCTTTCTTTCACCACCAGCTCTTGGACCTGTTTGGTGGACCTGGAGGGCCTGAATATGCGGCACTTATGGAGACCTGGTGTCAAGGCCTTGCTGAGAATAATTGAGGTGGTTGAAGCAAATTATCCAGAAACACTGGGGCGCCTTCTGATTCTGCGAGCTCCTAGGGTGTTTCCAGTCCTTTGGACACTGGTGGGTTTATCGGGGGGTTTCTCTTTTGGGTTCTACGGTTTGGAAATCAGACCCAATCTGTACTTTGAATTCTTGAAGCCATTTGTGGACCTGGGGACTTTACTAACTTGGTATTTTATTTACAGGTTAGTCCATTCATTGATGACAACACTCGAAAGAAATTCCTGATTTATGCTGGCAATGACTATCAAGGTCCTGGTGGGCTGTTGGATTATATTGACAAAGAAATTATTCCAGATTTTCTTGGTGGAGAATGCATGGTAGGTAAACCGGTGGTGTAAGCAGAACTGTTTTGGTTTGTATTACAACAAAGGTGGAAAATGGTATTGTCAAGTGTCATTTTTTACCGTTCATGTAATCAGATAACATAATCGTTGGAGCATTCTGCAGTTCTAATTAGCAAATCTAAAATCGTTGATTACTAGAAATTGCCAGATGTGAGCAGGGCAGTCCAGTTTCAGTCTGGCCTCATCCATGAAGGTAGCCTCAGTAGGTAATCTTGAGCCAGCTGCTATCTCAAGCACACCCACCTCATGTACAGTATGGGAATAATACTGATCTGCCTTACAAGGTGGTTATAAAAGATTTTTGAGCAAATGCATGTAAAGTGCTTTCAAAGCTCTAAAGTACTATGGAAATCCAAAGTATGAGAGTCCAAGTAGTCTTGCTTTCAGATCTCCAGAACTCCCTGGCACAGATGCCATATCATCTGCGTAGCACATTCTGCTAGTGGCTTAAACTGCTGTGTGCCACACACCGCATGGCACAAATTCGTTTCATCCCTTTTCTTTTTGATGGATGATAAGAACCAATAAGGGAATTGTGTGTTGGTTTGAAAGGTGTAGCATAGTATATAGGTTTTGGGCCAGCATTTTTCTAAATCAAAACACACAAACTTGCTGTTTTTCATAGTATGCTTAGTATCTTCATTTTTATATGAAATGGTAGGTCAGCCTTCCTCAACCTGGTGCCCTCCAGATGTGTTGGGCTACAACTCCCATTGGTCATGTGGGCTGTGAGTTGATGGGAGTTGACGTCCAACACATCTGGAGGACACCAGGTCGGGGAAGGCTGTGGTAGATGGTGAAGTTCTTTAACAAATCAGTTCAAATCTTCAGTGGTAATTTAGTTGGTACTTGATCACTGAAACCAAACGTTCTTCACTGACTAAAGAATCAAAGTGACTTTTTGGTGTATTCTTCCTGGGTTGTTTTCTACCTGAGCAGAGATCTAATGCTGCTTTCCTCGCCTCTTAATTACATTTCTAAAGTGTGAAGTTCCAGAGGGTGGGCTGGTTCCCAAATCTCTGTACCGGACAGCAGAAGAACTGGAAAATGAAGACATAAAGTTGTGGACAGAAACCATCTATCAGTCTGCAAGTGTCTTCAAAGGAGCTCCCCATGAGGTATGTTTCCTTGTTCTTTTCCTTGTATCATCTGACATGAATAGAGAAACCAGCCCTTGGTTGGTTTGGAACAGGATTTATGCCAGCTACACTCTCTTGGACCAGATTCAGATAATATTTCAGCTTGCTCCCTCTTGGAAATAATTGCTTATGTGAGCAGGGGGCTTCTGCAAGATTGTCATTCCTCTTCCAAGTTAGAAAAAAGTATCTTATGGATTTGTTATTCATAGAGAAGGAGCTCAGACCTTACGCGTCTCCCCTCAGACATTCCACTGCTCATGAAAGTCAACCTCACATGAGTAGTTATTGGCAGGAGTGAGCTATCTCAAGTATCATCTGAGCTGTCCCAAAGTCCTGTCTTGCTATGAATTTGTGTTGGTGGGCAATGCTCGAATTATGAGGAAGAGGGTAGGGGGCCCTTAATGAAGTCTACAAGCCCTAACCCCTGACTTCCCCTCCCAATTCTAGTCAAATCATGCCTCCCCTGTAGTTTTCTAAAAACAGTAGCTAAAGGGGCTGTCACATGCAGACCCCTCTGCATGGCTCTGTCCCCTGGTAATTTCTGTATTGCTGGCAGATCTATGACAGTACTTTCCTAGACTCCTCAAGCACTGTTCCTATTCCTGCTGGGAAGGTAACCCTTGACTTTTTTTTCCTTTAAAAAAAAAAACCTCAAATTTTTTCACAGAAAACAAGAACGAAGATTGCATCCTTTTTCCTATGCAGTGCAGTTTGAATAAATTTAACGTAGAGCTCTTCAGTCAGTATACATAGCATACTTTTTAATCTTCTTAAATATATAACAACGAGAGGAATATATATGGCCCACCAATGTTTTTTCTAGCAGCATTTATTTAAGGACCAGTCTTCTAATCTACTTTTCCCTAAAGGAGCATGGCAGGGTATGGTGCTGGATGAGTAAGGTGTCCCTGTGGTTGCTGCTCTTAACCTATATAAGGCATGTGTCTGTTCTCACCGGTCCTCACCCCTTGTTTCCCACTTTTAAGGCACCAGGTTTTATTCTGCAATTAAGGGCTAAAACAAATATCATCTGAAATGAAAACTGAGATTGGGTAATGACAATTTGACTGCTTTAAAAAATATGTCACTCATGAAATTTACACAGTCAGATACAGAAACATTTAACAAACTCTTGCATCTGCTTACCACATTGCTCGTAGCAGGTGCTGTAACAAATATAGACACAGTAGATTGGTACTCAGAGGATTCATAGTGTGAGAAACCTGACAGCAGTGCCAGGGTGGCTCTTCTCATCAAATACCTTCTGCCTTGACTGAGCTTTTAATACAGTCTCTTTCTTCCCTTTCTCTCTAGATTTTCATTCAGATTGTGGATGCTTCCTCTGTGATCACCTGGGACTTTGATGTTTGCAAAGGTGACATTGTTTTTAACATCTATCACTCCAAGAGAGCACCACAGCCTCCTAAAAAGGACTCCCTGGGGGCTCACAGCATTACCTCTCCTGGTGGCAATAATGTACAACTGATAGACAAAGCCTGGCAGCTGGGGCGAGACTACAGTATGGTGGAATCTCCACTTATCTGTAAGGAAGGGGAGAGCGTGCAGGTGAGAGCAAGTCTGCGAATACGGATGAACCGACAAAATGCCATTAGAAGCCATTCCAAACCGTATAAGCCTTTCAGGCACTTGTGTTGGGAATAAGTATTCTCAGGTTGTCTCCGTGTAATCGCAGGCAAAGGTAACTAGCCAGAATTCCTAAGCTGCGATAAAAAGTCGCAGTGGTGTGGAATCTTTCAAGATTAATGGTTTGTCTCCTGGGCATCCAAATCTAAAGTATGTCATCTTAGTGCTGTTGTTGGATGAAAAGATTAGACAAATGCATGGAGGGTAAGGTTATCAATGGCTACTAGTCCTGATGGCTATATGCTACCTCCAGTATCAGAGGCAGTATGCCTATGTACACCAGTTGCTGGGGAACATGGGCAGGAGGGTGTTATTGCACTCATGTCCTACTTATGTGGATGGAATGTTAGACTAGATGGACCCTTGGTTTGATCCAGCAGGGCTGTTCTTTTCTTATGAAAGGATCTTAAGACACTCTTTCTCAAACTTCTTGAGCCCCCCTGATAAACTTATTTTGCCCTCTGCCCCATCTTAACACTGTGCTGACCATCTGATCCACAGGTAAATATGCAGAGATCCTTGTATGTAGTTGTGTACATTCAAGGGTCTGTATGCTGGGGCCACAAATCCAACTCTGGCATAAGAAGAGGGATACAACAGGGCATCACCAATCCCTCCTCAAAATCACGCATAATAGCACACAGCAGCAATTCTTTCTGTGACACATGGGGAAGTGGCACTTTCTCCCCAACAAATTGAATGTACACCTGTGAGGACTCTCTGCCCAGGGGAGGTGGGGAGGCAGTCAATCCATCTACATCTTGGTTGTTGGTGGGAGGAAGGCCCCAACTGTCTTCGGATCCTATCTGCCTAAAATTTTGCACCCCTTTTTGTAGGAGTCCTGTGCACCTTAAACTTCTCATACAGTTTGAGAAGCAATTACATTAAGGGCATCAGTGCTTTTAAAAAGTGCAATGCTGAAATCGGTGTAGGAGCAATGAATTAATATGCCAGACACCTTCCATGCATAGGTCCAGGACAGCTGCCTTTCTTTTCCCAATAGAAAGCAAGTCAGCCAATTAGATCAGAAAAGGAGAGACTCTGATCCAGCTCCCTAGAAGCATTCATGCACATTTATTATTATTACTAGTATTACTGGTATTACTATTATATTCCTCTTCCTCCTCCTCCTCTCCTGGAGCTATACACAGACAGTGTCTGGCATGTTAATTCATTGATGCTACACTGGTTTTAGGCAAATATATAACTAGCCTACCAGCCCCATTAACTTCGAGGTTTCATCATCACCACCCCTGCAAATCTAAGGTGGGTGAATAAATGTCCTCTCACGCCCCACCACTTGAATCCCCACTGCCATCCTTGCAGTCCAGACTATACATTTTAAATAAGGTATGCTGGCAAGCAAGGGATTACAGCTCATTAATTGTCGTCCCCTCCCCCCCTGCCGCTCCCAAAATGATCTATGCATGCACTGTTCTAGGACTCAAGCCTATCATCTGGGATTTGAAGCAGGTGCTTTGAGATGCAGTACTTTGCAGTTTAATGCTTGTCATCTGGATTGGTTTGCCCCAGCCAGGATGAGTGGTCACAGACCACAAAGTTCAGGTGAACAGGCAGGGCTGAAGGAAATCCATGGGAGTACCAGCTACTCTCTTTGCTACCACTACACATACTGATTTAAGTAGGCTTGAGCATGAGAGGAAGATCCAGACACATGAGAAACTGAGCATCATGCCAGCCTCACAACCGCAAGGCTGAATTCTGGTGATCAGTTTCCCACGTGGTTGGAATTGCCACATGGGGCATTCTAAGTGGTGACCATTTGATAAGTGGTGGCGGCCTCTTCGTCTCGACCATAGACAAGCCCACTGCCATTTTCTCTGCTCTTGCTTTCAGGGGTCCCATGTGACTAGATGGCCAGGCTTCTACATTCTCCAGTGGAAGTTTCACAGCATGCCTGCCTGTGCTACAACCAGCATGCCTCGTGTGGATGATGTCCTGGCATCTCTACAAGTCTCATCTCATAAGTGCAAAGTGATGTACTACACAGAAGTAATTGGGTCAGAAGACTTCAGGTACTGTTAGCTGTGGTCTTGCAAGTGCTCTCTTGGGGAATTCCAAAACCCCTTTTAAAAAAATCAAAACTGTCAAGGACTTCTCCAGAACATTAAAGAAATACAGGCAGGGTCCTTGCAACTCTGCCACTTTCACAATGTCTTTCTGTTAGGGGTTCTGGCAGTGATCAGAGACTAAAGCCCATGAATGTAATGTCTGTCTCAGTACTGCACTTTTTGAGTTTCAGGCAACGTCTCTGGTTGAAAGCGGTTTGGCAGCAATAACAGCTTATGTATCACTCCCTTGGGCTATTGCCTCCTGTCATCTCTGCTTGTAAGAAAGCATCTTTCATTCTACTTTCTAGGATCCCCATCTCTCTCACCACGTATGGATGCTTTGCAGGGATCCTGATTTCCAAAGCCTTGACTGGCTTCCCTTACTTTGCATTACTTATTTTACAAAACTAGCATTTAATACGTATTCAGTGAAGAAATCAGAACTTTTTTTGTCCTTGATTGAAAATGTTGATCTATATAGGAATGTTTGATCATATGTCCTCTGCACGCCAATAAAGAAACAAATACACTTGGTAAATGGAATAAATTAATATTAGGCAAGAATTGAGGGAACAGAAAAAGCAAAAGGCATTGCGATTGGCCTTGGCCTTTTAGGTCAGGGATAAAGGGAAAAGAGTATAGTCATGAAGGATCTGTGGAGGCCTCTAAAGCCCCATTCCATACTTGTAGAAAGTCCTGGTTATCCCCATTCAGACTGTTAAGCATGACCAGATCAGACACTGGCTGCATGGCTCCATGATTCTTCCCTATAACCGCAAAATTTTCAGGGAAAATATATTTATTTAGACAAAAGGTTTATTCACACATTTGCTGTTCCTTAGTTTTTAATATTTTAATTTACTTGCTGAATCAAAGGTTGAATTGAAGTTTGAAGTATAAGGAGAAGAACATCTCCTTTGTGGAATGATTTGTCAATGGGAGTATTGTCAGGCCTCTTCACTGGAGGCTTTTAAAAAGGCCCTAAAGACTGACTTGTTTTCTATGGTGCTTCTTAAACAGGATTTTATCAGGTGGTTGAATTAATAAAATGGTTTTAGCAGTAATTATTTACTGGAACTTGGTACTTTTACTGGGCTGGAGGCATGCTTATGGTTATTGCTCGTTCTTATTTGTTGATTTTTAGCATTATGGTTTTGTTGCCCTTGAAGCTCATAGTTGGTTGCATATTGATGTAAGCTGCATTGGGAGATTTTCTCCTCTAAAAGGCGACTTATAAATATTTTAACTAAAACGTCATCATAATATAATTCACCTAGTAATGGACTATGTAAACCATGCTACGGTCAAGACCAAGCATCAGAGTACAGGGCTTTTAGCAGACCACTGGCAACCCTGTTTGCAGACCCCTGGTAAAGAATCCAAATTGAGCAGCTCTTTTGTGCAGCTCCACATGCGAAAGTGTCTTCTCCCTAATATGTCTCTGTTTCTCTGTGCAGGGGATCCATGAGCAGCCTTGAATCAAGTCACAGTGGATTTTCTCAGCTCAGCGCTGCTACAACTTCTTCTGGCCAATCTCAGTCCAGCTCCATGATTTCCAGGTAGTGCCACTGCCAGCAAAAAGCCAATTGAAGAGATGGCCGGACCCTCGTCTGTGGCAGCCAACTGCAATTCAGCATAATCATCAGTGACAATTGCAAACACACACAGACACACACACACACACACACACCACCAAACACACACATGGAAGGCCTTTTTATAGATAGTAAAGTAGCTGTGTGCATTTAAATATGGTGGTTTTGTTTTGAATTAGAACTGAAAGAGTGTGTGTAACCTTAACTCAGTAGCCATAGTTGGGGGGGGGGGGGGTGTTATAAACATGCTTGCACAAATCCTAACCTGGAAATGCAAGGGCTATTTTGCAAAGAAAGGAATAATCAATGTGCTGGTGGTTGAGAGTTTATTTAAAAAATTAACATCCTACCAAAACATTTTATAGTGTATTAGAAACCTAACCTAAAGCTTTTGCTGGTGAGGTTCTCACAAAATTTGAAAACACTTTTTCCCTTCCTGCTACTGAGAGCTCCTTCCTAGTGAATACCCATGATTAAGGCCTAGAAGGGAGCAGTGGCTGGACGCTTGACATTTCGTGAAGTGCCAGCTGGTGACTGGCTGAACTACTACCTTTTTCTCTAGCTTTGTCATAGGTGGATGCTCCCTTCTACAAAGGAAGCAGAACTACTGGTGCTCTCAAGCACCCATTTTGACATTAATGCATTCCACATAATCACACTGTTAAGGGCATACTCCAGCTTTGGGCATTTGAAAGGCTTTGAGCCAGAATTTACACTTCTGAGTACTGAAGATGGGACAGAAGAGGGAAGAGCAGGCTCTCCTCAACTCATCCCAAAGGCTGGAACTACTTTGGGTCCTCAGGTTCATTTCTTTCTTCTGGAGTGTGTCTGACCCCTCCTCACTTGCATCTTTTCAAGCACTCATTGAATGAGCTGATTTAGAGGAAGGTGTGGCTGCAGCAGTTCTTCCTTTCCTGCTCTTCTCCAGATCCCCCCATGTCTCCCATGAATGCAAGGAGAAACCCCATGCCACTGCACTATGGACAGGGATCTTAGCATCTTAGCAAAGCTCAGTGTGCTATGGCAACAGTGACTGCAACCCACCCAGATTTTCCTAGAATGGAAGTTTTAGTTGCTATGCTAAATGCTCTTTAAGTTCCAGCAGTCACCATTAATACTTTGAGAGACTTCAGCTTGAAACTTGCCATGTATTTTGGAAAGCTCAAGACCCAAAATATTCAGCCTGTCAGATTACGTTTGCTGTGTTACATCAGACCTTAATAGCCAACTGGATAAAATATTAAAAGGACTACAAATTAGTTCCTGAGGTGGACAATAGCTGCTGAAGCAGTGTTCTCTTCCGCTCAGAGATTTAAAATAAAAGGCCCCCCTTTTCATATTATCAGGGCCTTGCCCAGGGAAGAATCTTGGCTTGCACAGCTTGTACAACCCAGTGGTGTGTTCCATTTTGAGGAGAACAAAGGAATGAGGCATGCAGCTGTTAAATAAGGGAATTTAAGTAAGGGAATTTGTTTAAAATTGGGCTGTTAAAAGCTTATGCTAGTTTAAAGGACATGAAATGCTGACAAAAAACAGCTGTGGTCAAAATTAGGCTGCTAACAGTTGTGTGTGCTAAAAGTATTAGGCTAAAATGACCACCTTAAGTACTGGCTAAGTGGAATCGGGAGAATATAAATTAGTTCCATAAACCCATACATGCTCTGTTGCTTCTCCTGCTGCTGCCTGTAAGAGCTGCTTAAATAGTAAGACCCCAACATGATATCCATCTTCAGTAGCAGTTTTAATTATTGGTCTGCAGTCATGAACATGGTTCCTGACTCCGAGAAACCTAGTGCCATGTCAAGCCCTCTCTCATTGTTAGTGTCCATGGTGCCCTGTTGCAAAAGGACATGTTCTCTTCTCACTTGTAAGGGCTCTGTCTTGAAAGATGGTCCCCTCTTTCTTTCTCTCTTTCTCTCAGATGGCGATTTTGCTGACAGCTGTAAAGAAAACACTTCACTCAACAGTCCACATCATCCCAGAGATGTCTGACTTTGTAGAATCTTTTTTTTTTTTTTTTTGAGTTGCAGCCACTTCTCCTGTCTGAAGATCTCTTTAATTTTGCTCAGTAGTGTCCCTTGGGGAGTCTTGAAATCTAATACATCTTTCAGAGCTCAAAGCACAAACACTTGAGGGGGTCCATACATCACAAAAAGCAAGACTTTTTTTAGTAGAGTACCCATGGCAACTGTGACCCAGCTCTAACCGCCTTCTCTTCTCCTTAACATGTGATCTTACTGCTGTTCTTACTCCATTCCCCCTTCCTGCCAGAATGGATAATTCTGCTGGTCCTACTTTCTCTGAACTTAACTTAACAACTTGGTCCCTCCTTCTCTGTGTTCATGAACTTCATATCAATTTCTGTAAATGTTTTGTAAACATATTACCTCAATCTTGGTAATAAGATAACAGTCTTTAAAAGATTTTTTAATTTGTATCAATAATAAATGTGAATTGTTTGGGGGGGAAAGTCTGAATTCTTTCTTCTCAGCTTGCTTCAGAAGAGATGGCTTTTCCTAAGATGCAACAGAATTCTGAAAAAGAAACAGTGTAATAGGATTGAGCTGAGCAAAAAGAACTATTGAGTTCTCTGAGCCGTATATGGCAGGCATTTAACTTGCAGCCCCCCCTTTTTCATAAGGGCTTAAGGCAGGCAGTACTTCCAGTCTTCAGAGGATTCTATCTGGTTGCTTTCAAATGGAGGATTTTGGAGGGTTCAGGCACACCAATCACACATTACTTTGGGGCTGTTATCAGTCCTTGTGCTGATGGACTGCTCCACGTGAGGGATTACCTAGGCCTTATCAGGTAGCCACTGCTCTCCCTTTTGCACCTCTCTTTCTAGGTGCTTCTTCCCTTGCTTTCCCTTGTGTAGCACTACCAGTGGTACATGAAATGCCAACTGAATATGGAAATACAGGTGACTAAAGATGCCTGGTCTCACCTTCACACAGTTGTGAACACATCTCATCTTTGTACTCCTTTCCTCAGCTCCCTTTGTTCATGTTTAGAAATCCCATTAAAGTAAATTAATGGAGTGGGGATGGGGCTAGAGAGAGCATAGCTGAGTTCAGCTGGAGGTTGAATTTTAATTTTGGAGGGATTCAAAAGTTAAGAGGGTTCGAGAGTAGAAAGGACATTCCATTGAGTTCAGCTTCCTGTGGTCATAAGGATATAAGAGCTCTTGTCTTTCTGAATGGTGCATGGGAAAACTGCACAATTCAGCTGTGAAGATACTGCTGAATTAAAAACTAATCTTGTTTTTGTTTTGTTTTTTCTGGGAGTCACCAACAGGCGCAATAACAGTGCTAGGCTGGGGGAGGTATGAGTGAATATTAATGGGAGCAGTGATCCATATCCACAGTGCCAAACGTACTGGTATATTATGCTGGAACAGCAACACTTGCTGCATTTTCCTCTTGCGTCTTGACTTTTGACAGATGATTCAATTGCAGGTGCTAATTAAATAGCGGTGTACTGGAGATGGCTCGCCAGTTCTCCTGTAGTGCCACCTGCTGGTCACATCTGAACTGGGCATTTCTAAATGCTTGTGGACCTGTTTCACACAACTGCTATTTATGTTTTATCCTTCCCAGTTTTCACATCAGCATACGTTCAGCCTGCCTCCTCCTCTCTGCAGCCATGGGAGAGTGTTTGGCCCAAGGTCATCCAGTGAACTGTAGAAGTAAGCGAGGATTAATCAACATACGATGATTGTTTACACTGGGGTTTGGCAGCACAAAACCCATGGCTGCCTCCCATTGTGCCTGTGAAGTACTTGTGATCTGTAAAACAAAACAAAAACACCAAATTTTTTAAAAAACAAAACTTTTAGGTGGGGGGGCACAGAGACATTCTTTGGAAGTAAAGATGGCGGCGGCTGGAGGCCACCACTTCACTGTGAAACACCACCCTCCCCAAAAGGGAGGTGGGGAGGAAGGGACTTGCTGGCCCTGCCTGCTAAAGGGGGAAGCTGAGGTAGGGCTGGGGGTGGCCCAATGCGGAGGGAGAGGAGGAAGAAGCATCAAGGAGATGAGGTCTATGGTAGGAGAGTGAGATGGGGAGACAGAGCCGGGCTGGGGGTGACCTGAGGGGAAGAAGCAGGGAGGATGGCTGCAGAGATTGATGGGAGGCATTCGGGAGGCTTAGCAACATGTGAAAGTGAGTGTGTGCGTTGGCACAGTGAGATGAAGGTTCTTGAATACAGGACAAGCATCCCACATTGCATCAATGCAGTGTTGCTATTCATTCTCACTATCATCTGGTTAAAGAAAAAAAGAGCTTCAGCTATTGGGCAGTATAGAAATGAAATTGAATTGATTGAATTGAATTGAATTTGAATATCGCATTTGAATAGGGGTGTACACTGACCCCAGTTGAGTAGTTCAGAATTAACAGCCTGATATGACTTGAGAACAAATCAGAACCTCACCTTGGAAATCTTAAGCTTCGCAACTCCTCATTGACTTATCATTGGAAATCAACAAATGGCTGCAACGTTTTGGCCAGAATTGGATGAAATTTGCAGGCATAGTTACCCCTTCTGAGGTGGTGAAGCATGCCAAATGTCAGGTAGGTGCAATAGTTTTATGCTAAGTGTTGTATGCACAGAAATTGTCCACATCATAGAGGCGCCCCTAAGTAAAAAAAAAAACACAACCCTGCAAAATTTCAGGACAGGTTCAGCAGTACAATAATGTCATGCTGTTGTGACTACTGTCCTACTGGAATGTTGCAATGCCTCATAGGATCTGGTACATTTCCTCCAGCCCAGGGCTTGTTTAATTTAAGCAGTAATGATTTTCAGAGTGGTGTGTATTCTGCACCAGTGAATTCAGCAACTCGAGTATCAGTTTTTCAAAGGGAGGGTTGTGAGGAGAAGCAGGGCTCTAGCCAGTGGGTATACAAAGAGTATAGTTAATGCCCAGTGAAACCTCAGAAGCCATAGGAATTGTTTCCAGAAGCCTAGATTTTGTGCTTCTCCATAGCGCCTTCCCTATAACCAACCAAAGAGAAATAAGTTATATAAAATATGTAAGACTATTTGTTTAATTTGCATAATTTATAGAGGATGCAGAATTTTGAAATGTTGGCATAAACACAGTCCTGCCCGTGTTTTCCTCTAGAATGAAGCCCCTGTGCATGTGTGAGTGAGAGTTATGTGCACCCAACCACCACCGCCCCACACAAATAAGACCCATTAGGTCAACCCTGGTAAAGTAATACAGGTTATAAAACAAATCTACATCCAAATAACCCAAGAAATCATAGTCACTCCATGTCAATTTCAGGAACATGCAATATTCGTTCCGTGTTGCCCTTTTTGACATGGCTTGTGTGCTCCTGCTCTCTTTTTTTTCCAGCACAGTCTCAAGGAAGGGATTAGATCTTTTGCTTCCATTTTCAATTATCCCTGGTTTATTATGCCCAAACCCAGAACTGTGGTTAATCTTAATTATGGTTTAGGGCAGGGTTGAGCAATTTGTAGCCCTCCAGATGTTTTGGCCTAGAGCTCCCATCAATCCTAACCAGCATAGCAAATAGTGAGGGATTATGGGAGTTGTAGTCCTCCAGATGTTTTGGCCTACAAGTTGCCCACCCCTGGTTTAGGGAAATAAGTTTGGATCATGAGTCATGTTGTGAGGTTAGCTTGTTTCCCTAAATCATAAGAAGGCTGACCGCTGTAAACAGGTAACTAGTTAGTTGGAAATAAAAACAAAAAGCTTCTGATTTCTTCCTTGCTGCTGTTCTGGGGGCGGGGGGGGGGGGGAGCTCACAAGCCCAAAACTTGTTCATATACCACAAAACCATAGTTTAGTGTTACTCCTGAACACAACTTTTGTCTCTTTCCTGTTATAGAGGCGTGCTGGCCAGTGGAGAATAAGGCAGCTGTGCTCTGAAGCAAAAAATAGGTTAAAATTTTGTCAACCCAAGGCTTTGAAAATTAAGTGTAATAACTCCAATGAAGTGGACACCTAAGGGTTTTTATTGTGCAATTACCTTGACTTATTCACAGAATAAGTCCAGATTATGGGGGTCCAGATGTTGCCAACTCCCAGTTGTTTAGTCGTTAAGTCGTGTCCGACTCTTCGTGACCCCATGGACCATAGCACGCCAGGACTTCCTGTCCTCCACTTTCTCCCGGAGTGTGCTCAAGTTCATATTCATTGCATCGGTGATGCTATCTAGCCATCTCATCCTCTGCCGTCCCCTTCTCCTTTTGCCTTCAATCTTTCCCAGCATCAGGGTCTTTTCCAGGGAGTTTTCTCTTCGCATTAGGTGGCCAAAGTATTTCAGCTTCAGCTTCAGTATCTGTCCTTCCAATGAGCAGTCAGGGTTGATTTCCTTTAGGATTGACTGATTTGACCTCCTTGCAGTCCAGGGGATTCGTAAGAGTGTTCTCCAGCGCCACAGTTCGAAAGCATCGATTCTTTGGCGCTCAGCCTTCCTTATAGTCCAGCTCTCACAGCCATACATTACTACTGGGAAAACCATAGCTTTGATTATATGAACCTTTGTCAGCAAGGTGATGTCTCTGCTTCTTACTATGCTGTCTAGGTTTGCCATAGCTTTCCTCCCAAGGAGCAAGCGTCTTTTAATTTCATGGCTACAGTCACCGTCTGCGGTGATCTTGGAGCCCAAGAAAGTAAAATCTGTCACTGCTTCCATTTCTTCCCCTTCTATATGCCAGGAAGTGATGGGGCCAGATGCCATGATCTTCATTTTTTTAATGTTGAGTTTCAAACGAGCTTTTGCACTCTGCTCTTTCACCCTCAACAAGAGGCTCTTTAGATCACTTTCTGCCATTAGGGTGGTATTGTCTGCGTATCTGAGGTTGTTGATAATTCTCCCAGCAATCTTAATTCCGACCTGTGATTCATCCAACCTGGCGTTTCTCATGATGTACTCTGCATATAAGTTAAATAAGCAGGGCAACAATATGCAGCCTTGTCGTACTCCTTTCCCAATTTTGAACCAATCCGTTGTTCCATGTCCGGTTCTTACTGTTGCTTCTTGACCCTCGTACAGGTTTCTCAGGAGACAGGTAAGGTGGTCTGGGACTCCCATCTCTTTCAGAATTTGCCACAGTTTGTTGTGATCCACACAATCAAAGGCTTTAGCGTAGTCAATGAAGCAGAAAGAGACGTTTTTCTGGAATTCTCTTGCTTTCTCCATGATCCAGTGAATGTTGGTGATTTGATCTCTAGTTCCTCTGCCTCTTTGAAACCCAGCTTATACTTCCGGTAGTTCTCGGTTCACATACTGCTGAAGCCTAGCTTGTAGGATTTTGAGCATAACCTTGCTGGCATGTGAAATGAGCGCAATTGTGCGGTAGTTTGAACACTCTTTGGCATTGCCCTTCTTTGGAACTGGAATGTAAACTGACCTTTTCCAGTCTTGTGGCCACTGTCGAGTGTTCCAAATGTGTTGGCATATTGAGTGCAGCACTTTAACAGCATCGTCTTTTAGGATCTTAAATAGCTCAGCTGGAATACTGTCATCTCCACTAGCTTTGTTGTTAGTAATGCTTCCTAAGGCCCACTTGACTTCACTCTCGAGGATGTCCGGCTCAAGTTCAGTGACTGCACTATCATGGCTATCAGGGACATTAAGATCTTTCCTGTATAGTTCTTCTGTGTATTCTTTCCACCTCTTCTTAATCTCATCTGCTTCTGTTAGGTCCCTGCCTTCTTTGTCCTTTATCATGCCCATCTTTGCACAAAACGTTCCCTTGAGATCTCCGATTTACTTGAAAAGATCTCTAGTCTTTCCCATTATATTATTTTCCTCCATTTCTTTGCATTGTTCATTTAAGAAGGCCTTCTTGTCTCTCCTTGCACTTCTCTGGAACTCTGCATTCAGTTGGATATATCTTCGCCTTTCTCCCTTGCTTTTCACTTCCCTTCTTTCCTCAGCTACTTATAAAGCCTCATCAGACAGCCACTTTGTTTTCTTGGATTTCTTTTTCTTTGGGATGGATTTAGTTGCTGAACAACGTTATGGACCTCTGTCCATAGTTCCTCAGGCACTCTGTCTATCAGGTCTAATCCGTTAAATCTATTCATCACTGTGTATTCATAAGAGATATGATTTTGGTCATACCTGAATGGTTTTGTTCATATGACTATGGTCATACCATAGTGGTTTTCCCTACGTTCTTCAATTTAAGCCGAAATTTTGCCATAAGAAGCTCATGATCTGAGCCGCAGTCAGCTCCAGGTCTTGTTTTTACTGACTGTATAGAGCTTCTCCATCTTTGGCTGCAAAGGACATAATAAATCTGATTTCAATATTGACCATCTGGTGATGTCCATGTGTAGAGTCGCCTCTTGTGCTGTTGGAAAAGAGTGTTCGCTCTGATCAGCGTGTTCTCTTGGCAAAACTCTCTTAGCCTTTGTCCTGCTTCATTTTGTACACCAAGGCCATGCTTGCCTGTTATCCCGGTTATTTCTTGACTTCCTACTTTGGCATTCCAATCCCCTATGATGAAAAGGACATCTTTTTTTGATGTTAGTTCTAGAAGGTGTTGTAGGTCTTCATAGAACCGATCAACCTCAGCTTCCTCGGCATCAGTGGTTGGGGCATAGACTTGAATTACTGTGATGTTGAATGGTTTGCCTTGGATTCGTACTGAGATCATTCTATCGTTTTTGAGATTGTACCCCAGTACTGCTTTTCTCACCCTTTTATTGACTATGAGTGCTACTCCATTTCTTCTAAGGGATTCTTGCCCGCAGTAGTAAATATGATGGTCACCTGAATTAAATTCGCCCATGCTTGTCCATTTTAGTTCGCTGATTCCCAAGATGTCGATGTTCAATCTTGCCATCTTATGTTTGACCACCTCCAGCTTACCTTGATTCATTGATCTTACATTCCAGGTTCCTAAACAATATTGTTCTTTACAGCATCGGATTTTCTTTTCACCACCAGACACATCCACAGCTGAGTGTCCTTTCAGCTTTGGCCCAGCCACTTCACTCTTTCTGGCACTACTTGGAAATACCCTCTGCTCTTCCCCAGTAGTATATTGGACACCTTCCGACCTGAGGGGCTCATCTTCCAGCGTCATATCTTTTAGCCTTGTGATACATTCCATGCAGTTTTCTTGGCAGGAATACTGGAGTGGGTTGCCATTTCCTTCTTCAGTAGACCACATTTTGTCAGAACTCTCCACCATGACCTGTCCGTCTTGGGTGGCCCTGCACGGAATAGCTTATGGCTTCACTGAGTTATGCAAGCCCCTTCGCCACAACAAGACAGTGATCCATGAAGGGGAACTCCCAGTTGTACCCCTCCCATATTTTCCCACTGCTGCTTCTATCTTTTTGATTACCACATAAAATCCAGTAAGGACAAAAAGTTGGAATAGCTGCACAATGCCTTATGATCCATAGCACTAAGAGACCTCCATCTGGAAGCACCCAAACCCATTCAGTCTACCAACTTAGATGATAATTCCACGGAGTCAGAGATCTCCACTAGATGGTGCTAGTAATCTTTACTCATTGTAGTATCCTCCAGGTGGAGGGTCTCTACATGGGTGCGGGGGGGAGGGGGAGAGAAAAAAAGAGGTGTGTGTTTGGGGGGGGGGATTTCCTGCCTGATGAATGCAAGCTTAAATTTTGTTAACACTTAGGTCGTACAAGTTAATGACCGAGAGTTGGATCATACTTCAAATGAAATACTGGATATTTGTAACTCAGTACATGTCAGAATTGCATGCTAGATTTCAAGTGCAACAGTGGAGTTATAGGTGTTATAACTAAGACAGGATAGTGGCATTTTGTGTGGTAGCCCATGTTAGAGCAGGGTCTGGCAAAAAGTAGATGGGATCTACTGAGAGCTGCAACAGTTTCTGACTTCTCAGTGTTTAGCAGTAACAACTAAAAGGCTGACTAAAGGGGCAATCCTACTCATGTTTATACAAAAAAGTCCTTCCGGTATGGCTGGGGAACGGAGGGAGATGTAGGACGTTCTTTCTGTCTAAGCATGTAGGATTGCACTCTACAATAATAAATTAGGCTGCTAAAATCCAGATAGCTTGGGGGAAAGCAAGGACTAGACTTTTGTTTGATGGGACAGTGAGGTAACTTCTATTGAACACAAATTCCTAGGCTGACCATGTGCTCGGAAGCATCCTGTTCTTTAATTCTAAAGATGCATCTGCTCCCTGAGTCACTATTTTGCACTTGGTTCTGGCTGGTAAACCTAGTAAAAAAAATAAGTAGATCCTGCAAATCCAGTGTCTGCCCACCGCTGGGGTTCAGTGAGGAGGAGGAGAGGGATTCTGGTACCACTCATAGGGGTAAGAGGGTGCAGTGCCCCCTCCCTCCAGATTCCAGTTATGATGCCATTCTGAGAGGAGCAGCAGCAGGGTTGCTGTGCTGCGTCTGCCCCGGCTGTCTCTGCTTTCAGTTTCCAGCAACACAGGCAAGGCTCAGGACAGGACAGTTGGTGTTTTAGGGAAATGCAGATGGGGCTGTGAAACTGATTGTATCAGCAGTGCAATTCATTAAGGTTTAGAATGGTGTGTGTGTGTGTGTGTGTGAGTGAGAGAGAGAGAGAGAATCATTCACATGGGCACACACACGGGCACGCACCTTTAAGAATGCCAGTTTTAGCTCTCGCAGGAGGCCCAAGTAGAACCTCTTCCCATCTCTATCTTAGTGTTGGCCTTGGAGCTGAGACAGTGTGCCATGCAGCTCCACAGAAGTTAGTGTTTTCTCATGTATAGTATAAATAAAGAAACCTCTTGTGAAGGTACCTCAACCTATTGTGCATTGCCTGTAGAGCAGAAGGGCCATTACAGGGGTGAAGGGAGCCATGGAAAGAACTGAGGGTTCCAGCTGTGGGTGGAAAGACATTGTCTGGGCACCAGTTCTATCCAACGAGAAACATCAGAAGGGCAGACCTGGTATGCAAATTTCTCAGAGGCGCCATCTCCCTATCTAGACCTGATGCCCAGGCCTTATCGCTACTCAGTCACCAAATCTACCAGAGATGGTAGACTTGTTATCTGATGCTATTAGGGCTTTTTATTAAAATGTGCAACCGTACACAAAATGTACAATTCAAGGAAAAGTATCTATTCCAAAAGAACTTTGCTGTATTTCAAAATTCAAGCCATGCAAAAATTATATTGTTAGCTGATGTAAAGAGTGGCTGATAACAATGTGAATAAAGAGTGGTCCAGGCTCCTCTAGAACCCTAAAACCTGATCGAGCAGACTTCTCCTCCCACTGCTAAAGACACTCTCCACAGACTCCACTGCTACTCTCTGGAGCTGCCTTCCCCACTCTGGTGCCCTTCAGATGTTTTGGACTTCACATCTCCAATCAGCCCCAGCCAGCATGGCCAGTGGTCCAGCATGCTGGGGCTCTAGTCCAAAACATCTGGAGGGCACTAGGTTGGGGAAGACTGTTCTAGGGAGTGTTCACCAATGTTTCCAAGATGAAGGGACTCATTCTAGGATGATTCATGTGAAGTTGTTGATGTTATGATAAGGCCAGTGATGCCATAAAATATACGTTATGATGTTCTTAGTTGTACTGTGTTTCTGTATTTGGGATTCTTCCCCCTTGTTCCTATGTGTGTGTTTTTAGTCTCTCACTCCGAATCAAATTTTGTTGGAGTCCATGATGCTTCCGGAATATAACACTCTTCTGCATTAGTGCTGTTCAGTTCCCAGGGTCTTCTACTACTCTGTAGAAGAAAGTTTACAAACTGCTGTAAAGCTTTGTCCCCACCCACCCAGAAAAATTCCAGTGGACTGCCCATCCCAGCCTTCCCCAACCTGGTGCCTTCTCAAAGTTTTAGCTCCAGCCAACATGGCCAGTGGTCAGGAATTCTGGGAGTTGTAGTTAAAACATCTGGAGAGCACCATGTTCAGGACAGCTGGCATACACACATGCTAGAGCTGGCTGTAAGGGACCTAAGTTTTGCAGAACACATAGCTCCCACAAATGTGCAAACAAGCCATCTACAAGGGCAGGTTGCAGAACACCTTCGTGTAGACGAGACGAGAGATGCCTCGCAGACAGCCAGCACATGTAAATGTAAAGCCCACATGTGGGGCAACCTGCACATTAAACTTCTCTTTATTCCTACGGCTCTAATATTATAAAAAGGATTTTTAAAACTTAACTACTGAATACTCACAGTTGCTATTCATGGATGTTTCATATTCATTTGACAGTACTAGTAAGTGTCTCTTTTCCCACAACAGCTGCAGGAAAGCCATGCTGGAAAGCTACTTCTCTAGCTAAAACCTTCCAAGTAATTTACATTTTAATGTTTCAGTATGATGGATTCTACATGTGTGCAGGGAGTTGGCCTAGCCGGTCATAGTGTCCTCCTAGGAACGTATGATTTAATTTTAATCTGAACTAGGTATCATGCATTCATTTGTATTGATGAACTAGATATTAAAATACCCTAATTCAAATTTAGTTAGCTGAATTTCAAATGAATGTGCAAGTTCTTTAATTGATCATTATGTATTTTTCATCTAAAAAATGATTAATCTTTAAAAAATATGACTGACTGCTCAGATATTTTTATGAATTGTATGACACAAAATAACCACATTTTATATAAAATTACGCTTGCATGAAAGGAGTGGAATAGGCAGGATGTAGTCCACGGGGGTTATGCGTCTCTGCTGCTCACAACAGTGTCCTGCGAGGGAAAAGGCCTTGCCTTCCTGCAGCTGGAGACCGGGAGACGCCCCTGGTACTTCCTCCCATTGTGCCAATAAGTTAAGAGCTGTAGTGGATCATCCTGGAAGCATGAATTTAAATTTCCCCTCATACTACAATTTAGAAAAGTGGAGCAACATAAGGACAACTTTGATTCTGAAACAGCATCCTTTGAAGGAACCAAATTTCCTGGCTTCACAGTTGGCTTTGTTTATTCAAAGATGCATCAGTTAGAGTTCTTGTTCTCTTGCACTCTCACCTTCCCTAGACACCAAGGTAATGGGCTCTGATAACTATTTGTATGTCAAGTTTGTTATGGTAAAGCACTGGATTTAAAATCAAAATGTTTAAGAGGAATTATGGGATGGTTCTTAGTCCCCCTAACTATGGCATGCAGCACTGGGAAACTAGGGGCGCAATCCTATGCATGTTTAAACAGAGAAAAGGCCTACAGCTCCCAGCATCTGCCACCTCTGGTGGAGGTGGATCATGAGAAGTTTTGATGATTAGGCTCAGGGAAAGTGTGCCCTACTGCATGCTCCCCATGACCCCATCCAAGCCTCTGTGATCCTTTAGGTGAGGGTTGGCTGAGCATGCTGAGCTGACTTCTACTCTGGAAATGAACATTGCTGTATTCAAGCTGGGCCCACCAGGGGAACCCAGTTCACGTCCCACAGACATGTGAAGTACTAAGTTTGTGATGCGCTCTGTGTGTGTGTGTGTGAGAGAGAGAGAGAGAGAGAGAGAGAATGGGAGCAGGGAGGGTCAGGCAAAAGGAGGCAGTCCAGCAGGTTTTTGATAGGTTCATGAGATGCAAGCTGCTAGCTGCTGCTCACATCCTCAATGCCCACCAGAAGTTCTATCACAAATTCTCAGAGGGCTGAGATGAGCAAAGAGCAGATCCCCATCTAAAACCGACCACACAAGGGTTTCAGATGGGCTCAGGGAATGCGGCCTTATTCAGCCATTATCAATTGTGCCTTTGGGCCTGCCCACTGCCTTTTAATTGTTTATAACAATAACCAATCAGAATGTAGAACCAGAGATACAAATAATTGTAAGGAACGCTCATGCTCTGAAATACGGAAACTGCCCCCTCTGCTCGCTTCCTACCGTAACTTGCCTATTGCCATCTTTCTCTAAAATTTAGAGATATAAATAGTCAGGAAGCATAATTCCAGAAACGGTTAGGCTGGCATAATTTTAAAAAATAATAAGTTGTTAGCATTTGTTATCTGCTTTGTTTTTACCCCCTGGGGATCATTGTTATCTTGTTTTCAAGGTTTTCTGTGAGCTTAAAACCTCCCCTTTAAAATAAATACCTCAAGTGGTTCCCAAATGTTGCACTTTTACCCTTTAAGAAAAGTGTTTTAAAAAACACAAGAGTTAGTCAGCATTGGGTGGGACTGGAGATTACTTGCTGGGACAGACACAGATAATTAATCACGTTTCTCTATGTTTTAACATAGCAGGTGATGGCTCCCCTGTCCATTCAATTCAATTCAATTCAGGTGGTTTCTTCCCCCAAGGTATTACAGCGAGGGAGTCTTAGCTTTGATCTCTTGTGCTTCAGTGTTCCCCCTGGCAAACACAGACAATTTTTTAAAAACAAAAACAAAAGCTCAAAGAGCAAGAAGACAATGAGGCATCTTTATGCTGTATTGTTGTGCCATTCTGCTCCATTTCCCGCACTCTGCTTGGGCCATTAGGTGAATACTGCAATCCCAGCAGCTTCAGAATGATGTTGGCAGCCCGCTAGCACATTGCTAGATTGAAGCAGACTCTTGTCCTATCTTGGAGCTCCTTCACACTGAGCTTTTACCCTGAGATTGAGATTGCTCCTTCATGGAAGTTTGCAGGCTCTTTACATCATGCCATGATTATTCAAGGCATCTCCTGCACTAAATGCCCTTTGTTCTGTTTTTAAAATAGATCACAGATAATGAGCTATCAAATTGCCCCATTGTGTTCCGCTTCAATTTCTCCCTGAAAAGAGTAAAAGCTAAAAGTCGTGATCCTGCATTTAAAATGGAAGCAGAAAGCTGTGTTTTAAATGCAGAGCACCTTTGGGCCCAGCTCCTCAGAGTCCTTGTGCCATGGTTGGCAGTCAAAGAAGAGAGAGACAATGGAATTCATTAGTAGTGTGTCTGGAGGAGGATATTGTTAAAGGCAGCATCACAGAGATCATTGGGGAAATCTGTTCCTTCTAGATCCAGTGCTACCGTTGACTCCAATGCCCTAGAAGGGTATGCAAGGACTCCATCTGACCTCTGTGGGTTTGTCATTAATGATGTACAGCTACTTTCCCCTGATTTTAATTTTGTACATTCTGGGAAGACTTAAGTGGCACAGCATCATGTACTATAAAGCCAGCCATGATAATAGCACCTTGTCTTGTCCCAGAGAGATGCAAATGGATACAGAGGGCAAAAAAATCTCCTAGCCAAGGTTCATTCATAGTGTGTTAAACAAGGTCACCTTTTATAAGGGCCGCAAGGAGGTCCACAAGGTACTGGGCTTCTTGCCATAAGGGATAGACAAGATTGCAAAAGAGGAAAGGTGTCTTTTATGCTCCAGCTGCAGTAGAAGTGCTGTGTCTGAACTGGAGGTTTATTCCTGTGGCATAAGCTTATACCCTGACCTGGCACAACTGGGATGCCAACATCTGCCTTGCTTCACAGTATGGACAAGATACTAAATACGTAAACAATACAGAGCACCTCTGAGGCACAGGCAGCAGGTGCCCGAGCCTGTACAAAGCTCAACCCTTTGTATCTCATCCCCGCTTAGAGGACAGCGGAATCTCTTCCTTACAGCTCCCATTGGGCTGGATTTCCCTTTGCCTGGGCATCCCAAATGGCACTGTATTTTCCCTGATACATCAGACTGGAGATGGTGAGAAAATCTAGAGCCCTGATGGAAAACAGATTGAAGAGGACACCCAACTTTAATGAACCTAGGAAAAGCTCATATACATTACACACTTGCAAAATCCCAGGAATGTGTCCAACATTCCTGCCAAAAGTTGATTAGGCAGCCAGAAATCTTCCCACTGACCTAGGTATCTCTTTTCAAATCTACATGTAGAAGACTGTGCCCTCCCTACACCTACACACACACCCCTTTGACGCAGAAGTTCTTATCCTTTGACCATGCTGCAGGCCAATAAAACAATGGAGGGAGCAATCCTATGGCCGCTAGACAACAGCTAGACAGCCATAGGATATTCTGTTTTCCAGGAGCCGACCTCCCCGCACTTCTGCGCTGCCTCCGAGGCAGCACGGAACAGCCCCATCCTCCACGCTCGAAAGAGGAGAGCAGAGCGGCTGACAAGGGGCATGTCTGAGGGCATTCTGGGCCGGGGAGGGCAGAACTGCCTGTACGACACATCCAATGTGTTGTACAGCAGCCTTCTCCCCTGCTCAGCCCTCCTGCAGCTAGATAGCCACAATTGGCTGTCTAGCCGAAATGCAGGGCAGGAGAGGCACGGAGGAAATGATCCCCTCCGTGCTTCTCCTGACCGGCTTTGGGTAGGCGGTTGCCTCTGAGTTCAGAGGCGGCCGCCTATCTGGATAGGATTGCGCCCTTAAGGTACAATCCTATGCATGTTTAGACAGAAAAAAGTGCTCCAACTCCTAGCATTCCCCAGCCAGCTATGGCTGACTGGGGAATGCTGGGAGTTGGAGCACTTTTTTCTGTCTAAACATGTATAAGATTGCACCATTATTATTTTAATGGTTGCATTTATGCTGAGCTGAATACATTCCTAAATCTATATTAAATATAAAATAAAACCTGCCAAGTTTTGCTAAGTTGTGCCACATACCAGGAGAGAATGCACAATTTTGGGTGGTTGTTGTTTTAATTGATTTTAGTTTTAATTGAGTTGCTTCCTTCTAAAACTGTTTTCCAAAGTTTAGGGTACAATCCTATGCATGTTTGCCTAGAAGTAAGCCCCACTGAAAACAGTGGAACTTACTTCTGAGTAGACATGTATAACGGTGTACTGTGTGTGGTAAATTAATTTGCTAAGGAGCTAACGCTGTTTCAAGGATCTCTCATTTAAGTTCTTTCAGTGCTTACTTTGCTTCTCTCCAAAACAACAATAAGATTGCTTAAGAAAACAGTAAACCTTTTATTTTCTGAGAGTAAGCTGTAAAGGAAAAAGAAACCAAAGTGGTAGAGAGATAACAGAAGACTTCCCAGATCTGGTTACTTTGACAATGCAAGAGATCCAATTATTGTTGGTATGAAGTAGTAATCCCAAACATCAAACTCTGATATAAATTATTTCAGGACTGGAGTTGCTCTAACATCAGCTCTCTGTCTTCTTGGCAGGAGTTCCAGAAAATATGCGGCATGCACATAGCTCCCAAATGGTTAAATTCTGGCTCACCCAAAGCCAAGTCAGACAACCACTTAGGAGTAATAAGGAGCAATTTTCTGAATATTACAGCTTTATAAAAGCAAGACCACATACATCCTACAGTGAAGATGTGAAACTAAAATTCACCTGGCTTGAGTTGACACTGCAATCACAGACGAAAGCAGTTCAGTTTTGAACTCATTAATAAAACACACAGCAGGCCTAGCAAAGGGCCAATCCATGTCTGTTGCAGTATTGAGAGTGGAGAGGAGGGAATGAGGTAGAAACAGATGGACACGCCTGCCATGGATGCTTAGCTCACCCCCCTCATTCAAGTACATTATGTAGGATTAGGAGCCGAGAAAACCATTCAAGCGTGGAGCCATACACCATCACGTGAGGTGCTGTTTTAGAGCCTTTGTGGTTTCCAGGAACGGCAAGAGAAAGACAATATTTAAACAAGATAGCAGTCACAAAAGGAAAGGATTAGGGAAACAAGGCATTTTGCTATTTCCTCTTGGTATCGACTGGGTCACAAGATAAAGGCACTGTGCCCTAGGGAGCACTTCTAAAGTGTCTGGCCCTGAGAGGCCATTTGTAATTTGGACATCCATGATCCTCTTTCAGGAGCAGCCCAGTCATTATGCTATCTCCCCCCCACACCTTCTTCCCATCTTTCTCTGTCCTGTTCCTTTAATGCATGGAAGCCAAGATCAGCCTTTTACCAAAGCATTGTCAGGACGCTGGTGTCATGAAGGAATGAATAGATATTAGCAAACCTCTGGAGAGCACAACACGCAAAGGTTCAGTGTGAAGTGAAAAATATGAAGATTATTATTTTTGTTAATAAGCCCATAGGACCTAACCATAATAAGCTTCTACAACTGAACTGTTTGATTTAATTATTTCAGAAGACTTCTCTGGGGACAGTAGCACAGCAGGGCAGCAGCTTGATCAAAATGAGTGGGCAACAAAAGCAAAACAAAACCCAACAACCTAGTATTGCTTCTGATACAGCTGGAGTAAAAATTACCCAGAGAAATGACTGATCTGACATGAAATATCATGGAAGGAATGAGAAGATTTCTCTCCCTCTCTCTTTTGCTTTCTTAAAGGCCAAACATCCATAATGATTTTCACAGTGCATAATACACCTCATTTTAGCATCACCATGAACCTCTGAAGTTAAGAACAAGAGCCTTGTAAAACTTGGCGTAGCTCCAATCAGGAACTTCTCCCCTGGAAGGTCAGCTTAGATATAGGGCTAAGCTCCACTCACAAAATGTCCTGCCAGCAAATTCTTTTTCCAGAACTGCCCTTCCTGCCATATTTCTCTTTCTTCTCTACATTGGCAATGGGGGGCGGGGTGGGGGGGGGCGAGATTTGGCCCAGAAACCTTTAGCTGGTCACCCCTTTCATATGGTCTTTGGCCAACAGAGAGCTTTATGAGTTCTTTGTTTCTGAACTCTAAACTATTCCACGTTGGGGAACTGCATGACTCCAACCTTGTAGGAACTCCACTAGATGCAGACTGCAGTTAGTTTCCAGGTGCAGTTCAAAGTAAGTGGCTTGGGGAGGGTCTCTCATGATACAAGCTCTCCCTCTTGTCTCAGCCAGCCAGCCAGGAAGATCCTGGCTCTGAAAGGAATCGCTGTGGAGCTGGGAGAAGAGTTTTCTCAACTGTTGCCTTGGCCTGACAGAATTTCTCTCATGTTCTCTGTATGCTCTATGTTGTTAGCTTCCAGGAAATCAGTTAAGACCATTCTTTTTGAGAAAACCTCTTATGTGGGTAGGCAGACACACCTTGAAACCATGCATGATCTCCCCTGGGAAACGAGAGGAGCTAAATTCTGCTAACAGTCTCTAGGGCCACCCTGATAAGTTGTCAACGCTGTCCATGGCTTTGGAATATTTGAGACTCGTTAATGGGTCCGGATTTGAGCTGGATCACCTGTGCTGGCAGAAGTGGACTTCCCCTACCCACAGCAGCCCCTCCACCCCCAGCCCCACCCCTGCAAATGCCACATCGATATTCAGGAGACCCTGCTGAATGGGGTGAGCTGGGGGGGAGGGGATCCCCAAAATTGGGAGAGGACATTCTGCTAGTAAGGCCCTTCCTCTCGAGGAAAGGCCCCTCCTCTTGCAAAAAGGCAGATCCTGGATCCAACCCTATGAACGTTAGGGCCAAACTAGACATCAGAACCACTGGGGGTGAGGAAGAGTGTTGGCATCAATGGTGGCTTCCCTCCAGATGCAAATAGCATATAGCATATAAGCAGCTGGGGTGGAGGGAGTGTTCATCAAGACCCCAGCAGGGAGGAAAGGCCAAATTCTCCCTCCCTCCCTTCCCACTTCCTCTGGTTCTGATGCCATACAGGCTTCCCTGGGACTGATATTTACATAACAAAAAATGTGTTCTTTATTTCCATGTTTCATATTTTTAAGGCTTGACAGGGTAAGGAGAAGATCTTCCTTGAGCCATTTAAATACTTCACAGTGTACACCAATAAACATTCCTACAAACTTGTCTTTGCAAAGCAAGTAAAAGTAATATTTAAATGCTATCAGCACAGCGTGAATTACCCACATGCCTCAGAGATATATGCTATCCATGGGAAACTGCCTGGGTAATTATGGGTTGCTGAGGTCTTTTTCTGAGGTAACTTGCTGAAAAACTCAGCTCAAAAGCATTAAAAAATAAAATAACCAGCGGTAATGTTAATGGGACAAATTCTCCCTTTAAAAACTCTATTTTAAATGGCAAAAATGTTGCTGTCTATCATGAAATGACCACTGTTAAGAGGATTTTCTCATGCGCTTAGAAGCAGGGCCTAACCCTTTCCTGATAATCACTTCTGTGTATACTGTAAGGCAGCCTTCCCAACCTCATGCCCTCCAGACATGTTGGGCTGCAACTTTCATCGTTCCAATCCATCATACTGGCTGGGAATGATGGGAGTTGCAATCCAACACATCTAGAGGGCACCAGGTTGGGGGAAGCTGCTGTAAGGAAACCATTTAAACTGCACACAGTATTCACATTGATGGCAACAGATGTGTATTTTGTGAGTTCAAAAGTAAAGTGCAAATTGGTTCTTCAGTCTTTATCTGTTTGCAAATCTTCCCTAAATCATCATTTTTTCCTGCGTCCCCCAAGCTCCCTTATTTTCTAGGCGGGAAGAATAAACCCTTCAAACTGAATGACCTTGAACTGAGGTAGTGCAGCCTCATATACAAAAAGGCCCAGGCCTTCTCAAGCAGCAAACAGCAAGTGCCCTTTCAGCAGCAGGGTCAGTGCACAAAGCAACAGGCCACATGGAGAGGGCCGAGAGGCTCTTGGCCTGCCCCTTGGCTTGGTTTGGAAGGCTGCTGTAAAGCCCTTCAGGTTACAAGAGGCAACTTGGTTAGCCTGAGTTCTTTGAGGGATGAGAGTGAAGGCTGTTGCAGAAAGCAGGAAAACATTGCATAAAACGGAGCATGGATGTATATGCACTAGCTCCAGACTAGGATGATCAAAGAAGCCAAAACAGATAGCCACCTTTTCTCCCCAGTGCAGCACATCCTTATATCAGAGCCAATGTTAACTCCCCTCATACGGGTGTTTCGGGCTCTCCATCTGCCCTAGCCAGCATGGTCAATGGGCAGTGATGATGGGGTTGTAGTCCAAAACATTTTGAGGGCACCTCCCTGCCACCCCATAAATTGCCCCCCGCAGTGTTTCTCAAACTATGAGATCCAACACAGATTCAGAAGAAAGATTTCAGCCCCCTGGCACAGATGCCATGTTCCACCTGAATAACACCTGCATAGCACATTCTGCTCATGGTTGAAACTACAGTGTGGTGGTGCCACCCAGCGCATGGCACATTTCCTTCCTTTTCTTTTTGATGGATGATAAGAGCAGATAACTTAAGGGAACTGTGGGCTGGTTTGGAAGGTCTGGCGTAGTATACAAGTTTGGGGACAGATTTTTTCTAAATGAAAGTACACAACCATCCTGTGTTCCACAGTATGCTCAGTATCTTCATTTCTATATGAAATGGTAGTTCAACCTTCCACAAGCTGGCACCCTCCAGATAGGTTGGCCTACAACTCCCATTATCCCCATCCAGCATGGATGATGCTGGCTGGGGCTGAAGGAAGATGTAGTCCAACGCATCTAGAGGGCACCAGGTTGGGGAAGGCTTGACTTGAGATTCCCATTTTAGGACAATGTGGCACATATAAGATTCAAGGCCAATAGACACCTTTTCCTTGTAGTTGGAGCAGGATTCATGCCCATATTTCATTTTAAAGCATTTAGTATCACTATTTAGCCTTTATTAAGCACTTTTTGAGAGGCTTTCACATACATTATCTCAGTAATCCTTATGAATAGCCCTGTAAGGCAGGCCAGTTTTATCCCCATAAGAACATAAGAAGAGCTACGCTGGATCAGACCAAGGGTCCATCTAGTCCAGCATTCTGTTCACAGTGGCCAACCACAAAACCACAAGCAGAACACAAGTGCAACAGCACCCTCCTGCCCATGTTCCCCAGCAACTGGTGTACATAGGCTCACTGCCTCCGGTACTGGAGGTGGCACATAGCCATCAAGCCTAGTAGCCATTGATAGCCTCCTCCAGAAATATGTCTAACCCCCTTTTAACACCATCCAAATTGGTGGCCACCGCTACATCTTGAGGTAGCAAATTCCATTGTTCAACTATGCACTGTGTGAAGAAGGACTTCCTTTTATCTGTCTTCGATCTCCCACCAGTGAGTTTCATGTTATGACCTTGGGTTCTAGTATTATGTGAGAGGGAGAAAAAAATAGGGCATTGAAGGGACCCCCAGATCCGAAGGGGAAGCCACTCTGTGGCTTCCAAGGCAGGCCCAATTCAGCTCAGGCAGATTCGGGGGGGCCCCAACCCGACTCAGCCCAGAACCTGAAGCGGGATTCAGATGTTGAACCCCGCTTTGGGTCCCTCCCTGACGCCCCCGTGCAAACCCCCTTGCCGCCGCCACCCTCGACACCACCTCCTCCGCCACCTTCGTTGTCCTCGCCACCATCCTTGCTGCCGCCAACTGCTGAGGCCTGGACGTGCTTGGCAACTCTTACTGCAGGGAGTCGCCATTTTTAAAATGGCAACCTCCTGGAACTACCTGGAGGTTGCCACTTTAAAAACAGCAACTCCCTGCAGTAAGAGTCGCCTCATGCGTCCAGGCCTCAGCAGTTGGTAGCGGCGAGGGCGGCGGCGCAGTGGCTGCAGAGAAGGCGGCAGAGGCGAGGAGAAGGCAGTGGTGGAGAAGGCAGCTCAGGTAAGGACCTGGAGGCGCTTGGGGGGCTGGGCCGGCGGGGCGAAGCTCCAAAGCGCACCGAGTGCTTTGGAGAGCCCCCAACCCACTCTGAGTCGCTTCATGCCTCCTCCGCTTCGCCTCAGAAGGGGCACAAAGTGACCCAAAGCAGCCCGCTTCAACTCAGGGTTCGGGGCTTGGGCCGAAGCGGTGCACAGCCCTAGAAAAAGGTCTTCCTCTTGCAGTATGATGTGGGAGAGCAGGCTGAGGCTGAGCGATGGTAGCTTTCCAGTTGAGGCCCAGCTACTGAGCGAGAGTTGAACTGTGGACTTCCTGATTCATGGTCTAGGCTTATGCAACTCAGTCCTATGCATGTTCTTTCTAGTTCAATGGGATTTAGTCCCAAGAAACTGTGCATAGGATTGAAGCCTTACAGCACAACTCTATGCATATTTACTTGGAAGTAAATCTACTTGGAATATTACTAGGGGGTCAGCCCAGTTGAACAAAGTGCAGCATTTGTGTCTGAGTAAAATATGCAGACTTGCACTCTAAAGCTGCATTAAGGGATTGCAGGCTTAGTCACTATGCTACACCAGCTCTCCTATTTGTATATGTAGCAGAAGCTTGGTGGAATTACCTGCATAAATTACCAAAGAATTCTCATTTACTAGCGCTTTACAACTGCTTTGGAGACAAACTAGTGCACAGAGGACAGCATTTTTCAGAATCTTTCCTGATTAGCTTGATTGTCTTTTATTTTTGTACCACGATAAACTTAGATAGGCCTCAGACTATCGACAAAGTTCACCTGGGTCTGTAGGGCCCAATTCTCACAAACAGCTAATGAGGTGGTACACCTGTGTCTGGATGTTACCACTTCTGATTTGCAGGTTCACATGTTTGACTAACTAAGAACATAAGAAAAGCCCTGCTGGGTCAGACCAAGGGTCGATCCAGTGCGGCATTCTGTTCACACAGTGGCCAACCAGCTGTCCACGGGAGACCCACAAGCAGGACATGAGTGCAACTAATTCCTCTATTCCCCCCCCCCCTGAAAAAAGTTCTCTGCACATAGGAAAATAGCATACTAGGGAGAAGAAAGCTCAGCAAAACCCATTATTCCCTGGAGGGCTAATTTTTGCAAGGGTTTTATTTCCTTTATATGGACGAGCACGCTGTCCTGCAGTCCCACAACTGCAGTCCTGAGATGCAGGTTTAACATCTCTATGAAGGATGGGTAAATTGTGGCCCTCCAGATGTTTGGCCTATAACTCCCACCAAACCTCACCATTGGCGATGCTGGCTAGGGCTGATGGGAGTTTTAGGCCAAAACATCTGGAGGGCCACAAGTTGCCCACCCTTGATTTCTACGTTGTTTGTCAGAAGTTGGGTTAAGTGGATTTGGCAGGTCTGAACTCTGCAGTGGGGACCAGCAACTTCTCACCTTGGTAGGTGAAAGAGGACAGAAGACCTTAAAGCCAGCAGCACCAGAAGCAGTCCCTTCCGGGAACAGAATGCCCCCTGCCCATTTCCATCCCAGTGCTCAGCTCTGTTCTTCAGTTGCCATGTCGACGCACGAAGAGCGTGCATTTAGCCAATAATTCCAATATCAAAGATGAAGGCCCTTGGTGGAGAGCTCTCATTACCACCTTGGAAGCAGGGAGCCAGCATTTGTATCATCTGATAATAAGCTATAAAAACGTGAATTAGAGAAAAGCAGCCCTGGATGTTAATTGCTCCATGGTAGCAACGCAGCTATTTATCAATAGCTGCTTATGAGCACAGCTTTCACTTTAACTCAGACTGCAGCTAATTGCCCCCTGTCTAATTGATATTACAGAATAAGAACAGCTTGGGAAGTGAGGGCAAAGCAGAAACCAAGACGGTGGTTTGCATATGTAATCAGAGGCTGTAAGCAAAGCAAAAGGCGCCTGACCCAATTGCAGGCATGTCACACATAATGGGCTCAGGCGGGGGGTGGGGAGATGCAAGACATGAGGGACTGTAGTACCTTCAATCACTGTGCAGAAGAGAGAATTTTGTCAAGTGCCGCTTGTCATGGCATGGCAGTCTAAAGAATGAGAAAAGCTGCACTTGCCCAAAGGCCCTCTTCTGCACAACGACTAACGCACAGGAGATCTGTCTGTCCACACTGGTCATCCTACAAAGGAATTTCTGTGCTGCTCTGCCAAGGGCACATGCACCAGGGCTTGAATTTGGGGTGGGGGCAGAAAAGGCCTGTTTTTAGAACAGCACAGGGTGTCATGATTTGGCTAAAGAGAGTGTGTGCGCGCGCGGGGGTGGGGGGAGTCAGAGGCTGTGGCCTGGGGCTTAATCAAGGTTTCCTCCCAATCTCCCCCCGGGCCCCTGCACACTAAATCACGTACTGGCTCACCTGAAGGAAAACAACAATTGTGGGAGCACAGTCTGGAAGGGGCAACTCAACTGGGTCTCTGACCTGAGGTTGCTGCTAGCTGGCCTGGCTATAGTGAGGTGTTTCATATTGTGCTCACACAAGAAGGGCCATGCTAAAGAAGTAGCTGGTCCTTCTGAATCCAATTTCTTATCCCTCCCACCCCATCTTATTAACCAGCCTTCCTCAACCTGGTGCCCACCAGACATTTTGGACTTCAGCTCCCATCAGCCCCATAGCCAAGGGTCAGGAATGCTGGGAGTTGTAATCTAAAACATCTGGAGGGCACCAGGTTGAGGAAAGCTGTCATTAGCTTTCCTGCCTTGTCTCCTCCCCAGTGCAGGCATTCTGTCTCTTAGCCCCCTTTTCTCTGCCTCCCACCCTCAGCAGGACACAACCCATCCTGTCCCCGCATGAGGTTTCTCCATTTTCTGGGGAAAAGGCCAGGCAGCTATGTTTTTTACGTTAGAACCTGACAAATACACTGTAATTTTTTCAGTGTCTGGATTGTCAGTGAAGTTTTCCATTTCTTATAAAGATCAGCAAAGGGCATCAATAATTGTTTTGAGATGGGTGGGTGTTATTTTTAATGTCCTTTGCTAAAACTATAATAAAGTATGGATGTAGGGGAGAAGGGAGGAAAAGAAAAACCCTGCTTGCTCCCAGTCTTTGCTCAGTGCCTTCCACATTATGATCATATTGTGGGAAATTAAATACTAGAATCTGTTTCTTTGCTCTGAGCTTTTCAGACATTTTTTTGGTGTGGAATAGGGAGGTCATGCATGCTGTCCCTGCTCCCAACCTCCCAATTTGTACGACATAGCCTAGTTTCATAACGTGTGTGCGCGATCACATGCATACACACACGCACATCTGAGAGCTTCAAGTCATCCTTGGTTGGATTGTATTTTGCCAACTAAATAAATATGATGTGTAAGTAAGCAAACGATTGCAGAGTGGGTCTCAGATTGGCCCCACCTCCCTTACATTCAGCCCTATCCACCCACCCTGGAGAGTCTCTACAAAATTGAATTTGGCCCCTGTGCTGAAAGAGATTGCCCACCCCTGCCCTACACCGTCCTTGTGGCAGCTACAGCAGCAGTTAATGAAATAATACTATTATTAATAGTTATTATTAACAATGACAATAATAACAATAATAAACCACACCTCGGTTTAATCGCATTGGGTTTACACTTAAAATCTTAACTAATGTTGTAACTAATAAATTCATTTAGCTGATGCCCATCCAGCAGCTAATCTTGATTCTGTTACAATAAGACCAGGGCATGGTAATTAATATTGTACAGTGCATACTCCTAATTACAGGTCTATAAGCAGATAGTACGATTCATACACTATATGATACATAGTATCATACACAAGACCAATAAATACACATGAACAATAACATTATATGCTCTTGTTATGATACACAAGAGCAATAAAACTGTTATAAGACTGGACTTGATTTGGTTACACATTACAGTGCTTTGAACACAGCATCATACTGGTGAAAGCATGCCACCAACTTGCACAACATACATACAAAGTAAACATAAACAAATTAAATACAGTGGAGTGCTGCACACAGGAAACACAAATCTTGTGCAAATGGGGTTGTGATATTGATATTAATTGTAATTATTATTGTTTATTAATTTAGGGAATTTGTATCCTAGATGTCAAACCTGTCAACATAAAAATGAAATAGTAAAACAATATTTTGGGGATTTGTTATTTTGAATCCAGTGGTTGGATTGATAATTTTAAGGTGATCAGCTGAAAGGTGGAATAGACCATTGGGGTAAACAAGGGCATCTGTACACCAGCCTAAAATCCTGCATTTAAAATAGGGCTTTCTGCTTCCGTGTTAAATGCAGGATCACAACGGCTCCCTTTTTCACCCGATTCCTTTCCCCCCTCCCCTTTCCTGCTCCTTCTCCCCATAGCTGAGTCTTCCATTATCTTTCATTGATCTCGTTCCTCCTCTTTTTCACAGAGGGAACTGAAGCGGAACACAATGGGGTAATTTGATAGCTCATTATCTGCGATCTATTACAAAACAGAACAAAGGGCATTTAGTGCAGGAGACGGCTGGGATGATCATGGCATCATGTAAAGAGCCCACAAACTTTCGTGAAGGAGCAATCTCAATCGCAGGATAAAAGCTCTTTGTGAAGGAAGCCTTGGGCTGGCCTATTAAAAAATCTTGGGTTGGATGTAGATTTAAGGTGGATCAACTGTGCTGGTGGAAATGGACTTCCCCACCCCCTCCTTCCCAGGGCAGCCTCTCCAGACCCCTGAAAATGCTACACAGACACTCAGGAGACTCTGCTAAATGGGATGAGCTGTGCTGTGGGGCAAGGGGGAACTCCCCAAAATTGAGCAGAAGGTCAATTCTGTCAATTGGGTCAAATCAAAAGGTCAATTCTTCCTTTTGTTGAAGGTGAATCCTGGATCCAACCCATTCAGAGCCAAATGGCTTCCTTTATATGGCAGAAATTTGGGGTCATCATGGTTTATGCATACTAGAAAGTACTCATAAGGCAGTACTTAAAATAGTTCTGCATGTCCCTAAGAATCCCTTTCAGTACTACTTAAACTGAAAGACTGAAGGCCAAAGGAGAAGGGGACGGCAGAGGATGAGATGGCTAGAGAGCATCACCGATGCAATGAATATGAGCTTGAGCACGGTCCGGGAGAGAGCGCAGGACAGGAAGGCCTGGCGTGCTATGGTCCATGGGGTCACGAAGAGTCGGACACGACTGAACAATAACAACAACAACAACTTAAAACTGGAATGGAGTAATTTCTTATTCAGATGCATATTTTCAAGAATTAAACTACAAACCATGGGGGGGGGGGTGTTGGCAGATTCCCCAAGTTTTGTTTGAAGAGCAAATTCCCCCCACCCCACAAAAAAGCTCATTAAAACATCACTCGAATATGAAATCTTAATTCTAATCTTATCTTTTTTCTCAGGATTACTTATGTGGATTAAAGGTTGTTGTTGTTCAGTCGTTCAGTCGTGTCCGACTCTTCGTGACCCCATGGACCATAGCACGCCAGGCCTTCCTGTCCTGTGCTCTCTCCCGGAGCGTGCTCAAGTTCATATTCATTGCATCCGTGATGCTATCTAGCCATCTCATCCTCTGCCGTCCCCTTCTCCTTTTGCCTTCAGTCTTTCCCAGCATCAGGGTCTTTTCCAGGGAGTTTTCTCTTCGCATTTGGTGGCCAAAATATTGGAGCTTCAGCTTCATTATCTGTCCTTCCAATGAGCAGTCAGGGTTGATTTCCTTTAGGATGGACTGATTTGACCTCCTTGCAGTCCAGGGCACTCGTAAGAGTCTTCTCCAGCACCACAGTTCGAAAGCATCAATTCTTCGGCGCTCAGCCTTCCTTATAGTCCAGCTCTCACAGCCATACATTACTACTGGGAAAACCATAGCTTTGATTAGACGGACCTTTGTCGGCAAGGTGATGTCTCTGCTTCTTACTATGCTGTCTAGGTTTGCCATAGCTTTCCTCCCAAGGAGCAAGCGTCTTTTAATTTCATGGCTACAGTCACCATCTGCGGTGATCTTGGAGCCCAAGAAAGTAAAATCTGTCACTGCTTCCATTTCTTCCCCTTCTATATGCCAGGAAGTGATAGGGCCAGATGACATGATCTTAGTTTTTTTAATGTTGAGTTTCAAACCAGCTTTTGCACTCTCCTCTTTCACCCTCAACAAGAGGCTCTTGAGATCCTCTTCGCTTTCTGCCATTAGGGTGGTATCGTCTGCATATCGGAGGTTGTTGATAATTCTCCCGGCAATCTTAATTCCGACCTCTGATTCATCCAATCCGGCATTTCTCATGATGTACTCTGCATATAAGTTAAATAAGCAGGGTGACAATATGCAGCCTTGTCGTACTCCTTTCCCAATTTTGAACCAATCGGTTGTTCCATGTCTGGTAATTACTGTTGCTTCTTGACCCTCGTACAGGTTTCTCAGGAGACAGGTAAGGTGGTCTGGTACTCCCATCACTTTAAGAATTTGCCACAGTTTGTTGTGATCCACACAATCAAAGGCTTTAGCGTAGTCAATGAAGCAGAAATAGACGTTTTTCTGGAATTCTCTTGCTTTCTCCATGATGCAGCGAATGTTGGCGATTTGATCTCTAGTTCCTCTGCCTCTTCGAAACCCAGCTTGTACTTCCGGTAGTTCTCGGTTCGCATACTGCTGAAGCCTAGCTTGTAGGATTTTGAGCATCACCTTGCTGGCATGTGAAATGAGCGCAATTGTGCGGTAGTTTGAACACTCTTTGGCGTTGCCCTTCTTTGGAATTGGAATGTAAACTGACCTTTTCCAGTCTTGTGGCCACTGTTGAGTGTTCCAGATTTGTTGGCATATTGAGTGCAGCACTTTAACAGCATCATCTTTTAGGATTTTAAATAGCTCAGCTGGGAGACTGTCATCTCCGCTAGCTTTGTTGTTACTAATGCTTCCTAAGGCCCACTTGACTTCACTCTCGAGGATGTCCGGCTCAAGTTTAGTGACTGCACTATCATGGCTATCAGGGACATTCAGATCTTTCCTGTATAGTTCTTCTGTGTATTCTTGCCACCTCTTCTTAATCTCATCTGCTTCTGTTAGGTCCCTGCCTTCTTTGTCCTTTATCATGCCCGTCTTTGCACAAAACGTACCCTTGAGATCTCCAATTTTCTTGAAGAGATCTCTAGTCTTTCCCATTCTGTTGTTTTCCTCGATTTCTTTGCATTGTTCATTTAAGAAGGCCTTCTTGTCTCTCCTTGCTATTCTCTGGAACTCTGCGTTCAGTTGGGTATATCTTCCCCTTTCTCCCTTGCTTTTCGCTTCCCTTCTTTCATGAGCTACTTGTAAAGCCTCATCAGACAGCCACTTGGCTTTCTTGCATTTCTTTTTCTTTGGGACGGATTTCGTTGCTGCCTCCTGAACAATGTTACGGACCTCCATCCATAGTTCCTCAGGCACTCTGTCTATCAGGTCTAATCCCTGAAATCTATTCCTTACCTCCACTGTATATTCATCAGGGATATGATTTAGGTCATACCTGAACGGTTTAGTGGTTTTCCCGACGTTCTTCAATTTAAGCCGAAATTTTGCAAGAAGCAGCTCATGATCTGAGCCACAGTCAGCTCCAGGTCTTGTTTTTACTGACTGTATGGAGCTTCTCCATCTTTGGCTGCAAAGGACATAATCAATCTGATTTCGATATTGACCATCTGGTGATGTCCATGTGTAGAGTCGCCTCTTGTGCTGTTGGAAAAGAGTGTTTGCTATGATCAGCATGTTCTCTTGGCAAAACTCTATTAGCTTTTGTCCTGCTTCATTTTGTACACCAAGGCCATGCCTGCCTGTTATCCCGGTGATTTCTTGACTTCCTACTTTAGCATTCCAATCCCCTATGATGAAGAGGACATCTTTTTTTGGTGTTAGTTCTAGAAGGTGTTGTAGGTCTTCATAGAACTGATCAACCTCAGCTTCTTCGGCCTCAGTGGTTGGGGCATAGACTTGAATTACTGTGATGTTGAATGGTTTGCCTTGGATTCGTACTGAGATCATTCTATCATTTTTAAGATTGTACCCCAGTACTGCTTTTCCCACCCTTTTGTTGACTATGAGTGCTACTCCATTTCTTCTAAGGGATTCTTGCCCACAATAGTAGATATGATGGTCACCTGAATTAAATTCGCCCATGCCTGTCCATTTTAGTTCGCTGATTCCCAAGATGTCAATGTTCAATCTTGCCATCTCATGTTTGACCACCTCCAGCTTACCTTGATTCATTGATCTGACATTCCAGGTTCCTAAACAATATTGTTCTTTACAGCATCGGATTTTCTTTTCACCGCCAGACACATCCACAGCTGAGTGTCCTTTCGGCTTTGGCCCAGCCGCTTCACTCTTTCTGGCGCTACTTGGAAATACCCTCTGCTCTTCCCCAGTAGCATATTGGACACCTTCCGACCTGAGGGGCTCATCTTCCGGCGTCATATCTTTTAGCCTTGTGATACGTTCCATGGGGCTTTCTTGGCAAGAATACTGGAGTGGGTTGCCAGTTCCTTCTCCAGTGGACCACATTTTGTCAGAACTCTCTGCCATGACCTGTCCGTCTTGGGTGGCCCTGCACGGCATAGCTTATGGCTTCACTGAGTTACGCAAGCCCCTTCGCCACAACAAGGCAGTGATCCATGAAGGGGGGATTAAAGGTAGATATGGCTAAAAAGGCTCAATTTTAAATTAGGCTGAATGATGTTTTCGAGCACGATTGTTTGCCAGTGCTGAGGAAAGTTAGCATTTCTTCATGGTATTATATATTTGCAAATTAGTTACCTAACAACACTCTTTCCAAATACTCCATTAGAAGAGCATTAACACCTCTTAGTTTTCAGTTAATTACCACTGTTGTATTAGATGACTGCTACAGGAAAAACCCCTTTCACTTAAGATTCTTAGGCTGTTTGCATGACATGTGCAGCCACCATTTTGAATATGCAACCCCTCTTTGGGTGTTGTCATGTTGTGCAACCCCAGCAAGTGTGGGTTATGCACCTTAAACAACCCTCACATAACCCATGGTCTGTTTTAGCATTATGTCCCATGCATAAACTACGTTAGCTGGGTTTGCACAACACAACAACCTCCAAGCAGGAGTTGCATATTCAATTTGGCACGCATGGGCGCTGGGGCTTATCCAAACCTGGTCACTGTATATATGTATGTGCTGAAAGAATAGTGATGGACTAATCTCATTATTTGTTCTGCTGGTTCATTTACAAAGATAGTGGGTTGGATCCAGCCCTACGTGAGTGGAAGGCATATTGTACAAGTGCAACAACTCCTTTTCCCATTGCATTGTGCCATTCTGCTCTTGCCATGATCCTGATTCAGCATACTGGGTTTCATGAGCACTTGCATAGCATTGCACAGCATATTATGCACTCTTACTTTAAAACCAAATTTCAATCTGTGCATGTTGTGCTACCACGTTTTTGCAGAACTGCATCGCTGCTAAAACTATTCCATGAGTGCATAGGTGAATTCAACCCATAAGATGAAAATACCTGGAACATTTACTGCATGGGAAAAACTACTGGCCCAACTAACAAAGAGTGGAATTTTTATTAGCAAACAGTGGCAGGGATATTGCCAAAAATCTTTTACCTTTGAAGTGGCAGGTCTCTGACAACAACGTACAGCTCTTCATGTGGTTGATGGTTATCATGATAACTGCTTATATCATTGTTCTCATGTAACTTAGTTTAATGTTTATGAAACCAAAATCATATGACCGATCACCTAAATAAATACAAATAATTCTGATCCTGAGATATTATCGCCACTAGGTAGAGCTACTACTACACAGGTTATGCCTGGAAACCAGAGTTCCTAAAGCTGCATTTGCCAAGATAATGCAAAACCAGGGCAGGGAAGGCCACTTACAGGGAAGAAATGAAAGACAGGAGGGAGGGGTGCTTACCTCCTCTCATTCCCGCTGATTCTCCCCAGCAAATACTCCCTCCCCAAAGTTGTCTTCCTCTCAGCTGGGCTTACTCCTGGTTTGGGAGTCTGGCTGTGGGAAAAAATGATTTAAAAGAGCTGGGTAGGCAAGAGCAGTTAAGCACCTCATCCTTTCTGCTGATTCTCCTTTATAAGTGCCCTGCATCCCACCTCTCACATATGCCTTAAGAAGAAAACACAGGGTTGGGAACCCTGATATAGCATAGCTGTTCCAAATGAATATAGTGAAATGGCATAAACTTGTATTATGCCTCCTTCCTCTTCAAACATTGCAACATAAACTTGAGGAATTCCATATAGGGGGGGAAAGAACTCATAGGTACTATAATCACTCCCTCTAGTAGCAGACTCAGCTGGTGAGTGCCAACAGGATTGCAGCCAATGCAAGGCTCTGGGAGAAAGAGAGGGAGGTGTCAGCATGCTCAGGGGAACCCCAAGATTTGCAGAAGTACAAAAATATTTAGGGAAGCCCTATGAGGGTAACTCCCTACCCCACCCAAAATAGCCAAATGAGGAATGAGTATGCTCAGTGGCCATTGATTGTGGAGTGCATTGGGGCAGCGGGGAGGGAATAGAAAACAGCAGCGGAAGGTGAGGACATGGCTGGCTGGAATACTGAACAGCAACACTCCACCCTGCAACACTTCGTTGGAAATCCTCCTCCAAATTGGCAGTGGTTACTGTTGTCTTTTATAGTCTTGGAGCTATCCAATAAAAAGCAAAGCAAAATATGAGGACTGCATGGATTTGCAGCATCCTTGGGAAGCCAAATCTTCAAGGAGGACAACTGAGGATAGCTCCATTGAGACTCTGCCCTAGAAAGAGTGCAGGACACTAATTTGGGGTGGAGTGAAAGGTGGGAATGGCACACTATCTTCTACCAATAAGAGACACACTGGGAGGCAAGGAGGGGGAAGAGATGCTTAGCACTTGCAACAGACAAGTCCGCCTCAAGCCTTGAGAGCCATTCCCTAACACTGAGAAGCTGAGAATAATAACAAAATTGTTTTTAAAACTGTGGGGAGGAGAGAGATAGACAGCAAAGAGAGGATGAAGGCTGAAAACAGCCCAGGTGACCTCTAACACTGGCCTTTGAGAAGGTTTGTGGGCTCCAAAAGAGCAGCAAAGGGAAACCACAGCTGATGGAGTCTGCCCAGAAAGGAACAGGAGAAATTTCATAACGGGGTGGTTTAACACTGCCCCAGCTCCTCGTTTGCATGCAGACATTTTGCTGCATCTCTCCTCACAAAAGCTTTGTCATGTGCTTGCCAACAGATCAAAGTAAGGCAGCCGCTCTTGTTTGTGAGTGGTGGCTCAGCAGTTCAAGCTTCATATCATTAGAGAGTCTTTTTATGTTATTTTTTAAATGGTTTCATGCGAGGATAAAAACGGTGTATGTTTTCGCCTCTAACAAACTGTTTCCATAGAGAGTCCTAAGTTCAATCAATCGCTACATAGATCAGTTCCAAGGCTCAGAGAGAGAGAGAGAGCGCGCTCCCCGCCACCCCGCAAATGCATAGCAACAAGCACATCACCATTCTCTCTCACAAGAGCTGTCCTTCCTTTTTCTTTTTTTCCTCAGGGCCATTCATTGACCCTGGCTGGCTTCTTCTGATGAGGCGGAGCAAGAAATGGCGGTGGGGTAGTCAGAGAGAGGTATTTTCAGTTTTATCAGAAGCACAACTAAGTGTTAACCATCAGCCTTCCCTCTCCATGTAGTGCCACTGCAAAGTAGTGTCTGAAACATTATACATTTAATTAAATACCCGATAATAAGCAAATGTGTAGTTTTTGTTTTTTTTAAGTTGTCTGTGTTTTGAGATTTCCACATCTTCTGTGAAATCTGGAAGATAAAAATGAATCGGGTGCAGGGGTGAGGGGTCAGACAAATGAAATAAGTCCCTGTCAAAGACAGAGAAGGCAGAGTAAGATATCTTCCACCTTATAGCATGTATCAGAGGCAGCGAGCAGCCAGGGTCAGAGGCGCTTGTCTGACAATGGGAGTTTCGGAAGCTCTTTGGATCATAAAATAGCCAAAGGCAAGAGCTGACATCTTGTCAATTGGCCCTTGGCTGCTCCTTCCTTGCTGCTCCTGTCCTGTGAACTTAGGAAATAACACCATTCTAGCCCTACACACCTCCGCTCCATTCTGAGTACAGGTGTCAGAGTTCCCTGCCTTCATCCTGTAAAAAGGCAGGGGAACCTCACCGCTAAGACATGATCGAAAGGATTCGAGCATGATGTGCGTGGCATCTGCGAAGCAGCTTACTCATGAGTTGGTATTACTAGTTGTACTATTGGAATATAGATCAATCCTACATAAGAACTGCCTTGCCAGAATGGGCCAAGGCCCAACTAGTCTGGCAACCTGCCAGACATTTCTGAGAAGCTCACAAGTAGAGCTGTGTATGGACCCCTCGATCCGACTTGGAAGCCGCTTTGGGGCTTTCGAGTGGGCCCGATTCGGCTCGGGCTGATTTGGGGGGGCCCCAGCTCACCTTGGCCTATGAAGCTGAAGCAGGATTCAGGCATCCAAATCCTGCTTTGCCCCCCCCCAACATGCCACCCAGCCCTCAGCTCCTTACCTGGACCCTTGTTCCGTGGGGGGGGATCGCTGCCACCAGGGAAGCTGCTGCTGGGGGAGCTGCTGCCAGTGGTGCCCCGTTGCAGCCTGCCAACCACCTGTTCTGCCCTCTTTGCAAAGAGGGAAGAACAGGGGATTGGCGGGAGACACCGGCCGCCTGTCAAGCCTGCACAGCCTCCTTCCTTGCACAGAAGGAGACCATGCAGACTGGACAGGCAGGAGGGCAGGAGTTGCCCTCCAAAATGCGCCCTCTCCCTTCCTTGCAAGGAGGGGAGGGCACCTGGTTGGAGGATGACTGCTGTCTCTGCTCAAGCCTTCACGGGCTCCTTGCTTGTGAGGAGCCCGTGAGGGCTTGAGTCAGGCCAGTGGCAGCAGCTCACAATGTGGGCGGGCGGCTGCTGGTGCTGCCGAAGGAGCCGTTGCTGCTGCCAGCTCCTAGGCCCTCTGGGTGTGTGCTGGGAGCTGCCTTATTGTTCCAGGGAATGGGGGAGCCATTTTTAAGGAGCTGGGGGCTGGGCGGCGCAAGGAGGCTGGGCGGCAGCAAGGCAGCTGGGCCTCTGGATCACACCAAAGTACACGGAAGTGCTTCAGAGTGGCCAGCTTCACTTTGGGCCACTTCGTGCCCCCTCTGCCTTGACTTGGAGGCAGCCCGAAGCAGCCCAAAGCACCCTGCTTTGACTCGGAACTTGGGCTTCGGGCTGAAGTGGTGCACAGCCCTACTCACAAGCAGGGCACTGAAAGTGTTGTTGCATGTCCCTAGCATCTGGAATTCAAAGATCGGCTGCCTTGGAACATGGAGGTTCCATTTAGCTATCATGGTCAAAAACTGTTGAAAGACCTATCCTCTGGGAATGTTTCTAATCTTAAAAATCCTAGTCATTTAAAGTAGTGGCCCAATCACCACATTAGCCTCTACAACTGTCTGTACTGGACAGCCACTGTCCTCCCCCCTCCACACACGCACCAGTAGTCTTCCTTCATCTTGCATCAAACCTCCCATTCAGGAAAATGAACAAGTTAAATGCTTTGGTATGCATCCCATGTAGCTTTCTCACTGTTTTCTTCTTTCAGTTAAAAAGCGGCAGAACATGGTTTAAAAAAAAACTTTTGTGAGCAGCAATTAAGACAAACATCACCTCAGGTCCTATAAAAATGCTGAGATACTTTATGGCAGTTGTTAATAGACACACGTTAACTCTAAATTATTTTTAGTCTGAAGTCTATTGCCTTCTTTACACTTCAAATAAAAAAAGTGGGGGCATTATTATTAATTAATTATTAAATATCTTTTTCAGCTGCCCTTCATCCTTGCAGATACCAGGGTGGTGTACAACAGGATGATCAAAAATGCCATACATTGCCCTGTGGGACATATCCTTATGAGTTGTTATTTTAATATTATTTCATAGTGGGTTTTATTAATGTGTGGTTGTCTTTCTTGTAAGCTGCCTCGGTAGGATTTTATTCTGAAAGGTGGGATAGAAATAAGTATTATAAATAAATAGAACATTTCATTTTGAAGGATTTGTCAGACTTGTAGCAAAAGATAGGGAAATGGGCAGGCGGATGAGGGAAGACAGAGACTTTGGCTGGTACCCTTGTATGTTTCCAGGGAAACCATAGTATTGATGAAGCTGCTAAGCTGAATAGGATGGGGGAGTGCCCAAAATATGGGATCCATTCTTTCACGTAGGTTTTCCTGCTTTCTTTCTTATGGATCCAAATGTAAAGGACTAGTAATCTATCACATTTGTGGGAGGAAGGCTACACCTACTATTTAACTCAGATCAGCATTACTGGAATTCTAGCTAATGAACCAGCAATTTTATATTTGGGATAAGGGAGGTAACATTTGGGTGAAGGAAATGTACTTTCCTTTCCTAATTCTACATGGTTCAGGTTGTTCACCCACCCCTCTTCAGCTCGTTTTTCCCTCCCCTTCCTCTTCAGCTTTTCTCTCTCTTCCCCTTCACCTATCAAACAATGTACCTTACATTGCTAGAAGAGGAGACAGCCCTAAACAATCCAAGAGCTGAATGGCGGGGGCAGGGGAGGGGGATCTTCATGACAACAGAATGAGAAGCGCATTGGAGTGTTATCTGGATTTTCATGGAATCGGCTTTGGTCTGTCAGGGACACAAGAAGCAAGATAAGCCGAGTGTACCGTACCTTTAAAATCTGGTTTTCACAGGTCACACAGAGCTTGAAAGGAACACACTTCTGGATGGGGTGAGGGTAGGGGTGCACGAAAGTCACTTACCTGGTCTCGCAGCTTGCTTCGCAGTGGGGGGGAAGCGCTTCGCTGCTCCCCCCGAAGTTCAGGCCGGGGGGGGAGGCTTCCCTCCTTGCCGGGCCAAAATTCAGGCCGGGGGGGAGGCTTCCCGCCTCGCCCGGACGAAATTCAGGCTGGGGAGAAGCGCCCCGTCTCCCTGGCCGCGAACTTCAAAAGAAAAAAAAAACACCCCTGTGATAGGCTACGTAACGATTAACGTAGCCTATCACGGCTAGATCTGCAAAGTCAGCCGTGATAGGCTACGTTAATCGTCATGTAGCCTATCACGGGTGACTTTGAAAAAAAAAAAAGCGCGTACGCAAATGGCGGCCCCCATAGGGAGCCGCCATTCGCGTTCCTTATTTGGTCCCTGTAGTCTACGTAAATCTTTACATAGACTACAGGGACCAAATAAGGAACGCGAATGGCGGCTCCCTATGGGGGCTGCCATTAGCCGTACGCGCTTTTTTTTTTTTTTTTAAGTCACCCGTGATAGGCTACATGACGATTAAGGTAGCCTATCATGGCTGACTTTGCAAATCTAGCCATGATAGGCTACGTTAATCATTACGTAGCCTATCACAGGAGCGTTTTTTTTTTTTTTTACTTTGCTTGTAATGGCAGTGGCGGCAGCCGGTCAAAAGACCGGCTGCCGCCCCCGCCCCTGACGAAGACCTGCTGAACTGCCGCCGGGACCCGCTGCCGGGAGGGACATTCGGGAAAGGTAAGTCCCATCCCGGGGGGGGGGGCGGGGGGGCGGAGAAGTTCTCCCTGAACAACCTTCGGAGGACCGAATGCGTTGGTGCTCGGCCCCCCGAAGTTTCGGGGAGAAATTCTCTCCCATCCCTAGGTGAGGGGAGTAGAACTGAATATCATCAACTGGGCAGAGGCTGCTCAACTAATGAGAGAGGCTTGTTTCCTGGCCCATGTCCAGTTTCCACCCTGCTACTACATTATGATGAATGGAGAGCAACTAATTCACAATTCTCTAAAAACAACCCAAATATTCAGTTCAGCATCTGAAGGCTCCCTATGAGAGCAGGCCACCACCCCAATTTCACCCCATTCCAGCAAATTGTTGCAGTTATTGCTCCCACCCCCTTTTCCCCAATGTGCACAGATTTCCCTGAAGAAGCCAAAATCCCCAGTTCTCAAGTGCAGCATCTGAAGGCTCCCCCTGAGAGCATCCCCCCCATTCTGCTCCATACCAGCAAACTGTCAAGGAGTTATTCCTCTCTCCACTTTTCCCCCAATGTGCGTGCTTTTGCCTGAAGAAGCCAAAATCCCCAATTCTTGAGTGCAGCATCTGAAGGCTCCCCATGAAAGTACCCCCCCCATTTCTCCTCATTGCAGCAAACTGTCACGGAATTACAGCTTCCCCCCTTTCCCCTTCTCTGGGCACTTTCTCCCTGCTCACAATGACAGGCTGCCTTGATCCCGAGACCTCACCTGATCACTACTGCAATAAAGCTCTTATGCATCAGAGAAGTGACCTTACACAATATCAGGGAAGTGATTTAACACAACATCAGGGAAGCAAAGTAATGCAAACATCAGAGAAGTTCATCATCACAGAAGCTAATTACTCCCACTGGCAAAATGGGAGTGCAGGGCGATTCTGAAGGCTCAAAAGAGCACTCTAGGGTTTTGATGTACTGGAAAGGCAAGGGTGCTAATGACCAGGTGAAAGACACACCCCTAGGTATTCCCCAATCATACTGAACTTAAAGCAGAGGGATGGGATCACAGCAGCTCAACTGCAGGGGAGCCAAATTAAAAAACAACAACAGAGTAAAAGTACTCTGTAGAAATGCAGCTTCCCCACAGGTAAAGTTCAGGGTGGCTACAGAGTGGCCATGACGTCATGTGTCCCTAATGACTTTAAGCCACAGCAGCATCTGAGAAAACCTCCCATGTAGATGGGCCCCTGGATGAATTCCTGGCATTTGACTGGGCTGAAGAGATGGGGCTCACTCATGGGATTGGCTTTTATGTACGTGACTGGGAAATGCCTGTCATTGGGGGGGGGCATGCGGGGATCAAAGGTTTGTATGTTGCAAGACCTCCCCATGGATGCAACACCCCTGCAAGATCCATGTCAGTGAAGGCTGGTCACCCACTGTCTCTGGTGGCAGGCCGTTGTTGCCCTCAGGTTTGTATTCAGGAGACCAACATCTAAAGTATCCACACAGGAGTGAGTATGAACTGTTTACTTATGTGGGAGAAAGTGAAGGGTTGCACCACTGAGATGTGGGCTAAAGCCACTTCCTACCATGGGTGATACTAGCCATTAAAAATTAAGTCTGCTTGGCCCCATCCAGTGTGCACATACTACCCTTACTGCTCCCTGAAACCAATCTGGGAAGTGGGGATAGCATGTGCACACACAACAGTGCAAAAGCCTGGGTGAGACTTCCTACGATTTGCTAGTTTGTAAATATACAAGCAGAGCACAGGTGGAAACAAAGAGGCCCTCTTACAAGTCAACAGATCCGAGATACACACACACACTGCGCAAACAGCTTTTTCTTACACACAGTCTGCCACACACTTGTCCCAGAGCCCAGATCTGCAGGTGAATTGCCCATTCAGGGGATCATCTACAGTCATTAAAAGAACATCTGTGTTCTTTTGACAAATCCCAGGCTCTAATCAGTCATCTCTTTAAGGCAAAAGGGTGATAGACCCATTTACAGTAAATGAGACAACAAACTCCTAACAGCACCTGCCTTTCAAAAGGGGTCTGGTCTTTGAGGCAGCCTCTCTGGAAAAGAACATAAATGGAGAGGTTAACAAAAATTCAAAAAGATACAAGGTGTTTTATCATTAGCTATTATTTACATATTACAAAGGAATTTCACCATCACAAGTAAGTATTTTTTCCACCTCCAGACTACTTAATGGCCTGGTTCGCATGTTACACATTTATTTAAACCACGGTTTGTTGCCCTACCCAAAGTTTGTCTGGTAGATGATCAAATGAACCATGGTTTGTTTCCTCAGTCTCTGGGTTGTTTCCCTCCTCCTTCACCTGCTATATCCCAGCTGCAGTAGTAACATGTAAAGAGGCTGGTTTTTTGTTTTTGTTTTTACTGCTCTTGCCCACTGCCTCTGTAGCCTGGTGAAACAACCCATGAACAGCCCACAATTCTGGATTCACACATAACAACACACCCATGGTTTAAACAACACACAGTTCACAATCCAACAACAAATGATGGGTTCTCTTCATCAGTTGTTCATGGTTAATAACTCATAGTTAACTCATAGTTCTGAGTTTGCACATAACGACAACCCACAATTCAAGAAACCATGGTTAATTAAACCATGGTTTATAGTTACATTCAAACCAGGTCATTATCTCTTTTGTTATTTCCAGTAAGAGACCATTGCCTTTAACAACACAAAAAGACAATGTTTACTACTTACCCAAAGCCATTATCCCACTCTCAGGTATGTACTTGTTTCCTTCATTGTTACCTCCGTGTAAACAAGTACATGAAGAGACTCTTAGCTTCTTTTTTGCTGTAGTGGTAAATTTTGAAGAGCAGGAGCTCATCATGGGCCACTCCCATAGCTATGCCCCCTAAAGAGAATCCATATTGAAGCCTCCAGGACATATACATACTCATGTCTCCAGTATATATACATATATGGAGATATATAGATCCTGCTTTTTTATTATTTATACTCAAAGAAGCTAACACTCTGGTTTAAAACTCCATCATAAAACACAGACATCTCAGTGGTAGAGCACCTGCTTTGCATGCAGGAGGTCTCCGGTTCAATCCCCAGCACCTCCAGGTAGGGCTGGGGGAAAAAATCCTGCCTGAAAGCCTGGAGAGCTGCTGCCAGTCAGTGTCAACAATAATGGGTTAGATGGACCCAGGGTCTGACTCAGCATATGGCAGCTTCCCAAGTTCCTCTGTATGTAGAAGAAACACGCCACTAATAAAATCTCACCATTAGGTTTATAGGGCAGAACTGCAATTCTATCCATAGCCCCACCCCACCCCCCGTCCCTACATTTAGAAAATTGAATGGATTGACAAAGGTGAAATTGTCCTAGCATTGATACTGTCAATCCATTCAAAGAGGTAAGGGATTCTCACCTCGCTATTGAAGCTACAGTCCAGAAAGAACAACAAAAGAGTCTTGTGGCATCTTAACGACTAACACATTTATTCATTCTGGCACAATCTGTCGTGTCCATGAAAACTTACACTAGAAGGAATACAGGTGTTAGTTTTGAAGGTGCCACAAGGCTCGTTTGATGTTTTTGCTGCAACAGGCTAACACGGCTGCCCCCCTGGCAATTATTCCAGAAAGAGATGCTCTGTTCTGGTGTTCACCCCTCATGAGTAATAATTGCATGGAAGAGAGCAGGGGCACACCTGCTGACCCCCTGCCTTCACCCCTCCACACCCATGCCATCCACGTGTGTGTGTGTGTGTGTGTGTGTAGAGGGCAGGTCTGTAGAGAGGTGCCTGCTTTCTGCATGTAGGCTTCCCCCCCCACACACACACACCAATAATGTATAACCTTAATCATATGGAGTGAATACCTGAACAAGGCTATACTGTAGTTCACGCACGCACACACAGTGAAAACTCCTGTGAAGTCACTTATTTCTAGTCATCCCAGACATCCTCAATTCCCTATTGTAGGGAAGTTATCAAAATACTGAATTCCAACCCCTACCTCCATTTTCCTTTCCAGGAAAACCAAACCAATGTTCCAGTCATATTGGCTTTCTGTGGCACGTTGTGGAAAGAGTCTGTTTTTCTTCCTCTTTCTGCTGCTGAAATGGCTCCCAGGGCAATCAAACATGTGCCTGGGTCCAAACTACACATCTGCTACAAATCATTAGCTACCAAGCCACATACAAGGTTATGTTATTATCATACAAAGCCCTAAACAACATGGGACCAGGATACCTAGAAGACCGCCTTCCCTTATATATACCCAGGCAACTTCTAAGATCTTCAAAGGAGGCCTTGCTGGTAATTCCAAAACACCAAGAACGTCGCCATGAAGAAACCTGACAGCAGCCTTCTCTGTAGCAACATCCACTCTCTGGAAAACTCTCCCCTGTGCAGTTCGGGAGGCAGAAAATGTGGCATCTTTCAAATGCCTCCTAAAAATGCACCTTGTCACCCAGGTTTTCCCTGGGCTGTAACTGCTGCTGGGTTTTACATGGTACTTTTAAAGTGTTGCAGAATTTTACCCTTCTGCTGGGCGCAGCCAGAAAACAGACACCGACTTTTTGTTTGAGTGGATGTTTATTACCAGAACACCAAGGTGTGGTACAGTCAAACGTTGCCAACGTGGCCCCTCGGGACTGAACCCAGAACAGTATGTGACTTTGGTATTTATACAAACAAGTAAACAAGGCCCATGACGTAGGCTTTGGTCAGTATTTGGTGCTGCTCTGAGTTAATGGGCTACAACCTTCCTTCAAAGGAAGTTTTCCGGTTTCCAACGACAAGGGCCCTGTTAGGCATTGTGACTCATCCGCAGTAAGTTAATCAGCCACCTTCTCTAGCACTAATTCAATCACTTTTTGCCTATGAGACTCTCGGCATCTCAGCAACACATTCCCATGCTAACAATGCAAGTGGTATTTTTCCACTTCAAAAATTTTATATCATGTTTTATCATGTTGTATTTTATGGTTTTAATTGTTGTGAACTACCCAGAGAGCCTCAGCTATTGGGATCAGCTATTGGGCAGTATAAAATGTAATTAATTAATTAAGGATCTGAGGATATATTCATCCTGAGTTTCAGAGCTAATCCAGTAAAGTTGATTACCAGGAGAAATCTCATTTCTCAGTGGCAGCCTAGGAAGAAGGAGCTCCATGCAGGTTCCTGGCTGCTGACTGGCCAGGTGCACCCAGTGAAACTGATGAGGTCAGTGGCCTGCATCTGAGCTGACACCAGTCAGTAGCTGCACACCTGCACAGTGCTGTCAACCAAGATGCCTCTGCTGCCACCATAAGCCACATCTGTATGACAAGGGAAGTTTTTCATGCAGGTATGTTGCTCAGGTTTGTCGTCACCTTCTAAGGTGCTTACCACATCCTGGCCCTACAACACAGCAGGACAAGAAGCAGAAAGAGATTTGGTGCAGAGACAATGTGCAGCCCACTTAGAGCTCAATTCCAGACCATTCCACAGATCCCAACTACTGAGCCCATGGCCCAACCAGCACCATTTCTTATTTCGTCTGGCTGTTTATATTGGGCTGAGAGGGAGGAAGAAGCTGGATACAGCAATCCATCACAGTCTCCATTCTAATCCATTTAAGGAGCTGCCTACATTCCTATTCCATTTGGAAAATCAAATAGGACACAATGACATGACCCTGCAGTTGCCTCAAGCATGCTGCAGGCAGCAATGGAATCGTGCATCTCTTTGCCCTTCAAAAAGAGAGAGAGAGAGAGAGATTTGGACCAGTCTCTCTAGAGCTATGAGGTGAGACAGCTGGAGAGGAAAAGCACTGAGATGGGATAAGACCATCAAGAGGGCATTGTAACCCAGTCAACAGCACTGACCCTTGGGGAGGCATCTTGGGAAACACAGAGGCACGTTCGCCACCCATTTTGCTGGGTTTTCAGCATACGATTTTAGACTTGTTATTGAGGTTCCAGCTGGGACCACATCAGGAGCAAAGGGTTAAAGCCCCCCTCCCCCCACATTATAGTCCTGATTACGCTTGGGCACCCTGTGCCTGAAATTAAGGCTTTTAAAGAAGTCACGCACACCAGGCCAAACCACTTGAATAACAGACGTGTAGTTTTGATTCTTAGGAGAGGCAAAACAAAGTCCTTCTTCACACAGCACTTAGTTAAATTATAGAATTCACTACCACAAGATGTAGTGACGGCCACCAATTTGCATGGCTTTAAAAGGGGATTGGACAAATTCATGGAGGAGAAGGCTATCGATGGCTATTAACAAAGAATGGGGAGGCAGGCTCCGGTGCTCGAAAACGGAAAATGTATTGTGCTCTATGCGTCTCTGAATTTAAGTGATCACTCTCATGCCAATCATGGTTTGAGAGCGATATGCTTCAGCAACAGTGTGGGCAAGCATTTCAGAGAAAGAAATCACTGTTCATTTCAGTTAAGAAACTGAACGGCTTCAAATAGCTCCTGAAGAAGGAGACATCTCCGAAACGTGTAGAGCACAATACATTTTCCTTTTTCAAGCACTGGAGCCTGCCTCCCCCTTCTTTGTTGTTACTCCCTGGTGCTTTTTCCTTCTTCACTCCTGCTTCCTTATGGATAGCTATTAGCCATAATGGCTGTATATTACCTTGTATCACAAGCAGCCTTCCTCTCAGTACCAGTTGCTGTGGGGCAATAGTGGGAGAAAGTTATTGCTCTCATGTCCCAGGGGCATCTGCTTGGCAACTGTGGGAAATGGGATGCTGTAGTAGACAGGTCTTTGGACTGATCCAGCTATGCTCTTATTATGTTCTTTAAAATAGGTATAATGTAGTATGTCAACATAGCATCATTCTCTGCAAGACTGTAATGCTTTGTTTTTACATAGTCTTAAGTTTTTCTGCATTTGTTCCTTCTGTATCTGAGCATATTCTGTGATATACTGTTATATTAATTGGCCACATACAATCCAAAAACAGTATTAGTGCTTCCATAAAGCTACCGTGGCGTGGCTAAAAGCCCTCAGGCTTCTGAATGAGTGACTGATTCTATGAACAAGCTACCATTTTACAAGAAATGCAGCTATCCCGATTCAAAACTGTTCAAAAGGCAATTGTCTCTCGTCTATAAAATTTAATGGGCTGCTCCTCACGCGACTGTAAATAAGCTAGAAAATAATGAGCTGACTTTGAGGATTGTTGTGTCATTTTATTTTTGTTTGTTTGTAATTTTGCTAGAAGACAAATGATGTGTAGGATTGCCTAAACATCGCCAGCACTTTTGCTGTGGGACCAACAATAATAATAAAATCCATTTTCTGTGTGTGTATGTGAGGGAGGAGCTGGTGGTCTGAATACAAAAGGGCAAGTCAGCCCTGGAGTGCCTAGGAGTCAGATAATCCAGAGATCCAGAAGGCAATGTACACTCATAGCCTGCTTGAAATGTTCCAGCTGCAGGAGGCTTGTCCAAGGCCAAAACCATAGGCAACCCCAGATCCTCCCCGGCCCCACTTTCATATGGCCCTATCTTCAAGAAATTGCTGCAGAAGAGAGCTCTTTCCAGAAAGAAGTTGTGAATAAACAACTGCACTCCAATTTTACAAAGTTGGTGGTGGGCCTGCCACTAAGATGCACAAGTTTTCGTGATAGATACATGCTACATATAATAAACAGGATCATCCTTGGGATGGGCCATCCCTTCCAAGCAAGTGTGTGTTAGCATACCAGTACCACCACATTCAAAGTATAAAAGGGCAAAGAAAGGCCCCATCAGAGCATAGGAATACTTAGCAGGAGCATTGCTCACCTTGCTCTATTGTTGCCTCTTGACTTGTGGATCTATGTTGTTGGGAGCCAGCCAATGATTTGTTAAAGGGTTAAACATATGATTATTTGCAAACTGGAAAGGTTTTATGAGTTTCAGCTGGATGATGATGATGATGATGATGATGTCCTGTCACATCTCTTTGTTATATGCCAAAGTAGGGCAACAAAAAGATTTCTTTCTGCTACCAATCTACTTTTCATTTGGCACCCATTTATTGTTTTCCATTCCTATTCGGTGCAGTCTCAGGGCTCCCAAGTGTCATGCACCATTTGCCTCCTTGCAATCCTAAAGGCAGCCAGCCCTTCTACTGGGCATGAAAGCATCTCTAATGCCACCCTAGGCACTGGACACAGATTCCTAGTCTGCTTGGCGCATGGCGCACGTGCGTGTGCTTACACTGCACGCATCACAAGGAGCTTTGCGAAAAGTACATTGCCGTATCTCAGGAGAACAGGGCCGGAATATTCCAAACACATGTGGCCATTTGAGGCCCTGAAGCCACTGCTGTCTGCCATACAGATCCAGGGCAAATGCTTTGGTTCCCCTGTCCCTAGCTGGGCGTCACTTGGCTGCCTTCCATCGGCCAAGCAGCCTGTTAGCGGCCTACTGGCCTGCTGCAGGCTTGTGGAGTTTTCATGCTAAATTCTCCTTAGAGATGTCAGCTGCCACAGCCTGTCATTTCTGCTTCATGGAGCTGCCGTATACAGCCAAGAACAAGTTTGTGTTTTAAAAAAGAGTAAAATGACATGATGCTACTTCCTTAACAAAAATGAAGACAGTTGCTAGAAAAATGATAGGTCAAACGTGCAGAGATTTCATGGAGAGCTGCCTGCCACTGATCCCAGATCAACTGCACAGCAGGAAATCATGTTATAGTGGGAGCTGGCCTGCTGGTGTGTATGCAGAGCTTGCTTATGATGCAGACTCATATCACGTTAACTAATGTCTCGTATTATTTTATCATTATTTATTTTACTGATTAGGTGTGCATAGCACCCAACTGGCAAATGCCCTCGGACCAGTTTACAATCATAAAACCAAACAACAACAGCCACAAAATAACCAAAAATAAATGAATAAATAAAAATAATGCAACAATACAAGTATCAAAATAATACAATATTAAACATTTAAAACATTAAAAATATTTAAAACATTGAGGAGCTAGCTCAAAAGTTAATAAAGCAACAGATTAAAGGTTAAATGCCTGCTTAAAGTGGAAGATCTTAACCTGGGCAGTGTTTCCACCAGCGATTTACTCCAAGCTGGCTGAGTATGGAGGTCGTTAGGGATACACGACGTCATAGCCATCCAGCAGATACCCCAGAGATTATCAGGGAAAAACCAGAAGTCTTGAGACTGCTTAAAGTCCAATTCTTGTCCTCAAGTTGGGTTCTCCCCAGTATAGCTGCTGTGTGCCCCAACCCCCGCATTGGCCTCAGGTCTGCTAGCCCTGCCCAGGGGTGTGCCTTTCACTGTGACCCCGGTCAAAGGGTGTTTCCTGTGTTCCATCCCTGCACAAAGCAGTTAGTGTCTCCTCAGAAGTAACTCCCATTGTGATCAATGAAGCTTGCGCACATCAAAATTTACAGACATCCCCCTGAATTGAAATACAGATTTTAAAGCACTGATTCCTGGAAGCCTGTAAAGCGCTACCAAACCTGTGATTCTCCATGGCTTGGTTTATTGCCTTCAAAGGTAACTAATTCACACCTCCGTTACAGTGATCCTGCACAGCATTCGGTTACAATGGGGGCTGGTTTCCCCGTCCCTGTGTTTACTGCTCTCATTCCCAGAATGAACCCATTAGTGTCTCCTCGGAAGTAACTCCCATTGTGCTGAATCAGGCTTGCCCTCTGAATGACCACATGAGAATTTACAGAGATTCCCATGAATTGAATACAGAGTTTAAAGCACTGATTCCTTAAAGCCTGTAAAGTGGTTTACCGAACCTGCGATTCTCTGTGGTGTGGTTTCTTGACTTCAGAAGTAACTAATTCACACCTTTGTTATAGATATCCTGCAGTTAGAAAGGGGGCTGGTTTCCCATCCCTGTATTCCCCCCGCCTTTCCCAGCACAAGCATATGTGTGTCTACTCAGAAGTAACTCCCATTGTGCTCAATGAGGCATGCTCCTGAAATGCAGGTACATCTGGCGTTTCAGGGGAAAGGAGAAAAGGGGGGGGGAGGCTCTCTTATTGGTTGAGCACCCCCTGCCAGTCAGATGACATTCACTCCAACCCCCACCAGGAAGTATGTTCTGTGAAGCAATTTTTACTGGTGCGGAGCACTTGCTCGATGAGCCCTGTATGGACCAAAGCGCAGCAAAGCTGATTCTTTAAAAAAAATCTGGTAGTCCTCCATTCGGTTCTCCTTCTGCTATTGTGGAGACACAGTCCTTGTGTCTTAAATGTATGCAGTGAAGAAGCCAGGTGGATCTCCCTGGGAAAGACATTCCCTAGATGGGGGCCACTACAGAGAAGGCTTTTTCCATGATAGCCACCTGATGCACCATTGTGGGCAATAGTACTCAGCGAAAAGCCTCCAAAGATGATTTTAGCACCCAGGCAGGAACATATGGTAGAGGTCACTCCTTCAGGTAGACTGGTCCTAAGCCTTTTAGGGCTTTAAAGGTCAGCACCAGCGCTTTGAATCGGGCCCGGAAACTGACTGGCAACCAGTGCTGTTGACACAGCACTAGAGTGATGTGTTCAAACACTTCAAGCATGTAAAGTATGCTACAATCTCTATATGATGCATCCTTGCCTTGACCTATCAGTGCAGATGCTTATTATTCCTATTTCACAAAGCTGAAGCTGAGATACGGTGATTTCCTAAGATAACACAGGGAGTCAATGACCAAGTTGGGACTTGAGCTCAGGTCTCAGTCTAGTAGTCTATCCAACAGCTCTCGTTGTACTTTGTTAAGAACAAAGAAACTAAAAAGATCACGAGAATGGCCAACCCAAGGATTCATTTAGCCCAGTATTCTGTCTTCCGCCAATGGAATAATAGAAAACAGGTGTTTCTTAGGATGTGCACCAAATGTAGAATAATTGTGTAGGGTTTACACCAGATCCAAGGCCTCCTCTAATCCACCCCTGAATGCCCCCTTTTGTCTTTACCATTGGTGGGGCAGCCACAGCAGCAGAAAGCTCTGCTACCATCTAGGGAAGAACTGAACAGGTGGACTTGCCCTTCTGCCTGCTGAGGGTGAGGTCTACGGTATCCTATGGCCCCTGGGACACCCTCCCAGGGACCATAGGATTGAGCCCTTAAGTGTAATTACTGTACTAACTATAGTACCTTAAAAATAAAAAGCATTCTAAGCATGAAATGGTATGGCCCTGATAATCTTTCAGTTTCTCCAATAAATTGGGGAGGGGGAGGGAACTCAACCATTCATCCACTCAGCACTTTAAAGCTTCTTTCAGTTGCTTTCAGGTTTCACAAGTTATGTCTCATCAACACACCCTTGAAGCAGCTTCATGTCAGGATCCGTTTGTTTTGTCCCCAGCAGAGGCCCTCCATCTTTATTATAATCTTTTCTGACACTCCATCTTTTTCTTGCTTTATCTTTGAGACATTTTTAGGCCAGAGAAACTGGGGACAAAATGGTCCATAGTTTAACACATTGCCTGCCTCATGTTCACAGAAACCCATCATGTGCTTCCCTGAGGTTCTAAAAGATCAAATAATTACCCAGCCTTGCCTAGAGTTTTGCCTTGCCAGAGTGTGGTTTTTATTTGACAGCCTCTGGTTCAATCCTGTTTCCCATGTTGGCTTCCACTCATGAAAGGAAGAGAAAGAGTCATTATGAAATTGGATTAGGATACAGACGTCTTCCCTGATTTCTTTCCTTAGTCAGAAATTAGAATCACAACTGTATGCAGGACTTCTGCTTTAGGGCAGTGTCAGATGCAAATTTGTGGGATGAATTAATTGGATAAAATTAGTCACCTCTGCAAGTGTCACACTGTCTGTGGCACAATTGTCTTTTATGTGTCATGCAGTCCTGACAGTTATCTTTCTTCAGCTGCTTGAGGCCTAAATATACCTTCCAGGAAGCACAATTATTCTGCTTGAGCCTAGTAGTTTACTTCCAAATAAACTAGTTTAGGAGCGTAGATATCAAAATGGACATAATGCTGGGAAGATTTTCTTCAAGTAAGGATCACCTCGCTGGATCAGACTAAGGTCTGCTGAGTGCAGCCAGCCATCTGGTTTCTCCCCTGCATTTGGTAATCAGAGACATTGGGCTTGGTCGCATGTAGGGACAACCCATTGGTTAAAAACCTGATGGGTTGCAATGCATGAGCATGGACAGGCAGGCATGCTGCCTGCAGCGCGCCTGCCTCTTCTGCTTTTACTGAACAACCCACGATCAACTCCTTCGTAGGTTGTGGAGTGTGACATGTGAACCCAGACCACTGTGTTGTTTAGGGGCTAAACAACCCAGTAGTTAACCCGTGATTTGTAGTTGGGTTAACTGCTGGGCTACTTAGCCCCTAAACCCAGCAGCCCAGGTTCACATGTCACACTGCACAATCTATGAAGGAGCAGATCCTGGGTTGTGGGCTAAAAGCAGAAGAGGCCAGCGTGCTGCCTCCAGCACACCCACTCCCATTTGTGCATGACCTAGGTGACCCTGGGCCAGTTGCCATCTCTTAGCCTCTTACCTACCTAGCAAGATAGTTATAAGGGCATTATGGCAGGGGTGTCGGGGTTGTAGACACCCAGTCATGCTGCTCTGAGCTTTGAGGCAGAAGGGTGGAATAATAATATATCCAACCATAATGAGGTGGGAGAAAGAGAGTGTACTGTGAATAAATGAGGCCGCGGTGGCATGGAGGCCGTGGTGGCTTAGTGGTTAAGACGCTGAACTGCAGACCGGAAGGTCGGCAGGACAGCAGTTCAAGACCCTGGTGCCGCGTGACGGAGTGAGCTCCCGTCTTCAGTCCCAGCTTCTGCCAACCTAGCAGTTCGAAAGCAAGAAATTGCAAGTAGATAAATAGGTACCGCTTCGGCGGGAAAGGTAACAGCGTTCCGTGCACCTTGGTGTTCAGTCATGCCGGCCACATGACCACGGAAGCGTCTTCAGACAGCGCTGGCTCTTCGGCTTAGAAATGGAGATGAGCACCACACCCTAGAGTCGGACACGACTGGTTGGGGACATCTTTACCTTTACCTTTTAGAGTTTTTAGAATGGATTGATTAACTTCTGAGCATAACATACCAGTGCCCTTATTTTTTAAAAAAAGTGGCTGGGAAGAGAACCTACTGATGGACAAATGCTGCCCTGTCAGCAACTCAAAGCAAAAAAGAAATGTGTGATGTTACACTGAGTGTAGTTAGTTCATGGTGAATTTTTCAACTCATATATATACTTGTATGGAGTATCCTACAAATGACAAGTCCAGTCTGTTTCAAGCAGATAACCAGGAAAACATAAGGAAATGAAAGGCACATCATCCAGCAGTAGCTGCAACTGAGCGGGGAGGGGGAGGGCAGTGCATACGGACAAGTAAGCAAATTGGTGGTGACAGACAGCAAGGCTCACAGCTGCTCCTTATAGCCCCTCTTCTCTCTCTCAAGGAAATGGCAAAGTCATCCAGACAGCCACTGCCAACGTTCTCAGTCTGGCACATTCCAACGGCAAATCTGTCCTCTTTCAGAGAATGCTGTCCCTTTCCCCAAAGGCTAGCCTTATGATTCCCCATTCTTGGTTGTCCTTTGCAAAACAGAAGCACAGGCCAGGGTCCAAATAGTCTCTTAGGTATGTGCAAGTCTACTCTGAGGTAAGCCTACATGTTTTGTTTCAGTTACACGCTTCGAACTGCACTGATCGGCTGTTCCAAAGACCGTAGAATTTTCCAGTTGGCTTGTTGCCCAGCACATGTGCTCAAAAGAAGGACCTCAGACGAAACTCTGCTATGAGTGGTTTCCTCCTCTAGCCCTCTGAATCCAAGCCATGAGTCAGAAAAGACTCCACCTAGTTTATCATCTTGTCCCATGGGCTGATCTACACTTATGGGGTTTTTCGCTTCCAATGAGGTTTCACCACCCGCCTTTCACATCACGCAGTAGCCGCCTTGAATTGGAACTGGAATTTCCCACTTCCGTGCTCCCGCTTTCAATACCCCAGTATCCCGGTATTTCCCCTTAATGTGCTCTGATTTTCTGCCTTCGTTACCGTATCCGGTTGTAGTCTCCTCCCCCGCCTGTTCATATGCAGCGGTGTTTGCATTTCCCTCCTGCCCAATGACAGCTCTCGACAGCCCCATGTCTTCTTCCGGCTACCGATCACATAGCTTCTTCAGCAGCCCCTGTCTCCTTAGCAACAAGCAAAGGGCTGGATGTGCACGCGCTTGTCTGATCTCGGAAGCTAAGCAGGGCCGGCCCTGGTCAGTAGTTGGATGGGCGACCACCTGGGAATCAGGCTTCCTGCCTTGAGCAGAGGGTTGTTCTATCCCTTCAAATGAGACTACGTTTTACCCCCTTCTACCCCCCGCTTTGGCGTTTTTAAAAAAATAAGGCATTATCTTCAAAGAATCGTGGCTTCTCTGTGATTCCCCACCCCCTAATTCAGGCATGATCTTTGAAGATTTGAAGATTCGAAGCTTCATATCTTCGAATCTTAAAATGTTCAAAGATCATGCCTGACATAGAAAAAAAAATCGATTCTTCGAAGATAACACCTTAATTAAAAAAGAAAAAGCCAAAGCGGGGGATAGAAGGAGGTAAAACATAGTCTCATTTGAAGGGATAGAACAACCCCCTGCTCAATGTGGGAAGCCCGATTCCCAGGCGGTTGTCCATCCAACTACTGACCAGGCTTACGTGAAGCTTCGAAGATGCCAGCAGCCCCTCCCCCAAACACCAGCGCTGGGTGCCACCGCCACTGTCCTTCTTCCTCTCACTGGCTGTCAAGGGCTGGCGCGGTGAAAAGAGCATTGGCAGACACCCCCCAGCCACTTGCCCTGGCCTCCAGCAGGTGTGTGTGGGGAGAGGATAGGTTCCTCCTTCTTCCCTCCACCCCCACCTGCTACAGCGGCAGCGGCAAGGGACAAACCGGTCATTTTCCCCAAGGCCAGGAAAACATGCAGAAAACGACAAGCCTCTCCCACACCACTGCTGCGCGGTGGGCGTGGGTGGAATCAGCAGAAACAGGAAGAGTTTCTCATCCTCCAATGAGAGCCGCCATCTTTAAGAGCAGGAAAACAGCACAGCACTCAAGTGTGAACTGAGCTTGTGCATTCGATGAAGCACCGCAATGGGGAAAATGGCTAAGTGTGGATAATCACGTTTTAATGCAAGAGTGTTTAACCCAACAGGACACCGAATTCGTTGCGATGGCAGGCGAAGTGTAGATCAGCCCTAGTTCCTCTTTTCACCCGTGTCTGATTCTCTCTTGTTTATGTACTGTTTACATGACTAAAAACATCATTAGAACACATTAGAAAAGTGGGTGTGTAGTTTTGTTCCAAAAAGATACTGAGTTGAGGAACTGCAGCTGACAGAGAATCAGAGAAAATAAGGTTGGAAGAAACCACACAATCAAACCCGCTTGTACAGTAAGTTCACAGAGCCTATACATTATGAATGAAAAGCATGGCTGGCTGAGTCCATTGGCTGAGGCTCACTGGTAAATAGTAGGCAAACTAATGTGCTGCATAACCTGAGAATTTGCAGAACCTTCTCTTGAGCATGGGAGTCTGCATGAGCTGGTGGGAGAAGAGAGAACTGGAGAGACAAATGAGACCCTAGCTCACAGTATAGCTATGATGGCAAGCCTCTACTTCTGGTGTAGTTCAACCTCTACTTCTGGTGTAGATCAACCTCTACTTCTGGTGTAGATCAACAGTGCCCTCAGGAGCATCTGGTAACTTGGCAGTATGCTGGGACACCTGAATAGGCATTTCATATCTTTCTTCCCCCATACACATCCAGAACTTTAGGCACACACACACACACACACACACACACGTGGTTTGGCTTTTATTGCAGTAAGATTTCCATAAAAATAAGTGTTTGCTCACTCCTCCTCATCTTTCTCACAACATCTAATTGGAAGCCAAGATGCTCTTTCAGATCATCCTCTCTACAATGAATTCTGGATATGCTCTGGAACCCAAGACTGTACTTATGTAGGTAATACGTAACTAGATAAGTTAAACTGACTTTATTGATTTATATTTGGAATGCTGTGTGTGTGATTGTTGTCTTCCTGTGTTTTTTTCCATTCCCCCCAACCCCAATAAACTCCTTAAAAAAAAAAATCTGAACATTTGGCTGTGGTGTTGCAAGGACTACATGGTTGCAAAACTATTGCATGTGTTCCTAGGTTGTTGTTTTTTTACATGATTCTCTATGTCTGGGCTTTGGATAAGACAATCCCAAGTGCCTTTCTTTTTATTATTTGCTAGGACTGGGCTGAAGGGAGGGATCTTTGGCAACAGGGCCTAGTCTGTTCAAGCAGCTGGGCACACCAGGGTGTGTCAGGAGACTTATCCTGACTGATGGCAACCTATCAGTAATTGTTCTTGGGAGAACTCTTGTAAAGAAGGGCTCCACCATTAGGGAAAGTCATCCATCTTATGTAACAATGGCCTATATGTACTGAAGCCTACAAAACCAAAAGGATCAAGAGTCTGACAGAAGCCAGTGAAAGAGAGGATAACACAGAGCTGGAAGTATACACAGAACCCTCCCTGATGTAGCAGCCCTGACATAAGTCCTATAGGCTGAGAGAGCTGCTGATTACCAAGGCATTATTGTGTCCTAGAAATGAGGTGTGCTGAAAGGTCTGCAAGCCCCCTCCAGTTGCTCAGCACCCCGTGACTGAGCCTGTGAAGCCAATGTGGCAACTGTGACGGGGGCTGTCAATAGTGCTTAGCGTGATGGCACAGCTGGGGCAAGGCTGCTTTTAACTTTGAGAATTAGCCCTCAATTTAGTTGCATTAATAGGCAATGAAAGCCAAGGATGAGGAGTGGGTTGGTGCCGCAGCTGCTGCCATCTCTGCCTGCTCTCTAGGACAAACACTACAGTTACAGTGAGTAACTAGAACTACGAAAAGAGGCTGGCCATATGTCTCTGGAAGATGGGCCGATAAGGGAGGCCAAATCTCCCGTATTTGAATGAGTTTTTTTCCTTATTGCAGAAGAATACCGCCCCAGGGGATAAAGGGTGACCCTGTATTTCAGAGTACTACCAGCAACACAGTGCCCTGTAGGTCCGAAGAGCCCCTCATTTATGGGCAGGCAGGCAGGCAGGCAGGCAGATGCTCTGTTATCAGTGTCATTGCAGTGTACCATCTGGTGGTGGGAAGTGCTGCTTGGAGGCTGGTCTGTCGGGGAGTGCTTATGTGCACAGCAAACACAAACCAGAACGGCTCTTTCACTCCTGCACCTGTTGAATTCTCACTCACCACAGCTTAAACATGAATGAGTATGGCTATTTGAAACAGAAATAAATAACACTGCATCAGGGTGTTGACCACCATTTTGTTGGGAATTAGCCATGTGGCTGTTTCAAATGGACAGAAGGCAAATCACGGAGTCCTTACTCAGTCAATGTTTGGAAGCTTTATGACAGGGAAGGGCAACCTTCAGTCCTAAGGCTGCAAGCAGCCCTCAGCTGAAATTCATGGGGCCCTCAGCCTAATTTCAAAACCCCTCTGCAAGAGATCTGTTCAAACCTCTGGTGAGAGAGGTCTGTCCCTCCATCAAAAGCCCACTGGGAGGGGAGGAAGAGGGAGCAGGGAGAGAGAAGTGACAGAAAGAGAGAGAGAGAGAGATTGAGAGAGAGAGAGAAAGGGGCTGGCCGCATTCACTTTGGGCTTGGGTCCTGCTCTCCGCCAGCATGTGGCTCCTGACAGAATGTGCCCTTCAAAAGAAAAAGGTTTTATGAGGTACCAATGGGTTGAGACCCAGAGATGTGCTGGGGAAGTCCCCAGGGGTATCTCCACGACCACGGAAGGAGAAGAGAATGGTGGCTTACCTGGATTTTCCTAGGAATTGGCTTTGGTCTGTGCAGGGCTCCATGAACAGGTGCACCGTACCAGTATAAGTCACTTCACAGAACATACTTCCAGGTGTGTGTGTGTGTGGGGGGGGGGGGTTTGGAGTGAACATCATCTGACTAGCAGGGGCTACTCATCCTGTAAGAGAGGCTTCCCACCCCTCTCCACCGCATCCAGGCTCTCCCCCGCTCTTTCTCCTTGGATAAAATCCTGGGATAAAATCTCCTTGGATAAATTCCGCCTGTGTCTCAACAAAAATCACTCTCCTTCTCTCTCTCTCCCCCTCTCCCCGCCCCCTGCATTAATTAATTTCTTAGAGCAAAAATCATTAAAGGAATACAATGTTCTCTCTCCCCTGATGCTGCATACAATCTCCTTTTCTCTCTCCCCCTGCATTAATTACTTCCTTAAAGCAATAATCATTAAAGGAGCACAGTGTTCTCCCTCCCCTGAAGCTGCTGATGTTGTGAACAATTGAAGCTTCACATTAATTAAACACGTTATTTCAATGCATAGGAATCTCAGTAACTTCAGGAATGCACATTTCAGGAACAAGCCTCACTGACCACATTGGGAATTACTTCTGAGTAGACACACATATGTTTGTGCTGGGAAAGACAGGGATGGGAAACTAGCTCCCTTTCTAACTCGATGCTGTGCAGGTGTGAATTAGTTCTGAACAGCAATAAACCAAACAGCAGAGAATTGCAGCTTCGAGATAGCACTGTATAGCCTTTAGGGAATTAGTGCTTTAAAATGTGCTATTTCGATTGTCGGGATCTCTATAAATTTTAAAGTGTGCATTCAGGGGCAAGCCTCATTGACCACAATAGGAGTTACTTCTGAATAGACACTAATTGGTTTGTGCTGGTAAACCCAGGGACAGGAAACACCCCTTGACTGGGGTCACAGTGAAAGGCACACCCCTGGCAGGGCTAGCATACCTGACGTCAATGCAGGGGTTGGGGCACACAGCAACTATACCGCCGAGAACCCGACTTAAGGACAAGAATCGGACTTAAAGTAGTCTCTAGAAATCCGGTTTTTCTGCGAAAAGCTCCAAGGTGGCTGAGGGATGGTTACAACATCATGTGCCCTGATCAACCTTCAAATGGAGCCAGCTCGCAGCAAATCAACCATGGAGACACCCCCTAGATTGCTTTCTCAACTTAGGAAGTCAACTTAGGCTGACGTTACCACATTAAAAACACCCAGTTATGGTCATGTGTTCTAGATCAGGCTACTACTGCTGCACTTCCAGAGCAAACTTGGGATTTGCTAATGGCACCTATGGCTCAGTGAGTCCAGCAAGTGGCATGGGGGAAATCATGTTAATCCATGTACCTTGAATGACCGCACCAGGTAATTGCGTCCCAGGCAGTAGGCTAGGCACTCTAAAGGCTGTTCAGCTTTAATTTGGAGCCATATGTCTTAGCCTAAAGAGATTCTGCTTGAACTCAAACAGCAGAGCAGCTAAAAGATACAATTTTCTCTAACGGAAAAAAAGGAAGAAAGGGTAGAATAGCAACTTCATATTTTAAATAGCAACTATACATTTGTTCAGTTCTCACTTTCAGTGGACAAAACTGATCCTGCTCTTAACCACAGAGCGGACTCCAGGTGTGATATACTGGGGGTGCTTTATGAAGTCATTCTCTTTTACTATTCACTAACAACTTCTCAGTCCAAGTAGTGGGTTATTGGTTCATTTAAAAAAATGGATTTTGGTTTTAGCTCAACAATGCTAAAATAATCTACAGTCGTTCACTAAAAACATATACATAGAATATCAGTTAAGATAATAAAGTATCCTGTATGAATTATCCAACATCTGTATAACTCAAGCCATTAAAAGCCAGCCCAGGTAAAAATATCTTACTGCTTGTCTGTAAAATGTTTAAAAAGGTGTGTGTGTGGGGGGGGGGGGAGATGGGATTTCACCACATATTGAAATGGTGGCTAATCATAGGTATTTTTCCATGGTTGGCAAAAAGGAGGGGCAGCACCAAAACACATGAAATAATGTGCACGCGCACACACCCAGAGCAACCCACCAACCCACAACATGTTTTCTTTGCTTTCTCCTTTCCATGGTCCCCTCCGTTGCTGAGTAGAGCTTGGTTTTCTTTCTTGAGTTATCAGGATGACTTCAACTAAACTTATTTAGCCTGCATTAAAAAAAAGGTAAAGGTAAAGGTGTCCCCAACCAGTCGTGTCCGACTCTAGGGTGCGGTGCTCATCCCCGTTTCTAAGCCGAAGAGCCAGCGCTGTCCGAAGACGCTTCCATGGTCATGTGGCCGGCATGACTGAACACCGAGGGGCACGGAACGCTGTTACCTTTCCCGCCGAGGCGGTACCTATTTATCTACTTGCAATTTCTTGCTTTCGAACTGCTAGTTTGGCAGGAGCTGGGACTGAAGACAGAAGCTCACTCCGTCACGCAGCACTCGAGTCTCGAACTGCTGTCCTGCCAACCTTCCGGTCTGCAGTTCAGCGTCTTAACCACTAAGCCACCGCAGCCCCTGCATTACGTGGAGTAATTTCCACCTCCCAAACCAAACAAGCTAGTGATCCAGTGTGGTGTCATGTTGCGGTTATTGTGTGTTAAAGTGCGAGATTCGGACTGGGGAAACCTGGGTACAAATCCCCCCTCAGCCATGAAGCTCACTTTGAGCCACACATGCATACACATTCTTTCAGCCTAGCGTTCCTCACATGGTTGATGTGAGGTGAAAATGAGAGGGGGAGAAAGAATAACCATGTACACAAGTCTGGGTTTCCCCAAGGAATTTTTAAAAATGTGTTTTATTGCTGTAAGCAACTTTTAGAGGGTTTTTGCCCTGAAAGTCTGCCAAGAAATATTTTAAATAAATAAATGAATGAATGAATGAATGAATGAGTGAGTGAATGAATGAATGAATGAATGAATAAAAGGTGGGATAAAAATATAAACAAAAGTAACCTAGCAAGGAAATGCAAATCTTTTAGATATTACAGGTACTAGAATTTATCATACAATGTCATTTTATTTAGTATGTTTATTTATTTTACAGTATTTCTATATCGCCTTTTAAACAAAACGTTCCCAAGGTAGTTTAGCTCACATTTTACCAGAAACATTAAGAGGTGCATGTATGGGAGCTGCAAAAGAAGTAACTCCCCCATCTTTCATCCATGCAGGACAGGAGGTTGGCGTTTTGGTAGACGGAAAATAAAATAAATACAGAGCCCTGCACACACACACCCCTTCACCATGAACTAGATCCAACTGATTAGTTTGCAAAATAAAGTTACTAACATGTTTGCAGTAGAAGAGAAACCGACGTGATGGTGAGTCCATTAGGAAACAAGAGAGGACTTTTGATCCTTATTAGAGATGACTAAGTTTGATGTTTGCTGGCTTTCGCCTATTCCTGTAATATGCTGTAACAAATTCCTGTATCACTTAGCAACATGACATGTATTGGCCTTTATCCTAACATCTGGTATCAGGTTGTAAATCTGCTTTTCCTAAAGTTTCATTGGTCCATTTATCTGCCCATAAATTGTCACGATAAAGATAATATGAAACAATAAACATTGATTGCTGAAATGATCTCTGGCAGATACAACTTGATCTGAAAATGACAGTAAACAAAGCTACAGGCATGCTGGGGGGGAGGGCAGAGCCAACCCGAGACATTTTGCTGCCCAAGGCAGAGGTGCTACAAGATGCATTCTCCACCACAGAAATGTCTCAGGACTCAGGTACACCTTGAAATTCCACAATACTGGAATCAGGGGTGGGTTGGGGACCTAACTTGCCCTCATTTCGTCAGAAGGCATGAAACATATGGAAAAGCTGTCCCAATTAATCAGGGACAGTCCCTACTTTATGGTACTTGTTCACAATACAACAGTCTCCCAATGTTTGCCTTGTTGGTTATCTGTTTTTAAAATGTTGTGAGTATACACATGTACTAGAGTTTCAGCCTCCTGTTGCAACCAAGGGGTGGGGGTGGGGGAGAAAAGCATCCTATAAAAAAATGTTTAGAAAGAGAGAAAGGAAAAGGAAATAGTAAGCTGTGTGCATGTGGTGGGGGTCAGGGAGCATTGTGGAGCATGCCCGTGTTTGTTATTTCTTTTGTTCTGGGTTTAGGTCCACCTAGGCAAGAAAATATTGCAGTGTGTGGCCATCGCTGTAGGAACCTGGGGAAAAAGCACGACTTTCTGTTTTGCCAGGTGTGCTCTTGCTGGGCGATGTCTTCCATTTGTGGCATCCCTACTAGTGTACCACAGACACACCTGTGATTTTCACACATGACAACATAGATTTTTCTTTCTTTGTTTGTATATCACTGTACACCTGTAGGGAAAAATGTCAAATCAGCCCTCACACAGGGGCAGAAATGGAAGCACACACAGGAGGCATCACAAAACACACAGACTTTAAATGAGCTTTCACTCAACACAAGGGTGGTTAATAACCCACAGTGGCTTGTTAACCACCTCCATGCACGCTGCCTGATTTACCTAATTACCCTCACCAGGCACACCTTGTCATTATGTGCAAACCTGGTGAGTGTGGATGGCTGGGGTGGTTAACAAACCACGCAGAACCCATGGATTGTTGTAGGGTTGCTGGGTGGTTTGCTGACCGCCCCAACCAACCACTCTTGTCAGGTTTGGACATCACAACAAGCTGTGCCTGGCAAGGGTAATTAGGTAAACCGGGAGGCATGCAACTGGTATGTGCAGGGGTGGTTAACAAGCCACTGTGGCTTATTAACCATCCTGGCTTATTAACCACCCTTGTGTCATGTGAACCCAGTCACTGCCTTGAAATCCCCTTCAAGTGGGAGACATGGGCTAACCAGCTTTTTCTTAAAATTGTCTCTTCTGATTATTAATTAATATGGTTAACAACATAACTGATACCAACAATTTATGATGAAAAAGAATGCAGTAACAGCTAACATCATGCAATCACAGGCTGGAGTGGAAATTCCCCGTTTGTTTTTACACTGGCTCTCTTTTCCCTCCCTTATTCAGTTTCATGGAGCCCCTTGTGGAACGACAGTGAATGAAAATAAAGGGCACTTTTGGTTAGTCATGGTGCACTAATCGGCTTCAGGACATTCATTTGAATCAGGTCCCGTCCATCCCCCTGGAAACATCAGCCCTTGGCTGTCATGAGCCAGCTGTAATGGTGTGATGCCACATTGAAAAGTGCGTGAGACTAAATTAATGGAGACCCCGAGGGTCAGTTAGGAAGGCAGAGGAGGAACTGCATGCAGACAGAAGGAGGGAACCCCCAGGTGCCTGAACAAAAAGCACTGCAAGTAGGATAACTGTGAAGATGTTTCATTGAAGCCTAAGACCCTTTTTCAAGGGCACTCTTGAAAATCTTGTTGCACTTTTTCACAATAAAACACGAGTTACTAAGTGCACATAACACAAAGGTTACCCTGCACACTTAGCAACACATTTTTTATCGTGGAAAAGAGTGCAACAAGGTTTTCAAGACTGTCCTTGAAAAAGGGGTTTTAAAACCCCAAACATGTTGCACCTCAGTTGAACATCCCCACCATTATCCTACTTGCAGTGCTTTTTGTTCAGGTCCCGGGAGGGTTCCCTCCTCCAGTCTGCATGGTGTTCTGCTGCCTCCCCTCTTTGTTTGTTCAGAGGGGGATCTGAGCCTGAGGTTTCCCACCCTGATTTAGGTACTTGGGACAAATGGTCTTCAGATCCCTTCCAGCTCTTTTATTTATCTGTTATTTTAAATACACATGAAGCAACAATGACAGAAAGAGCCATGCTCTTGACATTTGAACTATGAACTTCATTTGTTATAAATACTGAATAGGGTTGCTTTTTGTTTTGTTTTTAAATTGCAGAGTCCAAAAATTTAACAAGAAAAGTTGACTTTAGCAAAAGAAAGAAATCCCCCATTGATTGATGCTTACCTTCATCCCCCCGCCCCAACACTTAGCCACAAATTGCAAGTCTGATGGGCCCAAATAACTCAGTGGCTCAGTCTGAAAAAAAAATGCATGTTGTTTGCTTGGGAATTTAAGCTCCCCCAACGCTTACAGTACCATTTGCCAACAAAGAAGATGAAGGGGGCCCTGAACTTTCTGGGAGCTGCAAAGAGCGAGACGGTGTTGCCTGCTAATGTGAGCTAATCGCCAAGGAGGGCAAAAGGCGGGGGCTGGAGTGTACACAGTCAGTAGCTGGGAGGCAGCCAAGCTCCTTCAAGCAACCAGACCTAGCGTGAGCTGTGTGTGATGTGTGCGAGTGCCTCTCTCTCTCTCTCTCTCTCTCTGTCCAGGGGCTGGGGTTGGATTTCAGGGACACTATTCAGCTGATTGGTTCAGAGCATCCTTCCATCTCTTGCACTTTCCCCCTCCCCCAAACATTCTCCACAGCAGAGATTGGAGGAGACATTCGAAGCTGTGTGTGTGTGTGTGTGTGTGAGAAATATAAATAAATGGGAAGACAAGCTGGGAGACTGTGCATACAGCAGCAATTCAGCTGGGAGAAGTTGGTGAGCAAACCTGCAGAGCGGCAGTGGAAGGAAAGGCTGCTCCCAAAGCCAGATTGCAGAAAGACCAGGCACGTGTTGCTTCCATACCCATTTGGGACTTGGGACTCCTGTCTCTCACCTGCCCGTCATACCCACACAGGCCCAGCAGCATGTCTTTGGCAGTGAAAGAGAAGAGCCAAGTGCGCCTGGTGTTTCTGGGTGCAGCCGGGGTTGGCAAGACGGCCTTGATCCGCCGCTTCCTGCAGGACACCTTTGAGCCCAAGCATCGGCGGACAGTGGAGGAGCTGCACAGCAAGGAGTATGAGGTTAGTGGAGTCACCATCAAGGTGGAGATCCTGGACACCAGTGGTAGCTACTCCTTCCCCGCAATGCGCAAACTCTCTATCCAGAACAGTGATGCTTTTGCTTTGGTCTATGCTGTGGACAACGCCGAGTCCTTTGAGTGTGTGAAGACTCTGCATGAAGAGATCCTTGAGCTGAAAGAGGACAAGTTCCCACCCATCGTTGTGGTGGGCAATAAGGCAGAAGCCGGTGGGCTGAGGCAGGTGTTGCCTGAGGATGCCCTGTCCTTGGTGGAGCTCGACTGGAACAGCCGTTTCCTGGAGGCATCTGCGAAGGAGAATGAGAATGTGATGGAAGTCTTCAGGGAGCTGCTCCAGCAAGCCAACCTGCCCAGCCGGCTGAGCCCTGCCCTGCGCAGAAGAAGGGAGACCTTCCCCAAGGAGCCCCTGCTCAGGCCCCCCATGAACAAAGCCAACAGTTGTACCATCTGTTGAATGATGTGAGAATGACAGTGGCAAGATTTCCCTCTGGCAAAAACAAGGCGGACTGCGCATGGAGCCCAGCTTGCACTCGCCACATCAGCGTTGTGGCATTCGGTCATTTGGGGGGGACTCAGGAGCCATTTGTGATCTTCAACAAGTTGTCATGACATAGTGATTTCAGCTTTTAGTGCCCCAAAGCCACAGGTAATTGTGTGCCCCTTTCATGCAGTCAGTTTTGAGTTGCAGCCCAAGAATTGGGAAGCCTTGATACTTGCGCACACCTCTTAATTTAAACTTCCTGATTCCAACAAAGACTGCTAATCTGTAAATTGGAAGAGATGGTCATTGACTTTGGTCATGGACTTTGCTGACCCATCTCGGTGTGGATGAATTAGGGACTTAGAGTGGCCAAACAGGCTGATATTTGAGACAACATGGCCGATGTCGACAAGGTGCATGGCATGTATTTTGGAGGGTCCATCTAAGAAACATTTAATCCCTGGGACACCTGTTTACTACTTGTATTTTGTGACTGACTGAATAGGCTCTGTATGCTTGAAGACATGAAAGAAACTTTTCATGACTGTTCAACAGCAGGTGTGTGTAGGTGTGTCTGTTGCATTGCCTCCCAGAATCTTTTGCTTCTGATGTCTGCACTGATGTTTGTATACACGTGCTCCTGTGCAGATTTTGTTTACACTGACCTAGCCATTGTCTGAGGCATCTCTGTTTGTACATTGTGGAAAGAAGTATGTGCCTGAGTGTAGATGAGTTTTGGTTTGTTTTTGTTTTACTTTCCAAGCATTGTATCTAATAAAAAAAAGACCCGTCCTCAGACAAAGGCGTGCTGTATTTTTATTATTTGCTGCAAGGTTGCAAGGTGTGATTGGAAGTCATACCACTTTCCAACCCTTGTCACCCGATAGTTACATAGCCTCTTGCTTCCACGTTCTGGTTTATGCTTGTGCCTTTATGTCTTTGTAGGACATCCCCCCTGCTGAGTTTGTGTAGATTTTTATGCTTGTATGGTTTTTGTGACAGACCCTGTAGTCCAGGGACAAGATTGTCAGTTTAGCTCCTAGGAGACAGTGGCTCAAATTCCTTCTGAGCCATAGGCTCATGGGTATGGCCAGATGATCGCTCCCTCTCAGCTGGGCTTCTCAGAACAGGAGCGTTAATGAGCTCTCTGGTTGGGCAAAGATATGAGAGAAACATGGCAAATTATTTAGCACATTAACACCCTGATTCTAAACCCATTTGCTGGGAAGTAAAGTCCACTGATATTGGTGGACTCTCCACTCATGATTAATGTGCTGAGGATTTCAACTCAAAGCTGCTATATAGATTAATAGCAACCATTTAGCCCCTACAGTTTTACCAAGGTGAGAAGCAGATAAATGTCATTTGTCCTGTCACAGCAGAAAGGAATGAAGAGCCGTGGATGGATATTTCATGCACTGAAATCAAGCCATATATACACTGGCACTGAATGCAATTAAAGTTGGAGGAAAGGGGAGGGCCAGTGTGTGTCCCTCATTTGTCCTACTATTTCCACCCTCCTAAATTGAGCTCCATTGGGGGACTATCTGTTGCTTCCTTGCTTGCTTTCCATTAAAACAGTTACAAATTGCATTTCTGCTCCAACAGGCCCACAACGAGGCAATATGCAACTTTAAATACAACCTCGTAACCAAACAATTGATGTATGAATAGCACAAGCCATCTTTCAAACAATGAGAAAGCAGGGTAAAACTATTGGAAACACATCCGATGCCAGGCTTTACAGCAGGGGTGGGAAACCTCAGGCCTGGGGCCACTTCTGGCCTTCTGAAGACCCAATCTGGCCTTCTGGGTTTCCCCAGATGGCCATGCCCCCCCGACCACCGATCATTCAGTGGTTTCCTGGCTTTTCCACAGTCCCCCCTCCCCCGGCTCCACCATTCTTAAAAGCTGAAATACCTCTCCTAAGGCTTAGTTCCTGGCAGTCAGAGCTTCAAGCTAAATTACACTGGTAGTTTTGGTATTTTGGCCCTGCCCCATTTTCCCTTTGGCCCTGCCCACCCCTCAAATGCAGCCCTGCCAGAGCTTCTTTAAAACATCCCTGCTTTACAGCCTGCCAAACACTAGGCAAAGGAGAGGCATGTCTGAGGGAGATTCCATCACTGAGGTGCTGCCACAGAAAAGGCCCTGTCCTATGTCCCCACTGATGTCACCTCTCTTGGTGGTAGGACATATAACGGGGCCTCTGAAGAACTGTAAATTACAGGCAGGTTTATACAGGAGAAGGTGGTCTTTCAGATATCCTGGCCCCAAACCATTTAGGGCTTTATAGGTAAGAACCAGTATCTTGAATTGGACCCAGAAACAAATTGAGAGCCAGCATAGTTGGTATAAGACCTATGTTGTAAGATCTACAATGCGGACACCAGAGAGCAATATGAGTGCTGCATTTTGCACTAGCTGCAGTTTCTGAACACTGTCCAAGGGCAGCACCACATAGAGCCCATTGCAAGATTCTGATAATATTTGGAAGCCAAACCTTTCCATAGTTAGTTGAGAACAGACACAGAGATTGGGGCAATGAAGATGTCAACAGCTCTTAACTATCTTCCTCTACTGAGGATGGCCTTTAGACTGTCCAGTGTAAGGGATAGCAGTGGCAGGGACTAGACTATTCTCTTAGAGCTCTGTGCTGTTATACGCTTCTTTGAAAACATCTGGGATTAACCACAGTCAAAGAATCCTGGACCAGAAGGACGACTTTTGGTCTGATCTGGTAAGGCTGCTTCAGTTGTATATTCTACTAGGAAGCTTCACTCGGCTGTTGAGCGCTGAGTCTTCAAACAGGTGAGAACCATCAGTACCATCACCATCATCTGAAACATTATTAGCCCGAAATCCTAGTTTTCTGAAGTCTTTGCCTGCCTGCCCTTCATCCATTAGCTATAGGTAACCATTGTTTCTTTTAACTGAAGGTTCTTGGGCATCTCTGTATTTTTGTTATCCCCCAACACATTTAAGAGAAATGAGTCTATATTGTACTATGTGTGACAATGAGAAGATAATTGTCTGAACCATGTGCAGGAGGAGGAGGAGGAGAAGACCACCTCTCTCTCTCAACTGTGAGCACAATTTAGGGATGTGCATCACTAAAATATAACTTCCAGCCTTAATGTGTATGTCAGTGGGTGAACACAGAGATCCATTATTGTTATTGGGCGCCTTCACACGGAGCTTTTATCCTGCGATTGAGATTGTTCCTTCATGGAAGTTTGTGGGCTCTTTACATGACACCATGATCCTCGAGGGCATCTCCTGTGCTAAATGCCCTTTGTTCCATTTTTAAATAGATCGCAGATAATGAGCTACCAAATTACCCCGTTGTGTTCTGCTTCAGTTTCCTCCGCGAAAAGAGGAAAAGTGGCAAGAAGAGGAGCGAGATCAATGAAAGATAATGGAAGACTCAGCTACGGGGAGAAGGAGGGGGAAAGGGAAGGGGGGAAAGGAAGCGGGTGAAAAAGGGAGTCGTGATCCTGCATTTAAAATGGACGTAGAAAGCCTCATTTTAAATGCAGGATTTTAGGCTGGTGTATGCCCATTATATGTATTAGCATCATAAGTTTGTGCATGGTGCTTTGCAGAGTAACAAAATACAAGACATCCCTCTGCCCTGACAAGCTTACAGTCTGAAACTGGAAACAAAGGAAGGCAGCAGAGGGGGAAAAGAAAGGTGGAGGTGAGAGTGAACAGGGGAAGAACACATGTTCAACTCAGTTATGTACACTTAGCCTTACACAGGAAGAAAAAACTGGATAAAGCTGCAGATCTATGTAAAGTTTGGACTCAATCCAGCCAAAGTTATGTCCATTTAATTCCTGTTAATTTCAATGGGTGAGTTTAAATGCTTAACTCCCATTGAAATCAATGGGGGTTAAAACAACTTTGGCTGGCTCTTGGTCTTTGTTATATAAGATTCTACCCTTAAAGGTGACCTAAAAATCATATTAAACAAATTTATGTATTTATTAAGGTAAACGTTATAAAGGATGTTGCACATTACATACATTAGAATCTAGTATATCCAACTTGGAACATCCATTATAAAGCTTACTTTATTTGCTGTTGGAACGATCATAGGCCCTTATTTTTCCCATCTTAAAAAGATGTAAATTCATTAATGAGGTAGATTTGAACTCAGCTCTTTTATATTTAATGTCACTCTACACCTGGGACCATATTGTTGAATGCATCCTCTTGTTTCTACAAAGTTTTGATTTACAGCACTAGTGCTGCAGGAACCCACCTTCTGAAGAGGCTTTCAGCCCACCCAAACTTTCACCTATAGCTGTACAAAAGGGCCATTTTACTTTGCTTCCCCCACAACATGCTGAGGTCGGTGATGCATGATCCACTGCAGTTGGTACATATTCCAGTCACTGCTACTGAGAGATGCATACCTGTTGCATAACTTGCATAACTGCAAGATCACAGACATTCACCTTCCTATAGTCTCTGTACAATGTGTATCCCAAAGACAGCAGCATCATAGGCTGCTTCTTTGCTTATAACCATTGAAACATGACTACATTTACGTGCAAGGTATGGCCAAACCCGAACACGTGTCTCTGGTGGGTAGTTCAGAAGTAGCTTCATCAGGCTGCTTTGATCCCTGGGATGAGAATGAAGACTCTGATCTGTAGTGTCTGCCAGTCATGCTGCTTAAAAGGGAGAGGAGAAAAAAAATAACCCAATATTATTTGTGCAAAGATTTTCCACTATTAAGAGAACATCCCCAAACCATTTGCAGTGGAGATGTCAGCACAACTTCTCCTTTGATTGGCTCCTACGGTGGACATATCAAGCTTGTATAGAGAACGCAAGGAGAAATAATTTGATACAGGGTAATGCATTTTCAGAATAAATAGGGAAGCTATGAATTGTATATATATATTTAAAGTGCAAAGTTCCTAATCTCTACTCCCCATCCCCACTTTAGATCATGCTGCCTTTACTGCTTGTGTATGTTGCATGAATGTGCTACAAAAGAAGCTGCACAAACTAAAGTCCCACTTAAGTCCCATAAATGTATTGAACATATTTGTTGGTTTCAATCCATTGATTTCAACAGGACTTGCATTCAGTTTTGTGAGTTTCATATTGGAAGCTCTGACTACATCTTGCTGTTTTTATGGTTCTTATGCATTTTCTGTGCCAGAACAGAAACTTGTGTGGACTAGTACCAGCGATAATAATTAATAAAGCATCTAAAAGTATTGCTCAGGACCTATGGCTACGAACCTAGGCATACTTACTTGGAATTAAGTGCCATTGGAATCACAGGGATGTATGTCTAAGAGGACACACATATGAAAAGACTGCAAATCCAAAACTGGAAAAGTCAGTTGGTACTATGGAGTCTGCCGTTTTACCACAGGCACAAGATCCCTGGATACTGCTGGGCTCTGAAGGCATCCAGCAGCTTACATGTGAAAAGTAAAATCAAGCATAATTTTATACAGTGCTGGCTCCAAGTTTGGGGGGAGCCCTTGGGCAAGCCACCCTCAATGGGCCCCCTTCCTTAGTGAGCCTACCTTCTCACTGCCATGGCCACCAGCTGCTCTCGCTCCTCCTCTTTCTCACCATTGCTCCCGCTTGCTTGCTTGACAGGGGGAGAGCCAGGGAGCAAGGAGGCCTTGGCATCTGCTCCTCCTCCTTTTCATTGCCGCTGTGGTCTGGGCCAGAGGGAGAGGCAGGTGAACAAGCCGGTTGTAGTGGGGAAGAGCAAGAGCAACTCCAGGGGGCTCTTGTCTGTGGGACCCTGCTGGGGTGTGGGCTCAGCTATGCCTACCCTTGACACTGGCCTTGCTTTTACAGATACAAGGCCTCATCACACAAGGCTAAAAATCCTGCAATTTACCAGGGCTTCTGCTTCCGGAATCTTTGTGGGATTAGATCGGGTCCTCTCCACGTGGCTTTTTTAAAAAACTAAACTTCTGTGTGTTTCATTACAATGCCACTAGGTGGTGATGTTGTTTTATTTGCAATAAAAGCGACTTTAAACAGTAGACCCTATTTATATCGACTCCATGGTGGGAGGAGGGAAAATGCCAGACTTTCGTTGTCAGGGAAAACAACGCAATAGAGCTCACAAAGAGCAGGAGGTTCCCTGGAGGAGGGCTGCGTCATGTACAGGACCCACAAACTTCTGTGAGTAAGCAATCTCCATAGCAGGGTAAAAGCCCCGTGTGAAGGAGCCCACACTCACACCCCTTAGGAAATCCCCGTGGAGGTTTAAAAAGTCTCCCAGTTATCAAGGGATGTTTGGCCACCAGACAGGGAAGGGGACACTTAGCACCTGTTTCCTATAACAGTGTAGTTTTCTGTAAGGGGTGAATTCTATCAATGTTCTTGAATATTTTAGTCCCTAGAGTGTCTGTGGAAATATATCAATTGAGCGAATAACCTGATTGTTATGCTTAGTGTTCAATAACTTGAGAGTTGTAAGTGTGGTTACATGATTGTTGACTGTCTGGAGTTGCCAGTGCTGATTTCAGCCACGATTATAAGTGATCCTTGGTTCCTTTTCTGTTGTAAACGATCCAAGGAAAACACCCCCCTCCCGCCGCTTAATTAGGTCAGAAACAGGAGACTACATACAAAATAGTTGCCTGAACCGTGGCTTAACTCAAGCCAACTGCACCCTCTGCTGGTTTTATCTGAAATGGTCACTTATCTCAATATAATTAGAAGACCAATTCAGAAGTCCATAAACTGACTCATGAAATGGTCTGCTGGCACAAATCTGTGGGCAGTGTCACCCTAGATACTCACCTATCCTGCACAATATTCACTTTGGGTCACATGTGTATCATTGATGTGGCCAACCCAGCCTACAGACAAAGGCATCCATCCGCTAACATGCATGTTGTTCCTCTAGGCCAGAATTCATTTTGCATTTAGGTACGGATAACCTAGCATAAAATGCATGTGCATCTTGTCAAGTCTGAGTGTTGCTTTTATTCAGAATTCAGGACATGTCTTTTTCAAAGCAGTGACTGTGAAAGACTCAGAGCCCTGCTTCCAGCTATGAGTGTTATATGCCCAAGCTGTACGATTTGGGCATCCACGCCTGGGTGCAAAATGTAAAGTGCGAATCAGCCAGCTCGTGTTGTCTGCACCCTGTCAGGCTTGGCTTGTCCCACATCACCCCCATTACCCTCAGTTCTGCCACAGGACAATTCCTCCTGCACTAACGTCACATGTTTTGAGGGATGGAGGGTGAGAAGGGGCAAGGTTAATGTCAAAAGCAGAACTTTGGCGGTTGGGTGGTATAGAAATGAAATAAATAAAGAAAAAGCCCCTGACATGACCTGGGGGCGGAGGGCAGAAGATTCTTGGAAAAGATGGGATAAGATATTCACAAACATAAACTTATATATAGTATGGGGGGAAATATGCAAAGTGCTTATAAAGTTGTGTACATTCTTAAACACAAGAAAATCAAGGCAAATCCAGTTCCATTCATACATTCAAGGCACAGATTCATACTCCATTCATGAATATAGTTTCGTTGCACTGTCAAAAATAGATTCAACATCTGTTCATGAGAGAATTCTTGCTCCATTGACAAGATGCCAGTCTTGGGACTCATTTGGGGAAAAGCCATATGCAGAACAATCTATACTAATAAATAAATGTATGGTAGCTGTCATCCAGAATGACACAAAATAGAAATAGATGGTGCTGAACCTGAAAAACACTTTCATGCACCAGTCTTCGAACAGATGCTCAGACGTGTCTCTGAGGTCAGAGAATGTTATAGGTAAACCGGAATCACAAATGCTACAAGCATCAAGGCAGAAGCCATCAAAGGGTGTTTTAAGTAAGCAACTGCTAGGATTTATATGTTCAAATGTTTTGGATGCCCTTAAAAAATAGGGAAACTTCACTAACTCTGGAAGCATTTTCTCTTAGGTTGTAAGACTTAGGAGGATAGGTCTCTCTCCCTGTTATCTACAAACCTCATGACACAACTTCTGGTCTCCTAAATTGGTAAGAATTACCATTGAAACAGCGCTAATAAAAACCAACAAAGGATCTAAGGCTAACAAATTTATTCTGGCATAAGCGTTTGTGGTCTTTAAGGTGCCCTAAGACTCTCTTTTGTTTTTGCTGTGCTAGACTAACACAGCTACCTCTCTGAAAACGTGCCATCACATTTCTGACATTTACCATAACGTATAAATATATTACCAAGAAAGCTTGCATGTTCCATGGATAGATTAAATTCCTGGCTGTTAAAAGAAATCCAGCCATGGCTTATTCAAGTGTGTGAACAGAGAACAGGACTTCTACAGGCCAGTGTACCATCCCCGTGAGCAGTTGTGCTTTCTCTGTGCTGGAGTGCTGCCCTGTATCATGATGCAAAAGCCAGTGTCAGAATGCCCCATTTTCACACTCCTCTAGTAATCAGGGTATATTGGAATATATGTCTGCCAAATTTCATCTGCCTAGCTAGCCTGGGGGAGGGGGCGGGGGGTATGCCCTCCATTCTGAGAACACTGTATAGATTTTGAACATGCCCTCCATTTTGAGAGAACTATGTAAAAATGTCTCATGGTCAAGTGCTCCTCATAATCAAGATGTTTTCAGCTACGGAAGGGTAATAATACCCGTTCCTACTGTGTTGGGATGTGAGCTGTGAGACTGGCACCACAGAATGGAGAAAAGAGAGTGAATGGCTAATTTAAAAATGATGTGGCTGCTGGGCAGGCAGAGGGGGCAAGAGGAGAGAGATGGCTGGTGGACAAGCAGAGAAGGCCAAGGAGGTGAGGAGAAAAGACAAGAGAAGGCAGCAGAGTGAAGAGGAGCCACTGAGGCGGAAGATAAGGGAAGCAGCCCAGTGGTGATGTGAAGAAGAGAAAGAGACAGGAAGAGGAGCCCTGCGCCAGTGAGGAATGGTAAAACTCAGCAGCAGAGCCCAGCCACAGGAGTCCAAGAAAGTGTGAAAGTTACTCTGGCTATCCTAATAACCCTAACACTGTATTTGAAATTAACAGTGGTTTGGGATTCTAATTGTTTGCATTTGGTCTCTATAGTTACATTTCTTGTTTAATTGACATTGCTACACACTGAATATCTTAAAGCTAAGTAAATATTATATATTTGACTCCTGACCCCTCCTCATTCTGATGGCAGAACCCTGAGGTATTATGCCAGCTCCTAATTTCAGCTTTCTAGCTAGTGTGTTAGGGCTGAACTGGACAAGATGTGGAGTTGGGTGCTTTGTAATGGGATCTCCTGTCTCTTCAAGAAGCTTTGAGACCACAGCAGGAAGGAAAAAGGTTAAACTCCTCCTCTCCCAGTTCTGATTCCATTCTCTACCCTACCCGTCCAATGCTTTTAAAAGAATTTAATGAGATGGGAGATTGAAGCTAGATCTCTGACATTTTTTTCCTAGTTTGGCCTTATGTAGTGTGACCATTTGGTGGTACACATGGAGTCCCCTGTTTCGAGGGGAGAATGGTAAAAGTTTCAGATTAGGCAGAGTGCAATGGAGGCCTGAAGCAATGGATGCTGGGGTGTGGGCAGTGGCAGCAAGGTGTTTGAGTGCAGAGCAGTGTGTGCCATGTGGCCTGCCCTGAGCCCCCTAAGCTAGCCAGCTGCCCTCAGGGGTGGTGGAAGATGCTGTCCCATCACCAGTAGTGAAGTAAGATCCAACTACTAGTCAGCTGGAATGGGAGGGTGGGGTGCCATCTTGTCCTTTGCCTCAGAAAGCAAAATGTCTTGGGCTGGCCTTGCAGTCTGGACAAAGTAGGGCCCTCCCACCTGCTCTTCAGGACTCTTTAGGATGAGTGAAAGTCGACCTGTTCAGGAGGGGGTAGCACTCCCCAAAGGCTCAGGCTCATAGTTTGCGGGTGCTCTTAGATCCAGCACATTCATTGGAGGTGCAGGTGGCCTTGGTGGCACGGAGCACCTTTTATCTGTTCAGACTGATATACCGACTTTGATCCTATCTGGATAGAGATACTCTAGCTACAGTTGCCCATGCTCTGGAGTGCTGTGATGTCAGTTGAAACAAAGTGCTTCCTTAAGTGTTGTTGAGGTTGTTCTTGTTGCCCTACTGACAGCTTGATTATATTTTTTCATGAAGTAAACTGGACTCTGAGTTAATTTAGCTCATTTTGATTAGGCTTTCTTGAAATACCCCCCTTGTTGTTGCTGGCAGGAACCTTGCAGGTTGCCTGAAAGCATCCCGTCATTTTACCAAGCTTTTTATTTGCAGCTTCTTAAAAGGCAATGACCAGAAAGCCCACAATGCACTGTACATTTTTAGTTCACTTAGCTTTGGTGTATAGAGGTGGTGTCCTATGGGTTCTGTCTGGTCCTCTGAAGCTGCCATCCAATGTTTCCCCATCCTTTCCTTGCCAGAAGCAAAAGTTTCATTCATACAGCAGGGAAGGAAGGGAGAGCTGGGGCCATTGGGCTTTCTACATCAGGCTGTTAATCCGCTGTATCTACTTTCGGTTTTGTCACAGAATTGAGATCCAAGCTCTACACAACGAGCATTTCCTTTCCTGCATTTCCACTACATAACCTCTAGGGGTCAGTGTGTTATGGCGGAATAGTGCAAATACACAAGAGGAAATCACACTTTCTTTCACCAGTCAGAAACAATACCCCATTTTCCCTGAGCTAAAAAAAAAAACTCGTGGAAAGCGCTGTTTAGAAACAGAAGCGAAACTGGACGGTCCCAACGATGTCTAAAGAACCCATAAAGAACTGTGAGTAGGGAATGATGAGTGCACAACAAATGTCTCATGTAGAAAAGCTCATTGGCAAATGAGGAAAGGAAGGGATTGGCAACCTGAGGAAGAGGCCTCACCTGCCTCCCTCTCTTTGTTGATTCAAGTCTGTCTCTCTCTCCTTTTGGCTCCTCTTGGCTGCTTGAAATACCTAGTCTTTTTCAAAGGTGGTCAGAGAGCTATAGGCACATGGGACAGAGTGTGTTCTTTCACTACCTGTAAGCCAATGCTTCTCAAACCCGTATGTGTGTGTGTGCGTGCATGTGCGCGTACCACTTGAAAATGTTTGGGGTCTTGGCAGACCTTAATACATTTTGGGTTATGTTTTTTTTGTAAAAATCAAAGCACATATTAACTCAACTTTTAATAACCATACAAAGTTATGTGAACTCATATGTAAAGTTTGTCAGCTTTAACCTCAGGGCTAGTTTAGCAAAGTTACCTCGAACTGGTACATTTTTAGGAACAAATGAGTAGACTGCACCAGTGAAGACTGGTGGCTCTGATGTCAGTAGGGCGATGAATCTGCTCCGGGTTTCAGTCAGAACTGAAATTTGGAGAAAAGCAGCTTGGATAGCTCATTTAGAGTTCTGACTGAAAGTTGGAGCTGATTCACTGTCCCACTGACATCAGAGCCACCAGCCTCCACGGACTGCACCAGCACCATATTATGAAAATCACAGGTGCTGTTCAACAAGCTGTCCCTGGTCAAAACAGCCTTCATCAGAAAAAAACAGATCAAGTGTAGTGCTACGTGCAGATGTTCTTGACTGTTCTGCATCCTTTCCACAAATCACTGGAATGGAGTCCACGGACCACAGTTAGAGAACCTCTGATTTAGGCTATCAAGGGCTTCATACGTCTGCATGCCAAGCTCTCCTTCTCTAACTTGAAATAGGAGTAAGAAGAGAAGCACACAGAAGGAGCAGGAGAGGGGGCAAATGTAGTCACACGGAGGGAGGAGATCTTGAGGGGAGAGAGCAATATGGCCCACCACCACTTCAGTGTGCTCCATTAGAACGTAAGGACATTGGAAGAGCCCTGCTGGATCAGACCAAAGGCCTAAGTAGCCCAACGTTCTGCTTGCACAGTGGCCAGCCAGCTGCCCCAGTGGGAAGTCCACAAGCAGGACATGAACATAATAGTGCTCTCCTGCTCATGTTGCCAACAACTGGCGGCATTCAGAGGTATGCTGCCTCTAATCCTGGAGGGAGCATATAGCCATCATGGCGAACAGCCATTGAGCTCCTTATCCTCCATGAATTTGTCTAATCAGCATTTGGTGCCATCTAAGTTGTTGACTTTGTGGGAGAAGCAGGAAGAGACTATCTCCAGTAGCTGGAGATGGACAAAGCACATTCGCAATTCTAGTGTGTTCATGCAAGGAAGTGCCTTGAAGTACTCAGGCCGCTGATCACAGATACCACTGCGTATGTGCCAAGTGTCATGAAGAGATCAACATGCCCACGTGAGTAAGGTATAACTGAGCATGCACAGAACCTTTGCTGTGTTATCGTAATATGATTGGTTGTAAGTTGCTGCCAAATGTTGCTATTGGCTGCGTAACCCTTGCATGGAGGCCGCCTTGAAGGCGGAACTGCCCTGCACAGAGGCCGCCTCTTATGTGTATATATGTGTGCCACCATTTTGGAGCTGTTGTTCTTCTCTCAGGAGAGAGAAGGCATGACAATACAGGAGCTGTGTGGGCAGCTTACCCTGTTGTTTCCAACCATGATGTACTAGAAGCTTTCTCCCTCCCTACTGTGCACTCAGCACAGGCTGCTGAGCTGACTGCCCTAACTCGTGCTTGTATCCTTGCTACAGGTGTTTCCGTTCCCATTTACACAGATTCCTGCTATGCCTTTGGAGTTTGCCATGCCACAGGACAAATTTGGAAACAACGTGGATTTATGACTTCCTCTGGATCCCTTGTAGCACATGGTCCCCTTATTTCTGCTCTTCTTGAAGCTCTCTAGCTTCCCTCTGCTATTGCCATAGTGCACTGCCTTGCACATACCTCTGCCACTAACCCTGTTGCTCTTGGGAATGCACGCGCCAATGCAGCAGCCAAGACTGCCTCGGCTCAAGGGCCTCAGGCTCCTTTTCCTGTCTTGGCACCTCTCACTGCTCCAGTTACTTTCCAAGAAGTTACTTTCCAAGATGAACAACAACACTGGCTTACTTCAGGTTGCCAACCTGATAAGTCAGGCATATTTGGGGGGCCTAATAGGAAACCAGTGGCTTCACGGAGTCTCACCTACTGGCTTGCACTTGTGTCCCATCAGCAGGGACAAACGTGCGAAAGAGGGGTAACCGAACAACTTTTAAAGCAGTGGTTTGCTCCCGGAGCACACATAACTGTTGCAAAAATCTCTCAGAATCGTGTAACATGTAAAGCTTTTGTGCCTGCAGGTGCTAATAAAGTTCAAATGGCCACACCACCAAGGCCTACCATCCCGTTTGAAGCCCTGCGGATAGATTTCATTGTGATGCCACCCTTGATGGGATTGAAATACTGTCTTGTTATTATCCCAGAACCAGGTGAGAAATGCCATAACATCCAGCCTGGACAGCACGGGTATGTGACAAACCACCACAGAAAGAACTGCTTGCGACCCACCTGGGAAGGGCCATACCAAGTTCTTGTGGTGACTCACACAACAGTCCGAGTCGCAGAGCGCCCCACGTGGATCCATGCATCTCGCATGTGAAAGCAACGCCTGACATAAGGCTCAAGCCTTTGACAGCTTTAAACCATGGAGAGCGACAATCTCCACCACTGGAACAAGGACCTAAGCCTCCAACAGTTCCAAGGTGTGAAGAACAGCAATCCTCAAAACAGTGAGAAGTGTATCCAGACAGTAAAAACCCACTGAAACTTACAGTAAAAGCTACCTAAGGGTAATGTGCTAGTAACCTCTCCCCTAAACCAGTGCCTCATGTAACTTGCACCATCTTGCTCACTGAGACCCAGTTCTCCAACCGACTGAGGACTCCAGAGAAGTAAGGAGTAGCCCTGAGAATAACATCACCACAACTCATAGAAAACAACCATGAAGTGGGTACTGTTGTTGAGTTGCTGTATGACTGTAGCATGGTGTGGTTGGGACTCAAACAATTACCTCAAAGCTGTAAGAAAATTTGCAGCAGCAGTTAACCAAACTACGTGTTAGGTATGTACCAATAATCCTACTAACCCCAGCGATGGCATCCCAGTGATTGGACTTCCATTGAACTTTACTGCCTTCATTCAGAGTAATGATACTTACCCTATAACTAAACAGCTGAATTATTCTTTAAAAACATATATACCAGTGTCTGGATGGATAAAAGGTTTGCTGTGCATCCATAAGAAGAAGAATTAACATTTAACAATATCAATAGGAAGATCTAGATGCATGTATACATTCAACTATACTCACATATATAATGATTCATGGGGGAAAAAAAGCCAGTAATGTCTCTGAAGCCTTAAAATCATTAACGGCCTTCAAGCAAACTTGGGATAAATCTAAACACTCTAGTTTCAAAATCAACAGCTCTACTACCTTTTTAATTAGTAAATTACAACATGCTTTCCAATATTCTGCTGGGATTGAATCTGTACTTAGCACCTCAACAGTCAAATGGATTTGTGGCTGCAGAGCCTACCAAGTTTAACTACTGACATGTATGGCTCGTGTTACCTAGGGCTCTCATACCAGGAATGAGAGTGCTAACAACTATCCCTAAAGGAAAAATTAGAAATGCTACAGCGGTGAGTAGAATCCAAAATAAAGAAATAGCAAAAATAGCTGATGAGGTCTCATCTGCAGGAGAAACATGGTTAAGAGGAGCAGTCCCCTTTTACGTGCAGGAGCAAATCACTTAGATATTTTAAAGCTTTCACACATTATAGAAGCCACTATAATAGAAACAGCTAGTGCCTTGAATTTAGTGAAAAGCGAACTTACCCAAATAAGGCTAACTGCTATCCAGAACCAAATAGCTCTAGACTGTGCTAGCAGACATGCACCCTAATAGGTCCAGAATGCTGCCCACATATTGTAGATAATGAGCTTAATATTACCAGGCACATATCAGAAATAGAGCAACTAGCAAAAGAGACACAAAAAGTTGGAAAAGGAACTGAAGCAGACATAGATTGGTTTGGGTGGATACCAGACTTTGGTGGATGGTTTAGAAGTCTCTTAAAATGGTGGGGGTTTGTTTGTTTGTTTGTTTGTTTGTTTTATGGTGATATATGTATTAGTACAACTTTTGTTTTGTTGTTATTGAGCCAATATATCTAGCAGTAAAAAAAAATAAAATTCCCCACACTAAAAACAACAAGGATATTGCCCTCCTATTGATGGGAAAAAGCCGAGATGATGGTGATGGTAAGAGCATCCTAGCAGAAGAAGAAGCAGACCATCTGAGAGAAATCATGTGTTATGATAGTGATACTCCAGAGGAGTTTCAAAGGGGGAAATTGTGGGAGAAGCAGTAAGAGACTATCTCCAGTAGCTGGAGATGGACAAAGCACATTCGCAATTCTAGTGTGTTCATGCAAGGAAGTGCCTTGAAGTACTCAGGCCGCTGATCACAGATACCATTGCGTATGTGCCAAGCGTCATGAAGAGATCAACATGCCCACGTAAGGTATAACTGAGCATGCGCAGAACCTTTGCTGTGTTATCTTAATATGATTTGTTGTAAGTTGCCGCCAAATGTTGCTATTGGCTGCGTAACCCTTGCTTGGAGGCCGCCTTGAAGGAGGAACCGCCTGACCCAGAGGCCGCCTCTTATGTGTATATATGTGTGTGCCACCATTTTGGAGTTGTTGTTCTTCTCTCAGGAGAGCAACCTCATGCATTAATAAAGTGCTTTACCACATCTGCTGAACATGTGTGACCTCCAGTGTTTTGGACCACGATTTCCCTGACAACTTCTCGTTACCACTTCTTGTGGGAGTGGGTTCCATAGGGCTCCTCTACATTAAAGAAAAAATTGGGAGCCCCACGGAGCATTTTACTTCCCCTTCTAAGCTGTGCTGACAATTGGCTCATTAGACAGTGAACGTGACCAAACGGTCCTTTCTCAGCAGCCCCCATAACATTGAATAAAAAACAGTGCCATCTAGTGGCTGAAAAATAGTAGTACACATCATGGTTTATTCAACCCCAATTAAAAGAGGTTTACGCCTTACGCCGAGGATAGTGCGGAAGGGGCCCTGGATGCTGACGATGTCATGTAATGGACCCACAGACTTCCGTGAGGGACCAATCATGAGTGCACAGTAAATGCCACATGTAGAAATGGCCATAGTTTAACTACATATTGGCAAAACTAGTTGTTGACCAAGATCTCAGCACCACTGGATTTCTACTGTATGGTGAGAAAAGAATTGCAGAAATCATCCCTTGGTAATATGCAAATTCCTTATGCTAAAACTGTCATTAACTATGGAAAACAAACAAACAAACCAGGAGCAAATTCAAGCCACCTATTTGCTATTGCTCCATATTTAATGAACTGGGCATAGAAACAGTAAGAGACTGTCATCTGTAGCCTCCAGGTATATGATAAGCTTAGTGTTATCACCTGACTTCTCCATATTTCTGGGCAGCTACTGGGGCAGGGGGGGGACTGGCTTACTACATGGGCAGAGGCTACAGACAACCACTTCTCTGCTCCATATGGTTTCTGGTAATCTCTTTCAGTACTTACAGCTCCAGTGCTGAGTTCATCTGAGGCCAAAATTGGTGGTGAATGAGAACTAGGCTTCAAAACTTTAGCTAGTAGATTAACCAACTGAGGCTGCAGTGCTATGTACACTTACCTAGGAGTAAGCACCATTGAAGACAGTAGAGTAGCCTTTGCAATCTGGTGCCCTCCAGTTGTTTTGGTTGTCAACTTCCAGAAGCCCCAGTCAGCATGGCCAATAGTCAGGAATGCTGGGAGTTGTAGTCCAAAACATCTGGAGGTCACCAGGTTGGGGAAGGCTGCAGGAGGGGCTTATGTACAAGTAAATGTGTATAAGGTTGCATTGCATGAACCAAACTAGATGTTACAAAGGAGATGTTTAACTGATTAACTGGTGGGGGTACAATTATACTCAGGAAGTTGAATCCAGACTTAATCATACTTACAGTGGGGCCATCGAAATCAATCACACTTCAGTTAGTCCTGAGTAACTTTAGCCCCATTGAGTTCAGCGGGGCTACTCCAAGTATGACTAAGTCTGGATCCAGCCCAGTGGGGCAGTGCATTAAAGACAAACATTAAAAGGGTATTTCAGTTCCGGTGTGTTACTGTATTAGCGCAATGAACATGAGCTATTAAAAAGATGGGACTTTCTTCTACCAATGAGTGGTAGTTTCTGTTTATTAAATTATACATTTTCATACTTTCTTCAAGGTAGTGCAGGCTCCAGGTGTGGGGGGCCCTCTCCTGCTCCTCCTCTGCCCTTCCATCACTCATCTCTAGGCCCAGCCCTCACTGCGGTCCAGAGAGAAAGGGCGGGCGAGTGAGCCGGACACGGCACTTGCTGCCCCTCCTGTTCATTGCATGCTGGTGCACTTGAGGGACGGAGCGGGTGAGAAGTGGCAAAGGCAAGCGGGGCAGTGAGAGGGCCAGGCAATGCTGGTGGCCAGCTGCGCACCACTGCTTCAATGGCTCAAAGAGGCATCTACATTGAAGTTCTAGTTATATGTGAATTTGAATCTATTCACTCAATAGGCGTTCAACCAACTAACATTTTATAAATTAATGGGCAGCCCTGGTTTAGGGATGTACAGATTTTATTAAATCTGTTCCATCTGTTTTGTGGATTTGTCAGGCATCTTTCATTCCATCAGAATTGGAGGGGGGGGATGTACAAGAATTTCATTCCCCTTGCACTAATGTGCATTACCACAAGTACAAATTTCTGCACCCCCCCCCCCATTAAAAACCAGTCTGCAGAATCCGTGTGACTCAGGAAAAGCCTATCTGCTGCGGAATTTGCCGGTTGGATTCATAGAAATCTCAACTCCTTTGAACGTGTTGAGGATTTCTCTGATATCCCTACCTTGGCTAAAATACATTCTTAGCACCTTAGCCATGCCAGGTAGACAGATTATACCATAATTCAACATTTATTCCTGCAACTTTTTCAAGTATGAGGAGCTTTTCATTCAGCTCGTTCATTCCTCTCTGAGAAAGTCATCAATAATTCTCTTGCTTAAAATGGGGGATTAAGGCAGAAATAGTATGACCTGTCCCTTCCTACCTCATTGTCAGGATTGGCATGCAGATGTTGGGGGGCAAAGAACAGCAGCAAGGTGTTCAGAGAACAGAACGCGTGGGCTGTACTGCACTCCTGCACACACACAACTATGTGGCTGCCTTCACTGCTGTCCAGTCAACACTACTGAACTAAGTTTCCTTGGCTTCCATGTAAGGAATAGGTGAAGAGGCATCTTATCCTTTGCCTGAAGCAGCATATCTTGGCCAGCCCTGAGTACTCTTTACAGAAAGCAAAAGACATCTTTCAGCCTCCTACATTTATATATTTTATTATAATCATGAGACTGTGAATGCTACAAGCCATTTCATTCCAAACCATCTGATAATAAAACACTGAAAATACGTGAATTATATTGTGCCTGTAGGGATGCCTATGACACGGATTGGCTGAGATGGTGTGGGAGCACAGTATGTTCCAGAACATTCCAGTTGCCCAGTGAACGAAGCTGTTAGCATGTTTCTCTGTCCAGTTTCTCCGAGAGAAGGAAAAGTGCTATTTTTAGCAGGAATTAAAATCTCACACAGACACTAGGACTCTAGCTTTGGGGAGCAGGTTGAGAAGTGGGAAGGGGCTATAAGAGGTAGGAAAACTGTGGGGTATATAGTAGAGAAAACAAGGGACTAAGAAACAGGAAGCTGAGGTGAAGGAGGCTTGTGGGAAAAGGCAATTTTATATACTGATATTAAGTTGCCAGTTTTTGAGGTGCATGTTTCTAGTACAGAGAAATAACAACACTTGGGCCTCACTTATGGGATTGCCTAGGATACTCCATGATGAGCTACAGCCCTGAAATTTGGTACACAAGTAGCCCAAGGCACTGGAGTAATACTAGAAACCTCTGAAAATGGAGATCTGTGTAATGTATTTTCAGGCCGTCCAGGAAGTTGAAATGTGGCACGCGCGCGCGCACACACACACACACACACACAGGCAAAGACACCCTCATAACCCGAAACCCTGAAAAGGGGGCAGTTTTACACCTAACAGCCCCACCAACCTGGGACATTGGGTTATTTTAATAAAGGCCATTCCAACACAGAACAAGTGGAGCCACAGGTGGGACAGATTTCTGGGGTGGCGGCATTCTGGTGCCTCTTCAGGCTTTGGCTTGAGGGAAGAGGGGCACTTCCAGTAGAAGGCAAAAAATAGACCGATCCTTGCAGAATGCAAACTCAGCTTAATTTATTACTATCATTATTATAATAAAGACCCTTCGTCCCCACTCACTGTCTGACTCATGGGGGTATAAAAATAAGGAAGCTCTCCACAATCTTGCAGTTATGTCCTACAAACTGTTTTCTAGGGTGGGGGGACTCAGAATAGGACATTTTTGCCCAAGAAGACTCCAAGTGGCCCCCCAGATGGTGTAGGTCAGCCTTCCCTAACTCCCAGCATGCCTTTGTACTGGCCAAGGCATGCTGGGACTTATAGTCCAACACATCTGGAGGCAGCAGGTTAGAGAAGGTTGCTGTGGGTCCTTCCACATCAGCAAGGTGTTATTTGGTACACAAGTAGTCCAAGAGACTCTGATTATTAGAAAACCAAGGGGGCATTTGCAAACCTCTCCTCCAAATGGTATGGGAGACATGAAGTTTACGCTACAATCATTAAAGCATTTCAACACAGCCCCAAAAGTTAACAACTACTTCATGTACATAACAATAGCCATAGATTAATCATTCCTAGAGCACAACAGTCCTATTTTCAGCAAATGCTAGGTAAATTGTATAAGAAAGTTCACAGATGATGTATGTTAGCAAGTAATATCTATTCCCAGCTAACAAAAACATCTCGTTTCTAACCTCGGAGGTGGCATTTTTGGGCCGTCATGAGTAGCAGGCACCACTACGTACTTCTCAAAACTGTTAGGTATTAATTTATGCTAGTGGCCATCACAACATCGTTTGACAATGAATTTGATCTGGTTATGTGTTGCATTAACTAGGATTACATCTTGATTTTCTTTGAATTGTTTGACCATTAATTTCAACAGATGGTGAATTAATGTATTTTGAGGGTTTGTTTTTCTTTTCTTGTCTCTAAGCTTCTCTTACCAACTCTTATCCCTCTTCAGATAAGCTACTAACCACACAGTAGGTACTTAAAAAGCTTACTTTGTGGAGTGTCAGTGGTCTGTAGCGTTCCTTTATGTGGTAAGCCTAGGACTGTAATGCCTCCCGCTTCTCTGTATTGCATTAAGCTTCCCAGCTAACCAGAGACCACAGGCTGCCACTTCAACATGTTGATAAAAGCTTGCCATGCCACAGCCCTAAGTAGCTGCCACTGCTTAGCAGTTATTTGTGTGCACCCTCATGCCCAATTTAAATGAGATGCTCAAAACATGCAAAATACCTGTGCAGGATTCTATGCAGATTAGAGCCTAAAGAAGAACTCTAAAGCCACATATGAGCTCCTACATGAGCAGTATTTGGATGCCGACACAGCTTTGCATGGATCACACCAGTTCAGTAGCAGAACACACGTTCTGCATGCAGAATGTCCCAGGTTCGATCCCCAACATGTCCAGGTAGGTCAGAAAATTTTCCACCTGAAATCCTGGAGAGCCATTGCCAGTCAGTGTCAGTAATACTGGCCTAGATGGAAGATCTGTATACAGCTGCTTTCTGTTTCCTAGATGGGAACTGAGAGGGAGCATTAATTTTGGAGAAGGGCTGTAGCTCAATAGTAGAGCACATGCTCTGCAAGCAGAAGATCCCAGGTTCAAGCCCTGGAATCTCCAGGTAGGCTGCAAAAACTGCTTGAAATCTTGGAGAGCCACTGCCAGTCCGTGTCGCAACACTGAGCTAGACTCAGTATAAGGCAGCTTCCAATGTGTCTCCATGGTTTAAGAATCCTTTAAATGTGACACTAGGATGCATGCAATCCAGTATAGGTGTTTTTAAAAATCATAGCATCTTATTTAAATCCAGCTTCTATTACCTTCTAAGCTTTATTATTTAAGATGATTATATACCACTCTTCAGGCAAACCTCACAAAGCAGTTTCCATAAAACTATTGAAACAATAAGCATCAATAAAATGATATAATAAAACAGCAAAAGCAAACTATAAAGGGAAAAAACACTTGGAACGCGAAATCCACCCTACGCTCAGGGCAAGATAATTCTTGGTGGCACTTGGGGGAGGGCAGGCCACCTCAGCTAGAATAATGGGTACTAGATGGTGGACAGCTCACCAGGCTTTAAGTGCCCCAAATTCTAAGAAACATTTTAGCTCAGAAGTCAATTGTTTCAATGTAAGTTAGTGAGCTACTTTTATGTGGTCAAGGATCCCAGTACATTAGATGCGCTGTAAATGCCCTTTGCTAAAAGTAGAAAGCAACACTAATGGAGTATAACCGAAAATATGAAACATGCCATATATAAAAACAGCAGGTGCCCAGGTGTTTGCACGTTCTCCTCCTTCCACTAAGGCAACTTGTGGCCCTCCGGATGTTTTGACCTACAACTCCCGTGAGCAGGTGGTGAGTGATGATGGGAGTTTTAGGCCAAAATATCTGGAGGGCCACACATTGCCCACCTGGGCATTAAGAGAAAATTCCCCCTTTCTTGTTTATCAAGGTAGGTATTAGTTTCTAATCTAAAGGTAGCTAATTCTAAACAGATTCTGTTGCCCTAAAAGGAAAGTAACTGTCATCTCACAAATTACCTTTCCCATCATTTATATTAAGCTCACTGTTGTGGAAAGTAGTGTGTGAAATGGATTGAATAGGGCAGAAGCTAAGCAGGGTCAGCCCTGGTTAGTACTTGGATGGGAGACCGCCTGGGAATCAGGCTTCCTGCATTGAGCAGGGGATTGGACTCGATGGTCTTGTAGGCCCCTTCCAACCCTATGATTCTATGGGCATGCAGCAGATCTCAAAAAGAATGCTAATCCTATATGCACAATTGGTAACATGGAATAAAAAGAACTAGGCATGCCATCCTTTTAGTGCCAAATTAAGATGCTGCCTGGTTCACACAAGACAACCCAGGGATTCTTTAAAAAACTTGAGTGGTTGTGAATGTCACAGTCCACGTCAGGAGTGGCTGGGTTCCATTTCTGGCTTGTCTCTCTTGCAACAAGTGAGAGTTCCTGGTTTGTACATCATGCTAAACAACCCAAGGACGGAATATCTCTGGGTTGTTTAGCCACTTCTGTTTGCAATAGGAATGATCAGGCAGCATGCACGGGCACGCTCGCTAGCTCCTGATAATCAAGAGTTAACACAACACCTGGGTTGTTGTGATATGTAAACTTAGTCAATATGTATAGCCAACCTGAGTTAGCTGAAAGTTTAAAAAAAAAAGGCTTCAGGCTGTCCCCCAGCACTCCCGACATTTGAGTTGAAACATTTGAGGTCTACAGTTGATCAACCAGTGCTCTTTTCATCACATTTTCAATTCTATGAGATCTTAAGTGGGAACGTCTATCTATAAATGTACTTATTCACAGATTTGCAGAGGTTGTGGGAAAGCACCACAGAGTCTTGCTGACTGAACTTTGCTGTCCAAAGGACGAGAAGCTCTTACCTATTATTGAGCCCCACAGATAGTAGGAAGCACTTTTAGGCAACTAGATCTATGTTTTTGTATGCAATTGCGGCCAAGTGAAAAGCGTTGGTGCTTCACAATCAAAGCCTTTCCCTCTTTGTGGAAGTTCCTATTTGAAACCAACACATTAGTGGTGAGTGATTCTGATTAAAATGGGGGTTAGGGAAAGAATGCTCTTATAAGAACTGCAATAAAGAAAATTCAGGGAGGTATCAGTTTATCTGAAAGAATGCTCATGAACATTGTTTTATGGCCATTTTCTGCTTGGATCTCCTCAATTCTGCATGTGGGAATCTGTGTTCAAGAGGTGCAATAATACTGGAGCAAAAGGAATGGTGGGCTGGAAGCATGACAAAATGGGGTTTGTTTGCAGGGTATATTCACCAAAGTCTGACTCTACCCCATCACAGTTTCAATGGTGATAAAAATTCTTCCACAGTATTGTAAAAGGCAAAACACAAAACAAAAACAGAAGCACAGAATTTTTAACAAAAAACAGTAAGCTTTGCATATAAAATCCATTCCTATCTTAACATTTATGACAAAAGATTAAGAGGGTAGCTATTAAACACAAATAGCAAGAGTAGGCAAATGCAAGCAGCAACTCTACAATCTATAACTGGAATATAGAACATAAGTTAAAGTATACACGCATAGAGGGTGACGTTTTAATCGCTTCAGATGTTTGCTGGTTGCACATTTAACATGTAATGAATGTGGTAAGCCTTAAAAATGCCCTCCATAAAACTGTGATCAAAACCGGAGGTTATCTGTTAACAGTCATCTCTGTACACAAGAAAAATACACATGCCTTCTTTAACAGCCAAGAAAAACTGCAGTTTATTAAGTTTCAAAGAATCTTCGTACTCTTGAAAGCAACCTGTGGTGCATGTTTTTAACAATCACATTCTATGAGGAGAAATAACATTAAAAGCCACAAACTTTTTTTATCTTTTCATCTCAGAGTTACAGACATCTTGAATTCAAAATGAAAGGCAAGAAATTAAAAGAAAATCAACAGGTTTTTTTTTTTAAATGTCCATCCCCAATTTTAAATGATCGGGAGTTCTTTTTCTACAACTCATTACTAAACTTTAGCATGGAAAATTGTATTGACTATTTCAATCCGCACAGAGGCACATATGTATTTTATATATAAATATAATGTTTATGTTTGTGTGTGTATGTGTGTGTTAAGAGAGATATATATACACAATACATATGTAGAGTGCGTGTAATGAGAATGAGATGCAATCACTCTGAGAAAAGGGTATTCAGCTAAATACACTACGAAAACTTGAGAAAACACAAGTCTGGAACCCAATCTGTGCATAGTTCATGATCCTCTAGAAAACCAGCTTTTGTTGATTTGCAATCTTGCAGGACCCTTTTTAATTGGACAAAACCATTAAAAAGCTAATCTTTAACAAAACAAAACAAAACAAAATGTAATGCACAAGTTTCCTGATCCAAGCAGGCAGGGAGCACAATGTTCATATAATTTTTAAAAACATACTCAAAGGGTATGTTATTCCATTGTCTTTCTTCCTTTCAAAACAATCAAAAACATTGATCATTTTTAAACATAAAGCAATTTTTTTTAATATATAAAGCACTCTTCAAACATCTATTTCTTTTGAGTCCATTATTTGGTAAATATGTAACTGCTACACATTAGATTAGGTATTTTTCTTCTTCTCTTACTGTCTTTTTTATTTTTATTTTTTTCATTTTGTTTTTTAATAATATCTTCAGTGCTAGGAGTTGGGTTTAAAAAATACATGAAATGGTGTGGAGTTGCTCCTCGGGAAACCCGGCTTTCCTGAGACATCTTCCACCATGTGCAAGATAGTGATCACAATATTTTTCGCCACTCTTGACGAAGAGGAAAACAACAACAAAAAAGAGTACAAAGCAATGGCCAAAGAAAAGGATAAACAACAACAACAACAACGACAACAACAACAAACACTGTTCAATCCCAGAGCTCTGAAGTAGCATATCTTCATTCTGAAAATAGGTTTCTTTATGATGGAAGTCTATTTTTTTTCTTTTTTTCAATTCCTTTTTTTATTTTAAAGTTTGAAGGAGGAAAAAAAAGGTCTGTAAACAGGTGGGAGCTGAAACCGTAGGCTCCTCCAAAAGCAGTCAAAACCTATGTCCAAGTGCTTGTTTCCGTTCCGGCTTGCAGGGAACCATCCACTCTTTACAAGTATTTATGGCCACAGTTCAACAAGAGTTTTTTTTTCCTTTTTTTTAAACTTTATATTCCGAATGGGGAAAAAATGGTGCAATACTCCGGTAATTATTTCCTTGCATTAGTCCACAATAAAAAGCTGCTAAAGGTAGATATACATATTATTCTCCAGAGATACACACTGTAAGTTTTTAAAATGCGGTAAGAGTCCTTGAGTAAACATTTACACGTGAATTGTCGCCAGCCCCTCCTATCAGTTTTTTTTTCAATTTTGTTTTAAAAAACAAGTAGGATTAGCTACAAGAAGGGCTGTGGACACTCAGTGCAAAGTTAGAAGCTAATAACAATTAAACGTTTGACCAATGAGCAAATCAAAAGCATATACTGAGAAGGAAAAAAGAAAAAAAGTCACACAATTTGTTAAGTTGTACAACTGGCGCACACGCACACGTCCATACGCTCACACATCGATCCATCTTTTCCCCAATGCATACATATAAGAAAGAACTGAACAAAAAATATTCCTAGAGCCTGTTCATTTGTTTTCTGATGCCAACCTGGAAGTGTAATAATAGAAAGTGTTCACATTTTGTTATTGGCCTGCTGGATTCAAGTATAGTTGCATGTTTGATATGTTTGTTTTTTTAAAAAAACTTTTTACTATTTTGGGGGGGAATTAAAAAAAAAAGAACAATGACACAAAAAGTAATGAAACAAGTGTAATGTGCATAGGCAAGACCCATGGGAGCAGTGGACATGGATATTCCACCCCACCTCTCAATCCAAGTTGTACAGCTGAGGGGCATAAGATTTGTTCCCCATTGCTGCTGATGGGCTGGTCGGATGCCACCCCCTACTGATTACTGGATCCGCCTCTGGTAATGTGCATAATTATCACAGGCTCATTTTAAATAGGCTTTCTCACATCCCCCCGCAATCCCTCCCCCAGTCCCAAAGTTGATAAAATAACCCTTTCCAGCCCAAATTCTGAAAAGTGCCCTTCATGATAGAACTAGTCTAAGCAGCTTTTATACGTCTTTAAAAACACCATACAAACATAAAAACAAAATTAAAAAGCCATTGGAAAAAAACCCACATAAAACCTATCATTAGCACGTGACACTGACCAAAGGGAGCCCATACTGTTGCACTAACAGTTCACAAGGACTTCGGCAGAGTTTCATAGTTGATGTTGGACAGAGGTACTAAAAAAGGGCTGCCAGTCTGATCTATTAAAGCTGGATTCTTCGTGATGCCCTGGACTGGAAAGGGTTACCATTATTTTTTCTTTAGTGCTGATGATTGTTACTTCCATTTTGTTTCTCTGGTGTCCTAGATGGACTCCCCACTGAGAAGGTCACCTGGGAGCAGAGTATTCAAAGGCGTTGGGCTTCCGATCACCCTGCCGTCATCGGCGCTGGGCGGACCCCAAAGGCTGCTCGAGTACTGGGGTACCCCGCCCCAGAGCAGATCGCTGCTCCCTTTCCCACCGAGGCAGGGGGTGTTCCAGTGGCCTGCATCACTGCGCACCATTCCATGGGAGCTGCTTGTGGAGCCCAAGCGTGTCTGAGTGGTTCCAGTGTTGGACTGCCAACTGGAGGTGGGGGGCAGTGGCTGGCCTTGTGCTAAAAAACGGTTCACTTCCTCTTCTCCAGCAAACTCGGCCAAGATGGTAGTGTTCCCCAAAACGCACCTGAAAACAGAGGGAAAGACACAGGGATGCTTAAATGGAAATCACCGATGCACGCTCATCAGTCAGGTCAGAGAGGAAGGCTTTTCTAAGGCTATTTCCATATTCAGGAGTAATTAAATATCATGCTTGAATATCTAACAAACTAATACTTACTCTTTCTGTTTCAATTGCCTACATACTTCTCCAACTAACTGTCACCCAGTGGACAGAATGTTAGATTTAGATATGAGACATCAGGTCATGAAGCTCATTGCACCAAAAATATCTCCAGACGCATGTAGCATAAAGTAGGCATACATTTATTTTGCAGGATTTATTTTGACTCCAATACATAGGCTTCCATAAGTTCAGATTTTTTTTCCAAGAGCTGATTCGTTCAAGGGCAAAAAAAAGGGCAGGGGGAGATGCTGGACAGCAGAGAGGGTGATGGATACATTCAAAAGAATAGTTAGTTCTGTTTTGGCTATCTAGTCAAACATCAAAGACACAACTGGCTAATAAATAAACCTTCATTCCATGGCCTTTTGTTATACTTATGGCTGCTTGTTCAAATCCTAATACATTTAGACATTCTTGCACTTATACTACAAAAGAAGGAATCTGTTTTATCTTTGAGCAAGTGTTTTCATTCCTAAATCCTGTATAATAATATTCCACATGTCTGCAAGTATGTGTTTGTCCACCTTCTCCTCTTAAACTGCATTGCCAGTGTGGATGAGAGATATACCATGTGAAAGCTGAGAAGGAGGGAAAGGTATTGGGCAGTGTCTGAGAAACTCTGCAACTTTCCATCTGGAAGAGAATCTCCAAATTTCTCTCCCCATAAGGAACTGTATTGGGGAATAGCATTGCTTCCACCTGCTTTAGGAAGACATCGGTGCCTTTGTGATAACAGCAAAGATTAAGCCAATACCCACCCTCATTCATTCCTATTTACAGGCCTAGCAACCAAGACACCTCACACTAAGCAAAGGACAAGACTATCACAGTTAAAATTTAAATATATGGGCCTTTAGAGGTGAGTAATAACCAACACAACTTCTAAAAACATAATTTTGTGGCAGGGCAAAACTTGGAGAAGCAAATTTCTCCCCGAATCTTTGGGAGGCCGAGCGCCGACGCATTCGGCCCCCCGAAGTTGGTTGGGAAATTCTCCACCGGCCTCCCGCCCCCCCCCCCCCCGGGACGGGACTTACCTTTGGCGAATGTCCCTCTCCGTGGCGGATCTCGGCGGCGGTTCGGCGGCGGTTCGTCGCTGCCGCCGCCGCCATTGCAAAAAAAAAAAACTAAAGTAAAAAAAAACAACAACACCCATGATAGGCTACGTGACGATTTACGTAGCCTATCACGGCTAGATTTCCAAAGTCAGCCGTGATAGGCTATGTAAATCGTCACGTAGCCTATCACGGGTGACTTTGGGAAAGAAAAAAAAAAGCGCGTATGCAAATGGAGGCGCCCATGCTATTTGCGTTGCCCTTATTTTCGCCATAGTCTACGTAAATCTTTACGTAGACTAGACGTGCCAAAATAAGGAACGCAAATGGCAGCGCCCCATGGGCGCCGCCATTTGCATACGCGCTTTTTCCCCCCCCCAAAGTCACCCGTGATAGGCTACGTGACGATTTACGTAGCCTATCACGGCTGACTTTGGAAATCTAGCCGTGATAGGCTACGTAAATCGTCACGTAGCCTATCACGGGGTCTTTTTTTTTTTTTACTTTTTGTTTTGTGGCCGGGGAGACGGGGCGCTTCTCCTCAGCCTGAATTTCGGCCGGGCGAGGCGGGGCGCCTCCCCCCCCTTGCCTGAACTTCGGGGGGAAAAGCGAAGCGCCTCCCCCCCACCGCGAAGCCAAGCTGCGAAAAGGTAAGTGACTTTCGTACATCCCTAATTTATGCACCCATTTAGAGATGGTCCCATCTCTCTCTATATAACTGCAATCTAGTCAGCATCTTGCTAGTCATAATAACAGTCAACAGAGATCTCAATTAATTGTTTATTAACTCTTAATTACTACTTCTGGCTTTGCATAATGAAACAACACAGAAATGTCCAAAAGGTGGGGGATGATCTTCCACCACCTCTCTGCGCTCCCCCCCCCCCGAGCCAACATACTTTTAGGAATGCAGCATGAATGAGTGCAAACATTAAAAAGCCAAACTTAATTTTACTGGCTTTGAATAAAAGTTGCCGAGTTTTCTGGTCTGGTGAATGAGATGGAAAGGATATCTAAATCCTAAGCAAAAACGAATCTACCTCTTTATGGATCTGCCAGACATACTCTATGTCATTATAGACACACCCTATATTATAAAGGTGATTTTTCCCTTAATGCCCTGCTTCTCTGCATTTCATAGCTAATTTTTCATTATTCAGTTCTCCTATTTCTGCTCTTAGGCAATCATTATAGATCCAGCAAACTGAGGAGATAGCCCATAGCTGAACCACAGCAAATACTGAATAGATGGCATACATATGCAGAGACTTCTGGGCCTTTGCGGCTTCTTCCTTAGAACTGTATCGGACCACAGCATTCCCTTGAGTCAGGTTCAGATGGAATGTAATAAGAGGACCATGCTGCAAGCATAGAGTACGCAGTGTGGAGCCATCAATCTAGTTGGAAGAGGAGAAAAAAACATGATTTATTCTTTTTTTCCTGGTGCCTGTCATTATTGTCTTCATTAATGGTGGCAACCTTTTAACAAGGAAGTCAAAACAGTATTCTCAGAAAATACTTTAAAGGCTCATTGGATTTTGATTTACCTTCATGCAGGAACAGCATGCTCTGTCATGGCTGGTATGGCCAGCAGAATGGAGGGAGTGTATTACGTTTGATGTCAGCAGACATATGTTATAGGCATGATGAGGAACATCATGTTGTAGTGCATAGTTGTGGTGTCCACACTGTACCAAAAGTCTACTGGACTCACGCACATTCTCTCTGGAGATTTCATGTACTGGGGAATCCCACACCTGTTTCTTCCTCTCTCCAGGTTGTATCCAATATTAGTCCTACTTACAGCAGACCCACTGAAATTAATGAGACTTAAATTAGACTAACATTGGATACAACCCTCTGCTTGCTCCCATGGACAGCTACAATCAAGTTGTTTTTGTAAGCCTCTATACCAAGGATTTTGAGGGCATTTTATTAAGTCTGAAAGTTTGAACAGGTAGGATTATTTAATTACCTCATTAAACTGAAGAGAAATAACTAAAGACTTCTCTAAATAAACCAGACTTGTCTTAAGGTAAAGTATTTGACCTGGTTGCAAACACTACGTATCTCTGGAGTTAGGTCATTTGTTTTAGGTGATTTTCTGGAGTGAATTATATCTCTGTTTGTTACATGGCTTTGCTAGACATATCTCCACTAAACACTCATCATATTGTAATACTGTAATATTCAAGCAGCTAACCTTTCATTAGTTAGGGTAGATTCACATGTTCATCTCGCCACACTTGTCTGCAGTTTCTCCTGGCAGCCCCCACCAATCATACAAGGTGTAACACCTGAAGAGGAAACTCACGCATCTCCCCTATGGGCAGGTGAGTGAAGTGTGCCCACTTTTGGAGGCCAGGCATTTCATTACAAGAGAGAACTGTGACTTTCCTCCTCAGATGTCATAATACTGAAAAGTGAATGTGTGAGTGTGTCGTGCACCTGCTCTTGCTGCTTCCGTATACTACCCAAAGCCATGGGGCGGGGGCTTTCTGTAACATGCATACCGCTAAAAGGCAGTCTTGTGGTTTGGACACTGTGTCTGAGCATGTGTATCCAGCCTTGAACTCTCTTACACACTAGTTGGCTGATGGCTTCACCCCTTTTGAGATAAAAAAGGTCATTGTTCAAGACAGTTTGTGTTCATTGCTGCCTATGCCATGTGATTTATGCTAAAAGGATTCAACCAAAAAGTAAACAGATTAGGAGATATTTCCTATTACATCAGGACTGCATAAGAATATAGCATCTCCAAGAATGAGGGCTTGAATCTAATTCTAGATGCTAGACTGCTTGCTGCACCAGCAAGTAAGTGCTTACAATGGGATGCTCCAATGGCTGTGCTAGTGTAGTGTCATAAAACGTGTTGAGAGCTGCAGGCAGACACACACCAGATGGTCCTAGAAGCAGGGAGCCAGGTGTTCTCTCCCTGATAACCCAGGCGGACCACAGCTCTTTGCGCGATTTGAACAATACCCTTTGCTTACCTGGGGTGTGAGGTTACGGAGGACCAGCCAGCTACTTGTTCTTCCTGAGCTGTCAGTACTCCAGGCTGAGCCTATACCACAAAGAAGGGAAAGATTAGGGAGAGCTCACCCCAACCGACTGAACAAAGACTGTATAACAAGCAAGACACAAACATAAGTAATACAGCTGTTACAGGGATTTCTAAGAAGAATGTTTGTCGAAATTGTTTCTCAATCAATTGATCTAACAAACTCGTGCTAGTCTTTCTTCCTTGGTAGCTGCTCTGAAAGTGTACTGGAAAACAGATACCAAAAACACTCTCATGGATCTGATGAAGTGGACTCTAGTCCACGGTAGACAGAAATGGTAGTCAACCAGTGGCCTTTTCTATTACTATTTTTGAAACTGTTCACAATCAGTCTGTTTCTCACCTCCCAGCTGAGCAGAGCAGAGCAGAGCAGAGCAAGCTGCTCCAGCTGGTCCAGGGACTACAGAACCAAGCAAGCTCCCCGAGAGCGAGCGACCAGAGTGAGCGGACAGGGGGCGCAAACAGGAGTTGGCCAGGGGAGTTCAGCAGGGGAGGTCAAGGGGGAGGCCCATAACATTTTTTTTCATTTTTTTCATTTTATTTTTTAACTAACTCTTTTTCCATTTATTTGTCTTGTAACACACACTTCCACACAAGTGGGACTCTGCTTTTAACCTCTACTGAGGAGAGGAGCAGGCACAGGCTAGTCTAGAACAATCACAAAGCTAGACACAAAAAGGGAAAAGAGGCTATGGAAGGACAAGACTCTCCAGTGGTGGTGACCTGCAAGGTGTGTGCAATGTTTGTTTTCTTGCCTGAGAACAACATGGCCTACACCTGCAACAAGTGCAAGTTGATCGTGCTGCTGGAGGAAAAAGTAAGTGGACTGGAGCGGCGACTGTCGACGCTCCGGGGAATAAGAGAACACGAAGAGTTCTTGGACAGAACGGGGGAACTACAGCAGCAAAGGGAAGACCAGAAGCTTGAAGAGCAACAGCAAGATGAGGCAGTGGGAAATGCTGAGGTGAAGAAAAATGGAGTAGAGGATACTCCTTGGAAAAGGGTGACAGTTAGGAGAAGAAGAACTAGACGCCACTCTGCACCAGTGGAAGCAGTGGAGCTGTGGAACCAATTCCAGGTACTTGCGGATGAGACTGGAGGACAGCCTGCAGAGGAAGAATCACAGGGGAACCTACATGAGAGTGAGCAAGAGGCTGAAGGTCAGTCAAACAGAGGCGATGAAACCCAGGCCTACAACAACAAGAAGAGAAGAGTGGTAGTAGTGGGAGACTCCTTGCTGCGTGGGATCGAGACCCAAGTATGTCGCAAAGACCCGTGGACTCGCCAGGTATGTTGTCTCCCGGGAGGACGGATTAGAGACGTGACTGAAAGGTTGCCTGCACTCATAAAGCCCACTGACAGGTATCCCTTTCTTCTCATCCATGTGGGAGCAAATGATACCGCCAAGCAGAGCTACGAAGAAATCACATCAGACTTTGAAGTTTTGGGAAGGAAACTCAAGAACTTTGGGGCCCAGATAGTTTTCTCATCCATCCTTCCAGTAGTTAGAAGAGGGATAGAAAGGGAACGAAAAATACTCCGGGTGAATGACTGGCTACAAAGGTGGTGCCGACGAGAGAGATTTGGATTCTGGGACCATGGGCTATACTTCCTGGAAGATGGGCTGTTGGCAAGGGACGGGTTGTGCCTCACAAAGGATGGGAAGAATGTGTTTGGCCACAGCATGAAGAACTTCATCAGGAGGGCTTTAAACTGAATCCTACGGGGAAGGGAGATGTAATGTTTGGGGTAACAATGGACCTAGGCGCATGCACTGCAATGGAGAGAACACCTCTGATAGCGCCCAATAATAGTCTATAGACATATGTAGGAAGAAAGCCAGACTATGAAGCACATGGTCTTCGATGTCTATATACTAATGCCCAGAGTATGGGAAACAAACAGAATGAACTTGAACTCTTAATACAGGAGGGAAATGACTTGATAGGTATAACTGAGACTTGGTGGGATGACTTTCATGACTGGAATACAGCAATTGAAGGATATAACTTGTTCAAAAAGAACAGGAGGAACAGAAAGGGAGGTGGGGTTGCACTGTATGTGAAAAAATACATATCTCTGCACAGAAATACAGGAGGATGAGCTTGGTAGCCCCATCGAGAGCATCTGGATCAAAATAAATGGAGCAAAGAATAAAAGGAACCTGGTGGTCGGAGTCTACTACCGGCCACCCAACCAAGGAGAAGATGAGGATGAAACTTTTGAAAAGCAAATAGCCAATGTTTTAAGGAAGCATGATGTCGTAGTAATGGGGGACTTCAATTTCCCCGATATTTGTTGGGAGACAAATTCTGCAAAACATGGCACCTCCAGGAAATTCCTGACTTGTGTGGCGGATAACTTCCTCCTACAGAAAGTAGAGGAAGGAACTAGAGGATTGGCTATCTTTGACTTGATCCTAACCAACAGAGATGACTTAGTGGATAAAGTAGCAGTTACAGGAACTCTGGGGGAAAGCGACCATGTTGCACTTGAGTTCTTGGTTCTAAGGGAAGCAAAAGCCGAGTGTAGTCAAACGTGTACCCTGGATTTTAGGAAAGCTGATTTTAATAAACTCAGAACAATGATCAGTAAGGTCCCATGGCAAGCGACGCTAACGAGAAAAGGAGTCCAAGATGGGTGGGAGCTTTTAAAAAAGGAAATTCTCAAGGCACAATCACAAACGATTCCAACAAGAAGAAAAGGTGGAAGACAACAGAAGAAGCCAGTGTGGCTTCACAAAAAGCTTAGGGATGACCTGAAAACAAAAAAGGACACATATAGGAAGTGGAAGGAAGGCCAAGTAACAAAGGAAGAGTACAAGCGGGTAGCACAGAATTGCAGGGATGGCGTCAGGAAGGCTAAAGCTGAGAACGAGGTGAGGTTAGCGAGGGATGCTAAAAACAACAAAAAGGCTTTCTTCAGCTACGTGCATAGTAAAAGGCAGAGGAAAGAAATGGTGGTTCAGCTATTACATGAGGATGGCAAAATAATAAGAGATAACAAAGAAAAGGCAGAGGTGCTCAATTCCTACTTTGGCTCAGTCTTCTCCCAAAAGAGGGTCTATGAAGGCTGAAGGGGCAGGATTGCAGCTTGAGATCGATAGGCATATGGTCAAGGAACACCTAATTACTTTGAATGAGTTCAGATCTCCAGGGCCAGATGAACTGCATCCTAGAGTAATAAAGGAACTGGCAGAAGAACTCTCAGAACCACTGTCTATTCTCTTGGAGAAATCATGGAGGACGGGGGAAGTGCCAGATGACTGGAGGAGGGCTAATGTTGTCCCTATCTTCAAAAAGGGTAAAAAGGAGGAACCTGGGAACTACAGACCAGTCAGTCTGACATCAATCCCTGGGAAAATTCTGGAGCAGATTAGAAAGCAATCCATCTGGAAGCACCTTGAAAACAATGCCATGATTACTTGAAGCCAACATGGATTTGTCAAAAACAAGTCCTGCCAGACAGATCTGATCTCATTTTTTGATCGAGTAACCTCCCTTGTGGACTGTGGGAAAGCTGTAGACATCATATACCTCGACTTCAGCAAAGCTTTTGACAAAGTGCCCCATGATATCCTGATAAGCAAACTAGCTCAAAGTGGGTTAGATGAAACAACGATCTGGTGGATCCACAGTTGGCTACAGAATCGGACTCAAAGAGTGCTTATCAATGGGACCTTCTCAAACTGGGGAGAGGTAACGAGTGGGGTACCGCAGGGCTCAGTCCTGGGCCCAGTGCTCTTCAACATTTTTATGAATAACTTGGAGGAGGAGGTGCAGGGAATGCTGATCAGATTTGCAGATGACACAAAATTGGGCGGGATAGCTAATACTTTGGAAGACAGAAACAAAATTCAAAGTGATCTGGATAGACTGGAGCGCTGGGCAGAAAACAACAGAATGACATTTAATAGGGATAAATGCCAAGTTCTGCACCTAGGAAAAAGAAATCAAATGCACAGTTACAAGATGGGGGATACGTGGCTCAACAACACTACAAGCGAGAAAGATCTTGGAATTGTTGTCGATCACAAGCTGAATATGAGCCAACAATGTGATGTGGCTGCAAAAAAGGCAAATGCTATTTTGGGCTGCATTAATAGAAGCATAGCTTCCAAATCCCAGGAAGTACTAGTTCCCCTCTACTCAGCACTGGTTAGGCCTCATCTGGAGTACTGTGTCCAGTTCTGGGCACCACACTTTAAGAAGGATGCAGACAAGTTGGAGAGGGTTCAGAGGAGGTCAACAAAGATGATCAGAGGACTGGAAACAAAGCCCTATGAAGAGAGACTGAAAGAATTGGGCATGTATAGCCTTGAGAAGAGAAGACTGAGGGGAGATATGATAGCGCTCTTCAAGTACTTGAAAGGTTGTCACAGAGAGGAAGGCCAGGATCTCTTCTCCATCATCCCAGAATGCAGGACACGGAATAATGGGTTCAAGTTACAGGAAGCCAGATTCCGGCTGAACATCAGGACAAACTTCCTGACTGTCAGAGCAATATGACAATGGAACCAATTCCCTAGGGAGGTGGTGGGCTCTCCCACACTGGAGGCATTCAAGACGAGGCTGGACAGCCATCTGTCAGGGATGCTCTGACTTGGATTCCTGCGTTGAGCAGGGGGTTGGACTTGATTGCCTTGTGGGCCCCTTCCAACCCTACTTTTCTATGATTCTATGGGTTCCCCCACCCCTCACTCCCAAATTTGTTTTACAAAATGACCAGATCATGGTTTTGAAGACTAAGTTCAAAGTTGGAACACTCATAAGGAAAATCCAAAAGGACTGCTCATTTGCTGTTTCCAGAACACATAATTTTGAGATAGGCTGAATTAAGGCCATGAGGAGTCTTGCTTATCCTAGCGGAATAGTCTCTTTAAGTAAATTGCTGGGGATGTGTTTCAGAGAGCAGAATGCCATGTAAGGCACAGAGTGAATCAAATGGATCAAATACATGTCTCTCAGCTGTGATCCAGAGATGCCACACATGTGGCTTTTATGCTATTGTTGTTGTTCAGTCGTGTCCGACTCTTCATGACCCCATGGACCATAGCACGCCAGGCTTTCCTGTCCTGCGCACTCTCCCGGAGTGTGCTCAGGTTCATATTCATTGCATCGGTAATGCTATCTAGCCATCTCATCCTCTGCCGTCCTCTTCTCCTTTTGCCCTCAGTCTTTCCCAGCATCAGGGTCTTTTCCAGAGAGTTTTCTCTTCGCATTAGGTGGCCAAAATATTTGAGCTTCAGTATCTGTCCTTCCAATGAGCACTCAGGGTTGATTTCCTTTAGGATTGACTGATTTGACCTCCTTGCAGTCCAGGGGACTCGTAAGAGTCTTCTCCAGCACCACAGTTCAAAAGCATCAATTCTTCGGCGCTCAGCCTTCCTTATAGTCCAGCTCTCACAGCCATACATTACTACTGGGAAAACCATAGCTTTGATTAGACGGACCTTTGTTGGCAAGGTGATGTCTCTGCTTCTTACTATGCTGTCTAGGTTTGCCATAGCTTTCCTCCCAAGGAGCAAGCGTCTTTTAATTTCATGGCTACAGTCACCGTCTGCGGTGATCTTGGAGCCCAAGAAAGTAAAATCTGTCACGACTTCCATTTCTTCCCCTTCTATATGCCAGGAAGTGATGGGGCCAGATGCCATGATCTTCATTTTTTTAATGTCGAGTTTCAAACCAGCTTTTGCACTCTCCTCTTTCACCCTCAACAAGAGGCTCTTTAGATCCTCTTCGCTTTCTGCCATTAGGGTGGTATCGTCTAGAGTAGGCAAATCAAGTGTGGATTTCCAGCTCTTTATCCCACCCCACGGGCAGCATTATACTCTCACTTTTTGTGTTATACTGTTCCACAAATTAAAAGTCTTACTAGAAGGCCGAATGAACAATTCCATTTTCAGCATTTGCTTGATTCTATAAGGATGAACTGCACTGCTTTGACATTTACATGGCAGCATTTACAAAAAGTCACATGATTTCTGAAGTAAAGTGGGTTACTATACTCAAGCTGCAGTTGGAATCCTTGTTACTTGTCCACCAGGTGGAGCTCATAAAAAACGAAAGATAACTGTATATTTTAAAAATGGGTGATCAGAGCACTTCAGCTCCACACATATTGGTAAAACAATAAATATTGTGACATTCATTTTTTCAAGGAGACACTGAATTTAAATGAAGAAGCCCATCCGGAATAGTCTATCATATGCAAAATGACAGCAGCCAAAAAAATAGATAATAAAGCCTGGATGTTACATGTACTTGGGAATAAAGTTAAGGACAGGGAAAAACTGGTCTTTTAGCTTTTACAGCTGTTAGGACAAAAGCATTCCCCAGATATACATTCTCCCTGCATGATGGGACATTAAGTACTAATTTACATAACTTATTTAGAAATCTTTGGGAGTGTATGGGATCAGTGGAATAATTTTTATTAGCACAGTGTAAAACAGCAACAAAAAACCACATTTACCAGTCCTGCTCTGCTAAAGCTATGCTCCAAGATGTACTCAGCACCACCACTCCCTTCCCCTCAGTTTCCTGGCTGGCTGCTCATCTCAATCACAGCCTGCTCGAATCTCCAAAATCTTCCAGTGCAATTTTTATTCCTCCTCTCCAGTCTTTAAGCCTAACTCCTCACTGAGCTCACTTCTTTCTGATCTTCGCACATATCCTGCAACTGCTCCTTTAGGTGCATTTTACCTGGGAACTTCTCTTGCTCCCAATTTGGTGTTTAGCACCAAACTGGAAGTATATGAAAAATTAATTCCCCAAAGAGGTGATGTGATGAGAAATATAACTTGGCTTGTACAGATAAGACAGTGTATGCTCCCTCCATTTTTATCCTTGTCAGCCTATAGACAGAGACATGGGAAGTGGGATCAGCACTCAAGATGTGTAGCTTCTGGGGATTCAATGCACACCTTTAGGCTGTGTCCTGATAGCCACTTCCATTGTGATAGTAGTACTTAAGAGGAAAAGGAGGCACTGACTAGTCCATCGGTTTCATCTATATGATGCGTTATCCCTGCCTCCACTTCCTTCCACTATTGATTCAAATCTTAGGATTGTAATTCAGGGCAAGGACTAATCTTCTTGTCTTCTGTAAAGCACCATGCACACTGATGGTATAATAATCATAATAATAATATGCTGCTCTACAGTAAGCTGACTGATCATTCCAATCCATTCTGTACTTGAAGTAATAGGCACTGGGATCAATACAGTTCCCATTAGGATTGCGCAGAATAATTAGTAGCAAAACAGCAGCCAAATAGGTGCTGATCATTCACACAAAAATGATGATCCGAAATCCTTCTGTTTCTATTTTTTCATGAATTCCAGAAGCTCAGGGTAGTTAATTCCCACCTGCAGCACAAACAACTCTATACTCTGTCTTTAATTGCACACCCCTTCCTGACAGTATACCTTAAGATTTGAAGAGGACCCCCTTGTAGCTGCTTATACTTTAAGGGGTAACTGTATTTGGAAAATTTTGCTTAGAATATACAGGATTTTCTCTACAAAGAAAAGGGCTAGAAACCTGAGGGAAAGGCCAGTATTTTGTTGGACCAATTACCCCTTTCAGCTACTTGTAGTGACCTGGCAAATGGCTATCTTCATATATACTACTAGTGAATTCAATTCTCTGAAAGCTGGTCTTTACGTAGCCAAAATGGCACCATCCATGCACAAGAGGGAGTTATCAGCAGGCTTGAGGGAACCCCAAGGTTTGCAGAAGTACAAAACAAGTTAGGAAAAATAAAGCAGAGGAACCCCACCCCAACAGTCCAATGAGGACTAAGCACTGTCAGTGGCTATGGAATACTGACTGACTGTTGACAGGAAGGGGGAAAAAAGGAAAATCAGGTGGCAGAGTGGAATGGAGTATAAAGGAAGGCAACATGGCTGATTGGCAGGAACTCCAAACAGGAGTACTCCACAGAGCTTTCTTTGTTGTTGTTAAGATCCCACTTGTTTTCTTTTCTGACACTGTACTCCTAGGCATATCTACTTAGAAGGAAGTCCCACTAAGTTCAGTGAGACTTACTCCCATGTAAGTCTCTATAGCAGGGGTGGGCTACCTTTTTGCCCCTGAGAGCTGCATGTGGTGGTAGATAGTGGGTCCGGGGCCACATACCAGCAGCGGACATGGATAAAGGCAGCTGTGGGTAGGGCCTGGGTTCCGCCGCTCCTACACACAAACACACACATAGCTTCCCGCACTCAAAGCCTCACACAGACACACACTCCACCCCTCCCTGACTGTGTCTGTCGGTCTCCCTTTCACACACACAGACTTCCCCCTTACCTCTCCCCACAGGGGGATCTTCATCAGGATCTTGGGAGAGCTGAGGATTAAACCTAGCCTCACGTCCTCCTGGGACTTCCCTTCCCTGGTTTTCCCCTCCCAACTCAGAGAAAACAGGTGGCTGCTCTAGCCCAACGTACTCCATGGTTTCTCTCTCAAGAATAAGATCCCTGAGGGAGAAACCAGAGAGAGATAGAGCATCTTTTGCCACTCTAGCTTGCTATATTCCATGGTTTCTCTCTCAAGAACTATTCTGTGGTTTCTCTCTCAACAATAACATTACTGAGAGCAAAATCATGGAGTACAGCGGGCTAAAGCAGCAGCAGGTGCTGTAGCCCTCCATACTCAGTGGCTTTCCTCTTAAGAATGTTATGAACAGTAAAGTATTGCAATGTTATTTTTGAGAGAGAAACCTCAACAGTAAAATGGGCTAGAGTGGTCAAAGGCTCTGGTTTTAGGCTCCAGAAGTACAGAGACAACGGTGCGGGGGGGGGGGGGGCGGGCTGCCCACATGTGCTCTATAGGATTGCAGCCTGAAGTAGCTAATTTGTTGTTGTTCAGTCGTTAAGTCGAGTCCGACTCTTCGTGAACCCATGGACCATAGCACGCCAGGCCTTCCTGTCTTCCGCTCTCTCCCGGAGTGTGTTCAAGTTCATATTCATTGCATCGGTGATGCTATCTAGCCATCTCATCCTCTGCCGTCCCCTTCTCCTTTTGCCTTCAATCTTTCCCAGCGAAGTAGCTAATACAGAACCCCAAATAGCACACAGAAATGCGCCTGCTACACAGTAATTTACTCAGAAAAGGAATTATTTTTTGAAGTGAATTGTCATGACTGACTGATTGAATGAATTCTCCAGCATAGGAGTAATCCTGCAAATTGATGCATTCTGCTGAACCTCTGAGCCCTGAACATTTTCTATATAAAAAGGGTTGAACACAAAAAGAAGAGATACGAACAGCAAAGTGTGGCACTGCAAAACAAATAAATACACAAACAAAAAAAACATGAGAGTCAGGAGTACCAGAGGAGTAAGAGCTGGTCCAACCCAGTGGGCTGGCACCCCAGGTAGACGATGGCTTGGTGTTTGTTAAGCCTGGAGGTGGTCTTGTAGGAGCAGTAGTGTTTCTGGGTACCTTCCACAGTTCATGGGACAAAGAGGCTTGTGTGTGAGAAATTGGGCCAGAAGACCATGTTGACTTGATGTCTGACAATTTACCTGCAACAGAGAAATGCAATTCATGTATTTGTTAGAATGTCGTATAAAGGCAATGTGTGATATCCAGGGTTCTGCTTTCATCTTTACGCCAACATAATAAGCACTGTATATTCCTTAGCAAACACTGATAATCACGTTGCAGAACATTACTGACAGAGTTTCGCTGTAGTTCTCCTTATGGTGCTAGTGTCATTAATCCACTAACTTTCAAGATCTCAGAATTGTTCTTCATGGTTTGGACAAAAATCCCATTAGAAAAGACTTCTAAGATAAGACATTAAGATCCTGCCTTCACAATAAAACTTGCTATTTACAAGTTTCAAATGACTTAACAAACAACATTTTTTTGCTTCCAAAACCAAAGTTGCTCTTCTTCATGAACAACACAGAAAGTAGATCCGGACCTGTCGGTAGATCTCTGGGTGATGTGCAGTAGATGGGCAAGGGTCTCCAACTCCCAATTGTTTCACTACAACAATTTTTAAGTCTAAATTAGACTGTTAGAATCCATGATCTGTAGTAACACGGATGTAGATTTGTATTTGTGTAGCTCGCTGCAGTGTATGACCCATCATGGGGTGCAGTAGATAATTGGCTCTGCTGCCCGCATTACTATTTTTCATCTGGCTCCAGCTGGTGGACCTCTGGATTCTAGTATTCGGCTATTGGGCGGTATAGAAATGAAATAAAATGAAATAAACAAACAAACAAACAGTAAAAAACCAAGTAGATCCTGCTGGCCTGAAGTCTGCCCTTCCCTGAACTACAGGGGCTGCCATAAGTTTTTTGAGGGTATGATGGAGGATAGGTGGATCTAGATCTAGGTGATCTGCTGGTAAGTCCCCTTGCTACTATCACCAAATTTCACTCTTTCTCTTCCTCCTCCTACAGTCAGGAGAACTGAGCTTTTAACATGGAAAGTTATTCCCCATCAATTGCCCTGGATGCTCTCCAAATGTTTCTAGATAGCCAGGAAACAAAAAGAGACAACATCAGGCCATTGCCCAACAATTTGTTAACAATTCCCTTTCCAGTGGATGCTATGATTTCTTTCTTATTGCATCCGATGGGTGCTGTTATTTCTTTCTTATTGGTATGTTTTTATTTGGTGAGTTTTGGGTATTTTAATTATATGTTAGGTTTTTTTAATCTATATTTTACTTTTAGTGGCCTTGAGCACTGTTTTTATTGGAAGATGGGATATAGATGTAATAAATAAATAAAGTATGTGAGGAGAGGATGGGAAAAAGGGAATGAAGGGGAGCATGCAAGAGGGGAGGGAGACAGATGAAAAGCAGGGTTCTTCCTTTGCCCTTCCACTTATACCTTCAGGCACCATGGAGGAGGGAAAGACGACTCTCTCACTTCTGAGCTGGCAACTGGGAGGTCAGGTCACACCCCTCTGAGAGCCAGGCTAAAAGTTACCAACCATGCCTTAGGTTCAATAATAAGCTGTTTCCAGATGTTACAGAAAGAGCAGGATCCCCTATACTAATTTGAAAAGCCTCCACAAGAAGGGCCCCTCATGGCACAACATTTATTACTGTAATCACACATCCCTTTCTGTCTCTTTTTTTTACTCATCACTGCCACACATCTATTAAGCAATTTTAATTTTCTGGCCAACTGGTCATTCTAAAGTTAAACATTTTAAAATGGATTAAAACTAAGAAATGAGCTGCACTTGGATGTCAGTTGCATCAGTAAGAAAAATACAACGTAATATCCCATCCTTCAAATATTTCCACAGTGGAGAAAGGCAGCTGGTTCACACACGGGCTAAGGCTACCATCGTAAATGCACTTAGTAACCTGTAAGCCCTGAACATTGGCTTGTGCTGTAAGCATGTTGGTTAAACACACAGCAGGGTCCCAGTGTGAACCTCTGTCTTGTGTGCCCTTCCCCACCATGTATTTAACTTTTAATGAAAACCAGTGCTCAGTCCTTATGTTCTCTATAAACTACACAGCTGTGGCATGTGTGAACTGGTCCGATGTCAAGATACAAAGCTGTTTCTCCCAAATGTTTCAACAAGATGAACTTCAAAGATAAAAATGGTAAGAACTGCAAAATTGGTCTCAAGGAACATTTAAGCCTGGTTTTAATTACTATACTTTTTATTATTTTTAAATCAGCCTTTTAAAAACAGTTTAGGCATTATGCTACTGATTCTCACACAGTCAATGCACATAAGAAAAAGTAAAACAGAAGAAGAAAAGCCACACAAACGAGAAGTGCATAGCAGCTAAAATGAAAGATAGCAAATGGTTATTTTTATCTCCTTTTAAAGAATTGTTGAAAAGAGCCCATGTGCTGTTTAAAACTATATACTTTACAACTTTACTGCTTAACCTAAAAAGCTGGAGACTTAACTGGTATGTTAATTGCCAACAACAGCCCATACCAAACAAAAAAGTATACTGAATTACTTTGAATGCTACTCTGTCCATTTCAGGAGTTAGCAAGAGGTGTATTCATAATATGTTCAGCACCCCAGTAGTAAGGAGTGAAAGCCTTTGATGCTAAAGTAGGCTTAGAAGATAAGTTTCCAAAACTACCAAGGTCATTTGCATGTGTGCAGCCCTGTGCTCTTGTAGTCATGCTTTTGGACTCTGTCCTGCATCTCTTCCCCCACTCAATTTGCAAAAACAGCTGGGGGTGGATGGGTGGGAAATCTGAAATAGATTAAAATATCCCAGTTGTGCATGTGAGTTTGGTACACATGCTTCCTGGGATTGCAGGCAGTGTGGGCTAACAAAACAAACAAGTGAATGAATGAAAAAAAAAGCTGAGATTTCACTATATTTTTCTTATTTTAGCTTTAACTGAATTTCAGCTTGAACAAAATTAAGAAACTCACTGTTACTGTTATTATTGATTAGACTATCTGAGTCTACAGCCATCCTTGATGGTGGGTTACATATCGTTTGCATCAGGAGGGCTAACAACGGCAAGAAATGTGACTCAGAGGAGGAAAAAGAAATGTTCATAATATTTTAAGATTTAAGATGCAATAAAAAAATTACAGATCCATGTGTTGCTCAGTTGCTATCTGTGGCAAAGGAGTCACACATTCCTTTCCATTTTCAGCAGTGGGAAACTCAATACCCTCACAGTCCTCAGTCAAGAGACCAAAATAAAACAGTATCATGACAACATATTAACATTTTGATTATGGCTCTTACAAATTAAGGATTTGTTAGATGTTAACTGCCTTGCTTTTAACTGATCAACCAATTAAAATGCATCTTATACAAGACTGATGGTATTCTGGGTGATTAACAGACATTATGTTTTAGTTTGATCCTAGTTAGGTGAAGCCTGGTTCTATCCTGGAGCACAGGGTGAAGTTCCCTACCTCAGGGGGCAGATTAGCTGGGAGTGGCAAAAGCAGCCAGCATCTATTCTCTCTGTGAGAGCACTGGGCCCCACACCTTCCAATATGTGATGTTCAGTTGGGATTGATTGGGGTGGGTGGGGTGTCAAATTCATTCCTTCCATTCAGTAAAATGTGGGCAACTTGCGGCCCTCCAGGCATTTTGCCCTCCAGGATCCTTCACCATTACCTATTCTGGCTAGAACTCATGGGAATTGTAAGTCAAAACATCCGGAGGGCCACAGGTGACCTGCCCCTGCAATAAACAAAGTTTCCTATCAGTGGGCAATTGGGGGGGGGGGCATACGTTCTCCCTCAATGTGGTGTCTGATCCCCTGTCTCTGGCTGGGAACAAAGCATCCCCACAGAAATGATCCTCTCACTTTTGCACAGAATGTTGAAGGGTGGAGGGTGAGATAAGAGACTGAGCCTTCCCATGTACCCTGCAAAAAGTGAAAGGATCAAGCTCACCACTTTCCCCCATCTACTGTATATGTAAGAACACTGGAGAGGGGGCTATGTGCAGGGCTCTCGTGAAGGGAGGGAACAGTATAGTCTCTTCTCAGCACCCCTGACCTTTCTTGCAAAGCAAGGCAATAGCTTCTATAGACTGCTTTGTTCATCTCCCCCCAACATGAGGAGCAATTAGCGTGGGGGCAAGGACTGCAGCTGGTCTTTTTGGCTCAAATGGTGCAAAGGCTTAGGCTGGCCCTGAAAAAGGCAAGTTATCCATTGTTTGGAAACTAATCTTACATTGACAATGCAACACCATTTTTGTTTTTTGTAGAAAAACAAGATGTATCATTTGATAAAAGCATGATCAAGGGTTTAGAGTCAGGCAAAAAGCACACAGCAGAATTTGTTGCTTTTTCCCCCTCCCCTTTTCGTCTTTCCACAGAGTCCTCTGAATTCTCACTTGTACTTATTGATCTCAGTGTGGCTGAACTGAACAAGATGGCTGTCAGCATCTTGAAAAATTGCTAGATATGTGCTGATACAATGCAATGGACGTTCAGCCACATGCAAGTTGACAGTGACTACACTGCTCACTTCTGCTCTCATCAAGAAATTTGCTGAGAATGGAGGCCAGGGCTAGGAAGGGGAGCGAGGGCATGGAAAAGAGAAAGTCTCTGGCCAAATTGATCAGCTCATTTCCCAGAAAATGAGATACATAATGTCAGATAGGTAATGCTCTTTTTTCCACATCCTCTGTTGGTGGAAGTGCATAAGCCATCCGTATGAGGGCTAAAAGCTATTTTATTTTCATGAACAGAAATTAGTTTAACCAGCACCAAGGCACTGACATTGCATCTGATTTATTTTTCTCATTTTGAAGTGGGATGTATTAGTGTCTGATATTTCCAGTTCCAGGCATCCCCATAACATATTCACCACTGTCAAGACTCCTAGGACAGTTCTTTGAAGGAGCACAGTATGCAAAGACATGCAGCACACCTGTAGTATCATCAGAGCTGAGGCCTTTTCAGAACCAACTCTCTTTTTGGACATAGAGGGACTCTAAGTAGAGAGGCCATTGGTCGTACCTGCAATGCTAGGTGCGGATGCAATGCTGCTGAAAGAGCTACTGTAGCCGGAGGCACTAAGTGGCCAGGCACTCGATGAAGGCAGCGTGGCATTCTGAGATGATGTTGGGGATGACCCTGCAGAACCAGCAAAGAAGCAACTAAGAAAGATGGGCAGAATGGTGTCTCCTGTAGCATATGCAATTCTAACACCATCATGTGCAAACAGAAACCATGCAAGGTAAGATGCTAACTCAGCCTTGCCTTTAGGCCTAGAAATGAAATGTTATAGGAAGCATGATCTGATGCAGTAGAACTCAGTAAAGAAGAAGGATGGCACAGTGACAAGGGTAGTAGTGCTCATGCAGAAGATATACACCCTAACTTTCCTTTATTGTCACTTCCACGGAGATGATGTTCATTGCCGCTGTATCCAGGCTATATGAATTGTGGATGAGAAGTGTATATGAAAATGTGTGTCACAAAAACTAAAAGGAGCATTCTGTGCAAGGCAAGTTAGACAAAATGGCTCATCCCTGCCCCACTTGCCTTCAAGAATCCCTACAACTGTCCCCAGTCAATCTCGCCCCCTCCATGCCCGTGCACCATTGCCACAATAATGGTGGTGCCTGAAGCTGAACCATAGGGCAAGGCCAGGGATGCAGCACTGTGCAAGGAGACAAAGTGCCCCATTGCGCCTGCACTGGAAGCTGAGTGTCATATCCTATGTTCTGCTATCCTTGTGCAATTGTCATGAGATTAGGCTGTTGAAAAGCATCTACTGTTGATCAAGTTACTAGAAGCCATCTAGCATGATAAATTCTGTTGTAATGCTTGTTAGATAAAGCCACACAACTTAGCTTCAAAATTATTTATCGAGTCAGAAAGTTTAAGCATGAACAGTTCACTCAACTGCTGGCTGGTGTGTGCAACATACCAGCAAAAAAAATAATAAGAAAACCTTTCCAAATAACCCAATGAAAGAAAATGTAACTTTAACATTTCTTTACAATGGAAATAGTTTGTTCTAATAACTCAGTGGACTATGCAAATTTTCATGTATGCTAGAGCAGTCATTAGCCACTCATCTTACTTGATTTGCACACCAAAACATTGGGTCAAAGATCCTGTGCTGAACTGTTCAATGGCAAACTGCATAGGAAAAAATCCTTTGACATATTTTGTCTTGTGTTATAAAGACTAAATGTACACATAAGTGGGTTCATTCTGATTCAGAAATCCCACTTCAGTGACTGTTTTGCTGCAAGAACTCTCTTGAGCACAATCTTAACATCCAGCACTTCCACTGAAAACAATGGCCAGGATCCACATGCTCTGTGAGTGCAGCACCCATGTGCAATGACTCTAGTAGACCTCAACACAGCCCTGTTTTTCTTCCTCCCCCTGTCCAAAGATGGACAAATGCACAAGGAGCATGATGGGACATTAGGGAGAATGGGCCATCTGTATACACCTCCAGCACCCCATCTAGCCCTCCCTCTGTGTCTAAGAATTTACTTGTGCCAGGAGCTGAAGTAACTTACATTTGGTACAGAGTGTGGGCTGGGTGGGGATGCGGAGGGGATACAGATGTTCCATTCCCTCAGATGTCTCATTGTGCTGCCTAAATGTCTGTGTGTGGCCAGGAGCAGGGGGAAAGGCTGAGTCCACCTGAATCATTTGCATGTGAGTGCTGCATACACAGTATTAATGAATAATGCCCAATGCATATAAAATCAGAAAATAGAAAATGGAACCCTCAACTTGATTACAATTATGTCAAGAGAAGTAGATTTTTAGCAGTAGAACTTCTAGAGCCCATTCAAGTTTGTAAGTGTGCATTATATTTGAGTCTCCATTATACTGAATAGGTATTTCATATTAGTTAAGTAAACATGCTGAAACTAATCGTCACACAGATTCTTAGAACATGTCTCCATGGAAACTTATGTTCAAGGTTTGAAGATTCAGTGCTAAACCAGAACTATAAGAAGCACTACCTACAAAGAGGCTGTACCATGTTGCATGGGGTTTTGCATGTCCCTGACTCATATGGACTGTACCATCCTAGAGCCTGGAAAGTCAGTTCAGGTTGTGATTGTGTATTACATGAAACCAACTCTTTCAGGTTTTCTAAAACTCCTGATTATACGTTCTTATAGTTCAATGGCTCCTGTGCTTTCAGGAAATCAGCAACCCCAGCTATCAACCTCATGATATGGTTTTCATAGGTGGTGGCGATCCTGCCTTGGAACATATTTACTTTTAGAGAACATTTGGATCTATGGAAAATAGTGGAAAGAAAGAATGATTGAAATTACTTGCTGAAAGTATTGGAAATAGGATGAGTAGGAATACTGAGGCAATATATGGTTACGGCTGATTGTTCAAAGTTGCTTTTAGATATATGCTGTTTTCATGTATACTGTTTGTTTATGTGTTTTATGTAAACAGTTTTTAAACACTGTATACTGTTTTTTAATCTTTGTAAACCACCCAGACAGCCTTGGCTAAGGGGCAGTACAGAAATGCAAACAAACAAACAAACAAACGAACAAGATAAAAGACTATGGCTCGGGACTATACACTCCTTCCTTCCCTCACGTGTTCTGATTCACTCCTCTACTTTCTGGAGCATAACAAACCAGAACTGTAAACCAGAATCAAACCATGGTTTCTAGTTCTTGGTTGAAGGCAAAATATGGTCTGCTGACAATCTGCGAGTGTGGAAAGGAATTAGAGCATGTGGGGGGAGAGTGCATGAGCCTGATCACTGTTTCAAGAATCTTGAAAACTAGTCTCTCCTTTTTGGGTAGTGCCCCATAATATGCAAGAGGGGAAAATCTTTTTAAAACCATGTATGCAGGCAATTATGACTGGTCCGGGCTCCCTACAGTGTGTAAATGTTATGGTTTGTTTATTTATTTAAAATTATTTTGAGGCTACCTTTAAGGATATAAAAGGAGGCAAAAAAGCAACCAATTTCCTCCTCACAGGTTATAGGGTATATACAATGTACTCATGGTCCACCCACTCATTCTGAAATGTGGGAAATAGTTGATAGAATCTTGCTTTATTGACATGAACTTAGCTTTCATTGTTGTGTGTGTGTGTGGGGGGGGGGGAGCAGTATGAAAACCATGAATCATCTATAAAAGGTTTCACTATTCACAACCTGGATATATCTTGCTTTTCTTCATAGCACTTGTTTCACTGTCAAACCATCTACTGCCCCTCTTTTACTTGCACTTCTCCTTTCAACACATTTGTCTGAGACAATTCAGTTTGCTAACCAACTTCAAACTAGAGCTGTGCACTGCCTTGGTACAAAGCCTGAACATCGAGGCGAAGCGGGCTGATTCAGAGGTGCCTCGTCGTGATACGAAGCAGACCAGACCAGCACTGAGGAACCTCGAAGCAAAGTGGCTCCTCCACGAAGTGCTACGTCCACTTCATATATTTGGAGCTCTTCTTATGCCTTTTGAGCAGCCTAGACAGGCTGTCTCCAAAATGTATCAACTTCTGAAAGATCAAGCGGAGGGCCAGGAGGAGGAGGGGAAGCCGAGAGGATGCGGAGGTGCCAGAGGTATCACTTTGAGAGAGATCTGGCCACTGGGAGAGGTGGGGGAATCGGAGAGGAGAGGGAGGGAGCTTTGCTGTGAGTCAGCCTCTGTTTGCTCATTATGAGAGGTGGGGTTACTGGAGAGTAGAGGACTGATTTGGCTCCAGCAGCAGTCTCCAAAGCAGGGTGCATGCACCCTGGGGGGGGGGGAGCAAGACGATCCATTGGGGTGTGTGAGCCGCCTGATATTTCAGTAGCCTCCCGCTGCCCTGACAAGCTGCCAATGTGTGCAATGATGGTGGGGGTGGCAGTAGCAGCAGCAGAAGGGTAGGTTGGGAGCTGAGAGGGAAGCTTCATGGCATTTCTTTCTCCACTCCAGTCTAGCCACTGGGAGCAACTGCCCCAGTCTCTGCCAGGCATGGCAGAGGAAGCCTAAACCCTTCCCACTCTCCTTTGGCAGAATGAAGCTGAGAAGAAAGTGCGTGCTATGGGGACTGGGTAAAACGAGGATCCATAAAATCAAAAAGGGATCCTCATGATTTCATACGATTTTTAAAGGGGAGACCCACAAAACCACCATCCAATCACAGAGCACATCTCCCTCCGTGGATTGAACCAGAAACATCACGGAGCTGCCATGCATGGGCGCAGCCACGGCACAAAAACATGGATCCTTGGCAGGCATTCTCTTGATTTCATATGATTTTTGCAGAGCAAATCCCCCAAACCACCATCATATCACAGCACACATCTGCCTCCAAGGACTGAACCAGAAAAATCACTGATCTGCCACTCGCAGGTACTGTCATGGTGCAAAAACAGGGAAAAATAGCTCTCTCCATTCCCCAGAACAAGACAACCACCGGCGGGCATCCAGAGGGCCTAGCAGCTGGTGGCGGTAGCCCGCCATCATTGGCAGGAGTTGGCCTCCAACTGGACACCTTCTCCTCCTTCCAAGGAAGGGAGAAAGCGCAGTTGGAGGGCGACTCCTGCCCTCATACCTTTTGGTGGTTGGCAGGCTGAACAGGCAGTGTTTTCCCTGGCAGTGGCTTCCCCAGTGACACCAGCAGTGGCTTCCCTGGCGGCAGCAGTAGCAGCTCCCCTGGTGGCGGCGCCCCACCCAGAACAAAGGTCCAGGTAAGGAGTTGGGGGCTGGGCGGCATGTTGGGGGGTGGGCAAAGCGTAGGCCAAGGCGGGTCAGCCCCCCGCCCCAAATCAGACCGAGCTGAATTGGGCTTTGGAAGCCCCAAAGCGGCTTCCGAGTCAGATCTGGGGGTCCATGCACAGCCCTACTTCCAAGTATGGTTTAAAATAATTGTCTGGAGTTTAGTAGTAATCAATTTGCCTAACTAGACATCATTTAGACATCATGTAAAGTTTTGGTTAAAGGAAGCCCCAAAATGGTGTTCCCTTCTCCAAAATGAAGGATGGAATCAGGCACATGAAGGAAACTTCCAAAACTGAAATCAGCCAATTTATTATTGAAGAGTCCAAATTCAAATACCAGAAAAACTGATGCAAAAGAAAAAAATTACATATGTTTTGTTGATTTGTATAATATTTGCCTGATTTGGACATCAATCCAAATTGTGGGCTATTTTTATATTTTTACTAGTTCAAAAGATCTACATCACATTGCTAACCATGGCAAAGCATTTACTGACCCCTTTTCTGTGCACCGTTAGCACTCTTCTTCCTCCCTCACAAGACCCTTTGCACACACACTCTTCTCCATGTTTCCGCTTCACAAATTTCCCTACAACCTATATTATCCACCTCTTTTTTGTCTTGTGCACTCCATGGGTCTTTCTGGACTCACACCTCTAAGTCGTCTCCCCACCCCCTCGCGCTGCCTTTTCTTCCTTCAGTCAATTGATTCATTTTATATCCTGCCTTGCTGCCACAAATGGTGCTCAAGGTGGCTAACAACAATAAAATACAAGGTAAAATACAAAACTATAATAAAAACGTCAAAGCAAATCAGTTAAAAATACAAAAATAAAACTAAGAAATAAACAGCATGCACCACTTCAAACTTATTTCAGCAAACTGACAAGTCAGCTTAGAAGTCAAAAAGCTTGCCTGAATAAGAATGTATTTGCCTACTGGCGAAAAGATATTAAAGATGGAGTTAGCCTGGCCTCAACTGTCAGGGAGTTCTAGAGCCTGCGAGCAGTCACTGAGAAATACCTCTTTTGCACTGCCTCCATGATGGTGGAATAGGGAGAACAGCCAAGGACCTGAAAACTTAGGTAAGCTCATATGAGAAAATGTAGTCTTTCAAATGGCCTAGCCCCAAGTTGTGCAGAGCTTTATAGGTCATAACCAGCACTTTGAATTGTCCTGGAAATGGGCTGGTAGTCAGTGAAGTTGTTGTGACATGGGAGTCACATGGTCCCTATAACCAGCCCCAGTCTATGGGCTGGTTCACACATCACAAATAAGTCACAGTGGGCTGGTTGTTCGCTTGCTAACCCACGTTACTCTCGACAGATGATCAGGCAGTCTGTGGCTTGTTTCATCCTTAGTCCTCGTGCCTGCTCCTGGCACAAATCCCATGGGCCTTTGCAACACAACCTCAGCAGCCTACTCCGCTACTCCACAAATGAGCACAAATGTACTCACTAACAGAGCAGAGTTTACTTTGTAGATTTTTTTTTCACCTTTGGGGAGATTTGCACAAATTTGCTAGAGTATAAGTACAGTAGTTACTGCAAATTTGTACAAATTTCCCTGAAAGGTTTTGTTTTAAAGTTAAATTTACACAAATCTTCCAGAAGGTAACCCCCCCCCCCCAATACATTAAATATGGGCAAATCTTCCCAAGGGTGAAACAAAAGTCAGTTAAATATGCACAAATCTCCTGAAGGTGGGGAAAAAAATAGTGCTAAATTTGAACAAATCTCCCAAAAGGTGAAAAAAAAGGTGTTGCTATCTAGGGAGGCGACGAAATGGAGGAGTAAATTGATTACTCTCATTTCAAGATATTGTTAGCGAGATCCTGAGGAGCGACTGGTGTTTTTGCTGTTCTTGCCAGGTGGCTCTGTAGCCCCTTCCGACAAGCCATGTACAAGCCATCGTGCCGGGTTTGCACATCACGACAAGGCACTCCGAAAACAAGCCACCCTGAACAACCCAACAAGAAGCCATAGGTTCTCAGGGTGGGTTGTGTGTGGTTAACAAACCACTCGGAGGAAACCATAACGAGTTTGGATGTCACGACAAGCCACCCTGAAACAAACAAAGCTAACAACCCACTGTGGGTTATCATGTTGTGCGAACTGGGTCAATGTTTTGCTATGTTCCAGCTCCCCTAGCGCTCCTTTTCTTCTCCTGCATGATACTTATATGTTTCCCTCACTGTACAAACAGCAGCTTGGAATGGAGTCGAAGTTGTGAAAATGGCAAGGAAAGGATTACATCCCCTCTCCCTGGCACCACAGTCTCAATTACTTCTTCCCTCCCCCACAGCAACTATTAAACCGTTTAAAAACAGAGTGGGAAATCTGATCATGAATCTCCTACCATCATGTCTAGCTGCACCTTCAAATACAGGAGGGTCATGTAGTGTGGCTGACTGAACAAACGAGACCCCCCCCCCCCTCCAGCTTTATCATGCATCTCAGAATCCCGGGAATAGTGGATTCTGAAGTAATGATGCATATATCCTTCCACCACCACTCCTATGTTTGATGGGTTTTCACAGGCTTTAGATCAGCCACTGGTTGCGTGGCGGGTGTTTCTCTGCTGGTCAGGACTGCAGGAGTGGGGTGAGGCTCTAACTTTGTCTTGCCCTCATCGAGATAGGAAACAGCTAAGTTGAGCAGTGATGTTGACCAGGAAACAGTGATGCTGAAGGGAAGCAACTATATTCATCAGGTTCATTGGAGTGGTGGGTAGGGGGAGGTTAAAGCCTCTTCCCCCACCCCCAGTGATTGTCATCAAGATGTTTCCCCACTGCTATTAGCTAAGGGGTGGGGCAGGTTTAAAGTCTCTCTCTTTCCCCCAGTGATCCTGATGAAGTTTGGTATATGTGCGTGACCGGGGTGGAGGTGGGGTGTGTGTTGCACAATCAAAAGAAGCTTATTGTGAATTTGTTGGCTTGTTGTGAACTTGTGATTTTCATAATCACTGTCCAGCCATGTCATCTGAACCCAGGTGGCATAGCTTCTTGAAGGGTTAAACAACTCTCAAATAACTCGTGCTTAAACCATGGTGGCTTGTTTTGATTGTGCAAACCAGGTCAGCGTGTGTGCGTGTGCGCATTTTTGTGTGAATGAGAGAGAGAGAATGCATGGCAGTGTTTGTTTTTGTGCATATGAGAGAGAGAGAGAGAGCGACCCTAAGTGTGTGTATGGAGTTCAGCTCCTAAATCACCGTCCATCGCCACATGCAGTCCTTGGGACAAAAAGGTTGCCCACCCCTGCTTTAGATTCTTCCACAATAACGTGGGAAAAGGTATTTTGAATTTCCCCAATGGCTACCAACAGGCAGAGAAGCTTATGGGCCCTGTGTTGTGCAGGCCTGTGACAGGACAGGCGATAGAAGGATATCAGAGAACATATAGGAAGCAAAAGACAGGAGATCTTTACACATACATGCAAATGTCTATTACTGAAGAATAATCTCTTACTCTTAATTGTAACCCCTATGTATAATGTACATAAATAGATTCCTAGTTCATATGTGAACCACTTAGGGATTATATTAAGTGCTATAGAAGTATCACAAACAAACAAATACATATATAAGACAAATATTTCTAATTCTGTATTTCCATAAGGTATTAACTCCTGATTTAATAATTCACACAAATAACTGAAGTTTTAGCTTGAATGGAGAACACTTTCTCATAGCATTCCAGCTGACAAGCACAATAATTTAGCTTTACAATTAATTTAAATAGCTAGTATGAAACTAAAGGCAAACCTTCTTCACAAATAGGGAGGATAGCAACTCAATCTATAATTGGAAGGCCTAACAAATAATTTAAACACACAAATACGTTCCAGTTACTATTGCTGCTGATAGTCTTGACAGGCAGCATCCTTTCAAAACAAGATAACCACATTTAGCTTGTTCTTGTTTTTTGGTGCAACAGAATCCAGTTTAGAAGTATAGTATGGGGTAGGCAACCTGGTGTCATCCAGATATTTTGGACTACAACCTCAAGAAGCCCCAGGTAGCATGGCCAATGGTCAGGGATTATGGGAGTTGTAGTCCCAAACGTCTGGAAAGCACCAAGTTGCCTACCCCCGTGTAATAACTTGGTCTTTGAAGATGCTCACATAAAGAGGTGAGGAAGAACATTTAACTGTATAGGATCTCTAACTAAAGGTTTGGACATTGTCCATTTCTGGGTTTAGTGATGGGACAGCCCATTTTCTCATCATAAATGACACCCAACATGAGATTTATGACATTCACTGCCTTGTTAACAACACAATTGCTTGCATCTGGAATTATGACTTTACAGCTATATCACACAGGCAGAGAAAATGAGAAGGAAATCTTTATTGAAGTCTAAGTATGACAGAGCAGCTTCTGGTGAACATGGAAGTTTATGGCCACTCTGTTAAAACTTTCCACAGGCTGAAAATTCCAAAGAGGAATGAGGAAACCTTTGAATTATGTTCTTACTGGTCAAAGTGACATTTTAGGTGCACAAGAGTAAGGACCAAACTAGACATGTAGTTGTGTGCATCTTTCTTCTTTTAAAACAAATTCAGAGCTAGGAGGCTGTGAACTCAAGTGGAGCGGGGAGGGTCTTCTTAATCTTTTCCCTATCTGGCTGTATTTCTTCTTCCACAAGTGAAAAAGCCGCTTGGGGGGATTCTGAGTGGAAAGACAGCCAGATAAGAAAGGCTTCAGTGCTCCCTCTGATTAAACTTGCTGCCGCCCAAAGCTGTTTTTGGTTTTATAAATAAAAGGTTGAGGGAATGATGCACACGGCTGTGTATTATGCCAGCTATTGGCCTCAGTACAGATGGCTCTCTTTTAAACCAGGGCATTCTATAAAAACACAGAAGTTGAAGGGAAAGGAAGGGAAATGATAAATGCCAACAGGACACAACACTGTTACTCTACCTCCACTCTTGAGTAGATAGCGATTAACATCCTGTATGGTGGTGTTAATAGTAGGCCCTGTTGGAACACTTCCAGGTGTAACATCAGGATCATTCTCGGGGTCAATGTTCTGCAATCCTTTCCATGGAACTCCAGGATGAAATTCTGTTTGGGAGAACAAGATGACATCACATTTCTTCCCAAGATTCACATAAGTGGGGAAACGTACAGTTGCACGGTATATGAAAACAGAGAAACTATCACCTGATAACAGGATGGACATTTTGCTACGGGTATAAGGAAAAACTCAGGTGTGAAAGGTTCAATGGATGGATTTTGAGGTCCAGTTCAGAGCCAGTTCATCATCATATTAGGCAGGAATGTTTATTCAAGTTTACACTGGGATAAAACATTTGCCTTCATGCAATTACGCTTTGTCCAACGATAATATGACATAATGAACCCTGGTCCCTCCTGCATTCATCATGTGGAATGCTACGTCTGAACTGAGCTCGATTAATCTGTTAAGGATGTTTGGATAGTGAAGATACTGCCTCGGTACAAGGGTTTGGACTACATGTCTTTCAGATCTCTCTCAGCTCTATGATTCTAAAATGCTTAAGTCTTCATTACCTGGTGGCCAGTTGATGCTGGAGCCATTGGAGATTTTATCACTATCAGATTTGGCACGTGACCAGCTGTGAGGAACGGCTACAGGAGGACTGGCTGGTGACTCACTGTTTTGAATTAGATCATACCGGCCATAGGAGTCATCAATGGAGGACTTGCCTGGAGGACCAATACTCAGACCTCCAGGGATAGCACCTGGAAGAATGAAAGGTGTGGGGGTGGGAAAGAGAGTACAAGTTATTAAGGGCAAGGTTAATTTTTGGCTGTTCTTCTTATGTGTGTCACTATCATTTTTCTTTTTTCACTAAACATTTCAGCAAAATTAAATAAAACAATGTATCAGACAATGCATCACTCAACTAAAACTGTGGACGGTTAAGTGAAAGGTAGCAGATCTGTGGCAGGAAGATAGCTAACGTAGTTTGAAAGATTTCTGCTAAAGATTCATGAGATTAAAGCTGCAATCCTATGCACACTTTCCAGGGAGTAAACCCCTTGAACACAGTAGGACTTAGTTCCGAGTAAACCTGAAAAGGATTGAATTGCTATTGATAGAAGTGCCACATAAAATAAAAACAATAAAATGGTAAGGAAGACTGGAATAGGCCCCACAAGGTATTTTAGAGTATGAGAGTCAGTGACTGGTCTGAAGTCACCCAAGTGAGCAAATGGGGACTAGAATCCAGATCTCACAAGTCTCAGTCCAATACTCTAACCATGACACCACACTGGCTCTCAATATAAATGTAATACATATGTAATTACATTTTCTAACAGTATAATCCTTTCCATGTCTGCTCAGAAATCCCACTGATCTCAATGGGGCTTACTCCCAGGTAAGTGGCTATATAAGACTGCAGACGAAGTCAATGATTTACCTAAATTCGAGAGCCACTGTTGTTTTTGATAAATAACCACAAAATAAATACCAAATAGTTTACATTGTTTAGATATAACTTATTAAATTAACTAAAAGTTATTTACAGGAATACTGTATACATTTAACAACACCGTTCTCAGCACACATTTTAGTTTAATATTATGATGATGCTCCTTCCACATATGAATTTTGGTATGCTCCAATGTATAATTTATATTCTGAAAGGGTAACCTGCAATGACTAGTGCTAACTTGTGTGGGGAAAAGAATACGTGCAAAAGGAGACCTCTTTCAATTGGACTTCATGTGCTTACGAGTGATACCCATACCGTGCTTGCTTGGATTCTGGTCAAGTGGAGAAGCCGCACTGGAGAGATTATCCATTGAATTGGGGTGTGTCCACTGAGGAAGGCGAGACTGGGACTGAGAAGTGTCCTTCACTGACAAACCACCAGGGATGTCCATGCTGTTTACATTCATGTTTGGATTCAGTCCAGCTAAAAGGAAGTGGACAGGCTGTTAAGACATTCTTAATTTCTGATTCTTGTTATTTAATCACACTTTAGCTTTCAGGTTACAAGCCCAAGTTGCAAGCTAATCTTTCACTCTTACATATAAGGCAAATATGGGGGGGGGGGGGGAGAAAAAAGGGGAATAAAAGAAAAACAGCACAGCAGTAGACTGGGAGGGGAAGTCTAATCCTATTTCCTTTTGTTAATCCTGAACCTATTTCCAGTCAGTTTCATTCAGGGAACTTGAGTTCAAATATTATAAGAGAGGAAGAAAAGGAGTGTAAGTGAAAGACATAATCACTGAGCTGCCTAAGAAGCACAGGTTTCTCCAGACTTGTTCAGTTCCACCACTTCAAAATCAATAATCCCTTGCTCCTTCTGTCATGTCTGGCACCGGGGAAGAATAATATCATGTAGTTGGAGGGTGCTTCCCAGATACAGCAGGAGCATGGGAGTTTGGCAGCTTCCAGGGCCCTCTGACCAAGCCTGCCACATAGAAGGGACTTTCAACTCTATGCAGCAAGTCAGTGTCTGGACCTGAAACTAGGTTGCAACTTTCTCCAAGAAGAGAAGGTGAGTTTATTGGACCTGCTCCTGACACGGACAAGTTCACCTTTCATTGACTGCTCTCCTGCCATGGATTAAGACCTATAGTGAACAGGAGGATCACAATTTCTCAACTGACTGTTTCTAAAAGCATAAACAGAATCCAGGAACACAGTAATTTTGGTGCTTGCTATTATGTTACTTAAAGTCTCATATTCCCTTTTTCTTCCAGATAACCAAGGTGCTCCTTTATGCCAGACAACTGTCTGTCTGCTGCACTTGGCATTAGTTGTAGCTTCCAAACACTCTTCAAGGGTGGTTCCATGTAGAGCGCTTTACAGTAATCTAGCTGAGAGGTGGTTAAGGCATGGATCACTGTGGCTATCTGATGCTCCAGAAGCAGCAGTAGATCCAAGAGCACCTTCAACCTGTGAACCCAGTTCTTCACAGGGAGGGCAATCCCTTCTAGCATAGGTTGTACTCCTAATCCTGCATTGGCTTGTCTACTGACCAACAGAAATCTTGTTTCTGTCTTGTCTGGACTGAGCTTCACCTTGTTCACTCACATCCTCACTGAATCCAAGCAATGACTGAGGACTTCCACAGCCTACTTGGCATCAGTTGGAAACGAGAGACAGGAGTATCATCAGCATACTAATGAGACTCAACTCCAAAACTCCAGATGACCTCCCCTCAGTGGCTTCATAGAGATATTAAAAAGCATAGAGGACAAAATAAAGTGGTAAGGAGCTCCATATGCCAATAACCAAGCAATAGTCCCCCAGCACCACCTTCTGAGAGTGTTCAGTCAAACAGGCAGGAAACAATGCAAAATGGTGTCTCTGAGTCCCTTATCAACCAGATACCCCAGAAGGATACCGTGACTGATGGTAATGAATGCTGTTGAGAGGTCCAGCAAAACCAACAGGACACACACCACCTGTCCAGTTCGCAGCATAGGTCATCCACCAAGATGATCAAGGCTGTTTCTTTCCTAAAACCATGCCTGAAACCAAACTGGAAAGGATCCAAATAGAGAAAACTAGTGAGCATGAATGCAGGTCTTCTTGGAGGCAGATGTCAACTTGATGAAATTCTTATACCACTTTTACTTGGAATGTCATCATGTTCCAAAGTATTTTTAAAAGTTGAGGAACTGTCCTCACTGGTTGCCACGTATGAGAAATGGTTTGGTGATTTTAGTTGGGCAGGTCAGCTGCTTATAATTATAAAGTAGGATATAAATTGTAAACAAAACGATTATAATAGTAATAAAGAGGGGCAAGTAAAATTATTACATGTATAAATGAACTGCATCTTAAATAAACTGCACTTACCAAGGGGGTAAGGAGCAAAGGTGTTCGGTGAAGACTGTTGCTCTTTGGTCTGCAGGTCAGATAGGCCAGGAGCCTGGGGATGGGGTGAAAAGTTATCCATGGCTGATTTGCCTGCAGAGGGGTGCAAAGATAGATGTGGGGGGGGTGGCTGCTGCTTCATAAGCAGGGCTTGGGCCAGCTGGCGCTGGTGCTGCTGGATCTGCTGCTGCATGTTATTGATTGTACGTGCAACCTGGCAAGAAGAAAAAATAAAAGTAAGTTAACAAATACTAGATGGAACAAAGGCTCATGATATTTTTGATCTTGAACTACCTAACAGACAATGAACTCTACAGATTAAGTATTGGATGAATCCCACACGTAGTGAGAAGGGAAGCTGATGTCTGTCATGCCTGTTTGGGATTTATACCGGCATAAAGGCATGCAGCACAGTAGCTTTACTTCATGACTTTTTTTTCATGTGACATACTAGATGTTTTAGAGGCTGTAATTTTGAACTTAGTAAACAGGTTAAACCTACTTGCTGCTCCTGTTGTCTGATGGGTCCGGAAACATTACGCTGGGCCTGTAACATCTGCTGCTGGATTTGTAAACGTTGGTATGCCTGCAAGTTTGAAATAAGGGTAGTCTACAGTCACAGAGTGAACAAGTCCAACACTCTCACAGGAACCAAATTAAACAATTTGCTTTGTTAAAATCTGAATCCTATCATTCCACTAAAGGGTGCTCCAAAAATCTTGTTGAGTAGACCCAGAGGCAGAAGTCAGTTCAAACATGGGTTGCAAACAATACTTGTCCAATTAAATCTTGGAATAAGCTATTAAAAATGTGATGAGGAAAAGCATGAGAAAAAGGCACCATCACCTGAACATGATTGTTCAAGAAGGTGTACATCCCATGGGGTCTCCTCATCTGCCCCCCGTTCCATTAAGCTTTTTAAAAGAGTCCACTGGTGCCAAGCCCTGCTCACTGCTGGCATGATGCTCCCAGAAGATTTCCCATGAGGGAATGTGGCCCTTGACCTGAAAAAAGTTCCCACCCCTGGGGTAAACACTGAGATGCAACAGAGAACTGGGAGCAAGTGGTAACCAACCACAAAAGCCCAGTGAAGATGTAACATACAACCATGGTTAATGATGCTGGCTTAAGGATTTTTTTTGGCCTTAATCCTGGTTATGATCTCAAGCTAACAGTGAAACTATGGTTTAGCTTGTCAAACTAACCCCGGCCCTAGGAGCTAGTTCATGAGGAGATACCAGTGAGATCTGCTTGTCACCTGCCTGAAACTGCCTTAACCATGGTTAGCAAACTAGCTTTAAAACATAGTTTCACATTCATGCGTGTGGCTAATCCTTAACTGTTTTAGGTAATGTTAGACCAAAGTTAAGTGTTATGTCTGCACAGAGCCCTACCCCTAAGTGCTCACAGAAGCAATAGATGCAATAAGCTTTATATTTATAACATGTATTTTTCTTCGAACTATTACTAATGAACACATCTTAAGTTCAGTTCTCACAACAGGGTACATAAATGTCTACACAAATATCTTAACATAACATCTTTTTAGGATCTGTTGCTAATATCTTTAGCAGCAGATCCTAAAAAGGCATACTTTCTCTGCTTTGTATCAGATAGAAATACCTATTTGTAATTACTTCAAAAGATTCCCAAACAACAATAAAATACAAGCTTACTGTGGGCATGACTGATCAAATAAATGAATGGAAATAATGCTCAGTTACAGCTATCAGTGAGAGAAACCAAACAGAAGGTTTGTTTTACCAACGATTAACATACAATAGAGAAAAAAAATCCCAGGAAGCTATTTCTTGATGAAGAAACAGGCAATAGAAATATGATGGCATTCTGAGAAATGCTTTTGGTATTAAGGGTGGTTTTAAAGTTAAATTCCTATTGAGTAGAAAAATCTGATGATAATCAGCAAAAATGCAAGACATTGTACTGAAGTTGACATTGTCAACTTTAAGATTCAGGTATATGAACTCACTGTCAGAACCAGGCCTAGTCACCATTTCTGAAGTGAATAAGATAATCCTTAACCTCAATACTTTCATTTTGGATTTATAGCTCTTTCACTGTGCCTTTTCACTCACCAGCTGCAGCTGATAGAGCTGGTTCAACATCGTCATATGCTGAGGATTAATTGGCGAGGTTAATAGTGCAGGATTGAGACCAATGTTTTTTGCTGCAAACTGCAAAAGCTGTGCTTGAACCTGGGGAAAGAACACAACAAGTGAGCTTCCATTACTACAGCACTAATTAATTACAGGACTATACTCTCCCACAGTATTTAAGCAAAACTACTCTGAAGAAAGTGGCTTGTAGAGTGCCTGTTGTGTTGGTTGTTAAATAGAAAGTCATGTAAAGAAGTCAAAATTAGCCACTATATATCACAGCAAACTACACATATCCAGAACTGGTCATATTTTCTAAATCTGATGCACACAAAATATGAGTCATAAATATGCTTTCACACAACATGCAGGAACTGAAAAAATACAATTTCTTTGAAATCAAATACACTGGCATGGCAACTTAAAAGCTTTGTGGTTTTTGGCTATGAATGGTACCTTCCACAAAAGTAGATTACAGAAGAATGGTCGTACCAGTATTTTATGTTTGTATTGTTCCAGTTCGAGCCATCAACCATCTCTTGGTGTAGTTAACTTCTTAAATTTAGGGTCTCCCCCTTTGTATAAGTGTTCTACTCAATAGCATTAGTTATGGCACAGAAATGGCCATCACCAAGGGCACAATAATATTTTTGCAAAACTGAAGAGCCAGGAAGAGAAACCTGCTTTCTGACCTGCTCAGCAACCCAGGTGCCAATTATTAGGCCCACTTTTTAAAGATGCCAGTGGCCATTGACACCTGGATTTTTGCACCCCTGGCTATCACTAATCCTATAGAGCTCAATCTAACCTGAGGGGAGAGAAACTGAGGCACTTGAGCACGAAGACTAGGCTGGGATGAGTTAAGAGGTTGCACTGGCGGTTGCTGCGGCTGTTGCATGGTCCTGGCTTGTGCTGCTCCGCTATTGCCAAACATACCCAGATTGCCACTCGGTATCTGTGGGATGACAAGGTTAGAGTATTTCAGATGCATAATTGTACAGTTTACAACATTTATTGAGGGCCAACCCACAGCTCAAGACATTAGCAAACAAAGGAGCTCTCATGCAAGTTAGCAGCTGTTTCAACTGATGTTTAAGCGAAGATTTAGTTTGAAAGTCTGGCAAACTGTAATGTCAGTAGCTGTACCAATGCACATGTCATTTCGACTAGAGATCTGTACAAATAAATTAATGGATCCAAAAGATAAAATATCTAAAACACACGCAGCCAACCATGTCCTTTGTGTGGAGGCACCTGTCTTTGGTAAGCTGTCTGTTGTGTAGGGATTCTCCACAAAACCACACCTATTTCGACCAGGCTCTCACAAAGGGCCCCAGGAGAGAGCTAGCAACAATACCATTGAAACTGCCACAACCGTGGGGGGAGCTAGTCTAGAAATTATGTCTCAAATGCAATGCAGCCCACTGGATACACATACAAATGGTCATCCTTATAGGCAGATGTATGCAAGGAGCAGATTTAAATCTGTCTCTCAAAATGAGACAATCATAATCTACAAGCATGGGATTTAACTAAAAATGGGTTTTTCCTTTTGAGTTCTTATTTTTCTTCTACATACTGTGTAGGCATTGTGGTGCAGCTTTCATCTGTTTACTACTCGTTTTTTAAAAAATGGGTATTTAAGTTTTGTAGTTGAATAGGCACTTTTATTTTAAAACTAGTTGTTTGCAATGTAAGTAGCACTTGGGCAGTCATTGTTACTCCTATCTGTGCCTAATGATTAAATGTGCTAGAGAATGACCTTCTTCCTAGGTATATAGTTATAAGGCTTTTTTCTAGTCTATATAGATGGCATCATTTCCTTTTCGTAACTAGCTGGAGTTTGGGGATTAGAAATCAAGGCAACTGACTACTTCCAACATGTTTTGGTCAACCCTCCAGTTTCTCCTTCTGTCTCCCATACTTTTAAAACAAGTACTACAAAGATGCTATAACTGAATAAAGATGTAGCAAAATTTATCACATGCTGTTCCCTGGTCTTCAACTACCCTATATTCAGTATAATGACTTACGCAGCTATTCGTCCTATGATGTTTCACAAGTATTCATTTATTTCTAAGCGTTTCTACCTTGCTCTTCTTTCTGAGGATAATCAGAGCAGCTAACGAAGTTAGAAACATCAGTAAATGCAGTATAAAAAGCACTAAATAAAACAAAGTGAAAAGACAGCAAATGGTAACACAGCCCACCTGATGGCCACTAGCTAAGGATGGAGCCAGGCAGATCTGCCTTAGAAGACTGTTCAAAAAACTTGTCACCACAACATTGAAGACCCTGTCTCTTGTGCCTGCCTATCACATCTCTGACAGTGAGGAGAACAGTCTCTGCCAGCTGTGTCCTTTCCAGGTACAAAACATTAGTGATGCTCCATTTCTAAAAGCTGGATTGCCAGTCTCCTTCCTTACTAACCTGAACTCTTTACACTGGTGCTCCAAATCTTTTATTGTGTGGTCTGCCTTTTTGAAAACTGCTTCTTGTTTTTTAACTGCTGTTGGTTTTGTTTGTTTTCTTTTTAGGTTGCATTTATCATATTTTGTACTGCTGTGTAAGTTGTATTTTGTGTAAGCTACCTTGTGTACTTTAGTAGAAAAGTGGGGTATAAATTCATAAATGATAAACAACAACATGGAGGAGCCCTGGCCAGGTTCATATGATAAGTTATGTTTCCTTTGTCAAACATATAAGGTTTTAAAGGCCAAAACCACCTCTTTGAATTGAGCCTGCAAATACTCTGTCCTACATGAACTCCAAAGAGCCCAGGGTAGTATGTAAGGAAGTTAGGGTCATGCCTTTATATCACTGCATCCACCCTGTGAGGCAGAGGAAGTAACAGGAGTGGTAGGCAAACTGGTGCCCTCCATATGTTTTAGACTACAGTTCCCATAAGCCTCAGCCAGTATGGTCAATGGTCAGGGATTATAGAAATCATAGTCCTGGAGGGCCCTAGGTTGCCTACCCCTGGTAGACCCTACATTTTAGCTCACCATGTGATCTTGATTTAAGAGTCTGGCAATGTTTAGACTCTTGATTATCCCAGCTAGCTGGAAGATAAATTATTTGGTACGCATGGTTCAGAGCACAGGACTCGTACTACACTGTAAGCACTGGTGCAAGGGGAAATATTCGATTTTTCTAGTGCTGGCAACTGGCTTCATCCCCCAGGCTTGGCTGCACCACCAAATGTGTTGCTTATGCAGTTTGAAAATGAGAACTAGTCTAGTCCCACCTACCAGCCACATCCTGTGGCCAAGAAAGCTTGTGGTGGTGGTGGTAGTAAGGAGTGAAGACAAGGCCTTAATGTAGGGAAAATCTTCAATGATCATGAGCTGAGAAAGTGAAAAGAAGGGATAGGGGAGGGCAAGGAACTACAAGCTGAGTGAAGCATTGTAGTTCTGTGTGAGGATGGGAAGGAGTGATGGTGTCCAGGGATGATGTGGTATAGTGGCCAGGCATAAATGAACCAACAGCAAGGGCTTTGGAGGAGTGGTGGGAAAGGAGAAGCAAGGCAAGGGCTAAAATTCTATAGCTAAAGACCTTTGGTCATCTTGGTATACAGTAACAACTGCCCCTTAAAAAATCTTTAGATGACAAACTGATTTTTGACTTTACATTCATTTGCTTACTTTTTTTTTTAAATGAGATTTAAAAATTTAAAAAAGCAAAAAAACCACAAACATTTCTCCAACTAGTGAGGGCAAGCATGTTGACATTCACACAGTTGTCACTCAAAAGGTACCTTACCTGTCTAGAAGAATTCAAGTTTTGCATGCCCAGCCCTGAGGCAATCCCACCCAGGGTCTGATTAGGGAGTGCACTGTTTGAAAGGGGGAGCTTCAGGCTTGGTGAAGGCAAAAATGGTGAAGTAGTGGGCTCTTCCACTAGGCCGCCATCCTGATTGAAAAAAGAAAGGGTGAGCTGTGTGCAGTGTCCAGATACAGACAGTGCACAAAACAGTTTCCCATGGAAATATAGTGGAACATGAATGAATAAAATATCAAAATATTGTTTAAAACGGCATGAGGAATACATAATGAAAAGTATGGGGTGGAAGGAAGAAGAAAAAGAGAAATAGAATTAAGGTACTGTTTGTCTTTGCTTTTTGCTTTACATGTTGTAACTGTATAACTGAACGATCATTCTCAAATATGAAAAACAGCAAGTGCAAGAAGGGGTGCTTATTTTTTTAATTTATAGACAGTCTAACTGACAAATGCTCTTGGAGCAGTTTGCAATCATAAAACAACAGTAAAATAACAAGTGCTTGTTGAAACACTTTAAAACAGGAACATTACATGGCAACCAATTACTTGCCTCAGCTGGAATAGCAAGAGCACCCCCACAAGACAGACTGCTGCCCAAGCGTTACTTCAGTGCCTACTTTATTTCCTCTCTTTTGTCTCAGATTACAAAAGAAAAGGAAAAGAGCAAAACAACATTCAATTTTCCTGAAAACGTAAGGCCTTGCTGCATTTTTGGAGCCCTGCCATAAGGCACACTGGACACAGACTTATGAGGCAAATGGAAGTTACAAACTACAGAAGCTTCAGTGAGCTCTCTTTGGCAATATACATAATTAATTATTCCTATTTATGTACTGTTCTAAATTGCAAATCAACTGTTCTGCTACGTGGCAGACATGAAACTGTTTTTAAATATTAGCATAGTAATCACTTAGTAAACAAACATCTACTACTTAGTGCAGATGTATAACAGTGAACTTAAAAAAAAAAAAAACAGCTACCAATTTGGATAGTGGGGAAGACGACAAGGAGCTTGTTATGTAGCTTGACCCCAAAGCTAGGTACTGTACTCTAATGCCACGTTCTAGAGCTAATGGGATTCCTCCAAGAATTCTGCTAACTTTGGTCTCAACCATAAGTCCACTTATACGCATATAAGACCCACTGATATCAAGAAGACTGGACATAAATATGTAGGCTTAATAATGGTGCCTAATTCTCAAGAGCAGCATTCTCCAGCTTTGTCATACAAAGCTTCTCTAAACAAAAGCCACGTTATACTCCCCAGCCACTCCCAGTTACAGATTTCTTCTGAGAATGTGGAGCAAGAACATTCCATGGGTCACTGTATTGTAAGTAAGTATTATATCAATTCAACTGGGTAGGTTCATTTCTGACCCTCCAAGGAAAAAGATTTGTTTCTACAAACTCATTCTCCCCCTTCCTCCTTCCCTTGCACAGTTCCTTATTTAGGAAAGCTTTGACATCTAAGCTATCAAACTAGGGCTTTGCACGGACCCGCTGCTTCCCTTCAGATGCCAAATCAGACCTTCCACAGCAGCCCCATTTCACTTCAGACTCATTCGGACCCCATCTGCTTTGCTTCCGATCCGAAGCAAGATTTGCATATCCGAATCATTTGGATTTGATGTTTTCCCATTGACTTGCATCGGAAAACAGAAACAGCCATAACTTTTCAGTTTTCATGATAAATACATAAACTTTGGGGACCTGTCAGCCCCCATGGAGGGGATCCCACCTGTCATATTGCAGACAGTTTGGCCCAGTAGTTTTTGTGCTAGGCACAGATAAAATGTGCTGTTCTCAGAAACTCAAACCAAAGGGCATAAAGGGATATTCAGAGGGGTTTGGTGTTTAAGCGGTGATCAGGAGGAGGTCACTATCCCTAATATCTGCTGTAGGTTTCTTTGAAGTGCAGGTAACCCCTTTCCCCTAGTACTTTCCTATTCAGAATCACAGTCGATGCCTCAGGCTCTCAGTTGTCTTGTCTGACAGAGGCAGGAAGACACAGCAAACCTGCCAGGCGGGCACACTGACTTGAACTGAGAGCAATGACAGGCTCTCAGTTCTCTTCCACTACAGAAGGAGATGCTGCTCCTTTTGTAAGAGTGCTACCACTGCTGCCTCCTCAAACAGTGACCTCCAGGCACTGTGACTGGCCTCTGCATTCTGCTGCCCCACACCAGGATGCACTATCCGGACTGGGGGCAACCCAGCTTGGCTGCCAGTGCTGCTGCTCCCACCAGCACCTTGCCTACCTCTGCCCCTGCCAAGGCCCTGAAGATGCCTCATATTGGGCTTGCTTTGCCACACAGTGTAGTATAAAATTTAAATATATGTTAATGTGTGTAGTGCTTTGACCAATGTTTTTTGAAATGTGGACTGTGTAGTGCTTTGCCACACACTGTTTGCTTGACTGCACACACAAGCGCGCGCACACACACACACACGAGCAAAAGAAAAGCAAATACTGAACTACCTACAAGCAAAGGGGTGGAGTATGGGAGGACTATCTATAATCCTAACAGAAGAGAAAAGGGTTTTTAATTATTTTTTTTTAGGGAAAAGACATCAAAAATGGGAAGGGAAGGAAAACAGGAATTCAGAAGAGTGAGGTGGGGAGTGGGGGGGAGCCAAAAACAAGGAAATATAAGTAATCTATCTATCTATCTATCTATCTATCTATCTATCTATCTAATCTAGACAGAAAGTAAGGGAAAACTAATGGTTGAGCATTGAGAAGGGTGGGAAGCTAAAGAACAAGGCAAGGCAAAAGAAAGTATTTTTTATTTGGTTTTTTAAATAAACAGTCAAGAAAAGAATGAAAAGTAAAACCTATTAGAGAATGGGGGTGGGGTGGAGACAAACAACCAGGCAAGGAAAGGACGAAACTCAAACTAAGTACTTCTTAAAAGTTTGGGTTTTTTTAATAAAGAATCTACAAAAGAAAGGAAGGGAATAGTTGAAATGGGAAGGAAGAAGGAAGACAAAGCTGCAGTACAAACACACACGCGCGCGCACACACACGCATACCACACAGATCTAAGAAACTCTCTCTAACAACAAGTAAACCACCACCTCCAGCTCCAACCAGAACACTCTCTCACAATGAAACAAAAAAAGGCTGATCTCTCCAATATATCCAGTATTGCCCCCCACCCACCACCATCACTGGAAACTGCTGGATTAAGTTTAGCCCTCATTTGGCAACTAGAGTTGCCAATCGCCAAGGCTCACTATTTCTTCCGTCCCTCCTCTCCCCTTCTCCCCTCCGTTCTCCTCCTCGCCCCCTCCCTGATCTTCTGCAAGGTGATACATTGAGAGACAGGCTGTCTGGGTGGAAATGGCTTCAGTAGCTCCAAAGAGGACTGAGGCGCCTCAGCGACTAGCTGCTTCGCTTCAGGGTGCCTCGGTGCTGTTCTGATCCACTTCCGATCATGCCGAGGCACCTCCGAAGCAGCTCGCTTTGCTTTGTTATTTGGGATTTGGACAGAAGCGGTGCACAGCCCTATATCAAAGTGGTTTGTGTGTGTCCCCAGTCTCAGGACTGGAAACCAGTTTAGAGTGGAAATATTTTTGTGGCATCTTACAGCTGCTCCTCTGGAAATAGTTTGAAGCTGTTTTCTAGTTCTGGTTTCAAAGCAAGCACAATCCACAGGTTGCAGGTTTGGATGAAATGGCAAACTATGCCATTGTCTCAAAATGTCTCAAAATTGATAAGGAGAGAGGGAATGGCTATGTACAAGGGGAGGAAGAAGGGTTTTGCACAAGCACAAGGCTTGTTCCCCATCCTCCAAACCATGATTTGGAAGATTCGAGATTACAGGTGAACCAACACAAACTATCAAGGGGAAAATCCACCTTCAGCTTTAAGCTAAACAATGTTCCCTGTTACATCCAAAGTCAGGGAACTCTGGTTAGTTTTAACTGTGGTTAGTGAACAAACCAGGATCATAAACCACAGTTGGATCCTGGCTTGTTTGAACTAACTAGAGTTTAAACCTAACCAGTTCTCCAGGTTTGAACATAATAGGGAACTCTGATTAATATAAAACAGAAAGCAAAAGCTTTTAATATCCTCCTCTTGTGTGCAAAAGAGGAAGAGATGGGAGGGGCAGCACACAAGCCTGAAACTTGCAGCAGCTCTTGCATGTAAGGCTAAACTATATGGTTTAGCATTTTGTCCAAACTATGCTAAGTCATAAACTATGGTTTAGCGTTATGTCTGAACAGGTCCAGCACATGTGCTGTGGAGAAATTCATACAGAAAGGGAAAAAGGGCTTCTACTGTGCCTGTTGGGAAGAATAATAGTAAACAAAAAGCATGGCATCCCCCCCCCCCCCGGTTTAATATCACAGACTGCAGCAGGGGGCTGAGCAAGGGTCCTGCCCCTTGTGGGGACAGATTATCTCCAATGCCTAAACATCTCTTTCAGCAAGCAAATATTCTACAAGTAAAAGCCTGAAATCATGTGGAAAAAAATTCTAAATTTACTGTGTACTTTACAAATAATTATAGCTTCAAGAAAGGATGCTCTTTGTTAACTTACTAAAAGCAATCATTTTACAGCTATCTTGCATCATCTTCTTACCCATTTACTTGGAAGATTATTAACTGTCAAGGAATAGCCTATGTTTCTAAAAAGGGTGAAGTTTTGCTCCATGCCAGTCAAGCATAAAAGGTCTCTGATGTCCTAAACAAATCCTGCTTATATAAGTTTTTCAGTTGCTAGTGGAGGGCTAGGAAAAGTTTCTTTATCATCAACCAAAGTGATACTTAGTTTAGTGCTGGAAAGCCCTGAGGGAGGACAGTGACATTTTCTAATCATATCCCCAAGGTCTTTCAGCACAACATGTTTAACATTCTGCAAGAATATCTGTCAGGCTCCACAAACTGCAGCTTGCATGACAGTAACAGGTTCAAGGATTGCTTCTCCCTAGGTCATGAGCTGTTTGCAATCCTTTCTTGCCTCTTGAGTAGGAACAGTTTTCCGTGTCCTATATTTCTTCTACTTGCGATTGGTTTGCTATGTGAACCATGGCTTCTCTTCACATACAAGATGTCATGGAATACTGTTGAGAAGCTTACACCCAGGCTCCAGACCTGATCATACAATGCCAATATCTTCAGTAGATGCAGAAGTAAATACTGGCACTCGAGTTCTCAATGTAAAATATATGTTGAATGTATACATTTAGTTGAAGTGCAAATACCAATTACCCTGGAGACTGAAGTTCCCATTTCCAGAAAATGATTCTGCTATGGGAAATGAATCTGAATGGAAGTAATCCCCTTTAATGGAAAGTTTAGTAGTGATACACACTTGACCATTTTGTGTAGTGTTTGCTAACCCCCATAAGGGCAGCTGTGGTTCACAAGACTGTCCCCAAACTGGAGAGATTTAACTCCAGAAATTCACTTATGAATTCACAAAATATAGAAGGCCTTTTCCATTTCCACCCCCATTAAAACGTTGTCCCTAAAGACTAGCAAATTAGTTTGAGCTGCAGAACACTAGCACAAAGCTAGGAAGAGAAAGCAAGCAAGCCCACCATCAGAGATGTGGGAAAGGCCCCTTAAAAGAAACAATACTGAGAAGCACCCAACACATATCACTGTGAGCCACTGTCCACAGTCTGGAGTGTGGCCTCAGCAATTACTTGAAAGCAGACCTTTCAAGTAACATATATAAGGTGCAATTCTACGGCCAACAAGGGTTACACCCTTGTTGGATGGAAGCCTCTGATCTCAGAGACTTCCAAGGATCAATGTCTTGCCAGGCTACTGCTGGTAGAGTGGAAGGAGCAACGGTTATGATTTTCGGCTCTCTGTCCTCCTCTGAGCCTGTCTAGCAGAGGTGTGCTGGTGGGAGCAGGACTGGGGCTGGAGAGGCCATTAAGATTTCTCACATCCTGGCCCCCCTCTCCTCCTGTTGCAGCACCCCCTCCCCCACAGATCTCTTTGAGGTCCTTTGAGAACACCTTTGCAACCTTGGAAAACAGCCAGCATGTTTTTTTCCATCATGGCTTTGAGGGGGTGGGGGAGGGGGCGGGATTGGATTCAAGAGTCCCCATTCCAAGGTCATTGGAGTGTCTATGGCCTCAGAGCGGGGACTCTGAAGACTCTTATGGTCCCTGGGATGCTCTCCAGGGACCATACAATTATTCTCTTAATTACAGTGTATACCCACAGCTGGGATTGTTTAGCTTGTAGAAAAGGCAAGTAAGAGGAACCATGACAGAGGTGTACAAAATTAGGCATGGTGGAGAAAATGGACAGGGAGACATTTTTCTTTCTCTCTCATAATACTAGAACCCAGGATCATCCCATGAAGCCGATTAGGGAGATTCACGACAGAAAAAAGGAAGTACTTCTTCACACAGCTTACAGTCAAACTATAGAATCTGCTACCACAAGAAGTAGTGATGGCCACCAATTTGGATGGCTTTAAAAGGGGGTTAGAGAAATTCCTGGAGGATAAGACTATCAATGGCTACTAGTTCTGATGGCTATATTCTACCTCCAGTATCAGAGGCAGTATGTCTATGTACACCAGTTGCTGGGGAACATGGGTGGGAGGGTGCTGTTGCACACATGTCTTGCTTGTGGGCTTCCATGGGCAGCTGGTTGCCCACTGTGTGAACAGAATGCTGGACAAGATGGACCCTTGGTCTGATCCAGCATGGCTCTTCTTATATTCTTATCTCTATGTGCTTCTATACATAATAATAATTAAACATTATGCTCCCTTAAAGTATCCTATACTAATGGAAAAGGAGCATCTAGGAATCAGGGCTCAGAGAAAAAAACATCAGCATATATTCCTTACACAATAGGTTTTAAAAAAACTGGTCAGTAACTAATACTGTTTGTTGTACTACAGTACTACCGTACAGTATATTTGTCTGTTGTGTTTATCACCCTTAAAATACAATCAGAGAAGTGTGATCAACTGTTGTAAACTGTTTGCAGAAAAACTTGCCTTTTTCACATAAGCAAAACAAAGGACCTCTTTAAGTAATGAACCCTTTCAGTAACAAAGCTGGGGTTGTTTAGGATTTTAATGTCTCAGTTACAGCCTCCTGGGATTAAGAAGTGCTTTTCCTAGATTTTTTCCCTCTTAAGCAATACCAATTGCCATGACCAGAGAGGATTTTGAATGTGATGGATGTTCTGGAAGGGCCAGGACAACTATTTGGGAAAGCTTAAAACCTATTACTGATGTCTTTCTATTACTTGGCAATACCTAAGGTCAAGATAAAAACATTTTTGAGATTTCATATAGTCCCATCGCCACAGTGTGGTTTAGCTCAGTATTTCTTATTTTTATAGCACCATCAATATACATGGCACTTCACAGAGTAACATAAGACAAAAAGAAAGGTCCCTGCTCTAAAGGAGGTTACCATCTAAATTTTGACAGTGGGGGAGACATAGTCATATAGACTAATACATGCACTTCCTAAATAAGGCACCCTGTTAATCCCTAAAATTAAGTTAATCTTAACTCTGGTTAAGGAAAGTCAAAAGTCTGAAAGATAAGATTAACCCCCAGGAGAAAAGAAAGGAGGTAAAATGGTGTGGGTATGGATTGGCATTTGCTTGTTTCTACTTTATTGCAAAGGGATGGATTAAATGAATTTCAGGGTCCTGCCAGCTCCTATAATTCTATCTCAATTACAGGGGGGAGGGGGAGAGTTTACTATGGCAGAGCAAGAACTGTGTTCTTCTGCAAATAACTGTGGCTTTATAAAGTATAAAAAGTTATTTTAATGTAGTTCAAGTCACAGAGTCTATTACTGCCAATCACTAAATCAAATCCCAACCCAAAATGAGCTGCTTCTGTTCAGTTTTTAGAAGGAGCTGACATCCACAATTAACACAAATTTCATTATTTGCTCCCTTATTAGCCATTTTGGCTAAATTATTGTGAGTGCAAATAGTGCAAACCTATTCCTTAGTAGCTCCTATAAAAGAACAGCTACAAATACCAAGTACCTGGGGATACATTGTTAATGAAAATGTCTATATCGTTAAATGTCAGAGCGTAAGTAGATGAAACAGAACGTTTCAATCTCCAGGGCAGTAACAATGTTCTCTTTCACAAGTACAAGTACAGGAAACAGAATAACAAGGCAAAGTAGCACATTTGCGTCCCTTGTCTAGGGTTAATCTAACTTCAAGCATTTCTTCCCACCTTCCACAAATACTAATGTCTGTATTCTCATATTGCTGTACCTACCTTGTCAAGGAAGGTGGGGCGGTCCATGGAAGACTCTTTGGAGATCGGTGGTGGGCGGCAGCCAAGGGGTTTGGTGACCATTCCATTGTAGTCAGCCACTCCCATTCCACGCTTGTCCATTTCCACCTTCTTTTCCAGCAGAGCACCTGCAAATAGTAAAGACAATGTAAAGATGTCGAAGAAGACTAGGGAAACTTCTCAAAATCAAGATGACAGCCCTACTGATCTAGCTATTACTACACCCTCACTTACATTACTACATTTTGTAAGCTGAGATTTTTAAAATGCATTTTGTCTTTTAAAGCATTAAGTTTGGCATGGATGATAATTCACAACCAACTCAGTCCTCAGATAAAATGCTGTCAGGAAAAGTGATGCTGATTTCATTGTAACAGAACAACCCTCCAGATGTCCATTTCAGTTACAAAATACTTACTCATGGCCTGATCTAGATTCATACTGTTACTCTTCAAGGCCTCTTCTGCTGGCTCTCTCTGCAAAAATGAGAAAGTGAGCTTGTTCATAACTAATGCAATGTAGGTGTTATAACAACAATAAAAGTAGGGGGAAATACACTTAGAACTCTCAGCCAAAAGGCAAAGATAAAATTATTTTTGTCAAGCCATGCTGACTGACTCACTTGTAAAACTGCAATATAAACTTCTCTACAAAATTTGGAGCCAACCAAATTGTCTAGGAGCTATGATTAGGAGCACGTTAGATCCCTCCTGCTTCTGTGAAGATGTCCATAACTTGGCATGGTGACATTGTCTCTATGCTTTTCTACACCTGTCAACGTGTAATACTCAAAAGGAGGTGGGATTGCCAATGAATCAGAAAGAAAAAAAAAAAGTGGGACCCATTTCTGTGCATTTAACAGGAACTTGATATGCAGGCATCAGCAGGTGATGCTTTTCATGGTGCAGAGATAAACACCATCATCTGTGAAATGAGAGTGAAATTGGATCTGGATTCAAGTTCTACGTCTCCATGGGAAAACTATGTGGCATCAGGCAAGCCCTGCCCCCATCGCCTTTCAGCCTCAGCACCCCCATTTATGAACGGGAAACAGCAGTGATCTACCTCACAGGTTTGTGGGGAGGTAAAACACAATAAAGGAGGTAAAAAACAACACCAAATGGTCCTGTGGCACCTTAAAGACTAACAAATGTATCATGGCATACATTTTTGTGGACTATAATCCACCTTATCAGATGCATGAAGTCATAGAATCATAGAATCATAGAATAGTAGGGTTGGAAGGGGCCTACAAGGCCATCGAGTCCAACCCCCTGCTCAATGCAGGAATCCAAGTCAGAGCATCCCTGACAAATGGCTGTCCAGCCTCGTCTTAAAGGCCTCCAGTGTGGGAGAGCCCACCACCTCCCCAGGTAATTGGTTCCATTGCCGTATTGCTCTGACACTCAGGAAGTTTTTCCTGATGTTCAACCGGAATCTGGCTTCCTGTAACTTGAGCCCATTATTCCGTGTCCTGCACTCTGGGATGATCAAGAAGAGATCCTGGCCTTCTTCTCTGTGACAACCTTTCAAGTACTTGAAGAGTGCTATCATATCTCCCCTCAGTCTTCTCTTCTCAAGGCTAAACATGCCCAGTTCTTTCAGTCTCTCTTCATAGGGCTTTGTTTCCAGTCCCCTGATCATCTTCGTTGCCCTCCTTTGAACCCTCTCCAGCTTGTCTGCATCCTTCTTAAAGTGTGGTGCCCAGAACTGGACACAGTACTCCAGATGAGGCCTAACCAGTGCTGAGTAGAGGGGAACTAGTACTTCCCGGGATTTGGAAGCGATGCTTCTATTAATGCAGCCCAAAATAGCATTTGCCTTTTTTGTCTATTACTCAGTATAATACTGAAAGTATTTCAGGTGTGTGTGTGCACGCGCGCAAACACACAGTACCTCATGGTTTGGGTGGGGGATTGTAAACAGTGAATGAGGTCGGTACAATATTATGCAGCCCAATGCTGCAGGGCAAGAGGGTCTGTGGGGAGAGTCATGCGCACATGCCCGGTTTCCATGAAGCATCAGGCTCCTGTCAAACAGCTGTTTGGCAGGCTGGCAGGAGCTGGATGCTCCAGGGTGTGGCAGATCAGGAAAGTCTTTCATATTTGCATCATGTAACCCTGCTGCCCAATTAGGAAATTCTATAATCAAATACCTTCAAGAAAAGTGTGGAATTAAAAATGAGATTTCAATGGGCAATGCAACACAGCTTGGACTCCTGAATAGTGAGTAGTAAAGGTGTCTCATCTCCAAGGTTTGTCAGATGAGAAACAGCAATGCCAGGCCATCAGAGATCATTGGCACCCTTTACTGATAGGAAAGGAATCCAGACCAAGAGGGGCCCATGTTAAATTTATAGCTACATCTTCCTCTTAGTATTGTAAAATGGGGTGCTAAAAAACAATTAGCTACAGAACAAGGCCAGGTAGGCCATCAGACAAAGTAACCAGAAAACTCATCCCAGATAAAAAAACATAACAGATATGTAATAAGAAAACAAGCTCAGAAGACAGGATGCTATCAAGGAAATACTTTTGTGTTAGAAATGACTTGTAACATGTCAAGGAAGGCTAAAATGTTTGTATAAGTATGTTGTTGTGGTCATTTATCCTGATAAGAAGCTTAGAAATTCAATAATCTTATTTAGACATATAAAGACTTCAGGTAGAAGTGCATGTTTGGAATTGTTAGATAAGTAACATAAATAGAAGTAAAAATAGTTTGAACATGTATATAAAGGATACTCGGAACACACAACAGTGGGAGCTGTCTTCTTGGATCAGCTTCCCTGATGTGTTGCCTGTAGAACCAGCCAGGTAAGCTTGATATCAATTATCATTAAGAACTAACAATTGTACTTGATTCTGCTTAGAAGCCTGATTCAGACTGATGTTTCATATGATGTTTCATATGTTTGAATTTACGCATGCATAAGCGTTTGTATGTAGTACTGCTATGCTGATACTCTTACAGTAAAAAGACAACTCTTGTCTGAGAGTTTCTTAAGAAACAGAATTCTGTATCACCCATATCAAGAGTAAAGTATTAAGCTTTAAGAATGCGTGTGTGTGTGTGGGGGGAAGAGTGGCTGTGCGGGCATGAGTGTCTGTTTGTGCACATGCATGGGAAACAAGAATGTGTGGGGTGCATGCACAAGTGCGTGTGTAGACAGATAGGAGGAATCCAGATGTTTTATTAACTGCTTCAAATAAACACTCAAAGGTTCATTGTAAAATGTGATGAATCCACTTTATTATGGAATGTCTAACTATATTATTGGAGCTGTTGTAAATGCAGCCCAGCAAAGAAAGATGTAGTATTCCAGCTATGCATTCCAGAGAAACCTGCAGTGCAATCCTATATATCTTCTACTCAGAAGTAAGCCTCACTTAGTTCAATGGGACCTACTCCCACTTTATGGGTTTGCAGACTTAATGACATTTATATGCAATCACATCTATATCCTCTATGGACAGTGGATGCAAAGCTACAGGATATACTGGAACATATATGTTACGCACCGGGAAGCCCATGTCTGTGAGCTGTTTTATCAGACGGTTCATGATCCAGGCCTCATCTTGCTTACTAGTTGTCTTCATGCCCTAGCAGGAAAAACGGGAAGACATTTTAACAGGGGACTCCTAGACATGCTTACTCAGTTGCAAGTCCCACTGAGTGTGAAAAGGTTAGCAGCCTAAATCTATTTTTTAAAAGTATTTATAGCAAGGAAATGCACAGTCCAAATCCGCATGAACACTTTCCTTATCAATACTGTATGTTACTTTAGGGTACATTCACACACATAACTTATAATATACTCATGCATCCTAACACTATGAATATGGGCAGATTTGGACGTAACACTAAACCATGGTTTAGCATCACATGCACAAGCTGCAATGAGTTCACAAAGGCCTTTCTCCCCTCCCCTCCTCTGGTGCATGCCAGAGGAGGAAATCAAACATATCTGCTTCAAGTTTTAAACTAATCTGAGTTTTCCATTATGCCCAAACTCAGGGAACTCTGGTTAGTTTTAACTCTAGTTAGTGAACAAGCCAGGACCATAAATAACAGTTGTATTCTGGTTTGTTTGAACTAACTAGAGTTTAAACTAATCAGAGTTCTCTGACTTCAAATGTAACAGGGAACTCTGGTTACGTTAACATTGAAAGTAAAGTTTCCTATCTTCTCTTCTTATGTGCAAAAGAGTAGGTGACAATGTGCAAAGCCGAGGCCTGCTGTGGCTTGTATATGTGACACAAGTCATGATGTAGCATTAAGTCCAAACTGGTCTTATAAAGACATTTTGTTTCTGCCAAGATGAAACATACTTGCACAGGTCTGAAAAATCAGATGAAAAAGATAACTACTTTCTATCTTCTTTGGTAGACACAGCAGAGAAATAGCACAAGCTCCAAACTGAGTACTTCCGCCCAACAGTTAGCAAGTAGATAATTACATTTTAATACAAACATCCCAGCAATCTTTGCTTACAATTAGGCTTGCAAGCCACAATCTGAGAATAGCCCATTTCATTTCTTTGCTGTTGGCTGTATTAAAAACAGTCTGAAACTGATGTATCTATGAAGACTCCTATCAATTTGCCCATTTTAAAACCAGAAGTGCTGTTTTCAGAATTTATACAGAACTGTGTCATCTGTTGTTGTTTGCTTTGTGGCCTTGCATGGGTCAAAAAATGGTCAGAACTATCCTAAAAAAATAAAGTAAGTCTATTAATAGGCCTGCATAACATCTGACCCAGTAAGCTGCTCACAGCCCACCGACCATGTATTGCAGCCCACCAGGAGTCTCAGAAATCCTATTTCTGCTTTCCACCTTGCAAAAATGGATGGAGGTTGCTTACCAAGCCTAGCAAGCTTCAAAATATGCCCAATAGGCTACATTTGATAACAAGTTGTGGACATCTGATTTAAATCAAATAATTATACAGTTAACAGAAGAACTGCAATACTGGATCATAAACTTACTAACATTTCTATATTAACTTTACCAAAGCAGAAGTCTCAGAGCTTGGTCCCAATTCTACATCTTAAAAGATTCAAATGCACTCTTGCATATTTCAAAATGTAATACAAAAGTCTGGTTTCCTTTAAAAGCTGGATGACAGTTCCAATATTTCCCCCTCCTAAACATTATGCTAATTCTAAATGAGAATAACAATATAAGTAGTGAGAGAGAAGGTTCCTGATATGACTTGCATTATTGTGGAAGTCATTATTCAAGACATAAAGTGAAGAGTGCTCAACATCTTTTTAAACTAGCAGTCACGTACACCTGCACAAGAGAAACAGCACTCCAATATCTTTTCAATTTTTATTTGAGAGCCTGATCTCAAAGGGAGGGCAGCTAAGTAATACTAGAAAGTGCCTTGCAAATTACGTCACGGAGGACTTTAAATGGTTCTTCTTCCATATAGTCACTAGAAGAAGCTATTTTCCAATGAACAGCTTTGATGGGGGTCACTGTACACACAATCCTGGAGAAGAAGAATGATTTCTTTGTCACTATCAGTGTCATAGCATAGTCCATCAAATGGCTCCCATTGTATGTTCAGTTGGTGTTAACCTAAGCATGTAGTCACCTGCTCTCTAGTAGACTTTCCACTTGCTTTAAAGACTCCCTTAAATACAAGTGGATCCATCCACAAGGCAGAGGGCACCTAACAGCTTGTCAATAGCTGCAACTAGCTTCTTACTCCAAAAGGTGACTGGACAACTGATAGAGCAGTTACTAAACCAAGAGCCAAATCACACACAGTATTCAGATTCAAAAGTCTCTGAAAGTCAACCATCCTCCTAACTGCTCCTCCATTCCTGTAGAGCAAGGTTTCTGTCCCATCCATCAATGCCTTTATCAGATAACTGTATATCACAGAGTGAAAAACAAAACACAACACCAGCTTCCAGGACAATGAGCAATGACAACATTCGATGCATAACCTGTCTTATGTCATTATGGCCTGTAGTATTCTAAGAGACTGCTGTCATAATGTTTTGAGCTCTATCTGCCCTGGGTGGCCTTTCATGAATGTTGAAATATTGCATTACAGTTAGGGGTGTGTGTGTGTCTGAGTGAGGGGGCGGGGGGAAAGACAACACCTGATTTAAGAACATCTCCAACAGGGTGCAATGGATTCTATTAGGCAAGGGCTATAATACAGCAGAACCCACGGTCTATGCTTGCTTTCCAACACCAGGCCAATATGATCAAAACAGGGGGTGGAAGCTACTGGATCCATCTTCCTATCAGTCTTACAGCAGTGCAATGACTTTAATTCTTTCATAAAATAATTTGATAAAAGAAACCAATATAAAAACCATGCATGAACCATTTGGCTCCCTATCTTAGTGATTTTTATTAACCCACAGTGTTTAGTCCTACCTTTTGAAGTCCTTTCTTTGGGGCATTCCCCCAGGAGCTACAAGAGGAATTACTCTCTTGCGAAGCAGTATTATTCCACATATCTCCTTCTTCATCTTCCCACTGACTTGTACTGAGATTTACTTCATCTCCACCACTGCCCCAGCCTTCTTGCATAGAAGATTTAGAAGCTACAGGAGAAATGGAGGATTTCAGTTAGTCTTCCTATACTTTAAAATCTAAATATCATACCAGCCCTATTATTTTACTTTACTATTACATAAAGTTGGAGAGCGTGTGTCTGTCATTTTGGCCTGACCTTTGTCTTCTCAGCCATAAAGCAGAATTTCAATTTATGTTGAAAAGAGAACGCACACACATACTCACCTGGTTTGCACAGTGCTGGGGCAGCAGCTGGTGCGCTTACTCTTCCGTATGTCCCTGCTGACTCAGCAGAGTTATCTCCCCACCCTGTACCACTGCTGGGGGGCTTCCCCCATGCTGAAGTGCCATTATCAACTGCAGCAGAAGGGGAGGAAGGCTCTCCCCATGAAGCTTCAGGCTTTGCATGGACAGCAGGCATCTCTCCCCAGCCTGCTGAAATCAGAAATGGAAAAGCCATGGTTAGAAGGAACAAAGAAACATAAATTAAGCTTTCAGACTACATAAAGCACTGAACTCCCCGCCCCCCCGGCTATGGACAACTTCTGAACATGAAACAATCGGTGCAGACAGGATTTAATTAGTCACATAAGACAGACTCATTTGATTTGCTCTTGCAGAAAGGAGATTGAAGAATTCCTGTGGCATTGTAGGAATCATTTGTTAAAATGGTAAATTCAACCTTTTCCATAAATGTTTTCAGTATTTGCAAATGATAACTATAAAAAGTTGGGTCTGCTTCATAATAAGAAACAGCATCTGATTCTTCTGATGACTGAGTCACAAGCATCTCCCACCTGCTGAAAATGGCATTTGATTACAGCAAAAAGCATCAGATCAGAGTATTCTAGTAGTTAGTAATGTAAAGAGTAATGTAATTTGCTTTAACTATGGTTTAGCATTATGTCTGAACCTAGACAAACTCTGGTGAGTCTTAACTATGGTTTAAGGCAGGGGTAGGCAGCATGCGGCCTGTGGGCCACATGCAGGTCCGGCTACCCTTTGAATGATTTTGTTTTTTTTAAAGAAGCAAAATGGCACCTTGTAGTGACTAAATTTGTCCATTTTAGTGCTCCGTTGCCACTGTGAAGTGCTAAAAGAATCAAATTTTGTTTGATAGCAAGCTACATTTAGCCTTTTTAGTCCTACTGAGCATTACGCAGCGGTTTGCCATTGAATTTCGGGAACCAGTGATTTTTAATTTTAATTTCCTCTCCTCCTAGTGCAGGTCCCAGGGGCGACAAAAATGGACCCTGGCCCACCAACAGTTGCCCACCTCTGATTTAGGGAAACAAACCAACTTGAAACCATGGTTTATAATCCTAGCATGTTTCCCTAATCCATAATTAAGGTTAAGCAGAGTTTTTTGTTTGGACATAATGATCAACCATGATTAATTGAAAATGGAAGTGAAAGCTTCCAATCTCCTTCTTGCAGCTGCACCAAAAGAGAGTGGAGGATACAGCACACAAGCCCAAGGCTTGTGCAAGGCTTGTGCAAATACTTAACCATAGTTAGTGTTTTATGTCTGAACCAGATCGGTTACATTGCTTATATCTGGCTCAGTATAAGGTTAGTTTGCTCTACTGTCCTAGTCTTACTATTGTATAAAATGAGATGTGGAGGCCTTTTCTTACGGAGCATGACTGATGTAAAATCTTTGTTGTAGTCCACATTTGCTTGCTCTTTTATAGAATTCTGCCTACCACTCACCCTTATCCTCAGTTTTTTTTATATATAAGATGGATTTTTGAGCAGACTCCTTTCTGGGGGGGTGGGGGGGAGGACTTAACTGCATTTAAAGTCCTACTCCCAAACAGAAATGAAGTATCTGCAGCACAATTTGTTTTGAGCCATCTTACCTTTGTAAGCAGCTTGAAAGCTGACTTAGGTTGTGCCTACCTTTTCTACTCTAATCTCTATGGGTCCTTTCCAAAAAGAACGGTTACCATGGGAGGCAACACTGCAAGGTCAAACGTCACGCTGCTGTTTACCAGTGCCTTGCTCCAATGCATAGGTCCTAGTGTTGATAAGCCACAGACAGCATATATCATTCCACTAATCACCTGGCCATGAGCCAAGCATAGAGGAAAATTAGCTTTTAGTATTGAACTGACTTTCTCCAGACAAATCAGCCTGATACCCACAAGCTATGGAGGTAGCGTGTTTCATTTTAGATTCTTAATTTTGATATTGGTGGAAGGCTTCAAAATGTCAAATTTAAAGCATCTTATTCAAGCACAAAGAAAATGAAAGTTAATGCTGAACTTTCTAGGGCAGGGTAGGCAATTTGGTGTCCTTCAGATGTTTTTGGCCTACTGCAAAATCACTGACCATCTGGCTGGAGCTTATGGGAGTTGTAGTCCTAAACATCTGGAGGGCATCACATTGCCTCTCCCTGATAAATAAAATTTGTTAATGATATGTATTTGAAGGAGTTTCCCCAAGACCCTGGCCCAAATCCCTGCTTAACCATCAGCTGGGAAGTTTTGGATAAGTCCTTATTTTTTGGTCTGTCTGAAAACAGAGGAGTGATCTCAGAGGCTTACTGTAAGGATAAATAAGGACTGCAAAAGGCTTTGAACGTTAACACGGTACAGAAATGACCAAATAATGTCATAAGCATGTATGTTTGGTTTTTTGTAGATAACCCATAAAGAAGGCCTTTTTGGCTGAACACATGAGCTCTCAATAAATATAGACCTATCATCATCTTGGGTCTCTCTTTGTGGTGGTCATAGAGTGCAGCAACCAAATCAATCTGATTTCGATTTCCCTACCTAGAGAACTTTATCACAACATGCACTAAGGCCAACTGTTAGGAGTTAATTTGCATTATTCTTCAAGTTCTGAATGTGTATTTCCAGAATCAAAGCCAAAAAGATATGATAAGGTATCTAGACATAAAGTTCAGACATATCCACCATTCTCCACTGCAATAAACAAGAGCTATGTGATTACTGGGACAAACTTGATTTATGCAATGATGTATATGCAGAGCACACCCTGACACTGAACAGAATAGGGCAGTTTTGAGCTTTGGAATGCAGCAATCATGTTTTATAATGATTTTATCAGAAACCTCTAGGATTCCCATTTTAGCTGTTGTCATTTTAAAGTTCTGTATTGAAGGTATTTCCTTATATATAGAAATTAAAATTTAAAAGACCTGACAATGACATAAGAATACACTATTTCCTCTCCCATGGCTCCAAATAAGGGCAATGTATATTGTACACCATACTACAATACATTATGGTGCTGATGGTGGTAGTGAAGCTCTCATATAATGATTGGAGGAGCTGCACTAATCTTTTTCAGAGGCAGAAGGGCATCTGGCTCATTTTAGTCATGCAGATCTTACAGAGGAGCAGGGCAGGCAAAAGGGTTTAGAAAAAGTTGGAGGAAGGACCTGAGAAGCAGCATAACAAAGGTGCAGTGGGCCTAGGGGAAGAGGAATTGTTCCAGATGGAAAGATGATAAGGCCAAATGGGGGAATGACCAGAAAGGAAAGGCTCATAAAGCTAGGGGCTATAGAGGAAAGGAAATATGAAGTTCACATATGGCATTGAAACAATCAGCCAAATTTTATGGGGAAGTTGGCTTGAAGGACTTCTCCTAATTTCTGTCTTTATTCTGTAGTTCAATATTGGCATACATATTGGCATAGAGGAAATTAAGTATAATTAAATATTAGAAAGGAAGCTAGAATGCACAATTTAAAGAGCTCCCAGCCTTTGAAACAGTATATTTAACCTCAAGCTGAACACTGCAATTTCCACTGCAACATGTATTCATTTATTAAGTAAAAAGAAAGAGGGACCAGTTTCCCTGGGTTCTCTTTAAATTCAATAATAATGATTAATCACTAGCAATCTGTAATGTATAAGTCATTTTGTTAAATACATTGTGTATTGAGCCACATAATATTATGTAAATTATTACTCACAACAAGAGAGTTCATGCCTTGGCAAATTAGTTGTAATTACGTGAAAACAATAACATGCATTAAGACACCCATAGTTTGTAAAGTTCTCAAGAGATCAAATCAAGTGCAAAAATAGCAGAACTGATCATGATGATGGTTAGTTAGAAAAATCCTTAAATAGCAACTTGGGCATTGCTGGCATTTGAATCCCTGAAACAATTCAAACTCCACTGGTGATTTAAGAATAGTTATGTATACTTGCATTTCTTAACACTCACAAAAAACAATTCAACCCAGCAAAGCATGGTATTTTGAATAATGTTTCATAGGCCCACAGTATCAGGCATACAGGTCTCTTTGCAGGCACCATATTGGAAGAAGAGGGTGACAGGCCACCACTGAAGAGGATAGGTGGGTAAGAAATTGCTTTTGATTTTCTGTAGCTTGGTTATTTGTATGTGTAATCAATCAAAATAATCTGACCCATGCACTGAAACATTCCTTTCTGACCTAGACCAAGAACCATTCTATAACATTAATTTACTTTCCCCAACCTTCAGGTAGACTTAGCTTAACAACAGCTATGCTGACTAGTTATTGATATGATAGCAAAGTATACAGTCAGGGCCAGAAATATTGGAACAAGGATAACTGTTTAGGCAGTTGGCTTCTGTACACAACCACACTGAACTTGAAAGAAAACACACCCAGATGGGAGCGAAGTCAGGACTTTCAGCTGTAATTCAAGGGGTTTGACAAAAGTGGGGCACGAACCATTCAGGAAGGACAGCCAGTGGCATACACACATACACATCGTTGGTGGCTCATAAGTAATGGAACAAACCAACATCATTTCAAACTTAAGGATCGCCTTTAATACCTGGATGAAAATCCTTTGCAGTCAATGACTGCCTGAAGTCTGGAACCCATGGACATGACCAAATGCTGAGTTTCCTCCCTCGAGATGCTTTGCCAGGCCTTTACTGCAGCTGCCTTCAGCTGCTGCTTGTTTGTGGGTCTTTCTGCCTTCAGTCTTGTCTTCAGTAAGTGAAAAGCACGCTCCAGTGGGTGGAGATCAGGTGACTGACTTGGCCATTGAAGAACATCCCACTTCTTTGCCTTCAGAAACTCTTGGGTAGCTTTTGTTATATGGTTTGGGTCGTTATCCATCTGCAATATGAAGCAGCATCCTATCACTTTGGCAGCATTCAGCTGAATCTGAGCAGGAAGTATAGCCCTATACACTTCAGAATTCATCCTGCTGCTTTTATCAGCAGTCAGGTCATCAATAAACACCGGCAACCCGGTTCCATTGGCAGCCATACACTGCCTCCTCCATGTTTGACAGATAATGTGGTATGCTTTGGATCATGAGCTGTTCCTTTCCTTCTCCATACTTTTCTCTTCCCATCATTCTGGTACAAGTTAATCTTGGTTTCATCAGTCCAAAGAATCTTATTCCAGAACTGGGCAGGCTTTTTTAGGTGTTTGCTGGCAAAGGCTAATCTGGCCTGTCTGTTCTTGAGCATTACCAGTGGTTTGCACCTTGTTGTGAAGCCTCTGTATTTACATTCATAAAGCCGTCTCTTGACTGCAGATGTTGACAATGACATGCCTACCTCCTCAAGAGCGTTCTTGACCTGGCTAGATGTTGTGAAAGGGTTCCTCTTCACCATGAGCAGAGTTCTGCAGTCATCCACTTTCGGTGTCTTCCATGGTCTGCCAGGCCTTTTGCTGTTGCTGAGCTTGCCAGTTAATTCCTTCTTTTTCAGGATGTTCCAAACTGTTGTGTTGGCCACTCCCACTGTTTTTGCTATCTCTCTGATGGGTTTGTTTCCTCAGCCTAATGATGGCCTCCTTCACTTGCATGGACACCTCTTTGGACCTCATGTTGGGGGTTCCAGTGAACAGCTACCAAATGCAAATGTAACACTCAGAACCACCTCCAGGCCTTTTACCTCCTTGATTGGTCATGGGGTACCCAGGAAACAGGCCACACCTGGCCATGCAGCTGCTTGTCAGCCATTCGTTCCATTACTTATGAGCCACCAACAATGGGTGTGTGTGTATGCCACTGACTGTACTTCCTGAATGGGTAGTGCCCCGCTTTTGTAAAACCCCTTGAATTACAGCTGAAAGTCCTGACTTCGCTCCCATCTGGGTGTGCTTCCTTTCAGCTTCAATGTGGTGGTGTACAGAGGCCAACTGCCAAAACAGTTATCCTTGTTCCAATATTTCTGGCCCTGACTGTACTTTATTTCAGCCTCCCCCAATCTGGTGCCCTCCAGATGTTTTAGACTACAATTTCCAGCATTTCTGACCATTGGACCTGCTGTCTGGGGCTGATGAGAGTTGAAGTCCAAAACAACTGGAGGGCACCAGGTTAGAGAAAGCTGCTTTATTTCATTCTAGTTAGAAGGGCGACAAGTAAAAGATTTATGGGGACACAAAAGTCCTGTTCTTCAGAATCCTGATTTTGTACACCGGTTATGAGCTAGGACAAACAACAACATGCTTTAGGAAAATAAGTGCTATATATATTCCCCTAAATTAATGGAATACAAGGTTCATCAAACATCATTCGGGGCTTTGGATCCACATGAATACTTAAAGGCGGATGATACGCTTCGGCTTTTTGCTTACATCCCAGAAGTATTTGAGCTATATAAGGGTATGGGGTGGGTGGGGGCGGAACGGCTTTTTGCAAAGGGCAGTGAGAGGTAATTTGGCATTTCTCTCTTATTTTGTTAGGCCTGCACAGTTGCAAGAAGTAAGCTAGAGAAATGGTGAACTTTCTTATTTCACACTACCCCACTGTACCAGAACTACTTCACTGCTAGAGGAACCACTTCAAAAAAAAATCAAAAAAAAATCACAGAGGAAACAGAAGATAAGACAACAGAGTGAATCATAGGATAGCCCAACAGGCACATCAGTAAATGAACAGTTTTGTGCCGTCATCTTATTTGCTGGAACCAGTAACTTCTGGGGGGTCTTTATGTCCAGTCCATCTAGGGTGGAAAACCCAAGCAGGATTATATCCAGGTTTTTACTTGTTTATACACAGCTAGGTTTCTTTTGTTACCATGCCGGATGCAAACTTCCATTCCAGGAGTGTCTATATCTCAGCAAAGGGTCATCATCCTATACATACATTAGGGGACAAAAGGATACTTTAGGTCTAGAAGTTTTTTTTATATATATTTTCCAAAGACAACCAGATGATTGCCTTTAAAATAAACCACCTAAATAAGGATTTGTTTTGTCTACCGTAGCATGATTTATTTTAGAATTTGAGCAAAACTTGGTCAACCATATTCCCACATAAGAGTGGGAAAATTCCCACTTTTCCTTCTAAGGTGCAAGGGAAGAACTCCTGAAATAAATGAGGTTTCAAAGATACTCAAAATAAAATCCATCTATTCTTTCTGTGGGTAGCTAATTCAGAACTGGTAGATTGTGCTGCCACAGACAGCAAAGCCCACCAGTTCAAGATTGACTTGCCCTGAGGGAACGCACATTAGGGAACTAGACTTAGCATTGAATTTTCCATCTCCCTCCCTAGAGCTGGATGTTCTGAATGACTGACCTGAGGGTGGACACTGAACGTACTGGGAATTAAGAACTCTGTCTCCAGGGTGCTATTTCCTTTAAGGGGTAGAGAAGTTCTACAGGTCTAAATGTCTTTCACATTATCTAAATGGGAAGTTAATACATTAAAAATGTTATGCCTGCATTGGAAAAGAGTCCTCCTTCTTTCTCCCACACAGCAGACTGCACTGGACCACAGAATTATTCAGTTTTGAGACAAGAAAAGTTTAAAACTTAATAGTGCATCATGCATACATGGCTCATGTATAAATACAACTCCAACAGAAATAGATTCTCTTAGTCACTGAGGTCACTTAAACGGCTCAAAATAAGAGAGTTTCACATGTTATTAAAGTTGTGACATTACATTACTAGAGTTTTAAGTTACATTCAAATTGTGTGTCTTGTTACCATGCTAATTTCCTTAAACGAGAAGGACTACTAAGCCCAGGTGCATGATTCACTAGGGGCGGGCACTGAAATAGTGCTATAAGGGAGAGGTGTTAACCCATTCCCATCAGCATGCCAATAATCTCCCATGTGAGCGGGAGCCATCTCAATAAATGCCTAGTCACACAGAGGCCTGTCCATGTGATCTTCTTCCCCTCCGGGCAACCAGGCAGTTGCACAGATAATACAGCTCACATGGGAGATTTTCTGTGTAGTGGAGATGAGGGGCTCATATTGTTCATCCACCAGTGCAATTTTAGCACTGGCCCCTGGCAAATATATGAACTGGAGCCAACAGCAAGGTTGGGTAATATTATCCAAAGAACATATGTAGGTTTCTGTCAAAAGCCTGAAAACCTAAGCATTTATTTTTAAGCAGAACATGTTTGCAGGCAGGGTCACCCCTTCCCTAAGTCCTTTGTCTCAGGCAGAGGATTGGGAGGAGTGGTGGATCAAGTCTGGGGATGGACAGACCACAATTTGCTGCTGCTCTTGCCTGCCACAAACACCTGCTGCCTCCTGCCCACTGCATCTTCTTGGATTGCCTTCCTCCTGCTGCTGCTGCTATCGCCACTGCCAGACCTGGAACACCACTGCTGCTTTTGCTGTGGTGGTGTATGGTGCTCCTGCAAGGCTCCTTGGAGCATGGGCCCATACCTCGCTAGTCACTCTGAGGAAGGGGTCCTTTGTCAGAGCAAGGCGTTATGGGTGAGGTGACCCAGAGAATCATAGAATAGAATCATAGAACAGTAGGGCTGGAAGGGTCCTACAAGACCATCGAGTCCAAAAGAAAGCCTGTACCAATGCCGCTTTGCTGTGATGGTGGCAAATATTGTTTAAAGTTTGGGAGCACTTGCATTGCCACTGCTAGCATGGCAGGAAAAACTATACAAATCAGTAGGTCTGTAGGGGGGAAGGCCTACCTCGGGGCGGGGGGGGGGGGAGGTTTTATGCAGGTCCTGTTTGTAGGCTTGTGGCTGTAAAGAAAAGCCTGTAGATATGACTGCAGCAGATCACTGAGATGACCTGCCCCCCCCACTCCTGGCCTGAGAAGGGGGTTATTTGTGCCCTGTTTTTTTCCCTCTGTAGCTCCCAGTTCTCTCCCGGACTGGAGATAGCAAAAGAGCTCCCATTACCTTGGCCTCTTCCTTCATCTGTTTTTTATATATCTGTATTATCAATTGTTTATTTCTTCCTCTATCGGAAAAAACAATTGTTATGCTGTTTTCTTTCTATTATCTTGATGTTGTATTTTAATACTGAATTGTATTCTTTTAATTTTCTGTGAACTGCCCAGAGAACATCTATTTTTGGGTGCCCATATAATAAAATACAAAGTATTTTTTAATATTCCATCCACACCAGCTTTCTCTCTCTGTTGCCTTGCTCACGAGCAGGCCCTTATTTCGAAGCAGGCTACTGAGAAGGTTTCCCTCTCACTCAAGGGAGCCAGCTGCCCAGGGGTGCAGAATGCTGCTTCCCATGTGTCTCTCTTCCCCACTCAGCCTTCTTTCTTCTTCTGCTACCCCTGTTATGGGCCCTGTTCATGTATCTCATGGCTTTAGCAAGGTGCACAATCATTATGCTTCAGAACTTCTATGGCTAATACAAAGAGGGGCACTCCCATAATGAGCTTTACGATGTATGAGTAGTATGTCACTATATACAGCTTGTGGCAAATATTGTTACAATTGGTCCTGGAAGTCTTTGATTCAGGCTGCCTGGATAGCCTTGACCAAATCACTCTTCCTCACTCTTAAATACCTATATATATCAAATGAACAGCACACACAAATATACATACGGAATAATACAAGGGTGGGCAACTTGTGGCCCTCCAGATGTTGTCAGACTGCAATTCCCATCATCCCTCACCATTGGTATGCTGGCTAGGGCTGATAGGAGTTGAACTCCAACAACATCTGGATGGCCACAAGTTTCCCAGCCCTGGAATAACAGAATCTTGGTCTGTAATTAGTTGTACAGGAGAGCCACATTGAGGATGGAATGTGGTGGGGTGGCCAACACTATAGTTACCACTCCACTCAGCTACACCTCTCTTGCTTCAGAGTGGAAAACTGGGGAATCCAACAGTACTTCAGGGGGGGGGGGGTGGCGGCGCTTCAGTTGCTCTAAATAATTTATCTCTATTTATCTCTAAATAATAGGAGGTTGAGATTGTGATTTAAGAGCAATGCATCTAAATCTGTAGCTTTTAAGACAGGGGAGGACGTAAGCTTAAACAGAGTGAAGCTATAAAATGGTGCTTTGTGCTGAAGTGCCCCTGTTACAACACAATCTTTATTAAGAATTAAGTACACATCTTATTCATATAAGTATTCAGTTTCTGTTCATTTGCTGCTTTTCTAGGAGATTACCTTTCTGTTTTTCCAAGCAATGAGAAGAGATGCATCATGCTAGGAAGGAGAAAATGTCAGCAACAAGAGCCTGGGGAAGTTCTTGTTCACTTAATGGAGGCTGCAGAATTGGTAGACTGATCTGGAGGAATCCTGGCCACCAATGCAGCCCCATGGCATCATTGTGGTTGTGCTGGCTGCTGGCATCTCTGTGGCTCGGGCTACTCAGCCCTCTCTGTGATATCCTCTCTACTCTGCCCTCCACTTACCACATTTACCACAGCCTGGTAATTGCATGGCACATATAGAACCGCAGTTCTACCATGCATTCTAGGTAGAAGCAGCATGCACACCAAGGCCAGGGTTGTTGAACCCATCCTGGTGCAGTTGGGTGGGTGTTGCTTGATTTGCCAGGCATGCCTTGACCACACCACAGTGACAGAGGGGCTCCAGTGCTCAAATCATGGGGGGGATGACAGAAGGGACTTAATGAAATGTACAAGTCCCAGACTCTGACTCCCCCCTGCCCCAATTTTAGCCACATCATAGCCACCACTAGCCTTGTAAAACAATAGCTAAAAAAGGGGGGCATGCCCCTTCTCCCACCCCTGTAGGGCTTCACATGTACTCTGTGCTTTGGGTAGACTCACACAGCTGTTCTTTCCTAGCTCACAGCTGTTTGGGCACATATGGGGCTTTCAGGGCATGTGGCAGGGGCTGAAACATGCCTACTGTGTCCTTGGTTGAGCACATCCCACTGAAGTACTGAATACTTTTATTTTGCACTGGAATAGTAGGTGTTTCATACAAGTATAAAAATACAAACTTAAAATCCTCCTTCCCAAGCTTGATGATGTCACTACTCCAGTGACAATAAGCTTGAGTACAGGCAGCTGCCTGCTACCTATCTATCTCCATGTGAGTAAGATGCAATACAATCAGCAAAACTGGGTTCCAGAGGTGGGAGTGTTCATTACACACCCTATCAAATCTGATCAAAAGGGTTACTGCAACATTCCTAAGGGCACGGGGTTCTAAATACATAAGAAATGGGGAATTCCCCTTACAATGGATGAGAACTCCTGCAAAAATAGTTTCTCAAACATTATCAAGTGAAAACGGCACAAACACAGTTAAACTGAGTAAACAACCAGCTCTCAATATGAGTTGTATTCTTCTTGTAAGGATCCAATAAGCTAAAACTTAATAATTGGAATGTTTTTTATTTACTGTAAAAAACTGGAAGTTTAAAAAATTCTATGTTGTGGCATGACAACACAAATCACAGCTAATTCCTTTGTTCAATTAACAAAAATGAAACGTGTACTTTTCTACTTCTTTTTTTGAAAGAACTTTGTATGAGATAATGAATAAAGATCACTGGTTCCAACAACTAAGCAGCTTCTTGGATAACAGCCACAATTGAAGAAATATGTCTTTGGCAGGAGACAGCCAGAGCAATAGAAACAGATGTACAGTGCCTGAGAATGGACAGCAAAGACCGGACAACATAGAGAACATTCGGCAACAGAACTAAAAAAGTATATTAGAAAATATGGCACAAATTATGAAGAGAATATTTTAGGATTTGTTCTCTGAAGTGCTAATGAATTCACAATTGTGTTCAGATTAAGTGACAGCCATTATATTACAAAGAATTGTCAGTTTATGGCCTTAAACACACCTACTTGATTATATATATTCTAAGACAAGGATTCGGTGTGTCTATCCAGTTACTAAAGTCATTGCATAATCTGACCTTTCTTCGCACTGTTTCCATTTTTTCTGAGTCTTTGGTAGTGCTGCAATCACTATTTCAAAAGATAAATGTTCCAGTTTGATTTCATGGCATATTGTCTGTTGATCATTTCTTATATATGAAGTTTTCAAACTTAGGCTGCAATCCTATACACGCTTATCTGGAAGTAAGTCTCACTGAACCCAATACGACTTACTTCTGAGTAGACAACCACAGGTTTGTGCTGTTAGCCTCTTATGTCTGCGAGCTTTACTTTTGGATGGAAAATAAAATCACAAATTTACAATATTTTTGACAACGCTTCTATATCTTATTCATATTAAATATGAACATACCTTTGAGACAGTGGATATATAACCAACATAAATAAATACTGCCTACATCCCCCTTATCTCAATTTCTTTCCAAAATGAAGCAAACTTATTTTGAGAAACCAAAACTTGTATCATACCTGGACCAAGCAGCGGGGACCGGTTTGACTGGGCACTTGACTGGTGCGGTGGCTGAGGTTCAGCCATGTTTGCGTTGATAATGGTGGTGGTAGTGGTGGTGGCGGCGGTACTGCTCTGGATTACAGGATTGTTTCTATCCCACATATTTACAGTCTTGTTGTTATTGTAATTTGGGTCGCCCCAAGCTGAGGTACCGTCATCAATCTCCATCTTGCGCCGAATAGACGGTGGAGAAGGCTCTTCCCACCCAGTTGCTTCACTACTATCCTTCTGTTTGGCTGGCACTGGTCCACCAACCCATCCCGATCCAGTCTGTTTAACAGAAGCAGCTCCTCCCCAGTTACTCACGTTGTTGTCCTGGGATTTAGAAGCCCAATTCTGTTGGGGACCAGGCTTTAAAGATTCCCCCCAGCTCGTACCTGTATTAGCCTTGCTGTTTGTGCCATTTCCCCATCCACTGGTCCCAGAACGCGTCGTATCATTCCAGCCAGACCCTGATCTATTGTCAGCATCCCATCCAGAACCATTCTTTTTCCCATCTCCCAAGTGTCCCGAGACAGATGAGGAATCAACCCAATCTCCACCGCCTGAAGTCCAGCCTGGATTTGATTTCTGTCCATCTCCCCAGTTTTGAGATTTGGGTTTCTGAGGTTCACCCCAAGTAGGCGACTTGTCCTCCTGATTTGTGGTCCCACTCCAAGTGTGGCCACTTTTGGCAGCAGCAGCATTATTGACAGCAGTAGAACTTGTCGGCTCTCCCCACCCCCCAGGGCCATTTGGCGCTTTGTTATTGTTGTCGCCCCAACCTGTATTAGTTGGAACCGTTGCAGGTGGAGAGCTGACCCACCCAGATACTGAAGAGGTATTTGTACTGTTCATGATGGACCCATCATTCTTGCCCCCCGAGTTTGAAGGCTGAGTAGCTGCACAACCCCAGGCCTCAGTTCCATTGTCGTTCTTTCGTTCAGACCTTGGAGATTCTTCAAATTCCCAGGCAGTGTTTTGCTTTACAGGAGTCTGTCCCCATCCAGTGTTGGACAGAACTCTTGGGTCAAGGTCATTCCTTGGCAACTGGACTTGTCCTTGGTCTATCATCCCCTTGTCTCTTCTTCGACCCTCTCCAGTTCCTTCTCTCCCAGTACTGCCTTCATTCTGACTCCCATTGCTATCGTTACTTCCTTCACTACCTGTGTTGCCAGATGCTGCAGCTTTGGCCCAAGAGTTTATTTGTTCATTGCCCTGCTGCATGGCAGGATTCTGGCTGGTAACACTAGAGCTATCCCACCCTGTTGATCCTTTCCCATTGATGTCATTATTGGAATGCTGGTTTGAGGGCTTGCTCCACTCACCATTGACACCATTACTGGTGCTGCGGCTTGGGTGGCCCCAAGCACCAGCATGCATATTACCAACGCCACTGTTGCCACCGCCCCTGCTCCATGCTAAGACCCCAGGACCAGCAGGAGGTCCTGAATCCCATGCACTTGTTCCATTTCCTTCCTTTTGCACAGCACTGCTGGATCCATTTTGTTTAGCACTTAATGCTGAGTTCACAGTGTCTCCATTCCCCTGACTGAACCCAGAATTGCTGTTTCCTGTGGCAGGATTACTTGGGGATATCCCCCACACTGAATTGCCCATTCCTTCACCACTTCCCCCACTGACTTGAGATACTGATGTCCCATTAGCACCAGGAAGGCTTTGCAGATGGGGTGGGATGATGGCCCCCATGCCAACAGCCATGCCCCAGTTCGGCAGTCCATTTGTCTGCATTGCATTGATAGGGTTTGGTGAAGAGTTCATGGGGTTAGCGTTATTTGGTCCATCAGTGTTAAGGTTCTGAGGTTGTACGCTGAAAGACACATTCTGAGAAGTGGACGTTTGTGGTTCTGTGCTCTCTTGCGGCAACAAGTTTCCCCAAGCACCTAAGGTGCCCGTTGGGTTCCCATTCTGGTTGCCCATGTTCTGACCTATGGCACTGACTGGACTGCAAATACTGGAAGGGTTGCCTGCTCCCACAGTTCCTTCATGTCCGAGTACAGGCCAGGCAGCTGGATTGGCATTGGGGTTAAGGTTAAGATTAATGCCAGCATTTGAGTTGGAAGCACCCCAGCAATTTTGACTTCTACCATCTCCAATCATATTGTCCATCTTTCCATCCCCACCACTGGCAGAGCAATGAGCTAAGCCAGAGTTGGAACCTGTGGCAACACCCCACACTCTGGCTGAGTTTCCATTACCATTTGCTCCACCAGCTCCAAGGGCAGTCTGGTTAGAAGTGCTTTGGATGAGTGCTCCATTGGTGCCATTATTGCCATTGGGTTTCTTTGTATGTCCAGTGAAGTTGCCTTGGGCACTCCCTGTAGCCATGCTACTGTTCTCTGAGCCACAGTTGGAGGCAGAGTCAGTGTCTGTAGTACATTCTGAGGCAGACTCAGTCTCAGTTCCTGTAATGGAAGGCCACGCTTCCTTGTCAGTCCTGTCTATTATCACTTTATCCCAGCTGCAATTGGCTTCACTTCGAAAAGTGGGCTGCTGTCCCCAGTGAATATTCTCATAATGGTCTCCCAATCCGCTGTGACCAAGGTCTGAAAAATTAAACATGATACAAATTAGTTTGTTATTCAATGACCCAAATACATAAGTTGCACTCTTGGCTTGATTGCTGTTTACATTCTTTAAGACACTTCTTCCCTCCTTTACGGCCTAATATATGGGTGTCCATATCGAAAAAAATCTAAGTTGCACAAGGCCGTATGGTAGAGTGGCTCATATATCTAAATAAATTCCTCTAAAAATGTAATAATGCATTCTACACTCTGAATTTTATGCTCTGAATAACACCTATACTTACACATAGGTTTTACATGCAACCAATGGTACTATTTCTCTTTTACAAGGCTGCACAAATAGGACCAGGCTTGATAAGCGATACTGTGGGGTATGCAAACTCATACGTTTTCCTATATGCCACTGAAATTTAAAGGTACATTATAAATCCGTTTTTGTTCAGGGCAAACCAAAATTGCAGCCATGTTGCTGGAAGAGCACTGATTATTAATGCAGGCAGCAGATAAAATATATGAACATTCTCTCTCTCTCTCTCTCTCATTCATATATATATATATATATATATATATATATATATATAAATATTACAGGTCATCAGGAACCTCCCTGTGTCTTCCATTTTTCCTTCCTCAAGCCAAGCATTATAATGTCAAAGACAATTACAAAGAAGCCATTTCCGTAATACATATATTATATGATCATACATTGTAATAAAGACCAAAAAATATTGATTTCCTTATAACCACTATAGAAATCAGATTAAGGGTGCAATCCTAGTCATGTTTACACAGAAAAAAATCCTACAAGTCCCAGCATTCCCCAGACAGCATGGCTGGCTGGAGCATGCTGGCAATAGAACATTTCTGTCTGAACATGCATAGGATTGACCCCAAAAGGTGTTACCCAGGTTCCAACATAAGCTCAGGATTTTGTTAAGGTGGCTTTTGCTTAAGCTTGTTCAAAGGAATCTGATACTACTCAGCTTAGAGCTATCTGACTCACATTCGTTATAAAAGGAAGTTAACATCTAGTATGTATTTTAAAGGTCATACTCACATCCTCAGATGGACAATGGGACTTTAAAAAGGATAAAACCCACACGGTCATTCTGCAGTTTGGGCCTTAGTGTAGAGGTAATTGATTATTTAGCTCCATTATCCAGCACCATGGAATATTGTTCATTGGTGTTCTCCCAAGATGGCCACTTGAGAAAACACTTGCACTGGCTTCTTGGCTCAAACCTGACTCATGCTTAATCTATCATTAATTGAATTATTTCACAACAATTTTTCATAACATACAATAAATTTTAAACAGAATCTAGACTCTAGAGTTGGAAAAAGTCTATAAAAGCAATCTAGCTCATTATCTTGTCACACACAGGCATTTATGCCTAGAAACAGAAAGAAAAACCTCATCAATGGGATTTACTTCCAAAATTAGAAACACCCCCTAAATATTAGAGTTACATCAGTTTACTTTTTTGTTTCCTGCTACAATAAAATGAAATCAAGGAAATATTTTAGAAAGTATTTTCCGATGACTGATAAAATATGGTACACACTGCATACATACTGTCACTCCAGCAGAGAAGATGGAGCCAATACACAGTGCTGGCATACAGAAGTACCAGGGTCCCCTTGAACCAGATCCTATGCACTAGTAAAGCATTGGACTAGGCTCTTAGACTAGAAACCTCAATATATTATATTATATTATATTATATTATATTATATTATATTATATTACTATACTATACTGTAGGGAGAGCAACTTGTAAGTGGCTTTATAATTGAGGCCTTTCATATATATTTTTTAAAATACAGAAAATCTAAAATATGAGTGATTTCAACTATGATGACAGCTAATAATGAAAATCACAAACATTTTATACCGCAATACTCTTACCTAGTAAATATAAATGGCACATTCTGTATTCGTCATATACTGGATATTTTTAAAAAACTTGATTGACAGGCCAACCTCTAGTCTTTCTACAACCTAAGATAAATAAGCTGGATCTTCTAAGAATTCAAACAGCTGTTACACCTTCCCTCAGGTCTAAATATAAGCCATTCCCCAAACTTTTAACACTGTGGGTTTCTACAACTTGTGCTCTTGACAGCTCTTGTCACAACCCCTCCCCCTCAAAATGGGGACAACAACAGTCCCCCTTCCCAAAATAAGAAGATATCAGTACCATGACTCCATCAAAGATTTTACTGGAAGCCCAAAATTTGATATCATACTACTTTAAATGATCATTTAAGACATAACAGAAGGCAACACCCAAAATAGACTAAAAATGTAGCCTTTGAATAAAAATGTGGACATTTGGTTTGAAATGTATAGCATGGAGCCAAAAAATATGTATATTCAAGGGGGATTGGTTAAGCCTGTCAAGATATATTGAACAACATTAATAGACATTGTCTGATTTAATCAGTACTTGGGTCAAACCAATCTGAATTATCTATTTGGAAGGTTCTAAAGAGCCCACGTCTTATTATTTCTTTCTTTCATTCCACTAGCTGAAATACTTATTTGTGTGTTCTGAATTCCTGGCTGCATAAATGTTTAAGTGGGAATCTGTACTTTAAGTCTGCTCTAACAAGAACCCTGAGTGCATAAATGCTGAAGCTTTCAGACTGTGCCAGAAAGGCATATGCAAATGTGAAAGAGTTAAGAGATGAGAACTCAAAATAAAACAGGTTTATTTACAGACAAAATCCAAAATTAGGTAACATAAGTGGGAAAGCCTATTATTCTTTTAATTTTCTTCACTACGGTTTGCAACGAAGTATGCTCCCTCTGATGTAGGAAGCTTGAATGCATTCAGAAAAAGAGCTGAGCAGCATAAAAGAGAGCTTTCTTCATTATTAGATAATGAGTACTCCATGAAATACTAACACTCCAAAACCAAACAGCAATAGATAATGACAAATAATAACTTCATTTTTCTGTCCAGCGCAGCATATCTTTAGCAAGCAGCTCTTTCTCTGAGGACGCCATTTTATCAAACCTGAAAGGCAGCCAAAAGCTTAGGACGCTGTGCTGCTGCTGCTGCCTCTGAAACATTATGTAATAAACTGATTTAACAGAAGCAGATGCTATTTGCCCCCTTTTTTCCTCTTGCTGCTCTAAAGGGGCCCATGAGTAATGAAATACCTGAGGAAAGGTGCCGCCCAACCATCCTAGGAGACGCTACATTGTGTGCAGAGCTGTCTCCCCTCCTGCATCTAGGTTCGCCTGGGCTCTCAGCTTCAATATGTCGGCTGTGTACAGAGTGAGCCTCATCCTGTAGAGCTGCCAAGAAAATTGCTCTGTGCAAGTGTGCGCCCAGACAACCTGCAAGCTTGCTCGGGCCTTAGCTGTGCTGGCTTTGGAAATGCCCTTTGCACACAGGGAGACTCTTCTACCCTCCTACCCCCACCTCCAGCAGCACGCAGCCCCCTAAACTCTGGCTAAAGTATCAACAGATGAGGATTTTAAAGCTTTGATTATCTAATTGCAGCTGACACTAAACCGATCTTCCTTCCTCTTTAAATTCTTTCGACTGTCACAAAACATTTTCACTTCGAGACCTAGCCACAATTAGCACAGTGGCTGCTTTTCTTCTGGTTTTTGAAAGTCAGCCAAAAGGACAGCCGTATATTGCTGATTGGCTGCATGCAAATACATTCCTGCCTCCTTCATGTTTCCATTCTCCTCATCCCATCTCTAAACAGCAGTGCTACTACACACTTGGCATACCAGCACTAACTACAATATTGGGGACAAACTGGCAAGCCTCCAGGTGCTTAATTACTTCTCTGCCTCTATCGAGAAAGTAGAATATGTGCAAGTGTATGAAAAAAAACCACAGTTTCTATTTGTGAACATGCAGGATTGTCACTGTATGCCCAAACAATACATCGTAGGCTATAGTGCTTCCCTCCCCTGCCGCCTCAGTATTTTCAGGCGTGGTACGGTGAAGAGGTTTATTTGCTTTAATTGCTGGCTAAAGTTCATTGTCAACCTTCCCAGGTTTTTATTGGACAAAATGTGATTTTTAGTATAAGGATTGTGAACGATGGGGCCATCAACCTATCCAGACTATGAGGCTCTCAAACCCACAACTAAAGGGAAGGAGACAGCAAAACAATTACTTGGTCTTATTACAAAGAATAAATTTATTCTAGTATAGGATAGGTATTCTCAGAATTAGTTGTCAGGGGTGATATTGGGATGGGGAGTGTAGGGGGGCAGGGCAGGGAGATTTAAGAATGTCTTCAGAATGTATGTCTGGATCTTTTTCTCTGGATAGAATTGTTGTTGCTACTCGGTTGTCCTTGAAACACAATAGCCTTAAAAATGATTTAAAATGTGCTCCAAACTATTTCAATTACTCACAAACATACTATATAGATAGATCAGATGCAGTTGGGATCTTGACGGTGTTGGAAGAAACCTAAGCACTCGGTGGTTCAAGCACCTAGGCATTTTAAAAGTATTTTTCCCAAATGGCACAGGCTGGATACCTAAAAATATGACAAGGGACCCCAAAATATGATGCTGGGGCCTAGGAATTCAAATCACTTTTCTAGTTTTACACCCAACGTTCTCTTCACCACCAGATACTGGAAAGGAAATGGGAATAGTGATCGCTACAACTGGTTTCCATTTATTATATATTATCAAATTAAAGCTTTGTTTTCGTCAAGTCCTGTAGCAAATATTTTCTCTCTTCTTGTTACTGAGTTCTAAGGCTCTCCAATTAGGCTCCTTCATCAACTGTCTGGCTTTTTCAGGGCAAGTCTCAAGCAATGAATAAAAGCAGCATTTAACAATGCTAGGGTTTTCTGCTAGTGAGGTTTAGTTTTTAATCCCTATTTCAGACAAATGCCAAATTACAAATAAATTCACTTAAAAATCTATTTGTTGGTACAATTACAATATTATAGCCATACAAAAATGGTATGGTTTAGAGTAATGCTGCCACTTCTAACAGACTTCAGAACAGCTATGCTTAGGACTGTAACTTGAAACAAACTTATACAAACATTTTAGGAGATATGCTAAAATCATATTTCTGCTTAGAAATTAATCTATTGCTCTAGAAAAGTCATTTGAAATCCTGAACTTGTTTTTCAACACAGGCATCACCCCCCCACACACACACAGAGTAAATAACTGTTATGTCATAAACATCCCAGAGGAAGATTAGGACTTTAAGTGGGGCATAAGCAGCAGGAAGAGCAGGTCAACTTCCAACCCGGTCAAAACTGATTAGCCCTGCTAAAAATATACAAAAACTCCATTGTGAGGAAGCAAAGGTTGTCGAGTATATATATTTGCAGCCTCCTAAAGCTCAGAAATGCAAAGTTTAGCCAACTCAAAACTATGCTCTTCCTCCTTTACCTACAGACAATCACTTTAAAGCACTACGACTATTAGACATTAAGGCCACAGCCTATACTCTCTTTCTGACCTTTCAAATCCATGTAGCCATGATTCAACTTCCATAGTACACTGTACATGACAGCTTTGAAGTATGAACAATTCACATTTGGTTTCCAATTTAATCCTTTGGATAGTGTTCCAATTGTTCATACTGAGGAAAACAATTAGGGTAACACAACTTAGGGTGGCCATGTGTCCTCTTTTACAGTGAACAGTCCCCTATTTGAAGGGCTGCCCTCTATTGTGAAAGCATCCTCTATTTCAAGCAGTGCCCGAGTTCGGTTTAATGGTAAAGAACCATCAGAAGGAAGACCTGGGCCTTTATTTATTTATTTATTTATCCCACTTTTTTTCCTCATTAAGGAACCCAAGGTGGCATACATAATCCTCATCTCCATTTTATTCTCACAACAATAACCCTGTCAGGTAGGTTGGGCTGAGAGTCTGTGACTGGCCCAAAGTCACCCAGTCAGCTTCCATGGCTGAGTGGGGACTAGAACCCGGATCTCCCGACTCCCAGTCCAACACTCTAGCCACTACACTGCACTTGCTCTTACTGGCCTTGATGTTGCCCATCAACAGCACCTCGACAGCAGACTTAGCAAGGCACACAGGTCACCTGTTCACAGTCTTCCATACTATTGTGACATGTACTGTATTTCTATTTACATTATAATTCTTTCTAATTTTTCATCTATTCATGTAAGTTATCATATGGAAATTTTATGCAAATTGGTGTTCTCTTTTGTCCTTTTTTTGGTGATTCACAAGTAGCCACCCTATTCAGAATGTTTCGCTTAGAGGGGCACAACAACTCTAACATACCATCTCAGGAACAAATTCAGTTAAGGCAACTGCTAGTATTTCACATTTATAATAGTGCATATGTGATAGGCACTAACGCATCTTATTTTAGAAAAAATATAGGCACTTGAACAAAAAGACTTATTCAGGGCATGAATAAGTTTACACTGAAAATTAGATTTCAAGCTATCAGAGAAGTGAAATTTCAATTACTGTCCTATAACAGGTGCAGCATGCGACAAGGTTTAAAAATAGATTTTTAATAAATACATCATAACCTATAGAACTCTGTAAATATTCTCCTTGTCTCCTTAGTGGACTTTGGGCCAAACTGCACCCTCAGGGAGAATTTCACAGTTTTACACATAAAGATGCCTCAGACAAAGTAGTCTATCCAATTATCTGTCTAGCAAGAGAAATAAGCTAATATTCAAATTCAAAAGAGATTTTTAGAAGTCTGAATGTAACATCTTTAACTTCTTAAAGATATGTAACATCTTTAAGAAGTTAAATAAATAAACACAAGCCTGCTGCTCTTTATACTTTGGGTTATTTTTATGACATTGTACAAAAGAGCTTGTCCTGAACACTGCCTGAACATAGTTTGGAGTGTGTCTAGCATTTCCCTTCTGTACCCACTTTTTATCATTTTATCAATTTTATCATTCATGTAGTTTGAAGATTCACTGGAAGAATAAAACTCCTCCAGTTTGATTGCCTCTCCTCCTCCTGTCATCTTTCCTTCATGTGTATGTCTAGTGCTAGCATTCTTTTTGCTTCTCCACTTACATATTTAAATTTCAATAGCATCAGCACTTACAAAATCTATTCAAGGCCCTCCACCAACAACTGAGTTCTTCCTACAGACATGCAAACCCTTTGATATGCAACCAAGGGACTAAAATCATTCAAGTTTTAAGATTAAGCAATATCTATTTCAGAACCATATGAAATCTGATGGCAGATTTATTTTCATATCTTACTAAAGCAATTTATTGCTTATTGTTTTCAGATGTTACCTACTCTGAGACTTCAAGGATAGGCAGAGATAGAAAATAAAGGATAAAGCAGAATGTATTTGCTATAACTGAGCTTTTATTCTAAACTATTTACATTGAACCCTTGAGGTTTATGTATAACTCCACATGAACTAATCCATGAGGAAGATCATAAGAGAGAATCAAAATAAGGCATTTTGTATGGGGCTGCAGCAACAGTTGTCTTTCCAAAGTAAACATTACAATACATAATTCTGAATTAAACGTCTCATATTGGCTTGTTAACAATTTGATAACTTTTTAAAATCTAGGAGTTCAGATATTTCAGGGAGGAAATAAACAAAGGAATGTTAAGAATACAAGGAATGTTTGGCATTCAGCATACCGAGCAAAGATTATTTTGCCAACCTTCTGGCTGCCTAGCCAGGAAACACACAAACAATACTAAAAGGACAATGCAGTATAGATATAAATTCAAAGACCTGGAAAAATGGTTTAATACTTCAACTACAATAAAGATAGAAGGAAATTTGACAATATATGTATGCGTACATACACAAACACACAGGATGTTCAGAGTTTGTGCTCACTAAGAATTCTTAAATGTTTTATTCATAAACGGCTGCAAACATGAAATAACTGCTCTGCAGACCAATGTTGACAGTATTAAGGCGTACAAGTAAAAGGAAGCTGGAAATCAGGGCTTAATTAGACTCAAAGCTCACCAGGATTTAGCCCTTGAAACTTTTTTTTTAAACTGTTAGAGCTTAGCCCTGGAGCACATCAAAAGAATGCTTTCCATCACCACTGGAGAACCACAGTCTGATTCCACACAGCTTGTGCTTGGGGGAGGGGGGTGGCAAATGGGCCTTTCAGGCAAGCTTCAGCCATGGCATCTTCCAGCCACAGAAATGTAATTGATAAAAATACATAACAGTTTACTAATGAATATACATTAATACTGTTACCTCATCTTGTGGCAACAAATTCCATACATTAATTATGGAATTTATAGCATTCCCCCTCTCCTCAGCAACTCTGAAGTGGAAATTTATTACAAGTGAGTTATCCACCAACAGCAGATCCACCAACAGCAGATACATTTTGGTAGGCCTTACCCCTTCTTAGAACTAGGCAAAGAGCTCAGTAGCACGATTAATCCCCCTTTATGAGTTGGTTCAAGAGCCTGATGTCTCAGGTGTGTCCTGAACTTTATTTCTTTTGAGAGAATAAATGCCTCTCCCTTCCACTTATTTGCTCCAAATAAGCCTTCCTTTTTATACTGCCTGGGTCAGCTTCAGTAGACCCCATTCAGCCTCCCCTTTTCTCAGGCTATTCTTAGGAAGGAATATACTCTGAGATCCACAACTAATTCCTCTCAGCTATGATATAAGCTGGCCTAGAGTCCATTAACTCTCACAGGACTAGTTCATTCTACTACAATATCACATAGCATTTAGAATATGCATGGTTGCCAATTCATGGTTTGAAATTTTTTAAAGCAACAACAGCTGCTGAGATTTTCAGCAGATGTTGAGAAACAAATTTTCAAACTGTGTTAACATTCTATATAAATGATTTGAACTCTTATAGTTACAAACAAATATGGAGATAGAGGTTCATTGGTTTTGAAAAATACTAAGACAAAAACGTATAAATTACTCTGTGTTAACTCTTTGTCCTTCATATTAACATTAAAGTATTATTTTTGTTCTGATTACAGTCAAAAGTTTGCAGAAGTTGAAGGTAGCATTTTTCAAACCGGCTTGTGCAGGATACTAACAATAGGTATGCAAACTATTTGTATCATACCTATGTAGGGTAGCAATCCACTGGGATTGCTGAATGAAGAGAAGGGGGCTATGTTCTCCCTGTTTGCCCACAGATCCCGTTATCTCAAAGTGGAGATGAAATGGAGCAGGAGAGGAATGTGTAGGAACCAACAAGGAGTGAAGGAGTGAAGCCAGGCGAGCGGACAAGAAGCTTCACAGGGCAAGACAGGTATCAGTGACTGAGCAAAGAGTAGAGAGTTTAGAAGGGATATATGATTTTAAAAGTTTCTGAAAACTCTTTCATGAGAAATATTAGGAAGCATTAGTTGAATACATGTTTTATATTTTCCCCATGATAGCCTTCTATAATTAAAACTGATGATTAGAAAGGAGTAACTGGAGCCAACCAAGCATGAGATAAGATTAAATGTTGCATTATTTTCATCTATACGGGTTACAAATAACAATGAAGGAAATGCATGCTGTTATTGTTACAATGAATATTACAGGAACATCCACATTGCAATTACATTACAACAAACCTTAAATTATATACATCTCACCTAGCATGGGGCCAAAACCCACAGAGAATTCAACATTACTTCGTGGCTTATATGACAAACTTGTACCTTGTGAACATTGCAAAAAGAACAGAAAACGAAGTGAACAGAACAGGGCTCCTCAAAATGTGTGAGCCTTCCTTCAAGTTAAGGATGAGCTGTGTGAACCTCCCCAAATATAACATGCAGCCTGGTTGACCGCATTTATCTGTCTCATTACGGGTAGATTCAAACACAATGATATGCTTCAACACCTGCTCAGAATGGGACTTCAAGGGCTCAAGAAAATCATAACAATAAGGCAGGGGTGAAGAATCTCAGGCCTGTAGGCCAAATCCAAGCCTTCTGGGGTCCCAATCCAACCCTCCTGAGGTCCCAGTCCAGCCCTCTGAGGTTCCCCAGATGACACCCACTTTTCTGGCCACAACTCTTTTCCCTGACCACCAATCATATTTAGTTTCACAGTCTCCCTTTACTGGACCTACCTGCTACCCCCAGCAAAATCCAGTGCTACCCATCCCTAAAGCTGCAGAAATCTTGATTATATCTTCTCTTTAGGAGGTGATATTTGTTTTTCTATATCAGGAATGGGGAAACTCTTTCAGACCAAGGGCTGCATTCTCTCATGAGAAACCTTCCAGGGACTGCACGCCAGCAGTAGATGGGACCAGAACCACCCCACAGACTCTCTCTCTCTCTCTCATGCTCATAACCTCTCTCTCTTTCACACACACACACACACACACACACACACACACACTCCATCCATTCAATTCTCTCTCTCTCTCTTCATCAGTACTTAAGCCTTTTAAAAAAGCTTCCACGAGTACTAATGGACTTTTTCTTTTTTTAAAAGCCTAATTGTTGCATGGGAGGTCTGGTTCTGGGGGTTGCAGCACATGAGGAGAGAAAGGGTAGTCCTTCCCTCCCATGTAGCCCCCTCCCCCAATGCCCCCTCGTGCAGCTCTTAGGGTTTTTAACAACTTCCACAGGTGTGGGGCCACTGCAGAGAAGGCCCTCTCACGTGTGGTCACCCACCTGACTGTTCTCATGGATGGGAAAATGAGAAGGGCCTCTCTTTCTGATCTTAAAGTGCAGGCAGGCTGATATGGGTGTAGGCGGTCAAGTAACTTGGTCCCAAACCGTTACGGCTTTAAAGGTCAAAACCAGAAATTTGAATTGGGATCGGAAACGCACCGGTAACCAGTGCAGCTGGAGCAGTATAGGAGTTATATGATCGAATTGCCTCGCCCCCACCAATACTTGGGCAGCTGCACAAGCTGGAGTTTCTGAACCATCTTCAAAGGCAGCCCCACGTATAGTGCATTACAGTAGTCCAGCCTGGACATGACTAGTGCGTGGATGTCTGAGGAAAGGTCCATCCTCTCCAGACAGGGCCGCAGTTGGCGTACCAGCCTAAGCTGGTAAAAAGCACACCTGGACACCACAGCCACCTGGGCTTCCCCAGTTAGCTCAGAGTCCAGGAGGACTCCCAAACTACGCACTTGGTGTTTCAGGGGGAGTGCAACCCCATCTAAGACCAGTTGTAAACCTCCAACTGAAGAAGTTGGTTTCCCAACCCACAGTACCTCTGTCTTGTCTGGATTAAGTTTCAGCTTGTTCACCCTCATCCATCCCAAAACAGCCTCCAGACACTGGTTCAAGAGTTCCACAGCCTCCCTGGGATGTGCAGATGGAAATGAGAGGTAGATCTGAGTATCATCTGCATACTGATGATATTCAGCCCAAACCTCCTGATGACTCCCCCCAGCAGTTTCATGTAGATCTTTAAAAGCATTGAGGACAAGATAGAACCTTGCGGCACCCCACAGGCTAATGGCCATGGCGTGGAACTGAAGTCCCCCAGCACCACCTTCTGAGACCGCTCCTCCAGAAAGGACCGGAACCACTTTACAACTGTGCCTCCCAAGTCCAATCCAGATAAATGATCCAGAAGGATACCATGGTCGATGGTATCGAAAGCCACTGAGAGGTCCAGAAGAACCAACAGGGCTGCACCCCACCCCCCGTCCATTCCATGGTGTAAGTCATCAACCAGGGCAACCAAGGCTGTTTCTGTCCCATAACCAGGCCTGAAACCTGATTGGAATGGATCGAAATAATCAGTTTCATCCAAAACTACTTGGAGTTGTGAGGCCACCACACAGCACTGTGCCCAAGAATGGCAAATTTGACACAGGGCGGTAATTATCTGGAACCATGGGATCTATAATTATGTAGGTCATATTCATTTATTCCATCTCTTCTCAGGAGCTCAGGGAAGCAGACATGGGAAAAATTCTCAACTGGAGCATGGCAAGCAGAGGCCAACACTGCAGAAATAGGCAATGCTAGGAACAGGATTAGCATGTGTCTACCATTTAATAAACTACCAATGTTACTTTATTTTAATGTTTCTGAAGAACTGAAAGTCTCACTTATACATCGTTCACACACACTTTCTAGGTGAATGTACCCCTGTAACAGGGAACAGAACAAAGTTTCCCCCTCTAAAAGACCACTATGTTCCAAATGAGAGAGAGGCAATTCTGAGTTAAAGGTTAACTATTTAACTGAGCACCTCAACAAGTCCTCTGCACACAATGCATTTCTTCAGCATAAATCTCTTACCTGTTGGGGTCTGAGTCTTACTGGTGTGGTGATGTCCACCTACTCCTGGCTGTGGAGGAGGACTTGCTCCAGCTTGTCCAGTACCTTGTGCTGGGCTCGTGCTGATCAGAGTTCCGGTAGGCAGAGGCTGGCCTCTCTTTAAGAGCTGCTTCTGTTCTTGTTGGCGGAAGCGTGGAGGCACCTCACGAGGCAGGTATCGGGATGCAGCTGGCTGCTGCCCATTGGCAGATGCACGCTTGCCATTGCTATTGTTAGTAATAGTGCTGGTGGAAGTACTGGTACTGGTACCGGCAGGTTGGGGCTGGCTTAAACTGGTCTTAATAGGTTCTGGCACTGTAGGAAATGAAATATTAAGAAAACATTTATCAGGGGAATTAATTACACAGAATTCCTTTTTAATGGCAGCATAACTGAAATCTGAACTCATCTGCATGCCCTCTGTCAGAACAAACAAGCAAACAAACCACACATTTTAGGTATCAAAGTTTATGTTACGGAAAATCAGCACAAGGTACATTTAAAAATTATTTAGTGGCAACATTGACTGACACATTGGGCCATTTTGCATGTAACAATAGCCCATGGGTTAACTAAGCAGGAGAGAGTGGGTGTGCTGCCTGCAGTGCACCAGCCACTTCTGCTTTTAATTAACAACCTATGATTGGCCCTACAACACACCATGGGTTAACCATGCTCTGGTTCGCACGTCATACTCAACAACATACGAATGGGCTGATTGTAGGTTGTTGAGTAAAACAACACTCAAGTGACGGATGCGTGGGAGGCAGCACTCTTTCTCTCTCCCGTTCATTATGTGCAAACCAGGTCAATGTAAAAACAAAAGAGGCTATAATATAATTAGTACACATTTAAATAGTTTCTAAAATTACATATTTTACATTTAAATTTGCTTATCCCTAAGACTACAAAAGCAGAGACATCACCTTGCCGACAAAGGTTTTCCCTTTGTAGCAATGTATGGCTGCGAAAGCTGGACTATAAGGAAGGCTGAACATCGAAGAATTGATGTGTTCAAACTGTGGTGCTGGAGAAGACCCTTATGAGTCCCCTGGACTGCAAGGAGGTCAAATCAGTCCATACTAAAGGAAATCAACCCTGACTGCTCATTGAAAGGACAGATACTGAAGCTGAAGCTCAAATATTTTGGCCACCTAATGCGAAGAGAAAACTCCCTGGAAAAGACCCTGATGCTGGGAAACATTGAAGGCAAAAGGAGAAGGAGACGGCAGAGGATGAGATGGCTAGATAACATCACCGATGCAATGAATATGAATTTGAGCACACTCCGGGAGAGAGCGGAGGTCAGGAAGGCCTGGCATGCTATGGTCCATGGGGTCACGAAGAGTCGGACACGACTTAACGACTGAACAACAACAAGACTACAAATGCCTGCCAGAATAAAATGGTCTTTATCAGTCTTCTAGGAACAGCCCCTTCTTGTGAACTACACAGAGAGCTTCGTCTACTGGGCAGCATAAAAATGTAATTAGTTAATTAATTAAACTAGAACAGATCTAGCTAGGAAGGCCTCACAAGGGTGAGCAATATACCAAAACAAACAAACAATGCCCTGCTTCTGTGGATACCAACCTAATCTCAGACAGAAGGGGCTGTCACTATCCTTCAACCTCCCACTTCACAATCAACACACTCCAGGATACCAGGCTTCAGGCTCACTACTTTATTAGTTAATGACTAACTTCCTTACAAATGTAAATTCTAGGAAACTCTCAGACTGCAATGCAAACAGCCAATCCACGCAATTATGAATATCAGTACAGGACCAAAGTGGAAGTTAGAGAAGTTGCCAGTAGTACGAACAAGAACTTCTCGGCCAGACTAGGTTTTCAGGGATGCCCCTCCCTTAGGGTGGCTCCCTCCTATGTAGGCTTTCATGCATAGCCAACCAAGTGGAGCATCTGAGCGCCACCTCTAACTTTTCCCACTTCGCTCTGTGATGGACCCTAGTATCCCTCAAGTCATGCGCCTCACTTTCCTCCTCCTGCAAAACCTGGGTTCTCATGGAGGAGGAAGGGGGGGCATTCAGGCTGAGCCATCTGTGGGTCAAGGTCCTGGGAAGAAGGCCTTGCCATACCTGAGCTCACTAGGGAGGGAGCCTCCCCCTGTTCTGGCTGTTGCCATTCTGAATCTGAGCTGCTAGTTGGTTGTGAGAGGTTTCATATAAGAGAAAGCATTCCGTGAAATCACGTGAATCAAGACTGTTTACAGCTTTGAAAGGTAACAGCCAGCACTTTGAACTGAGTCCGAAAACTACTCCAAAACCAATGGAGCTCCTTCAAAACTAGAAGGTTACATGTTCACAGCAACTGAACCAAACCAATAGCCAGACAGCTGCATTCTGGACCAAGTGAAGTTTCTTGAACTGTTTTCAGCCCTATTCATAGCATATTACAAACAATATAATCTGGAAGTTACAAAGGCAAGTATCATAATAGCAAAGAGTACACTGAACCACAGCAGAGACCCAGACATCCAAAAGCAATGCCACATTCAGACCTAAGCTTCAATGTCTTTTATAATACCTAACTACATAAATTTATATATTAGTTTAATTTATTTAAAAAACTTTGAATCCCACTTTTCAGTCCGAAAGCACCCTTAACTCACAAATGGATTTTTAAAACAATACAAAATGTTGTTAAACAGTGATAAAAATGTACAAAACAAGACAGAAGCATGAAAAAACACCACATCAACTACATAACTATATCTAGTAGCAGCATAATATTAAATTGCCCCAAAGCCCTTCACACGAATAACCATGTCTTCACTGCCCACCTTAAGGCAAGCAGCAACTGAACCAGTCAGACCTCCTTAGGAGTTAGTCATGGCTCCACATCCAAAAAGGGCCTGCCTCATGTGCCCACTAGCTTCACTTCTGCATGTGGAGGAACATGCAGCAGGGCTTCAGATGCTGACCTGAGTGTAGGGCCAGACAGATGGGGGATGAGACAGTCCTTGATATCCTGAACCCAGATTGTCTAGGACTTTTAAAGATCAAAAACAGCACTTTGAATTGGGCCTGGAAACAAACTGGTAGCCGCAGAAATGGAACAATACCAGAGTTACATGCTCAGTGGAGTAAGACCCAGTTAGAAGTATGGCTGCTGCATTTTGAGCCAACTGAAGTCTCTGAGCACTTTTCAAAGGCAGCCCCACATGCAACACATTAAGTAGTCTAATCTGGATGTTACCATGGCATAGTAAAAGTCCATACAGCACAGTAAAAAGTTCATACAGTTAAAATCAGCAAGTTGTGATTAGTTGTAGTTTATGAACTAGGTTAAAAATCTTAAGAAAGGCCTGGATACAAAGTTGTTACCATCTTTCTATCTTGTTAACAAAGCACAACTCAGTTTTTGCCTTCTCATAAATGCCACACTTCACCTCCTATCTTGAAAATCAGCTGCTTATACATAGGTTCAAAAAGAGATGCCATTCTTCCATTCTCTGCTTCTCTGAACTATTACAGAATCAAAATGAGCTTAAGTATTCTGCAAAATTCACATCATCCCCCGTGTTTTACATTCTTTTCAACTTCGTTTGTAAAGCTCAAAGTCAATGTGCTGCACTACATATACAGTATGCGTAACACAGTCCCAGAATGTATACTCTGGGAATACAGATGAAACACTGACTTTGTTTAAACCTCTGCAGCTGCTCGAAACTAGAAACATTTCCTGGATTTTTAATTGGAATGAAACCAGAGCCAGATCCCCACCGAGGTAACGTTATCCAAGAACAATGAAGTATCAAACAGAGAAAAGCTTGTACAACATTTTTTCACTGTAACCCACTAAGGTCAATATATATAGATGAAATCAAATAAATTGATGGGAAAGTGTAACATCTTTTTTTTATGCACAACTATGAAATTAACCTGCTGATGCAGCAGAATTTTGCTGCTAAGAGCTATGCTTCTGGAAAGTTTTCAATAATGTGGTCCCACTAGAGTGTGGGTGTTTGCTAAAAGCAGTTCAGGGGGGAACTAAGCTAACTTACTACTTTCATTACATGACTAGAAAACACACATTTTGTATAATTTAAATACAATGGTTGAAGACATTATCACACAATCATCTACTTTATATCTAATCTGAACTACTGGAAATTGAGGTCTATTTTTATTTTTTCAGTATACTGAACATGGGCTAAACAAGGGCAGAAAAAAAAATAAAGAAAACAATCAAAGGATAAAATTTTTCTGATTCTGTATTCTATACACTCAAGATTTAGTTTGGGTGTACAGAGTATAAAATCACAAAAGTTTTCTCTTACTAGGTCAGCAAAATCTTATAATGGTCTAGAGAGACTTGGGTCTGGGACATATTTAAATAATTATAGGTAGGAATGTTATGCATAGAGATAGTAATCCAAAAGATTTGTGCGACATTTTATATGCAATTTTGCTCTATTGTCACCTTACCTTTTCTAGAACACTTTGTTTTGCACTTCTAATTTCCAACAGGTTCATCTTGTACAGGAAACCATCACATAATAGAGATGTGACAGCCAGGGTCTCCAGCTGATTCTAATACACTCACTTTGTGGTTCCAAGAGCCCATATGGCTTAACTAGGTGAAGCCTCCCCACGCCCGTGAGCTTAACTCATATGTGGGTTGCACTCTCCACATTTGTCAACTAGGCACAAAGGGAGCTGCCCTTCTATATGCATGTATGTACAAACACACGCACACAACACAACATGACATAAAGTATTTTTATATTAATATTTGTTTGCTCAAGATATCCTACATTCTGATAAGAGAATCTGCATTTTGAAATATCAAATGTTCAAATATTTTGTAGCTTTTCTTTTGCTTCTAGAAACCCAGAACTGTGGACCAAGGTTGTAAGACTGCATTGAAGATGATGTCTTACACACGCACACATGATTCAAAGAATTCACAATTTAGGGCTGCAATCCTAAACATATGTACCTCGGAGTAAGTCCCATTGAACTGACCTCACTGGGGCTTCTGTCTGAGTAGACATGTATAGGATTGCACTGTACGTTTCTCTTTTCTTTCAACGTTTGAATGGACTTTTCAAGTTTAAGAATTTCATGTGTAGGTCTTCCTTGATCCAATACTTTCTCCTCCATTAGTTCATTAAGTCAGCCATTCTCCATAAAATGAACATATCTAGTTGTTCTTTACTATTATGCATTAAACCATTACATTACCATTATAAGCTCCGAGACGTTTATGTCCCAGTTTCTCAAAACAAAAATAAACTTGCCCTTGTACAATTCTCAGCTTACAGTCTCCTCTTCGTTGAAAGCCATTTGTTCACAGGAAACAGCACTTCTTTAGGCTTTGAAACAGAAGATACTGCAAATATCCATTTCACCCAAAGTGAAAGGATTTAGTTTACAGCAAAGTTTACAGCAAAGATATTATAAATCTAAGATGTCTATGTAGAGTTTTTAGACAGGAAACCAAAATTATAGCACAACTTATTCAGAGGTGAATTCTGTGTCATCATGCTAAGCCTTTGTTGTCTGGTTTTTCTCATTCTGACCTATTCACTTATTTATATCAGCCATGTGTGCACATCCCAGTCATGATGTATGTCTTAGACCTGCCCTCCAGATTTCTATCAGACATGTCACACATGCTAATCCTGCCTGAAGTAATGAGGCCAAACTCACTCGGTTTGCACCAGATTCTGGCAGAGAGCAATTGAAAGTCTAGCTAGGAGGGGGTGCTAGCTACACAATGCAACTGGCAGCTCCAAATGAGTTATCAGAATGGCTTAGAGAGTATAGAGTGATAGTCAAAGAAAAACATGAGCTTTCTGGTTGGGAAATTCACTAATTTCAAGCACAGGCCTAAGGTAGACTTTGCAGAAGCTGCTGTTTGAGAGTTCTGAAGGAGAAAATATAAAAAATATCCCTATGGCTAATTAAAAACACACACTGACAACAGAGAAAACATGGTGTACTTAACAAAGAATTTAGATGTGGCAAGGGACAACTGCAATCAATTATTTTATTTTGTATGGGGGCAGCCTGGAAAAAATAAGTATCAAAGGCACAATGGAAAGGAAGATGTCAAAGGGCTTGTGGGGGCAGTATCAGAAGCTAAATGTTCCTTCTGCATGTAAAAGAAATTGCAACGAATCAACAATTCTACTTTTCATCAGCTCTCTAGAAATAGCTGCCATTAGTTTTTAAGAAGTAGGAAATGAAAGGCAGTTTTAAAAACAATGTCAATATCTAACTAGACAAAAACACATTTCACCTCCTTATTGTTGTAAGCCGCCTTGGGAGGGCTTCTGCCCTGAAAGGCAGCAAAGAAATATTTTAAATAATAAATAAATTACTCATACCACATTTTAAAAATAGGTGATTTATTCAAAGGTCTGGTTTGAACACAAACCGAACTTGCACTCCATCCCCACCCTCCTCCTGCAAGAGGAGATCAGAAGCATCTGCTTCCAGTTTTCAATTAACCAAATTCTCCATTATGTCTAAACTTGGCGAACAAGCCAGGATCATGAGCCACTGCCTGACCCTGGCTTGTATGAATTAACCTTAGCATAAACTAACCTGAGTTCTGCGAGTTTCAACATATCCCAATCTCCTCCTTGTAGCTGTACCAGAGAAAGGGAGGGAGGGGGGAGTGTGCGAACCCAAGGCATATTCACATAAGAAAAAAAGGCCAAATGCCTCCGTTTTATAGATATTGAGCCTATGATATGTACCACTTTCAATGAAGCTTAACCTGTTTTCAACAATCCTATGACAGAGGGATAGGGAGGAATTGAGGTGGAAGAACTGCCTTTCCATGGTGGCAGAGCAGAGGTTTGGGAGGAGAGATCATTTTTATCTGGCCATTTCCAGTCATTATCTTTCTCATTTTACTTTCCCCTCCCATTGATTCCAATGGGAAAGAAATGTACTACACCAATTCCAGGGTTGGCATACCTCTTCCTCTATTCTGGGGATATGTCAAGGGTACAGGAAGGCTTTTGATCTTGTGTTCCAGTCTTTCCCGGAATACATCCTTTTTCTGCTCTCTGAGTTTGGATGTTGGGAGAGTCATTGGCTGAAGACCTTTCCACAGCCTCATGGAGGAGGCTTGCAAGGTCAGCCTCTGTTTCACAGGGCTGGTTTCTCTCTGCCCTCATGGAGGGAGATCTGACAGATCCTATGACTCTTGGATGCCCTCCCAGGGTCCATAGGATTGCAACCTTACTTGATGAAGTTGCGCTGATGTGGTGTTGTGGCAGACGTTTGCCTGCTTTATCAAAACTAATATGACTTCAATATAATTTTTATTTTGTTTAAATGTAACTTGCAGCTTCATAGTAGACTTTGCTATTCCAGCTGACCTTTAAGGATCTTTCACTGTACTGTATGAATTAAACTGACTGCAGTCCCTCAGGATATGAATTTCATCCCATCCTTTTACAGGAGTATTGCTATTTGGGAAGACTGAGCATCTACTCATTATCAGATTCTGCACAGCCAGCAATTCAATACATTATGCAGCAAACGTGAAGCTGTTTTTTCTACTTCCACCAGCCATTCTACTCTTTAGAGATCTACAACAATTAATACTTACCTGTACCAAAAACCTCAATCTAAACATTTATCTCTTCTGATCTTTGGGGAAACCTGATTGGGTTGCCTAGCTTTGCTTGCTGGAGTGGCAGTCAAACCAGTAATAGCTACAGTCCTTCATTTCCTAAGCCCTTGGCAAATGGCAGCTAAACACTAATAAGGAATCTTTTGATGTAACTATTTTAATACTGCTTAGCAACATGGCTTGGGTCCACAGGAGACTGAAGGAGTTTTTTCAGAATGCCTGCAAGATGTTATGTACCAGAGGTTATCACCCTGTCTGTGAATGTGTGGGACAACTAAAAACAAAACAAAAGTCTCTCCAAATGATTGCCCTAATGGAAGTTGTTCTCCTGGATTAAATACACTAGAAGATGTTTCCCTAGCATAGGTTCAAATTAGTTAACGTTACAGTCGACATTGTTTTAAATTAATTTTCAAAGGGATAAAATGAATCGGGGCGAGAGTAAACAATAGTGTTCCTAAACTCCTTGTTTATTCCTGTAAATGATCAATAAACTATTTTTTCAATGGCACAACAATTAGTGTTAACATCAATGTCACTGACACTCTGATTAAGAGTCTTTATTATTAGATCTCCTTGAAGACTCAATACCACACAGGCCGCACCAACACATCAGATTCCTACTTTTGTGTCCACCTGTATGCAAAAGAAAATGTAGTACCCAAAGGGAAGAGACTGTTTACCCTTGACAATGGAACTATTATACCTTTCCTTCCTCTAGCAAAAGCTACTGAAGCTGACATACAGCTGAATTCGATGTCAATGTATATTTTAAACCTGGATCTTCCCAAGTACTGATGGTAGTTGAACTAGTTTGTTTTTGTGCCACTTTGCTTCTAATGTGCTATTCTACCAGGACATACTTGATGAAAAAGAAAATACAAAAAAGAAATATTTTTTCCCTTTTAACAATGTTATATCACAAAAAAGTCTACATTTCAAGCTTAAGAGAAAAATGTACAATTTCTTAAGGGCCTTAGAAAGGCATAATCATTAGGATTTTAAAATATGTAAATGTATCTAAATGTAATAAATCAGTTAAAGCCATAACATAATTTTAAAAAACCTAATCAGTTGACAGCACTAGTTAGGAACAGGGGAGGTAATCGGCCTACTAACTAAAAATTAATGTCCTTAAAATTTATGGAGACTAATATTTTTCAACAACCTATAAGAGAGTTCTGAATGAATTCTGATGGTACAAAACATAGCCATCTTTCAAACTCATTAAGACGCAGGGAACCATTTAATAAAAAAAAAGTCTTCCTGCCAAAAATAAAGTTCACCTGATTATGGAACTAGAAGAGAGGCATTCAGCTACACCATCAAGATAAATTAAAACCTTACAGATCAGAAATGGCTTGGTTCCAAAATACCCTGCTGCTTTGGATAGCAAGTATTACAATGATTTGCATAAGGTATTTTAAAGTAACAAAGCATCACGTTGTAACACATACTAAAATAAAATCCTTTACATGCAATTTCATAACAGCCCTCACTGCCAGCTAAGTAGCCGTGGAGATTTGCTAACAGCATTGTGGGAAAATGCCTGCTGCTTTGAGTGAATGCATTAGCTTTGCTAATGCTTTCTTTACTGTAGCAGCTCCAACAACTGACTTATACACTGTCAATTGTTTGAGAGCATCTTTCTTGATCTAAATGGTACTTTTTGGAAGTTATGATTTTCTTTTGAATGTACAAACATACACTGTCACACACATACAACTAGCAAACTTTATAGGATGAAAGCGTACAACCTAGCAGAGGCTGTGGTCAGTGGAGGCTGACTAGAGCACTAAAATGCTCTGCACCATACATTTAATCAGCCCCAAGGGCCAATCTGCCAATCTACAAAAAGACCTTGCCAGTTACACAAGAGGCTGCCTGTCTACCCTTTCACCTGATGATAATATATTGCCATGACTGTTGTCATTTAAGCAGCTGCTTGAGATACAGAAAATGAAATCTGGTCTAGTGTCATGATGAGCAGATCAGTCTGCTTTTGAGTACTGCATTGTTCATTTCCAAATGACAGTACTTAATGTGCTATTTTAGTTTCCAAACAACTTTCAAGAGCTGCAGACTATTTCTCTTTTGAAATAAGTAAGGCAGCAAAGGATTGTGATATAAAGAGAAAGCAAGCGTGGATTTTAAGAGACAAAAACAATTTTGTCTTGGATTTTTGTGGTAGATATCTATTTGCAAAAGCTCCCCACATCCTAAACAAATTGCTTGCTACTAATAATCACTCCATACTTAATAGTATCTAACATCCTAATCCAATTTTAGAGAAACAAATCCAATAATTACTTACATATGCTTTTTAGTGATTACAATCTCAGAGGAATCCCAACTCTACATAAAAGCATTAAGAAATTGTATATGGATTTTGAATGGGATCAGTCACCCAGATTTCAATTACTACAAAAGCTTTTAAGCACATTTCTGCAACAGAAGGAAAGAATGCATACAGAAGTGACAGAAACTGCTTAAGCCCCACAACATTGATTTCTGGCTGTTTTGAACCTCCAATCTCCCATCTAACATCAAATATTGTACTATGCTTCTTTCCATTCCCAAATTAGAAAAAAAACACACAAATAAAAACGGATGGATTTGTTCACTGAGAAGGGAAAGAGAAGGTGCAACACAAGGCAGCATTCTGGAAGAGGAACAGTTAAACCCAGCAATGCATTCTTGGCTGCTGCTGTGACAGGATTTATTTACAGCTTCCATTAACACAGCAGCTCCATTACAAAGTGCTGTATGTGAGAAGAATTTCTGATTATACAACGCAAGTGCCCCACTGCATTAAACATAGCATGTGAATGTATCTCCCCCCCCCCCATGCCGTAATTGGTTTGGGTCATTGTTTGATGGGTTTATGAATTCATTACAGGAAACAGATGGATCCCATAAATCAGAGCTATTCATCCAGCCAATCAAATGGGCAATTTTCCCCCCTCATCTCCTTCCCCCACCCCAACCTTAATGAAGCCACTTCCTTCATGCCCCAAAAACTGTGTACATGGTATGTAGAGAAAGAGGTTGTTAAGCAACCTTGAAACAGGAAACGGAAACAGGAAACACCTTTTTTAAATAATACCATACAGAGGTACCCTCATATTGAAGCCAGATTCAAAGACGAGAACTTACCCTAGGTCAGTTGAAACACAGGAACTACAGCAGAAAGGATAAGGTGTTCTGCTTTTTAAGAAGTTTTATTTTGAAGGGCAAGAAAACAGTTCCATAATGGAAATGCTTATTCCCCCCACCCCACACACACACAGAGAATTCCACTTTCATATGGTGAATTTTTATTCAGAAAATTACTTCCTTTGTCTACTAAACTCACAAGTTTGACAACAGTGACATCTGCTGGTAAAAGTGAAGGCATCACAAAGGTTATATAAGATGTAATGTTTTAAACGTAAGTAGTTCTCTTCTATCTGTGTCTATCCACAGAAAATTCTTAATCATATGTAAAATGAATGTTTGTATTTGATGCTGAAATAATTTGACTCACATGACATTCAGGTATAAGTGTTGCTTTTAAAAAAAGGAACAAGGGATGTAAAAATATGCCCAGCCCTGCTATTCAGTTGTAATCCTCGTCTTTTTCTCTCAAATAGTGCCACCAAAAGGTTATACGCCTGTTCCAATTTACACACTGAAGCTTAACACCTCAGTCTTAAGCGTGCTACCCGAAGCCAGTTCCATTGATTTCAAAAAGAACTTATTTTCACATAAGAGTGCTTAGATAGTTGCAACAACCAACTAATGCAACAACCAACACTGTGTTTAAGCACCCACCTAGACATATCACAGTCTCCACAGGGTACTAACAACATCTGTATAAACTATCTAAATTTTGTTGCTGTTTTCCTGGCATACTATATTCTATTAGAATATGTCACTCTAAGCCAGCAGTGGGCAACACACTGTCCCCACCACCCTAATTTTGTCTTTTTTTTTTTTTTTAAAGGGAGAAAAAGTGGTTGCTTGCTGCCAAAATTGTTTCTAAGCTAAATATGCCCATTCTAAGCCTCTGTAGTGCTACGGAGGCTTAGAATGGACACATTTACTTTGTTCTCCCCCTTTTTGCAGCATGGGGTGGCAGCATGGGGAGTGTGGTCCATTGCTGATCTGGGGTGTGTGTGTTGGGCCTCAGACTGCCCAATGATGTCCACCCCTGCTCTAAACAACGTATGCAGACTTAAGGAAGAGAGGAAAATACTTTTCATTTAGACTATTGCCTTTATAACACATTTTACATTTTTTTAAAAAGTAGACTTCAGCTTTTCTACAAGGGATCAAACATAACATATATGAAGACTTCCATTGGGAAATGGACTTTTAAGTGCTCCCATACAAAATGTCACTTAAAAGTCTTCTATAGCCAAAGCTTTCCAACGGATTAGCTCAATTATGCAATTTTCTGTTCTCATATCAATCTGGGGTAGGTAGTGATTTCCCTCTAGTGAGCATCCAAGTAGTAAACTGCACGTACAGGGGCAAGAGAAAGAATATGCTGGCAAGAGAACACTGGTGGTGAAGCATAACCCAAAAGATTACTCCTGAAAATGTGATTTTGGATTAAAAAATTGTTATTACCATCCCAGGTTGGTAGTTCTAGGTTGAAATTGCACAACTCTGCAAGTACAGACATATTGTAGTTAGGAGCTATAACTAATCTAAGAGGCATCCTCTCCTACATACGGATTTGTGTACAGAATGATATCTTTCTAGTTTAATTCCACACACAGAAACATACAGACTATTCTGTCTGTGGGTCTTAAATCAGAGGGACAATGTAGCAGTTTAGCCTGTTCTCATCTGAATACCTTTTAAGGGGCCTCAAGGTGTGAAACATAATTTATTCTAGAAGCGTATACCAAGACATATGATCATCAAATGAAGTTGGTAGATAACTACCCATCCTAAATGGCTATTATAAAACAGTGAAATTTATTTGCCATCTATTCAGCAGCTTTTGATTTGGACAAATTAATCCCTAATTTTGGTGCCAGGGAAGCTGCTTGAAAATATGTCATCCAGAAAGAATTTAAACCCATCAGTGGGATACCAACGTTTTATGAGGAAGCCATGGTGACTTATAGGCTCTACAATAAGTGAGTCACAAATCACGTTTTTCAGAGCAAGCATTTCCGATCAGTCTGTACAAATTATAAATTTTCACTTGAATCTGCCTCTCTTATCCTGCTTCAAGCATATAAATATGACTACACCAAGAATAGCATTTAATACATTGCACTTCAATTTGAGAGCTTTAAACATTCTATTTTTACTTTTCTATGCTAACAGCCTCTCTTAAAACAGGGCTTTTAAAACGCCATTAATTCTGCATTTCTTCAGGATCCCTGGAGATGCTGCTATCTCACTATCTATATTGAATCTTCATAGAATGTATGGAACCAGGGCTGCTATCTGGAAACAAAACTCATCCATTCCTTTCTTTGTTAACTAGTTAGCTTTCCTGAAAGCATATTTCCTATAGCCTTTATAGACAGTTTAAGCCAGTGCCAATTCCAGAGAAGCAGTATGATGTGTTCCTAACAGCTCACCCCACCAGTTGGACCCCCTCTGAACAGTTCACAATGCCATACAAAGTGCATCATGGTAGTAAAAGGTTAGAAAGACAAATGACAGTTGCCAGGTTCTGATCAAAAAGGAAAAGCTGAGTTGTTTAAGAAGTGTTCCTATCCACTGCTGCAGCTCAACAAGGAAATGTGCAAGAGCAACAGAAAGAAATACATCTGGGTTACCTAGTTGGTTCAAGCCAACATGTTGTTACACCCTCTAAAACTGCAGTCAGTAAACTAACTTTCAATATGGTCATGTCTTGAAATGAACCAGGGACAGCCACACTGGCTATACCAACTAACCAACCCATTCCTATGGGAGCCAAAGGTTGGTTTAGCTCCCTCCCCTGCAGCAGCAGCAGCTTTCACAGAGGCCACCCCTTGGGAAACACAGGTGCTCATTTCCATTTGCCTGGGTTTTGACCCACACACAATACTCAGCGGCTGAGGTGACTAAGAGGAGAACTCTTACAGAGCCACTATGATATTCACACTGTGAGAAGGATGAAAGAGCCCTTTGGCTATGTCTCACAGTGAATGGATGAGGAATAAAATATAGAAAGAGCTCTTTGCCTGTATCTCAGCTCATTCAGAACTTCAGAAGACATCAGCTCATGAGCTTAATAAAGGGCCAGACCTTGGAATTAAGGACTATGGTGAGGACTAGAGCAAGCCTTTAGGTTTCCAGTTGCTTATCACTATTCTAGAATAAACATGCCCAAAACATGTCCCCACCCCATCCACCCCCAGTCAATCTGCAGCATAGCAAGAGTTGATCTCATCCCCATTACACGTGAAGCCTAATAGTCACTCAGCTTCCTATATGAAAACACAAGGAGAACTATTGAACCTCGCAAGTCAGGAGGCAGGTATGCACCGGCTGCTGGGACACAATTTTTGGCTTATGTGCTGTTTAGGGATCAGTGACCTCATTTCCCCCAGCCTTTTGCTGCTTTGACCACCATGCTGGAGGAGAGAGCTTTTGTCATTTACTATCTAGGCCAGAAGGTGCTTCATCCTGCTCCTGCAATACCTGGGACTGATCCTACCTCCTTTTGCAGCCCTTTAAAAGACTTCATGTTGCTGCTGACACCCCCTACATCAGCGGACGCCTTACACTTCCTGTTAGTAAGGAATTATGACTTGAATTATTTTGATATTGATTTGGGTTTTTTTTTAAATGAGATATCTATTATGAAACTGCTTTGAACTGTCCTTCATAGAGAGATGCTGTGGATAATATATTATTTGATGTATTTATATTTTGTCTGCTATTGTTTTTTTATTCTTTGTTGTGAACTGCTTAGGGTGTAGCATATATAGAAACGTTGTACACAAATTAAGTGACCGACTGACTGACTCAGCCAAGGGACAATAAACACTGCTTACACTAGCTGAGTGGCTGGCTTGTTGAGGAAAAAAAAATCCCCCTTCCTCTGAACTGCTAACCATTTCGTTCAGATGTTGGAAAGCAAATTGGCCCTTACTTCTGCTAATCATGTGGGACTGGAAGTAAATTAACATGGATCCAGTGGTATGCATGCTTTAAACTTGGATCTAGAAAATTAGGTTTAAGTTGAGAGAGCCTCACCTCATCACCATCCTTGGAAAGAAAATGCAGTTCCCGTTTAAGTTGCCCAAGGCAAAGACAAGGATGAATAGGGCAAGAGATATTTCATTTTCGTTGCAAGGCAAAATGATGATTCCTCACCTTAACCCTGATAAGCAATTCTTACATTATTTAAGAACTGTGGACATTATTCAGGTTTGCTTATTCTTTGTAGACCATCCCTAACATATAGTTGCCAGATGGAAGGCGACCTGGGAAGACTTCTGAGTTAAAACTCAACTGCTCCTGCATTCCTATACAGCTATATTCTGTACTCCAATGAAAGTAACACCTGGAGTAAAGGACTGTGAAGAGTAGGGTTTTGTTTCTTTAAGTATAATTTAGATGGCACAAACAAGTCTAATAATATCTACATGCTCCCTATGAACACTTCCACTTTCCTTTCATGTCACATGTCTAGCAGAGTGCAGAAGGAGCTGAGTTTTGATTTAGCATTCATCACTCTTTGCTCCGCCAAAGGACTAATACTCTTCTGTTCATAGACAGTGCACTCTTGCGCTAGAATACAAGACTGTCATTTACCTTGGTGATAGTCTCTAGAGTCTACTCCAGTATGATCACCTACAACCAGTCCTTTACTGCAGCCAGACCCTGCAAGAACAGAGACTATAAAATCTGGTGAAAATCTTATAATGAAAAACAGAGTGGAGTTACTCATCAGTAGTGAATAAGATGCAGGGGGTCTAAAGAGGATGAACAATCTTCTACCCCTGCCCCCATCTTTATTGTCCAAGACCTCATTGCTAGAAATGAGTGGAACTAATAAACCATATCTATGGCTGCCAGTTTCTGCAGTCAATTCATCAGCTACTTGAGTTCCATAATACCAGATCCTACTAAAAGATCTAGTAGGAACAATAGCGCATAGCGTCCCCTGCCAATTTTCAGAATTGTCAACCAGGACCACGAGTGACGTTTCAGTACTGAACCTGGATTAGAAAAACAAACTGAAATAGGCTGACGAACTCCAAATTATCAAGGTGTGACTGAAACTTCAAAGCAATAAGCCACTTCACTATCTTGCCCCCAAATGAGGCAGTAGAGTTGGTTTCTTCAGCAAAGTTTTTTCAATGAGAGAACCTGACCTTCCCAAAAGGATACACCTCTAATCCTCAGATACGTAAGATCCTGATTTCATCCAGCAGTTCCGTGCTAGATATAGATCTAACTCACACAACTAGTAAGTTGTCTGTATCCCTCAATCTCCTTCACAACGCAGTTATGTTACAAGTGAATATTATCCAAATTAACCAAACAAGTACACCACTCTCATACCCTACATTCTGTCTGTAGATGTGGTTTAGATAGCACCAGCAAGCCATAAGCATTTTATTTGTCATGTAGGGAGCAAACTCATCACACAGAGCACATTTCAGCTCAGACTCACCAGACATATGCCATCCAGAATAATTTTCCTACAGTTGAAAAAAAAAGGGATGACTGAAGGTGTTACCATCATGGCATAATTATTTTTTTTAAGTTTTAATTGTAACTGAAATGTTTTAATTGTAATTAGTCCTAGCACAAACTGAATATCATTCTAGTCTTCTACCCTCTCACTTGAGCTGCATCAGCTTCCATGTATAGCACTGTAATCTGTGCTACCAGAGTAGGGCCAGAAGACACCTAAGTGTGGCTGTGTTCATTGCTAAGGTCAGCATTCTGCTCTGCTCCTCAGCACTCTACTGTACTGAAATCATACATGTAATAAGTCTTGGCATTCGCAGTGCCATCCCAGAACCAGCTCAGCCAGATGGATCAGTATGGCCTGCTCGGCCTCTGGGTATCTGGTACATTATTCAATCTGGAATCCTATCACCAAGGGACACATTCCATGGTGGAGCTACGCGTGGAAATTGCACTAAAAGTCGAAGGAAGGTTCAAAATTAGTATTTGTTCTATTTAATTTCACATTTTCCTTCTTAGTGTCTCAGTACCAGCCCTCTGTATATTTTCCATATACACATTTTGTTCTCAGAATTGCAGGCTTGAGTTTTTAAATGCTTTTAATTCACAGGAATAGTGAATTTATGTAACAGCATCTGGGAAAGAGAAGAGCTTTCACACAGAGTTGTGAAGCAGTTGGGTTCCTGGATTGTTCCAAGTTTAGCTTCTGCTAAAAGAAATTAGCAAGGTGTCTATAGTGAATAGGTGCATGGATACAGTTGCTATGGGGGAAAGGCAAGGAGCTCTACAGAGTAATGAAGCTCTTCCCTTCCTCCCAAATTTGCTCACAACCTTTTAAACCTTCCTCCTAAACCAAAAGGCCTAGAAATTAGCTTCTTTCTTTTTTTTAAAGTAACATGAAAGTTAAAGTTCTCAGAATGCTGAACCCTGTACCCATTATCAAATTCTGCACTTCTGTGGTGTTTGCTTGGAAATAACTAACTGGTGGAGAAGGAATTGTTGCAGAGATATAGAAGCTTCCTTGTCAGAGCTGAAAGGAGGGCTTGAAATTATGCTATCCCCATTAAGCCTAAATTTGTGAACATACCTTTGCACCAAGAAGAGAGAAACACCTCTGCCTCAAGACAGGTTTATGGACCATAGAAACACATACCTTTCTATTATAAATGTTTCTGGGTTGTATCGAATGGTGTCCTTCCACCAGCAGAACAGACACTGTTAATGGATTTAATTTCTCCTCCCTCACATACTCCCCCCAAATATGCTCTAGAGCACCCTTCCCAGTGCCCTCCAGATGTGTTAGGACTGCAACTCCCATAATTCCCAGCCAGCATGGCCATTATTTGGCCATGCCAGCCAGCACTGATTATCTTAAAATATAGCTCACAGCTCCTCTAGTAAATCGTTTTCATTCACCATTCTCCTTTAGTACAGAAAACACAAGAAAGGCAGGCCTCAGAGCAGTACCTCAGCTGCTGTTGTATGGCTGCTGTTGTAATCGACCACTCTGACCATTCCAATGCAATTATGGATTTGCTGTAGGTAATTTGGGGGGTTCTATTTCCTGCCTTTTTAAACAAAACCCTTCAAAACAATGTCTTTCTTCTGGACAGGGAGATCCACTGATACAAGACTCTAATAGTTAGCCAGTTCTACTAATGCCCTTGGTATGTACCTATTAGAACATGGGCTAGATCTATAAAGAGTTTCCTTTGGGTGATTAATATTGCTAGCATTCTCTGCTGGCTAATGCACTTTTTTTTAAAGCAGAGACATTCTAGTGCCTAAAAACTTGGAATGATACAGTATCAGGAGGACTCGTCATTAATTCAGCTGAAGCCTAACAGAATTTTATGTCTGCAGGGCCATCATATATTAATGACATATATGGGAAGGAGTATTTAAATTATTCAGGAACACTAGGAATGCAGATCCAGCAGTTTTTAGATTTCTCAACTGCTGTACCAAAAAACAACAACAACCTCTCTCTCTCTCCCCCCCCCCCTCACACACACACACAGACAGGCAGATTCAATTCTTCAATCACTGTCTGATGAAAACCAGCAACATTCCTTTCAATTTGTTGCACATATAACAATGAAACCTTCTGTGCTGCCTTGCAGATATATCCACTCTTTTACATGACCAGACAAGCCTTCAAAGGTATATTTGCTAAATCTTCCAGGGCAATTTCAGCAATTATAAACATATAAACAAGCGGCTTCCTCTAAAAACACCAAAGAGACCAGAATGAGGCATAGAGCAAACAGATTCCATATGTCTGTGTTTACTGACTAACAACAACGGTGCCAGTGTGCAGAGCGGGCTTATTCTATTTGTTGTTTTAGTTGACAGCTCTTGCTTGAGCACCCATCACCATGGCAACTCTGTGCACAACTCACAATGCACCCAAACGAACTCAGAGCTAAATTAACTTATTGCATGTCACCAATGAGAAATGACTGTTCAGAGGTAATTTTCTGTACTAATATGTAATAGAGTTAACTCTCTAAATTGAATTAAATTAATTAAATGCCACTCCCAGTAAATCAGATTCTATTACATCAATGTTAAAATAAATTAAATGTTTTATTAAAACCACTAATAATATTATGCTATTACTTCATTCATTCAAAATTCTGTACAGTTGATTTTAGACACATGCATGCTTTGCACTAAGCAGCAATGTAACTAACTTGAATGGTCTGCATTTGTTACAGCTTTGCTTATAGAAAGTTATGACAAGGGAAAAAGACGGAAAAGTTGGTTTCACTGAATCTGTCCATGCTATAATATCATTATTAACCTTTTATTCAAGCTTAGATGTAGACTCAATATTCCTAAAGCTATGAGGGCAGTCTTCAAAAGCCTAACTATTTAGCACTGGGACAAAAACAAAAACAACCTGACCCCCCGTCTAATTTTAGATGAGCAATCCAGTAAAAGAGCAAGCATACGTTCAAGTGACAACTTTTACTGGGTCCTATCCTGGAGACAGTTAAATCTAGGGTGAACTACAAAAAGAGGTACAGAAAAATCTTAGGCCACTAGGAGAGGAGACAGTAAAGGGGAAATACCATTCACTGTTAATAAATGCACATACAGAATCCAAATATTATTTACAAAATGTTGGCTTTCAATGTAAGATGTTACCACTCCATAAAAACACATTGGGAGTCACTACTGCCAGGGTTCAAAAGTAATCCTTTCAATGCACAGCATGTGAAGAATTGTAAGGAAGCACCTGAAACACTATATACAATTGTGGCTGCCCCATCTCAGAATGGACACAAGAACTGGAAAAGATAAACAGAATCCTGGCAATGAAAAGAAAACCCTGCATATCAGAACCAGTCTTTCTGAACAATCTAAACAGGAATGCCTTGCAAACAGCAGAGGGAGCACACACTATTTATATACCCATGTTGATCCTACGCATTCTGCTGTTGCTCAAACAGGAGGGAAATGCAATGCTCATTTCATTAAAGGCACAGAAGAATCAACGTTTCAGTAAAGGGAAAATGTTTAACATCTTTGGCCTTTAATTTATTTGGGGCACCACAAAAATATTTTGGATTTATATACATTATAAGTGGGACATGAAACAAAACATTGCAGTGTGGAGTGCTCTTGTTCAGAGTTCCAGCCAGCTAGCCATGCCCTTTGTTAAGATACTCCCCTCCAACTGCCCCCACCCCTGGTTTTCTTCCCCCTCCCTCAACAGACACAGCGATATATAAAGAAATGCACTTCCTTTAAAATACCTGACCCTTTCCTGGTCTTTACATCTGTGTATTGTGAAGAAAAATACAGCTATTTATATGTAAGTAGCAACCCTGGCTTATTGTTTACAAGGAGCATGCTTATAAATGCTGCCTGATCGCTCCCACTCCCTTTGGTCTATTATTTGTTTGGTGTGACATGCAAAACCCAACAAGCCCGAGAAAGAACCCAACAACAAACCATAGGTTAATTCTCTGGCTTGTTGGGGGAGAAGTGAGCTGCAGGTCTGGGTTCGCACGCCATGATAAACAAACCACAGACCAAAGATCTATGGTTTGTTTAGCCACTCCTGCTTGCAGCAGGAACAAGCAGGCAGCATGCATGAACATGCTTATCATGACCTGTGAACTGGGTCAGAGTGCGTGTGCGTGCATATTGTAAACTGGTATTTATACTTGTGTATAGAACAACAAGTGGGAAAACGTTCTAAGAATTAGCATGTAAGCTTTAAAATATGCCTGTTATCATTGGAACTGTGAGCTCACTGCACTCACACAAAGTCTTCACTGATCTTTCTCATTCCATAGATAATTACGGAGAACCTGTGTGCCCATGGGCCTTAGGATTATAAGTGTATTTTTGATATATGAAATATAAGGAACTGAAAAATTACAGTGTGCCTAGAATGATCTCTCCTGGACCTGTATATTACAATCTCCTTTCTTCAAATATTGCCATTGAAGGGATGCAAGTTATCAGAAGTTATCTTTTGTGTATTGGTAGTAATCCTACTAGTTAGATAGATCCTTAGCTAATTCAAGTTCTCACACGCCACCCCTTGCCAAAATAAAATGGATTTTCCAAAACGATTGTGATATCTAAAATTTCAACTGTTTGGGCATATCACAGCTGGTGTGGCTTAATAAAGTGCACTAAGCAAAGCACATTAAGGCAGAAAAAGTCTTTTATTGCACAGTGAAGTATACACTGTGGGCGGATAAATAACCATAAAGCAGCAGGAAGCTTGATCACAACTACCTCAACTATTGTTGAGTAGTTGGACTAAATTTATATTCTAGCCAGCACAGTGCTATTCCATGAGATTGATTTTCCTGAATGACCTTTTGGCCTGACACAAAACCAGCAAGCCCTCTCTGCAGATCACTGAAGCTCAATGCTGCTTTTCCTTAGAAAAATGAAGGCAGGCAGGCATAGTATTTCACTTAATTCAATTCATCAAACAAAACAGAGGAAAGGTGGGAAAAGGCAAGCATGTAGTCTCTACCAGGATCACTAGATTAAAGCTTTTAAGCTCTAAATGTAACTGCAGTGGGAGGGGGGAAGTTATTCCCACATATTTCAAGATTGTGGCTCCTTCTGAATGTTAAACATTGTGCCAAACTCTGATGAGTAAATCTGGAAAGGTACACAACCTGTCACCTCCCATTAGAGAAAATGTATAGTACATCCAGTGCATTCCACAGAGTAGTAAGAAGGGGGGAAAGTCCATCTGAGGAGGAGAGGGAGCATTATACAGCATGGAAGGGTAGAAGGCAAATTTGGATCAAGTGGTAGATCAATGGGTGATCTGTAATAGATCCACAACGGTTCCTGACTCCCAATTGTTAACACTAGCAACAACAAAATGGCTTGGTTTGCACATAGCAACTCAGAGTATGGGCTGAGTATGGGATGTCGTTGAATCATGGGTTGTTAAGTGTGAATCCTGCACTAAAAACATGATGCCTTTGAGCAGTTTCTGAGCATAGGGGTATGTTTTGTGTATCAGAACAAATCCATTCCTGGTTACCCCAAGTTTTCTTCATTTCAGTAGTCTAATTTAGGATGGGGGGAGAGAGTCATTGACTTGGTTCACATGTGACGATAACCCATACTCAACCCACACTCTGGGCTGTCGTTGAATTGTCGGTTGTCATTATGTGTGAACCCTGCACTATGGTTTAACTATGGGCTGTTGACCACAAACAACCCAGGAAGAGAAGCCATAGTTTGCTGTTGGGTTGTGAACTCTGGGTTGCTCATTGTTAACAACTCATAGCTAAACCATAGTGCAGGGTTCGCAGAAAATAACAAACCACAATTCAACAACAACCCATGATTCAACAACAACCCATACTCAACCCGTACTCTGGGCTGTTGTTACATGCGAACCGGATCAGTGACTCCTTCTTCCCATCCTAAATTAAACTATGGAAATGAAGAAAGCTTGGGGTAACCAGGAATGGATTTGTGTGCTCAGCTAAGTTCTTTAATTGTTAAGTGTTCAGTTGGCTATGTTCTAAGTGTATGCCTTTTGTACTTGGCTCCAGCTGATGGATCTCAGGATTCTAGTAAGACACAAAGTTGATCCCACAAGCCTGAAGTCTGTCCTGCCCCAGATATACAGTGTCACTGGCTGTCTAGGAAAGCGACAATGACAAAGTTTGGGAAATCACATTTTGGGCCAGTTCGCACAATCAAACAAGCCACCGTGACTTTAATAAGCCACGGCGACTTTTTAAAATCAGCAGTGCATCCCAGGCGCCATTAGCCTATTTACCTGCCCAGATGCAGCTTGTTGTGTCATATGACCCTGGGTGGCATGGCTTGTTTGAGGGGAAAACATCCCTCAAATAACCCAACAACAGGCCATGGGTTATTTGAGGGTTGTATCCCCCAAAAACAAGCCATGTCACCTGAGTTTGGATGACACAACAAGCCATGTCTGGGCTGGTAATCAGGGTAACAGTGCCTGGCCTAGTTACCCACCCAGACATGGCTTGTTGTGTCATCAAAACACGTGGCCTGTTTTGATGGTGTGAACTGGGTCTTTAAGTATTATTTCTATGGCATCCATGCACGTGGCACTTCACAGAGTAACAAACAAAACCGACTAAGATAGGCCCTTGCCCAGAGGAGCTTACAATCTAAATTATGCATTCATACCATAGAACTGAGATCATACTGATATTATGATTGTAAGCTGCTTGGGGCAGGGTTCTGTCCCACGTATGTTACTCTGTAAGAAGCTATGTACATTGATGGAGTTCTAGAAATGAATAATACCACAAATTGCAATGAGATCCCGACAAAAGAAAAACTGTTAAACATTCTATGTTCTCTGCAAAGACTACGGGGAAATACAAATGGCACTGAGCTCAATGGACTTTCCATGCGTTCAACAAAAGTAGAACTTAATTTTATTTGTTTTTCTATTCTTCCAAAATACCACTCCCAAGGTAAATATTTTTCATCAGAAGTTATTCAGGACTGTGAATGACTGGGTTTGGATGTCACGATAACCCATGATGGGTTAAATAACCCACCATGGCTTATTTAACCCATTGTTGGTTATCATGTTGTCTGTTGGGAATTTTTAAATCAATGATGGCTTATTTGGCCAAAATAAGCCACTCTGATAACCCACTCTGGGTTATCGTGTCATCTGGTGCTCAGCGTGGCTTATTACGATCGCCTACAGAGTTGCCTAGCAAGAGCAGTCAAAACTGTTGTGGCCGCTGTGTAGCTCTCTAGCCTGTAGAGCTCTTTCTCCAAGATCTGACAAGCAGCCTGTCAGGAGCGCCCCAGCTGCCTCTTGCAGTCCCCTCCAATAGCCAACTCAGGACACAGACGACGAGGATTCTTTCCAAGGCTTTATTCCATTATGACTCTTTCAGATACTAATCACTAGCGCCTAAGCAAGGAACAGCACTGGGGAAAGATAGCAGAGTAGCCTAAGCTCCAGGTAAGGCAGTTGGTCCCCGTTTGAAGGGGAACCACGGGAAGACCCTGAACTTATGGGCCTCTTTCCCTTGGGTCCTCGGGACACGACCGTTGTTTGAGCGCCAAACGAGCGGAACGCCTCCTTTCGGCGTCCCCCATCTGTTGTCGCTCCTTGCGTCTGCGCTGAGCGTCCAGCAAGCCCCCCTCCAGCGCTCTCTCACTGCCAGAGTCACTATCTCTCCCAGAAATGCTGGCAGGAGGAATCTCTGCCAGCTGCTGGGCTTGTGAGAGATGAGCGAGCTCCTCTCCCATGGATTGCTGTTCCTCCTCAGAATCAGAACTGCTCTGGGGCTCTATGGGCTCAGTTTCCACCCTGACACAGCCAAGGGACAACCAGAGCCAAACAAGCACAGCCTTCCCTGATACCGTGTTAAAGCAAAGTTACACAATGACAGCTTTCCTGGAGTACAATGACAGCCTCCCCTGATCACGCCATCACAAAGCTTCCCTGATCATTTTTATGAATAGGGGAAAATAAGGGAATAGGGGAAGAACTGTGCGCTTTTCCGTGAAGAAGCAAAATTGCACAATTATCCAGTACACCACCTGAAGGCTCTCCATGAGCGCACCCCAGCTGTGCAATTTCACCTCATTCCAGTAAACTGTCAGGGAGTTATAGTTCCCATCCCCCTTTTTCCTGTTTCATGCACTTTTCCATGATGAAGCAAAATTCCGCAATTATCCACTACAGCATTTGGAGGGTCCCCATGAAGGGACCCCAGCTTTGCAATTTTGCCCCATTCCAGCAAACTGCCAAGGAGTTATAGCCCCTACTCCCTTTTTCCTTTTCTGGCCAGCCTTCCCTGATCGTGCAAGCCCACAGCTGCAAAGTTAGGCAATCACAGACCTCCCTGATCACTACTGTGAAAATGCGCTAATGCGGATTTATACATTTATGTAAAAGGAAAAGGAAAAGTATTGAGGAAAAAATCCCTGTTCACAACTCTGAAAATGCGCAAATTTGGAAATGTGCAAAAATGTAAAGGAAAAATTAAAAATAAAGAGGAACAGAGACAACTGCAGAAAAGGGGAAAATGGGGGAATAAGGGAAAAACATACTCACTTTTCCATGAAAAAGCAAAACTGTGTGGCTACCCACTACAGCATTTGGGGGGTTCCCATGAGGGGTTCCCACCTGTGCAATTTCACCCCATTCCAACAAACTGCTAAGGAGTTATAGCCCTCACCTCCTTTTCTGGCCACTTCTCCCTGTAAAAGCAAAGTCAGGCAGTACCACTCTGCTGAGGTGTGGGGAAGCTGTGTTAAGTTTTGTCACATTCTTGAAAAGTTCCAAGAAACAATACTGAAATAGCCATGTTCTCCATACTGCAGGGGTGTTAATTTGCTCTATTGCTATACTGCAATTGTGCATTTAAATCCATAGGCGGTACTGTGATAGCCCTTTAAATGTACAACTGCGATATAGCGACAGAGCGCTTTAGCAATACTGAGAATAGAAGTGGCTCTTACAGCAATGTCTAGGGCATGGAGTGGGGAATGCGCAATTCTGCTTTAGCAATTTTGAGAATACTAAAGGCATCTATGCCAACAATGGCTATGGGGGAAAATGTGCAATTGAGGGCTTTGCAGGTGCCTCCTGACTAGGGGAGGCTGATTGTGAAGTTTGGTCCCAATCCTGCAAACTTCCAAGGATTTGTGCAACCCCCTTTTTGGTGCACACTAGGATTTCGCTCCTTGTAGTCCCTGCTGTAATGTAATGAATGGGTGAAACAGCGCCACTGCTCGGGCAGGACGGCTGCAGCAGGAGAGGAGATGGGGGATGGGTCAGAGTAGGCAAAGTAGCTAAATATACTATGAACAGTAGCTTATTAGCCTAGTCGTGTGCTGGGGCATCATGGACTATTTCAAAAATAAGTTAATGTGAGAAGCTTATTAAGCTACCATGGCTTAAAGTGATGTTGGAACGCGGCCAATGTCTTAACTGCCTTTCTTCAGTAAAATGTTTTGGTTGCAATCTTATACCCTCTACCTGCGAATGAGCCCTATTAAGTTCAATGGGGCTTACTTCTGTTTGGACATATATAGGATCACACTGATCAGAACAGTGACCTAATTCTGCCTTTTACTCTGGCTGTGGATGCCACAGTATAGTCTCACACAGAGTTCCTCTCACCTGCAAGGGCCGCTCCCTCCAATGAAATCTTTGCTGACTTATTTTTAAATTGATGTACTGCCTAAAACAAGAGTTTTAAGATGGCTTATTACACAAACACACATACAATAAAGCAAATGCAATAAATACAAATCATTTCAGATGATAACAATTTAAAACATGTTAAACACTCAATCAAAAATATCTTGCAGGGTTTCCAAAGAACACCCACACTGTAGGGATTAGGCGGGTATCGGTAGTTGGTCCCAAACAGTCAGGGCCAGATGATAAAAGGCCTTGCTCCACACTCTGACCCATGACTGGGACCTGGAGCAGAGCATCACATACTCATATGAAGATAGGCATTCTGACAGGATAGCTTGCCCTGCCTGCCCAAGAGATCTATATGCACAGAGAAACATACATAGGGCTTCCATAACATGCTTTACAATTTTCTTAGCAATAATAACTACTAAACACTAGACCTCTCAAATATCTCCCTCATCCAGTGAAATTTATTAGCAGTAGCTTCAGGATAAGCAATGGGAAGTATATAGTCGAACAACACATATTTAACTTAAGGAACTCTCGGCTACAATATGGGGTGATGGCTGCTAGCTTAGATTACTTTAAACAAATGTTAGAACAGCCTTCCCTAACCAGGTGCCCTAGGATGTATGGGACTTCAACTCCCATCAGCTCCAGCCAGCATAGCCAATGATCAGGAATGCTGGGAGTTGTCATGCAAAACAACTGGAGACATCTGGTTGGGGAAGGCTGGGTTAGATACATTCATGGAGAATAGAACTATCAAAAGCTGTTAGTCATGACAACTAAAAATGGAACCTCCACGTTCAGAGGCAAACTCTTAGGATTACCAGATGTCTTGGGACAAACATCAGGGGATGGCTATCACCATCATGCCTTGTTTGAAAGTTTTCCAACGTCATCTGATTGGCCATTGTTGGAGACAGAATGCTGAACTGGTCAGACTATTAGGCCATTCCTATGTTCTAGTGTCTGTGTAGAAAATACTTTTTTTCTTGAAGAAACCTTCAGTTAAACACTGGAACAGTGACATCAGAAGCAGAAAATCTTTTTCAAAGTACCTTCTCTTACAAGATGGTACAAGTATTTATTTTGGACAGTTTGCACATTCAATGCCACGAATGAAAACATTTAGTCATATGAGGCCCGTGTGTAATATTTAACTGGCAACATGCCATATACACCCACATACAGGAAAACTGTTTTTCTGCTTAACCAGTCTCTCCTTCCTGAGACTGCAGGAGAAAATGTGGCTAAGTATGCAGGAGTTGGTGTTATTTTACATCCAACTATACCTAGCAGGATATGCAATTCAGCTTTCTTTCAAAACACAGTATGACATTTAGCTATATTTTTCTATTTTGTTGGAAGTTGAAGAAAAAATGCAGCAAGGGGTCCTGCTGGAAAAGATTAAAGTACCTTTGGGAAGAATAAAAGATCAGCTACAGAAATTGGAGAACCAAAGGCACCTGGGCCAACTGGGATCTCTCAGAATAACCTCTTCTGCTGGTTCCGTCAACCTCCTAAAGGCCCAAACAAAGAAAATTGGGGGAGGGGGATAGAGAGAAAGCCAAGAGACCAGGAATCTGCACTTCCTATTTAGGGCCTCACACCAGATGTTTGCAACTAACTATTTAATCGTAGAGCAAAAAGGTTCACAACTAGAATCCACTTGTTACTTCACCAGTTTATAACCAGGTGATTGGCCCATCTCCTATTATCTGAGCTACTATCATGGTTATCAGGATGCAATTCCCTGATGAAGCCATCCAAATGGGGATCCAAGTGCACTCCCTATTCCTGAAGGTGTGCCATTAAGGAAAATAAGAATAGCTGAAGTGAAACTGAGCAACACCCACCCGCCCCTGTATTGGAATCACTGTTTGTTCTACCTGTAGCAAGGAAACGGTACACTGCTCCTGATTTATTTTGTATTGGGGGGGGGGGAGATCTTGCACTGACCACCCATTGATCAACTAAGATGACTCATGGAGGCCTTGGTGCAGACTCCTGTGGAAGGTGCACAGAATCAGCCTGAATGCCTTCAGGAACTTGTTAACCCACTCCAGTTTAAGAATGGTGCCCCCACCCCCAATTGCTTTGGAATGACAAAGCAAAAAAGAAAAGTTCCCAAACTGAAAATCCAAATCTCCAACAGGTGCTGCATGCCTCTGACAGCCATTATGGCACTTCTCCAAATTACGCTCAATGGACGAAAGGAAAAGAACAATGCTTTTAGTGTGTTAGACAACACCAGTACGTACTCCTCCATCACAGGATCCAGGACCCACTTGCCCAACACAATTGTCCCCTAAGTCTGTTTTAAGGCCTGCAAACTCTCCAGCATTTTTTTGAATGGGAGGCAACACCAGGATGAATGTGTCAGGAATGATTCTGAGTGTGTGGAGATAGTTAGCAGCAGCTCAGACTCAGAATGGGAACAGCCAGATCTGGGGGAGGTTTCCTCCCTAGTGAGCTCAGATATGAATAGGCGTTCTTCTCAGGAACTTGGTTCACAGATGGCTCGACCTGAAGCCCCCCGCCTTCCTCCCCTGTGAGAACCCACGTCTCGGAGGAGGAGAGTGCAGGGTGTGACCTGAAGGATGCTAGAGTCCAGAGCAGAGCGAAGTGGGAAATGTTAGACGTGGAGCTCAGACGTTCCACCCAATTGGCTATGAGTAATAGCCTATGTAGGAGAGCACAACTGTAAGGGAGGGGCATCCCGCCTAAGTTATTCTGGCTGGCAAGTTCTTGTTCAAACTGCCGGCAATGGCTCGACCTGAAGCCCCCCGCCTTCCTCCCCTGTGAGAACCCACGTCTCGGAGGAGGAGAGTGCAGGGTGTGACCTGAAGGATGCTAGAGTCCAGAGCAGAGCGAAGTGGGAAATGTTAGACGTGGAGCTCAGACGTTCCACCCAATTGGCTATGAGTAATAGCCTATGTAGGAGAGCACAACTGTAAGGGAGGGGCATCCCGCCTAAGTTATTCTGGCTGGCAAGTTCTTGTTCAAACTGCCGGCAATGTCTCTGATTCCCACTTAGCTCCTCTATTGATATTAGTAATTGTGTGGAGTAGCTGTTTTCCTTTGTAGCCTGAGAGTCTCTGAGGATTTGCATTTGTAAAGAACCTGGTAGCTAACTAATAAAGTAGTGAGCTTGAAGCCTGGTGCCTTGCAGTGTGTGATTGCGAATGGAGAGGACCAAGGAACTTGACAGAATGGGACTTCTTGATAGAACACTGCTGGCTACCTCTCATCTTGGTCCTGATCTCACTCTGAAACACTGATTTGAAGGCAGGCTGTGTATATTCCAAGATTCTGTGCAAGTGCAGAAGAAACACAGAATCCAGCACTAGGCATAGAATTAAGCTTCCCAAGAATATCAGTGTTCACACTTCAGGAAAACCTACATTTCTAGCCCTTATGGCTGCAAATATATGCTTGAAAATGCCTGGTGAGACCTGCTGACACTTCAGAAACCAAACATATGGCAGAATAAAATTTCCAGTGGGCAGGGCTTCAGTGCCTTGTATGGATCCTCTTTTTGTTATTGTCTATGGGGATCCCCTGATCCTAGCAAAGAAGTTTTGCTTAGAGAAGATGCTGCAAGCTACATTTCATAGAATCATAGAGTAGTAGGGTTGGAAGGGGTCTACAAGGCCATCGAGTCCAACCCCTGCTCAATGCAGGAATCCAAGTCAGAGCATCCCTGACAGATGGCTGTCCAGCCTCGTCTTGAACGCCTCCAGTGTGGGAGAGCCCACTACCACCCTAGGTAATTGGTTCCATTGTCATATTGCTCTAACAGTCAGGAAGCCTTTCCTGATGTTCAGTCGGAATCTGGCTTCCTGTAACTTGAGCCCATTATTCCGTGTCCTGCACTCTGGGATGATCAAGAAGAGATGCTGGCCTTCCTCTCTGTGACAACCTCTCAAGTACTTGAAGAGCGCTAGTATATCTCCCCTCAGTCTTCTCTTCTCAAGGCTAAACATGCCCAGTTCTTTCAGTCTCTCTTCATAGGGCTTTGTTTCCAGTCCCCTGATCATCTTTGTTGCCCTCCTCTGAACCCTCTCCAGTTTGTCTGCATCCTTCTTAAAGTGTGGTGCCCAGAACCAGACACAGTACTCCAGATGAGGCCTAACCAGTGCTGAGTAGAGGGGAATTAGTACTTCCCGGGATTTGGAAGCTATGTTCTATTAATACAGCCCAAAAGAGCATTTGCCTTTTTTGCAGCTACATCACATTGTTGGCTCATATTCAGCTTGACTTGGTACTGGTGCCCACTCCTCAGATATGAAGCCACATGTTGTGCCTGATGACCACAATGGAAGCCAATGATTTGCCCTTCATTTGCATTGCTTAAAGGGAGCTATCACCACAGTTGTCTGGGAAATCTTAAGGTCTTTCCTGGGGGGCTCAGGAAAATTCAAGTGTACTACCAGAACAGTGGTTTAAAGATGAACAGCAAAACAGTTGAAAGGCACTGAAGACCAAGGCAGAACACCATATGGAATGTAGATTCTATCCTGTGTTTCTCAGTCTCTTCTCAAGTAGCAAGAAACTAGAAATTAAGACAGCCACCAATGCTTCCACCATCAAGATCTGGTTCATTCACTTCCTCTGCTAGCATTTAGACCTTCCAGAAGTCTTGGATGGGGCATTTTGATGGGGTGTTGCACCTACCCACCCTTTTGTGACAGAAAAATGTATGGCTTACATCTGAGATGGCTGTGACAATACCCACTGTATTTGTTGGCTTCTCTCTAGATTCTAGATCCATCTCCAGGTGAACAGTTTGTTCAGCTTTGGCTAAGAGGTTAGAGAAACCAACCTAAGAAATAAGTCTATCATGGATGTCTAACTGGATACTTGTCCAATCATTCCTCAAAATGGCTGGCAAATTGCAGCATGTGTCAGGGTTCTGGCTGCTGCCTCCACTGAGGCTGCCTCAGGTAGAACAGCAGTACTGCAGTGGAAAGAATCCCAGTTTGTTTTGTAGTGCAGCTGCTCACTTGCTCACTCCCTGCTTGACTCTTTCTGGCCTAGTGTAAGTAAGGTGTAGAAAGGAGGAAGATAGGCTAGCTACTTCTTCAGAGTCTTAGAGCACTCCTCTGGTTTCCTGCTACAAATAGTTAGACTTGGGAATCTCGGGAGGTGACTTTGACCTCGAAGTCCCCAAAGCAAGACTTTCCTAAGCAGAATATTGCCCTGCCTGTGAGGAGAATATTCAGTTAAATGCAATTATTAAACAGGAGTATATCCTTAAATTGTGCATTGGACAGAAATCAATTCATGTTTGAAACAGAGTAAGGCACTATTCAGACATCATGGGGCTGATTGTCAAATTATTGTGTGATGATCAGGATTCCCCCCCCCCTCCCCGGCTCATGCGCTCCTTCTCCCTCCCTTCCATGCTTTAAGATAGCCATAATTTGCCCTGATGTCCAAATAAGGCAAACTATGCCTGATTTGGAGGCTAGCTATAGTTTACCTCTAAACTAGGGATTGAAAGCATAGTTTGAAGCAATTTCATTCCCTGGCTTAAAGACAAACTATAGTTACTAGTAACCATAGTTTACTTAATTCACATGTCGTGGCATACCATGGTTATCTCAAACCAGAAACAAAAGGAGGGAAGGAGAGAAACCTGCTCAGGAGGTCCGGATTAAGCCTATGCCTGTGAACTCAGTTAAAACAATGCCATAACTGTCCAGAGATTATTTACACACACCTAAAATGTGTATAATCCCCTGAAAACCTACAAGCACCATGAAACATTTCCCTGTCTCACAAATAAGTCTATATTCCAAATTGCAATGACAATTTCATATAAATGCAAGAACTGAATATTTTATAGCATATCAAATATTACATTACCTTTGGTTTTTTGTTCAGCAGCCTGAAAAACAAAAACAAAAAAGGAGTCAGTAGCAAGATTTTTACTGAGGACAATCATGAAAAGAAACTTGCAGCCCTAACGATCAACCACACCATACATAAAATATGACCACCACAGAAATATGGCCTGTGCAACCATTTAAACTATCTTGAGTGCCTAGTGCCATTTTGCAGGAAGGGGGAGGACAGGGTTGTTGTTGTTTTCCATAGCTTTTCACTGACAGAAGAACACTTGAAGCATTTTCTGGTGCTTATTTTGTTTCTTCTGGGTATAAGTGATGTGCACTTAAGCATGGTTTATTGATATAAGTCAGCTTCATAACACAGTGGTCGAAGGTGGCTTGTTTCAAACAAACCATACTTAAGTTTAACTAGTTTGTAGGCTGGGGTGGGGCTTTAGGTTCATTATCATCAAACTAAACCAGGGGTGGGCATCCATTTTGCCCCCGAAAACCACATGTAGCATGGGCAGCAGGTCAAGGGCAGCATAGCAGCAGTGAGGGTGGCCAGAGCCAGCAGTACGCAGGGCCTGGGAACCTAATTTAAAACAAACTTTGTGCAAACCAGCCCATTACTTCTTTCTTTACTCTCCCACTTATTAAATTCCGAATCTTCCTATCCAGCAGACTGACCTTTCAACAGGAAAAAAACAAAACTTTAATCCTCTGTGATCCTCATGGCCCTGTAGACCCAGGTCAGACTTAACGCTAAACAACAGTTTAGCACTAACTGAACAATCCTCAGGGTTGCAAGCTCGCTTTCCTTCCTCTGCCAAGGATGAGGTTGGAAGCATCCATGTCCTGATTTAAACTAAACATGATTTGCTATTATGCCCCAAAAGGACATAATAGTTTAAACCAGTGGTAGGCAACCTGGTGTCCTCCACATCTCCCATAATCCTTGACCGATGACCATGCTGGCTGGGGCTTATGGGATTTTTAGTCCAAACACCTGGAGGGTACCAGATTACCTACTCCTAGTTTAAACTATTGTTTATTAAAACAAGGTAGGATCAAAGCATTATTTATTATCCTAGAACATTATTTGTTATCGCTTCAACAAACCATAGTTTAAACTAACCAGGGTCCCCAATTCAGATATAATAAGAAATTCCAGGGAACACATGCTTTTTATCTCCTCTTTACAGCTGCACCAAAGGAGGAGAGGTGAGTGTGTGAGCCCACTCACTGCTGTTTGTTCATCAGATGTTAAGCCATGGTTTAGCATTACTGCTGAAATGGGTCCTCAACTTTAAACCATAGCTATATACAAAATTCAGAATGCCCATTAACCAAACCCTTTCCCAAGTTTCTAGTAATGATCCTTCCTCACCATGGTACATCCTCACCATGCAGGCAGATGTTGACAACATTACCAGGAGTATAGTGGGAGCAACCACAAGATGACAGCAACCATACTACTCCATGTAACGTATGAAGCAGGGCTATTACCTCTATACATCACTTTTTTTTTAAATTAACTCCTGTTGATGTGAACCAACAACACTTCCCAATAAGATAGCATAATCATGTTAGTCTTTGGTTTACAAATTCAAGGGTTAAATGTAGCACTTAAGTAGACCCGGTTTACATGACACAACAATTCACTGTGGCTTAATTTACCCACAGGGGCTGTCATGTTGTGCTGGGTGCCTGTGTGCACCCAGGCTGCAGGGTTGTTTCAGGGTTAGACAACCCTCAAATAATCAATGGCTTGTTCGGGGGTTATCTTAGGGTTGTCTGACCCTCGAACAACCCTGCTGCCTGGGTTTGCACAACAAGCCATGGCGAGCTGGGTGCCTGCAGGCGTCATGCAAAAATGGTGCACACGGGTGCCCAGTATGATGTAACAAGACCACATAGGTAAATTAATCCCCCCACTCCTGAAATCAATGAGTATTTCCAGAAAAAGATAGTACTTATTATTGTGTCACTGATCAAATCAATCTGTTGTTGGAAAAGTAGTCATATGCAGAGATCTGGCAGATGTTCCTGAAATTTCCACCCAAAATTATTATTTTCTGCCATCAAATCAGAGCAGAACCTTTTTTTTGAATATTATAGGCATGGAAAAGTATGTAAGCTAAGGTTCTAGGATGGGAGAGAGCTTTTCTATCTGTATGTATACACGTCTGCATTCGCTATACTTTCCTGTACAAATTGCACTGGATCAAAAGGAGGATTTGCTATTAAATAAAATCCACTGTGCACAGGATTTTGGGAATATTACAAGCATAGGTCAGGCCCTTCTTGTGTTGCCCAAATATTGCCTCCACCTGGGGTTACTCTAGATGGTAAGGTTTAGTTGCAATTCACAAACACTATGGGCAGTTTCCAACACTGCCAGTCCGCTCACACTTCAGATGTACCACTAGCATTACTGACCTCTAGTGGGATGGTGATTTCCCCCTCAAAACCAGTTGCGCCAGCTTACACTATTTGCACACTACTAGAGATTGTTTATGCTAGCAGTATATCAACAGTGCAAGTAGACCGGTAGTGTTGGATATGGCCCTTAAATCAGACTATAGTAAAAGCATTTTGTTAGGCCAGGAAGTCTGCAGATCATACAGTATGCCTCTTAGAAGAAATGTGAACAAAACCAAATGTATGCATAATGTTATGTAACTTTTTCAAACACTGGTCACAGTCTATGGGGCTATCACAATAGCAAACAAAAATAATTCCTCCAAGTCACACTAATACACCTCCCAGAGAACTTCAGTTATTTGGTGGTTTAAAAGTAGAGTAAAAATAATGACATCACCCCAAAATATTATAGTTACATCATTAAAGTGAGACATTTGAACAAACCTTTTTCTGAGCACCTTCCTTCTTTTTCTTTTCTTCCTGCTTTTTCTTTTTCTTTTCTTCCATCAAATGTTCCTCTTCTTGTGTTTGTTCTTTCTCCCTGTTTAAAAACGGAGAATGGGAACCATTTTAGAGAGTTGTTTTAGAGATGCCCAAATTATACACAAAGCTTCTAGTATTTAAAAATATCTTACATATAAACAAGCATTTAAAAAGCTAACAACCCACGACTCTTTACTACTGCAATCAATAGCATTTAGCTAGAACTGGTATTAATTTATAACCCAGAGAAAAGCAATCAAAACATCTATACCTGCAGCTTATTAACTGAGCACTTTAGAAACATTACAAAACAAAGCCCAAACACACCAAAAGACCTCTACAAACAAAATGTTTAAAGATTTATAACCAACCTGAAACTCTAAAAAAATTAGAATTTCACATACTTGTAAGAAAACTGAAACAACCCCCACCTCCTCCTCATAAACCTATCCCTAAGAAATATCAGGGGAAAGGGGGTAGGGGTGGGAGTTAATAGCAGGGACATTAGCAAAAACAAACAAACCCCCCTTAGCTAAGACCTAGTGACTACAACTCCAATGTGTTGGAGCTGCAAATTCCACTTAAATGAAAAACCACTAATACTTCATTATAATTACAATACGTAACTGATGGCCAAAAAATGATGGTGGGGAAGGGATGGATTGGAAAATATCTCTTGAAGAATAATAAATACACATTCTTCTATACTTTATTTTACATTTTAAAAGTCCTGTTAAGGCCCATTTTTATTCTGCATTTGAACTCAAAATATTAAAGCATTTTTGTTTCAGAGTAAATAAATTAGCATTATATACAAAAAAGGCCAAGTTACAACCTAATTATGGGTTATATCCAATAGTGTCCATCTACCAGCGGAATAGTATCTACTGCTCCCCCGTCCCCTGAGAGATTCCCCTTCCCCTGAGAGATGGTTGGGGGGGGGGGGCTCCTCCAGAGCAGAATTTAAGAGGCTACAGAAGAAGGTGAGGGCGGGGAAGTCTCATTAAGTGAGCTGAAGTCTGCTCGCATAATGTCGGATGTAGCCTTGAAAGAAAATATAAGGCCTATATTTTCTGACAGGATTCAGAAATTATACGCACAGGCAACCTAATCCACAACCTACAACTCAGTTAATTTAAATTTTCACTTAACTGCCCTGTAGATCAAGCTAAAAGTGTTAAGAATGCTAAAAACTCACAGATTTTCTACAGTAAACTATTATGCTGCTTTTCAATAGGCACAGTTACAGCTCATTTCCCAGCACTTTTCCAGCTGGTAACAATAGCAATCTCTCTCATGGGCACTGTGCTACAGGTTGTAAATTGGCAAATTTGAGAAAATAGGCAAGAAGTCTGTCAGTCTTCTGTCACTGTCACCTAGTGTCAGATATCCAGGGTACAAAATCCTGACCTGTTGTGATAGCAGATGAAACTTTTGACCCTGCACCACAGCTCTGTGCAAGCAAGATCAATGAACTGTGAATTATGTTGTTACACAGCCAGCAGCTATAAACTCTGCTAAAAATAAGCCTTTCTTAAAAGCAGAAATTTGTTCAAGACGCAATTATCTGTCTATTTTCAAGTATAACCCCAGTATGAAGCTTTTGAAAGGGAGCATTTTGACAGTATACAGGGAGTACTGAACAGTGTAAATTTCAAAGAGAAATTGGGAAAGAGGTATATTAGCTGACTGTGGCCCGATTTAAAATGAATCATCAAGAAAAAAGAACTTGACAAAGAATACATAGCTGGGAATTTTAAGTGGCCCAACTTAGTCCATAACTTAATGGGGATTGTGGGAGCACCCACCTTCCCTTTATAAGGAGTAAAAAAGAACGGTAAAATATTGTTTTCTTTACTGCCTTTGACACTTGTAGTCAAGGGGTTTGGGAACTACAACTCCCAGAGTACCTTGTGAACCTACCATTTTGTCTTTTGCTTCGTGGTAATATTTGAACTCATGCTGTGCATGTGCCACAGTAGCAGCATACTATAGTGCAGCAAGGGGTAGCATAGAGGTAGAGGCTGAAGTACTAGGGCAACCTACAATGCAGGAGGGGTTGCTGATTGCTATGGAAGGAAAAGAGCTCATGTTTGTGTATGTGTTAAAAACATGAGCTTGATACAGCTAAAGCACTGAGCTTGGAAACAGTGAGAGATTCTTGCAGAGTTCAGACTTGAATGTATCTTGGAAAGAAAAGGCATAAAAGATCATGTGGGATCATTCAGTGTTGCCAACTCTAAATTTTAGCTAAATAGAAAAAAATTATTTTTCATTAAATAGAACTTTTCCTACTGAACTATAACTATGAATATTAACTTACTTTTTCTTCTAAAATGATGCTTTATTTCTAACCATAAATCACTGAATGATAAAGCAGACATAAGGGGAAATTAAGGCAGACCATCCTAACATGGTCTGAAAGTATTTCATGTAAGTAGAGGAAAGTGGGTAGCAGTGTGTGTGTGTGTGTGTGTGTGTGTGCGCGCGCGCATGCACGCAGGGGGGGTTGATAAGATGTGGGATAATTAAATGAGCTGTCTAAAGTATGCTGTAGTATAGCATGGGACTCGTCGATGTGGGCCAAAAAAGCCAGCAAGGAATTCTGTGGTTTTAAATGCAATTTGAATACTAGATAAGAACGAACTGTAAATACCCTACCACCTCACCATAGAGGAGAGGCAAAATCCCTCAGACCCTCCACATTAGTGCCACATCGCAAATGTCTTATGTAACTTTTGCAGGCAGTCTCTACTGCAGAGAATACTCCTTGTGCATGTGTGCATGTGTGCACGTGCACCCCCCCCCCCCAGTGGGCATGCCCATTGCCAGTATAAAATTCTGTGTGAAATTTGCATCAACAATGACTACGGAAGATTATGTAACCTGAATCATTCTTCTATTTTTATTCCATATTGGCAGCCATGCAATATGGTCCAGAGCCTTCATGTGGCCCAAGGGGGATCTTGGACAATCCTAAGACTTTACTTAGAGATGTTTACACTATAATGTACTATACATCGTTACTTCATAGGTTTCATACACAGCAATAGGATATCAAACACGAAAAACACCAATTGCCCAGATTTAGGTGAAACTGTTTTCTTCTCCCACTGTGATGGCTGGAGGCTCACCCATCTGCCAGTATTATGGCGGTTTTGGAGATGGAGGTTTTGTTTGTTTCATCTCACACAAATTACAAAATTCACCTTTGCCCTGTACTAAAGCATCCTAACTCTGTCAACTCATGATGAAAGGCTACACTAGAAATAAGCAAAATAATCATAATCACAAAGGGAAAGATGGAATATAGGCTTGTCTGTGGAATATATGCAACACTTGAGCCTAATAATTAATGGAAGTGGCAACAGACAGCACATGGATATGTGTATTTCAGCAATGCTGGGCACATCATAGGGTAAATCAGGGATAATCACCACACCATGTCTTTGAATTTAAAGTTTCAGTGGAAATATGTACACTTCAAGAAATGACGCATGCAAACACAACTTCTGGTACACGTAGCATTCCTGAGAGATTTTCATTGCACATTAGCTAACAGCAAATCAAGTAGTCCTATACTTGTCAGAAGCAAGCCCCATTGGCTTAATCCCAGGTAAATGGGCATACAATTACAGTTGAAGTAATCCACAACTCTATGTATTTATTTAAAATATATTTCATCTTTCAGGGCGCACTGCCCTCGCAAGGCTGCTTACAATATTATTTATTTACTTATTTATTGCATTTATATCCTGCCTTTTTTCCTCTTGCAAGGAACCCAATATTACAAAAACATGAACATACAATTACATACAATCACAGTTGTTGCTCACTGTAAACTTCCTAGTGGAGACTTAAAATGTGACCATTTTGTTTTTGATTATAGAGAAATGCAGTGCTACCTAAAACCTTAGAAACAAGATAATAAAATTGGAACTGTTCCAATTTAAGAGAAAAGTCAGACATTCCTTTTTCAGTGTGGCAGCTGCTGAACGTTTCAGTTGTATGATCAGACTTCCATACAGCTGTGAAAATGATTTAAATCCTATTCCTGTGTAGGTTGACCAGATTACATAAGAGGTACCTTTATCAGAATCTCACCCTACTGAGTCCAAGTGGTGTTGACATGGATACTTCCTCTGTAAAACAGCAGAATCCCTGCAAGAAGAGCATTTACATGTTCTTACAACCACAGAACATGGCCCAGTTCATAATGACTGGGTTCACACAACACGATAACCCACACTCAAGGGTTGAGTGCGAGCTGCTGTTGATCCATAGGTCGTTGTTGAAACCCGGGTTATCATGTTGCCAACAAACCATAGTTTGTTAAACCACAAACAACCCCCAGTTCACAACCCAACAACAAACCATGGGTTGTCTTCATGGGGTGTTCGTGGTTAACAAACCATGGTTTGATAGTGCAGCTGGGTTCCAGCAACATGATAAGCCACATTTCAACAACCACCCATGGTTCAATGATAACCCACACTCAACCTATACTCAACCCTTGAGGGGGGGGGGTTATGATGTTGTGTGAACCCAGTCAATGAGTTGAGGCTCAACAGCTCAGCAGCTAAAATAGTGACTGGGTTCACACAAAACAACAACCCACCATGGGCAGCCAACCATGGTTGGCTGTTGCATCATCCAAACCTGGTGCGTTTTCGATGTGGTGGCTTATTTTTTGCAAACAAGCCACACAAAATAAATTGTGTGGATATTTGCACACCTGCAGTAACAGAGCAATTAATGCAGTTGCACAAATTTCCCCTCCATTTACTTCCCAATCATTAAATTTGCATACATTTCCCAGTCACTTCCCAGCCCTAAAATTTGTACAAATATTCCCAACAGTTTTTTTAAAACCCTTAGAGGGTGGCAGAACAGAATGAAAAAATGGGGCACCAGCACCAGCAGTACTTACACTCTGCCCCCCCCCCATGGGGCCTCATTCACTCCATCCCACGCAGTCACCTTCTCAGGTATTTTTTAGAACTGGCATGGAAACCACAGTAACTGCAAGAGTAATTGCTCTGAAAAGGGGGGCAGTTAATATCGCCCCTTTTTGGAGTAGCTGGAGAGTCAAGGAAGTGTTGAAAATGTGGAGGACACTGAGAAGTGACAGTTCAACACTTAAAAGTGAGAGGATCACAGTGGCAAGGAGGAGATATTGTCCCCGTCCCCCCCGCCACTTTGGCACACTAACTCCTTTAGCATTTTACCCCATTTTCGGTGCTTCTGAATTGCACTACTGGGTCCCTCCTTTCTCTCACTAGTATTTCTTTCTTTTCTGTTTTATGCTTCCACTGTACTAAAGGAGGTAAACTTGTGCATTTAGCGCTTGAACTTTATAGGGTTAGAGTCCTGCCACAAAAACTATACGAGGCCCCACTGTGGGCAGTGGCTAAATTAGATCCAATTGAAAAAGCCCAAACTAAATTTCTACGCAGACTCCTTTCTGTCCCAGTTTCTACCAAAGTGGTAACAATTCATGCTGAATTGGGACTGATGTCAATAAAAGTTGAAGCCCTTAAATCAGCCTTGGTTTTTTTTGGCTAAAGGTGTTATTTAAGGAGACGTCTAACTTTGTATTGACTGCAATTGAGGAAATGGGCCCTATTTCTTGGAGACAAAAGATTCTCTTCATTATTGTAAATATGGGGTTTCTATACCCCTCTTATTGACGCTGGGTTATGATAGAGCAAAGGCAGTACTACTGCAATTCCTTAAAGATATTAAGATGCAGTTCCAACTGGCCAAAATTTCAAGCTGTTTATCAAATAAGATATATGTGAATGTAGTCCCTTCTTTTCTTAAACCTCCAAATTATTTTGCTGACTTACCCTCTAGTAAGATGAGATTAGTCTTTTCCTGGGCAGGGCTAAATGTACTTCCATTGGCAGATTGTACAGGGTGCCTTCAGGGTATCCCCAAGGAAGGTAGAGTTTGCTTTTGTAACCCTTTAATTTTAGAAGATATTACCCATTTTATTTTAGAATGTGATACCTATTCTGATATTAGGAAAATATATATCCTTCCCTTGTTGGTTCAGATGAAAGGACAGCCACCTATTGAAAAGCTCTGTTTTTTATTAAATGATTTCAAAGGCCAAGGGGATGGATGTAATACATCTATGTGAAGTTGTACAATTGCTGGCTGCTAATTACAATAAACTTTTGCTTCCTAACTAGCTATTATTTCTCCACCGTCCTTTTGCAACTGTACGCAACTTAGCCTATATGCAGCCTCAACTTGTCAATTTCCTTCCATGTTACCTACTCCACTTCTCTGAGGTTTTACAGCTGAAATATACAAGGAAGTTGACCGGGCAAGCCTACACATATCGAACAGCTGGAAGGACAGAAAATCATCATCATCATCTTATGACCCCATCTGCACATTTTTGAGGCACGAAAAAAGCCAAAACAAAAAACGCCGAGGAACAAAAATGGGTAGCTATCGGAGGAGGGAGGAGGGGACAAGATGGATTTTGTCATGAAGTCCCCTGGGATACATGCCAGAGCTGGCAGGAGGACTAAAGGGAAGGAGGGGAGAACAAGCCACAGAAAGCCCTATTGTCTGTCGGGTGTACTGTGGGTTGTTCTGCAAACAACTGTGGCTTGTTTGCCGGGTGGCTTAGCGTGATGTGCAAACCTGCCCATTGGCACTCATAGGCAGTCCTTCTGGAAATCTTATAAGCACTGATTAGTACATCCTCAATGTCCTCTAAAATAAGACTAGAGGCTTTCAGCAAGATATTCTCTGCCATATAGGTTAATCCCAGATGATGAGCATTTCTGGCTTGAAAGATGCCAGAATCAGTAATAAACAACACTGCATATATTAAAAATATTTGCACATTTGTAGTTTGCCATTTTTGTTTGTTTCATCATTAGAACTGAGCCTCTTTTCTGGTCAGTAAAAGCATTAACTGAAGGGCAGATGGACCAGTGTTAGTGTGGCCACCATTACCGTTTAGCAAAAGGTATTATAAAGATGGTGGATGTTCAAATAATATATGGAGGGCCTTGCTGTAAAGGTGTATCACAGAACCCATCAGAGCATAAAATCTCAGAGCCTGTCTACTGGCACTAACACCTAGCCTTTGTACACTCTAAGAAAGTTGTCTCCATCTTGTGAACCAGCCTGATCTTCTGGTGGAGACACAATGTATGGTACTGCGAGATGCAAGGGTATTCCTGTCACACACTAGCAATGATATGGAAAGAGTTCAGTTTTATTTATTTATTATTTATTTATTTATTGCATTTATATCCCGCCTTTTTTCCTCTTGCAACAGCAACAGGTGCCATGTACTTGCTAAACTCACAGGTTCCCATGGAAAGTCCAAAAAGCAGGTCCTCTTATTTGAAGTGCTGGGACCCTACCTTAACCTGAAGACATGATGCAGAACAATAGCTTTGTAGAAGTATAGGTCCTTGAGATCATCAAAAGACAAAACAAAATTGCTTTTGGCTGAAACTGTCACCACAAACCTATACAGAACTTTGCAAATGACCACATACTTCCTTCCCACCACCATTTAATTTGACGCAGGGTTTGGTAGAACTTATTTTTTATCGCTGGGACTCAGTTGAAGAACATGCAAAGTAATAGCTGGTCTTTGAGCATTAGTAAAGTGACTCTTTTAACTCACAAAAGTAACTATAAACATCTTGTGCAGCTGCCAAAAGCAGTAACATATAGACATTTTAGGCTTCTCTTAGGCATCTGCAGCAAATTCAAATAACTAGAGTTCTCTATGACTCCCTCAGGGCAAGGAAAAGATAAATAGAATGAAATGGACACTGCTACTAAAGACAAACTGCTGACTCCCACTCCTTATCTTAGTTTACTGGGTCTTGATCAGTGCAAAAACGATGCAAACAATATAGATTTTTGCAAAACAAATCAGAGGATTCTGGTGCAGACATGCTAGCTTGATAAGTGGTGCAAGTGCAAACAACACTGAAGTGAGCATGTCCAACAGATTTTTCTTTTTAAGAGCTAGATACCTGCTATGGAGTGTGCTGCAAATCAAGGGTTCTGATTCACAATCTGGTTGCGTGGGGTCAATTTCTAGTCTCCAGCATCAACGTGATAATGACATGCCTGAAGTGATTCCTCATCTTACACCATCTTATGAGCAGCTGGTTCTCATTCACATTTCCCGAACTCTCTTAAAAGGCTGCCATAAACCGAGTCAAAAGCCAAGAGTCCTGCTGGAGCCATTGGGTTCTCCATTCATATTAAAGTAGTTACTTCATCAAAAGGGAAATTAAGTTGGCCAGTGATGTGGGGTGAAAATTTCTCCAGTGCTTTTTTTCTCCATGGAAAATTTTCCGTTTCACAAGTTCATTAGTAAAAATGAATGTATGCCACTTGCAAATACCATATTAGGCAAGCTTGGCAGTTTCAAAGTTGTAATAATGTTTTACAGGTGATTATCCTTAGCAAGTCCATGAGAGAAGACATATATGTCAGTGAAATACATATATGTCTCAGAGTGAAATGGAACTAATAAACGGTGACAGCGAAACTGAAGGTGCCTCAACAACCTTACTGAAAGAGAGAACTCTGCTGAAATAGATGAGTGGTTGTCAGCAAATCATGCACAGTTCCTTGGGTTGCTAAAATCAGTGTGTCAACAGGCTTTTTTTCTTAAATATAAATAATGTAAAGAAAGTACATGCTATTGTCTTTCCATTTTTTACAGGTATTCCAATAACATTTTTGACATAATAGAACATTGAAATCACATTTTGTATGTTTTAATTTCCTGCCTCAAATATTTCAGGTCAAATACTTGTGTTTTATTAGAACACAAAACTAACATGGGTACATTTTTTAGCTTTGTTTACCAAATACAAGTAAAACAACCATGCTAAATTTGATCTTTCTAAACCGGGGTGGACAACTTGAGGCCCTCTCCATGTTTTGGATTACAGTTCCCATCAGCTCTAGCCATCATTGCTAATGGCGAGGGATGATGGGAGATGCAAGCCAAAACTTTTGGAGGGCGACAAGTTGTTCACCCCTGCTCTAGACCATCAGAACATTTACTGATGCAAATGACCCTAGTCAAATTAATCTAATTTGCACTGGAAAATTTTATAATTCAAAATTTTCCAGAAAAACCACCTCACTGAAGTTGGCATGGAAAGACTTGTGAATAAATTTGTTCTGGGGGGACGGACGGGACAACTAGTTGTCCATCTCAATGTAAAAGCACATAATTAGGAACATCACTATGATGGAGACTAAAACTATTAAGAAACCAGGCCTTAAAGAGTGGAAAAACAGGTTTTGCCACTTCTCAGTTATATTCTAGAACACAGCCCTTTAACCCATAGAACACAATGAGGGCCCTAGAAGAACTAAACAAGACTTACTTGCATTGCCCCTACTGTGAGTTCTGTTTCTTAGGATGCAATCCTATGCATGCTGAGAGTTGTAGGACTGTTTTCTATCTAAACAGGCGTAGGATTGCACCCTCAGTCAGGTAATGCAACGTAATATGAAGAATTGGTGTGTATAAATGTATAGATGGATCTTCAGTATCTACCCACTTTAAGTCCCTAGGAACAATTTGGTCATCCCTGGCTTTGTTCATCCTTTCCCCATTTTCTGAGCCTGTGCAAATTCTTAAGTCTGACAGTTAGCAGTTCTGAGATTTGTTAAAGTCCTCCAGCTTCTTGGATGATTGTCACACACTGCCACTGGCTTAAATACATATTATGCATATATACTTTATCAAGGTCCTTTCTCATTCTGACCTGCAACCTTTCCTCCATTTCATCTCTGTCAGCATTGCTAAGCATCTCATTACAGCATTTCTTTTTATCCTCTGGCTCAATGTCTTGAAACCTCCACTAGGCAACAGATCCCGTGCATACTTTTTCTTCCTTCTACATCATATATACTTCTAAAAACTTACTAGATGTAGATATGTTTAATATATTCTATGTGAATTTAGAAATGAATGTTTTTCCTTTCCAAGAAGGTTTTATATATGAAGTTTTAGTTCAAAAGTTCCAAATTAAAAGATAGAGTGAATACCTACTATATGAATGAATTTATTATCCTGCCTTCTCACTATCTAGAAAGCTAACAAAACAAAACAAAACAAGAAAAATACAAGAAAAATCCATAAAAGCAACTAAAACAGCCGAAAAGAGCAAATTATCAAATTTACAAATCAGCAGACAATAAAATAATTAAATCCAATCGGAAAATATAAATAATGTAAAAGCAAATTAGATGGCACTGAAAGCTCAACAGAATAGGACAGACACTGCCTGGAACATAAAAGATGTCAGCAAAGTGCAACACCAACATGCCTTGGTAAGGAGTTACACCATCACTGAAAAGAGCCCTCTCATTGGTAACCATGCACTTCACTTAAGAAGGCAGGGGCACCCAGAGAAGGGCTTCCAACAAAAGCCTTAACTGACAAGAAGGCTCATGTAAAATATCCAATTATGGCAAGGCTGCCTTGTTGTGGCGAAGCAGCTTGCGTAACTCAGTGAAGCCATAAGCTATGCCGTGCAGGGCCACCCAAGACAGACAGGTCATGGCGGAGAGTTCTGACAAAATGTGGTCCACTGGAGAAGGAAATGGCGACCCACTCCAGTATTCTTGCCAAGAAAACCCCATGGAATGTATCACAAGGCTAAAAGAGATGACGCCGGAAGATGAGCCCCTCAGGTCGGAAGGTGTCCAATATACTACTGGGGAAGAGTAGAGGGAATTTCCAAGTAGCGCCAGAAAGAGTGAAGCGGCTGGGCCAAAGCCGAAAGAACACTCAGCTGTGGATGTGTCTGGTGGTAAAAAGAAAATCTGCAAAGATTTGCAAATCTGCAAATCTAAATCTCCCTAGCTATCCACCATCCTCTTTGGGATCTGTAACCTCCTGTTAGCAAGATGTATTGCTTATAATTATGAAGAGGGCCAATGTCATTTCTTTGCAATACCAAACGAAAACTGGGCTCGATGAAGGCTCAGATCATATGTCTACCTGTACATCTGTTAATTCCTACTAAGGGGTACTCACTTCAAGCTTTAAGAAACAGTTGCAGTTTTTAAGCAATCAGCAGCTAAACCTAAGAGGTTTTCACAGGGAATTCGCTTTTTCATTTCAGTGTGTTCCTTCAAAAGATGGAAACAGTAAAACAGCTTGTTTTCTCCCCATCTCTTTCCTTTGAAATGGTTGAACCATTACCCTGAAACTTTCCAAAACAAATTCAGCCTAAGGCAAAAAGCTGGCACGGAATGCTTCTCAGCCTGAATGGTTTCAGTTTGGCAAATTAAATTGAAAAGAGGGGTTTATAGGAGAAATAAATGTAACTCAATGCAAGATAGTTAACTCTTGCCTATAATGAGGAAGTTGTTAACTCATATGAAAGTCTTACAGCATTTAAGGTAGCTGTTAATTAGGTCATCCTCCCATATTTATACCATGTTATTATGATTTATGGGCACTGAAGCTAAAAGCTGGGCTGTGTGCAAGCTACAACTTTGAAGGAGCATAGAAAAAGTGCAGATGTAATAGTGGGTGCATAGTTCAGTGAGAAGAAATGCTTGAAAGGGTTCAGGCAACATCTGCTGAAACCTGAGAAGCCAGAGAAGAGGCCAAATAATACTTTTAGTGGTTGGGGGCAGGGCATCAATATAATTGCCTGTTGAAAGACCAACACAACCTAAGTAAATGATTTGAATACAAAAAAAATATAAAATCATGCAAAACAAGAAAAGTTACACAAATGTGCTTCAAGAGCACAATTTATACACGTCACAGAACTCAGCTTTTGTTGGCAAGGAGCTGGATTACCTGGGTTCAAAAGTTGTCATTGTTCTAATGTGGTGTACACGCAGCACTGCCTAAATGGTGAACATGCATGCATTCCAGTAATGGGCCAAGAGCCATACCTATTGCAAATAATTCATTTCCATTCATTCTCCCATGTAGAAGTTGTTATAAAGGGCAACCCTGATATATAGCCTTTACATGAGCATTGAGCAATCCCAAGCAAAAACATATGCTGAAAGTGATAGTTGAACTACATTAAAAAGGGAGTCTCCACCTAGAATGGCAGGGGGGACAACCTGTGGCTTGCAGCACCTTTGGATCCAGGCCATGGTCTCCCGTCACTCCCCAGCCCCATTATGCTTACAAAAAAAAGCCTAATTTTCTAAGCGTAATTGCAGGGCAATGCAGGTGATGGGGAGGGGGGCAACTGGGGAAGAAAGGACTAATCCTCCCTTCCCTGTAGACCTAAAAATTACCCCCCATGTTGCAACTAGGCTTAGAATAAAAGGACACATTTTTTTTGCTGGCCCAGAAAATTATGTCTGTTTATAAGAGGAAACCATATATTCAGGTGTGAACCTTACTAAAATGTTTACATACATTTTAATGTATCTGAAATGTGTGTAAAATGTATACATACATACCTCCTTTACACTCCTTTTCTCTATCTTCTGAAATAGAGCAGATGTTCCAAGGGTTTATGGCTGTTCCGTTTTTTCTGATTGAAATGGGGAGAACTGATGTCTCACTTTTCAACCATCTACCACCTGATTTCCACTTGTGTTCAGGAGCTGTTATGTGGACATTCAGCAGTAGCAGTGTTAGCAACCAACATTCATTCTGGCCTACATTCATTCCAGAAGATGCTTAAAAAGCTATCTCCTGAAAAGTGTTACTAGATATAAGCTACTGATCACATATATTTTCAAGCCTGGCATCAGCATCTGGAACATTGGGGCATTTGCCAAGGGTCATGTGCTCCAGCAGGGCCCACTAGGGCTGACAGATTTCTTGGCTACCCCAGCAGCTGCAGCAATACTGCTGCTGCTACCTGGACCCCCAGTGGAAGCAGTGTCTTCAGCAGTGGCAGCAGCGTGGAAGTACCCAGCAGTGACATTGTAATGGGCCAGGAGCCAAGCAGCCATTCATCTCCTGGCCCATTACAGTACCACTGCTGAGTAAGCTTACGAGAGAGCATGAGGAGAAGCTGGAGGCTCCAGTGGCACCTCATTACAGGTTTTTGTAAAGTTGACAAATATAAGCAAGAGATAGCAAGTTTTCAAACAAAATGTATAAGATGCTCACAACCATGTTTTGTGCTGATGACCTGAAAAAAGCAGAGGCACCTTGCCTCTGTGGGTTGGTTCACATGTAACAGAAAACCATGGCTCAGCACTATGTGACAATATGACCTGGTTTGCACAACATGGCAGCCCACCGTGGACTAATTAACCCATGGGGGCTGCTGCATTGTGCTGGGCGCCTGGCTTGCTGTGTCATACAAACCCAGGCAGCAGGGGTTGTTTTACAGTTAGACTACTCTCCAACAGCACACGGCTTGTTTTAGGGTTATTTGAGAACTGTCTAACCCTCAAACAACCCCTGCTGCCTTGGTTCGCATGACACAACAACCCACAGCAAGGCAGGTGGGCGCCTAGCGTGACACGACAGCCCCCTTGGGTAAATTAACTCACAGTGAGCTGTCATGTCATGTGAACCAGCCCAATTTGTCCTCTTTCTACCTCTTCCCATAACAAACATCAATTTCTGCCAAACAACAGTTTGCAATTACTTCCAAGTCAGCAAACTATGGTTTGTGCTCACCACCAGAATCAATCAAAGCCTAGTTTGAAGGGCAAGCATAAGCAAATCACCAGTTCAGATGTTAAAAGCCACACTGCTTTGTCACATACCTAGAAAGAGGAAATCACAGTGCACGAGGGGAACAGGGAGCACAGGAGTAATTCACAAAGCACAAAACCATGCTTTGGCATCATGTATGAACTGACATTATATCTAGTTTATATAACTAGCTAAGGGAACTAGGAAAGGGAAAGGGAACTAGGAATAGGAAACTAGGAAAGGGAACTAGCTAAGTCTGTGTGCAAAGTTATCTTGGCTTGTTCCAACATAGCACCCAGCAAAGATAAATCTTCCTCTTGTTGTTGGGAGGAGCTCTACAACCAAAGCCTCTTACCCAGTAGAAACATAACTGAATTGGCTCCAATTCTATAAGAGTGGCACTTTTAAAGAGCAACAGATTCTTTCACACAGCCAGGTTTGGTATCCCAAACCAGTTGACAGTTGTAACCTGTAACAAAATGATGAACTGCTGACTTAAAGCTTAGGACAGCTTTGGTGCATTTTCCCAAGATATAAAATTTGGTTGGGGGAACTACCACACATCCCCATTTAGAATTATATTAAAAAATCAGAGCTGCAGATGTGCAGTAACTCTTCAGTAAACTAACAGCTTATTTTGTAATTTCAATAGGGACCTTTCAAAGTTTTCTAAATACCATACTTGCTAGAAGCATTGTGAATATGGAATTCTGTGTATTAAGTGGATGGAAAGAATTTTAAACTCAGACCCTTGGCAAGCAAGTCAAGACCCAATGAAACGTCAGTGGTCCTGGCATTCTCAACAGGAGGGAAACATCAAAGGGGGTGGGGAATAAGTGAGAAAACTCATGCTTAGCACATGTGTCCAAATACAGGACTCTTCCAAATTGTACACTGAAAATACTTGGAATTAAGATTTACTGTGTTGGTTGTACTTAGGAAAACAGTGCTACTAAGTGCTTGGTACTGGCTTCAAATGGAAAGGCACACTTTTCTATAATACTTCTCCTTCAGACTATTCCAGTTTTAATTCCAGTTAATATCATGCAAGACTGGCAACAAATATTAGATAATTTTATGGGGCAAGCAAAAAAAAAAAAGTATCCCTACTGTCACATGTTGAAAGACAGTGACCCAAAAGGGGGGCTAAATACTCCGGATTTATAACGAGGCTTCTCAATTTATGTCAAGTCCTGGTTCTATTACCATCCCACACAATACATGGCTTGAACTCAAGCACAGCTTTGGAACAAGTTTTAGTTTAGAAGAAGTAGTGTGGCAACCAAAACAAACAAGACTACCCTCAGTTGAAGAGAATCCCTTTTTGTCCTTGACTCTGGTGATCTTGGATGCATAGAGGAAACATCAGCATTCTCCATTTCACCTGTTTCTACATTCTTGGTACAAACATTTTTAGGCCAGGAGTTGAACTAATGGCCTTGAATCAGTGGAAAACCCATAAGCTAATGAGATTTGATGATGTGATGCACCAGAGGAAGCTGCCCTTAATGTTCAGAAGAGTTTTCATCTGTCAGATTGTTTCAGTATTGATGGCTATACTGTCAGCTTTAGAGTAGGTCAGGGATATGAGACTGGATAGGGCGCTAATTCTAACTAACTATGTCAGGATTGTTTGTTATTCAGAATGGAGGCATGGGATGTAAGCATGATTTTCCAAATGAAATATGGTATCTGCATTCTAATCCATGGGTCTGGTTTTGTTGGATTCCAAAGGACCAGGTTGCTAAGAATAGCTTGGACATGAACTGACTTTATTTATTTATTGCATTTATATCCCGCCTTTTTCCCTCTTGCAAGGAACCCAAGGCAACTTACATGATCCTCCTTCTCTCCATTTTATCCTCACAACAACCCAGTGAGGTAGGTGGGGCTGAGAGTCTGTGACTGGCCCAAAGTCACCCAGTGAGCTTCCATGGCTGAGTGGGGACTACAACCCAGATCTCCCGGGTCCTGGTCCAACACTCTCACCACTACACCACACTAGCTCTCACATTATATTGCCTTTGTCTTCCTTGTAAGTCAAGTGTTAAGTGGGAGCTTAAGAGGGAATGGCAAAAGCGTTGGGAAATTGGTATCATGGGAGGGTTTATTCCTTTTGTCCATACTTTGGGGATTTCCAGATTTTTAAGCAGTAAGGACAGGTGAGTCAAGTTGGTCTATTTAGGATTTTGACAGGGCATGGTGCTCTTCAGAGTCCTCCTAAGGGGATTTATCCCCAAAACTAGTCCCTATAAATGGAATAGCACCCAACTAATTCAGTTTGTGAAGGAAGTCCTTCTTGCCCCTGTACCTCAGACAATCTCGTAAAATATGATCAACAGTCTCCTACACCCCACATACTTGCAGAGGCTAGAATCAGTCCTCTCAGTGCTAATTAGATGGACTGAATTAGTTGGGTGCTATTCCATTTATAGGGACTAGTGTGGGGGATAAATCTCCTTTGGATTCAGTGTTGGTGATATTATGGAGGTTTTTAGGGGTTACCAGAATCTGTGATCGGCTGTAGCGGAGAAGTGGTACTGCTATTGCCAGGAGGAAACAGAAATAGGGGCTTTTTTCTTTGGCCTTGCTTCACCATTAAACCTAAGGAGAGGAGTTACAATCGAAGTCAGAGCATCTTGTTCCCCGCTGGTTTCAGTAACTCCAAAACCAACACCTAGTAAACTAGGTGCTACTCCATATTCAAGTGATAATCATAATAGCTTTGAAAAGGTTGTATCTAGCCAGGTGACATCTATTAGAGGTGTTGAATGTAAACCATTTAATTCAGAGACCTGGTCGAAAGACCCCTCCTATACTAGAATATGGTCAAAGATATGGACCTCGAGGTGGATAGCACAACCAAGCCTAAGATTTGGCAATCTTCTCTTTTCACCTCTTCCTCGATGAATATCAGAGAACTGGCCTTCATGGTGGCAACAAGGTGGCATTGATGCCTGACATTCTACTAAACCGGTAACTACTCTCCAATCTGCTGGCATCTATGCCAAGGAATTGCTTTTTCATACTTGGGTGACAATGCCTTAAAATCTGCTCATTTGGGACTACGATTTTCCAATTTATCAAATCCATTACAAGCTATGTTATTCCTTTATGCCCTCTAGTGGTCCAGTTAAGTGATTTACACCAATTCCATGTACTTGCTCTGAGTAGAAATCTGCTAACTCACCTGCTTACAGCAGCAAAAATTTTGATCACAGCACAGTTGAAGAGCATTAAACTACTGTCTAGAATGGCATGGTTCGATAAGGTGTTGAAGGTTCTAACAGGTGACATAATTTCTTCTTTCATTAACAGCAACATGAATCCAAGTTACAGGGATGTATTTTTTGAACTGTGGTTGCCTTTCATTACCTTTACCAAAGCAAAACAGAACTGACATTCCAGACCTGAAAGGATTAAAAGCATCTTTATGATCTAGCTGCTATAATATATCTGCTTTTGTATTGGTCTAGTAACATAACATGCTGCGCATCTCGCTTTGATGAGTCATTCTCCAAGAACTGTACTTCTTATTGAACAAGTTGGTCTCTTTCTACACCTTCTTCTGTGTGCTCTACATCCTTTAGTACTTGAAGAAATTTTCTTTAATGGTTTTTCCTCCACTACTGTATTTTATCTTGATTAAAAAAACCTCTGAAAATGAAAATGTTTTTAAAAATAATAATTAGATTAACAAATTTTAATGGGATTCTTCATTTTTGTTACCTGCCACAAATCTTCAAGAAGGGGCAAGCTATACACAATAAAATATCTAACAGAACACTGTGCTGCTACAACCCTTATATCATGGAGCAGGCATTATGATACAATAATAAGTACTACAGCAACAAACGTGGGGTGTTTTTTTTTTTAATAAAAAGATTTATATCAGGAGACTGACTTTAAACTTCAGTTGGGCTGTTATTATCAAATACTACGACTCCAGAAAGCTTGATATTGCAACGTTGTATTTAATCACTTGCCTATTTACCACTGGTAACCAGGAATTCCACAGTGTGTTCTTGGAATTCTCATAAAACAAGTGAGAGGACTGGCGGAGGGACAGAGCAATCTGTCCCACGCTTCACCAGCTCGCTCAGCTTCCATGGTGACAGTGCAGGAAGTGCTGCCCCTTTCTCCATGGCCAGTACAGAAGTGCAGTGGGCTAGCAAAAGAAAAACAGAGTGTTGTTTCTCCTTCACCAGCCCACTTGGCTTCCATGCTGGTCACAGAGGAAGTGAAGCCACTTCTTCCACAACCAGCACAAAAACACAGAGGACTGGCAAAGGAGGAACAGAATGCTCTGTTTCTCCTTTGCCAGCCCAGTGTACTTCTAGCCTGGGAAAAAATGTACTAGCCTGTTTTCTACTCAGTAGAATAAATAGCCAAGTAAAAATTTGTGCAGACTAGTAACAAGAATGGAGTAATTAGAGCAACGTTTAATGTAGAAGTGTTTCTTCAGCAATCTAGTTTTTCTTCTTCAAACATCAGAGAAAGCCATGGTTTTCAGCTCAAGAATTATTCTTTTTTCATTAGTAACAGATCATGGCTGCATTCGAACATCTTTTTAACCCATGGTGGCTTAATAAGCTACTCATGGTAGCTTATTTTTTAAATAGTCCACAGTGCCCTGCCACACTGCCGGGCTAATAAGCTACTTGAGTACTTATTAAACTACTGTGTGTAGTTTGACTCACCCTCCGCCCCCTGTCCTGCTGCAGTCCTCCTGCCCAAGCAGTGGCACTGTTTCACCTCTAAAGCACTGGAAGTTTGCAGGATCCAGACAGAACTTCATACACAGCCCAGCCCAGCCCAGCCCCCCCCAACTGCAGAATTGGGAAAACATTAAAGCCTCTTTGCCAGCAATGGCTATGGGGAGAATTGCACTTTAGTGAATGAGCGTTACATCTTCATGAAGCTTGGTCCTGGTCCTGCAAACCTTTAAGGTTTTATAGCCACCTTGGATTTTCGCTGCTGTCAGTGTAAGAGCACTGGGTTTTGAGGGTGGATTGGGTGCCTCCTGACTAGGAGAGGCTGTGTGTGAAGTTTGGCCCCAATCCTGCAAGCACCCAAGGTTTTATAAGCACATTCCCCTTCTTGTTGCACTTGGGATCTTCACTGCTTGGTGAGTGATCGTGCTAGGATTTGATGGTGGATCAGGTGCCTCCTGACTGGGGGAGGCTGTGTATGAAGTTTTGTCCGCATCCTGCTCATTTCCACCCCATTTACACTGCTGGCTTGGTGGCTTTAATATGTTCCTAAGTGCTAAGCCAGTGAAGAGCAGAGAGGCAGAGGTTGTGACCGCTCTTTCCGCACAGCTCTGTAGCCGGCCGAAATAACCCATGGTGACCGCCAGATCGTATGATAATCCATGATGGGTTAAATAACCCACTCTGCAGACCGTGGGTTATCAGAGTGGATTATTTTGGCCAGACAACCCATCGTGGGTTAATGTGTCAATTGAGCCATCGTAGCTTAATTAACCCATTGTGGGTTATTGTGACATCCGAATCCAGTCCATCAGTCATAAACAAGACTACAAAGCAAGAATGAAGACTGTGGCCATCACTTCAATCAGCACTTTGTTTCATGACTAACACTTCAGGAGCTCAAATCCATGGGTTGTGCTCCTGACAGAGAGTTCTGAATTCAGAACCTTCCGCCTATACTATGCCCTGCCAGCAAGAAACAGGCAGGGTGAGAGGAGGACAGAGGCAATTTCGCTTCCATTTAAAATACAAAACCAGCTAGACAGCAGCCTCTGAGCCTGTCCACCCAACTTACCTTTCGGTGGGTGGGGAGGGGACTGGAGAGGCCATAGGATCTTGCATATCCTGGTTGATCCTCTCCATTCCCCTCTCTGCCCATCAGCACTCCCCCTTTTCTCCTCTCTGACTTTTCTAATGAAATCACAGTTGCAACCTCATAAGAGGAGTTTTCCATGACCCCTGGGAGGGGGAGTAAAGATCCATGATTGTATCTCCTCCATGCTTGTAGCACAGATAATGGTGCTACAATGAGCACAGAAGAGATCTGCAGCATCCTATAGGGCCCAGACAATGTCTCGGGGCCATAGGACTGCTCTCTAAAAAGGTGAACCATCTAATCAGGGCCACTGTCATTCTCTATCCCTCAAGGCATACCAATTCTGTTTTATGTGAGTTATCAAAATACAGTCCAAGATACAAGTTTATAAAGTACAGAACACTGAAATACTGTAATCAACATTTTATAACAATGTGACATACACTCCCATGGAGTCATATTTGAAAAAAACAAATACTGACATGCTCTGATGCACAAGCACACTGTGTACTTTCATATATTAGTGTCTAACCCTGTTTGAGGGTTAGACAACCATCAAATTACCCATGGCTTATTTTAAAGTTATTTGAGGGTTCTCTAACCCTCAAACAAGCCCTGCTGCCTGGGCTCACAACATGACAAGCCATGGCAAGCTAGGCACCCATTGGTGCCATGCAAAAATGGCACCCATAGGCATCAGGCACAACACAACAGCCATAGTGGGCTGTTGTGACATGCAAACAGGCCAATAGTGTCATCAGTCCAAAAAAAAAGTAGCAATCTCTATGTTTCAATTGAAATTTAATGTTTCCGTTAGAATTGATGAAGGGGCTGTGGACTTCAAGGGGCATTTGCTTACATCTAGTCACATTCAAATACTCGCACTGTGCATGAATTAAGCCCACTGATGAAATAATCTTTTTTTTGAATAACACAGTTTCCATTTGAGAGCATTAATAAGATATCTAATCCAAAGTATTGTGGACAGGGCAGTTTCCAAGTTCCCTGTTACAACAGTGGTCCTACCCTGCAACAAGCGACTTCTTTTGAGGGAAGAGGTGGGCATGCCCTTGCACATGATGGAATACCAGCCATTATTACTGTACATGTATTCAGAAAGACAATTAAAACTATGTTGCAGGCTCTAGATGGAGCATTCTAGTACATCTGTATATCAACGAATTTAAAAGGCGATTAAAAGAATGACATAGTCATCGACTAGCAGTAATATTTGTACTAGTATAATTACATTTTTAAAGGTACAGATCAAAGCTACCATACAAAAACATTAATACAGAGTAACAAAAACTATTCTGTACTGATGCGTTTGTATAATCTTTTTTTCTAATTATATTTATATACGTTGTTTCCAAAGGTACTTTCTTGGCAACTTATCAAACCAAAATACAGACATTCAATATCTTACAGACGTAAATATTACAGAGTGCAGCTTTACATCATTCAGTGTTGCCTTTATAACCTCAATATGAATACTTTCCCAAAACAACAATGCTGCTGTTGTATGGATTTATCAATGTTTGTTTGTTTTTCATGGGAGAGCTAAACCCTTTGAGGTAGTAAAACAAAGCCTGATTTTACCTGTTGACAATAAATTTCTGAGTAGTTTACTGCACAACCCTGAGTTGTAACATTTAAATTGTGCCAGCCACTCCTGCTTCGGATTTACTAAAGTCTTCACTATTTCTACAAAATATTTTTATTTGTATGTAGAACTGCTCCTTTGTTTTCTTCTGATGACACATCTTTAAAAAGAGTGCAGTTTTAATTTAACACTTGATCTACAACCGATTTATAAAGACAAACTGTGACATACATTAAGCACTTATCATTCTAAGATGCTACCCAACTAAACAGGCATTTCAGAAGCTTCTTAAACCCTAATTTAGCCAACAACCCAGATTACTAGTTTGGATGGGGACGAGTGTCAACTATCTTGTCTGGCTCTAGAAACTTTTTAAGAAAGATGAGCAGAACAAGGTGAGCAGACATAAGGAAAGCATAACTAAATTGAAGCAAAATTGGATTAATTGCTATTCCCCATTATTATACGCATTTCTAATGCAGAAACTGTGCTTTGAATTGATTTGCTTTAATTTAAAGCCATAAAAATCAGACATGGAGAACTCCCCAAAACAATGCATACCAACTATACAGGAGAAACAAAATACTGTAGAGACATTATGTTTCACAGGTATGCACCAGTCCTGAAGGTTAGCCAAGATCAACAGCAATTTGTACTACACACAATTCTCCAAATGAACAGGCCTCCTTAACAGGATGGAAAAAGGTGCTAATCTTCCCTCTCCAATGTGTACACAGATATTCTCTGTCCCTCCAACTGCAAAGGTAGCAGCATATTATTTCCATATGACTGGTGATTTCCATATGACTGGGGCCAGTGAAGCAATCTTAGAGATACAACATTTCTGGAAATTTTGAAGCCAAGGGAAAACACTGTCCCTAGGGATAAAACCATAAAAATGAAAAACATTTAAAAGTAATCTCAGTTAGTAAATTTGTAATTAATGACTGAATAAACTAAACACTTAAATTTAATATATGTAACTTTGTAATTTTGTGAGCAAACCAGGTTATGCATAATATATTTTAGGAACTTCAGCAAGTAGTTCCTGAAACATCTGAATCATCCTAAAAGCCAGAAGAAGCAGGAAAACCTGGAGGCAGAGGAAGACTGGTGCACAGCATCTGTTCTTGTTTGTGAGGAATTGGTTGAGTAAGAATTTAGGCAAATCTGGTCTGAAGAAAAGCTAATGAGAGCTTATTTAGCTAGGATAGATTCTCCCACCTATTAGGAATGGTAACCACGCATATTTAATAAAGAACCTTTAAGTGATCTCAACCAATTATTTGAAAAGTGACATTTTATTCACTTCTGTAAATAATTCTCCTTAACAAACATCTTAATTCTTGTTCATTTTGAAAGGTTGTCTCTAGTTGCGGTGTCAGTCCCATAGAAACCAAGCTACTGAGCTTCCTTTAGGCACAGAGGGTTTATTTTATAGCTGAAGCAGCATTTCCTAATGGCGAGGTCTAGTTGGGAAGTTTATCAAAAACTGTGGCAGTGAGTTCCACAGACCCAAGTGTCGAATTTATTTTTTTTAAGAAAGAAGCACAGGTGGAATAACCCACACGTTCCACTGCATGTACTGGCAATAGCAGGATAAAATACAATGTTAGCACACATGTGGGTATTAGAACTACGTTCCCTGACTGCTAACCAGCACAAGCCCAGAAACACAGGACCCAACAAAACCCAAATTGTCAAGAATACACATTTTCTTCACATATTATGATATAGTGACTCTGGTCACATGTTGGGAAACTGAGCATGACCTGGAGCATTCCTAAATGTTTATCATTGAAAGATACAACAGTTCAGTAATTTTAGTAAGGAATAGGAGAAATAGATATGCCGAGAATTTTATACAGAGGATTAAAAAACATTTTTTCTCTATGGCTTCAAACATTTCCAGAAATTTTAACATCTCTAGTCCCCCTTTACATCATTTTTAGAATTCATTTTGGGGGAGTAAAGACTGGGTAGTAATATTGGAGACATTGCCTTAAACATTTTATTCATCTTCTAAAAGAACATATTTCATAATCCAAAATTGTTCAATTTTTCAGAATAAAACCAAAAAATGTCCTTGGGGGGGGGAGGAAATCTGTTTCCCCCCCCCAGGCCTTTACATCTCTAAGCAATCCCCTACTGTGCTGGGGCTTTTGCTTTCCTAGGATCCTTCTTCGGGGGGATTTATAAAGCATATTCCCAAGATGAAGAGTTATTGCCTCCCTAAAATTTCAAAATACATGGCTGTAGGGTCAGAACAAGAGACAGAGTGTTCAAGGTCAATTATCTGTTTTTCCTGCCCATTAATTACACTTAAGAAGAAATGTTTGACTTTTTTCTTAGGTCCTGAAGAAACTCTCTACAGTAAAGAATTCTAGCTCTGGATATATTAGGAAAAACCAGCTTAAGAAAAACCACAGCCAAAATCATGCACAGGGGAGGGTCAGTAGAGAGAAAATTTATCAATAAAAGATTACTATAGCAATATTGGTATGGTATGTGCATGGTTCTCCTTGACTGCAATATGCCCCAAGACAGATGGGGAAGAAGGGGTTACCTTCCCTTCAGTTATCCTTTTATGCTAGCAAGGTGGCAATTATAACACTTATGTTTAGGGCTATTCAAAACAAATCAGTCTCTTATTTGGGGAAAAACTGATATCATTTTGGAAAGCAGTCTTTCTTAAAAGATATTGACACCCTGAGAAATAAGGAGCAGCAGCCTAGCCTTTTTTTCTCTCTCTCTCTTTTTTTTAAGAATGTTGGTTAAAGTTAATATTCAGGTTATAACTGGTAAAAAAGATGGAATGAAATTACATGAGGATTGGAAGAAAAGTTTCATTTCAAAACAGAAAAGCAATTCTGCAGAGATAAAGCTGTTTATTAAGAATACATTCCACTCTCTAGCCCTCCAAAGACAAACCGCAGAGCAGTGTGCAAAGCTAGACAATCTGGGCAGCCAGCCATAAAACATCACTTCTGTAGCACAGATACTGCTTTCACTCTCTTAAGCCCGCCACAGCTGTAAAATATAACAAGAGGGGCTCTGGTAACCAGCCTTTACTGCCGCAGCCTCTTTATGATTGATTCATGGGTTAAAGTTTGTATAGGCTGAATCTTTTCTTCAGATACAAAACCACACCCAAATGCGTATTCAGGGTTAATATTATGGAACTGTAAGGATAATCAAAATAAATTCCATGCCTACATCTGACACCATTCAGGATAACTTTCCACTGAGAAGTATGGCAAAAATAGCTTACATTTATAGAAGGCTTATTAAGAGTAAAAAAATGAGACCAAATACCTAAAAACAATCATAAAACACGTTGTTTATGACTTGAGAATACAGCCACTTGTTCAAACGTTTCTAAATAGAAACAATTACAATTGGAAAATATTGCTTTTAATTCCAAACCTTGGTTGAATTTCAAAGCATCATACAGCATTCCACATGAACAGATAAGCTTTTTAGGTTCCCTGTTGCAGCAGCCCCTACCTACACGCACCACAAAGGTGAGGGGACCCACTAGAGAAGCACACCATGAGGAATGAAGAGATGCCATCAACAGTAAAAATCAGTCACCTCCTCATGTGTGTGCAGATATGCTTTGTGCCTCTCTGGATCCAAGCTCTTAGTACACACACTTCAAAGCAAGGTCCATGGAAATCAATGGAACGGTTTTCCAATTTAGAATGTTTCTGATTGAGCTGCAAGATAGAACAGCACATGTGACTCATCTTTCCCTACAACCTGCTATATTTATCCACGAAATAAAAAGATTCGGCAGAATTGAAAGCCAATTCTGTAATTCAGTTTGTTATTGCCAGAGCATATTGCAATTCAGCAAAATTTCTTGGGTCTAAATTCTCTTTGACCTGGCTGATATCTTTATAAAGCCACTGAAAACCTCTAGGCATTATCACCAGAAGGCATCAGCTGATACTAAATTGGCTAGACTGCAGCATCATCAGGCACTTAAGAGGTTTCTTATCATTCATCTCTAGTACTAAAATGGACTGATGAACTCCTTCCTGAAGCTTCAAAACCAGGGGGGAAATGTTCCAAGTATGACATTATGTTGTAATCTGAATTTTAACTGGTTTTAAAAAACAACAACTCCAAAACATGGCAATGATTATGATGATGTAGCATCACAAGCCAAGAGCAACCAACAAGGTAAGGAACATGAATCCTGACCAGCATGCAAGTAATTATCTTCTATAGTTCATAGCATACAGAACAATTTAGAGGATTCACAAATAGTGATCGGAACATTCATAATGGTTTTGTAAAAAAAAAAATGACATAACTAGCATCAGTAACAGATTTTAAAAGGCAAAGAAATTAGCATATATTCCTTGTGTGAACAGAAATGGGGTGGGAGCTAAAAGCTTTAAGTATGCAGTGTTCTCATAGGGACTTTCTCTAGCAATTCTTTCCATCTGAAAGCCTTCCTTTGCTGAAGTAGAAGGCTGCCCCACCCCTGACCTCCTCCTCCAGCTTGTTTTGGAAAGAAGCCAGATGACAGCATTGGGAAAAGTGCATATTTATCTCAACAAGACCAGCTGCATAGATTAACTAAATGTAATTCAAAAGTATTATCCATTCTCCCTCAGACAGAGGCCTTATTTTTTATACTAGTAAGATTCTGAGTGCTAAATCATGTTCACGTTGATGTTTTAGTAGGTATACTTCTAAAGGCTACATTTTTAGATTTATAAGTGTTCCAAAATTGGCAATCACTATGGCAACCATTTCCCTTGTAAATAAAGCTGAATTCTCTACAAATGGAGATTCGTTTGCATTTTTAAATAGAAGTACAGGGGAACATATTCAAATGTTTAGACTTCTCTAGATTGACTATTTGCATACAGAAAAGACAATATGTGGTATCTTAAAATACAATTTTGAGTTACTCTGTTTTGATGCTGGAGTTTCATACCCTGAAAGATGTCTGAAGACTTAACACCCCCTCCCTCAAAAGACACACACAAAACCTGTTGGGCATATGATTCTTCCGCATTGATAATGTGATAATTGAACTTATGATATACTGAACATTGAAGGAATGTAATATTTAAAGCAGTAAAAATTGCTGAAATGTTTAATTACTATCCTAATATTGGTCTTCCCAAGAGGATTAATAACCATTGCCAAAAGCATACATCTGCTCCAAATTCAAGAATAAATCAAGAACCACAAAAGTAATTATAAAAGCCCATTCTTTCTTAGCAACAGCAGGGTGGGGGGAGTTATCGGTCATAGAACGTGCTTAAAGGATCTATTTCAGACAATTAAAAGGAATCAGCCTTGAAAATCTTTAGGATATTAGCGTGCAACGGAATTTCAAAATACGTTTGCTGTTACTATAGGAGATACATTGAAGGAGCATAATATGAGGGTCAAACCAGGATTTTCTACCTAGAAATCTCATTAGCTTATTACCAGAGGTTGGGTCAACAGATAAGTATATGACCTATTTCCTTGTCTTTCATCTCTCCCACTGGACAGTAACTTTCCTTACCTACTCAAGAAAAATATGATGCATTTCCGAAAGCCATGACAGACCTTCCAATAACAAAAGGGATATGCTGTTTCTGGGCTAATGGCTTAAGAAGACCCCTGTCCTTGATGAACTACTTACTATCCACTCGGCTGAAGAATAAACTAACATTGGCATAATACTTAGAAATGCAGATATTAGAGAGCCAATAGCTCATCACACTGTGAAAGGAAACCAAGAAAAATCCAATGTGTGGTAATATAATGCTTCTGAAGTGACTTAAGTCGTCTTGTTGACATAAGAACGTAAGATGAGCTGGATCAGACCAAAGGCCTATCTTGCATCCTGCTTCCCACAATGGTCAACCAGATGTCTATGTGAAGCCCACAAGCAAGACAGGAGGGAAACAGCCCTCCCCCACTGCTGTTGCCCAGCAACTGATAGTAATCAAAGGCATGCTGCCTTAGATCCTGGAGTTAGTACATAGCTGTCATAACTAGTAGCCATTGATAGCCTTATCCTGCATGAATCTGTCTAATTCCCTTTTAAAGCCATCTACATTGGTGGCTATCACCACATCTTGTGGTAGCAAATTCCATAATTTAACTATACACTGTGTGAAGAAGTACCTCCTTTTCTCTGTCCTGAATCTTTCACCATTCAACTTAATTGGATGACCCTAGTATTTATTATAAGAGAGAAAAAGATCTCTCTCTATCCATTTTCTCCATACCATGCATAATTTCATACACCTCCATCATGTCTACCCTTCCTCATCTTTTTTCTAAACTAAAAAGCCCCAAATATTGTTTCTCACAGAGTAGCTACTCCAGCCCCATGATAATTTTGGTTGCCCCTTTTTACACCTTTTCCTGCTCTACAATAATCTTTTGAGATACTGTGACTAGAACTTTACATAATATTCCAAGTGTAGTCACACCATAAAATTGTATAAAGGCGTTACAATGTTGGCAGCTTTATTTAGATCCTTTTTCTAATGACCCTTAGCATAGTATTCACGTTTTTCACAGCTGCTGCACATTGGGTCGACATTTTCAGTGAGCAATCCACGACAACCTCAACATCCCCTTGCCCTGGTCAGTCATTCCCAGCTTGACCCTTCTCTCTCTCAGAATGTATGGGAGTTAAATGGATGGCAGAAAATAGAACACACCTGAGTTTTCCACCTTCACACTGAAAGCGCTACCTTTAGGAGTCCTGCCACTCACTGAACTGGTTAATTCTTGACCAGTGTCACCATCACTTTTTGCAGTGAAAGCATCTACTCAAAGGTCTTAAGAATGCACCATAATTACTTTGGTTGCTGCATGAAGTCTCTCTTTCATAATGTACCTCTCTTTCATAATCTGCCTTATATATCCATCTGTGCACGTTCCAGGTGACAAAGTGGAAAGCAAGATCGTAGCTTGCTACTAATGTCCTAAGATATCAAACTATCAGATAAGCCAAAATTGCATTTAATAATTATAACCCTCTAGCCAATCTAAAAGCTACAACAGAAAAGAGTATTTATGACTTTAGAGCCAATAGCCTCCTCCACCTTTTCTACCAAAAGTATCTATGGGAAATTATTGAGTTAATTGAAGGCTTACTAAAGTATGCACAGAAAGGAAAATTATGTATGCAGATATTATCAGATAAAATAAATGAAGGACTAACGCACGGCTGTAGCTGTGAAGGCAGTATTAAATATTTTTGAGACACTGTTTTGAGATCAAAGTTCTCAAATGGATATTAGTAGACAGAAAGGCTAAAGGGAAGGGGGCGTCAACAACACAGATGACCAGAAATTCCAATAACCATTCATGAACAGTTTTTTAAATCATGCAGTGAAAGAAACTGTTCAACTCTTCCGTCTATTGAGGGAAATTAAATAATTACCCAACAGCCACATAAAATATAGAAGGTCAAGCTATAAGTGAGCTTTGCTGAAATCATGATAAAATATATATCTCAATAACTTTTAAATATGGATGTCGTATTCTTTATTCCCTATGTGAGCTTTCTCTCATCCTAGATTTCAGTATGTAAGAATCAGTTGATATGATAAACATGTGCAAAGATTATATTGTTTTGTTTGCTACTGCACACATGGAGCTTAAGTAGTGAAAAAGTCTCCTAGTAGGTTACATTAAACTAAAAGCAAAGAATGATCTCTATAAAGTGCCAAATTAACATATCTATTAACATATCTACATTCTATTTTAAATGAGCCATAATAATATTTTCTGTATTTTTGAGAAAGCATCATAAACAACCTTCTATGCATGAATTACTGCACTCTAAGGAGCTTGGGATTCAACATAAATGAAATGGAGGATTTTTCAAATACTTTTAATAAATGTAACTTGGCAGAATTTTGTGCAAATGGAAATCCTACTTTGGTGCTGATTGTTTAGTAATTCATGGTTTGTTCCATTTACTCATAGTTACAATGGGGGGGGGAGAGAACTGACCTCATTAAAAAAAATCTATTGCAGCAAACAAAGAAATAATACAGATGCCAGGGAAAACTGAATTGTAAAACAATGCAGGAAGATCCAGTTATCTTTTTATATGTGACTGCAGGTAATCAAGGATGAAGTTCAAGTTTTGTCCACTTGGTTACATTCATTAGCTTTTCCATTCTAGCCACACTTAAACCAAGACAAATTGCCAACGCTAATTATCACTATTTTCCAAACATTACATCACATGGTAATGAGAGATTCTATCGACATCATGCACACACTAATATAATTTAGAATTCACCCTTTTCCATAATTTATTATTTCTTCAATATTTTTTCATAAGTGGGACATTTGTTTGGGTTTGTTTTTTTTTGCAGTGACAAGGAACTAAATACATGTATGTCTGAGAAAAGCTAGAGTTTTCAAAGTATTCAAAGCTCTCATCCAATGATATTTTAACCTCGGAATATAATGGCTTGCTGTGGGAAAATACGTCATAGATTATTACTTTAATGACTACACCGTGAAATCAAATAAAAAATTACAGTAAACAGTCCAGATCTGGACCTATGGCACAGGGAACTGCATGCACTGAACTACTTAAAAGGTCTTTTCCATTTTTAACTTTTCCTGCGTCCATATTAAGAGAAGGGAATGGCCCTCCTCTTACCTTTGCTTCGTTTCCTTCGGGGGCTCTTTGGCAGCTTTCGACTCAGTCTCCTTGAAAAAGAACAAGTGAATATTTTGTCTGGCGTCTGGGAGTTTCACTAGAGTGCTCCTTTCTTTCTTTAATGCTTTTTCTTACAAAAAGTACCCGTATTTTTTCACGTTGAATACGAAAAAATCTCACGCGGCCAAGAAAGTCAGTGTTTGTTTTTAATTTATGCCCGTTCCAATTTTTTTTAAAAAATCACCAAAAATAACCTGCCACAAAGGAGGAGGGGGGTTGGGGAAATCAGACAAGAAATCAACAGTATCCAAGTAGAAGAGCTAAAAGCTCGTTTGATTCCAGCCCAGAGGAGGAGTTAAGTGCAGCAGATGCAGGTCCAATTCCAAAACAAGATTATTATCTTTATTTCCAGTGAAGCAAAACTAGCAGTTATGAGTCCCCAGCTAGAGTTTTGCACACAGAATTTTGTTTTGAATGTACGTAGTTGCAGCAAAAATGTACTGTTGGGATGCAAGAGAGTGAAAAATGTTATGCTTTGATCACAACACGGCTTTTAAAAATTTGTGTTGGGAAATTCTCAGTTTATCTGGATGAGCATCTGAATATTGTTTTCGAAAGTGCAAATTAAAATGAAGAAAACTGAACCCATCCAAAAGGTTAAGGGGGAATAGCTCAGGAAAAAAACAAAAAGGAACCACAGGGGGATCCAGAAGAGTCTCACATAGGGATCCAAACCGAAGTACCCAATAGAGTCTCTCTAAAAAGGGAGGAGAGACAAGGAACACAAGCAGAAAAAGGATCTAGCAGTCACTCTCAGGAAGATCCAACGAGGAGAAGAATCCAGGCAGTGTCTCAGAAGGCAAGGATCCACAGATGCCAGGGAAATCCACCAGCTGTGCCTTTCATATGTGGATCGAAGAGAGGGAACTCCAGCAGTCTCTCTCATATACAGGGATCCTAAAAGGATCCAGAAGATAGACTTCGTGATGAGGAGGGGGTCCAGCAGTCTCTCTCATGAGGATCCACCCAACTAAGCCAAACACAGGCGGATCCAGAAAAGAAGGCGAAATCCAGTCTCTTTCTTTCTCACAGGGAGAGGATCCACAGATCCCAGGGCGATCCAGCAGCTGAGTTTCTCATAACAAGGTCGGTCAGTCTCTCTCTCCCAGTGGGATCCACCCTATTAGGAGCAGAATCCGGCAGCCGCCCGCTCGCTCGCTCGCTCTCCTTCCCCTCCGCAGGGACTCGAGAGACTCTCTGGGGGGATAAGGGGGATTTATGGAGGCAGCGGCAGCAGAAACGGCTCCTCGGACGGAGCTTTCGCTTGAAGGGGAAGGGGGTTGGGCCGCTGGCGGGAGAGGCAATGCCGCCGGGCTCAGTGATGCTGCCGGGCCGGCCCCCCACTCCTCCGTACAGCCGCCGCCGCCGCCGCCGCCTCTGTCCTCCGCTTCAGGAGCAGAGCTGCTGCCACCGCAGCCATTTTGTTACTAACTGACAAGAGCCCCGCCAGGCAGGCAGCGCGAGACCACAACGGGGGGAGGGAAGAAGAGAGCGAGCGACGCGAGAATTACTCCCTCCCCTCCCCGACCTCAAACAGGAAGTCTCGTCCGCCTCCCAGATCACGTGGTAAGGGAACCTGCATAAAAGAAAGCTCGGGGACATGCAAATGAGGCAGGAAGAGGAGCCAATGAGGCAGCGCGAGGCGCTCGCCTGCCCCGCCCTCGTCTCGCCGCGTGAGAGCCGAAGCGAACGCCTCTCCCGGGCAAGGTACCTGCGCGGCCGCCTGCGAGGCTCCGCTCGGCTTGTGCTCCGTCCATCTTGTGGGCCCCTTAATCTGCACAGACGGAGAGATCGCGCGCGGTCCGCCCGCTCTGCAGATGGGGAGGAAAAGCCCAGGCGGTGACTGAGATGACTGGGCCTTCTGCGGGGGTCACTGCACGGGGAAACATGTCGAGATAGATAGCGATAGATGCATTCGCCTGTCTGCTTATACACACGATAGAAGGTTCGGCTGGCGTGCGCCGGAATCGTGCCTTTTTACAGCCTCGATACCCGGCGGCTGTGCGTTTTAGCTCTGCAGAAAGCCCGCCGCCGCCGCCGCCGCTTGTAAAGGCAGCCAGAAGAAAAGGCAAGATCCGACGGCGCTGCTGCTCCCTCAGCACACCCTTCTCCCACCACCGGACAGGTTTGGCTGGTGCCTTCCGAGTCTGCCCTACGCAGCAGCGTCTGTCCGCTACAGTTTCGTGGCTAGTTAAATGCCCCGCCCCTGCACCCCTGTAGAAGGATGGGTCACTCACTGCCTGAGATCTGGCAAATCTGATTTCAAAACCAACCCTTGCTGAGGACGGGAGAAGTCCCATCAGAGGCCCCCAGAGGGCTGCAAGACCCTAGTATAACAAAACAAACCAAGCTGCTTGCCCAAGCGAGATGTGCTGCGTGTGTGCCAATATATCACCTGTCCCGGAATGCACCCTAACCTGTGGTTTCCTTCTGAAACCTATTAGACCTAGTATGTAAATCTAGCCTTGGCACGCTGTTTTGTGGATGAGTGGACGAGAACGTTCATCTCTTAGGCAGCAAGAATATGCACGCTTAACTCAATGGGATGAGCTTCAGAGTAAATATGCATAGGACCGTGTCTCCCTGTTTTATTGAAAAGCGTTGCGGCTGCAAGGATTTTCCAAGCTGCATCCCAGAATAAGCTTTGGGGCACCCCGAATCATACACCTGCACCTCCAGGAGAGTGTTCTCTTTGCAAACGCAACTGGCCCAATGCTTGTCTGGGGTGAAAGACACTTCTGAGAATTTGAGATGGCCTAAAGCTTATAGTGGGGTGCACACCACTTAGTCGATTCTACTCACATTGGCTCAGTCAGTACCTAAACATGCAACTCAATGCCAGAAGATTATGACAGTGACTGTTAACATCAACAGGTGTTAATGTTGATATAGCAAAGGAAATTTAGAGGACTTAAGGTTTTTCTTCTTTTAAAAAACAAACTAATAAATACAATTCAAAGGCTCCATTTGATTTCGGAGACAGAGAAAGATCTCTATAGTACCATAAAGCTCATTTGTATTTAGCCTGAAAGTTCAATGATGACCTTATTATAACCAATTAGTTGGTTTCCCCACCCCATTTTAGATGTATTAGAGGTTTTTTTTAATGTTGTGCTAATAATAAACAGAAATGACCCTATTAAATGTTTCAGTGTTTAAATGTTTGAAAAGCTAATTTCCCAAAGCTTGGAACCATTTGACCCTACAGAAGCAGATTGTTCCACATTGTGATCCCACAGAAGCAGACTTACTTTTCAGCGATTTCCAATAACAACTAGGGATGGGGGAAAAAACACCTTTTGCATCAAGCTGGACATTATTCCTTACCTTGTTATTCCTTATATATATTGTTTTTTGCAATCATCTTAAAAGTTCAACCTTATTTTTACCGGCCTATTATACGTTGTGTTAATTGTGCAGGCACAACTGGCCTTCTTGTGCAAAATGTATTTTGTATTGATACAAATGAAGTAACACATTTTGCTACAGAGGAGAAGGGAGGCCTCCCTTCATTGCACTCCCCCTCCCCCTCCCCCTCCCCCTCCCAGGTGACCCTTGGGGGGAAGGACTAGGTACGCTGATCCTAGTTCTTCCCCTCTCCACTGCAGTCACTTTAGAGGGGAAGGGAAAGGATGGGGAAGTGAGTGTGTGAGCATGGGGCTCAATCTCCATCTTCCATGGTTTGGAGGATCATCTGAAGGCAGCGAATGTTACGTAAGGTTTCCATAACTGAAGGATTTGCTGAACATTCCTTCTCTTGGGTATATTTTTATCCTGAATAACAGCAACTATTTTTTAAAAGTTACGTTTTCAAAGGATAATTGAGATAAGTATCCAGCAGGCCAGTTCTTTAAGCATCATCAAACAGATTAGAGATATTTTTAAATATGTTCAGTGGTATATAAATCTATTACAATAAATAAATAGCAGCATTAAGGCTTCATGGGATATTTGACCTGACAACCGTATGCTACACTAGCATCTTTGTCTGGTCAAATATACACTGGCATATATCGTGGGACTCCACCAGTGAAGGGGGACTTAAGAATGATCCCATATCTACCTAGCAAGCTGGGGATAGGACTGTTCTGAGATTTCTGCTTTGACAGCACTCACATGTGCCATTTTCAATCAAGGGGTATTGCTTCATTGCTTTAATGGCTCCTGAACTGGAAGCACTTACTATTTACTTACTACATGGTGCTCTCCCATCGATTATAATGACTTTCTATTGAGCTATTATTGATGATAATGATGATGCTTATATCGCTCCTATTTCTCTGAGAAGAGAATTCAAGGTGGTGAATAGACAAAATCAGCAATACTTAAAATACTAACCCAAATTAATAAACAACATCAATAACAGTTTGTAAGAACAGCAGTTAACCATAAGGGCTAAAAATAATAATTATTAAAGGCTATTAAAATGTTAAACCATATTCCTTCCTAAAGAGCCAAGTTTTTACATACCGCCTAAAACAGTAGAGTATTTGTGCCTGATAAATCTCTGTTGGCAGAGCATTCCACAAGATGAGCATCGTCACAGAGAAGCTTCTAGACCTTGTGGCTGTCTGCCTAGCTTCATGAGGCTCAGGGATCTGAACTAGTGCTTCAGATGACAACCATGTGGGAAGGGGCATGTGGAAGAAGGTGGTCCTTAAGGTACCCAGGTTCCAAGCCATTTAGGGCTTTAAGTCTGGTCAGAATTCTAGTCAATCTCTGTGGGTGTTTTCATCCCCTGTTTTGAGGGACATTTGCACTAGCACAGAGATAGAGGTCTAGGATCTCTGTATGATGAGTGCCTAGTATAGCAACTGATGCCAGTGTAACAGGATGGTAAATATGAAGCACTGGGCAATCCTTATGCCATCAACAGACAATAGTGCTATTTTTAGCTGTTGAGGATAAGTCTGACAGTGTTGTTAGTTCACAGGAATGGGGATATAATTAGAACCATTTTTGCCGCTGGAGGGAGACCACATTGCTCAAGAAAGCAATAGAAAGGGAATTCCAGAACAAAGCAAAGCAAAACAAAAACGGAATACCATAGCTTGATATTTAGACAAGCTGTTTTCTAGGCCAGGCAACTGGATTTATAAGCATGCAAAGGATTTTAGCAGTCAGATTTGAGGCTAACTTGCTTTTCACACAAAAAATACCAATAACCAAAGAGAGGCATTTTCCTAGCCTAGCAGCTTTTAGCAAACCTGATTATGTACATATGGGCGGGGGGCAGCCAATCTTGACATTTCAGATGCTGGGGGCATTATTTTGCTTGCTACACGTACAAATCTAGATGGAAGACAAATAAGTTATCTGGGAGTAACTGAGCAAATTCAGCAAAGAGTTCTACTTATGAAATTAGCCAACTTTGTAATGCTCATAAATATAGGTCAGCACCTGCAATGCCCTTCCCCCAGCAATGTACCGAAAAGGAAAACAGCAGATTGTCTCATTGATACTTTCAGAAGGATTTTGCTTCTGACATAAGCCAAATGCCTGAAAGAAACAAACAGAATGGGCACAGCCATGTGACTTCATTGCTCATGTATGGTACAATCTAATTAACAGGCTATAATATGATTGCAGTGTCACAAATTAAATAATATATAAAGCTGCTGTCTGATGAAAATGGTTTGTTTTGCTGTATTAAAAGAAAACATGCCAAGTGAAATCTGCCTCCAGTTTAAGATTTAGTAAAAATATTGTTTTCAGGATTCTGGAATGGCTTTTTAACTATGTGTTTTTATGCAGTGTTTAAAGTGTCAGATGATGTAACTATCGTCTAATTGTGTGTGATACGCTACTTGAAACTGATGCAAAATGAAAATGGGAGTCATTTTTCTAATTCAGAAGGCAGGCATGTATTGGTAGCTAGTACCGAACCAAAATTGGATTTATATTTCCATTTGAAATGGTGGGGGAGAAGTGACTTTTGTTGGAGTATTCCAGAATTGTGAACATCTGTCAAAAATGGCTTTGCCCAGTTTCATTCGCTTCCATGGCCCAATGCTGTCCACAAAACCTGCAGTTTCCACCATTTCTCTGTTCCTAGGCTGCTTCTGAGGCCTCTGGTTCTCCTGCAGTTTCTTTCCCTAATTATGGGGTTGTTACTAATCTTTTACTTGTTTCATAAAACAAAATTCTTGCTTAATTCCCCCCTCCCCAAATTTTCTGCTGTATTTTTGAATAATTTTAATGAAGCAAGAATCTTTATTATATTCCACATTAATAAGTCTGGGGATCTGTTGGTGTCTCTTGACACCTAAGGTCCTGTATCTGCTCCTGTTCAAATCTGTACTTGTTATGACACCTTGGGCTCTACCTGCTGCTTCTTAAATTCTTCACTTTAGACTATGCCTACTCTGACTGTTTAGCAACTTTTGGGTCACACAGATGATCTAGCATGAAGGAAAGAAGTAACCATTTGAAGCGATGGTTTAATTGTTAGTACTGCAGGCAAACATTTTGATAGAACTTTAAGGGCACTTTAAACAGATGTTCATGAGCACAGGCAGTCGAGTTCATAAACTACAATAATTTGATGTTCAAAATAAGATCTTCATTTATTGCTTTCCACCCCACTGGATTGTGGCAGGAAAGATTTAGATTACATATTTGTGGGATGTAATGAAAGCTCTTTAGGAAATCTGAAAAAGAAATAACATTCCAGTGTGGAAGAATTTGGTTTCATTGGCTTGCACATTATGATGTAAAGAAAGTTTATTTTTAGTGTGTATAAGAATCTTTGAAAATGGCCTCTGATATATTTAGTACCATCTTTTTGTTGCTTTGGTCTATTAGATCAGTGTCTTAATATTCAGTATATTGGAGAAAACTCCAGATGAATTCAATAAAACCTGGGGTCTAAGTGGGTTACGAGAGAGAGGGAAGCTGGGTTAGTTACTGATCAATGCTGGATTTGCAAAACAGAAATTATTTCAAGGATGGCGGATTGTGGGCATAATCTCATGCTTTTGTTTTTATATTTTCATAATCTTGTCCTATTGTATGCATGATGATAGTCTGTAGACATTTTAGGACATTTCCTCCAACTGCTGACTGTTTAGGAGGAGCGTCATGGAGCTGCAGCCCAGTATTGGTGAATAAGAGACAGGGTGCTTCATAGTCATACTTTGGGGTGGAGTAGGGGATCATTGCCCACTTTGATGCCATTAATCATGGTTTAATGTGTGGTAAACACACTAATTCCACATGACAATAATTACATGTAATTTTTCTACTAATGATCTCCCAACAGGATAAATGCAAATAAACACATTTTATGTGCTTGCCATCCACTTATCCCCCCTCTGCTAGCTGTTCCCCCCAACCCAAAGCCTCTCCAGAGGTTCTGGGGCCCTCCAGAACAATGGGGAAGGAGGGAATCACCCCAAATCGAGTTCAGATCCTAAGATAAGTTAACTTAAGGAAGTTCATGGAAGGAAAGTTTCCCCCCCAGCAGTCCACTATACCCCATTCTCTGTTATTCAGAAGGACCCCCTGCCCCTCAAGAGAGGATGCTGCAGGGGGGAGAGAAGAGGATGGACCTTTTCCCCTTTCATGAACTTCCTTAAGGGCACAATCCTATGCATGTTTAGAGATTAAAAAAAAAAAAGTCCTACAAGCCCATCATGCCCCAGCCAGCATGGCTGGCTGGGGTATGCTGGGCACTGTAGGACTTTTTACTCTCTAAACATGCATAAGATTGTAACCTAAGTTAACTTATCTTAGGGTCCAAGCCATTGCCTTTTCGGTCCATCGTTCATAGAGGCAATTTCTGCTGATTAAAGCACACAATATTTAATTTACAGCCCATTGCTATAGTCTGCATTGGGATGATAATTTGACTGCAGAGGTATTGGGATTCTACACCCAGGAGTGGCATTAGGCTCAGAAAGTTATTTTTCCAGTATTCATTCGCTGCATACTTAAGCACCCTACATTAAGGGTCAACACCTAGAAGCCCCTGGACCAAATTTGACTTGTCCCCTTCTCCAACCCAAAGGCACAAGAGCGATTAGCAACAGGACAAGACTAGCAAGGTTTAATGTGACACAGTCCCAGGCCTTCTTAAATGAACAATGCAAAGAAATCGAGGAAAACAACAGAATGGGAAAGACTAGAGATCTCTTCAAGAAAATTGGAGATCTCAAGGGAACGTTTTGTGCAGAGACGGGCATGATAAAGGACAAAGAAGGCAGGGACCTAACAGAAGCAGATGAGATTAAGAAGAGGTGGCAAGAATACAAAGAATAACTATACAGGAAAGATCTGAATGTCCCTGATAGCCATGATAGTGCGGTCACTGAACTGGAGCCGGACATCCTCGAGAGTGAAGTCAAGTGGGCCTTAGGAAGCATTAGTAACAACAAAGCTAGCGGAGATGACAGTATTCCAGCCGAGCTATTTAAAATCCTAAAAGATGATGCTGTTAAAGTGCTGCATTCAATATGCCAACAAATCTGGAACACTCAACAGTGGCCACAAGACTGGAAAAGGTCAGTTTACATTCCAATTCCAAAGAAGGGCAACGCCAAAGAGTGTTCAAACTACCGCACAATTGCGCTCATTTCACATGCCAGCAAGGTGATGCTCAAAATCCTACAGGCTAGGCTTCAGCAGTATGCGAACCGAGAACTACCGGAAGTACAAGCTGGGTTTCGAAGAGGCAGAGGAACTAGAGATCAAATCGCCAACATTCGCTGCATCATGGAGAAAGCAAGAGAATTCCAGAAAAACGTCTATTTCTGGCTTCATTGACTACGCTAAAGCCTTTGATTGTGTGGATCACAACAAACTGTGGCAAATTCTTAAAGTGATGGGAGTACCAGACCACCTTACCTGTCTCCTGAGAAACCTGTACAAGGGTCAAGAAGCAACAGTAAGAACCAGAGATGGAACAACCGATTGGTTCAATGGGAAAGGAGTACGACAAGGCTGCATATTGTCACCCTGCTTATTTAACTTATATGCAGAGTACATCATGAGAAATGCCGGGTTGGATGAATCAGAGGTCGGAATTAAGATTGCCGGGAGAATTATCAACAACCTCCGATATGCAGACGATACCACCCTAATGGCAGAAAGCGAAGAGGATCTCAAGAGCCTCTTGTTGAGGGTGAAAGAGGAGAGTGCAAAAGCTGGTTTGAAACTCAACATTAAAAAAACTAAGATCATGTCATCTGGCCCTATCACTTCCTGGCATATAGAAGGGGAAGAAATGGAAGCAGTGACAGATTTTACTTTCTTGGGCTCCAAGATCACCGCAGACGGTGACTGTAGCCATGAAATTAAAAGACGCTTGCTCCTTGGGAGGAAAGCTATGGCAAACCTAGACAGCATAGTAAGAAGCAGAGACATCACCTTGCCGACAAAGGTCCGTCTAATCAAAGCTATGGTTTTCCCAGTAGTAATGTATGGCTGTGAGAGCTGGACTATAAGGAAGGCTGAGCGCCGAAGAATTGATGCTTTCGAACTGTGGTGCTGGAGAAGACTCTTACGAGTGCCCTGGACTGCAAGGAGGTCAAATCAGTCCATCCTAAAGGAAATCAACCCTGAGTGCTCATTGGAAGGACAGATACTGAAGCTGAAGCTCCAATATTTTGGCCACCTAATGCGAAGAGAAAACTCCCTGGAAAAGACCCTGATGCTGGGAAAGACTGAAGGCAAAAGGAGAAGGGGACGGCAGAGGATGAGATGGCTAGATAGCATCACAGATGCAATGAATATGAACTTGAGCACGCTCCGGGAGAGAGCGCAGGACAGGAAGGCCTGGCGTGCTATGGTCCATGGGGTCACGAAGAGTCGGACACGACTGAACAACAACAACAACAATGGGAACATCCATTGCTTAAAGACTCTGACTTCGCAATACTGAAATACTGATACATGTGATGTTTTATTTTGATTTTTGTGGGGGCTGGAGCAAAACTGATTCAGCCAGTTTTGGCATTCTATCCCGGTTGTTCAGATCTGATGCTACTTTTAATATGTCTGGAGGGGTGTAATGTCAACATTACCCAGAAAGTTGCAGTGTTTTTGGATGCAGTTTTAAAAATCAGACTGTGACTGCTTGCAAATGATGGGAGTTGACTTTGCTCATTCAACATTCACTGTACACAGTTCTTGTCCCTATAGTGTTACAAGCATATATTTTTGTCTGCATGGGCATTTTACTTTTTTTGGTAAAGTAACATAAGTGGTCTGTGGACTAATTTTAAATTCTCATTCTCTCTCTCTCTCTCTCTCTCTCTAATCAGGACAAGACAGCATCCACTCTAGGGACAAGGTTGGGACATTGGCCCAGTACCTCACTTTTAAACCAAAATAGCTTCTAGCCAGAATTGTACTGGTCTGAAACTGAGAGTAGGGGGTGAACACACTAACGCAGCAACGTGTTTAGCATTGACTCCTAATTGTTGTAATGAGAGCACTAGCTATGCCCATGAGCTTGTGCCAAGCTCTAATGACTAATGTGTTTGGGCAGGAGCTCCATTTTTCACTTGGCAGCAGTCTGTTAAAAGTAGGGAAGGTGCTTCCTTTTATTTATCTCTTTGTACTTCAGGAAGTAAACACTTGCGTCCTTAAGGTTTTCGGTGATGTGCAGACTCAAATTGTAATTGGGTCATAAATTGTGAGCGTCATTATCAAACACTAAACAAATGCTTTTTTGAAGAGTTTGAAATTGGCTCACATCATTTTAAAAATGGGAATGCATTTACAGAATAGTACTTTTATGCTTTGGAAATGGGGTGTGGCCCTCTGGGGAAGCCTGGTGAGCCAGATTGAGACACCAGGCAGGCCAGATATGGCCTAGGGGCCTGAGGTTCAACACCCCTGATTTAAAAGGTCTCATTTAAAAGTTGGAAGTGCACCCCCAATCATAGCCAGTCAGTCTAGACTTTTATCACTCCAGCCCTCCATAATTATTACTGTTTAATTATCTCACAAGAAGGAATTAAAACTCAATGGAGGAGATCCTTTGCCTAAATCAGTCCTGTACAACTTGTGACCCACCAAGCAGAAGATAGCCCACCACCAGCTGTGGCATGTGACCTGGCAGGTGCCTGATAAACCTCTGTGCTCCTAGTCTCAGAGGCACCCGATACTGTAAACAAAATTTTCCAAGCTTGCAAGTTAGCCAGTGATTTTGGTCCCCACGTTCTGAATAGTGTCGTGCTATCCATCTCATCGGAATCCATGAAGCCATGCAGCCCCAGCAAGGAATGAACTGAGAATGTGGCCTTTCCTCTGAAAATCCTCTGTAGAGAGCCATTCTCCTACATCTGAGATGAGGGCTAATTGGTTACTGTCTTTAAGATGACTGAAATATACCTTTCTCTTAGAGCAGCCAATTATGATGAGAGGAACTGATCCAAGGTATGTGCTGCTGCCTCAGTATTCACCTTCATTATCTTAATATCTCTGCAAAAGAGACCTCTAAGGGTCTATATTGCCAAAAGAATTTCAAGCTTGGTGCACATGGGATCAATGATTTCTAGAAAATCAAAGTGCCTTCCCACCCCAAGACTACTCAGGGAGGAATTGGCAGGATCTGGCAAGCTGAGTCTGTATTTTTTGTTTTTGAAAGATAGGATTACATATGCATTGAAAGTACTGTATCACAGGAACATAGGAAGCTGCCTTGTACCGAGTCAGAACCTTGGTCCATCTAGCCCATTATTGTTGACACTGACTGGCAGCGGCTCTCCAGGTTTTCAAGCAGGAGTTTCCCCCCAGCCCTACCTGGATGTGCTGGGGATTGAACCTAGGACCTTCTGCATACAAAGCAGGGGCTTTACCACTGAGCCGTGGTGTCAGAGGTGCATAGTGTCCATCTCCCTTTTCCACCTGCCAAGCCCCCAGCAGCTTTCTTTTTCTTAAAGTGCTGCATGTGTGTTTACCCATTGAATTGTTGTTATTTAAAACAAAACATCAAGAAAAAACCCCTTGCAGAATAGTTCGCTTGTTTCTCCGGCACTCAACCCTGGAGAGGCAGGCAAGATATTTGTAATGACCATAGCTAGGGCCCTTTGGATTCATCCTTTCCACTCTACAAATGTGGCATTTGTCTTCTCTCCCAAATACTTAATAGTGCTTTTGTGTTTCCTGGAGCATGGCCAGCACTGCGGTGCTCCCTGATATAGCTCCTCTGGAGTTTAGCCAGAACACCTGGCTAATAAATTTGCCATCCAGCTCACACCTACTCATATAACAAATATGGGGGGGGGGGGGCTGCTAAGCGGTTGGGAGGACCTGATTTTCACTGGTTATCCCCAAGCTAAGGGATTTACAATGTTATTGTTGTGGATGTGCCAGAGGACAAAAGACTCTAAGCCTGTGTATGGCTCCTAGCTTTTTCCAGGCTTGGGAGCAGCTTTGCATAGCCATCAATACACAGTATGCACATTAATTTTTGTGTGTGTGGCATATGGTCCACCTGGTGCTGTGGCATCTTGCAGCATTTCAAATAGCACCACAGAAATCCGAAAGCTAACACCAGAAACGGGGACCATCGCTGCCACGATAGACATGTGCATGTTTTGGAGTCACTGGGCCAAACTCGCAAGCTAATGAAGCAGGACTAGTGTTGGTGTCCCTGCAAAGTGGATTCTTCTGTGGATCATGTATCCACTAACAGTGAGATCCTATGCACGTCCGCTCAGAAGTAAGTCCCACTGTGTTCAACGGGGATTACTCCCAGGAAAGTGGGTATAGGATTGCTGCCTAAAATAACCACCAATAGACACAGCCCCTCAAGGAGGGTAATGGTAACTTTTATTAGATTGCTGTTGATATAAATGAGCAAGCTGTGGAGCTATCCAGGTGAGGCTTGAACACTCTCAACAAAAATGAATGTGGCCAAACAAAAGTTATTACTCTACCATGGGCTCTTCACTTACATCCATGAGGATAGGATGAGCTCTTCATTCACTGAAAAGCACTTGTCCCTGTTGTTTTCGTCTACTGGCAGATCTGGGGTAATAAATCTTGTGCCACTAGCACAAGAGGACCCAACTCCAGTTGGGACAAGATGACTGCCAGAGGTACTGCACTCTCCCTGCTTTTCCTCTTACCCCCAGCCCAATATAGCAAAGGTGGGCAACCAGTGGCCCTCCAGATATTTTAGCCCACAACTCCATGATCCCTCACCATTGGCTATGTTGGCTAGGGCTGATAGGAGTTGCAGGCTAAAACGTCTGGAGGGCCACAAGTTGCCCACCCCTGCTCTATAGGCGTCTCCAGATTATTATTTTGTAAACTTCCTTTTAGCATTCACCGTGCACTGACCCCAGTGACAGTAACACAATATTGTTATAGGATTACTATCTGATTGCCAGGACAGTTGGCATGGTTTGGACAGAGAGGGGTTAATGAGGTTGGAAGGACTGCTTGAAGTTACTGAATGGACAGCCCAGGTGCCACCCTGATGCTTTCCAGGTGAATGGTTTGGCTAGTGGGCCAGAATGAACAGCTGGTGTTTCCTCAATAGCTGGATCTTCTTTTGAGTGCTTGGAACAGAAAGATCTCTCCAGGGTGGCAGGCCTTTCCCACCCACCCCCACTTTAGGATGATGTAATCTAGGTCTGTGTGTGAGAAACAATAGAAGCAAGTTTAAGAGAGGAGGAGAGAGAGAGGCAGAGGCAGAAGGGGAGCTAGCATTGAGCATCTGAGGGGGCCAGTGGATTTGCTGCTTTGTAGGAGTCTCATGCCATCAGATTCCAGCTATGTTCAGTGTGTATATTTGTAAACAAACCCACAATATGCAGAAACCCCATAACCCTGCGGTAGCCTTGATTCTGCCCCTTCATTTTAAAAAAAGGTACATTTATTTCTTTAACACAGCACATTTCCTATACCAAGGGTGCCATCCTATGCAGTTTAGACAGAAAAAGGTCCTTCAACTCCCATCATTCCCCAGCCAAACCATGCTGGCTGGGGCATGCTGGGAGTTGTAGGACTTTTTTTCCATCTAAACATGCGTAGGATGGCACCCTAAGGAGCCTAGCAGCATGTGAGGCTCTCTCTTGCCAACCCACCAAGAGCTGCATACAAAATATAAGCATGGTAGGTGGAGATGAGACGTGTGGCCTATAAATTTCCCCCATCCCCAGAACAGGGCCCTTGGCAGGCTTTGGTTAAAACTGAGGAAGAAAGCAACACAGTCAACCATTCCCAGGTGTGACTGTATCTGTGACTGTATCTGTTTCTAGACTGAAGACGGGAGACCAAATGTCTTAATCCTTATTTACCATCAGAAATAAACTCCCTGCATCTGTAGATTTATCATGTGAAGAGAAGGCTAAGCCAGAAACTTCTTCCTGACATGCTAAATGTGGTTAATGTGCAGGGATTTTTTTCTTCTTCTTAATGCAGTTGAACATTCAAACATTTGATCCCATCACATGAGGTTGCTGCTGATACGTTTTGCCTCTCTCTGAAACAGGCTCACATAGATGCTGTTGGAGGCAGAATACTGGACTAGATGGGCTGTTGATGTGACCCAAGTAAGGTTGTTCATATGAAATGTTCTGTGCTTCTTACTGCTTCTGCATCTCTCTCTCTCTCTCTCTCTCTCTCTCTCTCTCTCTCTCTCTCATTCTCTCTCTCTCTCTCTCTCTCTCTCTCTCTCATTCTCTCTCTCTCTCTCTCTCTCTCACACACACACACACACACACACACACACACGGCAGGGACATATTATTTCTCACAGATGACACTGATAGTAACAACTGACCCTAGAATAGGCTTCTCCTGCCAAGCTTGTCACCTCTGCGGTCATCACTCAACAGAGGTGACAGAGCCAACAGAATTAAGAGCTTCTTTATGGAGCAGAGTGGTGACTGAGAAAGATAGCTAAACTGATCCGATACTGAGTAGATTCGTCTTGGAATGCTAGAAGTGGCTGAAACAAAGGGCTCCTTCACACTGAGCTTTTACGCTGCGATTGAGATCGCTCCTTCATGGACGTTTGTGATCTCTTTACATGACGCCATGATCATTCAAGGCATCTCCTGCGCTAAATGCCCTTTGTTCCTTTTTAAATAGATCACAGATAATGAGCTATCAAATTATCCCCATTGTGTTCCTCTTTCAGTTTCTTCCGGGAAAAGAGGAAAAGCTGCAAGGAGTAATGAGATCAATGACAGATAATGGAAGACTCAGATATGGGGAGATGGAGGGGGGAAAGGAAGCTGGTGAAAAAGGGAGTCGTTGTGATCCTGCATTTGAAATGGAAGCAGAAAGCCCCATTTTAAATGCAGGATTTGAGGCTGGTGTAGAGATGCCCAAAAGCCTTGCACTGCAGAGGGGTCCCCATCTCATCTCCAGATGGTTCTCCTCGGGGCTTGCAGCACAGGAAGAAGTCAGCTATGCAGAGTTAGGTAGATAACCTGGAGCACAAGGAACCTCAGCACAGCTGTCACACAGGTGTTACTGCAATGCAACAAGGAGTACAAAAATGCAAAAAAGGAGTCTGTAGGTATCTGAACTAGCAATGGCGGAATGACACCAGAAGGAAAGCAGCAGGTCTCTAGCAAACCCTTTTCTTTCTTTTTTTAAAGGAACTGTACTGAGAAGCAGAGGAAAACTGGCTTTTGATTAAGGGTTTGTGTTGCTGCTGAAATTAGATTGTAAGTTGCTCAAAACATACATTTAAAACTGTGATATATATTATGAGCTTAAGTGACAATTCTGCACCTGCACAGTTCACAGAACCAGCAGCCAAAACCAGTAGCTGTGGTTAGCGCATGCTCAGAAATCTATTGCTTTACCCCCTTTCTCACAAATTAAATTGCTTGATCACTGAAACTTGCTCAAATTTGCAAAGCCTGTGCTATACCACTGACCTGCAACCCCCCAACAGCTTTATAGTAAAATCACCCAAGTGTTCAGTAGTACCTCAAAGGCTAACAAATTAAGGAATCCACAGGACTGTGCAAACAGATACATTCAGGCTGCAATCCTATAGCCACTTGCTTGGGTAAGCCCCACTGAACTCAATGGAACTTACTTCTGAGTAGACACAGGGTTGTGCTGTTATTGTGGCACAAACTTCCTGGTGGTGATTCTGATAAAGAGCGACTTTCCCTTATGGAAGTTCACGCCATGCCATGATTTTTTATTTTATTTTTAAGTTTCACTTCTACAGTCCCATGGATTCTTTATCATTAAGTCTATGCCTAGTTGTGAAACAGAAACAAGTCTATCACTCGGCTCAGCATCGTTAAGAATAATAAGTTGACATGTTTCAATCCTTCTCTCATGGAAGTGATTTGGAAGCTCAGTCCTGTGAATTAAAATCATAATGTGGGAAGTGGCCTATTTTAAAATGCTGTAGAACGGGTGCGGAACAGGGGTGGGGAACCTCTTTCAGCCAGAGGGTCGAATTCCATTTTGAAGAAGCTTTTGGGGGGATCGCATTCCAATGGTGAATGGGGGCAAAGAGGGAGGAAGGCAGAAGGGGCGAGGCCAAACCACCTTATTGTAGCTTAACACTCTGACTACCAGTAACTAAGCCTTAGGAGAGGCATTTCAATCATTTAGAATTGGCGGCGGGGGGGAGGGGAAATGGCACAAAAGCTGGGAAGCCACCAAATGATTGGTGGTTGGGCAGAATGAAGTGTGGCCAGGGGAAGGGGGTGTGACCATGTGAGGAACCCGGGAGGGCCAGATTGGGGCCCTAGGCCCAGTGTGAGAGCTCTCACGCCGCCTGAAGCAGAACTTTGTGCCACCCTCCCTCCTTGTTGCCACCGCCGAGTAACCTTCCCACCACCAACTGCAGCCCGGAGAGCCCACCACCTTTGCTTTCCATCGTGCAGGGGTTGTCTGGGCTGAGGCTGGTGGCGGCAGGGAGCGGGGGAGGTTTGCATGGCCAAGATATTGTGGGAGCCCCGTAGCAACAGAGCGCCAGTAGCAAAGAGCCCCACTGGCTGTTTTCTCGCTGTGGGCTTTTGGGGCTGGGCTGGGGCTGGCGGCGGGGGAGCGGCACAATTTGCTGCTTGCACCTGCTGGGTGTAACTATGGGCTTGCTGGGCTGCTCTTCCAGCTCCACCGCCCCATGTGGGCACCTCACCCTGGTTAATGGGTGGGCCAGCCCTGCCCAGGTGTGAGGTTCCCCACCCCTGTTGTAGAGCCAGTTATAAAGGGTGCCCATTATACTGTACGGCTGTAAGGGTCAACCGTTAGAAATGACAGATGCCCCTTAATATATAAGACAGGTGGCTAACTGTACTGATGAAATGCAACATAACCTACGCTAGTCTGTAAAGTGTGAGCAAAGCCTGGGAGGACAGCATTATGCAGCCCTCTTATCAGGTGTCACCTTGTTATGCCTAATGGTGGCGGCGGCTTCTGACTGTGCTTCTCAGAGATGCTGTGAGACCACAAGGACACAGAGCTGATTATGGCACGTACCAGGGTTCAGCCATTTGAACAGAAGAGTCTGTCTCCTGGGTGAGGAAGTAGGGTTGCTGGGATGGGGGAGGCTGAGACAAACAGGGGGCTCTTGAGCTGCATGCTGACCAGCCAAATCACTCACACAGGTGTGAACCCAGACAGGTTACATGATCCAGCCTTGCTGAAAATGCCTGACTGCTGATATCTCCTGGGGTACGGATGTTGCAAATGAACATATTTGTTTCTGCTTTAGGGATTTTGCTGTGCATAATAATGCATCTCTCGTAATGAGAACTACAGGAGTTTTATACATTTAAATTTGTCCAATTAATTATCCAGGAATGTTTTTAATAGGCTTTATCGCTGTAATTTCATTCTGAAGAAAATATTTCTTATTGGATCAAGGTTTGTTTTTGTTTTTTGCCTTACTATTTCAAGCACGGTGGTGCTGCATTGCCACACATCAAGGGAAACAATTCTGGGTTCATGTTCCCCATCCAGCTATATTTTTAAAAAAATATATACAGTAAGCATACCATTTAAAAATATATCTTTTTTAAAAAAATCCCTTTGCAGATTGCTTTGCAATTGGAAGTGGGCCATGCCATTGGAAGTAATTTTCTATTCATACATAGAATAAGGTGTTGGTAATGTACCAAGTGGCTACTCTACATGGGATAAGTGGTTGACAGATCAAAATATCAAAAAAGGTGCCAGATGTCGGAGCTATAAGACATGTTACAGAAGCTTACGGTGTAGTTCTGTCAGCCGCTAGGCACACTCAAACCTCAGATGTGTCAAAAGAGCCAGTGTGACACAGTGGGTGCCGGACTTCGACCAGGGAGTTCTGGGCTCAGGATCCTGCTCAGTTGCAGGATCCAGGCAAGTCACTATGGGTGCTTCCTAGCAGGAGGGTTCCTAATGCAGCTATTCCATCTTTCCCTCCTTAGCAGATTTTCTTTAGGAAGAAAAAAGATGGACAAAAGGGTGCGAAAACACAGGAGGGTTACAAATGGAAGACAACGATGGCTGCCTCCGCCTCCCATGCTGTAAAATTCCATGAATGAGGCAGGATGATTGCACAGTTAACACCTCCTCTGAAAGCATGGCAGTTCACGCTACCTTGTCCAGTTGAGAGGCTAAAGTGGAATGGCCCCATCATGTACGCTGGCCTGAGCTCCTTGGAGGAAGAATGGAATAAATATATAATTAATAATACTGATTAAAATAATAATACTAATAATAGCCATACAACAACCTCTGCAAGCCAAACTAGACAGCACACAATTCGTGCAGTTAGCAAATAATAGAGTATATGGCACAGGAGAGGGCAACAAGTGGCCTGTGAGCTGCACACAGCCTCCGCCACTGCCGAAATTTGCGTCGGCAAAAAAATTGGAAGAAAACCATTATGGAAGGCTAAAATGGCCAAATTCAGCTTGTTTTCAAATGACAATTTGCCAATTACTTTGCTGCCACTGCTGGATTCAGTGGTGCAGCGGCAACAGGAGTGCAGCCCCCCACCCCTGGGGGGGGGACAGCCCCCAGATCCTCCAAAGTTGCCCACCTCCTGACATGGCAGGTGCCGTGGTCCCAGTATAGCTCAGGACCCTGGCTGAGGTGGGGCCTTACATGAATATACTGTATGCTTCGAGCAACCCAAATGTTTCATATCCAGAATTATTTCTTTTTTCATTCATCCTTCAGAATATGTTTTTTCTAAAAAAAGAAGAATTAACTGTATTAAAAACTACATCATCAAATGGCTAAGCCATCTGAGTAACAACCATCAACTAAAGGCAAAACCCTTGATGGTTGGAGGACCTACTTTATTCATTTGTTTTTCCCCTGACACTACATGTGTGCTTGTGCAATAATGTTTGTTTTGTATTCTCTGAAGTGGCTAATCTACACGCATGCAATGAAAAGGTGGCTTATTAGGCTAATTGCTGATTAAAAAAAATACTACAAGCAAATATTGCAAAACAGACACAGAAGGCTGGGGGAGGGGAGGGGACAACAAATACAGATCTCAATTTTTCCCTCTGTGAAGTTTTCCCACCAGTAATCAGGCAGTTCAGAGACGTCCAGCTAATCCAGTTCCTTCAGGCAGCCTGAACTGATGCTGTTCATTAGCGGTCTCATAATTCTACCTTGCAGAGCTGGATTAATAGAAAGGTGACTATGGAAATTGTCGAGAGACTTGCTAATGTTTACTATAAGCCCTTAGAAAGGCCTGCTTTCTCTCTCTCTGGCTATCCTCCCCAAATAAGGCACACTGCATGCTGTGCAAGGATGTGCTACCCGCACAACTACAAGGAATCACTTTTTAGAGGGCATGAAGGTGTCCCACAGGTTGGGTCCTTGAGAATGATGGAATCCAAGAAGGCAAAAATAATTGCATGCATTTTTTTTTCTAATACAAGCAAGGGGAGTCCCCCAAGCTCATTAAAACAGATGGAAGTTTTAAAACCTGTATTACTTCAAAAAAATTAATTTACAGCTGCAGGGCTCAGTGGCCCAGAGAACATTAAAGTGATACATCCAGAAAGGTGATGTGATTAGAAAAGAACACTTTTTTGGCTGCAACATGGCGTGCACAGCAGGAAAGGAGCAGGGAGTTCTGTGAAAGTTGCAGCTTTGTTCCACTGTTTCTGGATTTGCCTTGCGGGGTGTTTCCACCAGTGATTTACTTCGAGCTGGCTGCGTGTCATTAGGGATACATGACGTCGTAGCCATCCAGCAGACACCCCAGAGCTTATCAGGGAAAAACCAGATTTCCTGAGACTGCTTGAAGTCCGATTCTTTTCCTTAAGTTGGGTTCTCCCTGGTATAGTTGCTGTGTGCCTCAACCCCTGCACTGACCTTGGCTGTGCTAGCCCTGCCCAGGGGTGTGCCTTTCACCATGACCCAGGTCAAGGGGTGTTTCTTGGGTGTTTGCCGTCCCTGCACAAACCAGTTAGTTTCGCCTTAGAAGTAACTCCCAGAAGATCAATGAGGCTTCTCTTAAGTGCGGTCAAGCATGATCTCGAGGCTCCGATTCTCCTTTGTTTGGTTCATTGCCTTAGGAAGTAACTACTTTGACGCTGCGTTATAGAGATCCTGCGGGTTAAAATGGGGGCTTCTGTCCTGTCTTTGTGTTCTCCCCCCCCTTTCCCAGCACAAGCATATGTGTGTCTACTCGGAAGTAACTCCCCTTGTGCTCAATGAGGCTTGCTCCTGAAATGCAGGTGCATCTGGACTTTCAGGGGAAAGGAGAAAGGGGGAGAGGGGGGAGCCTCTTATTGGTTGAGCAGCCCCTGCCAGTCAGATGACGTTCACTCCAACCCCCACCAGGAAGTATGTTCTGTGAAGCGATTTTTACTGGTGCAGAGAACTTGCTCATGGAGCCCTGCATGGACCAAAGGGCAGCAAAGCTGATTCCTTTTTAAAAATCCGGTACTTCTCCATTCGCTTCTCCTTCTGTTGTCGTGGAAACACAGCCCTGATCTTAAAGGGATAATGGGAGTCGATGAAAATTCATTCTAAAGTGAATGGTGCTGCACAAAGGATGCAAAAATAAAAATAACAATGCAACAGCATATTGATTAATCCAAACTCTTAATTGTCTGACTTCCCTGCCCCCTTTCAGCACAACCCCAGCAATCAGTACTTCAGTTTATCTCAATATGCAATTATCCAAGTATTTCGAATGCCTTCAAATTCCTTCATACACAATCTATGTAGGGAGAGGCATCACTAGTAACATTCCAATCTAGAAGAACAAAGAAACATAAATATTAAAAGTGAAGTGCACAAATTTATTTCAAATGGGTCATTCTTAATGCAAAACTTTTCTTTCGGGGGGTTTATTTAAGTTATTCTCTGACTCTCATAACAGGACAGGAACTTGTGGCCATCAAATGAAATTCACTGACAGTACTAGATTCAAGACAAAGGGAAGTGCTTCTTCACACACCACATAATTCATTTAGGGGAATGCATTGCTGCAGGATGTGGTGGGAGCCATTAACTTAGATGGCTTTAAAAGGACTTAGGCAAATTCAAAGAGGAGAAGTCTGTCTATTCATCATGATGTTCTATGGAACCTACAGATTCAGATGCAGTTGCTGGGGAGATCACAAGCAGAACTGTTTCCCCAGTATGGCACAGTTTTATTTTTTTATACGAACAGAGAAGATGTGGGAAGGTCGCCACCACCTTCTTATTTGCACTTATAGCGAGACAATTCTGTGTAACTCCTTGACACAGCGCATAGTTAAACCCTGGAATTTGCCACCACAAGATGTAGAGATGGCCACCAACTTGGACAGCTTTAAAAGGGGATTAGACAAATTCACAGAGGCTAAGGGTGCAATCTCATGCATTTTTAGGCGGAAAAAAGTCCCACAACTCCCAGAATTCCCCAGCTAACCATGTTGACTGGAGAATTCTGGGAGCTGAAGGACTTTTCTCTCTCTCTAAACATACATAGGATTGCACTGTAAGGCTATCAATGGCTACTAGTCAGGATATGTATACTAGTTTGGTATACATTGGCATACTATTATGAGCATGACGGTGCTGCTGTGCTTGTCCTGCTTGTGGGCTTTGTCAGGGTGGAAACTGAGCCCATAGAGCCCCAGAGCAGTTCTGATTCTGAGGAGGAACAGCAATCCATGGGAGAGGAGCCAGCTCATCCCTCACAGGCACAGCAGTTGGCAGAGATTCCTCCTGCTGGCATTCCTGGGAGAGATAGTGACCCTAGCAGTGAGAGAGCGCTGGAGGGGGGCTTGCTGGACACTCGGCGCAGATGCAGGGAGTGATGGCAGATGGAGGGTGCCGAAAGGAGGCGCTCCGCTTGTTTGGTGCTAAAACAATGGTCGTGTCCCGTGGGCCCAAGGGAAAGAGGGAGGATCTCTCCATAGCCCATAAGTTCAGAGTCTTCCCATGGTTCTCCTTCAAATGAGGACCAACTGCCTTACCTGGAGCTTAGGCTACTCTGCTATCTTTCCCCAGTGCTGTTCCTTGCTTAGTCGCTAGTGATTAGTATCTGAAAGAGTCATAAAGGACTAAAGCCTTGTAAAGAATCCTCGTCGTCTGTGTCCTGAGTTGGCTATTGGAGGGGACTGCAAGAGGCAGCTAGGGCGCTCCCGATAGGCTTCCTGTAGGCATCAGGCTGGCCTTTGTGTGCACAGAACAGACAGGCCTTTGGTCTGATTCAGCCTAGCTCTTCTTATGTTCAATTATTCCTACAGAGCACCTTTCCCTGCTAAGTACTTCCATGAACTGAATTGTGAAATGTCTCTTATATTTGCTGATCCAGATTGTGCGCATGTAAATCCTGTAGACAATTAAATAATGATTGCAAGTTGACTTTAGTTATTGTTATTGTTTATTAAACCAATTAACAAACCTCTGAAATGAATTTTAGTAGCATCTTTGGAATTGTGAGTATGTCAACTCCATCCCCCAACTTAAAAAAAAAGGAGAAGTGAAGATGTTTCTTGCACATTTCATGGCTGTAAAATGTGCCTTGAAAACATGGAAGTAGTTGCTAATCCAACAAGGGGGATTAATGTGCAGAAACAGGCTTCTGGGATGGATCTCCTCTCAGATGGGGCCTACACATGTGAAAATGGCACTTCTTGCTATATCCATCTGCCTTCACCAATCAGTTGGCAGCTCTGACAGTGTGGTTCCAGTCTTCCCCTTGAGTAGGTTTGTATCAGAATCTCTGGATTGGGGCCCGAGTGGAGCAGGAAGTCATCCCTACACCGGTTCTAGGGTCGGAGCCAGATTTAACCTGGACAAATTGTGCAGGCAGAATTGGACTTCCCTGCCCCCTCCTTCCCAGGGCAGCCTCCCCAGCCTCCTGAAAATGCTACACAGAGAGTCAGGAGCCCCTGCTGAATGGAGGGAAATGCGGTGTGCTGAGGAGAGAAGATCCCCAATTATTGGGCAGAGGGATCTGATGTAAGCAGAGTCCTTCCATGAGGCCCCTTCGTGCTGTGGAAGGCAGATTCTGGATCCAACCCCACATCTTCCTGGCTTTTCATTTTCATCTATTCCTGAGTTATTCCATTTGCCAACCTTTGCTCATCTTTTGTACACTAATTTTCATATTTATGTAGTAGGAGCAATTGCAGAAATTTGGGCCCTTGCAGGATCGTGTTTATTCAAATTACAGAAATTTGAGTCTCGCTAGCACAGAACATACACATTTATATAGCTGAATTCCATTCTACTTTTTGTCACAAAAGGAGCCCTCATACTCTCAAAACTTGAGTGGGGGAGGAAAGAGAGTTCGTGCACAAATTCTCACTTCCCTGCGTATGAGCCTGACCAAAGCGCTGGGCCAGCCAGTTTTAAGTTATTTATTTGGGCAAACAATTTTAGGGTATGAGGCCATCTCCCCCGACCCCCCATTACAGTTCCCACTCGCTCCCTCTAAAAGTGCTGGGGGACATGTAGCTTAAAGGAACGACACTGAATGAAATGAAAAGATGCAGCTTTCATTCCGTCCATGTCTCAAAATGTGAGCGCAGAGTAGCAGATGTGAAAGTGCTGTCCTCTCCCCCATCCTCTTTTGAGTGTTGCAGGCGCTGCCGATGTCTGGGAGACACTGAACGGACCTTTTAAGCAATCCCAGAAATAATACACAGATATCGGCAGTGCCAAATTTCCTTTTCGGAGCGGGAGCCCTACCTGGCATCTCTTTCATTCCCGCGCCTGCATGTTCATTACATTCTAACCTGCTCCTTCCTCCTCCTCCTTTCTCTTAACCAGGGAATTAACTCCAATAGTACATTAACTTTACTCCTCTGCCGGTTCGCTCTTGGAATGAGTGTGAATCACATTCTTTCCTTTGCTCCCATTAATTGCTCCCATCCCTCATTCAGCAGGCAGCCTGCAAGGAACCACAGGGCTGCAGGCTGCTTATTCACTGCATCAGAGGGCTAAACAAAGACCTCATTCACTCCTGCTCTCTTTCTGCCAGCGTTCCTTTGAGCCTGCCTTACACTTCTCCCTCCCCATTCTCTTTTTCCCAAACAGTGTTAGCTAATTTCATTGACAATATTCATAACCTCGGGTTGGGGGATCTCTCCTCCCATTCAGAGAAGATCTCATGGGTTCTTTCTTTCTTTCTTTCCTTCTTTTCCAGGCTCTCCCTCCTCCTTCTGTTTAAGTCTATCGGTGTTTGCAGATTTGAAGGAACTATAGCATGAAAACGAACGAAGGAATGAATGAGCTTTGTCTATGTGGCTGCTTCGGTATGTGGCTGGAGGAGACATATGGTCATCTGTGTGTGTTTAATGCATGCTAAGGGGTCGCAATTAGCAGTTTGGAAATGACTCTGTGTCATATAATCAAATTGCCTGATAAAATATATGGCAGATCATAAAACACAGAGAGACTTGTTTAGCATTTATGGCTTCAGTCTACAAGCCATTTCCTCAAGAATAATTTCATAGATGAAAACGCCAGTGGAATACATGACTTATATGGCAGTCTGTTTAATCTGTTTGTTTCCCATTTTCATTCACTGCAAAGCAGAGACCTGTGGCACCTTAAAGCCTGTTTTATTGTGGCACGGGCTTTTGTTCATAACTGCCAATCCTCCCCTGTTCTGACGCTTGTTGAAATGTGTGAAGGGGGAAGTTTCACATTTTGTCTCACTTTCAGATTGCATTTCTTGGCTTGCTACTCCAAATCTCCTCTGTCTTTGTCAGAAGCTGTCTTGGAACTCCCAGAATGTCTTGCAGTGTTTATGTCTCTGTGTGTGCATGTGCGTGCGCGTGTGTGTGTGCATACATGTATGTGTAATGTTATGGATTTCCACCACCATCCCCCCTTTCTTTTTGAGATAGAAGAATTGCAGGAATTGGATGTACAGCTGCCTCACTGCATTACAATATGTTGATATGGTATAATAATATTTCTAGATTAGAAATTGTTAGCTAGATTTTAGAACTCATGAGCCAAATCAAACCGCTTCTGAGCCACAAACAAAACAGGGGGAGCTAGAAAACTGATGAACTCTTAGCCGATCCTTTCTTAGTTATGGCAGGGATACAAATATCTAGGGGCATCTCTACACCAGCCTAAAATCCTGCATTTAAAACGGGGCTTTCTGCTTCCATTTTAAATGCAGGATCACGACGACTCCCTTTTTCACTCGCTTCCTTTCCCCCCTTCCCTTTCCCCCTCCTTCTCCCCATATCTGAGTCTTCCATTATCTTTCATTGATCTCATTCCTCTTCTTGCCGCTTTTCCTCTTTTCACAGAGGGAACTCAAGCGGAACACAACGGGGCAATTTGATAGTACAAAGGGCATATAGTGCAGGAGACGCCCTGGAGGGACACCGTCATGTAAAGAGCCTGCAAATTTCCATGAAGGAGCAATCTCAATCACAGGATAAAGGATTTGTGTGAAGAAAGCCAATATCTGTCTAGCTATCGACCTATAATATATGTTACGACCCACTTGGAGTGCTCAAGACAGTTTTAAAAAGAAACGTAAATAAACAGAATGTTGGTAGGCATTCTGTCAATTTGTTTACACAATTTTACATAATTTTGCAGGATTCCCCCTTGTCACTATTCTTGGTGTCAACCTCCCCCCACCACTTCAACCCCCCCCCCCCACTACAGTATTACTAAACGGAATACATTATGCAATTTGTTATTCGGTTTACAAAGTTTACCTCTCTAGCATGGAATCCAAGCCCAAATCTAATATAATTGTGTGTTAAGAGTGTGAATTCGATTTGGAAGAATCCCAAATACTGAGCCACATCGGGCTGATTGAATCTAGGTCCTCCTGAAGTTTTGGGATTGATTTGGAGATACAGGGGACACAGAAACACTGATAGTGTGTTTCCAAAAATTGATACATTAAAGGAAAATGCCAGGGTGGAGAGAGGGGGAGGAAAGGGGTTTTTGTTTTTGTGACTGACAGCTCTAGCTTCCAACCATGGAATAACTTTACCAGAGTTCTCCTTTCTCCTACCAGTCACAGTGCTTTTGGGAAGGATGTGGTGGCTCCTGTATTTTGTGACTGTGGTAGCAGAGGCGGCGGCAGCAGCAGCACTCAGGAATGGCTTTACTTGAGAGCCAGCACTAACAGGAGATGTCTGAAGCCACTGCTGCTTCTCCAGTGGGTGGTTGCTGAAAGCACCAACTCTCCAAGCAGGTATGTAGAGGTCCACTGAGCCCCCACAACCTGGGTCAGCCCCCCCCCCAGCACTTTTTCTCTGGCTGCAGGTACAGGTGGGAGGGCACCACTTTCTTGCTAATGGCGGTGGCTACATGCAATTTATAATAGGGGGCCATGCTCAAGCTCCAGGTAGCCGGGGCGGGGGGTTGATGGTGGTGAGAATGACTTGTCTTGCTACCTCTTCTTTCTCCTCTCCTACCACGTAATGTAAAGCCGAGTGATAAGTGCGGCTTCTTGTTCTGAAACAAAGAATGAGAAAGATACCCTTCCTCTTCCTGAGAGAATATTGAGTGGGGGGGAGGGAGGGAGAGACTCCGAGGTCTTGGTAAGCAAGGAGGGTTTTGTGGTTGCACCAAGCATGACTGTAGCACTGTGCGTGTTTCACAAAGGCACACAACAAAGACACAACAAATTGCCCTGGGAAGGAACCCCCTCTTTAAAACACCTCAGAATTTCAGGCTCTGTTTATACTATACAGTGTGCACAAAAACTCAATGGTGTACACTTTCATAGCTTTTCTCAATAAAGTGTCATCCACTCACTCCATCAATAATCGAGAAAGTGATCGCTGCTTATTGATTTCCCTACGATAGTCAATGGGGAGTCACAAAGCTTTGGATTTCCCAAAGTGAGGTTAGGAGCAGATCTGGGCAGCCTCCAAAGCAATCCAGCCGAATCAGGCAATTTTCCGGATTGCTGAAACAGGGTCCGAACCAAATCTTGTGGTCAGTCCCCCCACCTCAATGCATGTGTGTGTGTCTGTGTGTTGGAGAGAACTACTCCCCTGGATATACCTTTAGGCTGGAATCCACATTTACTTAAAAGTAAGTTATTGAGCTTAATGGGACTTACTTTCATACTTGGAATAGGGCCGTGTGTCTCACAATTATGAAATCATTGTGGTTGAACCAAAAGTCTCTCTTAGCCTAGAACTCAGACGATAATATGTAGAGCAAATCACATGCAGTGCAGGATGCTCTAGAATTCTACTGACTGAATTCTCAACTATCAGATGAGGCTTTTATGTTGTATTCTTTTATAAACAAAAGTAGGTGGCCCCTCTTGATAGAAATCTCGATGGGATACCGTCAGATGTTTCACAGAGGCCATATTAAAATCTGCTTGGTGATACTTGCACACTTGCTCAACTAGTGTGAGGGGACTGCAGGGTGGGTAGGTGGGTGCGTCAGAAGATAACATTTCTAGCACAGGTTTTTTTCTTGTTGATCTTTCTAGCTTCGCATCTCCTGCATCATCATACATTTACTGTTCAGCCAGAAGGCCTTTTCCACCGTGTTGAGAATGGATAAGGTTTAAAAGGGCCATTCAGGTCTGATTGTTTTTGAGTGAATAAAGCTGCAATCCTGTGCACACTGACCATGTGAGTAAGCCCTATTGAACACAGTCGAACATTCAAATAAACATGCATAATATATAGCTGCATGTGATCTTTTCTCCTGAAAGGACTTCAGGGAGATAATGGGATGGAATGGCCATTATCTGGATTAAAAGGTAAAGGTGTCCCCAACCAGTTGTGTCCGACTCTAGGGTGTGGTGCTCATCTCCATTTCTAGGCCGAAGAGCCAGCACTGTCTGAAGACGCTTCTGTGGTCATGTGGCCGGCATGACTGAACACCGAGGTGCACGGAACGCTGTTACCTTTCCCACCGAAGTGGTACCTATTTATCTACTTGCAATTTCTTGCTTTCGAACTGCTAGGTTGGCAGGAGCTGGGACTGAAGACGGGAGCTCACTCCGTCACGCGGCACTCGGATCTCGAACTGCTGTCCTGCTGACCTTCCGGTCTGCAATTCAGCATCTTAACCACTAAGCCACTGCGGCCCCATTTATCTGGATTAGGCTGCAGTATTTCTGGTAGCTTCTTCATGGATCACTGCCTTGTTGTGGTGAAGGGGCTTGCGTAACTCAGTGAAGCCATAAGCTATGCCATGCAGGGCCACCCAAGACGGACAGGTCATGGCAGAGAGTTCTGACAAAATGTGGTCCACTGGAGAAGGAGATGGCAACCCACTCCAGTATTCTTGCCAAGAAAACCCCATGGAACGTATCACAAGGCTAAAAGATATGACGCCGGAAGATGAGCCCCTTAGGTCAGAAGGTGTCCAATATACTACTGGGGAAGAGCAGAGGGAATTTCCAAGTAGCACCAGAAAGAGTGAAGCGGCTGGGCCAAAGCCGAAAGGGCACTCAGCTGTGGATGTGTCTGGTGGTGAAAAGAAAATCCGATGCTGTAAAGAACAATATTGTTTAGGAACCTGGAATGTAAGATCAATGAATCAAGGTTAGCTGGAGGTGGTCAAACATGAGATGGCAAGATAGAACATCGACATCTTGGGAACAGCGAACTAAAATGGACAAGCATGGGTGAAATTAATTCAGGTGACCATCATATCTACTACTGTGGGCAAGAATCCCTTAGAAGAAATAGAGTAGCACTCATAGTCAACAAAAGGGTGGGAAAAGCAGTACTGGGGTACAATCTCAAAAATGATAGAATGATCTCAGTACGAATCCAAGGCAAACCATTCAACATCACAGTAATTCAAGTCTATGCCCCAACCACTGAGGCCGAAGAAGCTGAGGTTGATCGGTTCTATGAAGACCTACAACACCTTCTAGAACTAACACCAAAACAAGATGTCCTTTTCATCATAGGGGATTGGAATGCCAAAGTAGGAAGTCAAGAAATAACCGGGATAACAGGCAAGCATGGCCTTGGTGTACAAAATGAAGCAGGACAAAGGCTAACAGAGTTTTGCCAAGAGAACATGCTGATCAGAGCAAACACTCTTTTCCAACAGCACAAGAGGCGACTCTACACATGGACATCACCAGATGGTCAATATCGAAATCAGATTGATTATGTATTTTGCAGCCAAAGATGGAGAAGCTCTATACAGTCAGTAAAAACAAGACCTGGAGCTGACTGTGGCTCAGATCATGAACTTCTTGTTGTAAAATTTCGGCTTAAATTGAAGAATGTAGGGAAAACCACTAAACCATTCAGGTATGACCTCAATCATATCCCTTATGAATATACAGTGAAGGTGTACACAGTGGAGGTGACGAATAGATTTAAGGGATTAGACCTGATAGACAGAGTGCCTGAGGAACTATGGACGGAGGTCCGTAACATTGTTCAGGAGGCAGCAACGAAATCCATCCCAAAGAAAAAGAAATGCAAGAAAGCCAAGTGGCTGTCTGATGAGGCTTTACAAGTAGCTGAGGAAAGAAGGGAAGTGAAAAGCAAGGGAGAAAGGAGAAGATATATCCAACTGAATGCAGAGTTCCAGAGAATAGCAAGGAGAGACAAGAAAGCCTTCTTAAATGAACAATGCAAAGAAATCGAGGAAAACAATAGAATGGGAAAGACTAGAGATCTAGGAAGTACAAGCTGGGTTTCGAACAGGCAGAGGAACTAGAGATCAAATCGCCAACATTCGCTGGATCATGGAGAAAGCAAGAGAATTCCAGAAAAACTTCTATTTCTGCTTCATTGACTACGCTAAAGCCGGTTTGAAATTCAACATTAAAAAAACTAAGATCATAGCATCTGGCCCCATCACTTCCTGGCATATAGAAGGGCAAGAAATGGAAGCAGTGACAGATTTTATTTTCTTGGGCTCCAAGATCACAGCAGACGGTGATTGTAGCCATGAAATTAAAAGACGTTTGTTCCTTGGGAGGAAAGCTATGGCAAACCTAGATAGACAGCATAGTAAGAAGCAGAGAGATCACCTTGCCGACAAAGGTCCGTATAATCAAAGCTATGGTTTTCCCAGTAGTAATGTATGGCTGTGAGAGCTGGACTATAAGGAAGGCTGAGCGCCGAAGAATTGATGCTTTCGAATTGTGGTGCTGGAGGAGACTCTTATGTGTCCCCTGGACTGCAAGGAGGTCAGATCAGTCAATCTTAAAGGAAATCATCCCTGACTGCTCATTGGAAGGACAGATACTGAAGCTGAAGCTCAAATATTTTGGCCACCTAATGCGAAGAGAAAACTCCCTGGAAAAGACCCTGATGCTGGAAAAGATCGAAGGCAAAAGGAGAAGGGGATGGCAGAGGATGAGATGGCTAGATAACATCACCAATGCAATGAACATGAACTTGAGCACACTCCGGGAGAGAGCGGAGGACAGGAAGGCCTGGCGTGCTATGGTCCATGGGGTCACGAAGAGTCGGACACGACTTAATGACTGAACAACAACAAATTTCTGATGGGCTGTTGCTAAAAAACTGTTATGGGGGCTGGCGGTTGCCTGGTGCGGCTGACCAAATAGTGTGTCTCTGCATATTGTTATAAGAATGGGGGGACCTCTCAAGGTCCCGTTCGAACTCAGTGATTCTTTCTTGTTGTTATTAACAGTTTTAGTAGATTTTCTCTCCCATTTTCCAATACTGTAGAAACAGTATACCCTTTCCCCCCCTGCCCCCCCCAGCTCTATACCCACTCTCTCCCCTTTAGGTTCCCTCCTCCCTTCTTCAAATCATCCTGTATTTAAAAAGTAAATGTTTCATGTCTATACGTAAGATTATTAAGCCAAAATGTGATAAATTGGTAGTACAGAGAAAAAAATAAAATAAAAGGGTTGTGTCTTTGTTGGTCTGCACTGGTTTTGCAGTGGATCATATTACTCTGCATATAATGTAAGAATACTTCCCATATTAATTGGTATTTATTTTATTTTAGCATTTTAGTGTAGTATACCTTTTCATGGGCTGGTAAGATCAATAGATCCTGAATCCAACTGTGTATATTTGGGGTTTTATTTGCTTTCCAGTGTTGTGGAGTAATATGCTTAGCTGTTTGTGCGGCCTGACCAAACCATGCCGTATGCCAGTCTGCCAAGTCCCATTTGCCCAGAATGTATCCCATTAAGGCATGGGCATCTTTTACATCAAGTGAGTTTTCCGGAACCATGTTGATCCAGGTTAGGACCTCAAGCCAGAAAGGCATTACTATTGGGCTACTCCACAGCATACGCACAAGGTTCACCTGTGGACTGTTATGCCTCCAACACTTTGCATTGTTCTGGTGTCCAGTGTGCCCTGAATAAAATCCTTTGCTCTGTAAGCTGAAGCTTGAGATCTATGTTAGATGGTTTGACAGATTTCAAGACTGCTTTCCAATGGGAAGGCTTCAGTTCTGTTTCTAACTCTGCATTCTGTTTAATCCTCAGGGGGTCCAAGTCTGGAGCAAAGGTATCTCGAACCAATCCATACGTGAATTTGTTGGTCCTAGTTAAATCTGTCACAGTCTGTTATTCTTAACTCTAAGATTTCTGTGAGTGGGTTTTCTGCCATTAGAGTTGTCTGAGACATACCTGATCAGAGCCTCTGTCGTGTAAATTAGCTAGCCCTAACAATGGCTAAAGAAATGATCAGAAACTTTTCTGAAAGTGGAGAGCCATTTTGGAGAAGGGTGTATGTCTTTCTTTCCCCACTTTCCCCCTCTTTGGCTGATAAGGATGTCATCAGGCTGTGTGTGTGTGCATGTGTGTGAAGAAACTGCAATTTGGAGAAAGACAGACTGAGACGAATCAGAGAGCTGAGTTGGTTCTGGAAGCCTGGCTACCCCCTAGAAATCTGATATGGGAGCAGTGCACTTCAGGCCATCTGTCAGAGTGTTTAATGCTGTACCTCCACCTACCAAACCCTTGGTAGTCATGAACGAGCAGGAGCAAGCAAGTTTCCTGTGTCCCGCTTGTTCCCACTGGGCTCAATAACCCAGGGATGCTCCATCCTTGGTTTTTTGTCCATGACGTCCAAATGCAGAATTGTGGGTTTGTTGCAGGAGGAACAACCCAGATTTTTAACCCAAGAACAAACTATGGGTTACAAGTCTGGGTTGTTCCTCCACTAACAACCCACAATTCCACATTTGTACATCAGAAACAATAACCCAGGGATGAAGTGTCCCTGGGTTGTTTAGCTTAGCAGGAGAAGGCAGACAGGAGCCAGCATGCTCGCTCATTCCCGGTCATTCCCAATTACCCAGGGTTTGTTTAGACCCTGGGTAGTTATGATATGCAAACCAGGTAATTGTCTGACCTGGTATAAGACAGCTTCTTACACTCCTGTCAGGATAATCTCAGTGGGAATGTAATGCCAAAGAAGTAGTCACACTAACTTTGAACAGGGGGTCATACAAACCCAGTGTTCTCCACCTCACTAAATGTTGCCAGCAGAGATTCTGTTTCTTGCTCCTCTCTGTCAGGCTTGATTTGCTGCCAAGAAGTAACGCTTGGGAAAAAAAGGTATGGTTTTTTTCAGTCCACAGAATGAGTGGTTCTTTATATCCTGCCTTTCATTTGAACAATCCTCAAGGTGGTTTACAGAAAATACCCCCCCACATACACACACACCCATGCAATGCAGGAGACCTTAGTCCCCTGGCTGAGCAACTGGTAGTTGCAGCTGAGTGTTCTTTCTGGCAGGGAGGGGGAAAGCACGCTCCCTGCAGCTTCTGTGGTTAATGGATGAGGCCAGAGTTTGTTTCCCTTCAGCCCTGCAGTCTCAGGGCGACTGACAGTTTGTTTGACAACTGTGTGGCATATAAAACACACTTTGGCTGCTGTAGCTTTCATGGCTGGCTGCAGTCCACAAACCACTTACATCGGAATAATTCCCCTATTAAATAGGGTAGATGTATCTGATGAGTGCATGGATCCATCTCCCTCTTGGAGCACGTGCTGTTCAAGGTGAGACCAGTCATTTTAGCTGCTGAAGCGTCTCTTTCACTGGAGCAAATCCCCTTTTCAACCCAGCGCACAGAATGCACGGGGCTTTCATGGAAGTCACAAGCAAGGGCTAGAAGTACAGGCAAGGATAATTTGCACACGAGCTAAGTTAGATATAGGGAAGGGAGCTTTGCTTTCTGGAAGGGCTTCTGCGACCTTTGTCAACTGCTTAACTGACCAAAGCTCAAGAACTGATTTACCCGTGTGAACAGATGTTAAACAGGAGGTTTGCCAGAAAAATGGTTAGCAGCTCTAGAAGCTTGGGTGCTTTGGGCTTCTTGGACTCTGTGGCAGGCATTAATTCTGAATTGGGACTAGCAATGCCTGTGCTTTTGGTCATGTCATTTCTTCATTACTTGTAAATTAACTGAGAAGCAGATTTTTGCCATCTCCAGCATTCTTGCCTCCAAAACAAACCATCCTGTAGACGTTAGTACTCACCTCTTGTGGGAGACATTCACAAATCTTGTGCCTACTATTGTTGGCCACCTTGGGAGTTCCCCTTCTAAATTAGGCTAATCCCTTAAGGGCCTGGGGTGCTTTGCGTGCATGGTGCCTGGACAGTGGTGTCCACACCTTTAAATGCTTCAAGGTGTTGAGAGAGGCTGCAGCAGGGCCAGCCCTACGATGAGGCAGAGTGAAGCAGTTGCCTCAGGCAGCAGATGCTAGGAGGTGGCGGCGGGGTGTTGGAGGCGAGACCTGTGTGCCATGTGGCCTGCTGTGCACCCCCAAGGTTAGCCTGCTGCCTTCGCATACAGTAGAGAATGCTGCCCCATCATCCCTGTCTACAACAGATTAGTCTGCCATTCCAGTCGGCTTTTGTGCATGGGATGGAAAGCCCTCTTGTTCTTTGCCTCGGGCAGGTCCTGGGTGGGAGTCACTGTGCCTCCCACCCTCTTCTGTCCTCTCCCCTTGCCCCAGCCTCCTCCACCTCCTGTGGCCAACAGGACTCTAATTTTGCTCCCTAGCAAACAGGGAGAAGGGTGGGTGAGAGTGAGGAGCAGTGGAGTGATTCATTGTCTCAGAGCATGGAAAGCTATGGGCTGGATCTCCAAGCAAGGAGCTGGCCACCCTCCAGGAAACCCACTCTTATGAACAGAGGGATCCTCTGCAGTTATAATCTTTACTTAAACCTCTCAGGCCTGCAGCCCAAGTTGCTTTGCAGAGCTGGCCTTCCTAAAGCTGAGGAAAGGCTCCAAAGCTTCACGTGTGCCAGCATATCTCGCCACTCTAGCAAAGGTCAAGCTTTGCTCCAGTTTCAGTCAGAAGGCAGACGGTTGTCAAGCAAGCATTAATAATTATTTAGCATTCATATTCACCTACTAAGGATCCCAAAGCTGCAAACATGTCTATGAATTAACAAGGCATCTGGCCTCTTTTACACAATATGGACAGCTTGGATCATGAAGTGTCTGCAGCAAATAAAAAGTGCCTTCCATCTGTCTCTCCAAAACATAGCTCGCTATCACCAAAGCAAACAAATCGCTCTTCCAAACATGCCCTCCCCGCCCCCACCACATCCCATGTGTTACTCAAACACACCCCACAAGTGTTTCATAGGGAGCCTTTCCTGCTTTTGAAATTTCTTGCAGGAAAGGCATCGACTAGCAGATAGGAAGGGGGAAGGCAGCAGAGAATACTATCATAGGGAAATAATCTTTTCTCAATGGCAAAAGAAGTGTGGAGGGTAATTGCGTGACAGGAAGAAGAAGAAGAAGAAGAAGAAGAAGAAGAAGAAGAAGAAGAAGAAGAAGAAGAAGAAGAAGAAGAAGAACAGGAGGAAGAGGAAGAAGGCAGCCAGAAACATAATCAGTGATGCCACCATTAAACCGTTTTAGGCCACATAGGCTGTCTATAACTATTAGATCTCTTCCTCCTCTACTTTCAGCATGTCAAAGAACAGTTTCAAAGATCGACAGAGACTGGAGACAGAAAGTAGCATTTTTAACAAATTGAGCTGAATGTTAAATAAATAACACAACACAACATAACATAAACATAGTTTGAAAGAGGAACTGCTGTCTCCTGTCAGTGTCCTCAATTCTGGTAACTTTGAGTGAGGGGGGGAGGTAGGGATGTCAGAGAAGTCTAGAATGGATTCAAATGAGTTCAGATCAGCAGCAGACAGGCTTTTTTCAAATCGTGCAGATTCCATGGACTTGTGGACCAGTTCTTTTTACAGGGGGCGGGAGGGGGGGGATTTGTGCAAATGCTTGAGGTTCTGCACCCCTGATCTATAGGTTCATTTATAAGGGCAGATTCTCAGCCAAGGTTTTTGTTTCTTTTTTTAAAACAAGGAAGGAATTATGAATGCCACGCCAGGCTTTTTTTTTTAAAATGAAAACATTTTGTGTAGAACGTTAATTTTATTCTCTGTAATTAAAATTACAGTATTTTTCCCCAAAAACATTTTTCCTTGCTTTTGTCACTAAGCACTTTAATGTAGTATTTAAATTTGTTTTAGGAATGGTTTAAGAATGTAGCACATTAAAGGTATATTGTAGATAATAAACAGTTTGTCTAAACATCAAGCTTTACTTTGTTGTGCACAGAAGAACTAACATAATGGTGTGTAAATACTCAAGGGTTCTCTGTATTTTTTTAAAAAATGATTATTACGTTCACTGTGGACAAGCATCTTCTTAAAAAATGGCTCTTTGTAGAAGCTCCAGTCCATTCTGCTCCCCCGCCCCCAATCTTCCTCCTCCGTGTCTGATGCTGCTGTATGTTGCACCTGTGCATCTTTGCTGGAGAGTCCCGTAGTCTGAATCTCCAAAGGGGCACTGGATGCATCCCTTGGTAGCCATACTTGGCTCATGCAGATAAATGATGACATACGCACATTCTGCAGTGTCAGACAATTCCTGCTGCTTTCTGCAGTCCTCCCAGCTGTGCTGAACAGCCTCTCAGCGTAGATACTGGTTGGAGGGCAAGCTAGATACCCCACAGCAACAGGGCAGGCCACACAGGGCACTTGTGTTCCAAGTACAACACAGGCTTTCTTAGAGCTTTGTTAAGCTCTGCAACATCATCCCTTGCCTAAGCATCAAGTTCATGCCTTGCCACTGATGCAGCTTCATAGCTGGCGTAGTTCAAGAAATCATCTTCATTTATCAGCCAGTCTGCCACTTCTACAAGTCAAAGGGTTGATCCAGATTTGAACTGGATCGACTGTGCTGGCGGAAGTGGACTTCCCCTCCCTGCCTTCCCATGGCAGCCCCTCCAGCCCCCCTGAAACTGCTAAACAGGGAGTCACATTTTGTTTACACCATCTTTGTCCATTCTTTCTATACAGTGGAAGACATGTCTCTTCCGCATTCACTTGGCTGGGTGAGTGCTTAATCTGCAGGGGACAGAGCTCCTGCCGCCGCCTTACTCAAGGTGGATAGGACAGTGTCATTATTGTTGTCCAGGACTGATGCAAGACCTCCCGCCACTACTGGGGGGTGGGGGAGAGGAGCATGAGCCACTGCTGCAGGGGGGTGGGGTGGGGGAGAGGACCATGAGCCACTGCTGCAGCGGGGTGGGGTGGGGTGGGGGAGAGGACCATGAGCCACTGCTGCAGCGGGGTGGGGTGGGGGAGAGGACCATGAGCCACTGCTGCAGCGGGGTGGGGAGGGGTGGGGGAGAGGACCATGAGCCACTGCTGCAGCGGGGTGGGGTGGGGGAGAGGACCATGAGCCACTGCTGCAGCGGGGTGGGGTGGGGGAGAGGACCATGAGCCACTGCTGCAGGGGGTGGGGTGGGGTGGGGGAGAGGACCATGAGCCACTGCTGCAGGGGGTGGGGTGGGGGAGAGGACCATGAGCCACTGCTGCAGGGGGGTGGGGTGGGGGAGAGGACCATGAGCCACTGCTGCAGGGGGGTGGGGTGGGGGAGAGGACCATGAGCCACTGCTGCAGGGGGTGGGGTGGGGTGGGGTGGGGGAGAGGACCATGAGCCACTGCTGCAGGGGGGTGGGGTGGGGGAGAGGACCATGAGCCACTGCTGCAGGGGGTGGGGTGGGGTGGGGTGGGGGAGAGGACCATGAGCCACTGCTGCAGGGGGTGGGGTGGGGTGGGGGAGAGGACCATGAGCCACTGCTGCAGGGGGTGGGGTGGGGTGGGGGAGAGGACCATGAGCCACTGCTGCAGGGGGTGGGGTGGGGTGGGGGAGAGGACCATGAGCCACTGCTGCAGGGGGTGGGGTGGGGTGAGGGAGAGGACCATGAGCCACTGCTGCAGGGGGTGGGGTGGGGTGGGGGAGAGGACCATGAGCCACTGCTGCAGGGGGTGGGGTGGGGTGGGGGAGAGGACCATGAGCCACTGCTGCAGGGGGTGGGGTGGGGTGGGGGAGAGGACCATGAGCCACTGCTGCAGGGGGTGGGGTGGGGGAGAGGACCATGAGCCACTGCTGCAGGGGGTGGGGTGGGGTGGGGGAGAGGACCATGAGCCACTGCTGCAGGGGGTGGGGTGGGGTGGGGGAGAGGACCATGAGCCATTGCTGCAGGGGGTGGGGTGGGGTGGGGGAGAGGACCATGAGCCACTGCTGCACCGGAACGTGAGCTGCTGATGCTTCCATGAAGTAAGGAGAGCCTGCATATGCCTTACGCAGAGTGCGTTATACAGCGAGCGGCAGCAGCTGCTCCACAGAGCTTCAGTGGCTGCTTTCCTGTGCATCATCTGCTGCAGCCAGCAGTAGAGAGGCTAGCAGGGCTCCCCTGAGCAGGTGCCTGGCCTATGCCTCACTTTGAGAGGTGCGGGGCATTGGTGGCATCGGGACTCATGGCCCTCCAGGCAGCACAGCACGTGGGATCATTCCAGCACCTCCGCCTGGAATGATCACCACGCCTCATGGGAGGGCTATCGTCATTGTCATGCTATCGTCATGCTATCGTCAGAAGAAGAGGCGGCAGGGTGGGTGGTCTGCTGCTTCTTCACAGGAAATGCCACGAGGTAGCATCAGGTGGAACCCCTGGTGGCATTTTCCGTATTTTGTGGTGCAAGTGTTGTGTCGGGCTGTGCTGTAGTTGCAGATGTTTCCGCAAGCAGAGCCACTTCTTCTACTAGCAGTTCCTCCAATGGCGACTCTACATGCTGTGTCTCATCTGCCTCACAGGAAGAGATGGACAGCTGGACAGGACCAGCCCTCCTTATCCACAATAAACTTTATTTTATTTATTTAGCATACTTATTAATTGCCCCTCTGCTCACTGGGGCGATATATTGGGGTGATATACAAAATAAAAAGAGCAACAAAACAGAATAACTCCAATACAATGATAATAAAATAAAAACAGCAGCTAGCACGTTCATCACAGTAAAATCAGAAAATTACATTAAAAATAATTAAAAGCTCGACAGTCATTGCCCATCTAAAGCATAATAAAGTGGGGGCTAGTCTGACCTCCCTAGGGAAGGAGTTCAATAATTGGGGAGCTGTTACAGAAAAGGCCCTGTCTTGAGTGCCTGCCGCTCGCTAAACTCTCTAGTGATGCAATGACAGTCACAGCATGTATGGCCTTCTCAACCAGCTATGTCTACTCATATGGTCTTCTTTGCCTTGTACGATGCTACCAAAGCAGCTCAGTGCAAACTCGGATATTTTTCAGCAGGGTCGGAAAAAGTGAATATGGTTCTCAAACTGAAAAAAGTAGATTCAGCTCCACCGTATACACTGAAACTGGTGTGAAAGTCCACACCTGAGGGACTAACCATGTCATATAATGTCCCCAATCCTTAATTTAATCTTGAAATCACATCATTTTTGTTCATATCAAAGTGCATCCAGTAGCAGTCTATCTGCCTACATTTATATATTCCCAGATGAAGAGGGATTGCTCATCCAAAATAACCTCCTTTCCCCCTCTCACTGATGATCAACCACATCCTCTTTCTACCTCACACTGAGGAGGGCAGAAGGGTCTGCTTTCTAGAACTTCATGAGCCATATTAGCCCTGAGGGAGTTGCCCTTTGGGAAATTTGTTTTTTGACCCCAATCCTGCACCCAAAGAAATCAATGTTGGCTTTGTCACTGGCATGAGTAGAAGCAGAATTGGGCTCCATATGCACAAGGAAAATCAAGCATGAAAGCTAATTTAAAAGGACCCGTCCTCCCTGCATATGAGAGTGAGAGAGAGAGAGAGAGAGAGAGAGAGAGAGAGAGAGAGAGAGAGAATATCATGACGGATTTCAGTGTATTTTAACTGAGTTATTGTCCACTGGGGATTGAGCTAAGACCACAAACATTATTTCACTTTCTAGCAAGGCTTCCATGATGAATTTGAGTTTCAAAGCAGAAAACTGGGAGGTTTCTGCTTTTAATAATAAGTGATCTACCATCACTCTTCGGATGCAAACACGTTAATACTGTGGCATGTGCCTCTTCAAACAAAGATTGTTTATTATAATAAACAAACGTCTGAAATGTAAATCTGTTCCAAGCTTACAGAAGATAATGCCACAAATGCAAGCAGAATTTTCCACTGGGGCTCTGTTAAGAATATTCTGTTTAATTGATTTTTTAAAAATCTATTATGTTGCTCCAGGCCTGGTTATTGATCGGTGGCACTGTGGAGGTAATGAAGGAGCCTTAAAATCAATAAGGCAAAAGTATATCTCAAACTGTATCTGCTTCACCAGCACATCAAGGATGCAGCCAGTCAAATTCCCTAGACAGGACCAGTAGCACAAACCACCTCTCCTCTGACTGCTGAGATTTATTTCTATTGGCATAAACATAACTAATGAAACCCCTATGACTCTTGGTTCTGCGGACGCCAATAATATATTGCATTGCTGGTGACAAAATGAGCAAGGGCACAATCTGCAAAAAATAAAGTAAATAAAATGAATTAAATCCTTGGGCGCTTGTGAGCAGACAGGTTCATTTGTATGTTAGTATACTCGATATTCGGCTCCAACTTAGCCCTGATCCAGATATTTCCTTTATTCAGATTTTGTGCTGGCTCTTATCAAACCATTTATAATTCTAAGAACAGCAGGTTTTCCCTTTCCCTCCATTTCTGCCAACATAATGCAGGCAACAGAAATCAACAACTGATAAATTTGTTTGGAGCCAAGCATGTTATCTTATCCAGCTTGCAGTAATATTGCTGTAGATAAGCACCTGGATTAGCCAAAGACTGCCTCTCAAGGAAGTGACCGCAATAAAGTTCAGACGACCACTGACTTGCCATGAGAACAGCAGAAATGCTATAAAAACAATAACACAGCATTTCAAAAGCACCTTCTTTTGGCTAAGATTTTTCCTTTGCCTCTTGCATTCCACGCTTTAAAATATATGAGATATGAAATTTGTAAAAGATGTACTTTTTGGGCAGAGATGAGGAATCTTTTTTCTAAAAAGCGTCATTGACCCATGGGAAAAACCAATTGTGGGTCAGACCCCAAAGTAGACAGGGCCAGAAATAAGCTACCCAAATCTGTAGAAGCGGAATGACAATCAGTACATATGCTGTGTCAGCTAGAAGACTAAGGGTGCAATCCTATGCGGGTTTAGACAGAAACCAGTCCTACAACTCCCAGCATTCCCAGCCAGGGAATGCTGGGAATTGTAGGACTTGTTTCTGTCTAAACCTGCATAGGATTGCGCCCTAAGAGAAATATACAGCCAACTTAAAAGCCTCCTGTTTGTGATTCATGATAACATTCATGAATCACATGTTTGTGATTCATGGGGTCTTCAACGTGGTGCCATGGGCACCAGTGTGCCTGTGTACTCTTCTCTTGGTGCTCTTCTCTTGGTGCCAGCCAGGCTCCCTGCCCCTCCTGATTTTCATTTTATTTCTTAAGATTTTTAAAATTGAAGATTTTTTTTTTTGACTGGGAAGCAGGCAAAAGTGAAGTGCTGCCCTCCAGCACCATCTCTGTCGGGGTTCAAAGGAATGTGTTTTGGAGCTCAGAGCCCACTTTGCAAATAGATTCTTGGGCAAGTTATATTTCTTTGCATCGCACCAGTTTGCCTTCTGAGAAATCAGTGTTCTGTGATCAGCCATAGCCACCATGGCAGCCATTTTGTGAGAGCACCCACAACGCTCTCCTCAAAATTCCAAGTGTGCCCTTACATTAAGACAATGTAAGGGCACATTGTCTGACCCCTTCCTCAAAGAGTGGAGACTCTTAAAGGGCCAAACACCTGGCCTGGAGATGGATACTTATTCTCTGCTCAGTGTCGCCTGCCTGGTGCACCCCCTGCACTGTTGGACAGACAGGGTGGTGTAGGAGGCACTTGGCTCCTCAGGGGAAGATGCTTTGAGGTTTGGGCTTTGGCTCAATGGCTCTGACTCAGTGTCAGGAGCTTGGACCAGCTCTTCAGCTGGTGGCTCAGTCAGCTTCTCCTCCTCTGAGCTCAAGGCTGGGATCATGACACTGCCAGAGCGGGCTGGCTCTGCAGGCCAGATGAAATTTGGCCACAGGCCAGACCTATGCTAGGATTCCCCACCCCAGCCATGATAATATGGCAGCAGTCTTACGGCCATTTACCTGGAAGTAAGCCCCACCAATCACAGTGAGACTTACCACTGAGTAAACATGCATAGGATTCCACTGTGTGTCATGCTTTACTCCATAGTGTTAACCTCCGTCATATGGTAAATGTGCCATGCGAGTCCTATAATCTTAAATGAGCTTCTGCAGTTGGTGAGGGGCTGGCTAAGGTCCAAGAAGCCAAAACAATCCTGACGAGATGGAGTACTGTGAGAAAGTGGTTTATCTGTTCAGGGAGATGGTGTTCAGCCTGTTTTAGGTGGGGCTGCACTTCCCCTAAAGCAGGGGCAGGCATCCTTTTTGGCCCATGGGCATATCTGGGAATTTGAGAAACTGTCTTGGACACCACCACAAAATGGCTGTCATGGGAAGTGTGGCAAAGGACAAGTGACCTGCCTAAAAGACTGAATGCAAGGCAGAGATGGGGCCTGAGCACCAACACACTATGTAACTCCTTTGAACCCACAGTTTTTAGCACCAACAGAAACCTATTCCACAGCGATCCCAGCTGCCAGTAAGAAAATGTGCTGATTAGAAAAAGAAAGTGGGAGGGGTAGGGCACCTTGATGGGCACCAAGAACAGTATCCGGGGGTGCACTGGTGTTTGTGGGAAACACTTTGCCTACCCCTGCCCTAAAAGATCAGGTTTGCCATCTGGGAGTGCTTCTGGTTCCAGCTTTGTCACTAAAAGCTCAAGTAGCCTCTGTGGCATGGGACCTCTCTCACCAGTTTAAACAGATTGCTTCTCCTGGAGGGGGATAATCCACTCATAGTTATCCATACTCTTAGAACATCCAGGATTGATTACTCCAATGTGTTACATGGGGCTACCTTTGAAGATGGTCCAGAAATGTCAGTTAGTTCAGAATATGGCTGTGAGGTTACTAACTGGAGGTTAAACTACACATTATGTTAATTACGTAGCATGTAGCTGAGTCTTATCTCTTTACTTTAGAGTAACTGCACGTGGTCCCTGATTCTCCATTGACTTCAATTGGGGTGGGTGGGTGGAAATTTAGGAAGCCTGTGTGTGTGTGTGTGGGGGGGTCCAATTTGTTCAGTCCAATTTGTGTTCCTTTACACAAGCAGGAGCAAGAGAGAGAGAGAGAGAGAGCCATGTGCTCCCAGCAATGGAGGAAGGTCAGAGAGAAGGGGTGGGGGAAGGAAGGGGAGGAGCAGGAATCCACTGTAGGCTATAGAGATCCTAAGGCTAGCTATGCCCCAAATGTCTCTGCACTAACTAGCTAACTGCAACACTGCCCCTTCCTGTAACTTGCAAACGATATTCTCAACAGTAGGAAGTGTATTATTCCAGTGCTTAAAGAACTGCATTGGTTGCCAGTCTGCTTCCATCCATAATTTAGGTGACTTAAAGTTCTACATGGCTTGGGACTAAGGAACACCTCCCACATCAACCTGGCCATGTGTTTAGATTATCCTATGAAAGCTATTCCCTCCCCAATGCCTATCTGCCATTTCAGGTGAGGTGGATGGTGACTGGACAGAGGGCTTTTTCAGTAGTAGCACTCTGTTTGCAGAATTCCTTGCCCAGGGAGGCCTGCCTGCTGCCCCCTTTGTCGCCTTTCCAAGAGTCTGTCTTCAAGGGTGATTTGCTCCAGATTGGGACAGTTTGGAGGTCCTTTGCAGCACATGACATTGTGGCCAGTCCATAGCCAGTCTGCAGCGACCCCCGAGTTTACCTGTGGGGAAGCCACATTTTTGCGGAGTACTTTTACTTCATTGTTTTTCTTTAATTCTGCTGCCTTGCAATTCAGCTGATGTGTGCCCATCCCTCCACTTTAAATTCAGTACGATTGGGGGGTTCCTAGGGGTGTGTCTTTCACCTGGCCATGCCCTCAGTAATCTAGAATAACTAGCCTGCCTTTCCAACACATCAAAGAAAGCACTAGAGCTTTGAAAAGAAAAGAAAAGGAGGTCCCATCCGTATATCTTTTCTTGCTCCTTAAGTTAAAAGGGGTGTGTGGGGACAGAGCTGTTGTTCCATTGTGAAACACAAAATTGTGTTCTGAGTCAAAGTTCACATTGATATCTTAGTCTACAAGACAGGTAACTCACTACAATGTATTTTGGCTCTTTTCTCATCTCTCCCTGCCCCCCCCCCCATCACCCCTGGTGTAGGACCACAGAACTGCATCCTCAGCATGCACACCAACTTTAATTCGAATATCTCCTTTTTCAAGGAACAGAACACATTACAATATGTTTTGCATTCTCCTTCCACTTCCCTAAAAACACAGACATAGAAATTGTGCTGTTCTTTTGAAACTGAAACAGAGGGGATTTCTACATCAGCCTAAAATCCTGCATTTAAAACGGGGCTTTCCACTTCGGTTTTAAATGCAGGATCATAACTGATTCCCTTTACATGCGCTTCCCATAGTGTTATGTTGCCGTGAAGAGGCATTACACACGCTCCAGGTTCAGCGATACTTGCTCCTGGGTTCCTGCCCCTCTCCCTCCCCTTGCACATTACTGGTGGATGGGGAATGACATACGGACAGCACCCCCACTGATCTCCCCGGGCCCACCTCCCTCTTCCATGCTTTTGGCCAGTCCCTGCTGCTCAGCCCCTCAGCCGCTCTTCTGCTCTGCCCCCTCCCGCCACCATGAGCTGCTGCTCTGCTGCTCCACAGGCTGAAAATGGCAAGTAGCCAAAATGGCTCAGGCGCAGGAAGGCTGAACGCCCATCAGACCTTCGTCACCACCTTCGACATCATGACCACACCCCCAACAACCACACTCAACGCTTCATTCACACTAGGGGAGAAATACACGGGGAGGACATGGCGCTCCATTTGCGCATATCTGGAAAAATATCTCATTTTTTCCGTTTGAGGAAACATGGGATTGGTGGGAGGAAATAGTGGAATAAGGACTGGACAACAACGATGTCATGTAACGGACCCGCACAATTCAGTGAGTGAGCAACCATGAATGCGCAATAAACTTGAGGTGCAGAGATCCCCATAGAATTGCTTCCTGAACATGTGTACTGAATTTCATGCTGATATCTGTGTCCAAAGGAGATATTTTGTCAAAGAAAGAGAGGATGCCAAACAAGTAAGTTTTGTTCGGCCCAAGACCACAGACTTATCCTGTTTCAAAGTACATGTATTTTCTGATAGACTCATCTGATGTTAGTCTCTGACCCTGATGTTTCAGGTTTGTGCTATTTTCCCCTGCCTGGATGTTAAAGACCAGACTGGTGTAGCAGCATCTGGCAGGTTGTTTTTCAGAGAACATCTTGATGGTCCAGTCTGACCAACACAATTGTATCAGCACAAAAGGGGAGAGCCTCCAGTTCAAATCAAGCAGAGGCACTTCCAGCTAGGAAATTAATCTGATTATTTTGGAAATGTCTAAACCTAATCTGCATCTCCAAAGTTTAAAAATATGGTAATGCAATTAGTAGCTTTGGCTGTGTAATGAAAGGCACTTAAAACCCTGCAAAAATACCATTAAAAGAGAAAGCTGGAGAGCCTCTTCAAACTTTCCAAAAATGTGAAGTACATTCTTATTCAGAAGATGCCAATCTAGTCTCTTTCCTTCTAGGGTTCAAGATTAATTAGGGTCTTGTTTAGTGCATGAATGAGGAAACAAATGAACTCTTGCATCGCACACCACTGGAACCAATTTTTCAATTCTCCCCCCCCCCCTACAATTACATTCATATCATGGAACTCTTCATTAGACTTTTCTGTCATATGCCTGTATTAAGTCAAGCAAGTATAACAGCTGCTTGCCACTCTCCCAGATTGAAGATTATGAATTTCTTCACAAATAAACGCAGAGGATGGATTTTAATGCAATAAGAAGAATCATTAAAATACTACAGGATTTTAAAAATAAAAGGCATACCTGTATTTACACTGTTATTTTTTTTCCAAGAGAGAAGCAGATTTTTTTAATATCCAGAAGCATGTTAACACTGGATCCAGACAATGAACATCATGACAGTGAATATCACTTAAAATAAACCATGTGAAAGCTGCACACAGTTCTGATTAACTTCACACTATAACCAATGGAACTGTCTGCCACAGGAAATAGTTTTGCACTAACAGTATAAGATTAAAATAAATGTATGGAAGATAGACATATGAATAGACCTAAAATGTGAAGGTACTGGAAGTTTAAAATAAACAACGTTTGCAAGGTAACTGGCAGTCCAGTAGACAGTGTAAATATCCAACAGTATCATTCCACAAACTCAAAGCAGAACTCTGCAAAATCTTTCTGTTATGCAACTGCTTGCACAACCTGTTGCTAAGGATGTCAGACAAATCTGCAATGGATTCAAATGAGTTTGGATTTCTATGAATCTGACCTGCGGATTCCACAGTGGACAGGCTTTTTCCAAGTTGCGTGCATTTTGTGGACTTGCAGACCTTAAAAAAAATGTCTTTAATGCTAATGCACATTAGCACAAGTGGAACAAAATGCTCGTACATCCCTACAAAAACCCAATTCTGTCAATGAGCGAAAGACAGAATGCGAGACACCTGACAATCCATGAAACACAGACAGAATAAAATCCATACATTCCTACCTGTTGCACAATTGGTCGCGCAACAAGTGCAACCAGTTGTGCAACCACATTGCACAAACATAACTTGGGTTGGATTCTCCTCTTGCACTTCGTTCAGAGCCTAGTTTCTGCTAGCACAACGTCATTTGCGCTAGAGGAATGACATAGCTGCGTATTGCCCAGTGTTCCCTTGCACTACTCATGCCACCTGTTTTCATGGATTGGATTATTTCAGTTTCTGTACGGGGGTAAAGTTGGCCTTTACACAGATGGTTATTTAGGAAGAAATGCATTTATAATTGGAGGGGAAAAATCTTTTCTTTTGGCTACATATGGTGCAGCCAAAGATGCAAGGATATGAAAAAGAAATTGTGATGAGAGCTTGATGGGAAATGGATCGCATGTAACCTAGACTGACAGATCTACTTACTATTTTCCATTAATATCCATTAATGATTGTCAAGGTCTCTACCAGGCTTAACTTATCATATTTTGCCTAAGTGGAATGGTAAAGGTATAATTTTTATAACTGATGTGTTTAGTACTACCTGTTTTATGTCCACTGAGCAAGTGCACATCAGAGCTGTACTGTCTAGACTATGTTTCATATCCACATTTCTACTGGGATAGGCTAAATAGAGATAATGTTCTTCTTGTTGTTCTTCAGTCGTTAAGTCATGTCCGACTCTTCGTGACCCCATGGACCATAGCACGCCAGGCCTTCCTGTCCTCCGCTCTCTCCCGGAGCGTGCTCAAGTCCATATTCATTGCATCAGTGATGCTATCTAGCCATCTCATCCTCTGCCGTCCCCTTCTTCTTTTGCCTTCAATCTTCCCCAGCATCAGGGTCTTTTCCAGGATTGGAAGAAAAATTTTTCAGGATTGACTGATTTGACCTCCTTGCAGTCCAAGGGACTCGTAAGAGTCTTCTCCAGCACCACAGTTCGAAAGCATAAATTCTTCAGCACTCAGCCTTCCTTATAGTCCAGCTCTCACAGCCATACATTACTACTGGGAAAACCATAGCTTTGATTATACAGACCTTTGTCGGCAAGGTGATGTCTCTGCTTCTTACTATGCTGTCTAGGTTTGCCATAGCTTTCCTCCCAAGGAGCAAACGTCTTTTAATTTCATGGCTACAGTCACCGTCTGTGGTGATCTTGGAGCCCAAGAAAGTAAAATCTGTCACTGCTTCCATTTCTTCCCCTTCTATATGCCAGGAAGTGATGGGGCCAGATGCCATGATCTTCGTTTTTTTAACGTTGAGTTTCAAACCAGCTTTTGCACTCTCCATTTTCACCCTCAACAAGAGGCTCTTTAGATCCTCTTCGCTTTCTGCCATTAGGGTGGCATCGTCTGCGTATCTGAGGTTGTTGATAATTCTCCCGGCAATCTTAATTCCGACCTGTGATTCATCCAACCCGGCGTTTCTCATGATGTACTCTGCATATAAGTTAAATAAGCAGGGCGACAATATACAGCCTTGTCGTACTCCTTTCCCAATTTTGAACCAATCGGTTGTTCCATAAGTATAAGTAGCTGAGCATAAGTAGCTGAAACATGGACTGTAACTCTGTTGTTCATTTTTGTACACTCCTTTGTATGATTTCTTTCAGAAAAGCATAATAATATAATAATATACCTAGCCCCAATCTTGAAAAGACCAGCCATAGCCTAGTTCCTCACCTTTCCTAGTGAGCGTCAGGTCCAACGTTTTTTAAAGCAAGAAGCATTTCCATGACTTGGCTACAAGATGCATTTTGGCTCTCTAACATTTCCTTGCCAGGCAAAGCTAAAAGGTGTAATAATCTGTGTAACTTAATTTGGAGTGCTGGCTGCCCTGATTCATAAATATGCACAGATTTATGAGCATAAAAAGCATGTAGTGGAAGGTTTCAAGAGACAAGTGCCATGGTAGTGGCATTATTTCCTCTTGGCCCTTCCAATTTTTAAACAGAAAGGAGATTCTAGGGGTGGGGCAAGGAATGCCACAGATTAAAAAGGAGCCTGTTAAAACAGACTCACTTTAATTATAACTCCTGTTCAGGCATTCACTTCCCACTCCCCAGAATATCCTAAGTGGGAGGACAGCACCACATTCATTAGCCCCAGCCAGCCTCTCAATCACATTCCTGTTGTTCAACTTCATCCTCCTCCATGCACTGCTCTACCCATCTCTATTGACCACACTACTGATCATGCAGGGTTACAGATTGTACAGGGAGCAGACACAAACAGAGCAGACTCCCTGCTGCAGAAATCACCTCTTCAATGTCTGGGAGCCGAGCAACGGGAATACGACTAAAGGGTGCAGGAATCAACAAGTCTCCACCTCACAGGATTCTAATCATGGGGGTGGAGGGGGCAAACCTTTGGGCTACAGACCGTGCAGATTGTTATAATTTTCTGCAGTTTCCCATTATTCAAGTACAATGGTAACTCATCTCATGGATGTCCGCTGTCAAGGATCCATTTTGCTTTATTGTCTCCCATTGCTCGTTGGGTAAAATAAAACTACTGTTCTACCCATGGCCATTGGCTTATGGGGTGCCACAATGCTTTTAAATATCTATGTGAAACTGCTGGGGAAAATAATCCAGAGGTTTGGGCTGAGTTGTGTTCAGTACATGGATGATACTCAGGTCTACCTTTCATTTCCATCTACTCATCCTGGGGAGGCTGTAGAACCCTTGAACTAGTGTCTGGAGGCAGTTTGGGGATGGATGAGGGCAAACAAGCTGACATTTGAGGTTGGACTCGATGGCCTTGTAGCCCCTTCCAACCCTACTATTCTATGATTCTATGATTTAAACCAGACAAGATGGAGCTACTGTGGGTAAGGAAACCAACTGTTCCGTTTGGAGGCTTCTAACCAGTCCTAGGTGGGTTTCACTTACCCTTAAGGACCAAGTACTCAGTTGTTTGGGAGTTCTCCTGGACTTGACACTAACTGGGCAGTGCTGGCCACAAGTACTTTCTACAAGCTTTGGTTGGTGTACCAACTGTAACCCTCTTTGGAGAGGATGGACCTTGTTTCAGTTATCCATGCTGTACAGTGCCATCCAGGCTGGATTATTGTAATGTACTCTATCTAGGGCTGCCTTTAAAGACAGTTCTGAACTTCAGAAAGTTCCGCAAAATGTGCCCTCTTGAGTACTGGCAGATGCTAAGTAGCTGGATCATGTGACACCTATATTGTACTAGCTACATTGGCTGCCAGTGCATTTTCAGGCCCAATTTAAAGTGCTGGTATTTATTTATTATTACATTTATATCCCACCTTTTTTTCTTCTTGCAAGCAACCCAGCTCAGCTTACATGGTCCTCCTCCTCCTCTCCATTTTATCCTCACAACACCCCTGTGATGTAGGTAAGGCTGAGAGTCAGTGACTGGCCCAAAGTCACCCAGTGGGCTTCATGGCCAAGTGGGGATAAGAAACTGGATCCCCCGTGTCCCAGTCAAACATTCTAACCACTACACCGCACTGTCTCTTTAAAGGTATTGACCTTTAAAGCCCTAAATGGGCTGAGGCCAAGTTACTGGAAGGACTGCCTTTGCCAGTATCAATCTGTCTGCACTCTGAGATCAGCATTGGAGGCCCTGCTTCCATGCATGCCTGTCGAAGCAATTAGGCTGGTGGCCACAAGGGACAGGGCATTCTTGGCACTGGCCCCCCACTGGTGGAATTCTGTTCCAAGTAATGTCTGTCAGACCCCATCATTACAGGCCTTCAAGCGAGACCTAAAGACTTAACTATTTACATTGGCCTTTAGGTGACTCATTGGGTATATGGTGTTACCTGGTTTGAATCATTAATTTTCATTTTGTTATTGTTTTTATCGAGAGCTGGTGCTGTCCAGAAGCCTGGGGCTACAACTCCCATAAGCCCTAGCTAGCATGGCCAATGGCCAGGGGTTAGAGGAGTTGTGGTCCAAAACAGCAGACTACCCCTGCTGCACTCCATACATGAGCCGCTAGTCCTTTTGCCTCCTTCCTGTTCAGGTATGCGAACAACTCCCAGCTACTTGTGGCTTCCGTGCCACACAATGGAGACCATTAAGTACCTACATGGGTGTACATACAGTTTTTATTCCAATCCTGAGTTGATGCCAGACCCGACGTAGCGAAAAAATCATCCTAGTGCTGGTGATGGCAAGGCGCTGCCACTGCAATGATCAAAGCGTGTGAGCGATTGGCTTTATTCAGCCAGCATCAGGGCTTTAAGAGGGGTCTCCCCATGCAAGATCATTGCACCCTCTCTTGGTTAGAACAAAGCTAAGTGAGACAAGATGTACCAGCTGTCGACACCATTCGCCCCTGCTAGCCATGTTACCTCTCCATCCCACTGTTTTCTGAGTGTTTGTCATGGGAACGAATGGTGAGGGCCCTTGAATGCTACAACAGTGCCAAGGCTTTTCTGCAGGCTCTTTGTATGGCCTTGGTTTATGGGAATTTTAAACACATGTAAGCAGGGGATGCTTACTATCAATGTCTTTGAGAAAGAGACATTTTCTACACAGAAAGAGGACAGAATGGCCCCGTTTGGTTGCTGTAGCATATTCACACACAATATGACATATTCTCCATGGGACTGTCCATAAACTATGACACACTTTTCAGAACATTTCAACATCCCCTCTTCCTTGTTACACTATGTCCAATTTTAACCAGTATGTCACCCGTTCTTCGTCACACCTTTGTTACCTCTCCTGCTCTTCTTGATATGCAGCATACTTTGTGGTTGGTCCCCTTGTTGGGAGCTACCCCCAGTTGTGTGCAGCTGCTCATCGTTGGGAACCCCCCGTCCTCACTTCTGAAGTGAGCGTGTGGTGGCATGGTGGAGATGCGAGGTCTTGCACAGTGAGCTGCTACCATGACTGGCTGTGCACATAGTGTAGTGTTCCCCACAGTCAATTTTCAAGTGGCCACCATGAGGCTGCTGGTTATTTTAATCCTCTCTGAATAGAGGGGGAAAGAAAACATAAGGATGGGGAATGGAATCAACCGTAGGGAGGTGTCCCAAATCTCCTGCTCTGTTGTCTGTTATTAGCTGCCCCTCTATTGTGCTGAACTATGGATAATCAGAGGGCAACCTCTTAGAAACCCAGCCAGTTAACTGCATTACCTGAAGAAGCTCTTGCCATAATAATAACCTAAGGGGCCCCTAGAGGGACATATACATGTGGCCCAGGTGATATAAGAGTTCTTGAAGTTCAAGGAATGCAGGATCCTGTGGTGTAACTGAGTTCCACAGCAGAGATTATGCAAACTTATTTTCTTGTTGTTCTTGCAAGGTATTCTCAACTAAGGGCAACCCTTCCTGGGTTCCTGCAAGGTTTTCTGTTCGAAGGGTTGTTGCAGGGGCGGGGAGAGGGGTTCATTGTCTTTGGCATGAGCATATTCTGGCTTCTGGGGTAATGCATAGGCATGTTGGTTCTGGAAACTGGGGATATAATGCATCTGGAAGTTGACAAGAGGAATAAGGACTACCAGATCTGTTGTTTGTTCAGTTTCCATGCCATTTGTAGATGCTCCAGATTATGGTGGGCGGTACAGACTGGGATGGGATGCCAGGCTCCCTCCAAGTGGTGGTGCCAGTTTTTGAAGGCCACCTTGAGTTTTTTTTCCTATATAGTATAGTTGCATTTTGCAGATGTCAGCTCGTCATAATAGGTTTCAGTGGCTCTGAGGCTGATTCTTGCTATAGGAGGGTAGCCCCTAAGGCCAGGTTGGAGGCATCAGTTTTCACCATGGAAAGAGTGTTAGGATCAGGATGACATAGAAGGGCTCTCTCTGGAGAATTTTTTCTTGAGAAGTTGGCTTCTCGGGTTTTAGTGGTCCAATGCCAAGGTATGCAAGTCTGCAGAAGCTGTGTTAGGGGAGCCATAATGGCAGAGTATCCTAGGATGAAATGATGATAATAGTTTGCAAAACTGAGGAGAGATCGTTTGTCTCATTTATGAAAATGTTCCTAGAGTATTCTTTCAACTATCAGCATTCCCCTTGAGTAGGGAATCATATTACTGTTCATCATTTCATCACAGAACTGTGGAACACAAACTTGTTTAACATGTGACAGCAACCTTCACACATCTGCTATCACTGAGAGGAAAATTGAGATTTTTATATACATAATACACACACACACACGTCTGTCTATCTATCTATCTATCTATCTATCTATCTATCTATCTATCTATCATCACACACACACACACACACACAATTTAAATTTAAATTTATTTAACCACGTAACCCACTCTGGAATGCATTTTATGTATTTATTTGCAGCATTTTTACCCTGCTCTTCAGCCAAAAAAGCCTCCCAGAGTGGCTTACCGAGATCAATAATGAGACATTCCCAGCCCTTAGGCTTACAATCTCACAGTTTTGATGAAAGGCAGAAGAAAAATAATTTAAGTTAAATAAAACACATAATAATGAAAGCTGAAAACCCTTCAGGTTTCCTAATATAATATTTTACACCCAAACTTTTCTAAAAGATTATTAGCCCTTGTTATCTAGATCAATGTATGCCACAAAAAGATAGTTGGGGGGGGGGAACTCCTAACATGTAGTTTGTCAGAACTGCCCATAGCGAGAAAAAAAAAGAAACAAGATTACATGAGAAGTCGCTTACTTTTACCGAAGTAGGAACAGTAGCTGTAGACGAGGCAATAAAGTAGAGTTCTTCTATTCTTCTCTTAGGTGGAGGTCCACAGCTCAATAGTGGGGTACCTGCTCTGCATGCAGAAGGTCCCCAGGTTCAATCCCCAGCATCTCCACGTAGGACCAGAAAAGCTCCTGCCTGCAACCCTGGAGAGCCACTGCTGCCAGCCAGTGTCGGCAATACTGGGCTAGTTGGACCAGTGGTCTGACTCGGTACAAGGCAGCTCCCTGTGCTCCTATATTTAATCCTAGCGTATGACTCCACAGTAGGGATGCTGGAGAAATCTGCCATGGACTCAAATGAGTCTGGACTTGAAAGAATCCGTCCACCGGAGTCAGCATTGGACCAGCTGCACTCCCCTCTGCATCCAGAAGTGTTCCTGTGGGGCAGCTCTCCAGCTTTCTAAAAAATTAGATACACTAATGGTGGCTGCCATTAGCTTATTGCAGGAAAATTATGGCCATAAATGGTGTATTGTACACCATTTGTGGCCGTAAAGCACTTACTCTTACCTAAATGCAGCTGTAAACAGGTGCAATTTAGGTAAAAGTAAGTGCTTTATGGCCACAAGTGGCGCAAAATACACCATTTACGGCTGTAATTTTCCTGCGATAGGCTAATGGCAGCCACCATTAGCGTACCACTTTTTTAGAAAGCTGGAGAGCTGCTCCACCAACTCTGGCACACACGGTAGGGCCCTGGAGGAATTTGCAGGGCCCCAAGTGGCCAGAATTGCCCCACAGCAGACACACCATCCCCCGGACTGGACATTGGAGGGTTTGTGCATCCTTACTTCACAGTGCTGCCAATAATGGGGCTAAAAAAACAGGTCTGTTACTTCCATACATTTCCCACCAGCCTTTTTCCCTGGACATTCTCCTTTGGTTCTTGTCTCTAAAAGACAAAGTACCAGGGAACTGGAACCAAGTATTAGATAATTCAGGCCTTGCTGGTGTGTGAAAATTGCCTGGAAGGAAGTGGTTAGAAACCCATTCCCACATCTGACCTTTCAGTGGAAAGCAGTATGTTGGAAGCAAGGCAGGGTAGGTGAACCATAGTGATTTTTTCTGTCCTTGAATTCTCCTCAGGGGCAGCCTTTCTCCCTTAGCACCCCTTCCCCCCTCCCTCCCACTTTGTCCAGTGGGCAGCTCAGCCCTGTCAGTTTGATAAACGAGGATCAATGGAAGAGATCCCCAAGTTCATTCTGAGAGTTTCTCTTGATGGGTTAGAGTCGAGAAACAGCCAGCTGGGAATCTCTCTCTTGGGTGAGGGTCTTTCACATTGCCTTTGGTCCTCACTTAAACTTTCTTTTTAAAGGTTAAGCGTATTTATATACCAACTACAAAAGGTTATTCTGCTTGACCAGGTCTCCAGAAAGAATGATTAATGGCTTCTCCTGCCAACCCTCCGTGTTTTGGTTGAGTTGGAACCAGATAGAAAATCTAGCCAGTACAAAAAAGAAATGTTTAATGCTTCTATTCTACAGAAAGAATATGCTTAGAAATACTGTTTAGCAACATTTGCTTGTTTGTGTCTGCTGCACCTACAGATGTCCGGATTTCGTTAAACCCATTTCATCTGTGTTTCGTGGATTGTTGGGTCTTTTGTTCTGTTGTCTGCTCACTGATGGAATTGGAGTTTTTTGTATGAGAATTTTATTTGCTTGCAGATGTGTGCTCGCGCAAGTGCACATTTGCGTAACCCCCCCCCCCCCCCCGTAAAAAAGTGATCTGCAAGTCCATGGAATCCAAGTTACTTGGAAAAAAACAGCCCTCTGTGGAATCCACAGGTTGGATTCACATAAATCTGATCTCATTTGAATCTGTTGCAGCTTTCTCTGACATCTCAAGCTTCACCCCACCTGCTGTCATGAGTCTCAGGGCTGATTCTCTTGTTATTTTATGATGTGGTAGTAACTTTTCCACATCATTTTCATATGGTGAAGTGCTCAAATAAATGAGGCTTCTGGTGGGAAAAACAGCAAGCAGAAGTTACTCCTCTGAAGGAAACAACCAAGGCTGTTGTGAGAATGAATGTTTACCCAACCTGCAGAATTTCTCATGCCTTGTGACCAGGGCCAGCCCCACTATTATGCTGAGTGAGCTGTCTGCCTCAGGCAGCAGATGCTAGGGACAGGGAATAGCAGTGAGGTGCTGGAGGATGGAGCTGGGTGTGCCACACAGTGTGTCCTGTGCCTGCTGCTCTCATGTGCGGTGGAAGACACTGTCCCATTGCCAGTGTTGAAGTTAACAGCCAGTCCAGTCAACTTCTGTATGTGAAATGGTGTGTGTGTGATCATGTTTTTGCATCAGAAAGCAAAATGACTTGGGCTGGCCCTGCTTGTGACCCCTCTGATTTACTTTTCTTGATCCAGGTGTGTGAAGGTTTTAGGCCTACAGAGGCAAGGAAAAGAAAAAGGTCAGGCCTAGAGGCCTGGGGGGGGTTTTTTTGTTGGGAAGGGGTATCCCTGAGAGGAGTAATTTCATTTCCCCAGTTAATTTTCATTTCCTGAGTTAGGTTTAATTTCTCCTGGTTTGAAACAGTACTTCTGGTTTGGGGGAAGGAGGGGATTTAAAAGGAGAGACTGCCAGTGAGAGGGAGACCAGATTGAGGAAGACCAGAGAGAGAGAAAGACCAGAGCCTGAAGAGAGAGCAGGAAGAAGCAGCCTGGAGAAGTCTATGGCTGGATCTACACATACCGCCTTTTTTCGCTTCCAAAGAGGTTTCACCGCCTGCCTTTCACACTACACAGTAGCCACCTTGAATTGGAACCAGAATTTCCCACTTCCGTGCTCCTGCTTTCAATACCCTAATATCCGGGTATTTCCCCTTAATGTGCTCTGATTTTCCACCTTCGCTACTATATCTGGTCGTAGTCCCCTCCCCCGCCTGTCCATATGCGGCGGTGTTTGTATTTCCCTCCTGTCCAATCACAGCTCTCGACGGCCCCATGTCTTCTTCTGGCTACCGATCACATAGCTTCCTCAGCAGCCCCCATTTTCTCAGCGACAAGCAAAGGGCTGGATGTGTGCACACTTGCCTGATCTTGGAAGCTAAGCGGTGTCGGTCCCGGTCAGTGCTTGGATGGGAGACCGCCTGGGAATCAGGCTTCCTGCACTGAGCAGGGGGTTGTTGTATCCCTTCAAATGAGATTAAGTTTTACCCCCTCCTCTCCCCCGCGCTGGATGTTTGTTTGTTTTTAATTCAGGCGTTATCCTCGCAGAATCGGGGCTTCTCCGCAATGTTTTTTTTTTCTAACTGAGGCATGCCCTTCAAAGTTGTGGAGCTCCACAACTTTGAAGCTTGGAAGATCATGCCTCAATTAGAAAAAAAAACATCGCGGAGAAGCCCCGATTCTGCGAGGATAACGCCTGAATTTAAAAAAAAACATCCAGAGTGGGGGAGAGGAGGGGGTAAAACTTAGTCTCATTTGAGGGGATACAACAACCCCCTGCTCAATGCAGGATTGGGAATGCAATGATTCCCAGGCGGTCTCCCATCCAACTACTGACTGGGGCCGACCCCGCTTAGCATCCGAGATCCGGCAAGCGCGCACGGGAAAACAGCAGGAAAACAGCACAGCGCTCAAGTGTGAACCGAGCTTGCGCATTCGATGAAGCACTGCAACGGGGAAAATGGGTGAGTGTGAATAATCACGTTTTAATGTGAGAGTGTTTAACCTGATGGGACACCGAATTCATTGAGATGGGGGGTGCAATGTAGATCGGCCCCAGGTGCAGCCAGGGTAGAGGACCTTCCATTTTTGCAACCTTTATTTTTTCTTAATGTCTTTTGTATCACTCAGCTCTATTCTGTAAACACCTATAGTTGTAATTTGCTTGCTTTAATTTACCAGTAAACTGTTGTGATTAACACCAATCACTCCATGTCTACAGCCCAAACCCTATGTTATTGGGAAGGGCAAGTTTAAAAGAAGGAAGGTGGGACTCTTAAGGAGGCAAGAGATCCTTAAGGAGTTGCTGACAAGGTGATATTTTGGCATACCTTCTTTGAATCTTCCTGGGTATTATTCTTACCATTTAGCAACTATTAAGCTTCAACAGAATCCACACCTGTAATACCAGGCTGCTTTCTTAAGTGGCCTTGGGTTATGGTTTTCTGTTGTTTTCTTACTCCCCAGGCTGATGAACCCAATAAAACCAGAATTCCACTCACCCCAGCTTAATGCCTTATCTTAATGCCTTACAAAGCTGACCCTTCTTCTATCTTACCTCAAAATAAAAAGGGGTTGCAATTATTATACTTCATTTCCCTTTGTTAGAGAAAGATAATAGAGATGAAGAGGTAATCTAGCTTTTTACCAGGTTCTTGAGATCTGGCTTGAAGCTGCCTTTGGAGGTGTCACCAGGTCCAACCCAAGGTATCTTGGTGCCTGTGGCGGATAGCGATGTTGGAGAAATCCACAATGGAATCAAATGAGTTTGGATATCTATGAATCTGACCTGTGGATTCTGCAGCAGACCGGCTTTTCCTGAGTTGCATGGATTCTGTGGATTTGATTTGCAGACCTTTTGTTGTTGTTGTTGCTACTTTCTGGAATTTTACACACATTTAGGAGTAGAAAAATATGTAAAATAAAAAAACACTGGCCAAAATGTGTATTTCTTCCATAGGCTAAAGCCTAATGAACATTTTGGGGGAATTTGCATATTGGGGTGGGGGAGAGATTTGTGCATTGGGGGGGATTTGCACACTTTCACAAGTGTGAATTTGATTTGCACAAATCTGGGAAATTCAAAAAAATCCCATTCCATCAATGAGCGGACAACAAAATGAAAGGCACCCAACAATGGTGGAAAACCAAAATGACATTTCCTTCCTTTTATGAATGAATGTAGTCAACTGGGATGTCCTTGTCCAAGCCTCAGTGATGGAGCTTGTGTGCCCCATAGCTCAGATCTGCCTGTATTCTATTCTGCTATCCTTAGTTGGATCCAAAAATCTGTGGCTTAAGGTGGCAGTTTCTTCTTGCCTCAAGGTAGGGTGTCATGTGATTGGCACCACTTTTCTGTAAATCAGTTCACATAAATACCACACACCAGAACTTCCCGCTCTTCCCTATGATTGGAAATAGCTATATAACTGAGTCCTTTAAGAGATTAATATCTCAGCCTGCAGCCTGTAACCTGAAATGTAACCAAGGCTACTTACTCACATGCAACACTGGGTGGCTGAGAAAGAACAAACATTCAGACAGAAGCCGTGTCATTGAGTTATAGATTGTGGGATAGTTTCTTGTATTTTTTGTTTAAAAACAAATTGTATGTTTAATTGCTGCATCTATTTTCTTTTATGGATTCACAAAATATATCAGCCCTACTCAGGCATTCCACATCTGATTATAGTAAACATGCAAGAGGGAGAGCTACCCCACTCCCTCCTCATGCATTTCCATTGCCCTGCATTCAAGGAGGGTGACTTTCTGAACTGGACAGCCTCCTGTATCTGTGGAGTCTCTCCATGTAAATCTGAATGCTGATTTTCCAGCATTCCGGATTGCGTGGAGAGCCTCTGCAGATATAGGAGTCTCTCCTCTTCAGAAAGTCACCCTCCTTGAATGCAGGGCGATGAAAATGCATGAGGAGGGGGCAGGGCTAGCGCACTCCCCCTCCTCGTGTGTTTACTATATTCAGACGTCAAATGCCTGAATATCATAGAGGCTACCTGTATGGGATAACCTTTTCTTTCTTCAACAGGCTCCAAATAGCTATTTCCAAACTCAGATCCCTTCACTCACCACGGCTATGATGGTCCATCATCATAACAGCAGCTGCATCATAACAGCAGCTGCATGGGTTCATTTCTGCAGCTCTCATTAAAATGGGAGAGAGAAAGGGCCAATGGAGCTTCCTCCCCTGGTAGAGATAAGGCATGTTTTGGGTACCCCCCCCAGTTATTTAGTTCAAATATTTCTCAAAGGAATAAGAAGTAGGTATTTTCCACTTTTTGCATTTTCTAAATGACTTGTTGTTTGATATGCAGCTGGAAAGCCATAGAATTTTACAGACAAATGGCTGGTGGTGCCATGGGCCAGCACTAACCCAGTGTTGGTTTGCTTAGGAACAGGAAAGAGAAAAATGATCAGTGCTTCGTAGCAGTGTGTGCGTGTGTGCGTGTATAACCATCTGTTATAAACAATAGGCTTGGCACCAGAGGGTTGTGTCCCCCCCCCCCATGCACAGGCCCAGCATCAGAGGCTCTGCATCATTGTGCATTTGCTGTGGACCACACACTGGAAGGAGACCTGTTGTTGCAGGCGCCATTTGCAGTGGTAGTGGTGGCAACAGTGGTGAATGGATTAATACAGTCATTCAGCTCCTCCCTGGCACCCTTCCTGTTGGGCTGCATCCCAAGCTGGAGCAGCTCTGCTTTCCGGGTTGTTGCCTCCACCAGCGGTCCATCCCATATTCGTTCAGGTCTGAGCCTGTGCAAATTGCATGAGCTCTACCACACCAGTGAGGTTGCATTAATTTATATGGGGCGGATATTGGACTCACAACGTGTAGAGACTGTAGGTGTGATCCACATTAAGGAGCCACATGATTTCCCTTTATCTCAGCTGCCTCTCCTCTCTCTTTTCCTCCCCCTCCCCCATGCCCCGGCCATGATATACACTGCTGGGCACGCTGCCAGTTCAGTACTACTATTAATAATCCAGCAACAATGAGAGGAAACAGATTTCAGTGCCAGCCTTCCAATGGGAGCTAATTAAAAATAAGTGTCAGCAGAATAAGAAAGAAAGATTTTGAAAAATAACAGGACAGTGCCCTTTTAGGCAAAGATAAAAATCTCCCCTGTATATGGGCTTCATCTTGCCCTGTGCACTGTGTCTCTTATGAGAAAAATAGGACAATTAAAATTTAACGTGAGCCAGCATGTTAATAAATCAAAGTGGACACCAACACAGCTGGGAGAGCAAAATGACTGTGTTACAAAGCACCAAGGGCCTGGCTTCTCTGCAGGTTGCGTTCTGCAAATGAGAGGGTACGGCTAATGCTCCGCCACTCCCGACAGCTTTATACAGCAGGAAATTGGCAGCCTGCTACTACACAGAGTTGAAATCCATGGGCTTAGCGGTGCCCAACTCTGCGAAGGACAGGGCGGTGAATGTGCACCTCAGCTTGGTGTCCTTCCACTTGGTCAAGGAAAATAGTCTGTGGCTAAAAGCAAAGCAAAGTGAAGCAGAAACCTCTGTTGACGTTTTGCTGTTGTTTGGCTTTCATTTATGTGCTAAGAAGTGAGAGTGCAGCGTGACTATGAAGCCTAGAGAGGCCAATTGGTTTGTATTTTACGGAGTGCCTCTTCTTTGGAAGGAATATATTTTATGTCATAATACCTTAGAGCCAAATGGATGCCTCTTATCTGAGTCACTAGAGTCCTAAGATACTTTTTAATTTTTTGAATTTTGATCTAGGATGAATGGTTCAGGTTAGCATACATTTCCCTGGAGCCTCTTACAGGTTGGATAGGAGGGGCTGTATATTCTTCTTGTCTTACTCCACCAGCATGGAGAAGTGAATCCTTCAGCTGGTCCAGCCCTAAGATTTTTCTTTTAGCAAGTTGACTACCCATTTGGGAGTGTGGTAAGTAGCTACACACATGGAAAAGGGTCTTGATCCAAAGCCTCTGTACCAAAAGTAAGTTCTAATGAAATCAAAACAATGCAGTTCTAAAGTAATATCCATAGAATCAAGCACATGGTATGGGGAAAATGTAATAACCTGTACCCATCCTTTCACTAAAGATCTACTGCATTCCATATGAGAGTGCAGACTGTGGTGCATAGAAGAGCTGAATGGAGACTGTGGTGCATAGAAGAGCTGAACAGAGTCAGTGGTGAATGGAGCCACTTGGATAACTTTAACAAGTCCCAATACGGGGAGAAGTGCTTCAGTCATTCTCTCTTTCTTTCTTCCCCAGTGAAGGTATTCTAATGGAAGGTGTGATCCAGAGCAAATGGAAAGCTTGTAGTGAGTGAGTGTAACTGGGGGATGACTTGAATGGAGTAGAGCTTGCAAACTCCATGGGCATCTCTCTCACTACTTTTCATACCTTCCCCAATGAGTCTAGGGGTGAATATAGACCACAAAAATGTCTATATTTTTATATAGACATATATATAAAATATATATATATATATATATAAAATATATATATATATATATATAAATGTCTATATATTTATATATTTTTATATATACGACATGGCAACTGTGGGGAAGTTGTTGGATATATTCTAAAATACATCTATACAGGCAACTGTGGCTGGCTTTTAACTATTATGTGGTTGCTGTTGCTCCACCCCTGGTTACAGGCTAGTTTTGTTGCTATGGAATGAAGGTGGCAACTCTAGCAATCCCTCCACACACTGAGTGCCACAGCGTGTTATCCTTACTTCCTGGTTCTTTGTTTAGTGAAGAATATGGTTAATCTGTTTGAATTTCTGGCGTTTTAAAAGGAGGACTATGTCAACTTTAAGACTGCAAAGTCCTTTCTTGATTTCAAGCTGTAAAGTGAACACTGTTTTAGGGTCTGTTACTTATTTTTTCTCTGTTGCAGTTGCGCTATGCACCTGTGCACACCCAGTGAAAGTCACTGCAATCACAGTGAAAGTCTTTAAGGTGAAAAAAATAAAAATAAGCTTCATTTCATACCTTAGAATAATGATTAATGATATCTATGCACACTCCACCTATTCTTCTTATTCATTATAGTTTCTCACAAAAGCAGCAACAACCCTCGAGGTGGCCCAAATACTAAATATTTTTTAAAAATAAATCACAACGACTGCAAATATGTAACTGTTTCAAAATTCATAGACCACACTTGGAACAGATATTTGAATTTAAGATCTGAAAACTAGAGCTGTGTGCAAATGGCATCTCAAAATTCTCCACCTTATTTGCTGGTAGAGAAATTGGGGGGACCATTTTGCCAATCCTATCCAGGTGAAGGAAGAATTCTCTATCTCTACCAGTTTCTCTGGGGTGGGATCACCATTAACAGTGACTTTACCACATCTTTTTTTTTTCCCTAAGGTTTGAGGTCTTGGGTTGCCACAAACCTAATGTCATTTGGGGGCATATTGTGTGTGCATATGCATGTGTGTGGGAATGGTGGCTGCACCCAAAAATGGTGGAGAAAATTCAGAGATAATTCTGCAAAGTAGCCTATAATTTTCTATGTGGGTGAGAAAAAGAAACATCTCAGAAAAAAATGTATTCTGAAAAAAATTGTTTCAGCTCTACTGAAACCATGGAGAAAAAAGTGGACAAGACAAGCTGTTATTTGAAAGCCTTGCCTAGCCACAACACTCTGTAGCTCATTGAAATACCTTCCCTACTCATTGTCACCTGCCAAGATTACTAATGCAGATGACTAACTTACCAGGTGGCATATATGCGGAAGCTGCACCAGCTGAAACACCCCCTTGCTTTACAACACATTAGAAAGCCAGGCAATAGAAACCTTCAGCACCATACAGACAACCACCTTATCATGTGCCACATGTAGGGGGATGTACTGAATTTTTAAAGTCCATTCCATCTGTGTTTTGCAGATTGTCAGGCACTTTTCATTCTGTCATCCACTCATTGACAGAATCGGATTCTTTTAAGGATGTATGAGAATTTAATTTCACTTGCACAAGTGCACATTACTGCAAGTGTGCATTAGCATTAATGTGCATTACTGCAAGTGCAAATTTGTGCAAATCCCCCTAAAAAGTAAAAAAAAAAAAAAAAAAAGGTTCACAAGTCCACATGACTCAGGAAAAACTGCTCCACTGCAGAATCCACAGGTTGGATTCATAGAAACCTGAAATCACTTGAATCCATTGCGTATTTCTCGGATATCCCCAGCCACGCGGTAAGCTGGTTTTCTGTATTGACCCTGCTGCTTGTGATCATCATGATACAGTTCCTTAGCTCCTTCCTTCCTAGTTCATACACAGATCCTCAGAAACTCTCGCTGCTTTCTGCTTTCTTGTTCAGTCCCTGAGAACAGCTCAGTGCAAGAATGGTCTTTTACTAATACACACATGCACACAAGAGAGAGAAACCTCTACACACAGTGATTAAGACAGAGCAGGAAACAAGCAGCAGAGTTCATCAATCCTGAGCCAGTTTTTCAGTTCCCAGGACAGCTCATTAGCCACACGGTGTCACAAAAGATATTGCCTCCCATCTGAAGACAGAGAAGGCCACACGCAGAGCTGTGAGAGCGGATGCAAGCGAGGGGTGTGGGGGGTGCAAAACATGTAGTACATCAAAGGGCCCTCACTAGTGATAATGCAGGAAATCAGATTAGTTTTGAAGAAGGGGGGACCAGAAGCATGGGGGGTGGGGGAGGAATCTGAACCCTCCTTTATGTTTACATACAGATACACACAATAAAATGCTGTATGCTTTTCTCAGTACAGTAGAACAGCCCATGGTCCAAACTGTTAGTTAGCCAAACTAACTTTGCACCTCTTCTGATCCCAATTCCACGTAAATAAAGCACTCCTATTTTACATGAATGTCTGATTATCTAGGAGGGCAGAGGCCCTAAGGTTTTAAGTATTAGTCCATTAGGGCACAATCCAATGCATGTTTAATAGAAAAAAGTCCTAGAACTCCCAGCATGGCTGGGTGGGGAATGCTGGGAACTGTAGGGCTTTTTTCTGTCTAAACATGCATAGGATTGCGCCTTTAGTCATTTCAATGTGCTTTTATGAAATCCCAAATGGTCACAAGTGGTTTTAAAATGTCAAATTAAAGTTTCAAATTAAAAGTTACAAATTAAACCATTTGTGTATTAGTGAATTGGAAAAATGCTGAGAAAGATTACTCCCTTTTTATCACAACAGAAAAACATCACCACCATCATAAAACATGGTTTAAGAAACCTGCTATTCACTTCTCCCTTGGTCTAGGTACAATGGTTGTCACATTGTATTCAGAAAAACCCTAGGGTTCCTTAAGAGCTTATCCATGGTTCCTTGATTAGAAGATCTCCATCTGCAATGTGCAGCCATAGGAGAATCTTGGGTATGGTTTGGTCAAGTGCATTCTCAGTTTGCACAGGGTGATGGGAGGCCCAAGAGGCCTGGGCAGTGTCTTGCATGAACTGTCTATTTGCCCTAAATGTGCCCCAGAATCCTTTGCAACTCACACAGTTATAAAAAGTAGATGTGCTGTGTTCCTTGGCAATCAGGTTTTCCAGAAGGTAGAAAGTTTGAAAAGTACTGGTGTAGTATTTTTTCAACTGATGGGTTCATGCAAAACATACTCCCCTCATCTTGTATAAGTCCTCATCACTCCCCCTATTCGTAAAGTGGGTTTTCTCTTATGCAGACAATGTGGACACCAAAACAGGAAGAGGGCAAGAATGGATCCTTGCTGATGGAGTTGCACTAGATGTGAGGGATCCTAAAGGCCTGCAGAAAAATCTGGTGTGTTTTTTTAAAGTCTTATGTATATTGCCAAAAAATAGAAATCACCAAGATGTGCATGCACAGGTAGAGGATTCTGAGGAGAAACAAAGGCAACTGAAGACTGAGGATTGATAACAAGGGCATCATGTGCCAACCAGAAGATTTTCTTTGGACTCCACTTTGGCAATTCAGAAAGCAGCTGGATTTGGCTCAGGCCTCTTCAGAGGTCAGCTGATTCCATTCTGGCCTAAATCAAAACAGTGCTTTGGGAAATCTGAATCTTTGTGCCTCCCTGTGTACTGTCACTGAGGAACGAACGAATGGCCGAACCTGTTATGCTTTTTGACAAAATCCGATGAATTTAGCAGGCAGAGTAGCTCATTCTGAGGGGATGAAGCCTGAAAAATGTCAGAAAAATTGGTACAGGTTTCTTATGTGTGTGCAAATAGCCTCTGAATGTTTATTCTTTAATAAGGGTAATCGCCAATACCTTTTTTCTTTTTTGGCAGAACTGGATGAAATTAGCAGGCAGAGTTGCCCCTTCAGAGGGGATGAAGCCTGCCAAATGTCATCTGCCTGTTTACTCAAAAGAGTGTTAGTCAGTTCAACTGAATTTTCTCTCATGTAGCGAGTATTGGGTGAACTCTCATCATCAGAGAGAAAATCATCTTGGTATTTAAGAATCAGCTTGGTATTTACAAGTTTTCCCAGTGTGTGTGTGTGTGTATTTTAAGAGTTCTCTCCTTGCTCATATGGTTGGCAAATCCAATTTTGTTCATGGATCCCCACACGTACATATTTAAATGCCACCTTCATCTTATGGGAGGACGATTCAGAGCATGATAAAGTTGAAAGAGAGTTGAAGACATTGTTGTCCAGCCCCCTACACTAAGGCACAATCCTCTACATCCAAGATTTCTCACAGGTTTTTCCAAATCATCCAGATTATATATTTACTTATTTAAGATAATTGATACCCCACCTTTTTTCCATCATGGAACTCAAAGCAGCATCCCCGGGATTCCCAAGTGGTTACCCATCCAGGCACAGACCAGACCCAAACCTGCTTAGCTTCACCAGGTTCATTCAGACTATGCATGACCAGGAGAAATCAAAAGTCATCATACACACACAGTGCCTGCTTGGGTGAGGGAGGACAATGGAGAGGCTGCATTCCAGAGTGTACAAGGGCATAGAAAGATCACGATTCTCCACTCTGTTTGTAGAAGCAGTGCGATCCCTGTATTCAAGTGTTTGCACTGCACAGTGAGTACCTCTTCCAGATACCTATATGGCATATGTCTGCAGAAACACACTGGAGCACATCAAGTACCACTATTATGTTGTTGTTGTTCAGTCGTTCAGTCATGTCCGACTCTTCGTCACCCCATGGACCACAGCACGCCAGGCCTTCCTGAACTCCGCTCTCTCCCGGACTGTGCTCAAGTTCATGTTCATTGCATCGGTGATACTATCTAGCCATCTCATCCTCTGCCGTCCCCTTCTCCGTTTGCCTTCAATCCCTCCCAGCATCAGGGTCTTTTCCAGGGAGTTTTCTCTTTGCATCAGGTGGCCAAAATATTTGAGCTTCAGCTTCAGTATTTGTCCTTCCAATGAGCACTCAGGGTTGATTTCCTTTAGGATGGACTGATTTGACCTCCTTTCAGTCCAGGGGACTCGTAAGAGTCTTCTCCAGCACCACAGTTCGAAGTAGGGATGGGGGAGAATTTCTCCCCGAAACTTCGGGGGGCCGAGTGCCAACGTATTTGGCCCCCCGAAGTAGTTTCGGGGAGAAATTCTCCACCCCCCCGCCCCCCCCCCCCGGGATGGGACTTACCTTTCCCGAATGTCCCTTCCGGCGGCGGATCCTGGCGGCGGTTCGGCAGGTCTTCGACAGGGGCAGAGGCGGCAGCTGGTCTTTCGACCGGCTGCCGCCGCCACCATTCCAATAAAAGTAAAAAAAAAAAAAAAACGCCCCCGTGATAGGCTACGTGATGATTAACGTAGCCTATCACGGCTAGATTTGCAAAGTCAGCCGTGATAGGCTACGTAAATCGTCACGTAGCCTATCACGGGTGACTTAAAAAAAAAAAAAGCGCGTACGGCTAATGGCGGCCCCCATAGGGAGCTGCCATTCGCGTTCCTTATTTGGTCGCTGTAGTCTACGTAAAGATTACGTAGACTACGGCGAAAATAAGGGCAACGCTATTTGCGGTAACTCAGTTTTACTATCAAACCGGTGGTTAAACTAACCCGTTATAAGAGATACAGACACATACATAAATTGTAATAACGAAATGTATGGGGATACAACATATCTCATGAAAACCTTTCATTTATATTTTTAAAAATATATGATTTGTAAGATAATAACATACATTGTTGTCATTTATGAGTAACAGTATGTAAATATGTGCAAGAATTTTAAAAAGTTGAATAACACCAATAACTACTTACCATTTCCAGGTCCAGGTAGGAGCTCAGCTGCAAAAACACATGAAGTAGAGAAGCAAAAGTCCAACAAAAATGGTGTAAATATATATGTCTCACTACAAGGCTATACTGCTGTAAATATTTGCAATGCCTATGTCCGGAGTCCAGTTCCAGACCTCTCTGGTGGTACACTGCCAGTGGGTGGTTAATCCACAATTACAGCAGAGTAAAAATAAAAATAAATGGCAGAAATCAACTGAGCTCCGTTCCGACCGGCCAAGATTGCGGACGGCCCGCTCGGTGCAGTCCCAGGTGGCGTTTCCACCTGTGTGTTACTTTGGCCTGGCGCGCGGTGCAGAAGTCCGCGAAGGGCACGCCCGAAACCACGCAGGGCTGGTGGCCGCTGCCACTTCTCCGCGCCGGTGTCGGCCAAGCTCTGTTCCCAGGGCAGTGCCTCCCTTCCCCTCTCTTCGCCCCACGCCTCTACCTTTCTGGGGAGCGCAGGCTCGAAGCTCCTCGCCTGCCTGGCGCAGCCCTCCCTGCTCTGGGGGCGTCCAGCGGGCCGTTGTTCTCCCCCGCTGCCCTGCAGCTGCACCGAGGACATGGGGAAGCCTCTTGCCCAAGCTGATTTGCTCGACTAATTGCTCTGCTGACTTCAAATTCTCCACACTACTTGTGCAGCCAGCGTTACCACACTCCTCGCCGTGCCGCTCCAACACCACCAATCACGTGCGTCCTGCATCAAGATACTACGTGATCCTAAAGCAACTAAAGTTAAAGCACCTAAGCCTTAGCAGCTAAGCTGCTTTAATATTAGCTGCTTTAGGAAGTTCCGGGGGAGGGACCAAGCGAAGCAAACGTGAGTAAGGGAACTCCGCGGTGCCCTTCCGCACAATTTTCGCGCGTGTCGTGACACACAGTTTGGAAAGCTCTGCTTTAGATCCTCTTCGCTTTCTGCCATTAGGGTGGTACCGTCTGCGTATCTGAGGTTGTTGATAATTCTCCCAGCAATCTTAATTCCGACCTATGATTCATCCAACCCGGCGTTTCTCATGATGTACGCTGCATATAAATTAAATAAGCAGGGCGACAATATGCAGCCTTGTCATACTCCTTTCCCAATTTTGAACCAATCGGTTGTTCCATGTCCGGTTCTTACTGTTGCTTCTTGACCCTCATACAGGTTTCTCAGGAGACAGGTAAGGTGGTCTGGGACTCCCATCTCTTTCAGAATTTGCCAGAGTTTGTTGTGATCCACACAATCAAAGGCTTTAGCGTAGTCAATGAAGCAGAAAGAGACGTTTTTCTGGAATTCTCTTGCTTTCTCCATGATCCAGCGAATGTTGGCGATTTGATCTCTAGTTCCTCTGCCTCTTCGAAATCCCGCTTGTACTTCCAGTAGTTCTCGGTTCACAAGCTGCTGAAGCCTAGCTTGTAGGATTTTGAGCATCACCTTGCTGGCATATGAAATGAGCGCAATTGTGCAGTAGTTTGAACACTCTTTAGTGTTGCCCTTCTTTGGAACTGGAATGTAAACTGACCTTTTCCAGTCTTGAGGCCACTATTCAGTGTTCCAAATTTGTTGGCACATTGAGTGCAGCACTTTAACAGCATCATCTCTTAGGATTTTAAATAGCTCAGCTGGAATACTGTCATCTCCGCTAGCTTTGTTGTTAGTAATGCTTCCTAAGGCCCACTTGACTTCACTGTCGAGGATGTCCGGCTCCAGTTCAGTGACCGCACTATCATGGCTATCAGGGACATTAAGATCTTTCCTGTATAGTTCTTCTGTGTATTCTTGCCACCTCTTCTTAATCTCATCTGCTTCTGTTAGGTCCCTGCCTTCTTTGTCCTTTATCATGCCCGTCTTTGCACAAAACGTTCCCTTGATATCTCCGATTTTCTTGAAAAGATCTCTAGTCTTTCCCATTCTATTGTTTTCCTCGATTTCTTTGCATTGTTCATTTAAGAAGGCCTTCTTGTCTCTCCTTGCTATTCTCTGGAACTCTGCATTCAGTTGGATATATCTTCCCCTTTCTCCCTTGCTTTTCACTTCCCTTCTTTCCTCAGCTACTTGTAAAGCCTCATCAGACAGCCACTTGGCTTTCTTGCATTTCTTTTTCTTTGGGATGGATTTAGTTGCTGCCTCCTGAACAATGTTACAGACCTCCGTCCATAGTTCCTCAGGCACTCTATCAGGCCTAATCCCTTAAATCTATTCCTCACCTTCACTGTATATTCATAAGGGATATGATTTAGGTCATACCTGAATGTTTTAGTGGTTTTCCCTACGTTCTTCAATTTAAGCCAAAATTTTGCAATAAGAAGCTCATGATCTGAGCCACAGTCAGCTCCAGGTCTTGTTTTGACTGACTGTATAGAGCTTCTCCATCTTTGGCTGCAAAGGACATAATCAATCTGATTTCGATATTGACCTTCTGGTGATGTCCATGTGTAGAGTCGCCTCTTGTGCTGTTGGAAAAGCATGTTTGCTATGATCAGCATGTTCTCTTGGCAAAACTCTATTAGCCTTTGTCCTGCTTCATTTTGTACACCAAGGCCATGCTTGCCTGTTATCCCGGTGATTTCTTGACTTCCTACTTTAGCATTCCAATCCCCTATGATGAAGAGGACATCTTGTTTTGTTGTTAGTTCTAGAAGGTGTTGTAGGTCTTCATAGAACTGATCAACCTCAGCTTCTTTGGCCTCAGTGGTTGGGGCATAGACTTGAATTACTATGATGTTGAATGGTTTGCCTTGGCTTCGTACTGAGATCATTATATCGTTTTTGAGATTGTACCCCAGTACTGCTTTTCTCACCCTTTTATTGACTATGAGTGCTACTCCATTTCTTCTAAGGGATTCTTGCTCACATATAAGATTTGTCTGCATGATTGTCCTGGGGAAACAGGAAGGAAGGGTGAGATCTTGCAGCACAGGGTTGAGGTACTGTTTTGGCCCTGGGGGCTGGATTGTCTCCCAGGACCCCCACCCCAGGAGCTCAATGACATCAGGGGCTTATCAATGGGATCTTCTCAAACTGGGGAGAGGTAACAAGCGGGGTACCGCAGGGCTCAGTCCTGGGCCCAGTGCTCTTCAACATTTCTATTAATGATGTGGATGAGGAGGTGCAGGGAATGCTGATCAAATTTGCAGATGACACAAAATTGGGTGGGATAGCTAATATCCTGGAAGACAGAAACAAAATTCAAGGTGATCTTGATAGGCTGGAGTGCTGGGCAGAAAACAACAGAATTAAATTTAGCAGGGATAAATGCCAAGTTCTGCACCTAGGAAAAAGAAACCAAATGTGCAGTTACAAGATGGGGGATATTTGGCTCAAAGGACAATTGTCCCTCAGCTTAGGCTCCAAGGAAGAAAACCAAGGCATAAAAAGAACACCCAAGCCCTTCAAGACCTTATTAAGCGAGGCTGCTTTCAAACAACCCTCAAGGAACATCTACCTATGGAAACCCCTGAAAATGTTGAGGAACACTGGAATAAACTGAAGACTTCCTTTTAGGGATGTACGAAAGTCCCTTACCTTGCCTGAAATTTGATTCGTGGGGGGGGGAGGCACCCCATCCCTCCCCCCTGAAATTCTGGCCAGGGGGGAGGCGCCCTGTCCCTCCCGCCGCGAATCCTCTCTGGACGGGAACGCAAATGGCGGTGGCCATAGCCGCTGCTGTTTGCGTCCCTGCAATCAGCCGTGATAGGCTACATAAATGTTTACGTAGCCTATCACGGCTGAGTAAAAAACAAAAACAAAACGCGTGTATGCAAATGGTGACGCCCATGTGCGCCGCCATTTGCGTTCCTTATTTTGGCACGTGTAGTCTATGTAAACATTTAGCTAATCTAAAAAAATGTAACATAAGCATTGAGAAATGGGAAGCTCTAACTCATGTGCATTCCAACTGGAGGTCAGCCTATATTAAAGGCACTATGGACTTTGAAGAAGCACGAGTACAGAGCAAAAGGGAGAAACAAGCTCAGCGGAAGGCACGTCAAGCAAACCCTCACCATGACCGCCTTCCACCTGGAAAACTATGTCCTCACTGTGGGAGGCTGTGTAGATCCAGAATCGGCCTTTACAGCCACCCGCAGACCCATTGCTACAGATTAATGTGTTGATTGACCTATCTTCTATGAATCTGTCTAATCCTTTCAAAGAGTTATCTATATGGACGCTATCTTTGGAAGACAATCTTACTCGGTCATGAGTGATCGCCATGGTGATGATGATGATGACTTGGCTCAACAATACTACAAGTGAGAAGGATCTTGGAATTGTGGTAGATCACAAGTGGAATATGAGCCAACAATGTGATGTGGCTGCAAAAAAGGCCAATGCTGTTTTGGGCTGCATTAATAGAAGTATAGCTTCCAAAGCACATGAAGTACTAGTTCCCCTCTGCTCAGTACTGGTTAGGCCTCATCTTGATTACTGTGTCCAATTCTGGGCACCATACTTTAAGAAGGATGCAGACAAACTGGAGAGGGTTCAGAGGAGGGTAACAAAGATGGTCAGGGGACTGGAAACAAAGCCCTACAAGGAGAGACTGAAAGAACTGGGCATGTTTAGCCTTGAGAAGAGAAGACTGAGGGGAGATATGATAGCGCTCTTCAAGTACTTGAAAGGTTGTCACAGAGAGGAAGGCCAGGATCTCTTCTTGATCATCCCAGAATGCAGGACATGGAATAACAGGCTCAAGTTAGAGGAAGCCAGATTCTGGCTGAACATCAGGAAAAACATCCTGACTGTTAGAGCAATACAACATGGAACCAATTCCCTAGGGAGGTGGTGGTCTCTTCCTCACTGGAGGCATTCAAGATGAAGCTGGACAGCCATCTGTCAGGGATGTTTTGACTTGGATTCCTGCATTGAGCAGGCGGTTGGACTCGATGGTCTCATAGGCCCCTTCCAACTTCCTACTATTTCATGATTCTAGGCTGGCTGTGGAGCCTCCACAGGCCAGATTTCACCATCCCTGTTGTAGAGACACTCCAGAGATCAGAATGCTTCATTCTGTGCCATGCCATGGCTACCCAAAGGCATGAAAGGAAAGGAGAAAGATACCAATCACAGGGAAAGGGAGGAAACCTCCAGGTAATCAGGGAAATAGTTTTTATTAAGGTCAACACATTTTGAAAAGCTGTTCTTCCTCAAGGACACTCTTGAACATCACATTCCAACCTAGTTCTCTAGAAACAATTTGCAATAGTATGTAGATACCAGATTAGAATTTGATGTTCAGAAGTGCCCTTGACAAACAATAACTGTTAGGAATGCATTGAGTTTAACTGAATTCTTCCCTCTGTGCATCTGGAGGGTTCCTCCCTTCCTTTCCCTGCAAATGCCACGAGCCTTAGGATTGCAGTTTGGAGTAGTGCCCTAGGCAAACTGTTCCCAGGTTCTAGGCTGGTCATAGGGCCCTTCCAGACAGGAAGAACTATACAAGGCTTCCTTGTTTATGCAGGACTTTGCCTGGTGAACAACGGTTTCCGGCCTTTGATCCTTGGCTCTGACTCCTGGCTCCACCGTGACAGCAGCCACCTACAGGTCAGCCCTGCTCTGATGCAAAGCCATGCAGTCACACACCAGCATGGCAACTCTTTCTGAGAGTGTATCTGTGCAGAACCATGTAAGAAAAATGCAGATTTGGAGAGGGAGTATCCATGATTGATGGGTGCCTCATCTTCCCTTTGGTTTTGACCTCATCATATCTAAAGTTGAAAATAATGATTTTTAGGGTGCAATCCTATGCATGTTTAGGTAGAAAAAAGCCCCACAACTCCCAGCATTCCTCACCCAGCCATGCCGGGATACTGGGAGTTGTAGAACTTTTTTTCTGTCTAAACATTCATAGGATTGCAGCCGTAATGTCTGAAAGCAGTACAGGGAGGAAGGCCGAAACAGAAACAGCTGCTGATCCCTCAACTTTATCAGTAGTAGCAGGTGTCTTTCTGATTAACAATCCAGTTCATTTACAGGAAGTGGCAAGAAGAATAGATGTAGCCACCTCCTGGCAATTAGCAACTGCTGATATCACTAAATTGACTACCAGACACCTTTCCCCCTTCCTGGCAACACCGCGTCCCTTTAAATGCCGGCTTGGCTTCTGTGCATCCATGGCTGGGTGTTTTAATGTTTAAGTCTAAATGAACTGCTGCTGAATTATGCAAGAACTACATTTAAAAACACACACACAGAAGGAGAGTGAGAAGACTCACACTTTCTGCAGCCAGATCACCGTATCTGAGAAACACACACACACCCTGCATATAGTTAAACTATGGAATTTGCTACCACAAGATGTAGTGATTTGGATGGCTTTAAAAGGGGCCTAGACCACTTCCTGGAGGAGTAAGCTGTCAATGGCTATTAGTCCTGATGGCTCTGTGCTACCTCCAGTACCAGAGGCAGTGAGCCTATGTACACCAGCTCTTGGGGGAACATGGGCGAGAAGGTATTGTTGCACTCATGTCCTGCTTGTGGGTTTCCCATGGGCAGCTGGTTGGCCACTGTGTGAAGAGAATGCTGTACTAGATGGACCCATGGTCTGATCCAGCACAGCACTTCTTGAATTCTTACATCCTTATGTTAACAAAAACAGATGAGGGTTGGCTGCAACCCTATAACCACTTATGTGGGAGTAGGCTCTATTGAACTCATTCAGATTTACTTCTGAATTGGGTTACACTGTTAGGATTTTTCTCCTTCCCCATAGCTCTGAATCCCAGAGCTCCTGCAGCTAGAATTGTTGTGTGTGGTATCTCACCCTACCCCATCTGCTAGGGCAACACTTAAAAAAAGTCTCACTGCATCATTCAGACCTCCATTCCTGCCTTCCCCCTGAAGTCCACCATCTGAAGTAGCCTGCTTCACCTTGCTGCATGGTAGAGCCAGCGTTGACTGGAAATCTCTAGACTCCTAAAACCTCTCTCTTACTGACCTTATCTACGGGTGCCTCTCCCCTCAGTTGTCAAACATCACCGGTAAAATATAACATGACCATCACCTAAAATGCATTATGTACTGCAGAATAAAACTTGGGATAATAAATGATTCCCTGCCTATGTCTTACAACCTAAAAGGATGGAGCACACATGGAAAAGGGATTGAGAAGGAGAGGAAACTGGGAGATGCATATATTCAGGCACAGTTACACTTCATTAAAGGCTACTAAAGATGGTAATGAGTAACATATGTTATTCAGTATACAGAGATAGGAAGTAAAAGTTATGTGAAAATAGGAGTTTTTGAACCCTTTTAGAAGCCTCAAGATAGAAAAATAAACTTTTCAATAGAAGTCCACAATTTTTGGCACCACTTCACCACCAGATTTTGCCTATAGGTGGAGAAGTCCATGGAATGATTATTTACATTGAACCCTTTTGCTACAAAACCTGATCAAAATTTGAAGTTTGTCCCTCGTATGAATCCAAAGTCTAGGCTCGCAATTTGGTTAAAGTTGTGAATGTGCAATGCTTGTGTTATCTCAGGGTAATTTTGGAAGTTACACTGAACTGGAATGGGGGGAAAGGAAGCATGAAGGACTCTGGTTTTCTTGCATCCCCTGTGCAATGTCAAAAGTGGGAACTTGCACATTTCACGCATGGATAGATGTGTCAGCGGCCAGTGTGTGTAGAGCTCACACTTCCCTTCATGGGAGATATGCACAAGTTTCTTCTTCGGACATTAGGCTGGAAGCATGAGAACAGGAAGTATTGGTCATGCTTCCTCTTTTCCTGCTTCTGTGTAATATCTAACCTTTCTCAAAACATCCCCACTTTATGCATTGCTTCCCCCCTATCTTTTGTTGTAGTCTCACACTGCTTTCATATCTGCTGTTACTAGGTTCTATTGTGTTGGAGACTAAATTTGAAACCAAGCTTTTTATTCCAGGCTAATAGTGTGTGTCAGTGGGAGGACATGATGAGACATTTCTGAAATAGCAGGCACACGTGGAGCAGGTGAAATGCATGAATAAATAAAATGCCAATATTACAGCAGAGTTTTGTTGGAAGGGTTTAAAGGATATTAATGTGGTTCAGGCCCATATCTCCCAACCCTTTAGGAGCTATTTATAATCCTTAATGACTTGTCTCAACCCAGACTATGGCTTTAAAAAAATGTCCATGCCTCTTTGCAACCCCTTCATACATCTTGGCAAATCAGCTTTTAAAGGTGCCATAGCTGGAGGAAGCTGGAGTTGGTGAGTAAGCTTGAGTTTAAATATAAGTGATGAGTGAAGGGAAATGGGTTTCGATGATTAGGCCTGGAAAGGGAGATATTTGACAAGGAGAGACAACAGTCCTTACTGTTACATTTTACCAGGCAAAAACAGGTTACCTACTGCTGCTAACAGGCCATTCAAAGAGCTTTACAGTATCAAAATGTGCAGGTGACTGTGCAAGTGTTGTTGTTCAGTCGTTAAGTCGTGTCCGACTCTTCGTGACCCCATGGACCATAGCACGCCAGGCCTTACTGTCTTCCACTCTCTCCCGGAGTGTGCTCAAGTTCATATTCATTACATCGGTGATGCTATCTAGCCATCTCATCCTCTGCCGTCCCCTTCTCCTTTTGCCTTCAATCTTTCCCAGCATCAGAGTCTCTTCCAGTGACTTTTCTCTTCGCATTAGGTGGCCAAAATATTTGAGCTTCAGCTTCAGTATCTGTCCTTCCAATGAGCAGTCAGGGTTGATTTCCTTTAGGACGGACTGATTTGACCTCCTTGCAGTCCAAGGAACTCGTAAAAGTCTTCTCCAGCACCACAGTTCGAAAGCATCGATTCTTTGGCACTCAGCCTTCCTTATAGTCCAGCTCTCACAGCCATACATTACTACTGGGAAAACCATAGCTTTGATTATACGGTCCTTTGTCGGCCAGTGATGTCTCTGCTTCTTACTATGCTGTCTAGGTTTGCCATAGCTTTCCTCCCAAGGAGAAAGTGTCTTTTAATTTCATGGCTACAGTCACCGTCTGCGGTGATCTTGGAGCCCAAGAAAGTAAAATCTGTCACTGCTTCCATTTCTTGCCCTTCTATATGCCAGGAAGTGATGGGGCCAAATGCCATGATCTTCATTTTTGTAATGTTGAGTTTCAAACCAGCTTTTGCACTTTCCTCTTTCACCCTCAACAAGAGGCTCTTTAGATCTTCTTCACTTTCTGCCATTAGGGTGGTATCGTCTGCGTATCTGAGGTTGTTGAGAATTCTCCCGGCAATCTTAATTCCAACCTGTGATTCATCCAACCCGGCATTTCTCATGATGTACTCTGCATATAAATTAAATAAGCAGGGCAACAATATACAGCCTTGTCGTACTCCTTTCCCAATTTTGAACCAATCGGTTGTTCCATGTCCGGTTCTTACTGTTGCTTCTTGACCCTCGTACAGGTTTCTCAGGAGACAGGTAAGGTGGTCTGGTACTCCCATCTCTTTCAGAATTTGCCACAGTTTGTTGTGATCCACACAAGCAAAGGCTTTAGCATAGTTAAAGAAGCAGAAAGAGACGTTTTTCTGGAATTCTCTTGCTTTCTCCATGATGCAGCGAATGTTGGCGATTTGATCTCTAGTTCCTCTGCCTCTTCGAAATCCCGCTTGTACTTCCGGTAGTTCTCGGTTCACAAGCTGCTGAAGCCTAGCTTGTAGGATTTTGAGCATCACCTTGCTGGCATATGAAATGAGCGCAATTGTGCGGTAGTTTGAACACTCTTTAGTGTTGCCCTTCTTTGGAATTGGAATGTAAACTGACCTTTTCCAGTCTTGAGGCCACTATTCAGTGTTCCAAATTTGTTGGCACATTGAGTGCAGCACTTTAACAGCATCATCTCTTAGGATTTTAAATAGCTCAGCTGGAATACTGTCATCTCCGCTAGCTTTGTTGTTAGTAATGCTTCCTAAGGCCCACTTGACTTCACTTTCTAGGATGTCCGGCTCCAGTTCAGTGACCGCACTATCATGGCTATCAGGGACATTAAGATCTTTCCTGTACAGTTCTTCTGTGTATTCTTTCCACCTCTTCTTAATCTCATCTGCTTCTGTTGGGTTCCTGCCTTCTTTGTCCTTTATCATGCCCGTCTTTGCACAAAACGTTCCCTTGAGATCACCGATTTTCTTGAAAAGATCTCTAGTCTTTCCTATTCAATTGACAAGGCAAGACTACACATATCAGACAGCTGAATCTGTACCCTTGTGTACTTGGGAAAGACCGGGGAAATAATTTTTGAAAAATGACTTCATTTGTGCAAATATCAAAATCCACAAACAATAGAATCATAGAATCATAGAATAGTAGGGTTGGACGGGGCCTACAAGGCCATCAAGTCCAACCCCCTGCTCAATGAATCCAAGTCAAAACATCCCTGACAGATGGCTGTCCAGCTTCATCTTGAATGCCTCCAGTGAGGAAGAGACCACCACCTCCCTAGGGAATTGGTTCCATGTTGTATTGCTCTAACAGTCAGGATGTTTTTCCTGATGTTCAGCCGGAATCTGGTTTCCTGTCACTTGAGCCCATTATTGCATGTCCTGCATTCTGGGATGATCAAGAAGAGATCCTGGCCTTCCTCTCTGTGACAACCTTTCAAGTACTTGAAGAGCACTATCATATCTCCCCTCAGTCTTCTCTTCTCAAGGCTAAACATGCCCAGTTCTTTCAGTCTCTCTTCACAGGGCTTTGTTTCCAGTCCCTTGATCATCTTTGTCGCCCTCCTCTGAACCCTCTCCAGTTTGTCTGCATCCTTCTTAAAGTGTGGTGCCCAGAACTGGACACAGTACTCCTGATGAGGACAAACCAGTGCTGAGTACAGGGGAACTAGTACTTCCTGGGATTTGGAAGCTATGCTTCTATTAATGCAGCCCAAAATGGCATTTGCCTTTTTTGCAGCCACATCACATTGTTGGCTCATATTCAGCTTGTGATTGACAACAATTCCAACATCCTCTTGCTTGTAGTGTTGTTGAGCCACGCATCCCCATCTTGTAACTGTGCATTTGGTTTCTTTTTCCTAGGTGCAGAACTTGGCATTTATCCCTATTAAATGTCATTCTGTTGTTTTCTACCCAGCACTCCAGTCTATCAAGATCAGTTTGAATTTTGTTTCTGTCTTCCAAAGTATTAGCTATCCCACCCAATTTTGTGTTATCTGCAAATTTGATCAGCATTCCCTGCACCTCCTCCCCCAAGTCATTAATAAAAATGTTGAAGCACACTGGGCCCAGGACTGAGCCCTGCTGTACCCCACTTGTTACCTCTCCCCAGTTTGAGAAGGTCCCATTGATAAGCGCCCTTTGAGTCCGATTCTGTAGCCAACTGTGGATCCACCGGATCATTGTTTCATCTAGCCCACTTTGAGCTTGTTTGCTCATCAGGATATCATGGGGCACTTTGTCAAAAGCTTTGCTGAAGTCGAGGTATATGATGTGTAGAGCATTCCCACAGTCCACAAGGGAGGTGACTTGATCAAAAAATGAGATCAGATTCCTCTGGCAGGACTTGTTCTTGACAAATCCATGTTGGCTTCGAGTAATCACTGCATTGTTGTCAAGGTGCTTACAGATGGCTTGCTTTATCATCTGCTCCAGAATTTTCCCAGGGATTGATGTCAGACTGACTGGTCTGTAGTTCCCAGGTTCCTCCTTTTTACCCTTTTTGAAGATAGGGACAACATTAGCCCTCCTCTAGTCATCTGGCACTTCACCCATCCTCCATGATTTCTCAGAGAGAATAAACAGTGGTTCTGAGAGTTCTTCTGCCAGTTCCTTTATTACTCTAGGATGCAGTTCATCTGGCCCTGGAGATTTGAACTCATTCAAAGTAATTAGGTGTTCCTTGACCGTATGCCTATCGATCTCAAGCTGCAATCCTGCCCCTTCAGCCTGTACTTCGCCTTTGGCGGGGGGGCAGAAACTCTCTTTTGGGAGAAGACTGAGCCAAAGTAGGAATTGAGCACCTCTGCCTTTTCTTTGTCATCTGTGATCATTTTGCCATCCTTATTTAATAGCTGAACAACCATTTCTTTCCTCTGTCTTTTACTATGCACATATCTGAAGAAAGCCTTTTTGTTGTTTTTAGCATCCCTCACTAACCTCAGCTCGTTCTCAGCTTTAGCCTTACTGACGCCATCCCTGCAATTCTGTGCTACCTGCCTGTACTCTTCCTTCATAGCTTGTCCTTCCTTCCACTTCTTATATGTGTCCTTTTTTGTTTTCAGTTCATCTCTAAGCTTTTTGTGAATGAAGAACCGGAGGAACAGAAAGGGAGGTGGAGTTGCACTACATGTTAAAAATTGGCTTCTTCTGTTGTCTTCCACCTTTTTTTCTTGTTGGAATTGTTTGTAATTGTGCCTTGAGAATTTCCTTTTTAAAAAACTCCCACCCATCTTGGACTCTTTTTCTCATTAGAGTCGCTTCATGGGACCTTACTTATCATTGTTCTGAGTTTATTAAAATTGGCTTTCCTAAAATCCAGGGTACGCCTTTGGCTACACTCAGCTTTTGCTTCTTTTGAACCAAGAACTCAAGTAACATGGTCACTTTCCCCTAGAGTTCCTGTAACTGCTACTTTATTCACTAAGTAATCTCTGCTGGTTAGGCTCAAGCCAAGGATAACTGATCCTCTAGTTCTTTCCTCTACTTTCTGTAGGAGGAAATTATCAGCATTACAAGTCAGGAATCTCTTGGAGGGGCCATGTTTTGCAGAATTTGTCTCCCAACAAAAATCGGGGAAATTGAAGTCCCCCATTACTACTACATCATGCTTCCTTGAAAAATTGGCTATTTGCTTTTCAAAAGTTTCATCCTCGTCTTCTCTTTGTTTGGGTGGCTGGTAGTAGACTCCGACCACCAGGTTCCTTTTATCCTTTGCTCCATTATTTTAAACCAGATGCTCTCGATGGGGCTACCAAGCTCATCCTCCTGTATTTCTGTGCAGAGATATGTATTTTTCACATACAGTGCAACCCCACCTCCCTTTCTGTTCCTCCTGTTCTTTTTGAACAATTTATATCCTTCAATTGTTGTATTCCAGTCATGAGAGTCATCCCACCAAGTCTCAGTTACACCTGTCAAGTCATAATTTCCCTCCTGTATTAAAAGTTCAAGTTCGTTCTGTTTGTTTCCCATACTTTGGGCATTAGTATATAGTAGGGATGTCAGAGAATTTCACCACGAATCTTGGGGAGGCCGAATGGCAGCGCATTTGGCCCCCTGAAATCGGTGGTGAAACAGTCTGCCCCCCCGCCCCCCCCCAGGACGGGACTTACCTTGGGCGAATCTCCCTGGCGGCGGCGGCTCCGGCGGCGGTTCGGCGGCAGCGGCGGCCGGTCTTCTGACCAGCTGCCACCACTGCCATTTCCAGTAAAAAAAAAACAAAAACAAAAAAAACGTGATAGGCTACGTAAAGATTTACGTAGCCTATCACAGCTAGATTTTTAAAAAATACCGTGATAGGCTACGTAAATCTTTACGTAGCCTATCACGGCTGACTGCAGGGACGCAAACGGTGGCGGCTACGGCCGCCATTTGCAGACCCGGCCGGCCAGGATTCGCGGCGGGAGGGATGGGGCGCCTCCCCCCCGGCCAGAATTTCGGGGGGAGGGACGGAGTGCCTTCCCCCCCACGAATCAATTTCGTCATAAGGTAAGTGACTTTCATACATCCCTAGTATAGACATCGGAGACCACGTGCTTCATGGTCTGGCTTTCTTCCCACATGTGTCTGAAGACTATTATTGGGCGCTATCAGAGCTGTTCTCTCCGTTGCAGTGCATGCGCCTACATCCATTGTTACCCCCAACATTACATCTCCCTTCCCCGTAAGATTCAGGTTAAAGCCCTCCTGATGAAGTTCTTCATGCTGTGGTGAAACACATTCTTCCCAGGCCTTGAGAGGTGCAACCTGTCCCTTGCCAACAGTCCATCTTCCAGGAAGTATAGCCCGTGGTCCCAGAATCCAAATCTCTCTCGTCGGCACCACCTTTGTAGCCAGTCATTCACCCGGAGAATTTTTTGTTCCCTTTCTATCCCTCTTCTGACTACTGGAAGGATGGATGAGAAAACTATCTGGGCCCCAAAGTTCTTGAGTTTCCTTCCCAAAGTTTCAAAGTCTAAATTATTATAAAAATAATAATTTTTAATAATCCAACTTGGGCAAATTGCCGTCATTAAAACAAAAACATGGAATATGTGTATTGGATCAACTTGCTACAGATTGAGTCGACACCAGCAGGGGGAAACGAAATAGAATTCTCATACACCCCAAGCTGTGACGCACGGAATGGAGGTTGTGGGAGGGGTGGGGGGAAGAGATATGTTGTGTACTTCACAACTGATGTAATTCATGTGACTGTTGAAAGGCCCCCCCCCAATAATACCATTAAGTTCAGGAATGGAAATTACCTAGCTGCACCACTGGTGGGTGATTTGATTTTTAGAGACATAAACATCTGGGTTTGTGATGGGTATCTAGACTGCACAGTGACTTGCCTGCCTGGTGCAAAGGTATTGGATTTCATCAGCCTATCCAGATGAAGCATGGTGTGCTGGAGAGGAACTTTGCTTCTGCAACATATGTCCTGTCCCACTTTTAGGGTTCTTTGAGAGTGTCAATAAACGTGTGGACAGGGGTGATCTGGTACACATTGCTCACTTGGACTTCCAAAAAGGCTTTTGACAAAGTCCCTCACCAAAGACTCCTGAGCAAACTTAGCAGACATGAAATAAGAGAAGTCCTCTTATGAATCAGTCACTGGTTAAAGAACAGAAAGCTGAGGGTAGAAATAAATGGTAAATTCTCCCAATGGAGGGATGTATACAGTAGGGTCCCACAGGGATCTGTATTGGGACCAGTGCTTTTCAACATGTTAATAAATGATCCGGAATTAGGAGTGAGCAGTGAGGTGGTCAAGTTTGCTGAAGACAACAAATTATTTAGGGAGATTAAAATAAAAATAGAATGTGAAGAGCCCCCAAAGGGTCTCTCCAAACTGAGAATGGATATCAAAATGGCAAATCTGGTTCAACATAAGCAAGTGTAGAGTGATGCACGTTGAAGCAAAAAATCCCAGTTTTACATGCACACTGATGGGATCTGAGCTAGCCTGGGGTTGTGGTGGACAGCTCAATGAAAATGTTGAATGTTCACAGCTGCTGTGAAAAAGGCAAATTCCATGTTAGGCAAAATTCGAAAAGAATCGCAAATAATACTGCCCCTATGCAAATCTGTGGTGTGAACACACTTGGAATTCTTTATACAGTTTTGGTCACCACACCTAAAAAAGGATATTGTAGAGTTGGAAAAAAGGGTAACTAAAGTGATCAAGGGGCTGAAGCAACTCCCTATGAGAAAAGGTTACAAAGTCTGAGGCTGTTTATTTTAGAAAAAAGGCAAGTAAGGAGAGACATGACAGAGGTGTACTAAATTATGCATGGTGTGGAGGTTTTTGTTCCTCTCTCATAATACTAAAAACCAGGTCATCAAATGAAGCCAATTGGTGGGAAATTCAGGACAGATAAAAGTCCAGCACATATTTTAACTATGGAATTTGCTACCACAAGATGTACTAATGGCCACCAATTTGGATGGCTTTCAAAGGCGATTAGACAAGTTCATGGATGATAAAGCTATCAATGGCTATGGGTCATAATGGCTATATGCTACGTCCAGGATCAGAGGATACCAGTCCCAGGTGGATCTACAGGCAACAGAATGTGAAGCACTTTCAGGTTTAATGCAGATTTTCATGAAATCAGCTTTGTTTCTCAGGGACCAGAAAAGCGGAGGATACAATACCTTAAAACACGGTTTCACAGATCACACTGCATGTCAGTCCTTCTTACTTTGGGGTTGTGTGGGCAGAGTCCCGCCACTTGCACTGAACGTCATCAAACATGTAGAGACTGCTAAGCAGATGAGAGGCTTGTTCCCTGCCCCTGTCCACACTCCCCTGCTCAGGAAGTTTCAAAGTGCTGAATTAAGCTCTTGTAGTTTAACGCCACACCTCTCCCCTCTCATCCACCAGTGGGATATTGTGAAAGATTAAAACTGCACTTTTATGAGTGGCGAAAACAGGCTACATTCTATGAATGAGTCAAGCTGCTGTCCTGACACATCAGAAGTGCGAGACTACACATCTAAGAAAGGAGAAAACAGGCTGCATTCTATGAAAGGGTCAAGCCTCTGATGGGAAAGCAGCCCTGGGGGGGGGGGGTAGAGAAGGGGCTCAAATTTTGTTAATGGGAAAAAGATGCTATAGTTGGGAGGGCAGGGTGCTCAAGGAAGCAGCGGAGAGGGCAAGTGGCAGCAGAATGGCAGCTCATGCCCATTCGCCACCCCTTTGGCTTTCTTGCCTCTGCTCCTTACGTCTGAGTAGACCTAGCAGGCTATTCTTCCAATCCCTCTCTCCTGACCAGGCACAGACACACACCCTAGGCATGCCCTGCACACAGGATTTAATTCGGTGAGCGGGGCACAATGTAGCTGAAGTGTGCAGGAGCTGCATTTAAGGTAAAATGCGCACTAAAACTACTTTCAGAAAATGCGCGTTTTAGAGGGGGAAGCAGCAGAGTGGCTGTGGGTTGGCCTGAATGTCACGTGTCCCAAATGACCTGAAGTGTTTTCCCTCCATAGTAAATCACACATGTAGATGGGCTCACAGTCATAGAGGGCCATTGCGCTCATGTCCTGCTTCTGGGCTTCCCACAGGCATAGGTGCTGGCTTTTGGCGTGATCTAACATAGCACTTCTTATGTTCTCATGAAAGTGGCATGAAGGGGACAAAGATGTCCGACATTTACATTTCCTGCAATGAGGCAATTTTCCTCTCCTTGCTTCAGGCTTCATTCACTGATTATCTGTGCTTCAAATGCATGATTCTATTGGGTTTAGTACTTTTTACTTCTGTATGCTCTTCTCTTGATGGCAAAATGTAAATGTAAATATTAGTATGTACGTTTTCTTGTTTATCCTTTAATTTTTACTGAAGGTAAAAAAACCCCAAACCCTATTTTAATTCTTATTTTCTATGCTATTTGTCCACTTTACAGCTGAGAGAAGACTGAGACAACACTGTCTACTTCACAGCTGAGAGACGATTTATTCCAGGCTGCTCATATTTAAAATGTAGTTTGTTTTATTTTGTTGTTTTAAAGTCTAATGTCTAAATATGGATTTTTAAAATAAAAACTCCACTTTTTACTGGAAAGGAGTAGAGACAATAGACAGTCAACATCAATTAACAATTTAAATCAAGCCCTGTCTTGAAGTGACTCCATTCTCGCTCATATTTTGGAAAGCTGAAATTTTTAGAAACCTTCTGCATTATCATTTATAGCCCTGGTGTTTTTTAAGCTAAGGCTTCTGTTATATAATCAAATCATTGATCAACTGACAGCTTCATATTAAAAGAACTTTTAGTGGCATTTTAATCCCAGGAGGTAATGTGGATATTTGTCATTTCTGATCTTCCCTTCCTGCAACCGTCCACAGATGACAAGATCCGTGAAATTGCTACTGCCAGGGAGTGAAATGGATATTAACCTTGTGCCCACCAGCCGCCACAATACCACCCTTTCTGAGCTGGCCTTGACCACTTTCCCTTCCTAAGCAAGAGAAAATGGGGGTATGTTTTTTATTATTTTTTGCAGGCAGTTCTCTTTCCATTCTGCTTATTATGTCTTACATATCACCAGTGCACGTTAGGGAATAATAAACTCGACCGTGTTAACAGATTGCTTTAAATCCTTCACTTTATTTCTTATTCTCATTTGCTTTGCTTTTCATGCTTCTTTCTCCTGTATAAAAGGGGAACTAGGAAAGGAAAGAAAGAAAGAAATGTGAACACCTGACACCCTTTTTTTCATATACTTGCTGCTCCTACTCAGTACCAAATCTGAATAGAAATGGATGGGAGGGAGACGGCAAGATGGATGAATAACATTTCATGCCCTGTAGTCAAACATAATTTCAAGAGGGAAACGAGTGCAGACTGGTAAGAGGGTTATCCTGTTAAGGTGGCAAATGCACAATTCAGAGTACTTCTTTGAAGACTGGCCTCTAATTTCATCTGGCAATTATTTATTACTCCTGGAAATAATATTCCAGGAAAGGGGATCCCTCTTCTGAAGAGGGGTGGATGTCTTCTTAGAGTTGGGATGAAGGAGGCAAAATACTACAGCATACTAATTATCAGGGAACCCAGTAGACCAAGAGATGCCTGATGTTAACTTGCTCCTTTTCTCTTGAAAACCATAATCGAGTGGTTTAAAGGTGGTATGGGAATATAGGCCTCTAATGTGCCAACTCGATTTTTGAAGGAAGTTCCTCTGGAGAACAAATATTACAAGTAGAGATGGGTGAACTGATTCAGAATGAGGCAGGTGATTTACAAATCCAGTGGTACAAACCTGAATAAAAGGTCTCCTATTTTGGGAACTTTCCAGTTAAAGCCATCGTTTGAAAGCATGCCCCTGAATGCACCCTGGGAACATGATGTGCTTAGGGTGCCTTTCCTTTTCTATTCCTGCGCATCACAACATCATGAATACTGACACACCCTTCTCTGATTGCTCATTGTACAAATTAACAGGGTAGAAGCATAGTAACCTGCCGGATTCTTCCTACCTGATTGACTCTTGTATGGCTTTGGAGTCAAACATTTAAATGAATTGGGGTTTGTTTTGTGGGCAAAGAGTAACTAAAGAGTTAATGTAAAACTATCATTCTGAGCATGTGCCAACAGCGGTTATTTTCATTTCCTTGAGTTACTAAAGAGTTAGAGTAAGTAACACTGGAGCATGTGCAAAGAAGGCGGAGTTTAGTCATTCAGTCATGCCAACTGCATGGACAGGCATATAAAAAATCTCAGTCTTAACATATTATAATTTTGAAAGGACAGAGTGAGAGCATGTTGTACATTCTGCCTAGATGCATAGTAAGGGGGTTGTAGTTCTGATGGGAAAAGGTGCTGAAAGTATATTCTTAACTTTAGAAACAGTCACCAGGGAAGGAGGAGCAAGCCTGTCCTATCTTCAAAGGAGCTGCTGCTACTACTTTCTGCCCTCCCCCATCCTGGCCCCCAGGTGTGTGTTCTTCCCATTTTGGGGTCCTTGAAGTTTTTCATGCATATGAATGGAATGACTGAAGGGCCCAGTTCCTTTTCAGAGTGAGGATAGGGTTGCTTGCCCATCTGTAGTACTAACACCGTACTAACAATAACACACATAAAAGCACAATATATTTAAAGCCAGGCAGCAGTTTAAATTCTTTCTTACGGTGTAATGATTGCAGGTTCTGTCATATCTGACATGCAGCTGCCCTCTTCCAAAATTTACTTCGCTTATCTTAGATCGATGAGGAAACAAGTACTTGCTAATTGGGCAGTAGGAAACAAAAGCATAATAGGAACAAACAGATAAGACTCAAATTTCAAGGGCAGGTACAAATCAGCACTTAGATGGCCCAGCCTACAAGAGAGGAGAGTTGGCAGGCTTGAGTTACAAAACTGACTGTTTAATTGAAACACCGACGAAAGCCCCATCTGTTTTGTCGGTAATGGACACTGAAGAAAATTATAGGCTGAGGGTTGTTACTCACTTCTAGGGTCTTCTAAATGAAGTTCAAGTTTTTGCCATCAGTTGTAAACATATTCGCACCTCCCTTCCATCCGCAAATAGAATTTCTACTTACCTACCCTGGGAACTGCCTGTAGTTCATTAAATATCTTTAAAGTGCTAATGATTTTTCGTTTTTCATTTTTACTTTTTTTAAAAAAAACCCTGTTTAATGTTTTTCCAGCTCATTTCCTGCTGCTGTCACCCCAAATCTAGTGGGCAGTAATGACACGTCGAAGGCAGAGAATGGGATTATGATGAACAGACTGAATGCTCTTGAAAAATGGGCAACATTAAAGATTTGCAGGCACTTTCTTCCTCTCTCCCCTTGCAGGCTTCTATATAAATGCATTTCATTCCCATCACATCCGAGTTACAGTTCTGCAGGCGCACAGAGAAGGAATCTAATTCCTATATAGCTCAAATACTTGAGATAACAGCATGGAGAAGCAAAAAGAAGCCAAGCACAGGTGATCTGTTCTGAAAGAATAGACATGTGATCTGAAATATCTCTTTCTCTCTCTGCAGGGCACCATGCAATTTAGAAGAAAAGTGATTTTTTTCCAGGGCTAAAATAAAATCTGTTTCACACTTCCCCTTCCCCCAAGCAGCAGGGAGTTTAGGACACAATTCATTTGGAAGAGAGAGAAGTGATGTCTTTGTAACAGTATCTTGATTTACAGATGGATAGGTGGATAAGGCATTGCAATGGCAAATAAGCATATGCACAAACAAGCAGTGCTAGTCCCAAAACAATATCAGTCCTGTAGCCCCAAATCCAAAACGACCTCTTCTAGCAGAATTTTGTTTGAAAATGCTTGCTCACAGCTGTCCAGATTAGGCAAGCCAGTTTTATTCCCCTGAGGGTGAGACCCAAGGTTCACACACAATGCTAGCCTACGGTATGGGTTCTTGAATTCTGGATTGTCATGATGTGTGAATGCGGCCGCACTAACAAACCATGGTTTGTTAACCACGAACAACCCAGAAAGAGAACCATGGTTTGTTGTTGGGTTGTGAACTCTGGGCTGTATCCAATGGGGTTCTTATGCCCTGCAGATTCTGTTGTGCAAGTGGTGGGTCCTGCCAATCCCGTTCTGCAAGCAGGACACACCATTTGTGCATGGAGATTTAACAGTTCTTAGAGGAAGCCCCGAAATGAGTGTGAATGCTCATTTCTTGATCAGGACAGGTCAGTGGGGCTCCCTTATGAGAGGCCTGCCATATTCCAGGAATGAGCGATTTTGCCCGTTTCCGGTTGCCCCTGGAAGTGCTAAATCTCCATTCTGCAAGTGATGGGCGCCACAGGGAATTGGCGGGGTGCAACAGAATTGGCCGGGGCATAAGTGCCTTGTTGGATACTGTCCTATGGGTTGTATAAACCATGGGTTATCATTACGTGCCATGGGTTGTTCATGGGTTGTGTTGTGAGGCTACAGAGGCAGTGGGCAAGAGTGGTGGAAAAACCCAGTTGATCTACATGGCAGTACTTTGTTGTTGTCGTTGTTCAGCCGGTACGTCGTGTCTGACCCTTCGTGACCCCATGGATCATAGCAGCTAGGCCTTCCTGTCCTGCGCTCTCTCCCGGAGTCTGCTCAAGTTCATTTTCATTGCATCAGTGATGCTATCTAACCATCTCATCCTCTGCCGCCCCCTTCTCCTTTTGCCTTCAATCTTTCCCAGCATCAGGTTTTTTTCCAGGGAGTTTTCTTTTCGCATTAGGTGGCCAAAATATTTGAGCTTCAGCTTCAGCATCTGTCCTTCCAATGAGCTCAGCAGTCAGGGTTGATTTCCTTTAGGATTGACTGATTTGACCTCCTTGTAGTCCAGGGGACTCATAAGAGTCTTCTCCAGCACCACAGGGAGGGAGCAGGTCAAGGAGGAGGGAAACAAACAACCCAAGGATTGAAGGAAAAAAAACCCTAGTTTGCTTGATCATCTGCCAGACAAACCATGAGTAGGGCAACAAACCATGGGTTAAATAAACCATGGGTTAGTGTTATGTGCGAATCAGGCCAAGGTATGTTCCAGAATGACTTTAGACAAAGAGTAGACAAATTCCAAAATAGTATCTTGTCCCCTGTACTAAAGCTTAAAGGGAGGCTTGGCCTAATAGGGCAGTATGGTTTACAACAGATCTGTATAGCTGGGAATGAAGAAGTTAGTAAGGTAATCATATTCTGAATTTATATGCTGTATAAACATGTCTGTATAACTACTACTGTAAATAATGCACTTGCATTATTCAAGCCCAGTAGGTTGTGTTGCACTTCATAATGATTTATTATTAAGTAGTTTATATCCCGCCCATTTCTCTGAAAGAGAACTCAAGGCAACGAATGGACAAAATCAGCAATAGTTAAAGCAATCTTAAAACCTGAATTATAAGCAACAACATTAAACAAAAACAATAAACAACAAGAACAGTTTGTAAAAACAATTGTTAAAAACTCCAAAGAGCATTGAAATGTTGAACCAAATGCCTTCCTAAAGAGGGACGCCTTGTTATAATGACAGCGTTCAGGTCTGGCAACACAAGTCAGCCCTGTGGACTGCTTTAATGAAGATGTGGGCAGAACAGTTGGTGGAGGCTACTGCTAAAGCCACGCTACTAATAGTTTCTTTAAACTTTTATCCTGATGATACAAAGTGATATGCCAGAAGGCGTGCCTGTCACTTTATGGAAAGGAAGCTCTTCCAGGAAGTGAAGAGCAGAAGAGGAAGAAAACCATGGCTGTGTAGTCTGTTAAATAAAGTTGTACTTACAGTCATGGCCAGAAATATTGGAGCAAGGATAACTGTTTTGGCAGTTGGCCTCCGTACACCACCACATTGAAGTTGAAAGGAAACACATCCAGATCGGAGCGAAGTCAGGACTTCCAGCTGTAATTTAAGGAGTTTGGCAAAAGTGGGGCACTAACCATTCAGGAAGGACAGCCAGTGGCATACACACACACCCATCATTGGGGGCTCATAAGTAATGGAACAAATCAACATCATTTCAGTCTTAAGGATCGCCTTTAATACCTGGATGAAAATCCTTTGCAGTCAAAGACTGCCTGAAGTCTGGAACCAAATGCTGAGTTACCTCCCTCGAGATGCTTTGCCAGGCCTTTACTGCAGCTGCCTTCAGCTGCTGCTTGTTTGTGGGTCTTTCTCCCTTCAGTCTTGTCTTCAGTAAGTGAAAAGCACGCTCCAGTGGGTGGAGATCAGGTGACTGACTTGACCATTGAAGAACATCCCACTTCTTTGCCTTCAGAAACTCTTGGGTAGCTTTTGCTGTATGTTTTGCGTCATTATCCATCTGCAATATGAAGCGGCGTCCTATTGGTTTGGCAGCATTCGGCTGAATCTGAGCAGAAAGTATAGCCCTATACACTTCAGAATTCATCCTGCTGCTTTTATCAGCAGTCAGGTCATCAATAAACACCAGTGACCCGGTTCCATTGGCAGCCATACATGCCTATGCCATAACACTGCCTCCTCCATGTTTGACAGATGACGTGGTATGCTTTGGATCATGAGCTGTTCCTTTCCTTCTCCATACTTTTCTCTTCCCATCATTCTGGTACAAGTTAATCTTGGTTTCATCAGTCCAAAGAATCTTATTCCAGAACTGGGCAGGCTTTTTTAGGTGTTTGCTGGCAAAGGCTAATCTGGCCTGTCTGTTCTTGAGCGTTACCAGTGGGTTGCACCTTGTTGTGAAGCCTCTGTATTTACATTCATAAAGCCGTCTCTTGACTGTAGATGTTAACAGTGACATGCCTACCTCCTCAAGATCGTTCTTGACCTGGCTAGATGTTGTGAAAGGGTTCCTCTTCACCATGAGCAGCATTCTGCGGTCATCCACTTTAGTTGTCTTCCGTGGTCTGCCAGGCCTTTTGCTGTTGCTGAGCTTGCCAGTTAATTCCTTCTTTTTCAGGATGTTCCAAACTGTTGTATTGGCCACTCCCACTGTTTTTGTTATCTCTCTGATGGGTTTATGTTGTTTCCTTAGCCTAATGATGGCCTCCTTCACTCGCATGGACACCTCTTTGGACCTCATGTTGGGAGTTCCAGTGAACAGCTACCAAATGCAAATGTAACACGCAGAACCACCTCCAGGCCTTTTATCTGCTTGATTGGTCGTGGGGTACCCAGGAAACAGGCCACACCTGGCCATGCAGCTGCTTGTCAGCCATTTGTTCCATTACTTATGAGCCCCCAACAATGGGGGGGGGTGTATGCCACTGGCTGTACTTCCTGAATGGTTAGTGCCCCACTTTTGTCAAACCCCTTGAATTACAGCTGAAAGTCCTGACTTCGCTCCCATCTGGGTGTGTTTCCTTTCAACTTCAATGTGGTGGTGTACAGAGGCCAACTGCCAAAACAGTTATCCTTGCTCCAATATTTCTGGCCCTGACTGTATTTGCAGTAGTTACAGACATCCATATACTTACTCCTGTGCACCAGCGTCTAACATTCACTAAGGAGGTGTAGTGTGGGTAACAGCATTTCACCGATGTTGCCCTGTCCCCCACATGAACCTGCCCACCAATGAAGTTCTTTTTCAGAGGCCCTCCTCGGGGTCCCGCTGCCTTCAGAGGTTAGGTGGGTGTCCACCGGAGAAAAGGGCCTTCTCTGTGGTGGTGTTCAAATTGCCTTCTCCGGATATGTTCACCTGGTACCATTGCTGTTAATAGGGGCGTTACTAGGCTTGGGTCCATGAGCCCCTGCCCCCAAATCTATTTCCCAGGACCCTGGATCTATTCCACAGAGCCCTGAGTGTCCATTGGTGCCAAGAGGATTTGTGTGTTTTTTTTCTCCCTCAGTTTAATTGCCAAGCCAGGGACAATTTTCAAGGGGGATTGCAGCTAGGGAGGGAAGGGTTAACTCTCCCCTTCCCACATGCTACAAGGCCCCCACCCCCCTGCCAAATCTCCCCCTGCATGGAAATGAAGCATAGCAAAAAATTTTTTTTTATGTTGGTTGCGGATTATCTGGGCAAGGGTACAAATGGATTAAAGAATTCATTTTCTTTAAAATGATTTACCTCCTGTGACATTTAAATAAATCCTAATAATCCTTTCTGAAATTGCATATATAGATATAAATTAGCATATGCAGATATGGGCCTGGGCCCCAAATCTTTCAGGAACCTAGCAACACCCCTAGCTGTTATATGGACCTTTTAAGCACAAGTCCACTCATGCTTTTAGGCTGCAATCCTATACACACTTACCTTAGAGTAATTCCAGTTGAACTAAATGGGACTTACTTCTGAGTAGACATGCCTAGGATTGCACTGTTAATGATATTAAAAGGCCATTAAAGGGATCTCAAATACCGGCTGTCTGTTATCCATTATCTTAATTTTTATCTGCTGCGTCTGCAGTGTTATTTATTTGTTTGTTACATTTCTATAGCACCCAACAGCCAAAGTTCTCTGGGCAGTTGGAAAACAAAACTTAAAACCATAAAACACAACAGTATAGTAAAACATAATATAAAACAGTGACCTTGGATGAAGGTGGGGAGGGTTGAAAGCAGGTGCGTTAGTGGGCGGGAAGGGGAGAGAAAAAGCCTGGATCTGCTTGATCAGATCTAAGAGCTTCTCCATAGCCTGTCTCACCCATGGGTGAGGAGAGTTAGCTATTCAGACCAAGATACTGTAAATGTTCTTTAAGGTGGTATAGGAGGTGTTTTCACCTGTGTTGTTCCACCCACCTTGCCTGGCTGTTGCTGGCAGGGCTTTGGATGGGCGGAGGGGAAAAAAGGTAAAGGTGTCCCCAGGCAGTCGTGTCCGGCTCTAGGGGGTGGTGCTCATCTCCATTTCTAAGCCGAAGAGCCAGCGCTGTCCGAAGACGCTTCCGTGGTCATGTAGCTGGCGCGGCTGAACACCGAGGTGCACGGAATGCTGTTACCTTTCCCGCCGAAGCGGTACCTATTTATCTACTTGCAATTTCTTGCTTTCGAACTGCTAGGTTGGCAGAAGCTGGGACTGAAGATGGGAGCTCACTCTGTCACGCAGCACTCGGGTCTCGAACTGCTGTCCTGCCGACCTTCCGGTCTGCAGTTCAGCGTCTTAACCACCCTTTGTCTAAAAAGCAGCAATCGATCGCATAGGCTTGTGCTCTAAGTTGATGAGTGTAGGTGAGGGGCTTCCAGGCAAGAACTACTACCCTCAAATGGGCAGCTCACTGTCAAAGGCCCCCTAGATTCTCCATGCAAGCTTGAGTTTAATTAGCATTAATAGAATGAAGTCCTAGGCCCTATCTCCATGACAACGGAAGGAGAAGGAAGGAGTGGCTTACCTTCATTTTTCAAGGAGCTGGCTTTGGACCATGCAGGGCTCCACGGGCACATGAATTGCACCATTCTAAGTTGCTATACAGAACATACTTCCGGGTGGGGGTGGGGGGTTGGAGTGAACATCATCAGACTGTCAGGGGCTGCTCAGCCAGTAAGAGAGGCTTCCCCCATCCAGGCTTCCCCCCTTTCTCCTTTGATTAAAACTTCCTCCTGCGTCACGACAATCTCAGTAACTTGGACTGCTCATTTCGGGAACAAGCCTCACTGAGTACAGTAGGAGTGACTTCTGAGTAGACACTAATGGGTTTGTTATGGGAAAGAGAGCAGTAAACACAAAGACGGGAAACCAGCCCCTACTGCAAACGGAAGCTGTGCAGGATTAGGGATGTCAGAGAATTCCGCCATGGATCTCAGGGAGGACAAATGCCAGCGCATTTGGCCCCCCGAAATCGGTGGCGGAACGGTCTGCCCCCCCCCCCCCGGGATGAGACTCACCCGGGGTGGATCTTCCTGGCGGCGGCGGCTGCGGCGGTGGTTCGGCGGTGGTTCGATCTTCCAACCGGCTTCCGCTGCCGCCGCCATTTCCGGTCAAAAAAAAAAAAGACGTGATAGGCTACATAAAGATTTACGTAGCCTATCATGGCTAGGTTTTTTAAAAAAACTGTGATAGGCTATGTAAATCTTTACGTAGCCTATCACGTCTGACTTTTTAAAAAAACAAACAAACCGCCCGTACGCAAATGGTGGCGGCCATGGCCACCGCCATTTGCGTTCCTTATTTTGGCACGTCTTAGTCTACGTAAACATTTAAACATTAAACTTAGTCTACGCTATTTGCATTCCCCTTATTTTCGCCATCTTAGTCTACGTAAATGTTTACGTAGACTAAGACGTGCCAAAATAAGGAACACATTTGCGTACGCACGGGTTTTTTTTCTCTTTTAAATCAGCCGTGATAGGCTACGTAAACATTTACGTAGCCTATCACGGCGTTTTTTAAAAATCTAGCCGTGATAGGCTACGTAAATCTTTACGTAGCCTATCATGTTTTTTTGTTTGTTTTTTTAACTGGAAATGGCGGCGGTGGCAGCCGGTTGGAAGACCGGCCACCGCCGCTGCTGCCACCGCACCGCCGCTGGAGCTGCCGCCGCCAGGAGGATTCGCCGAAGGTAAGTCCTGTCCCGGGGGGGGGCAGACCGTTTCGCCACCGATTTCGGGGGGCCGAATGCGCTGGCATTTGGCCTCCCCGAGATTCGTGGCAAAATTCTCTGACATCCCTAGCTGGAACATACTTTTAATAATAATCACTCTGCTGAGACATCTATAATGCAGATTATTGATGGCTCCTCTCTACTACGCCACTTGAGAGTAGTGTAGCAGAGAGTCCTTTACCCTTGGGTTAGTCAAAATGGCCATACACTTTCACACACACGTTAAAGTTTAAGTGATGGAGGCTGTGAAAACCATCCCTGGAACAACATAGGAACTCAGAGCTGAAATACTGTTTTTATGGCTGTTTGCTTTAAAAACTGAACTTTTTGATGCTTCACAGGGGGAAATAATGGAGCTCGGTATATTTTATGCATATCAGAAACCTTGCTTTGCATTCACTTTCAACGGAGAATTTAAAGTTGTTTTTATTCATTAAACTTTGCACTTTTCTCAGTAAATATGCCACACCAAACTATACTAAGCCAACTTCAGTAGGCACATAATTTATTCTCTCAAGTCAGAAAGCATCAAAGCTTAAAGCTGGGGGTGGGGGGTGGGAATGCAAAAGAACATTTGAGCTCTGCTTACTATTTGTGTTATAATGTTTGGCCTCTCCTTGAAAAATGAAGAATGACTTGCTGGCTTGATATTCCCCCCCAAACTCATTTCCCTTCCTTCTGCACTGGACTTCAAACACTCTGTGATCAGGCTGAAAAAGAGGCAATTGTGGGCTCAGAGAGAGTGATGGGGTAAACAGTCCTGGGTCATGACAATGGAATGAGAAGCACATTGGCGTATTATCTGGATTTTCATGCAATTGGCCTTGGTCCATCAGGGACACATGAAGCAAGAAAAGCCGAGTGTACCATATCTTAAAAATCCAGTTTTCATGGGTCACCTAGTGCTTGAAAGGAACACACTTTTGGGTTGTGGGGGGGGGGAATAGAACTGAACATCATCAGCCTGGCAGGTGCTGCTGAACTGATGAGAGAGGTTTGTTTCTCACCCCTGTCCAGGCTCCCCCCAGCTACCTCGTTATTATCCCCAACAGCATCTGAAGGCTCCCCATGAGAGCACCCCACCAGCGCAATTTTGCCCCATTCCAGTCAACAATCAGGGAGTTAGAGCCACCACCCCTTCCTCTTTTTCCAGGGAGTAAATAAAGAGATCTAACTGCTTCACCCATTCTGTCTGCAGCCTCTGTTGCCTGATTCCCCCGCCCCCCATGAGAATCTGTAGCATCTTCTTCCCACTGAGAAAATGAGAGCCGCACTATTTCAAGTACTGGCTATCTAGCAAGACAAGGCAGCCAGCAGTGGGAGCCTGCAGCCCCAGTATTTCACTGTATCGATACAGTGAAAACTAAAAAATGCAAGGGAGGAAGGAGAGGTGGCAGCCAGCAGAGGCAGAAACAGCAGCAGCTCTAGCAGAAGAAGGCAACTCTAGCCTGCCCTTTCCCTCCAGGCAGAGAAGCAGCGAACTGAGACAAGCATCAGAGAAGCAAAGTTACACAAGAATCAGAAAAGGCTCTCAAGGGGGACAGGCTGGGAAATGGAGGCTAGTTACTCCCACTGGTGAAAAGGAAGTACAGCGCAATTCTGCAGGCATGGAAGAGCGCTCTAGTGCTTTGATGAGTTAGAAAAGCAGGCTAGTTACTCTAGTTACCTAGGTTACTGAGGGCACTACCAGGTGAAAGACACCCCAAGGCATGCCCAATCATACTGAATTTAAAGTGGGGGGATGGGCACACAGAAGCTGAACCACAGGGGAGCCAAATTAAAGAAAACAATGGAGTAAAAGTACTCTGCAAAAAATGCAGCTTCCCCACAGGTAAACTCTGAGGTGGCTGCAGACTGTCCATGATATGTGCCACAAAGGACCTCTAAATGGTCTCAATCCACAGCAAATCACCCATGAAGACAGGACCCTGGTCGGGCTCAGAATTGAGCTCAGAAAATGGAATGATTGCTCCCTAAACTCAAAAATTAGCTCAGTTTATTCTAGGCCCAATTTCAAGTGATATCGGACTTTCTGTTTTACCTCCAATTATGCTGTCAGAAGCACAGCAGGGTCTGATCCTCTCTGATGAATCTCCTGCCACTCACCTGTCTGCCAGCCTCCCCTCAAATATCCTCCTTCCCAGACACCAACCCACCATGTACCTGGCTTGCTGTTCCAGTGGGAGGAAAGGGAGGAAAGTTTCTCTCCTCGTCACCCCTCTGGCTCTTGGCATGCTGCTATGGCTGTGAGCTGGTTGATAGGAAATGTAATTTCCCCATCACTATTGATAATTGTCAGTAGGAAAATTATTTCCCAGAGCTCTCGGCACTAGGCTTGCAGCTGTAGCAGTGTGCCAAGTGGCAGAGGAGCAATGGGGAGAGAGAGACCTGCTTCCCTTCCTCCTTCCCACTGCTATCACCACAGCAAGGGCACTGGGGGAAAGGGGGTTGAACCAAGTGGATGAGAGGGGACTGCCCTTTTCCACAAGCTCAGACAAAGCTGGAAAAGAACTTTTGGGGGCCATAATGCTCACTTCGTATTTGGGGTGAGCATTAGGAGCCACTGAGATTTGTACTTCTGAGCCAGGAAATACAAAAATGGGTGACCTCACTCATCATGTGAAAGAGCAGCGGTCTCAGATGCAGAGAGATGCACATCGCTTTTGCACAAAGAGCCTGTGTGAGCAGTATGGTGGGAACTCAGATGTGTACATAAACCTCTAGCAGCTTGGGGCTATTTTGTATGGTGTCTGCTGATATGAGGGATCTCTACTGTAGGAATGGGACCATATCTTAACAGCCCTATATATGAGCTCCAACCCATGTGCAAATACAATGTCAGAAGAAGCTCTTTTCCTTTCCAATGTGGGAGGAAGATTACATGAGCTCCCATGCATGGATTGCTATATTGTATTTCTGCAGCCCTTGAACATGCTTCATTGAGTTAAACAGCCACAGATGGCAGCTACATGCTCAAAATTCCTAGGTGCTTTTATCACTGTGGGATTTTCAAAAATATAAAGAAAAGCTCATAGTATGTTCTCTTACCATATCAAAAAAAGAAAGACCCACAACAACAACTACAACCAGGCACCCTTTCCCCCTCTGTGTAATGTATCAAAGCAATAACGTGTGCTGGAGTGTTGCAGCTGCCTATCAAGAGGCTTATCGGCTTTTATGGGCCTCGGGCAATTCGGCGCACGATGGTCTTTAGAGTGACATGGAATTTATTAAACTTTTCTACAGCCTGACAGCCCCCTGCCCTCCTCTAGCTCCTCCTCCCCTTTTGGGGTGGGGGCCTCGATTTCTGCAAATCATGGCTTTGTTATATTTATTGGTTTTCATTCCACTGGCCACAGCAGTATGGCTACCTTGGCATCGGTTGAAAGAAAACCCATTCAAATGCCATCTCAAAGGTGACCTTTTAAAAAGCTGTGCAGCTCTGCTGCTGTCTTCCTCACGCCTGAACACCGCATTTCTTGGTAGGACAAGCGATGCAGACATAGAACACACACCAGGCGCGCTTTGCCACCTTCCCCTCCCCTTCGGATAGCCTAATTCAGCCTGTGTATGCCGTCTTGTGTAATAAATTTCATGTTTCAGACAATAGCCTGTCGCCTCCAGCAGCTGGCCCTGCTCATGATCCAGCGCTGTTAAAAGCATCTGCTTGTCTTGCCACTTCCTATCAATGGACCGGATCATCATCAGGATACCAGCCAGCACCATTAGATGTTACGAGGGGCCTCATCTTTGCAGCACTGTGTAATCTGGCTGTAAAAATGTGCACTAAACGGAGGTGATTTTGTCTCGTTTTCCCCTTTACAACCCCTGTGTATAAAAATCAGAAGCATACACATGTATTAGTGCATTTTTAAAATGAATATTTCCACCAAGTCATGCTATTTCAGGATCCCTGTAGATCAAGAACATTCCGAGCAGTCCGAATATTCACAGGACGGATCCAAAAGTGTAACTTTATACATTTTCTCACAAGTCTATTGAATTTTTTCATTGTATTGTCACCTGAGAAACCTTTTCTAACCAGATCCATACATCCTATAAAGCTGAGATAGCTTTGTTGATTTTGGCAGGTGCACATTGCTTTCTTTTGGCTGGAAGGGCATTTTAGCTCTTGTGATCAACTTGCCTGAACACTGATAATGTATAAGTAACCTTATGTACAGTGGGTTGGATCCAGGATCTGCCCTCCATGAGATGAAGGTCCCTCTGCCTGATTTTGGGGGATCCCCCCTCTCACACACACCGCAGCTCACCCCATTCAGCAGGGCCTTCTGACTCTCCGTCTAGCATTTTCAGGGGTCTGGAGGAGCTGCCCTGGAAAGCAGGGGACGGGCAAGTCCACTTCCGCCTGTGCAGTTAATCCAACTTAATTCCAGGTCCAGCCCAAAGGCGTAGATGATTTCTGATTTGCAGTTGTTTGCACATTAGAAAAAGTGGTAAAATGTTAATTAAAAACGTAGCCTCAGTCGCAGCCTTCCCCAGCCTGGTGCCCCCCAGATGTGTTGGACTGCATGTTGGCCATGCTGGCTGGGAAGGATGAGAACTGCAGTCCAACACATCTAGAGGACACCAAGTTGGGGGGGGGTGCCCAATGGAGTTGTGTCATGGTCCGGACGTTGGACTGGGTGTTGTGGATGCCAGGTTCATGTCCCCGCTCAGCCATGAAAAAGAGGAAGGGAGAAGCAGCCAGTGAGGCAAGCCGCCATCAACCCCTCTCCACCTGTTGCTGTTGCACCAACCCAGGCCTGGGCCCCTCTTGTCCTCACAGAGGCCAGCAGAACACACAGCCCTGTTGGCAGGGGAGGAGGCAAACTGTCATCACCACCACCTCTTTGAAGAGCCTGCTCTTTTAAGGCACTGACTTTCTGTAAGGCGCTCTGGTAGTCTCGTCTGCTGAAGAGAGGAATAAAAATGCTTTAAGTAACTAAATAAATATGAAGCTTACTGGGTGACTTTGGGCCAGTCGCTACCTCTTAGCCCAGGGGTGTTGAACCTCAGCTCTGTGGGCCAAATCTGCCCTTTCTCCAGAAAGCCCCACCCCCTTCCCATGGCCCCTCCCCTTCCCGCCAACTACTGATATTTGGTGGTTTCCCAGCAGTTTCCCCCTGTTCTAAAAGGCTGGGATGCCTCTCCTAAGGCCTAGTTACTGGCAGGAACAGCTTTAAGCTATGATATGCTGGTATTCTTTGTGTGTGTTTCTGGTCCCACCCCATTTGCCTTTTACCTTGTCCTCTTTGCATTTCACCCTGCCCACCACAGGGATGTCTCCCCAAGAGCTTCTCTGAAACTGAATTCAGGCTTTGAGATGAAAGAAGTTCAACACCCCTGTCTTAGCCCAACCTACCTCTCACAGGGTTGTCGTGAGAATAGAAATGATGGGGGGCACCTGCTATGCCACCTCGAGCTTCTTGGAGGAAAGGGAGGATATAAATGATACTTTTTTGTGAACCACCCAGAGAGCTTCAGCTATTGGGTGGTATAGAAATAAATAAATAAATAATCACAAATTAATAAAATAGTGAACTGGTGCAAGATGGCTGTTGAGAGCATGAAGAACGGAGTCAGGACATCCCTGGTTCAAATCCTTATTATCACTGAGTGGGCCACTGGTCCAGCATTGATGGATGGTATGAGTATTGAGCAGGAGAACTGATCAGGTTAGAAAGATATCAACTGGAGATGGCAACTCATTTTTATTTACGGATTCACATGTGCAAATGCAAGTTGTCGGCCTTCTCTTCCTTTGCCATTTGTAATAATACATTTGTGAGAACAGCAATGGTACTTTGAAGAAGCCCTTCTGACAATCAGCAATTAACACCCCAATTTCCATTTAACGTTCTCATAATGTATCCCACATCATGCCATGCCACTCCACACTCCCCCCGCCCCGCCCCTGCAAACAAGAGAGCACTATTAACTCCTGTGGTTCTTGGTTAAGTACTGTATATAAGGTTAATACCTCTTGACTATATATACTGTGGGCCAAAAATGGCTGCTGTTTGCGTGCGTGTGCATGAACATACGGACATGTGCATGTGCCTTTGTACCAATCTAAATAACACTCAGCATTCACAAGGATTCACTCCATGGCACTCGATCCTCATTTCAATGTTATTTACTCCCTTTGCTATTCATGCCAAAGAATGAAGAACAAACATACATTAAAATGTATGACCTGGTGCTCCCCTGACAAAAAGGAATGAGAAAAGAAGGCTAGCCGCACAATGAATCAGGCATCTTTCTTTATGAGTACCCTGGCAGGTCTGCAAGAAGAGATGGACCCATTTGTTGCTCTCACATGCAATTAACTTTGCCTGAGTGAGATCTATCAACATCAGGCCTCCGTTAGCGTCCTCCCTATAGCTTAGGCAGGGACACAAGACTGAGAGGGCTAGTAAGAAGGATTTCACAGAAACAATCCCCTCAGGTTCTCTCACTCAGATCCTATTGGCTTCAGACCTGGATGTAGCAAGAATGGTACTGGGCCCTGTTTCCATGACAACGGAAAGAAAATGGAGGAGTAGCTCACCCGCATTTTTGTAGGAGCCACTTTTAGTCCGGCCAGGGCTCCACGAGGGTGTACATCACACCATTCTGAGTGGCTTCACATAACATACTTCCAGGTAGGGGAGTGAATGTCATCTGACTATTTTATTTATTTATTTATTGCATTTATACCCCACCTTTTTTCTAGCAGGGCTGCTCAACCAATAAGAGAGGCTTCCCCCCCCACTCCAGGCTCCATGAGGAAGGCGCAAAGTAGTTGCTTCCCCTTGTGCGCATTTGTAAGACAAGCCTCCCAATGAGCCCCAAGCCTCATTAAACACAATGGGTGTTACTTCTGAGCAGACATATGCTTGTGCTGGGGGGGGGGGCGGGGAGAACACAGGTATGGGAAACCTGCCCCCTTTCTAACCAAACTGATACTGCACAGGATCTCTATATCAAAGCTGTGAATTAGTTCCTTCCTAAGGCAATAAAGCAAACAATGGAGAATCGGAGCCTTGAGATCGTGCTTAGCTGCACTAGGGAATCGGGCTTTAAATTGTGCCATTTCAATTGCGGGCAAACTCTGTAAGTACTGATGTGAGCATTCAGAGGGTGAGCCTCACTCAGCACAATAAGAATTACTTCTGAGGAGACACTAATGAGTTTGTTGTGGGAAAGAGAGCAGTAAACACAAAGACGGAAACCAGCCCCCCTGATAACCCACAGGATATCTATTAAGGGGAGAAGCCTCATTGACCACAATGGGAGTTACTTCTGAGTAGACACTAATTGGTTTGTGCAGGGATGGGAAACACTGAGGAAACACCCCTTGACCAGGGTCGCAGTGAAAGGCACACTGCTGGGCAGGGCTAGCAGACCCAAGGTCAATGCAGAGGTTGGGGCACACAGCAGCTATACTGGGGAGAACCTGACTTGAGGACGAGAATCGGACTTCAAGCTCTCTCAGGATATCTGGTTGTTCCCTGATAAGCTCTGGGGTGGCTGCTGGATGGCCATGATGTCATGTATCCCTAACAACTTCCACATATAGCCAGTTCAGAGTAAATCGCTCATAGAAACAGGCCCCTGGTCTGTGCAAGATCCCTCTTGGATTATTGTGATTGGATAATTTCCAAGGAGTGGAGAGCTGATGCAGAATGTTGTGTGTGTGTGTGTGTGTGTGTGCGTGCGTGTGTGCGTGCGTGTGTGCTGGGGGGAATCCTAGAGAACATGCTAGGTGCAACACGGGCTGTTCAGCACTGTACCAGCAGATCCTGTAACCTGAGATGCTGATAGGAAATCCCTATCAGTGATGAGCACTCACTGATGTGGAGGGACATTTCGCATGTGGAGGGACAAGCGAAACTGATTTTCCCTGTATGGCTTTGGGTCCCCACTTCCTCCCTCTAGACACTCCCCCAGCAGCATCCAAGTCAGGAATGTCCACAATTGTAGCCAAAATATCTGAGGCGGGTTCAAACTGGGGCTCAAGGGCTAAGATCCTTTTTTTTTTTTTATCAAGGATGCTCAGTAATCAGATATCTTTCTTACATGCTTGGCAGGCTGGCACGAAGCTTGTAAGGATGGCCTTTTTTTATTACACTGACAAAAGTGCACTTAATTCTCCCAACTAGACTATACACAGGGCCAGCGTCAAGGGGAGGCATGGTCAGGCACCTGCCGAGGGCTCACACCCTGGCAGGGGCCCACTGACAAGAGCCCGCTGGACGTGACCTTCCTCTTCACCATGGCAACCGGCTTGTTCACCTGCCTCTCGCTCTGGCCCAGACAACGGTGGTGGTGAGAAGGAGCTGCAGCAGATGCACTGCCTGCCTGCTTCCTGGCTCTCTGCCTGTCAAGCAAGCAAGTGGGGACAATGATGAGAAAGGGGATGAGGAGCAATAATGGCTAGTGGCAATGGTGGTGAGCAGGTAGACTCACTCAGGAAGCCAGCCCACTGCCTCGCCCACGGGCCCTCCCAAACCTGGAGCCGGCACTGACTACCCAGGAGCCTCTATACTGGTAATCTCTTTCTCTGGCATTTTGCAAAGAGCAAGTGTGCTGGGCCAACTGGAAGAGCGCAAGCGAAGGAGTGGTGCACCATCATAACCTGCATGAGGATATGCATGCTTCATCCCTCCTTCACTCCCTGCTGTACATTTCAAGGAAGTTTTTAAAAAAATCATACATTTTTAAATAACTCTTGGGCCAATGCTGTGTGGCCTTAGGCAGCACAGGGGGTGGGGTGGGGGACAAGAGATCCAGCAACTTGAAGGAAAGGCACTTTTCACACACAGTTTAACAATGAATCATAAACTGGAAATTAAAATAAGGCTGCAGTCCAAAGCATGCTTACTTGAAAATTAACTTCATCAAAATCAGTAGGACATACTTCAGAAAAAATACGTTTGGAATGGGAGTGTTAATGGGAAATATACCGTTATTTCTCTTTCAGAGCTTTCCCCTATTTGAAATACATTTTGTCTCTTCTGTGCCCCCGTTATATAATTTATTTCAGTATCTAATATTTCTGCTAGATTTATATTATCTTCTAATGGCAGCTGCTTTAATTGATTCATTTTGGATTTCAAGCTTCACCTTCTAGCATTAGAATAACACCAACATTATTGTGTGTGTGAGGAGGGTACCATTTTTAGTGTTCCCCTTTGGTCTTTTTGACTTTTTCTAATTTGTTTCTGTCTACTTGTTGTCAATTTCTATCCCATCCCCTCTTTGAGGATGTAGAACAACCTTCAGGCTGGGGATGTAAATCACCATGTGGCCAACATGACCAACATAAGCTGATCTGCCCAAGAGCAAGTCTTCCACTAAGACATACCATCCACCTAGTAACATCCCTGGTGCAAGAGGATATTAGTTCATCACCTGAGGGACAGGTACCTCTGAAGGAATTGCTTCCAGTTTCCTGGTAAGATGCCTTCCTGCCCCAAGATGCTTCTTATGTCAGCATGGTTGTGGGACATCTCGACAAAGTCCCTCCCTAAACAATTCACCCAGAGAACCAGCCTGGCTCTTTCTGCCCTGGCTTCCCAGAGCAATATGAGCATGTGGATCGTAAAACAGGCAATCATTTCTGGCTTGTAGTGCAAACTTTCAGCTGGCCCCAGAAGTTAGCTAGAGCTAACATAGTTGGCTCGCTCTTCTAGCAAAGCCAGGGCAGCAGCAATAGCTGCCAAAGATAAGGAGGAAGCTCTCCCCCACCCCACTGGCTTCCTTCCACCCACCCTGTGTTTTGACAGGCATTTTACCAGACTGCAATAACAAGAGGCTGCCTCTGAGGATGTGCAGAGCACTCCTGCCACAACCAGTATTCACACAAATCTGAAATTATGAACCGGAACATCAAGGTCATAAGACGTATCTTTTAGAGATAATCTTCTTCAGCCCCAGCAACTCTTTTAGAAATTGAGCACCGGGTTTATGTTTTTGCAAAAATAAGATCAAAAACCCACAGAGCCATTATCTGTAAGATGGACTTGGTCATTTTGGTGCCCAAAAAGAGTGAAGAGAAGCAGTCAGATAACATGTGACCCCAAACTGGAAGAATTCCAACATACCTACACCAATATAGTGGAAAATTAAATGCTGGGACATTACAGGATTGCAAAACCTCACTGGTTTATTATGGACACCAAGAAGAATCCAGTACAAGAGCAAACATTTGGAAAATTAGGCTCCCTCTCTAAGTTGTGTTGATAATTACAAACAGGAATGGCCAAGTCTATGTAATTGTTAAAACAAAAACCCAACATATTTAGGGTGGTTAAAACAAAAATGGATTGCTAAGAGCTCCAAAAGGATATCTCCAAGAATGGGCATTAAAATGGCAAATGTGGTTGACTATAAGCAAGTGTAAAGTGATGCACACTGGGGCAAAATATTCCAAGTTCATACATGTGCTGAGGTGGTTTGAGCTGGCATCACTAGTGACCAAGAAGGAGATCTTGTGCTTGATAGCTCAATAAAAATGGCACCCAGTGTGTAGCTGCTGTGAAAAAGGCAAATTACATGTTGGGGATCATTAGGAAGGAATAACAAAGAAAAGGAAGTGCTTCTTTTTTTGTGAACCACCCAGAGAGCTTCAGCTGTTGGAAGGTATAGAAATGTAATAAACGAACGAACAAATAAAACTGCCAAAACCATACTGCCCTAATACAAATCTATAGTGCACCCATATTTGTAATACTGTGCACAGTTCTGGTCATCACATCTCAAAAAGGATATTGTACAGCTGGAAAAAGTGCAGAAAAGAAGAAGATCAAGGAGCTGGAGCAATCACCCTATCAGGAACGGTTACAATGTTCAGGGCTTTTTAGTTTAAAAATAAAGCGAGGGAGGGAGCAATCCTATGGCTGCTAGACAGAGGCTAGACAGCCATAGGATATGTTGTTTTCTGGGAACCAACCTCGGAGCCCGCGCTCTGAGGTTGGTTCCCAGACAACTGTCTCTGAGGCAGGGCGGAACAGCCCCATCCTCCACACTTGCAAGAGGAGTGCGGAGCGGCTGAAGAGGGGCATGCGTGGGGGGCATTCCAGGGCAGGGAGGGCAGAAATGCTTGTACGACACATCCTATGTGCCATACAGCATCCTCCTTCCCCTCTCCATCCTCCTGCAACTAGACAGCCGCAATCAGCTGTCTAGCCAAAAATGCAAGGCAGGAGGACTGTGGAGGGAACGATCCTCTCCGTGCTTCTCCTGCCCTGCTTTGGATAGGCGGTCGCCTTCGAGTTTGGAGGCGGCACCCTAAGGAAGATATGACAAAATTATGCATGTTGTGGAGAAAATGGATAAGCCTCTGCTATCATACTAGAACCTGGGATTATCCCATGAAGCGGAATGGTGGAAGATTCAGGACAGATTAAAAAGAAGAAGAAAGGAAGTGCTTCTTTACATAGCGCACAGATAAGCAATGGGTTGGATCCAGAACCATTCTTCCATGCACAGAAGTCTACAACTTGTGGATCAAGCCTTTCTGCATCTTCTCCGCCCTCCTGCAGCTCCCTGTGCATCCTCCTAATCTCCTCCAGAGGGTCCCTTGGATCCAACCCTGTGGAATTCACTACCACAAGTTGTAGTGATGGCCACCAGCTTTGAAATGGGATTAGACAAATTTCTGGAGGTAAGATAAACATGGAGGTGGCTATATACTTCCTCCAGTTACTGGGAAGCATGAGTGGGAGGATGCTATTGTACTCATGTCCTATGTGGGCTTCCCATAGACATATGGATGGCCACTGTGGGAAAAGAATGCTGGACTAGATGAACCTTTTGTCTAATCCAGCACAGCTCTTCTTATATTCTTAGATGGATGGATGGATGGACGGACGGATGGACGGACGCACCCCCCCCACACACACAAACCTACAAACAGTCTAATATACATTACAGCATTTATACCGGTAGCTCCATTTTTGGTGGAGAGAAGGGAGGGAGCACTGATTGTAGGTTCTGTTACCTGTTATTTTCTTCTTTTTCTTTTATATGTACAAATTTACAGTTAAAAAAAATAAAATGCAATGTTTTTCTTTGGAAAAGAACTAGGAAACGCTGGAAAAATGTGTCTACCAGCAGAATGCATGGGGGCTGTGGGGCACCGTTCTCATGAGGGTATGAGAGAAAGAGAGGCACAAAGCCCATGTCAGAAATTTCTCAAAAGCTATTTCTTGAAACCAAAGTATTCCTCGGATGGCCATGATTTGTCTGCTCACAGCACTTATACAGGAAACACACGCCTCCTTTAAATTTTGCATCTATTTTCTTGCAAACCGGTAGATATAAACCTTTTTCCTCTCCCCCCCACAAATACTTTATGGGAATTTTTTTGATGCAACCTTAACTATAGCTGTGCTACTGTTCAGATATAATATATAATTAGTGAAACAGAGATTGAATCCCAATGAATACAGCCTACAAGACAACCCTCCATTAAAAGCCTTGTTGTTTAAACTTCAATATTTTAGCAATAGTGACAAAAAGACCAAAAATACAATGATTTTCCCTTTAAAGAAATCCCACTCAGGTAAGGTGCATCAGAAAAAGATTAATCAAGGACTGCAGTTCACCATTCCCACTGCTGCAGCTCTGGATTAAACTGGATACTAGTGTTTTCATACAGGGAGAGCTTCCCTACTTTTTAAATCCATGCTGTCTCTTCCTGCCCTTGTTGTTTTATTGAGTGGCATCTGGGAGATGCACAGCAGGGAACTGCATACCCTTGAGAGGCAACTGGACTGTGTTCCTAAGCTACAGAATCTTACCTCCCCCCCCCAGTCCTAACAAAGGAACAATAGCATTTACATAATAGAGCGCAAGGCATGCAAAAAAAGAAAAGAAAAAAAGGGGGGCTGCAACCAACTCTTTTCACACAAGCTGACAAATTCCACACGATTTATGTGCCCCCATTTTGCTGATCTGTTTCTCCCCCGCCCCACACACTTTGGCACTCTGCCATGGAAAAAAAGCCATGTTAGGCAAGGGGGAAAGGGGGAGGTGAAAAGCTCCTCTCTCATCCAGGTGCTAGGTTTTATATACATGGCATATGACTGTGCACACACTCGCTATTAAAAAAAGTGAACCTGGGAAAAAGAGGCCAACACTCTTTAAATGTCATGTTTCATATTTGTGTCCAAAACTGGGAAATGGAAATAATTCTGGGGGAGGCGGTATGCCAAGGGCTGGGGGGCTGGGTCTTTTTTCCTTTCTTTTGTACTGTTGCCTTTGGAGATCAGATTTGGGCCAACTGCAAACATCAGCATTCTGGGCTCGCTGGGGAATCCACCTCAGTACTTTGCTTTCCATCCCCCACTCACTTGGTAAACAGAGCTGAAGTGATGATGCAATATTTGGCTGTTCTGCTGTGTAGAGGCCCCAGTTCAGGGTGCGTTCCAGCCAGTAGCAGCCACTTCAGCTTGATATATGAGTTGCCATGCTGGGAAGAATATCCCAGGCTATTTCTGTTGAAAAGGGGGCCATCTTTCATCCCCACCCGCGTTCGCTTAATTCAAAAATGCAAACATAAGCAAAGCTGCTTTTTACACAACAGGAATTCATGGTGAACACGGGGGTGGGGACAGACTCCAGGGGCAATGGAAGTCCTGAGAAGACAAGCTGTGGCCTGCATGTGCAAGCTGTTAGGGAAATTATGCTTCGCTATGTGAGAAAGTGAGTCATTTCTTAAGGGCACAACTTCACTCCCTTTTGCGTAGTGCTGCCTGTGATTCCAGCCAGTGCAGAGACATGGAAATTAACTGGCACCACCAGGTCCAAATTTCGGAACGGAAGTGGAAGCATTATGGAAGTGTGGTGTCAGCCTTTGGCGCCAATTTGTAGCTATCTACAATAACAATTGCCCATTTTGAGGTGATGCTTTGGAATAAGTGGCGAAGACTTTAAACAAACACACACGTCTTTTTATTTTAAAAGATTGTTGGCATCCCTAATTATCAGAAATGTGTCTAGTAGTTAGAGAGAGAAGGAGAGAGGAGGAGACCTTTCCTACGTGACTACGGTGTTCTTCTGGCACCGACACATTAAATGACAATGCAGAAACCATGGATGAAGGAGCGATCCAGGCTATTTCCATGGAAGGGGGTCACCACTGGTGGCCATGATCCTTGTCATCATTATGGGAGAGAGAATTCCCTGGAAATATTCTGGATAATTGGATTGAGATCGAAAGGAAGTCAGGACTATACTCATCCCCAACTTGGATGATGATGATGATTATCTAGCTTATTTATTTAAGTGACCATCACAACAATTTAAAACAACCACCACAAGCACAACCTGAAAATAAGGCTTGGAGTTGTGGAGCCGCAAATGCCATACGAAGAAAATTAATCTGCGCAAGAAAAACCAGTGTTTGCACACAGGACGCCTGTGTTCTGCAGCTGGACGATCTGATGCCAATTAAGGACATTATGCAGGAATTGTTTGCATCATTCTAGGGGGAGAAGTTGTAATCACAGCGTCGCAGGAGTTGGATTGGGAGGGGGGCAAGGATCAGGGGTTTGAGATGCCCATAATGTATTTACAGGAGGAAAACCTTGGTTATTCCAGTGATCCTTATTCCAGTCCAGAAGGAATGGATGGGGCTGGAGAAACAGGCAGATAAAGCAAAGCTTAGAGACTGGCAGCTGCAGCCCAATTAATATTTCTGTGTGTGTGTGTGTGTGTGTGTGTGTGTGTGTGTGTGTGTGTATGTGTTTACTGCAATAATATAACCACCCACCCGCTCCTGCAAGTACAAAAGGAAATGTTGTTCACCCCCTCCAGCCCACTAGCATGGCTGCTGCAGTAGCACTGACACACACAACCCCACCGCTGTGGTGCCTGCCCGGAGTCCTGCCTTTACCAAGCCAGGCTCTCGAGTGGCTCACCCTCCTTCTCCCTCCCATTCCTGTCCTGACATCCTGGAAGAACAGTCCCAGCCTATTACCCAGTCAGTACACATGCTAACACTTCGCCCTCATGAATCTTTCATGGCGCTCCAGAAGATTGTTCAAGCTGACACCACGGGGGCCACCGCAAGGCTGCCTGGATCAGCCAAAGCCGGGTAAAACAGGAGAAGGCAGCAGCCACTTTGCACAGTTCTAAGCCAGTAAGGGGTGATTAACTGGGATGGGTTTAAGGAATGTCTTCTAGGTAGATTGTAATGCAGCCTGTGTTAGGGAGAGATGAGTCGTTGCTTGCAACCTTCCTGCATAATCTCATAGAGAATAATAAATGGCAAGGCTTTCAGGCAAACCCACAGCAGCTATAAAACAGCAGCTTGTGCACAGAAAGAGCAAGCGAGTGAGAGAGCTTTGTTCAGCAGCACGACAGCATATGGCTGCTATTCCAGCTTTGTACACAAGCAGCGTCAAGACAGAGTCTATCCCCTCAAACTTCAACCAGCCCCCTTTCCCCACCTCTCCACAGGCAAGGGTGTTCTTGTTGTGTGGGTATCCTGTCAGGTTTTGTTGTGTTGCGTTGTGTGTTCTTTCTTTCTTTCTTTCTTTCTTTCTTTCTTTCTTTCTTTCTTTCTACTGGTTCTAAATGCTGGTGGACAGCTGAAAAATAAAACCAACTTGCCAGACTTGACCCAGTTTATGACAAATTTCTGTTATGTAATACATCAGCCAAATTGGAGGGTTGGGGTGGGAGGGGGAACATGTGACCAAGGGATTAATTGGCATAATGTTAGAGTGCGTGCATCCGTCCGTCCATCTGCATCCTCGCACAAAGATGCAAAGCAAGGCAGAGTGAAATGTGCAACTGTGTTCCTTTACATGAGAGCCGCGGGGGAAAGGGAACCATTAAAGGGTCTTGTAGCACCTTGAAGCGGGGCGGGGGGAACCTCTTTCAGCCGAAGAGCTGGATTCATTTTAGAAGAAGCTTTTGAGGGTCACTTTCCAGTTGTGGGTGGAGCCAAAGGCAAGGGATGGGGCCAAAGGCAAAACAGGTGGGGCTAAAATACCAGCATGTTTTAGCTTAAAGCTCTTAGTGCACGTAACTGAGCTGCAGGAAAGGTGTTTCAACCTTTTAGGATGGGGAAAAAACTGCAAAAGCCAGGAAGCCACCAAACAATCAGTGGCAGGGGAAGAGGAGGTGGGGCCAGGGGAAGGGGGCGTGGCCATCTGGGGAACCTTGGAGGGTCAGATTGGGACCTGAAGAGGGTTGGGTTTGGCCCAGGGGCCTGAGGCTCCCCACCCCTGCCTTAAAGTGTAACACATTAGGCAACCTGGTGCTCTCCAGGAGTGTTTGACTCCAACTTCAGAATGTGTTTGGTGGCCACAGCATGAATAACTAGGGATGTATGAAAGTGACTTACCTTTCGCGGATTATGTTGATGGTGGTGGTGGGGAGGCGTTCCGTCCCTCCCCCCAGAATCCTCGACGGGGGGGAGGCGATCCGTTCCTCCCACCCAGAATCCTCGATGGCTGACTGTGCTCCGCGGCAGCTCCGCAGAGCAGCCGGTCAGGCCCAGCCCAGCCCAGAGCCGTCTGCAGCCGGATTTCCGGCTGCGGAGGGCTCTGGGAAAAAACAAACAAAACCGCGTATGCAAATGGTGGCGGCTACAGCCGCCGCCATTTGCGTTCCTTATTTTTGGCCATCTAAATCTACGTAAATATTTACGTAGACTATGACGGCGAAAATAAAGGGGAACGCAAATAGCGTAGCGGGCGCTATTTGCATCCCTTTTTGATTCACCGTTTTAGCCTACATAAATCTTTACGTAGGCTAAAACGGCGAATGAAAAAGGGACGCAAATAGCGCCTGCTATGCTATTTGCATTCCCCTTTATTTTCGCCGTCATAGTCTACGTAAATATTTACGTAGACTAAGACGGCCCAAAATAAGGAACGCAAATGGCAGTGGCCGTAGCCGCCGCCATTTGCGTACACGGTTTTGTTTTTGTTTTTTAAACCCACCCAGCCATGATAGGCTATGTAAAGATTTATGTAGCCTATCACATCGTTTTTTTTTTTTAAACCCAGCCATGACGTAGCCTATCACGTCTTTTTTTTTTTTTTAACAAGACTGGAAATGGCAGCGGCGGCAGCCGGTCGGAAGACCAGCCACCGTCGCCTCCGGAGCCGCCGCCGCCCGGAAGATCCACCCCAGGTAAGTCTTGTTCCGGGGGGGATCTGCGGGGTGGTGGTGGTGGGGCAGGCTGTTCTGCCACGGAGTTCGGGGGACCAAATGCACTGGCATTCGGCCTCACCAAGATCCGTGGCGGAATTCTCTGACATCCCTATGAATAACTTTATCAGGAGGGCTTTAAACTGAATCCTATGGGGAAGGGAGACGTAAAGTTGGGGGTAACAATGGATGAAGGCTCACGCATCGCAACGGAGAGAACAGCTCTAATAACGCCCAATAATAGTCTTCACAGATATGTAGGAAGAAAGCCAGACCATGAAGCACATGGTCTTTGATGTCCATATACAAATGACCAGAGTATGGGAAACAAACAGAAAGAACTTGAACTCCTAAAACAGGAGGGAAATTATGACTTGATAGGTGTAACTGAGACTTGGTGGGATAACTCTCATGACTGGAATACAGCAATTGGAGAATATAACTTGTTCAAAAAGAACAGGAGGAACAGAAAGGGAGGTGGGGTTGCATTATATATTACAAAAAAACATATCTCTGCATGGGGAGAGGTAACGAGTGGGGTACCGCAGAGCTCAGTCCTGGGCCCAGTGCTCTTCAACATTTTTATGATTGACTTGGAGGAGGAGGTGCAGGGAATGCTGATCAAATTTGCAGATAACACAAAATTGGGTGGGTTAGCCAATATCTTGGAAGATAGAAACAAAATTCAAAGTGATCTTGATAGACTGGAATGCTGGGCAGAAAACAACAGAATGACATTTAATAGGGATAAATGCCAAGTTCTGCACCTAGGAAAAAGAAGCCAAATGCACAGTTACAAGATGGGGGATACGTGGCTCAATAACATGACAAGCGAGAAGGATCTTGGAATTGTTGTCGATCACAAGCTGAAGATGAGCCAACAATGTGATGTGGCTGCAAGAAAGGCCAATGCTCTTTTGGGCTGCATTAATAGAAGCATAGCTTCCAAATCCCGGGAAGTACTAGTTCCCCTCTACTCAGCACTGGTTAGGCCTCATCTGGAGTACTGTGTCCAGTTCTGGGTACCGCACTTTAAGAAGGATTCAGACAAGCTGGAGAGGGTTCAGCGGAGGGCAACAGGGATGATCAGGGGACTGGAAACAAAGCCCTACAAGGAGAGACTGAAAGAACTGGGCATGTTTAGCCTTGAGAAGAGAAGACTGAGGGGAGATATGATAGCGCTCTTCAAGTACTTCAAGTACTCTTCAAGAAATACAACTCCCTTTCTGGAGTTGTATGGGAGAGCCCAGTCCTCCCTTTCAGAGACAACCACACAGCTCTTGGAAAGGGAGGAAGTGGCTAAATGTGACAGGTGCATGTCCCTATATGTGGAGTTCTCCTCCTCCCACAACCTGCCCCACAATACCGCCACCACTTCCACAAAGAGGCTGGCTGGAAAATGCTGAGGAAACAAGGGTGACTCCATCCTGACGTACAGCTTGGCCTCATACCTTTGGATCTCAAGGAACCAGAGCTAATTGCAAGGAAGGCACCCAGGACCAGGTGTCATGACGAGCAGTAGGTGAGCACCTTGCTGATGAACAGATCTGCTGCCTGAGTGTGGCATGTGAGTGAGTTACATGTGTGAGTGAATGGAATCTGTGTGCGTGTGTGTGTGTGGGGGGTTGTGTCCTTGTGACAATAGAAGTGGAGAGTTGCAATCTTAATTATAGGCAGTTCACTAGTAATGTGTGTGTGTGTGTGTGTTCATTCCTACAAATTAATGTTTTGTCTAACTGGAGCAATACTCAAATATATATGATAGGAAAGTGTGAATCCACCTGGGTCCAGTCTGGGGCACGTCCATTTTGGGAAAATCCGGCCCTCTTGGGGCTCAATGGACTTCCCTGGAGCCCCCAGTCCGGCTTGTGGATTTCATCTAAATTTTTCTCTTTAAAAATGGCAAGATCGTAAATTGTGTAAGCAATTCACATTTCTTGGGCAAATTACAGCTGTAATTAGCGTATTTTATGCAAATCGCAGCCATAAAGTGCTTAGTTATACGCAAATTGAAGCCGCAGTTTACACATACCAAAGCACTTTATGGCTGCAATTTGCATAAAATATGCTAATTATGGCTGTCATTTGCCTGAGATATGCAAATTGCTTACACAATGTACGCATCTTGCCATTTTTAAAGGGAAAAATTTAGATGAAATCTGCAAGCAGCACACAACCTTCCTACTCTCCCTGCTAGTGCCAACACCGGCAGGGAGAGCTGGTCCACTGTGGATTTCAGAGGTTGGATTCTTAGAAATCCAACCTCATTTAAATCCACTGAGGATTTCTCCAGCTTCCCTAATATATGATGTCTTTCTGCATCTCTAATGATTTTAGTAGCTTCAATATGGACTCTACTGATTCTTGAGACAAGAGTTTCCAACATGGACTGTTTAATGAACATGAATTCCAGGTGAAAACAGAGCATTGGTGTATGACAAAAAAATGTATTAATATGCTCAACCCCCCCCCCCCGCCACTATTCTACTGCCTAGAACAACGCTTTAGGTTGAAAGCATGGGCATTAACTGTTGGTAACCTCGTCTAAGTTTTGTGTGCATCATCAACTTTAGCTTAGACCCTGTATATCCACCCAAACAAAGTTCTGGAACATAGTGGCAGATGCAAGTCACATACCTTGGCCATAGAAGCTAATTCTTTTCAATCTATTTCTTCCTAGATCTCATAGGCACCCTTTACATCCAGAGTTTGATCAAGGATGTATAGGTTCTGGGAAAGAAGGCTTTGAGTCCCTAACACACGCATCCATCCATCCATCCATCCATCCATCCATCCATCCATCCAAGACACTGCTTTATCATTTTCTCCAGAGTTACAAAGTGCTTTAAGTTACTCATTGCTCAACAAAATTAAAAAATACAAGGCCTCCATGTAAGTGTCACATGCTGGATGCGCCTGATCTTGTCTGATCTTGGAAGCTAAGCAGGGTCAGCCCTGGTTAGTACTTGGATAGGGGACCGCCTGGGAATCAGGCTTCTTGCATTGAGCAGGGGTTGGACTCGATGGTCTTGTAGGCCCCTTCCAACCCTATGATTCTATGATTCCTATGATATGATATGTTCTCTGGCCTCAGTCCCCCCTCTGGCTTAGAAAAGGACTCAGACGGGGAGGAGGATTCATTCAGTAACCCATCATCTGCTACTACAGGACTTTCCATGCCAGAGGACATGGCTTTATATCAGACTCTAATGGCATCCCTCTGATGCAGTCCTCCACTCCTCCATGCTGTAAGAGCTAGTGGCTGTAAAATCAGACAATGGCCCTTTGAGTAGTAGACAGCTCCTCAGAGTGGGTGGAGTTAACAACAGGTCTAGACCTGCTAGCCTTCAGAAAGTTTCAGATGGCCTCTGCATATTGCTCAGACAACAGTTCTTCGTGTGTTCTAGCTAGCATTGGTTCTGAAAGGCCTTGCCTTGACTTTGTTTCACCCTTCTAGTAAGTACAACTGCTTCAGATTGGCTCCCCTGGGAGTCTTGAACAATGCTACACAGGACACTCCCCTGAAGATCTGAATATCCCCTTCTGAACTGGTATGTTCCTAAAAATGGATAGAGATGGGGCAGCCTCCCTATGTGAAGTTGTTGGCAAGAAGCATCTTGAGAAAAGGAACGGCAAGAGGTATTGAAAGGTAACTAATTTCAGGTTATCCCATATGCTTTCAGACTGGGGTAAGGGCCCAGGGGTATCTGGGAACTGAATCCCTCCCCTGACACACAGCCCCCAGTGCCATAATAACTGTAAATTGTACATACTGTGTTTCAACTAAGGACCCTTGGCTGACCTATATGGGCACTCAGGCAAATAGAGTGCAGCTGTTTCCCCCTCCACTCCTCCTCATATACAATCACAATTTTCCTTGTTGACTTCCTTTGGTTCACAGTAATGGTGTAGTGAGTCCCTTTATGTGTGTGCTTTGGGGAGAGGGAGGAAATGGAGATCTCTCCATGCAAGGTTGCTACAGTGCACATACAGCAAAATGGGTCAAGCCCATAGTATGGAGCCACAACTGCATGTATCACCTGTGTTAATACACTTGTTCTGATCATGATCAGAAGAATGATGTAATGAAAGGTGGTGGGGTGTAGTTTGGTTTTGGTGGTTGCTGTCTTATCTCTTAATTATGGCATCATTTTTTTCAGGCCAGATAGGCTATACATTTATTTATTTTTATTTATTTATTGCATTTATACCCCGCCCTTTTTCCTCTTGGAAAGAACCCAAGGCGGCTTACATTCTCCTCCTCCTCTCCATTTTATCCTCACAACAACAACCCTGTGAGGTGGGTTGGGCTGAGAGTCTGTGACTGGCCCAAAGTCACCCAGTGAGCTTCCATGGCCGAGTGGGGCTAGAACCCGGATCTCCCAGCTCCTAGCCCAACACTCTTGCCATTACACCACACTGGAGGTCGTAGGCCTGTAATTTTGTATTTATAATTCTGTCACATATATGTAGAAAAATGTCAAGATCTTAACAGAGGTTAAGTACAAATTGGGCAAAAATATTAGAAATGTTTGATTAACCAAAGTACAAGTTACAAGTAATGTCTAAATCTGACTATTATTTGCATTTGTTGTACAAAGGCTGCTCATGAACAGGGAAGAACAGGGACTGCCATATTAGTGGTCCAGTCAGCGATTCCCCTCCTAGATCAGACTGACCTGTGATACTGGACTTTGTTTGTGTTTTGCCTTCTTGTGGCTTTATGATTCTGTGGCATGGTGGGGCGTGGTTTGCGTGAGTCATCTACAGATATTTCTCTATGTGAATCTTTTGCAATACGCCCACTCACTACTTGAAGCATGATGTCATCTGGACTTCATAGCTTGATCTGTGGGGGGTTGATAGGGGCCCAACCTTTGGACAGGTGCTCAGAGGACTAGAAAGCCATTTGATCCCTCCTTGTTCTATTATCTTTGGACACCGTCTGGCCTGGATCTGTAGACCTCTCACTCGTCCAATCAGGAAAGGACTTGTATGCCATCCTATATATCTGGGGTGTTGAACCTCTTTCAGTCCAAGGGCTGAATTCCATTCTGGAGGAGTTCTCGGGAGCCACTCCAAGGGCAAAGGGACCAAAATGCTAGCATATTTTTGCTCACTCAAAGCTCTGACAGCTGGTAGCTCAGTCATTGGAGCAGCATTTCAACCTTTGGAATGGGGGAAAAAACTGCACAAAAGCCGGGAGGCCACCAAACAATCAGTGGATGGGGGAAAGGGGACTGAAGCCCCACTGGGCTGAATTTGGCTCCTGGGCCTGAGCTTCCCCACCCCTGCTACATATATTAGTTGTTGCTGTTGCCCACCAAAATCTCCTCTGCATTTTCCAGGACTGATATCCACGGCTTTGCTGCCTGTCCATAAGCTTGTAACTATAAACATTCCATGAGTCCATTGCAGACAGATTTCATTTTCTCTCTGGTGTCCCGATAGAGAGGTGCTACAGTATTTGTGCAGGAAATATAATGAGCTGGATAAGGCCCTTTATACATAGAAAATAACAATTGGTGATAAATAAAACCACTAAATTATTATTGCTGATAACGAGGGAATATTTCTGTCTAATCTCCTGACCACCTACAGCTCACAAAATATAATGGAAATCATAAAGTCTTTAGCTGGTTTTATGCTTTCTTCCCCCACCCGCCACCCCACCCCACCTTCATTCCCTACGTTCCATAATAGATTTACAAACAGAATAAGGTTTGTTGGAGGGAGGGGAGAGGAGAGAGATCTTCCTTTATAGGAATAGCATCAACATTCTTCTCAGCTTCCCAGCTGCTGACTGTTTCTGAAGCCTTCAGTGAAATGCAATTAGTATCTTTTACCACCCGCCTTCTGGGGATAGCAACATTATCATATTCTTGCAGTTTCACCTTGACATGAAGATCACAAGGCAGGGAACAGGGTTGCATCTCAAGATGGCCCCCAGATTGTGGCACTCTCCTCAGATTACTCAGTGATTGGACAAAATGAAAAGGAGAAAGAAAAGGGAAGGGAGCAAGTTTGGGGCTTTATAAAACTGGATTTTGACAATCCCCAAACTCTTCAAAATGCAAAATTCCTGCTGTGAGTGTAAATGTGGAAACAAAAAGGAAATGGAATGGGGTGTGAACATTATCCCTATATAAAAACTCTATGTATTTAAAATACATGTGTGTGCATGTGCACACACACATATATCTCCAAACCCCTTCACTCCAGTGTTTTTAAAGGAATGAAGAACCTTGCAGCGTTTATATAAGTTAATTCCCCCATTCTAGCATATTTCTACTCTACATGGATTGGCTCCCAGATCATTTATTCTCCCTGAAAAAAGATGAATAATTTTATATCCTTTCAAAAAAGATGATCACAGAGGCACGTTTGGCAGCACTTTGGCAGCTCTAATAGGGTCAGCTCTGCTAAATGTTGAGCCATCCACTGTGTGGTATTTGCAGGAACAGAAATCTTGCCTTTGATTCTTTTTTATTATACTAAGCTTCAGGGCTTGCACAGCCCCAAAGAACATCTCAGCAAGAATAGACCATGATTAATATGTTGAAGGAATGTTTGAACGTGTGTGTGTGTGTGTGTGAGAAGGAGAGAGAGGGCGGCTGGGGGGACATATTTCTTTGCAAGAACACAGCCTGGGAGTCCATTTCTGTGGTCCACCGGCAAAGATGGATAGAATCAGGTAGAAGGGCCATTGTACTTATGATATGCAATTTTGAAAATCACAGTATTGTACTGGTAGACTACTGTCATAAATAATATCATTAATGGTCAGGAAATATATATAACCAGTAACATTTGAGTCCCACTGGTCATACCAAAAAGAAGCTAAAAATAACACATACTCTCTCTCTCTCACACACACACACATTGAGCCAGTGCCTCACCACATCATATGACACTAATATAGATTTTGGCATTTTGCTTGTATCACCCTGGACTTTTTTCCCCTAAGGGTACATTCACTCCAACTACTAGGTAAAGCTACCCAATTTGGCATCTATTGACTCATTTTACCTAGTACAGCATCCACAGTTATCTCCAGCTTGGATAATATAAGGACCACAATATATAATATACTGTGGTCCCACGATAAAAGGAGCTTCTGTGGTTTGGACAGGATGGAAACAGTTGGGTTTTATATTTTAAAAAATGGGGGATTCAGCAGTTCTCCCTTTCTTGCTCCCAGCAATCCTAGGGGCAGCTCCAGGTTCAACTTGTACCCATCACATGGCCTGCTAAGGCCAGTATGCATGTCTACAGTCTCCTCCTCCCCACACTTCATCTTAGTATTTGGATCATGCAGACACCATGACTTCACCATCAAGCCAGATCCCCCACCCCTTTCCTGTTTCCCCCAAACCTATTTTTTTGTCATATCTTGCCTGATGAAGAGATCCAGAGACTCCAGTAGTTTGCACATTTTTTGTGACTTTCTGGTTGGCCTAATAAAAAAAATTACACCATGGATTTTGACACAGCTACCGTTGCTTTTTGTCGACCACAGTAGTTCTCCACAGCCTTTAGTCTGACTGGTGGACAGATCACTTCAGAATTTCTCTTCATCTAAACTTCTAAAGTGAGTAGATTGGGTTGCTATTTTATTCTGAGGAAGACAGACTACAATATAGCTGGGGATAGATCACTCCTTTGGATGAAAGCAAAAGCAACACTTTGATGGGGCAGTGTTTTAGCATAGAATCATAGAATAGTAGGGTTGGAAGGGGCCTATAAGACCATCGAGTCCACCCCCCTACTCAAAGCAGGAATCCAAGTCAAAGCATCTAGGAATGTTTCTTCTATCTATTCCATTAGTTTGAATTCTTATACCCCTTCATGGAAGAACTATAGTAGCTCCTGGAAAAATTAATACACAAACCTAGAGAGAAAGAAAGTGAACCTTTCATTTAAGAAGGAGAGTTTGAGAAGAATGTACACCAGCAATTCTATACCATAGCACTGATTATAATCTCACTCAGAGTGGCAACTCCCTTGAGCTTGGCATCAATAGGAACCCCAGAGGAGAGCAAAATTACATCTGTTTTCTGAGATAGTGCTGATGTGGAATTCTCTATGAATGAGCTGAGAAAAAGGTTTGATCACAAATTGGGTATCTGGATTAGATACAGCTGTGGACAGTGTTAGCAATAGCAAAAGATCCCACTGTTTCGCCTCCCTACACACTTCAGTCCATTCTCTCACTCCACTAGTCTAGTTGTCTGCATTCTACACTCTAATGAACTCATACCCCTGAGAAACTAGTGGGAACCTGCTCATATTCAAATCCCTCTGCCCCTGAGAATGAGAAGATAAGAAGCAGTAATGAAGGGGAAAACCTCAAAAGGTGTTTGATCTGAAACATCTGTGCAAAGCTGGCTGCTGCTGCTGATCTCAGTGGAACAACCTTTCACCTCTGAGGAATCAACACCTGTTCAATGGGCACTATCAATACAGGTTCTATCTAGCCTGTACTGTCCCTGAAAATGAGAAGTATAAACTATTTTAAAACCATTTAGTGAATATATCTATATCCTCTCATTTTGGGGGAAAAAATCTTGCAAGGTTGCTTACAATACTATACAAGTTAAACAAATGTATAATAGTATATATAAAAACATCATAATGAAAACTAAAAACACACAGTGACAATACCTTTCTACACGACAGCCAGCAATCACATTAAAAAACAGCACTCGACCCAATAAAACCAGAGAGCACAAAATAAAACAGCAAGGCTAGCTGGGGCATGCTGAGAGCTGAAGGAATTTTTTCTGTCTAAACATACACAGGAATGCACCCTAAAGAGCCGTAATGATGGAGCCTGTCAAATCCCAATTGGAACAGAGTTCCACAGATTTGAAGCCACCACCAAAAAAGCCCTCACCTTGTACCCGCCAGCCTAACAGCTTTCACAGGTAAGCACACAAGCTGGGTCAATACTACCACTTTAAACTGAGCCCGGAAATGCAATGGCAATCAGTTGGACTGATACAATATAGGTTTCGTATGTTCTGACTGTCTGGCTTCCACTGCTACCAGGGGGCGGGGGGAGACACATTTTGCGGGAGTTCAAGTTTCCAAACCATCTTTAAAGGCAGCCCCACAAGAGTGCATTACATTATCCCAATCTGAATTTATTTATTTAATTTATTTAAAACATTTGTATCCCACCCTATATCATTAAGATATCAGGGCAGTGTACAGATAAAATCAATTTTAACAGTATAAAACAATAAATAATTTAAACAGGTAAAAACATATTAAACCATTAAGCGAGCTAATAGCAATTTAAAAAATCTCAAACAATAAAAAGTTAAAACAGTGTGCAACTTTAGGGAATTCAATTAGCCCTCAAAGGCTTTGGTGAAAAGCCATGTTTTAACTTGGTGCCAAAATGAAACCAATGTCTGTGCCAATCGGGCCTCCAAGGGGAGGGCATTCCACAACTGGGGTGCCACAGCAGAGAAGGCCTTCTCCCACTTCCCACCATAGTGAATATCACTAGTGCATGGTTATCTGAGGCAAGGTCTGTCTTCTCCATATAGGACTGCAGTTGGTGTCAGCCTACGCTGTTAAAAACTACCCCTAACTACTGCAAGCACCTAACTTTCCCCCATTAGCGCAGAGCCCATGAGAACGCCGAAAATGTGAACTTGGTCCTTCAGAGGGAGTGTAAACCCAACTACGACTGGTTGCAAACCTTCATTTGGAGTAATCAGTTTCCCCACCAACACTTCCTCCATCTTGTCAGGATTAAGTTTCAACTTGTTGACTGTCATCCAGCCCAAAACTGCGTCCAGATGCTAGTTCAGGAGTTTAAAAGCCCCCCAAGCTGTAGAGCGGGTGGGTGAAGGATTCTTCCAGGTTGCTGGCTAAACTCAACTGAACTACTGACAGGAAAAAAGCTAGAAGAATTGTGAAGCTGAGAAGTGGATCACTTTCCATGGACGACCCAGTCAGCTGACAATCAGTTTGTCAAGAGCAAACGGCAGAAGCTGGGCAAAATACCTACAGGGAGAAGGCAACAGGAGAAAAATGACTCAAGTAGACCTGTGTCTCTTTGCTAACTACTGAAGAGTAAGCTGAAATCTTGACCCTGATGGTGCTGTGTTTTTAAAGCAAATTGAATTCTGGCCTCAGTGGCCTGCACATTCCAGACTGGCTGTTCTACTCCTTGGAAAGTAGCAGCAACTAGGCTGCTGAGCTACAACCTAGATTGCTGTAGCTGCTCAGTTGCAAGAAACAAAACAGACGTTGGGACGCTTGGACGGAAAGGGAATTGTTAGTATTGTAACACCGTTCTCCTTTGCTTAATGTGTTGAAGTAAATATAGGATTGGTATTATATTCCCTGTGTGAGAGTGGTGTGGCCATTCACCCAGCCAAAATTGGTTCTCAGATTTTCTGGGTGATGACTCATGCCACTGACAAAAAAAAAAACCCTTGCAATTTATGAACCCAGCCCTTGGGAGGGTTACACTATTATATCTGCTTTCAGTATAAAGCAGTTGTTTTATAAATTTCTACCTCCAGTGCATACTTTCAGTGCATTATATTGACACATCATCAGCCACACTACCTCTGGTCATTTCAGAGGATTCTGGGACAGTGCTTTTCAAGGGGTAGAACTTCTCTGTCCTTTTATACAGGACAGTCCTCTATTTGAAGGGCTGCCAGAGAACTGTCTTCTATTTTGAAGGCATATTCTATTTGAAGGGCTGCCCAGTCCAGGTCTGGGTTAAAGATAAAGAACGATCAGAAGGGAGAGCTGGGCCTTGAAGTTGCCCCCAAACAGCACCTGGACAGCAGACTGAGCAAAGAACACAGGTCATCTGGTCACAGTCTTCCACACTATGTTGAGTTGTACTATATTTCTATTTAAAGTATAATTATTATTTCTAAATTAGCATCTATGCATATACATTGGCATATGCAATTTTTATGCAAATCGATGTCCACTTTTTTGGTGATGTGTTTCCTCTTTTTTTGACAATTCATAAATAGCCACTCTTACTTCAGGTGGTACAAGTGCCACCAGCCGAAAAGCACTGTTCGGCTCCACCGAATCTTTCTGTTGCACAAGTGGGTTGCACAACCACACTTGAACAAAGGTAACTTTAGTTGGATTCTTTTCTTACACATAGTTCAGAACCTAGTTTTCACTACTGCAACGTTTAAAATGCAGTGGTCAGCTCTGTTGAATATGTCAGAATACGCAACTAAATTAATCAAACTACTGTACCAGGTTATTTTCACAGCAAAACCATGTATTAGCCAACATATGGTTAAAAGTTATCACAAAATGGAAAACAGCAGAACTTATACTGCACTGAGGTTGTGGTGATAAGATGGCAGAAATTATGATGTTAGCTACCGATTCCATAAAGCAGAACAAAATACTAAAAAAACTGAAAGATGTACCAGAAACATATCAACCTGGAGACAAGTTACGAATTGGAATGTGTGATATGATTAAAATTCAATAATCATGAAGTAGAATCATGAAATGTGCTCCAAAATGTTTGGAAATATAGCATTTGTAAATACTTGAAAATATAGCATATGTAAGGTGCTATTTTTTTTTTTTGCTTTTTAGGGCACAATCCTATGCATGTTTAGACAGAAAAACATCCTGCAATTCCCAGCATGCCCCAGCCATGGCTGGCTAGCACATGCTGGGAATTATAGGGATTTCTTCTGTCTAAACATACATACGATTGCACCCTTAGATGCCAACACTGATGTAACATTTTTTATGTGGTTTGTTTTTAGCACCCTAACTGGTGGGTTTTGTTGTACTTTGCTTACTGGATGCCTCCAGTTCAAGTGGTTATGCTGGTGTACCCTTGAGTGCACATATCATCTTTCTAGTATGCTTCATGCATATGAAGGCTCATGCTACAATAAATGATTAGGACTCTAAAATGTTTCATTGAACATTTCACTGCCTCTTAATACCAGCACGGTACTTTCAAATTCCCTCTGTATTTATGAGAGATAGAAATTAAGTTCTCACAAATTTAAGTCCTGAGATTTTCTGCTTTTCCATGTGAATTCTTGAGGATTTAGTAAAATGTCTGGTCACACAGGCACCTCACATTATGAATGAGCAATGTGGTTAATGATGTTATGAAGCACAGTAGTTGCAGCAATACAGTACCAATGTGCAAGAGCACATAAATACCGTTAATATTTTTAATGCACAGAAGATAACAGAAAATGACATGAAAAGGAACGCAACTTATGAGTCCCTCTGAGAGGCTCACACAAAGCAAAAAGCAAACAGAAGTTAAATGAGAAACACTTCATTATTTCTCCATATGTAGTACTTGTGTGTGCATACACTTCTCACTATCTTTCTGTATTACCTTCCACGGGGGGATTGCAAAGTGCTTCACAAACAGTAGTTAAGACTCACAATGACCCTTGAGGCAGATTTAACAAGAAGTGCCACTGCACTGAAAACAGTTCTCTTATTGCTTTGATTACACGTTGAATTGTACATGATTTTCAACCCCCTTCCAGTGCAAACTACACCACTGGCTACGGTTCGGTCAGTACAGAGGGAGCACCTGGGTCCAGGTCTGGAATATGAAAAACAGAAAGGCAAACAAATTGAGGCCAGGATGGGAATCAGGTGGTTGGGTGTGCTGCAATTCCAAGGAAAGCTCTAAATGTGTCCATTAGCATAAATCACAGCCAGCACAGCACAGCTTGGTGGCAGAGTCCACAGCTCCTACAGCCCACACGATGCTGTGCGAGGGTCTGCAGAGAAGTCCTTGCAATTCAGGGCTGCTCGGCAGCACAGCTTTCACACGCTGGGCCCTGAGTGCCAGTTCCACTGACCCTATTTGGGGATAGGGTTCAGAACTTTGGATAGCTCCTTCAGAGTTCTGGGTGGTTCTGACAGAAACCCAGAATGGATTCATACACCCCACTGTAATCTTCTCTTGAGAAGAGAAGACTGAGGGGAGATAGGATAGCTCTCTTCAAGTACTTGAAAGGCTGTCACAGAGAGGAAGGCCAGGATCTCTTCTCGATCATCCCAGAGTGCAGGACACGGAATCATGGGCTCAAGTTACAGGAAGCCAGATTCCTGCTGAACATCAGGAAAAACTTCCTGGCTGTTAGAGCAATGAGACAATGGAACCAATTACCTAGGGAGGTAGTGGACTCTCCCACACTGGAGATGTGGGATGAGGCTGGACAGCCATCTGTCAGGGATGCTCTCTGACTTGGATTCTTGCATTGAGCAGGGGGTTGCACTCGATGGACTTGTAGGCCCCTTCCAACCCTACTATTCTATGATTCTATGAATCGGAGCCAGCAGCCTCCACTGAGCCCATGTTCTTTTGAACCGGAGCCTTGCTTCATAGGACTGGGTTATGTGTGAGCAAAATTGGATTCCATCTTGTCTGAATATACCTGCTGCTTGATGAATTAAGGGCTGTTTGTCTAGAAACACACAGGGAAAAAAAAATCCTCAGGACTGGCTACATAGTTGCTCAATTGTAGGAATTTATTTTTGCTGTGGTTATAATTCACAGCCAATGCCTTTTACCCAGGCCCTGCTTTAGAAAAGTCCCTACAAATCTTGCCCTACAGGGGAAACCTGGGTTCATGGTTTTCTGTCCACCTTCTTGAGTTGAACAGCACAGTCTCTTTATGAAAAAAGCACACCTAGTTTATTTAAAAGGCATTAAGACAAAATTTAGAGATTAGGTACTACGGGATCCTCCAGAGGAGATCTGGACAGTATGTGGGGGGGCTGTGGGGGGGGATGCAGAAATCCTGTTCTGCCTGGGGTATCCTTCTGCTGGTAGAACGACAATTCGAGACTGAAGCCCTCTTATATTGCTTGGCCTTTGGCCCTACTTTGAAAAAACAAAACATACATACTCTTCTCCTTTTCTCTGCGCTCATGGTATAAATAATTACCAACTGAGGTTACCACTTCCATGCATTTGATGAAGTGGATTTTGACCCACAAACACTTATGCCAGAATAAGCTTTGTTTGTCTTTAAGGTGCCACAAAACTCATGGTTGTCTGTGCTGCAAAAGACTAACAGGGCTATCTCTCTGCATTTTTTTCTTCTGTCACCAGTTTCAGATGCAGGGAGCAAAGTCAGAGCTGAAGTGGCTGGTCTGGAAGTGGAGTCATGGTCGGAGATGAAGGGCAGTGAAAAGGATACTTTGTCTGTATGGTTATATTAAATCCTTTATTAAGGATAGCCTCTTTTTCTGTGGGAGTTCCTTGTTTTGATGTTATAGAAAGGATAAAATAACCCTGTCAATTCTATAGCTATTCATATACACAGAAGGGTCATCAGGGGAAAGGCGGCTGCTTGACATGGTTTCACCATGCTTCTGTTTTGCTTTAATAACTGCAAAAGACTAGATAAGCCACCAAGTGATTATTTCAGTGGTTTTAGGTAATGCAGCTACTCTTGCTGAATGAATAAATGGATCAAGAACATCAGAAGAATCCTGATGGATCAGACAAAAGTCCAGCAGCATCCTTTTTTCACAGTGGCCAACCAGATACCTCTCAGAAGCCCACAAGCAAGTCATGAGGGCAATACCTCTTTCCTGCTGTTGTTCCTCAGCTGCTGCTGTTGTTCAAGAGACAGGTTGTATGTCTAAAAAACACTTGCACACACAGGAAAGTAGCAACACATACAATGCAAGGTAATCAAGCCAGAGGAAAGCAGTTGCATTGATCACACTAAAGACTGTTGTTTTTAATCTTAGCAACTCTGATTTTATTGTGGAATGACTGTACATAGGTTTTACTCTCATTAATGTAGTTTAAGTCCATGATCCAGGTAAGAATAGGTCAGGTGCACCCAACAGGTGAAAAATCTCATGTTTAGATTACTGGAATGTACTTTATGTGGGGTGACCCTTGGGCTTGGACCAGAAGCTGCAGCTGGTGCAGAATGTGGCATCCAAGGTTAGGGATGGCGGCAGAGTCTGGTTGGGGGCTTGAGCTCAGTGGATTACTGCCAGCTCACTCCCCCAGACTGGAGTCCACAGACTGCTGCGCTTGCCTGACTCTATTTAGACCATTCACGCCTATAATGTTGCATAAATGGGCCTCTTTACAGCCGCCATTTATGCATCATCAGGTTTCATGGTAAAGTCCAAGCCACCATTTTGCGGCAAATGGCGGCTTGGCAGAGGAGCAGGACATCACAAGCCACTTGCCAGGTGCCTGCAGACAGCATGGCGAGCAGGGTCAAGCAACTAGTGGAGGTCTGGTGAGCGGTGCAGATGGGGGTGACTTCACCCATCCCTACCCAGGATACTGAGTGGAGTGCCTGGACATGCACATATTACACCTATGTTAAAGCAACTGCACTAGCTACCTGTTAGCTACTGAGCCAAGTACAAGGTCTTGCTGTCAGCAGATAAAGCCCTGAACAGCTTGCAACCAGGTTACCTGACAGGTCACCTTCCCCATACAGACATGTAAGATCGTTAAGATCATTGGAGGAGGCTTTGCTGGTTGTACCATGACCTGGAGAGTGCCATTCTACAGCAACCCAGAAGCACACTTTCTCCGAGATGATGCCCACCATATGGAATGACCTCTCCACTGCTGTTCAGAAGGCTCCAGCTGTAACATGCTTTAGGCACCAATTAAAGACCCATCTCTTCACCCTGAGCGAGTGTACTGCTCAGTTCATTTGTAATTATGGTATTGTACTGGTTTTAAGGTTTTGATGTCTTCTATACAAGTTTTTAGCAATGAATACATATTTTAATTGTATTTTAATGTATATCATAATGTATCTTAATGTGTTTAATTTTCTTGTAAGCCGCTTAGATATATTTATAAATATGGTAAGCAGTATATAAATCAAATCAAATCAAATAAAAAAAAATAAAAAAAGAAACTAGGTTGGCAAAGGGACTGGATAATGTCATATATTTTGATGCCACTCTGTTGTCCTGACTCCATTCTGGGAACATATCATCTGCTTATCTGGTGTTGAATCAGGCAGCATTCAGAATGGAGAAAGGTGTTTTTAAAGCAGTGAATGCCTCTTCAGCTGAGTTAGCAGCATTGCGGTGGTTTGCCTAATGGACACATTACTCCAGGGTCTGCTTTTTCAAGGTTTCCAGTCATATAAAAAAAGCCCTGTACACACACAGTTGCATACATGGGTCCTTTTTTGGACTGTATACTGAACACTTGGAGGATGGGTATGTGGGATCCCATCCCCAGCTTGCATGTGGATAATAATGCATGAAAAGGGCTAATGTCTCAAACAATTCTGGGGGAAAAACCAGTAGACACAGGAGGCCAAAAATAATACTCCTGAGCTATAGCTGGCTAGAAGACACAGAAAGACTAGGCACTGGGTTGGGTTGCATTCAAAGCTATCAGAAGGTGGTAAGAATAAAGATTTTTATGCTGTGATGGTGGAGAAGTAGGGATATGAGAAACTTATACATACATGCTTTTATAAAAAACAATATTCTTATTATCAGAATAAAACAAGGAAATCTGTTTAATGTGAAAAGCCATTTTTCTTTTGTTGCATCTCCTATTAATGCCATTGCTAGCGGATGGTCTAAAAAGTGCTGTGACTGTAAACTTGTCTCTGTCCTGGTTCTGAAATAGGGTGATGGTTAAAAGGAATTTTGTATTAGCAAACCCCCACAAATAGTCTTTCCCCACACGCCACACCATCAGTGGTTGATTGATTCTTTATTTCAATATCTATACTTTGGCTCTTGAAAAAAATTGTCCAAGGTGGCTGTCTAAAAAGTCCAGGGCAGTGGATTATGAGCCATCAGTGCCCCGCCCCCACCGCCCAATCTTCTAGGAACTATGGAAATGGACAGGAGGGAGTTATAAACTCTACTCATGCTAAATTACCAAACTCTTAGTTTGTGAGAAGTTCTGGGTCATCGTCTTCTTCTCCTCCTCCAAAACCAAATGAATGCAGATAAATCCTGCCACTCATTTCAGTTATGATCAAAATAACCATCTCTTTAGATAAATCCCAGCAGCAACAATAGCCAGAGAAAATTTATTCTGAAAGATCATTCATTTGCTCTGTCGAACCTGCTCTTTATAAACTAGTCATGTTTTATTCCTTTTATGAACACAAAATTTGTCATACTGGGTTGGGGGGGGTAAAAAAGCTATTCCAGTTGGCACTGGCTGTTTCCAAAGCTCCCTCTCCCCCCGCTTACCCCAAACAGGTGTTTCTCTCTTAATAAGTGCCCATTTGTGTCATCCATCCCCTAATTAAGCATCTGTTCTCCAAGAGCCTGACAAGTTCTTTTGCTGATAATCCCAAATGGTTTGGCAGCATTATTTATAACACAGCCGTGACAAAGATTCTCTGTATTTGGAGTCCCTTCGTTGTAAGAATAAGACATAACTATTTCATTGCTATGATGATATGGCAGATGTAAACTATAACTGAAGTCCATGTTTAATACCTGACTCTCAGTACTATCCAAATAATGTACATAAACCATAACACCCCAAACAAGTGAGATTGTCCCTTTGGCATAGAAAGCTTTGGGATAGTATCTGCTAAAACAATTTATTGCAACAATACATAAGCCAGTATTAGAGCTGTCAACGGACTAAAATGTCTTAGGTCAATTAACTATCTTGTTGTTAACCAATTGATTAATTAACTAGTCACAATAAATATTCCAGTATCTCCATACAGCTGATAATTTGGGGGAAAGCTAATAAAGATTACATTTTCCACTCCATCACAACACATCCACATGGATTTTTATTTGAAAATGACCTTAAACTTATTGCCTGAATGAAGATATGTATATGGTTGATTTATGACAGTGCCTTCAGCATGGATCAGTCTTTTTTTCCAGTGGGATTCTGGTTTATACAACCTACATTTTATATATGTGGCTAACACATGAAATAAGAAATATCTATAAGCTGATTTTTCTGGCATGACCTATTAGTGATGCAAAATGGCTGTCAGAAAAACATGAAGGGCAGCAGAAAACAATTTGGTAGCAATGACATTGATCCCCAGAAAAATCCTATATAGCATATTTGATTTATCCAAGTGACAGAGCAAGTATAAAACATGGGCTGTACACCTCTATCCCATTCACATTCAACCCAAATAGAAAATGTGTAATGAGCCAAAAAAGACTAAGCTCTGGATAAATAATGTCCTAAAGGCCCAAGAAACTAGAGGATTCCTGTCATGTGAGTAGTCTCTTAGCAATACTATGAAAAGCCAAAAGGTGAAATACGTTGACAGTGGTACAGGCATGCATAGAGAAGAAATGTCATGCAGACTACAAGTGAAGTTGGCTCCTCTAAGCAGTACCGCTGCCTTGAGATTCAATCAGGCAAAGAGTATAAGCTGCGTGATGTCAAGCCAAGATGTAGACTGGGATAGAAACATAGGAAGCTGCCTTTTACTGTGTCAGACCACAGCCCAGCTCAGTACTGTCAACACTGACTGGCAGCAATGGCCCTCCAGGGTTTCAGGCAGACATTTTTCTAGCCCTACATGGAGATGCTGGGGATTGAACCTGGAACCTTCTCCATGGAAAGCAGGTGCTCTACCACTGAGCTACAATCCCTCCCCTCTAAATGGAGAGTCTGTATGGGGAAGGAATCTGGTAATGATCTAGGAATAACATCACTCTGAGGGTTCAGAGACAGACAGGCTCTTATTGATATTCATTCAAGCTTATCAAGGAGCTTTCAAAAACTCTGGAGGAGCTACTTTGTCTCAGAAGAGGGAAGTGAGGCAATAGTGGAAAGTAGATGGAAAGAAAAACAGTGGTAATAGGGTGTATTTACACAAGAGACCCCCTTCATGGATCACTGCCTTGTTGTGGTGAAGGGGCTTGTGTAACTCAGTGAAGCCATAAGCTATGCCGTGTAGGGCCACCCAAGGCGGACAGGTCATGGCGGAGAGTTCTGACAAAACGTGGTCCACTGGAGAAGGAAATGGCAACCCACTCCAGTATTCTTGCCAAGAAAACCCCATGGAATGTATCACAAGGCCAAAAAGATATGACGCCAGAAGATTAGCCCCTCAGGTCGGAAGGTGTCCAATGTACTACTGGGGAAGAGCAGAGGGAATTTCCAAGTAGCGCCAGAAAGAGTGAAGCAGCTGGGCCAAAGCCGAAAGGACACTCAGCTGTGGATGTGTCTGGTGGTGAAAAGAAAATCCAATGATGTAAAGAACAATATTGTTTAGGAACCTGGAATGTAAGGTCAATGAATCAAGGTAAGCTGGAGGTGGTCAAACATGAGAGGGCAAGATTGAACATCGACATCTTGGGAATCAGCGAACTAGAAAGGACAAGCATGGGCGAATTTAATTCAGGTGACCATCATATCTACTACTGTGGGCAAGAATCCCTTAGAAGAAATGGAGTAGCACTCATAGTCAATAAAAGGGTGGGAAAAGCAGTACTGGAGTACAATCTTAAAAACGATAGAATGATCTCAGTACGAATCCAAGGCAAACCATTCAACATCACAGTAATTCAAGTCTATGCCCCAACCACTGAGGCCGAAGAAGCTGAGGTTGATTGGTTCTATGAAGACCTACAACACCTTCTAGAACTAATACCAAAACAAGATGTCCTCTTCATCATAGGGGATTGGAATGCTCAAGTAGGAAGTCAAGAAATCACCGGGATAACAGGCAAGCATGGCCTTGGTGTACAAAATGAAGCAGGGCAAAGGTTAATAGAGTTTTGCTAAGAGAACACACTGATCATAGCAAACACTCTTTTCCAACAGCACAAGAGGCGACTCTACACATGGACATCACCAGATGGTCAATATCGAAATCAGATTGATTATGTACTTTGCAGCCAGAGTTGGAGAAGCTCTATACAGTCAGTCAAAACAAGACCTGGAGCTGACTGTGGCTCAGATCATGAGCTTCTTATTGCAAAATTTCGGCTTAAATCGAAGAACGTAGGGAAAACCACTAAACCATTCAGGTATGACCTAAATCATATCCCTTATGAATATACAGTGAAGGTGATGAATAGATTTAAGGGATTAGACCTGATAGACAGAGTGCCTGAGGAACTATGGACGGAGGTCCGTAACATTGTTCAGGAGGCAGCAACTCAATCCATCCCAAAGAAAAAGAAATGCAAGAAAGCAAAGTGGCTGTCTGAAGAGGCTTTACAAGTAGCTGAGGAAAGAAGGGAAGCGAAAAGCAAGGGAGAAAGGGGAAGATATACCCAACTGAACGCAGAGTTCCAGAGAATAGCAAGGAGAGACAAGAAGGCCTTCTTAAATGAACAATGCAAAGAAATCGAGGAAAACAACAGAATGGGAAAGACTAGAGATCTCTTCAAGAAAATTGGAGATCTCAAGGGAACGTTTTGTGCAAAGACGGGCATGATAAAGGACAAAGAAGGCAGGGACCTAACAGAAGCAGATGAGATTAAGAAGAGGTGGCAAGAATACACAGAAGAACTATACAGGAAAGATCTTAATGTCCCTGATAGCCATGATAGTGCGGTCACTGAACTTGAGCTGGACATCCTCGAGAGTGAAGTCAAGTGGGCCTTAGGAAGCATTACTAACAAAAAAGCTAGCGGAGATGACAGTATTCCAGCTGAGCTATTTAAAATCCTAAAAGATGATGCTGTTAAAGTGCTGCACTCAGTATATGCCAACACATTTGGAACACTCAATAGTGGCCGCAAGACTGGAAAAGGTCAGTTTACATTCCAATTCCAAAGAAGGGCAATGCCAAAGAGTGTTCAAACTACCGTACAATTGCGCTCATTTCACATGCCAGCAAGGTGATGCTCAAAATCCTACAAGCTAGGCTTCAGCAGTATGCAAACCGAGAACTACCGGAAGTACAAGCTGGGTTCGAAGAGGCAGAGGAACTAGAAATCAAATCGCCAACATTCGCTAGATCATGGAGAAAGCAAGAGAATTCCAGAAAAATGTCTCTTTCTGCTTCTTTGACTACGCTAAAGCCTTTGATTGTGTGGATCACAACAAACCGTGGCAAATTCTGAAAGAGATGGGAGTCCCAGACCACCTTACCTGTCTCCTGAGAAACCTGTACGAGGGTCAAGAAGCAACAGTAAGAACCGGACATGGAACAACCGATTGGTTCAAAATTGGGAAAGGAGTATGACAAGGCTGCATATTGTCACCCTGCTTATTTAACTTATATGCAGAATACATTATGAGAAACGCCGGGTTGGATGAATCACAGGTCGGAATTAAGACTGCCGGGAGAATTATCAACAACCTCAGATACGCAGATGATACCACCCTAATGGCAGAAAGCGAAGAGGATCTAAAGAGCCTCTTGTTGAGGGTGAAAGTGGAGAGTGCAAAAGCTGGTTTGAAACTCAACATTACAAAAACTAAGATCATGGCTTCTGGCCCCATCACTTCCTGGCATACAGAAGGGGAAGAAATGGAACCAGTGACAGATTTTGGGCTCCAAGATCACCGCAGACGGTTACAGTAGCCATGAAATTAGAAGATGCTTGCTCCTTGGGAGAAAAGCTATGGCACACCTAGACAGCATAGTAAGAAGCAGAGATATCACCTTGCTGACAAAGGTCCATATAATCAAAGCTATAGTTTTCCCAGTAGTAATGTATGGCTGTGAGAGCTGGAGTATAAGGAAGGCTGAGCGCCAAAGAATTGATGCTTTTGAACTGTGGTGCTGGAGAAGACTCTTATGAGTCCCCGGGACTGCAAGGAGGTCAAATCAGTCAATCCTAAAGGAAATCAACCCTGAATGCTCATTGGAAGGACAGATACTGAAGCTGAAGCTCAAATATTTGGCCATCTAATGCGAAGAGAAAACTCACTGGAAAAGACCGTGATGCTGGGAAAGACTGAAGGCAAAAGGAGAAGGGGACGGCAGAGGATGAGATGGCGAGATAGCATCACCGATGCAATGAACATGAGCTTGAGCACACTCCGGGAGAGAGCGGAGGACAGGAAGGCCTGGCGTGCTATGGTCCATGGGGTCACAAAGAGTCGGACACAATGACTGAACAACAACAACACATGAGACTGAAATGTGTTCAACTGTCATTCTCTCTCTTTGGAGAACTCTGGGATCTGCAGTTCTGTAAGAGGGCTAATTCTTGGCACCTCAGTGTGTCACAATGCCCAGGATTCTTTCAGGGAATACACAATGGTTCCAGGTATAGAACTGATACATTTTTAGTGAAGATATACCTAGGATATTAATCACCCCTGGACACTGAGGCCAGGGAAGAAAATGTGTTATTCCCAGACTAAAAATACTAGGGAAAACTCTGCCTTGAAGTCACCAGGTAGACGTGGACAAGTCACAATCTTTTGACTTCTTTACTGCCTGTAAAATGAGGGCAGTGGCCCATCATCTCAGAGGCCAAAAACACTTGAATAAGTACATGAACAGTGTAGTGTATATGAGACATTGTATGCAGTTGTACATAGGTAGGGAATGAAACTACTGCTACATTCCTTCTTCAGCAGCACATTTTAATTGCAAAAGAGCCTACTTTCACACTTTGTTCCTTCTTTTATCTCAGCATCCTGTCCAATTCTATTTGTCTGGCTGCTGATGGCAATGCCCCCCACCAACCTGCATCAGCACAAACCTTTCTGTTCTCCCTTCTTCTTTCTTCCAGGGAAAAGCAACTATATAGCCATGTTTATGCACCTCACAACATTACACTGAAAGTGCAATTCTGGGATCACTCCAGGCCATAGGAGGCTAAGGCCCAGCCACTGGGAGAACAACTTTAATTTCCACAAGCTAAAACATCCAGCATCCTGGGATGCCAGATCCAAGACTCTACTGCTGTTCCAGAAGATTAAAATGTGTATAAAAATGTGCTGATCAAGATACTCAGTCCTTGCAAACAATCCCTGGAGGGTTCATAGCAAAAGCAATAGAAGAAATATATCAAGATAAAGGAAAGTTTACAAAGGAGGGAGGCTTTAAAGAAATATAAAAACAGAGGAATGGGGTAACCAAATCCAAATTACAGTCTGCCTATCAGCTGCAAAGCCAATTTATTACACACAAAATAATGAGCAAGCTATTGGGATTTTCACTATTAATACTTCTTTCTTTCTTTCTTTCTTTCCCTTCCTTCCTCTTAATGTATCTGTAATCCTTGAACACCACACTCTAAGAAACCTCCAGAGCTTATTTCCCCACAAATGCGAAGACTTCAAAAGATGCACCATCATCTCTTTATTATTCTTCAATAACAGCAGTAATGGAAAGATTCCAGTCTAGAATACCTGATCGGGGAGGTATTCAAGGGGGTTAAACTTTCATAGAATGGATTTCACCATACCACCTCCACCACCACCATGTCCTAAGAGTAAATTTTGAAAACTACATAGCAGTTCACCCAGCTCTAAAATATCTCCAACTATTATCTACAATGTAATATATATAACACAATTAGAACACTTGAAATGCACTGTATATATACCATGTATTAGTACCATTATTAATTACTGGAGTGGTCAACTTGTGCATCACCAAACAACTTTTTGTGGACAGCTACTCACCTGGGCTGTGTTTCCACCAGCGATTTACTCCAACCTGGTTGCGTGGTGAGGTCTCTGTGTTGCCATGACATTGTGGCCAATCAGACAGCACCAGCCCCGCATTTTAACATGGAAAAACCATTTCTTCTGAGACTGGTTATAGTCCAACTTTTTCAGCTTACCACGGCTTCATTACTGACCTGTTTCCACAATCACACTGGGTCCAGTATCATAGTCCTGCCTATGGGGCATGTAGCCTGGCCTTTGTGGGTGTGTTGCTCTGACCTCAGTGACCCAACCCTTTCCTTCCCTGTTTTCCAGAAGTTTAATTACCATTTTGGAGCAGGATGCCAAGGGGCCAACTTTTAAAATATAATTGAAAATAAGCACTAGAACACAGCCCATGACCCCAGTCAAGGGATGTTTTACCCCATTGTGCTGAATAAGGCTTGCCCTCTCAATGACCACAGAAATAACAGAGAAGCCCCTCAATTGAAGCACATATCAATTCCCAATTCTTTAATTGTGATTAAGCTTGATCTCGAGGCTTTGGTCCATTGCCTTAGGACATAAGTCATTCACAGCTTCCATATAGAGATCCTGTGCATTAAAATGGGGGTTGGTTTAGCTCTCTTTCCCACAACAAACCCATTAGTGTCTCCTCAGAAGTAACTCCTATTGCAGTGGATGAGGCTGAGAATCCCCCTCAATTGAAATGGCACACATTAAAGCCTAATTCCTTAAATGCGTTTAAGCGACCAAGTGAGGCTCCAATGAAGTGCCTTAGGAAGAAAGTACTTCGCAGCTTTGTTATAGCTATCCTGCGGGTTACAATGGGGGCTGGATTCCATCTTTGTGTTTACTACTCTCTTTCCCACAACAAACCCATTAGTGTCTACTCAGAAGTAACTCCCATTGTGCTCCATGAAGCTTGCTCCTGAAATGCAGGTGCATCTGGACTTTCAGGGGAAAGGAGAAAGGCGGCGGGGGGGGGGGGAGCCTCTCTTCACAGCAAAGCTGATTCCTTTTTAAAAATCCCAAACTCCTCCACTAGCTTCTCCTTCCGTGTCCTAGAAACATGGCTGAGGAGGCAGGAACACTGATGAGGTAATCAGACCCAACCCAATTCCACTCAGACTCCACCTGGCCATCAAGAAAATAATTCAATTAGAGCTCAGTGTAAACAGCACAGAGCTCCAGGCTACAGTGATGATAAGCTGGGTCTTTAAGGGCTGTGGAAACAGGAAACGGAGAAGATGCGATTGCAACAAATTTGCAAACAAAGTGAAGCTGATAGTGTGGAAACTTGCTACTGGTGGTAGCCATGTATTATAGCCAGTGGCTAGTACTGAAGCCTTGAACAGAGAAGCACTAATTCCTACACAGGAATTCTGCAATTCCTCATCCACCAGTTCTAGACCAATGCTTGAAAAAGATTTGATATCATAAATAGGATAGTCATATGTCCCGCTTTACAGAGGACTGCACTCTGTTTGAAGGCATCCTCTATTTGAAGGGCTGTCCAGTCCAAGTCCAATATCAAAATAAAGAACCATGAGAAGGAAGAGCAGCAGCCTTGGAGTTGCCCACCAACAGTTAGAGCCTTGGCAGATGACTGAGCAGACAAACGGATCAGTCTTCCTTGCTATGGTGACAGGAATTGCATTTCTATTTAAAGTAACTATTGCTAAATTTATATATACATTAGCATGAGCGTATATATGCCTATTTGTATCTCCTTTGTCCTCTTTTTTATGGTGATACATAAATGCCCACCCTAGTCACACAGCACCCAGAATTGCGAATGCTACTTTGTCCCACGGGCTAGATCAATTTTTCACCTTGTCTATCTGTTTCAATACTTTTGGGAGCATGAGCTTTTCTGCCTCCCTAACAGAGGAAATGTCTAATATAATATTTCCTTTACCGGAAGGTCATTTGGTTGGTAATTAAACCTGCATTTGCTGAAGGGGAAGGTAAGGAATTGAGATGTGCAAGTGCAATCTGGGCCCATAGGACAATGGTGGGGCACCTGCTTTGCATTCAGAAGGTTCAAGGTTCGATCCCTGGCATCTCCAGTTCAAGGGTCTTTTAGGCAGCATGGCTGGGAAAGAGCACTGAGATCTTCGAGAGCCACTGCAATTCAGAGTAGCCAATACTGGGCTAGATGAACCAATGCATTGATTTAGCATACACATGGCAGGAGCGCCCTAGCTGTCTCTCGCAGTCCCCTCCAATAGCCAACAGGACACAGACAATGAGGATTCTTTCCAAGGCTTTATTCCTTCATTACTTTATGACTCTTACAGATACTAATCACTAGCAACTAAGCAAGGAACTGCACTGGGGATAGATAGCAGAGTAGCCTAAGCTCCAGATAAGGCAGTTGGTCCCCGTTTGAAGGAGAACCGCAGGAAGAGCCTGAACTTATGGGCTAGGGAGAGATCTTCTCTCTTTCCCTTGGGTCCTCGGGACGCGACCATTATTTCAGTGCCAAATGAGTGGAGCGCCTCCTTTCCACGCCCTCCAACTGTTGTCGCTCCCTGCGTCTCCACCAAGCATCCAGCAAGCCCCCCTCCACCACTCTCTCTCTGCCAGGGTCACTATCTCTCCCAGGAATGCTGGCAGGAGGAATCTCTGCTAGCTGCTGGGCTTGTGAGAGATGAGCGAGCTCCTCTCCCACGGATTGCTGTTCCTCCTCAGAGTCAGAACTGCTCTGGGGCTCTATGGGCTCAGTTTCCACCCTGACAACACAGTGCTGTGTCTACTCTACAACTTCATCATCATGATCATCATCATCTGCAGTCAGGCAACCCAAATGTTGTGCCAGAAAAAGCTGGATTCTGTGCTGTGCATCTGTTATGCAAATTTGCTCAATTTATCTAATTCTGCATGATTTATTCTGCATTCTCTAACTACTTCTAATAATGTGTTCCAGCTTTGCCAGTTTTCAAGAGGGGCAAGCTGTTCCTCAGGGCACTATCCTACTTGCAACTACTGGCAGTCTTATTCAGCTGCCTCTCCAGCTTCTGAGATTTCAGTAGGTGTTTCGCACACACTTTCATCCATATCCACAGCCATAAGGGCTAGAAACCTGCTTGCTTAAAAAAAAAAAAAAATACAGCTGAGTAAGCTGAATTCTCCCCCTCAATATGACACCCTGTGGGTTACTGGTGATCCAATGGAACTGACCAGCCCCAAGCAGGCAGCTTCACAGGGTTACAGAAGAGACATTTGCTGCAGGTTTCAGAGACAATCATTATATGGAGTATGATTTATCTGAAAATGTAAAATATTTTAGTTTTCTTTTAGTTAGCCAGTTGAAAGTTGATAGTAAGCTCAGTTAGTTGTGCTAGCAGCTGTGGTCTGTGTTCCTAACCAGCAGAAATGCAATGTCTGCAGAAATGCTCTTTATTTGACTTCATTTAAAAAAATACACAAATCCATATATTGGGGCTACAGCTACAAACGCTGGCCAGTACATGCAGCCCTATTTTCCTGCTTTGTTGTTGTTGTTTATTCGATCAGTCGCTTCCGCCTCTTCGTGACTTCATGGACCAGCCCACGCCAGAGCTTCCTGTCGGCCGTCGCCACCCCCAGCTCCCCCAAGGTCGAGTCCGTCACCTCCAGAATATCATCCATCCACCTTGCCCTTGGTCGGCCCCTCTTCCTTTGGCCTTCCGCTTTCCCTAGCATCAGCATCTTCTCCGGGTAGGGATGTCAGAGAATTCCGCCACGGATCGCGGTGAGGAATGCACTGGCATTCGGCCCCCCAAACTCCGTGGCGGAATGGCCTGACACCCCCCACCCCCCTGCGGATCCACCCCGGGATGAGACTTACCTGGGGCAGATGTTCCAGGCGGCGGCGGCTCCGGCTGGTCTTCTGACCGGCCGCCGCCATTTGCAGTCTTGTCTTCTTCTTCTTTTTTTTTACAGAGACGTGATAGGCTACGTAAGTTTTTACGTAGCCTATCATGTCTCTGTAGAAAAAAAAAAGACGAAGAAAAATAAGGAACGCAAATGGCGGCGGCCATAGCTGCCGCCATTTGCGTATGCTTTTTTTTTTTTTACCCAGAAGTGATAGGCTACGTAAGTTTTTACGTAGCCTAAAACTTCTGGGTAAAAAAACCAACAACAACGCGTACGCAGATGGAGGAGGCTACGGCTGCCGCCATTTGCGTTCCTTATTTTTCTTCGTCTAAGTCTACATAAATATTTACGTAGACTAAGATGAAGAAAAATAAGGAACGCAAATGGCGGTGGCCGTAGCCTCCTCCATTTGCGTACGCGTTTTTTTCCTCCCCTTACCCAGAGCCCTCCGCGGCCGGAAATCCGGCTGCAGACAGCCCTGGCCTGGGCCTGGCTGGCTGCTCCGCAGAGCCGCCGCGGAGTACAGCCGGCTTTCGAGGATTCCGGGTGGGACGGACCGGATCACCTCCCCCGCCGGCGAGGATTCCAGGGGGAGGGACGGAGCACCTCCCCCCCCAGCGGAACCCGGTGGAGCCAGGTAAGCGGGGTTTCGTACACCCCTATCTCCAGGGTCTCCTGTCTTCTCATTATGTGGCCAAAGTACTTCAGTTTTGCCTTTAATATCATTCCCTCAAGTGAGCAGTCTGGCTTTATTTCCTGGAGTATGGACTAGTTTGATCTTCTTGCAGTCCAAGGCACTCTCAGAATTTTCCTCCAGCAGCACAGTTCAAAAGCATCTATCTTCCTTCGCTCAGCCTTCCTTATGGTCCAGCTCTCGCAGCCATAGGTTACTACAGGGAATACCATTGCTTTAACTATGCGGACCTTTGTTGTCAGCGTGATGTCTCTGCTCTTAACTATTTTATCAAGATTTGTCATTGCTGTCCTCCCAAGAAGTAACCGTCTTCTGATTTCCTGGCTGCAGTCAGCGTCTGCAGTAATCTGTGCGCCTTGAAAGACAAAGTCTGTCACTGCCTCCACATTTTCTCCCTCTATTTGCCAGTTATCAATCAAGCTGGTTGCCATAATCTTGGTTTTTTTGAGGTTTAACTGCAACCCAGCTTTTTCACTTTCTTCTTTCACCTTCGTCATAAGGTTCCTCAGCTCCTCCTCGCTTTCAGCCATCAAAGTGGTATCATCTGCATATCTGAGATTGTTAATGTTTCTTCCAGCGATTTTAACTCCAGCTTTGGCTTCATCAAGCCCAGCACATCGCATGATGTGTTCTGCGTACAGGTTGAATAGGTAGGGTGAGAGTATACCACCCTGCCGTACTCCTTTCCCAATCTTAAACCAGTCCGTTGTTCCGTGGTCTGTTCTTACCGTTGCTACTTGGTCCTTATACAGATTCCTCAGGAGGCAGACAAGATGACTTGGTATCCCCATACCACCAAGAACTTGCCACAATTTGTTATGATCCACACAGTCAAAGGCTTTAGAATAGTCAATAAAACAGAAATAGATGTTTTTCTGAAACTCCCTGGCTTTCTCCATGATCCAGCGGATATTGGCAATTTGGTCTCTAGTTCCTCTGCCTTTTCTAAACCCAGCTTGTACATCTGGCAATTCCCGTTCCATGAATTGCTGGAGTCTACCTTGCAAGATCTTGAGCATTACCTTACTGGCATGTGAAATAAGTGCCACTGTTCGATAGTTTGAACATTCTTTGGTGCTTCCCTTTTTTGGTGTGGGGATATAAGTTGATCTTTTCCAATCTGTTGGCCATTCTTGTGTTTTCCAAATTTGCTGGCATATGGCATGCATCACCTTGACAGCATCATCTTGCAAGATTTTAAACAGTTCAGCTGGGATACCGTCGTCTCCTGCTGCCTTGTTATTAGCAATGCTTCTTAAGGCCCATTCAACCTCACTCTTCAGGATGTCTGGCTCTAGCTCACTGACCACACTGTCAAATCTATCCCCGATATTATTATCCTTCCTATACAGATCTTCTGTATATTCTTGCTACCTTTTCTTGATCTCTTCTGCTTCTGTTAGGTCCTTGCCATCTTTGTTTTTGATCATACCCATTTTTGCCTGGAATTTACCTCTGATGTTTCTAATTTTCTGGAAGAGGTCTCTTGTCCTTCCTATTCTATTATCATCTTCCGCTTCCACGCATTGCTTGTTTAAAAATAATTCCTTATCTCTTCTGGCTAACCTCTGGAATTTTGCATTTAATGGGGCATATCTCCCCCTATCACTGTTGCCTTTTGCTTTCCTTCTTTCTTGGGCTGCTTCCAGTGTCTCAGCAGACAGCCATCATGGCTCCTTGGTTTTCTTTTTCTTTGGGACGTTTTTTGTTGCCACCTCCTGAACAATGTTGGGAACTTCTGTCCATAGTTCTTCCAGGACCCTATCTACTAAATCTAGTCCCTTAAATCTATTCTTCACCTCCACTGCATATTCATTAGGAATATTAGTGAGCTTATATCTAACTGATTTGTGGGTCTTCCCTATGGTCTGTGGGTCTTTAGTCTGATTCTAAATTGTGCAATAAGAAGTTCGTGAACTGAACTACAATCAGCTCCAGGTCTTGTTTTTACCAACTGCATAGATGTCTGCCACCTTTGGCTACAAAGGATGTAGATTTTCCTGCTACAGTATTTTAATCCTCTGCTCTTCCCTGGAGCCCATTTGGCACGTAACAATATCTTGCCAATTCCTTATAACTAAAATACGCAAATTGATGACAGCATTCTGGCTTCCGGTATATCAGCCTTCCCAAACCTGGAGCCCTCCAGATATTTTTGGACTACCACTCCCATCATCCCAAATCACGCATCACGCTGGCTCGGAATGGTTAGAATTGTAGTCCAAGGGAGCTCGACGGCACCAGGTTGGAGAACTCTGTGATATATTTTTAGACTTGCCTTTACTCCTGAACAGTCTGCCTGTCCCATGTGCAAAGGAGACAGGGAAAGCATGGCTAATTAGCTTGCTGCAACAGAAAATTATGAAGAACCTTTATGAAGACTCAGTCTCTTGCTGCCCCTCCTGCAGCTTACATCATTTAGGATGTCTGGGTATGTTTTGAAGCTGAAGTGGGATGAAAATAGAAATAAAAATGGTACTCTCTGTGCTGAGACGGCAATAGATGCTTCCCCCTGCCACTGTTCATTCTTGCCTCCTTTTGCTATTTAAAGGCCCTTGGACTGCAACAGTTCAGCTTGGCACCAGGGCATGCCAAACTGCGCTACAAAATGTCATGTTGCATTCTGATCAAAGGTCAGAGTGCCAAACTTGAAGAAGATCAGTGGAGAGGGGGAACATAGCATGAATTCATGGCTTGCTGGATGCATATGTCTAATATTATTGCATGCATGCTTTTGATTCTATAATGATCCAGAGCTCACAGAACAGTCTTTCACCCAAGACAAAAGCTCTCATTCTCTGTACTGGGGAGTCATTGACATTGAGGCAGCTGAAGATGTCAGCGTGGATCCTGATTTGGCACTGATTCTACAGTGTCACTTGCAGAGAGCAAAACTGCAGTGGGTTCATCAGTTTCCTCCATAAATCTATGCAGCCTTCTTCAACCTGCTGCCCTCTGGCTGTGATGGTCTATAACTCCCATCATCTCTAGGCAGCATGGCCATTACTGTCTGGGGATTGTGTGGGTTGTAGTTCAACACAGCTAGAAGGCACCAGGTTGGAGAGGCCTGGCACACACTGAGGTTGTTGCTGAATTTTACTTTAAGCAGAATTCAAGTCAAATGTGCTCAGACAAAACTTTGTGTAGTAATTACACTGTTGTTCACAAAAGCACAATGCACAAAGACCCTCTATATTGATTGTGTGTTGTTTACTATATTGCTATTTGTAAACACATCTTTAACAGATGCCTAGTTTGATTCCTAATTTGGCAACTTCCTTTGAAGTTAAATGGAGGAATGCTTTCCAAAACGTCTACTTATGTTAAAGTTCCAAATCCTAAAAACACAGCCAGCCCAAGTCCCAATTACATTGAACTGGGCTTATGCTAACAAAGTATTTTAGTAAGTTTGTATGTTTTCAAATGTCATATAGTTTAGTTTCATACATCACAAGATCATCCCGAGTTACCTACCCCTGGGGTAAAAATTGGGCTGCTCTGTGAGTAATTCTATAGCATTTCCACCACCTTACTCTTGAAAAACTCAGAGTGGGTACTGAATAGGGTCTAGGAGCAGGGCCCATTGCATGAATCCAGGAGCAAGAGCTTTCAGCAAAAGACAATGAACCCAGAACATACGTTTGTTTGTTTGTTTGTTTATTTATTCATTTCATTTCTATACCGCCCAATAGCCGAAGCTCTCTGGGCGGTTCACAAAAATTAAATCCAAACAACACACAATAAAACAATTTAAAATATATAGAACATTAAAACCACAATATAACAATACAACCACAATAAAACCTAGCAGCAGTACAGGAGTTTAAAATACAGATTTAAAACAGCAAAGATAAAAATTTAGAAAGCTAAAATGCCTGGGAAAATAAAAAGGTCTTCACCTGGCGCCGAAAGGAGTACAATGTAGGCGCCAGGCGAACCTCACTAGGGAGCTCATTCCAGAGCCGGGGTGCCACAACAGAAAAAGCCCTCCTCCTAGTAGCCACCTGCCTCACTTCCTTTGGCAGGGGCTCACGGAGAAAGGCCGCTGATGATGGCATGGAACGATCTATTTACGGAACAAAGGGTGCTTAGTTTAGCATGGAAGTGACTACATTTGGCCGATTTTGTATAAAAAAATCTAAATCTAGTACAGGGATTCTACCATGCTTAAGCAACTCAGCAGTTCCCCCACCCCTAATGTAAAAGGCTGGAACATTACATAGTTAGTGGGGGAAGAGACAACCCTGACTGGGTTTTAGATACTTGAAACTGAAAACAGAGTTGGGGGACTGTGCTCTAATTCTGAAATAAAATGAGACTTTTGATGGGATTCAGTCCCAACTTACATTAGGATTGGGTTTGGGGCTTGGCATTACCCCACTATAGCACTATCAGCATAGCCTTTTATCATCTTTGGTTGATATACCAGCTTTGGTCCTATCTGGACAGAGGTAGCCTGGCACCAGTTATCCATACTCTGGTAACCTCCTTGTTGGATTGCTACAATGCTTGGTATGTGGGGCTACCTTTGAAGATGATTCAGAAACTTTGTTGTTGTTCAGTCGTTCAGTCGTGTCCGACTCTTCGTGACCCCATGGACCATAGCACGCCAGGCTTTCCTGTCCTGCGTTCTCTCCCGGAGTGTGCTCAAGTTCATATTCATTGCATCGGTGACAGAGCTGCTACATTGCTAACCAGGACTGGCCAATATGATCATGTGACGCCAGTGCTTCATCAGCTTCACTGGCTTCCAACCCTTTTCTGAACCTAATTCAAAGTGTTGGTGTTGACCTTCAAGCTCTAAACATCTTGGGACCACAGTATCTAATGGAACATCTCCTTCCATATGTACCTGTTCAGAGCCTTAGGTCGTCTTCAGAGATTCTTCCCCTGCTGAAGGAAGCTAGACAGGTGGCTACATAAGAGAGGGCCTTCTCAGCTGTGGATCCAGTTGTGGAATGAATTCCCCAAAGAGGTTTGCCTGGCACCTACTTTATTAACTTTTTGGCACCAGGCAAAGAGCTTTCTTTTCTCCCAGGAATTTTAGAGACCTAGGGCATCTCTACACCAGCCTAAAATCCTGCATTCAAAATGGGGCTTTCTGCTTCCATTTTAAGTGCAGGATCACAATGACTCCCTTTTTCACCCGCTTCCTTTTCCCCCTCCCCTTTCCCCATATCTGAGTCTTCCATTATCTGTCATTGATCTCACGCCTCTTCTTGCTGCTTTTCCTCTTTTCATGGAGGAAACTGAAGCGGAACACAATGGGGTAATGTGATAGCTCATTATCTGCGATCTATTTAAAAACGGAACAAAGGGTGCTTAGTGCAGGAGACTTGGAGGTTAACGGCGTCATGTAAAGAGCCCGCAAACTTCCGTGAAGGAGTGATCTCGATCGCAGGGTAAAAGCTCCAAGCAAAGAAAGCCCTAGTCCTAGATTTTTATCGCTGTTTTATCTATTCCTGTGCTGTTCATGTATTGTATTGCATTATTTTAAATATTTGTATTATTTTTTATATTTTTATTTTTTTCTATGGCATTTCAGTCTTTTAACTTTGTAGCCCACCCAGAGAACACTGGTTATTGGGCAGATTAAAATGATAGATAGATAGATAGATAGATAGATAGATGATGGATGGATAGATGATAGATAGATAGATAGATAGATAGATAGATAGATAGATAGATGAGATATCACACTACACCCAATCGCATGCTTCAAGCTGTCTTTGCTAGACTGGAACTTGCTAGCCTGTCAAAGATACTATAACTGGAGAGGGAAAAAGTGAAGAGAGCCCAAGAACTAACAAGGAATTTCTGTATTGTGATATATTTTAAATGGGAAAAGATGGTAAATGCAGAAGGATTTACAGAGTTTCGCTCTTCATGTACAAAAGCTTTTCTGGAAGCAATTGCTCACTGTCTCCTGTGCATGGCACAGTTCCTCGGGAAATGAAAAGACTTAACAGGAAAAAAGAGAAAGAGAAAGGCAAGCACTGAGCTTCATGAATTCACATTGGCACTCCAGAGGCTTAGAGAGAAGCAATACAACATAAGCCACCATTGTCAGCAGCAGCTTCGCTCTTATCCTAGCGATACACGGAAACCCCATATAGCACCAGAAAAACTACTACCCAGTATTATAATTGGCTGTGCTGAACTAAGGATGGAGAAAGAGGAAAGAAAATGTAAAGAAAGACCAGGGAAAAATGGGGAGACTAACCCCCCGAATCAATGGGAAAACACTACAATCCAAGGCATGCAGTGTGAAACCAACCCATGTACAACATTATCCGGGTAAATTGATGGGCCTGCATTATTCCTCGCTTGCATTAAGTAGCTTTGTAGCGTTAGCTCTGTTCTTGAAAGATAACTTCACCTTTCACCCTTTAAGCTCTGAGAGACTCCTAAAAGTACTGGTATGCTATTAGAATAAGCAGGAGCAGTGTTAATTCCCAAGCCCTCTCCTCCCTCCTTGTCACCATTGTATGTTTTAAAAAAATAAAGTGTTGCCTTATTAAAAAGAAAACATACCTTGGAAATATCAGATTGCCTTTTAATGTCAAAATTGCAACAGGCTTCATTCTCCTGACAAGATGCAGGCAAGCTGTGCGATTTCCAGTCTCTTGTCCTTGGCACCTCTCCTTGTCATTCTTTGCTTTTTCTCAAAAAAACAAAACCAAAGACCCCAGTTCAATGGTACTTTCATTCATCATCACACTTGCATCTACTGGGTGAGGAAAGATACATTAAAATGAAATTAGTTCAGAGGTAGGGAGAGAGAAGCACTCATGGAGGGCTTGTTTATATATATAGTCTCTTAGTCAGAGATAACTACCTCTTAACTTGGATTTGTTTACACAGTGAGAAGATAAATTCAAGGCTGTAATGGTTTCGACGTAAGGAGAGGAATCCCTGGTTAAAGGGCTGGGAGAGCCCTCTTGCTTGCCTCTTTCTTCTGACAATATAATTTATAATTTTATTTATTTATTAATTAAATTTATTAATCGTCCATCTGGCTGGTCACCCAGCCACTCTGGGTGATGTACAGCATATAATAAAAACAGTTTAAAACAATAAAATTCTACAATAAAAACATTTTCTAAAATACCCTAACCCACCCCAAATGCCTGCCTCAACAACCATGTTTTTATCGCACAGCGGAAATCATTAAAGAGGGGGCATGATGGAGTTCCTTAGGGAGGGAGTTCCACAGAGAGGGGACCACCACAGAAAAGATCCTCTCCCTAGTCCCCACCAGTCTAACTGTCCTGGCTGATGGGACAGAGAGAAGGCCATCCGGGGCTGATCTTGTTAAGCGGCCTGTCTGGTGTTGCTGGAGGCACTCCTTAAGATAGGCTGGGCCAGAACCATATAGGGTTTTAAAGGTCAAAACCAACACCTTGAATTTGGCCCGGAAAACAACTGATAACCAGTGCAGCTCCTTTAGCACTGGAGTGATGTGATCTCGCCGGCGGCTGCCTTTAATCAGGCAAGCCTCCGCGTTCTGTACCAGCTGCAGCTTCCGAACCGTCTTCAGGGGTAACCCCACGTAGAGTGCATTACAGTAGTCTAAACGAGAGGAGACCAGGGCATGTACTACCAATGGGAGCAGATGGTCGGGAAGGAAGGGGCACAGCCGCCATATAAGATGGAGTTGATACAGTGCTGTCTGGCTCACAGCTGACACCTGAGCCTCCATGGACAGCTGGGAGTCCAAAATGACCCCCAAGCTGTGAACCTGGTCTTTCAAGGGTAGCCGTACCCCATTCAACACCAAGTCAACATCCCCCAGCCTCCTCTTGTCTTCCACCAAAAGTACCTCGGTCTTGTCAGGGTTCAGCTTCAGCTTATTCCTCCCCATCCAGCCACTCACTGTCACCAGACATTTGGACAGGGATTCTACGGCCAACCTTGGTGAAGATTTGAACGAGAGGTAGAGCTGCGTGTCATCCACATATTGATGACACCGCACCCCAAATCTCCTGATGATAGCCCCCAGCAGTTTCACATAGATGTTAAATAGCATTGGGGAGAGGACGGAACCCTGTGGCACCCCACAAGTGAGTGGCCACGGGTCTGAAACCTCCTTTCCCAGTGCTACCCTCTGGTACCTCCCAGAGAGGAAGGACCGGAACCACCACAATACGGTGTCTCCAATGCCCAGCCCCTCCAGGCGGTCCAGGTTACATATTACAAGAGCTTCAAGGATGCAAACACCTCCCCCATGGCAACTTTCCCCCTCCATTATCCAGGGGGACTTTCCATGTGACATGATGCCATCCTTTTCTCTGCCCATGCCACAGGCAGCCAGCGACATGGAGAGAGGACAAGGAAATTAATCATGTGATAATCATGGGGTATCACATGGTAAGTACTTCTTTTTTGAATATATTTTTATTTATTTTATCTTTATAAATGAAATAAACAATACCAGAATTACCAACAACCTGATCAATACTACAATTTCCCAACAATACAATATTCTGATGAGGACACCACAATAACAAAAAGAGAAGGAAAAAGAAAAAAAAAGGGAAAGGGAGGAGGAAAGGAAGTGAAGAAAAAAGAAGATTCTTTCCCCTTCCCTCTCCCTCTCCCTCCCAAATGGTAAGTACTTCTAAATGCAGGGACAGACCACAGAGACACCATTTTCTGTATCATCCTGCATGGCCCGCTTAAAGACTAAGCATCTTTGCCTCCAGGTACTCTTCCCCCAGGCTACCATCCCTTCTTGTGGTATATCAAATGTATCATTTGTAATGGAACAGTCTGGATTCTCTCTGAAATTTGCACGGTATAGTTCATCCTTCCTTGTTCTCCTCGACCTCTCAGTGGCTTTCGATACCGTTGACCATGGTATCCTCCTGGACCGCCTGGAGGGGTTGGACATTGGGGACACTGTATTGCGGTGGTTCCGGTCCTTCCTCTCCGGTAGGTACCAGAGGGTAGCACTGGGAGAGGAGGTTTCGGACCCGTGGCCACTTACTTGTGGGGTGCCACTGGATTCCATCCTCTCCCCGATGCTATTTAACATCTATGTGAAGCCGCTGGGGGCTATCATCAGGAGGTTTGGGGTGCAGTGTCATCAATATGCGGATGACACACAGCTCTACGTCTCGTTTAAATCTTCACCAAGGTTGGCCGTAGAATCCCTGTCCAAATGTCTGGAGACGGTGAGTGGCTGGATGGGGAGGAATAGGCTGAAGCTCAACCCTGACAAGACCAAGGTACTTTTGGTGGGAGACAAGAGGAGGCTGGGGGATGTTGACCTGGTGTTGAATGGGGTACGGCTACCCTTGAAAGACCAGGTCTGCAGCCTGGGGGTCATTTTGGACTCCCAGCTGTCCATGGAGGCTCAGGTGTCAGCTGTGAGCCGGACAGCGCTGTATCAACTCCATCTGATACGGCGGCTGCACCCCTTCCTTCCCGACCATCTGCTCCCATCGGTAGTACATGCCCTGGTCTCCTCTCGTTTAGACTACTGTAATGCGCTCTACGTGGGGTTACCCTTGAAGACGGTTCGGAAACTGCAGCTGGTACAGAACGCGGCGGCTCGCCTGATTAAAGGCAGCCGCCGGCGAGATCACATCACTCCAGTGCTGAAGGAGTTGCACTGGTTACCAGTTGTTTTCTGGGCCAAATTCAAGGTGTTGGTTTTGACCTTTAAAACCCTATATGGTTCCAGCCCAGCCTATCTTAAGGAGTGCCTCCAGCAGCACCAGACAGGCCGCTTAACAAGATCAGCCTCAGATGGCCTTCTCTCTGTCCCATCAGCCAGGACAGCTAGACTGGTGGGGATGAGAGAGAGGGCCTTTTCTGTGGTGGCCCCCACTCTGTGGAACTCCCTCCCTAGGGAACTCTGTCATGCCCCCTCTGTAATGAGCTTCCGTCGTGCATTAAAAACGTTGTTGTTCAGGCAGGCATTTGGGGTGGGTTAGGGTATTTTAGAAAATGTTTTTATTGTAGAATTTTATTGTTTTTAACTGTTTTTACTGTATGTTGTACATCGCCCAGAGTGGCTGGGTGACCAGCCAGATGGGAGATTAATAAATTTAATAATAAATAAATAAATAAATAAATAAATAAAATCCCCCTTGGGTGTGGCTCCAGTTTTGTTCCATCTCTGTGTGTGCGTGTTGGAGCATGTGGAAGTCTGCATAAGCTGCTTTGCTTTGCTACCAGAAAGTTATGTTTCCAACAATTGTTTATAAAAGAGGATGTGTCTATGGGCATCTCTCCACCAGCCTAAAATCCTGCATTTAAAATGGGGCTTTCTGCTTCTGTTTTAAATACAGGATCACGACAACTCCCTTTTTTGCCTGCTTCCTTCCCCCCTCCCCCTTCCCCCCCTCCCCGTATCTGAGTCTTCCATTATCTTTCATTGATCTCCCTCCTCTTCTTGCTGCTTTTCCTCTTTTCATGGAGGGAACTCAAGCCAAGCACAACGGGGCAATTTGGTAGCTCATTATCTGCGATCTATTTAAAAATGGAACAAAGGGCATTTAGTGCAGGAGACACCCTGGAGAGTCACGGTGTCATGTAAAGAGCCCACAAACGTCTGTGAAGGAACAATCTCAATCGCAGGATAAAAGCTCCGTGTGAAGAAAGCCTGTGTATCTGTCTGTCTGTCCATCAGCACCATAGCACCAAGGCCATGAAACCTAAACACCTTGGCATGCATACTAAGGGGACCTTAGGGGTGTGCACCTTTAATTTTGGTTTTTTTTAAAGTGCTGATGAATTTTAGTTAGTTTAAATGTGTCCATATGTTTGAAGCCTGCAGTAACATCTTAGCCACTTAGCCATCTTAGCAGACTTACCTGTCCGCTGTCCAGCACACAACTTTGCAGTCCATACCATCTGAAGTCAGGGGAGATTAGTAGGCTGCGAGACACAGTTACACACTGGCTTCTCCTGTCTCCTCCCTGCTGTGTGGCAGGCCCCCCTCAAGGGAATGGAGTGGACAAGCCCCTCCCTCAGGGGGCTATAGGGGGACACCCTGGCAGGGGCCATGTCTAAGGGTACCAGTGGGCATGGCTTCCCTCAGATGGGGCCGGCATACTCTGACAGCGGTGTATATTTGCTTGAAGGCTTCACTGTATCCATCTAAAGGCTACTCTCACCTGTGCAAAGCTGGGTCCATTCACTAGTTCCTGATAATAAAAAAAGACACTATTGTCTGCTGAATATTGACCAGAGAGCAGAACGCGGAAACCTGAGTATGTATTAAACCCCTGGGGCCACAGGCAAAGAAGAAATATTATATTTCTAATCATCATTGATGGTTTCTGTCACTCCCATCCCACCCCCACCCCCGCCTTGGCAGAAGAATTGTTCTTCTTAGATTAAGTATTTGCTGACAGGAACTATCTTAATATATAATTGTAAAGCACTATGTCAATTGCTCAATAAATGTTTGCCAGTTATTTGTCTTTAGACAGGATAGTTACAGGAAGGCACACAGATGCATAAGTGATTAGAGTTACAAACGAAATTGAAGTGACACAAGGAAGAAGATGTGAGCAGGAAGTAACATGAGAGTTCCAGAGCTGCTGGCTTTAAACAGTCAAGATGGCTGTGACAAAAGCCAGGTGGCAAAAGGCAGAGAAGCAAGTAAAGCATTTTCTAGTGGAAGATGCCAAAGTCATGCAGGTTCATTTTTACTACTGATAAGCTTACTGGGGCGGGGTGTGTGTGTGTGTGTGTGTGTGCGTGCGCACGCGCGCAGGGGGGCAGGAATAAGATATCCACAAGCTGAACATTGAAGGACAGCAATTTATTCCCAATATTCTCATAGCTTTAATAAAAGGTACAGGAACTGGTGAAATCCAGATGCATTGCTTGACTAAAAATAATAATAATAATAATGTAAACAGAGAGCCTGGCAAGGGCCATATCTATCTATTGTTCATGCTTGATTTGAGCTGATTGGTTCCTACCTACACTGCATGTCTCCAGAATGAAATGACACCTGGGATGTAAAAAATCTACAATGTATGTATTTATATGCCACCTTTCAGGGCAAAATTGTCCCAAGGCGGCTGACATACACAATGAAAATGAGAGAGAGAATCTAAACACAATTACAAAACTAAAAGCATCAGTTCAGAACAATACAAACCCAGCTCAGTCCTTGAGTTAAACAGATAGAACAGATACGAAAGAATTATCCCAGTGGCCCTAAGCACCACATGCTGGCATCAGAGGGACCTCAACTGCTGAAGTCTGAGCTGGACAAATGCTCTTTAAATTTTGGATGGAGGAAAGGATCATTCTTGGGGTGCTTCCAGATGAGGCTTTTATTGTGCAATATCCCTGTTTCATTCACAGAATTTTACAGGTGGTCCGGACAATGTTATCTTCCACTTGTAACCGCCCTGTGTTTTCCCAACCTAAGGAGGAAAAGACAGAACAGCTGCACAATGCCTTTGGGTTGGTAGCACTAAGAGCCCTGTGTCTGGCAGCACCCTTGGCTTAATGGTCCCGTGGAAGGCACACATACACCAGTTAGCTTGTGCTGAGGGTAAGCAGACCCCCAGGCCTCTGGAGCAGATTTGGGGTGAATGGGGGAGGGGTGCAGAGGGGAGGAGAACTTTGATCCACCAGCAGTGCCATTTTCTCTGGTGAAAGGGCACCAGTAGATACAACCCTTAGTTTAGATTTCTTCATTTCCACCTGCAAGGAATCCTAACTTCTGTCATCCTTGCCGGCCCCCCCTTCACTCAGATCACTGATTGATTGATTTCATTTGTACCCCAAGCCTTTCTACCAAGAAAAATGGCACTCAAGGCGGCTTACAACATAAATAAAACTTGATTATAACAGTAATAAAACAAATGTGTTTTCTGAGATTTGTAAATTCTACATTATCCTACCTGTCTGATAACTAGTACATACATTCAAATGTACAGGCTCACCTGTGAGACTCCTTTCAGAGAAATCCACAGTCTCTACTTCCCATGTTATATAATCCCATGTTATGTCAAAAACAGAGAAAGAAGTCAGGTAAGATACTTCTGCTGCTTCTTTTGCTCTCTGTGTATGGACCACCTCTTTAATCAAGATTGCAGGTAGCCGCGCGCACGCACACACACACACACACACACTTGAGATGTGAAAACTGGAGTGAGAAGAGACCCCTGCTTATCAAGACATTTTTTTTCCTCGCTCCTAATAAACTTAAATTAAGCACTTGAAAAGAAGCATAAAATTGCAGAGTTGGAAGGGATCTTGGAGGCAATCAAGTCCAACCCCCAGCTTAATACAAAGCAGGATGCATGGCAGCATCCCCGGCCAATGGCCTCTCAACCAGAGAAGAGGGATTGCCCACACCCTCCCAAGGCAGTGTTCTACTTTTGAAGAAGTTTTGATCATGCAACAGAAGGCAAGGTAAACCAAGGAGCTCATAGCCAGGGATTACTAACTGAGCAACAAGCACTGAAAGGGAGCAAGAAATGGGAAGTAAGTAAAATTTTGGCCTCTGGGACAATGATGAGCAGGAACACGAACAAATACACAGAGCAGCAAAGGTCTGCTTTGCTGAGATATGAAGAAGAGCCTAAAACAGTGAAAAGCCACTAATCAGTGAGCTATAAAAAATTTGTATCTGCAGTCAGCCATACAAGGCAAAAATGTTATGCCAAGGGGATAGTGGCAGTATCATAAGCGAGGCAGAGATGCTTCACTGCATGTATCAGAGGCGGCCAGAGCCTAAATGCGCCTGCGAGATGAATCCCTGGATAGGAGGCACAAGGTTATTCATCGTAAGCTCATTTATAAGGGTGAATCCACTCCAGTGTTGTCCCCACATCTCGCTGTCACATCTCTCACTTTTCCTGCCTTGTAAGATCAAGAAGAAACAATATTTCAACTTACATTAAAAAGGTAATTAATTAATAAAGATATCGAACATGTCATTTATGTCTTAACTTACTTTGCAACTCCCTTCTAAGTAAGTATACACAGGGTTGCTTGAATGATCCAACAAACCTTATTGTTTGTAATCATGTTTGCCTCACAGCTGTTGCCTATTTTTACACATGCAAACTAGCCTGATCTCACAAAGAAGAAGATTCCTGATCACTATAATACTTTCCTTTGATAGCCAGGATATTCTGGACTTGTTCACACATGCATGCACATCACTTGATCTCACATCATCTGAGATTCAGCCCTTGGCGATTCATAGTTAAATATCTGAAGGGCTTTTATTGAAACACATTGTGATATGAATCCTCCGTCTGAGATTTGTAATGGCTTTTTCACACATGCAGGCCATCACTTGAGGAACAGAGTTTTAGGAGAAAGAAGGTGGGTACCGGTAACCACAGGAATGTTTTTTCTTCAGTCATCTAGTGGTAAGATTTGTGTGGAACTGGGTTTGCTTGAATGAGCCAACAAACATCCAGCTCTTTCAGCAAACCTTAGCTATATACCTTGTAGAAAATGTGGCCACCACAAAGATGAATGTATGTTAGACCCTTCACTTGGCTAGCTTCCACATAAATCTTACTATGAAGTCGCAACTTAAAGATGATGTTGTGAGGTAGGACAAAAATAATCATCTGCATCTGTTTATTTTTATGGTTCTAGTCCATGTTGCTGTGAATAGATCCTAGAAACACCTTTTTCTTTCATATTTTGCAAACAATGGATCAGCATGAAACATAATTCTTCCACCCATTTAATCCCATGTAAGAGAAATAATCCAACATTGTTAAATAATTTAAAATATTTTACCATGAAATCTGAGAAAGTGATGAAATGTTGCTTGCACATTGCCATGCATAAAGGATTAAAAGAGAAGCTATTTTTAAGCAAGGTAAACAACTGAATTTCCCAGACTGATTTGAAGTAACCACCCAGTACTTTGACTGTAGGGTTCTATTACAAATGGAACTCCTTAAAAATATATAGTGTGTAAATTAGATATTTCTATGCCCTGTGGTGTACTAGTTTTTGTCCTCAAGGGACTACGTATTGTGTAGGTAGTGGACACTATTGTGTGGATGATCTGAGTCAGTGAGTAATGCATGAATAGTCTTGCTAATATGTCTGGTAGGGATAGGAGTAGATGATGATCCATTGGTCAGTATTTTTATTCTTAAGGCTGGAAGTATTGCCTATTTTGAGGGAAATTGCTTGGTTTGGTTTGGTTTCCACCAGCTTTATTAACAAATTTGAGTATGGACTGCACTAGGAGTGGTAGTGAGGAGTTCATGGATGAATTTTGGCGGGGGGTGGGCCTCCTTTTTAAAAAATTCAATGCCATGATGAATTTGTGAAGTAGGAGAATTCCCCGGAACATAGGCAAGCTACAGATTTCAATGTATTTATTTAATGCATTTCTTAGTTGTCTTTCAATTCTGCAGTCTTCCCAAGGCAGCTTTCAATAGAAAACATACAATCTTATATCAATATAACAAGTTCATAAACTCATAAACGAACTTTAAAATGTATTAAGAATAAACCAGAAATAAAAACAGCATATATAGTAAAAACCTTTCCGTTAAGAGCCAAAGAAAACAAATAAGCTTTTAAAACTGTGGCGTGCTATGGTCCATGGGGTCACGAAGAGTCGGACACGACTGAACGACTGAACAACAACAAATCTCAGTCAAGCTTCGGCAGGGCTTAGTTCTGGAAACTGTGTTCAATATCAATGCTCAGCCGTAGAATATATGAAGTGAGAGCAGGAACACTACTGCCTCTGAGCTTGTGCAGATTCCCTTCCCTTCATTACTAAATGGGTTTCGAGAATGAATCCTTTGGGTGTAAAAGATGGAGCAATGTGGGTCACAGGCATGACTGAAATCTATAAAACATTTTCTGTTTTTGAAGTTGCACATTTTACCCCTAAGTTTTGTGATGATTTTGATAGCAGTTAAGATGGTACTGATATTGAAGCAAACAGGAACAGGAAGCATGGCCTTCCCCTACTGAGCTAGAATTTCCCATCACGAACAGACCACAATGTGATGCCACCTTCCATCATAGATACCAGACATAATCATCTTGATGTTGCAGGCAGGACAGAAGGCAGCCAGGAATTTGTCACCCTTTCTTCCATGATTCTGTTGTTTGCCTCCCCCCACCACATAGTGACCTGGTTCGCACAGTCACCACAGCTCACTGCAGCTTCTTTAAGCCACAGTGGGTTGTGACGCCCGCAGGTGCCAGGTTGCTGATTCAAGCCCGTTCCATGGCTGATTGTATCCTCTGAACCCAGCAAGGGTGGCTGACAACCCTACAACAGGCTGTGGGTCTTGGGTGGTTTGTTAACCACCCCAACAAGCCATCCTCACCAGGTTCAGGCAACATGAGAAGCCATGCCTGGTGAGGGTAATTATGCAAAGCAGCCAGCACACGACTGGCATGTACAAGGTGGCTAACAAACCGGGCCACTGTGTGGCAGGCCACAGACTTTGTGACCTGCTTGCCACTACAGGTAATGGGAGTGCAGGAGTTAGGCAACAGGACTGGGGAAGGAATGGGTGGGAGAAGTTGTGGCTGCCACCTCTCAGACTGCATCAGGAGATTTAAAGGAACATGTCTGGCATCTGGGCTATGAGATGGCAACCATAGGCCAAGGCAGAAAGTGTAGAATGACCTCTTTTATTTTCCCAAGAGACACAGGTGCACAGTGGGAGAGCAGGTAATACCAGTGTGGAGAAGACTACAGGACACTAACTAACAGGCTTAAGTTACAGGAAGGCAGATTCTGGTTGAACATCAGGAAAAACGTCTTAAGTCAGGGCTATCAGACAATTGAACCGACTGCCTAGATTGGTGGTGGGCCCTCTATCACTGGAGGTATTCAGTCAGGACAGCCATCTGTCAGGGATACTTTAAAGTGGATTTCTGCACTGAGCAGGGGGTTGGGCTTGATAGCCTAAATGGCCCCTTCCAACTCTATGATTCTAAGAGAACTTGGACTGCTACCAAGTACATTCTCACTCCCATCATCTCTTGTAACATGTGAATGAAGACACAAGATCTCCTGAATCCTGACTCTGCACAGAATAGTAGTAGTCTGGGTAGCAAAGGCATACTTTGATGCAAAATAAGGTCCCCAGATTTAGGGTCAAACTTAAATGGGTGGAGTATTTTCAGCTTCCTCTCTCAGTGCCATATCCCCTTGAGTGCATCCACAGAAGTAATTCGTATCTCATGAGAAATGAGAGAAACTCCTCTTTCTGTAACGGAAGAAAGAAGAAAAGTAACCTCTCCTGCTGGAGCTACAAGAACCTCTAAGAGCTACAGAGAAAGGGCCAATTGGGTGTAGAGAGAGCAAACAGCGCTTCCAAACCCCTCCTACTGATTGGCTGACAAGAACGGAATGAGGTTTGCATCCTATTTTTAGATGCTCTTGCAGCTGGCTCTTATGTCACAGGACTAGCTGTACAGGGACTAGGCTGCTGCACTAGATGATGATTTCCAGCCAGTGTTAAATCCTGCGCTGAATGCCTGGCTTTCTAAAATTAATAGCAACTGTACGAAAGCAGTTTTATACACTCCTGTTTAAACAACAACACCAGCAACAATATCTTTGCAAATGAATATTTAGAGAGCAGCAAAGAATAGCGCAGGAAGACTCCAAGGCCGCCAACTGCTTCTCTTCTGCTTGTAAGCAAATGAGTCAAGTGAGATTTACGTGCTCCCAATCAAGAGCAAGACTGCAGCAAAAGGAAGCTGTACCTCTCATGATGCAGCTCTTTGCTCAAGTTTTCATAATATTGCGCCATTCCCAACTTTTACCTGTTGGCAAATCAGATATGAAAAGAAAGAAAAAAAAAACATTTACACATGGGGAAGTAACCTGCAAGTCAGAGATCACGCAATGGACATTAATTTGAGAGTAAAAATGTTTTCCCCCTTCATGGATCACTGCCTTGTTGTGGCGAAGGGGCTTGCGTAACTCAGTGAAGCCATAAGCTATGCCGTGCAGGGCCACCCAAGACGGACAGGTCATGGTGGAGAGTTCTGACAAAATGTGGTCCACTGGAGGAGGAAATGGCAACCCACTCCAGTATTCTTGCCAAGAAAACCCTATGGAACATTTTGGCCACCTAATGCGAAGGGAAAACTCACTGGAAAAGACCCTGATGCTGGGAAAGAAAAAAAACCCACGGAAAAAAACCCCCACGGAAACCCACTCCAGTATTCTTGCCAAGAAAACCCCATGGAACGTATCACAAGGCTAAAATATATGACGCCGGAAGATGAGCCCCTCAGGTCGGAAGGTGTCCAATATACTACTGGGGAAGAGCAGAGGGTATTTCCAAGTAGTGCCAGAAAGAGTGAAGCGGCTGGCCAAAGCCGAAAGGACACTGAGCTGTGGATGTGTCTGGTGGTGAAAAGAAAATCCGATGCTGTAAAGAACAATATTGTTTAGGAACCTGGAATGTCAGACCAATGAATCAAGGTAAGCTGGAGGTGGTCAAACATGAGATGTAGGGATGGTGGAGAATTTCTCCACGAATCTCGGGGAGGCCGAATGCCAACGCATTCGGCCCCCCGAAATTGGCGGTGAAATTCTCCGCCCCCCCGCCCCACCCGGGATGGGACTTACCTCCCTCGAATGTCCCTCTGGGCGGCGGGTCCCGGTGGTGGTTCGGCGGAGGTTCGTCCGGGGCGGGGGCCGGTCTTCTGACTGGCTGCCGCCGCCGCCATTACAAAATAAAGTAAAAACAAAAACAAAAACACGTGATAGGCTACGTAACGATTTACGTAGCCTATCACAGCTAGGTTTCCAAAGTCAGCCGTGATAGGCTACGTAAATCGTTACGTAGCCTATCACGGGTGACTTTGAGAAAAAAAAAAGCGCGGTGTACGCAAATGGCGGCGCCCATGGGCGCCGCCATTTGCGTTCCTTATTTGGTCCTAGGTAGTCTACGTAAAGATTTACATAGACTATGGTGAAAATAAGGGCAACGCTATTTGTGTTGCCCTTATTTTCGCCGTAGTCTACGTAAATCTTTACTTAGACTACCGGGACCAAATAAGGAATGTAAATGGCGGCGCCCATGGGCGCCGCCATTTGCGTACGCGCTTTCACCCCCCCCAAAGTCACCCGTGATAGGCTACATAACGATTTACGTAGCCTATCACGGCTGACTTTGGAAATCTAGCCATGATAGGCTACGTTAATCGTTACGTAGCCTATCACGGGTGGTTTTTTTTTTTTTTACTTTTGTATTTCGCGGCCGAGGAGATGGGGCGCTTCTCCCCGGCCTGAATTTTGGCCGGGCGAGGCGGGGTGCCTCCCCCCCCAGCCTGAACTTCGGGGGGAGAACCGAAGCGCCTCCTCCCCACCACGAAGCAAGCTGCGGGACCAGGTAGGTCCCTTTCGTACATCCCTAATGAGATGGCAAGATTGAACATCGACATTTTGGGCATCAGTGAACTCAAATGGACAAGCATGGGCGAATTTAATTCAGGTGACCATTATATCTACTACTGTGGGCAAGAATCCCTTAGAAGAAATGGCTTAGCAGTCATAGTCAACAAAAGGGTGAGAAAAGTAGTACTGGGGTACAATCTAAAAAATGATAGAATGATCTCAGTACGAATCCAAGGCAAACCATTCAACATCACAGTAATTCAAGTCTATGCCCCAACCACTGAGGCCGAAGAAGCTGAGGTTGATCGGTTCTATGAAGACCTACAACACCTTCTAGAACTAACACCAAAAAAAGATGTCCTCTTCATCATAGGGGATTGGAATGCTAAAGCAGGAAGTCAAGAAATCACCGGGATAACAGGCAAGCATGGCCTTGGTGTACAAAATGAAGCAGGATGAAGGCTAAGAGAGTTTTGTCAAGAGAACACACTGACCATAGCAAACACTCTTTTCCAACAGCACAAGAGGTGACTCTACACATGGACATCACCAGATGGTCAATATCGAAATCAGATTGATTATGTACTTTGCAGCCAGAGTTGGAGAAGCTCTATACAGTCAGTCAAAACAAGACCTGGAGCTGACTGTGGCTCAGATCATGAGCTTCTTATCGCAAAATTTCGGCTGAAATTGAAGAACGTAGGGAAAACCACTAAACCATTCAGGTATGACCTAAATCATATCCCTTATGAATATACAGTGGAGGTGACGAATAGATTTAAGGGATTAGACCTGATAGACAGAGTGTCTGAGGAACTATGGATGGAGGTCCGTAACATTGTTCAGGAGGCAGCAACTCACTCCATCCCAAAGAAAAAGAAATGCAAGAAAGCAAAGTGGCTGTCTGAGGAGGCTTTACAAGTAGCTCACGAAAGAAGGGAAGCGAAAAGCAAGGGAGAAAGGGGAAGATATACCCAACTGAACGCAGAGATCCAGAGAATAGCAAGGAGAGACAAGAAGGCCTTCTTAAAAGAACAATGCAAAGAAATCAAGGCAAACAACAGAATGGGAAAGACTAGAGATCTCTTCAAGAAAATCGGAGATACCAAGGGAACGTTTTGTGCAAAGACGGGCATGATCAAGGACAAAGAAGGCAGGGACCTAACAGAAGCAGATGAGATTAAGAAGAGGTGGAAAGAATACACAGAAGAACTATACAGGAAAGATCTTAATGTCCCTGATAGCCATGATAGTGCGGTCACTGAACTTGAGCCGGACATCCTTGAGAGTGAAGTCAAGTGGGCCTTAGGAAGCATTACTAACAACAAAGCTAGCAGAGATGGCAGTATTCCAGCTGAGCTATTCAAAATCCTAAAAGATGATGCTGTTAAAGTGCTGCACTCAATATGCCAACAAATTTGGAACATTCAACAGTGGCCACAAGACTGGAAAAGGTCAGTTTACTTTCGAGTTCCAAAGAAGGGCAATGCCAAAGAGCGTTCAAACTACCGTACAATTGCGCTCATTTCACATGCCAGCAAGGTGATGCTCAAAATCCTACAAGCAAGGCTTCAGCAGCATGTGAAGTGAACTGAGAACTACCGGAAGTACAAGGTGGGTTTTGAAGAGGCAGAGGAACTAGAAATCAAATCGCCAACATTCGCTGGATCATGGAGAAAGCAAGAGAATTCCAGAAAAACTTCTATTTCTGCTTCATTGACTATGCTAAAGCTTTTGATTGTGTGGATCACAACAAACCCTGGCAAATTCTGAAAGAGATGGGAGTCCCAGACCACCTTACCTGTCTCCTGAGAAACCTGTACGAGGGTCAAGAAGCAACAGTAAGAACCAGACATGGAACAACCGATTGGTTCAAAATTGGGGAAGGAGTACGATAAGGCTGCATATTGTTGCCCTGCTTATTTAACTTATATGCAGAGTACATCATGAGAAATGCTGGGTTGGATGAATCATAGGTTGGAATTAAGATTGCTGGGAGAATTATCAACAACCTCAGATACGCAGACGATACCACCCTAATGGCAGAAAGTGAAGAGGATCTAAAGAGCCTCTTGTTGAGGGTGAAAGTGGAGAGTGCAAAAGCTGGTGTGGAACTCAACATTAAAAAAACTAAGATCATGGCATCTGGCCCCATCACTTCCTGGCCTACAGAAGGGGAAGAAATGGAAGCAGTGACAGATTTTATTTTCTTGGGCTCCAAGATCACCGCAGACGGTGACTGTAGCCATGAAATTAAAAGACGCTTGCTCCTTGGGAGGAAAGCTATGGCAAACCCAGACAGCATAGTAAGAAGCAGAGACATCACCTTGCTGACAAAGGTCCGCATAATCAAAGCTTTGGTTTTCCCAGTAGCAACGTATGGCTGTGAGAGCTGGACTATAAGGAAGGCTGAGCGCCGAAGAATCGATGCTTTCGAACTGTGGTGCTGGAGAAGACTTTTACGAGTCCCCTGGACTGCAAGGAGGTCAAATCAGTCAATCCTAAAGGAAATCAACCCTGAGTGCGCATTGGAAGGACAGATACTGAAGCTGAAATAGTTTGGCCACCTAATGCGAAGAGAAAACTCCCTGGAAAAGACCCTGATGCTGGGAAAGATTGAAGGCAAAAGAAGAAGGGGACGGCAGAGGATGAGATGGCTAGATAGCATCACCGATGCAATGAACATGAACTTGAGCATGCTCTGGGAGAGAGCGCAGGACAGGAAGGCCTGGCGTGCTATGGTCCACGGGGTCACGAAGAGTCGGACACGGCTTAACGACTGAACAACAACAACAAAAATGTTTTCTCTGGTATTCTCCAACACCTTTCTAAAATCTGCTCATTGTTTTGCTCTAGCAGGGGGCTTTCCCTGAACTTTGCACACATTGTCACATTACATTCACATTAGGGCACTTTTTTGTGATCTTGGCCCATATTGCCAATGGATAGTATAGTCTTCATTGACTATGGAGGCGTTCCCATGTATTCTTATTGTGATTTGCACTTTGGTTTCTGGGGGAGGGAGTGCATTTGTGTGTGTATTCGTGTGTGTTTGTGTGTGGAGTTGGGGAAGGGAACAGGTTCTGGCAGACTGATACTTCACCAAGTAAGTGTCAATTTGACCTTGAATGTTGTTAGTGCTAGCAAAGGCCCTTTGGACTGACGCTTCCGAACAACCCTCAGCTCTTTGCCCAGCTTGTCCCTCCTCTTTATCTGTTTTGGAACTGATTTTAAATCCGATTTTAAATTATTCTTAGGAGCATAGGAAGCTGCATTATATTGAGTTGGAAGCAATGAAACAATTGGGATAAGTAAACTGGTGAAGATAAATCATATCCAAAAAGACTAATAATGTTACTTTATGTATATAACATACAAGTATACAGTCATAAAGCAAAAAAAGAGAGCAAAATCAAGTTGTACAATATGATTCAATACTAGGAATAACCAAACACATTTGGACCATAGGTCTTCTTTAGTGGTCTAGTGCAGGGGTCCCCAACCCCTGGGCTGCGGACCAGTACCAGTCCGTGGTCTGTTAGGAACCAGTCCACGGGGGTCCGCCGGGGGGGCGATCTGTCCCTCCCCCCCGGAATCCTCTCCGGCCCTGGCTGGCTCTGCTTCGCGGTGAGTCTGCGGAGCTGCTGGCCAGCTCCGGCCTCTGGCAGACTTCCCTGTTCTTCAAGTAATAGGCTATGTAAATCTTTATGTAGCCTATTACTGCAAAGAACAGGGATGCAAATGGCGTACAGGCACCATTTGCATCCGTGTTCTTTGCAGTAATAGGCTACATAAAGTTTTATGTAGCCTATTTCTTGAAGAACAGGGACGCAAATGGCGTCGGCTATGCCGGATGCCATTTGCGTCTGCAGTCCGGGCGGAGCAGATGCCATTTGCGTCCACAGTCTGGGTGCAGCACCCGCAGTTTGAGCAGAGCTACCCCCCCGCCAGCCCCCGAAATCCCCCCAGGACGGACCTGGACCAGCAGCCGCCAGGTAGGTTCCGTCCTGGGGGGATTTCGGGGGGCGGGTAGTCCACGAACCTGGTCCCTGGTGCCAAAAAGGTTGGGGACCACTGGTCTAGCGTATAAAAAGATATATGAACATCCCCCAATCCAAGCTTCTCACACCTATTAATAATATAGAGTACTGCGTGATCTCCATCAGTTAAGGTACAACTTCACTGTTGTTGTTCAGTCGTTCAGTCATGTCCGACTCTTCGTGACCCCATGGACCATAGCACGCCAGGCCTTCCTGTCCTGCGCTCTCTCCCGAAGTGTGCTCAAATTCATATTCATTGCATCGATGATGCTATCTAGCCATCTCATCCTCTGTCGTCCCCTTCTCCTTTTGCCTTCAGTCTTTCCCAGCATCAGGGTCTTTTCCAGAGAGTTTTCTCTTCGCATTAGGTGGCCAAAATATTTGAGCTTCAGCTTCAGTACCTGTCCTTCCAATGAGCACTCAGGGTTGATTTCCTTTAGGATTGACTGATATGACCTCCTTGCAGTCCAGGGGACTCGTAAGAGTCTTCTCCAGCACCACAGTTCGAAAGCATCAATTCTTCGGTGCTCAGCCTTCCTTATAGTCCAGCTCTCACAGCCATACATTACTACTGGGAAAACCATAGCTTTGATTAGACGGACCTTTGTCGGCAAGGTGATGTCTCTGCTTCTTACTATGCTGTCTAGGTTTGCCATAGCTTTCATCCCAAGGAGCAAGCGTCTTTTAATTTCATGGCTACAGTCACCGTCTGCGGTGATCTTGGAGCCCAAGAAAGTAAAATCTGTCACTGCTTCCATTTCTTTCCCTTCTATATGCCAGGAAGTGATGGGGCCAGATGCCATGATCTTAGTTTTTTTAATGTTGAGTTTCAAACCAGCTTTGCACTCTCCTCTTTCACCCTCAACAAGAGGCTCTTGAGATCCTCTTCACTTTCTGCCATTAGGGTGGTATCGACTGCATATCGGAGGTTGTTGATAATTCTCCCGGCAATCTTAATTCCGACCTGTGATTCATCCAACCCGGCGTTTCTCATGATGTACTCTGCATATAAGTTAAATAAGCAGGGTGACAATATGCAGCCTTGTCGTAATTCTTTCCCAATTTTGAACCACTCGGTTGTTCCATGTCTGGTTCTTACTGTTGCTTCTTGACCCCCGTACAGGTTTCTCAGGAGACAGGTAAGGTGGTCTGGTACTCCCATCACTTTAAGAATTTGCCAGAGTTTGTTGAGATCCACACAATCAAAGGCTTTAGCATAGTCAATGAAGCAAAAATAGAAGTTTTTCTGGAATTCTCTTGCTTTCTCCATGATCCAGCGAACGTTGGTGATTTGATCTCTAGTTCCTCTGCCTCTTTGAAACCCAACTTGTACTTCCGGTAGTTCTCGGTTCGCATACTGCTGAAGTCTAGCTTGTAGGATTTTGAGCATCACCTTGCTGGCATGTGAAATGAGCGCAATTGTGCGGTAGTTTGAACACTCTTTGGCACTGCTCTTCTTAGGAATTGGAATGTAAACTGACCTTTTCCAGTCTTGCGGCCATTGTTGAGTGTTCCAAATTTGTTGGCATATTGAATGCAGCACTTTAACAGCATCATCTTTTACGATTTTAAATAGCTCAGCTGGAATACTGTCATCTCCGCTAGCTTTGTTGTTAGTAATGCTTCCTAAGGCCCACTTGACTTCACTCTCGAGGATGTCCGGCTCAAGTTCAGTGACCGCACTATCATGGCTATCAGGGACATTCAGATCTTTCCTGTATAGTTCTTCTGTGTATTCTTTCCACCTCTTCTTAATCTCATCTGCTTCTGTTAGGTCCCTGCCTTCTTTGTCCTTTATCATGCCTGTCTTTGCACAAAACGTTCCCTTGAGATCTCCAATTTTCTTGAAGAGATCTCTAGTCTTTCCCATTCTGTTGTTTGCCTTGACTTCTTTGCATTGTTCATTTAAGAAGGCCTTCTTGTCTGTCCTTGCTGTTCTCTGGAACTCTGCATTCAGTTGGATATATCTTCCCCTTTCTCCCTTGCTTTTCGCTTCCCTTCTTTCTTCAGCTACTTGTAAAGCCTCATCAGACAGCCACTTGGCTTTCTTCGCATTTCTTTTTCTTTGGGATGGATTTCGTTGCTGCCTCCTGAACAATGTTACGGACCTCCGTCCATAGTTCCTCAGGCACTCTGTCTATCAGGTCCAATCCCTTAAATCTATTCCTCACCTCCACTGTATATTCATAAGGGATATGATTTAGGTCATACCTGAATGGTTTAGTGGTTTTCCCTACGTTCTTCAATTTCAGCCGAAATTTTGCGATAAGAAGCTCATGATCTGAGCCACAGTCAGCTCCAGGTCTTGTTTTGACTGACTGTATAGAGCTTCTCCATCTTTGACTGCAAAGTACATAATCAATCTGATTTCGATATTGACCATCTGGTGATGTCCATGTGTAGAGTCACCTCTTGTGCTGTTGGAAAAGAGTGTTTGCTATGATCAGCGTGTTCTCCTGGCAAAACTCTATTAGCTTTTGTCCTGCTTCATTTTGTGCACCAAGACCATGCCTGCCTGTTATCCCGGTGATTTCTTGACTTCCTACTTGAGCATTCCAATCCCCTAAGATGAAGAGGACATCTTTTTTTGGTGATAGTTCTAGAAGGTGTTGTAGGTCTTCATAGAACCGATCAACCTCAGCTTCTTTGGCCTCAGTGGTTGGGGCATAGACTTGAATTACTGTGATGTTGAATGGTTTGCCTTGGATTCGTACTGAGATCATTCTATCGTTTTTGAGATTGTACTCCAGTACTGCTTTTCCCACCCTTTTATTGACTATGAGTGCTACTCCATTTCTTCTAAGGGATTCTTGCCCACAGTAGTAGATATGATGGTCACCTGAATTAAATTCGCCCATGCTTGTCCATTTTAGTTTGCTGATTCCCAAGATGTCGATGTTCAGTCTTGCCATCTCATGTTTGACCACCTCCAGCTTGCCTTGATTCATTGATCTGACATTCCAGGTTCCTAAACAATATTGTTCTTTACAGCATCGGACTTTCTTCTCACCACCAGACACATCCACAGCTGAGTGTCCTTTCTGCTTTGGCCCAGCCGCTTCACTCTTTCTGGCGCTACTTGGAAATTCCCTCTGCTCTTCCCCAGTAGTATATTGGACACCTTCCGACCTGAGGGGCTCATCTTCCGGCGTCATCTCTTTTAGCCTTGTGATACGTTCCATGGGGTTTTCTTGGCAAGGATACTGGAGTGGGTTTCCGTTTCCTTCTCCAGTGGACCACATTTTGTCAGAACTCTCTGCCATGACCTTTCCATCTTGGGTGGCCCTGCACGGCATAGCTTATGGCTTCACTGAGTTACGCAAGCCCCTTCGCCACAACAAGGCAGCAATCCGTGAAGGGATCATGAAGGGATCAAGGTCTATGAACAACTTCATAGACCTTAAAAACAACTTAAAAACAACTAAAACAACTTAAGAAATACACATAGAAAAGCATATGCATATATGAGTAACATTGAACTGAAAGGGGTCTGAGGCTCCACTGTGAATATATACTTCTGAGAAAGACGAGGAACTGTAATGTTCATGTAGCAGAAGGTTAACCACAGTACTAATGAAATCACTCAGGCTTCCCTTCCAGGAACCTTCGCTTGGCTGAACATAGGAAACTGCCTTGTACAGAGTCAGACCACTGGTCTGTCTAGCCTGGCAGGAGTTTTTCCTGCTCTACCTGGAAACGTCAGGGATGGAAGCAGGGCCCTTCTGCATGCAAAGCAGGGGCTCTGCCACTGAGCCACAGCCCCTCCCTACCCATTCAACTGCTCATGCACAGTTGGGCTGCGGACAGGGTGCAACAGGAAAAGCTGGTAGGCGCACTGCATGAGAAAGACAATGGGCCAATGCAGACTCAATGCTGATTCTCTGCAACTCATGGCTTACCAGTTGGGACATGTGCAGCTCCCTTCTCCCTCTCTGGAATGCGTTCATCCTCCCTTCCCTTCCTGACATTAAGCATGGTTTCATGTTACATGTAGCCCAGCACAAACGCCTCCCTTGAGGAGGGAGTGATGCCATCAGCCCTCAAGGAGGCCGTGATAAGACCACTCTTAAAAAAGCCCTCCTTGGATCCCCACGTTCTGAACAACTTTCGCCCAGTCTCGAATCTGCCTTTTTTGGGCAAGGTGATTGAGCAGGTGGTGGCAATGCAGTTGAAGGCACACTTGGAAAAGCCAATTATCTAGATCCATTTCAGTTGGGCTTCAGGCCTGGGCATGGGACAGAAATGGCCTAGGTCGCCTTGGTGGATGATATGAGAAGGGCTCTGGATAGGGGCGAATGCTCCTTCCTTGTTCTCCTTGACCTCTCAGCGGCTTTTGATACTGTTGAACACGGTATCCTCCTGGACTGCCTGGAGGAGTTGGGATTGGAGACACCGTATTACGGTGGTTCCGGTCCTTCCTCTCCGGCAGGTACCAGAAGGTAGCACTGGGAGAGGAGGTTTCAGACCCGTGGCCGCTCACTTGTGGGGTGCCACAGGGTTCCATCCTCTCCTCGATGCTATTTAACATCGATGTGAAGCCGCTGGGGGCTATCATCAGGAGGTTTGGGGTGCGGTGTCATCAGTATGCGGATGACACGCAGCTCTACCTCTCGTTCAAATCTTCACCAAGGTTGGCCGTAGAATCCCTGTCCAAATGTCTGGAGACGGTGAGTGGCTGGATGGGGAAAAACAAGCTGAACCTGAACCCTGACAAGACCGAGGTACTTTTGGTGGGAGACAAGAGGAGGTTGGGGGATGTTGACCTGGTGTTGAATGGGGTATGGCTACCCTTGAAAGACCAGGTCCGCAGCTTGGGGGTCATCTTAGACTCCCAGCTGTCCATGGAGGCTCAGGTGTCAGCTGTGAGCCGGACAGCATTGTACCAACTCCATCTGATATGGCGGCTGCACCCCTACCTTCCCAACTATCTGCTCCCATCAGTAGTACATGCCCTGGTCTCCTCTCGTTTAGACTACTGTAATACAGTCTACGTGGGGTTACCCTTGAAGACGGTTCGGAAGCTGCAACTGATGCAGAACATGGCTTGCCTGATTAAAGGCAGCCGCCGGTGAGATCACATCACTCCAGTGCTAAAGGAATTGTACTGGCTACCAGTTGTTTTCTGGGCCACATTCAAGGTGTTGGTTTTGACCTATAAAACCCTATACGGTTCTGGCCCAGCCTATCTCAAGTCGCGCCTCCAGCAACACCAGATAGGCCGCTCAACAAGATCAGCCTTGGATGGCCTTCTCTCTGTCCCATCAGCCAGGACAGCTAGGCTGGTGAGGACGAGGGAGAGGGTCTCCTCTGTGGTGGCCCCCACTCTGTGGAACTCCCTCCCTAGGGAACTCCGCCATGCCCCCTCTTTAATGAGCTTCTGCCATGCATTAAAAACATGGTTGTTCAGGCAGACATTTGGGGTGGGCTAGGGTAATTTTAGAAATGTGATGTTTTTAATGTTGCATTTTATTGTATACACTGTTTTTATTGTTGTACATTGCCCAGAGTGGTTGGGTGACCAGCCAGATGGGCAATTAATAAATTTAATAAATAAAAAAATAAAAAATAGACTGTGGAATTTACTGCAAACATATAGTAATGTGAAAAGAGCCTGAAACAGTGAACATGACTCAGGAGGGGGCTAAAATGTACCAAGATTTCTCAACAATATAAATTATGTAAACCAATGCTGTCAAGACAGATGAGCAGGCCAGAATCAACAGCCATAGGTATCTCTGGCCCTTTGAACAGAGCTTTATCCAAAACTGATGCGTGAGAGTTTAGAATTCATAACAAACGTTTGTGGAAAGTCAACAAGAGTTTAGTATCATTAAGTCAGATCTCTCAGCCCCGTTGGCAGGGTGATTTTGCTTTACTTCCAACGGGTGAGAACTGAAGCTGCAAAGCCAATTTGAAACAAAACAAGTGTTTCTGACCTGTCATGTTGGTTACAGCGCCCTTCTTCTACTTTGTTTCATGTGATTAGTTCAAGGAATGTGTGGCTCTTGCTCTTGCTTTCCTCTTCTTGAGCCCTCAGACAGGAGCTGAGACGTTAAGAAGAGCAGCTTAGAATTTGGATAATATACACTACCACAGAAAAATCCTCTTAAAATATTCCAAGGATTAGGTCATTATGCAATCGCACTCCTGGGGCTTAGTGACAATCACATTTTGAGAGGCCTCGTGTGTCAAATCTAATTTGTGTGGCCCAAGAGTTTCCAGAGTAGTGTTCCTCAGTGTTGCTGGACAGAGAGAGAGAGTTCTCTCCTTTCTTTTGGAGCAAGTCTGTGCACTGCCTGCATGAGCTGGCACCCCAGTCTGCTACCTCTGTAGCTGGTGCTGGCCCAAGTATTTTGCTGTCTGAAATTTGCTGCCCAAATTGCATCTCCCCCTCAGTCGGCTAAGGCCAACACTTGAAAAAGTATTGCTGCACCATTCAGACACCAGTTCCTGCCTTCATGTATACCCCCATCTTCTCTTCATGATACTGCCTGAAGCAGGTTACTTTAGCCTAATGCATAGAAGGGCCAGCCCTGTCTGTAGCAGGTTCAGGTACAGGTAGGGGGGATACAGTGAACACTTAAGGTGAAGCATTGTAAGGGAAAGGGAGAACAGAAGCAAGGTTGCCGAGCAGTAACCCAGGGCAAGGCATGATCTTGGGGCTGTCCTCCCAAATCCTGTCAGTAGATAACATCATGTATTGAAGTACATGGAACATGGACATATATAAATTTTTTTCAGCAGAATAATTAGTCAATAAACTAATAATTAAGCAGGTAGACTGCACTTCTTCCTTGCTTTCATTTTGGCAAGCCTATCGGTTAAATTGTCAAAAGAAGATATTTGCCTAGCAACCTTGCTTTCAGCTGAGAGTATAATAAGGTGGTTAAGCCTTTTTTGTCGTGTGATAGAACTTAAGCCAGCCTTCTCTAACCTGGTACCCTCCAGATGTTTTGGACTACAACTCCCAGCATTCCTTACCATTAGCGATGCCAGCTGAAGCTGATGGGAGATGAAGTCCAAAACATCTGGAGGACATCAGAACTAGAGCTACACTATTTATTTATTTATTTATTTATTTCATTTCTATACCGCCCAATAGCCGAAGCTCTCTGGGCGGTTCACAAAAATTAAATCCTAACAACACACAATAAAACAATTTAAAATATACAGAACATTAAAACCACAATATAACAATACAACCACAATAAAACCTAGCAGCAGTGCAGGAGTTTAAAATACAGATTTAAAACAGCAAAGATAAAAATTTAGAAAGCTAAAATGCTAAAATGTCTGGGAAAATAAAAAGGTCTTCACCTGGCGCCGAAAGGAATACAATGTAGGCGCCAGGCGAACCTCACTAGGGAGCTCATTCCAGAGCCGGGGTGCCACAGCAGAAAAAGCCCTCCTCCTAGTAGCCACCTGCCTCACTTCCTTTGGCAGGGGCTCACGGAGAAGGGCCGCTGATGATGATCTTAAGGTCCGGGCAGGCACATATGGGAGGAGGCGATCCTTCAGGTAACCTGGCCCCAAGCCGTTAAGGGCTTTGAATGTTAACACCAGCACTTTGAATCGGGCCCAGAAATGGACTGGCAGCCAGTGCAGCTGGAAAAGTACTGGCGTAATATGAGCTCGCAGGCCAGTCCCTGTTAACAATCTTGCTGCCCTATTTTAGACCAGCTGAAGTTTCCGGACCGTTTTCAAAGGCAGCCCCACGTATAACGCATTGCAGTAATCCAGACGAGAAGTTATCAGAGCATGGATAACTGTAGCAAGGCTATCTCTGTCCAGATAAGGGCGTAGTTGGTATACCAGCCTAATCTGATAAAAAGTGCTCCGTGCCACTGAGTTCACCTGTGCCTCAAGTGACAGTTCTGGATCCAAGAGCACCCCCAAACTACGAACCTGATCCTTTAGGGGGAGTGCACCTCCTCCAGAACAGGTTGAATATCACCTAGCCGGGCAGACGAACCACCCACTAACAGTACCTCCATCTTGTCTGGATTGAGTTTCAGTTTATTAGCCCTCATCCAGTCCGTTACCGTGCCCAGGCACTGATTCAGAACAGTCACTGCCTCACCTGGTTTTGATGTAAAAGAGAGGTAGAGCTGGGTGTCATCTGCATATTGATGGCACCTCAGCCCACACCTCCGGATAACCTCCCCCAGCGGTTTCATGTAAATGTTAAACAGCATGGGGAATAAAATAGAGCCCTGTGGAACCCCATGGCACAATTGCCATGGCACAGAGCAGTAATCCCCCAGCACCACCTTCTGGAATTGGCCATCCAAGTAGGAGCGGAACCACTGTAGTGCAGTGCCTCCTACTCCCAACCCAGACAACCTATCCAGAAGGATACCATGGTCGATGGTATCGAAAGCCGCTGAGAGGTCCAGGAGAATCAACAGGATCGCACTCCCCCTGTCCCTCTCCCGGCAGAGGTCATCCCACAGGGCGACCAAGGCAGTTTCCGTTCCAAAATGGAACGGGTCACTAGTGGTTTTTTTTTTTAAAAAAATCAGTATTGAAGTGCACTGATAACTGTTGGGGCACATTACGTATTCTGTATACCACTTTTCTAGCATGATTTCCCAGTTTTTATTCTGTATTATCCAAAATACTGCAACTGATGTCATTGCGTGCACTGTAGCATTATCATGATGGGATCGTATAGATAACGGCACAAGGTGTAGACCTGGCCCAAGTTGGGGAATGCTGGCTTAAACTATCCTTTACTAGGTTCAGTTTAGGTAAGGTACGTTTGTCTCCTGATGCAACTGATATGGGGGTGCAATCGAGCATCTTTATTGTAATGCATATTTGCATAACTAGATTTTCCAGACTTTAGCATAAATGTGGTTTAAGGCATGAAGAGTCGGACACAACTTCTGAACAACAACAACAAAAGCCATGCAGTTTTTGGAATGATTATCACACAGACCCAAGACCTCTAAAAAAAATTAGCATAAAGCCAACGCTGTGTGCACATTACTCCATAGTCCAAATCCACTGAACAATTTTCCGCTGAGTAACTGAGTGCAGCGCAGGTCACAACAGCTGTGTCATGTGAAGCAAAGTCAAACAGGGATGTGCTGTAGGGTGGTAACGCCTCTTGCAGTGGGTGTTGGGGCCTAGTCCTCCCTCCCTCCCAATGTCCCAAGGAAGCACTGCAGCACTCCAAGCTTGCCTACAGGGAATTCTGGGAATAGGCTTCCTATTTGGCTCTGTAAGCCACTACCCTAAAAGTCAAAGGTGAAAGGTCAGAGAGGTGCAACCTTGTTTCTCCACTACCCTTCGGCCTTATGGTCCAATATGTTGGGGGCCCTCAGCCTTGTGGGGACTTGGGGCTGTTTGCCCCCATTTATCCCTCTTCTGCACCCCTGAGCAGAAGCAGCAGAGGAGAAAGTGCCGGGCAGATTTGCCTGAAGACCTGAGGGCTAAATGTGGAAATGGATGAGGGTGTGTGCCTGCTAGACCCGCCCCCTCCCTTCCTCCTCTGCTCCACCCAGACACACAAAGGTCTGAAGGAGGCTTCTACGTGTGTCCTGATAAACGTGCTTAGAAGCCCCCTTCAGACATTTGTGCCAAAAAATGTGAAGGCCAGGATGGAGCAGAGGCGTGTTTGGGATATGGCTGCTCCACTGGTCCCTTCCCCACTAGCCCTCATGCATTCAGGCTGACGCCTAAACAGGGTAATAATGGTGAAAAGCAAAAGGGGAGGAACACTCACTCAGTCCTGACTTCCTTGCTTGCCAGGGTAGAGACTGGCATTGGGAAAGATTCTGACTGATTCTGACCAAGTGCACCATTTATGTATTTTGCCAAAATATACAACCTGCTCTGCAAAACACCACGCTAGGCACCTGCGTACATTTGTGAATTATTGTACCTATTAATTTTTTTATTACCTTTATATTGTGCCTTTCCACTCAACATGGTGCTCTAGGCAGCTTGGACTCCAGCCAATGCCACAGCAAACCCACCCAAAAAGAAGGTTTTCCACACTTCCAAAACAAAAATGCCCTTTCCTTACTTGTGAGTAGTTCTCAGCTGAATAACCCATCCAAAACTGAGCTGCTTTGAACAGTCCACGTCAAGTTGGATGGAATCTATGCTGTATAGTGAATACACGTGATGATCCTAATCTAGCACCCCGGATAAACAGTACCTGGGGATGGAACCAAAGATCCTGCCTATTGTTCTTCCAAGAATGTCAGGATTCAGGAAGTCTCAGTCATCAGGAAAGGAAGTGGTAAGATTTCCTTTCTTCCAGGTAGCCATAGATCACAGCTCAGAACATGTGGCTGCTGGGCGGACTTTCCCTTTCTGCTAGAGAACAACATGATGGACAATTCAAACTAGAAGCAGATTATGAAATGAATCTCACTCAAGTGTGGTAAGCCAGCAGAGAAAAATAAGCTGACTTGTAGATCAGGCATGCAACAGTAATGCATGGTATTTTGAAAATTTTCTTTGAATGCAAAGAAGGAGTTCTTTGCTCAGGGAGTCATGAACACTAATAATATGTGACAGATAAATTAAAGTATAGGGTGCTCTTGTTCTGTGGTAGCTCCAAATGGCTCAAACTGATCCCAGATCAGTCCCAAGCAGGGTTGTCCTAGGGCTAATTTCCATTACATGTTTATTTAATAACCACTAGTCAAAATAGTGATTAGGTGCAGGAGCCTGGGGAATGACTCGTCCTGCTAAAAGGGATGTACTGGTGGTGCAGGAGAGAAGTGGAAGGACAGCCTCTTTCCAAAATTTGGGGCTGGGGTAGGGAATGTCCCATCCCAAATGAGGAGCTGCCTCAGTCTGATCCTGCTTCCATAGACCTACCCATGACTCACCCACTTTATCCATTAAAAACTATTCTGGGTTCAGATGGCCAATCTAGATACAAAGGGAAAGATGAGCAGCAAGGGCCTCAGGCTTGGGGTGGGAGGCCGGGGAAGAAGGCTGTCTGGATAGCACTGGCACATGAGCATACATCAACATAGGCTATTGTTTGTCCACTCTTTTGTCTCCTTCGCCCGCTCCCATGTGCATGCCTAGAACAGTCTCCCTGCTCCCCTTTCTTAATCAGCCCACTGCCCAATAATCTTTCAAGTCACTGCTCAAGATCCAAGGCTTTCTAACACAACATTAACCACCTGAATCTCTCCTGCCCACTTGTCTCTCTTCATGTGCCCACTCCACTCCTCGCTTATCTATTTTAGATTGTAAACCATCTGGGATGGTCTCACTTCTCTGTTCTGAACAGCACCCAGCACATAATTGACTAAGTAGTAGTAGCAGGTGTTGTGACCCGGGCTGGCATCCAGGGTAGGCATGGCTGGGCCCATGCTCCTCTATATCACTGGCTGGCTGCAGTAGATCAGCAAAGGGTTCTTCTGACTCCTAATGGTTAACAACAATGAAGACGCTCTGGCCCAGCACACACAAATTAATGTGCTGAAGTGAAGAACGCTTGTGGGGAGGTGGGGAACAGATCTGGATTTATGTGTCAAAGGACTGTGAGCTTAGTTCTGGCACTGAAAACTATGGGCTGATCAAGAGGCACCCTGTTCCTTAACTCTAAGCAGGGCTGCATCAAGGGTAGGCATGGCTGGGCCCCTGCTGAGGGCCCACATGCACACTGACAAGAGCCCCCTGGACTTGCCCTCTGCTTCACCACTACAACCTGCTTGTTCAACTGCCTCTTGCTCTGGTGCAGACAACGGTGGTGGTGCAGGAGGAGGGGCAGTAGATGCCCCTGCCTACTTGCTCACTGGTTCTCTGCCTGTCAGGCAAGCAAATGGTAGCACTGAGGAAGAGCACAAGGAGCAATCACAGTCGGTGACAATGGCAATGAGGAGGTAGACTCACTGAAGGAGGGGGCCCATTAAAGGTGTCATGCCCAAGTGCCTTCAACAACCTGGAGCTGGCACTGGTTGTGACATCCATGTCTACAACAATCTGGTGCAACTAAATGTCTATTTTTCCTGTCTTGTAACACACACTTCCACACCAGTGGGACTCTGCTTTTAACCTCTACTGAGGAGAGGAGCAGGCACAGGCTAGTCTAAAACAATCACAAAGCTAGACACAAAAAGGGAAAAGAGGCTATGGAAGGACAAGACTCTCCAGTGGTGGTGACCTGCAAGGTGTGTGCAATGCTTGTTTTCTTGCCTGAGAACAACATGGCCTACACCTGCAACAAGTGCAAGTTGATCGCGCTGCTGGAGGAAAAAGTAAGTGGACTGGAGCAGCAACTGTCAACCCTCCAGGGAATAAGAGAACACGAAGAGTTCTTGGACACAATGAGGGAACTACAGCAGCAAAGTGAAGACCAGAAGTTTGAAGAGCAACAGCAAGTTGAGGCAGAAGTGGGAAATGCTGAGGTGAAGAAAAATGGAGTAGAGGATACTCCTTGGAAAAGGGTGACAGTTAGGAGAAGAAGAACTAGACGCCACTCTGCACCAGTGGAAGCAGTGGAGCTGTGGAACCGATTCCAGGTACTTGCGGATGAGACTGGAGGATAGCCTGCAGAGGAAGAATCACAGGGGAACCTACATGAGAGTGAGCAAGAGGCTGAAGGTCAGTCAAACAGAGGCGATGAAACCCAGGCCTACAACAACAAGAAGAGAAGAGTGGTAGTAGTGGGAGACTCCTTGCTGCGTGGGATCGAGACCCAAGTATGTCGCAAAGACCCGTGGACTCGCCAGGTATGTTGTCTCCCGGGAGGACGGATTAGAGACATGACTGAAAGGTTGCCTGCACTCATAAAGCCCACTGACAGGTATCCCTTTCTTCTCAACCATGTGGGAACAAATGATACCACCAAGTGGAGCTACGAAGAAATCACGTCAGACTTTGAAGCTTTGGGGAGGAAACTCAAGAACTTTGGGACCTAGATAGTTTTCTCATCTATCCTTCCAGTAGTTAGAAGAGGTATAGAAAGGGAAAGAAAAATACTCCGGGTGAATGACTGGCTACGAAGGTGGTGCTGACGAGAGAGATTTGGATTCTGGGAACACGGGCTATACTTCCTGGAAGATGGGCTGTTGGCAAGGGACGGGTTGCACCTCACAAAGGATGGGAAGAATGTGTTTGGCCACAGCATGAAGAACTTCATCAGGAGGGCTTTAAACTGAATCCTATGGGGAAGGGAGATGTAAAGTTGGGGGTAACAACGGACGAAGGCTCATGCACCGCAACGGATAGAACAGCTCTAATAGCGCCCAATAATAGTCTTCAGACACATGTAGGAAGAAAGCCAGACTATGAAGCACATGGTCTTCGATGTCTATATACTAATGCCCAGAGTATGGGAAACAAACAGAAGGAACTTGAACTCTTAATACAAGAGGGAAATTATGACTTGATAGGTATAACTGAGACTTGGTGGGATGACTCTCATGACTGGAATACAGCAATTGAAGGATATAACCTGTTCAAAAAGAACAAGAGGAACAGAAAGGGAGGTGGGGTTGTACTATATGTGAAAAATACATATCTCTGCACAGAAATACAGGAGGATGAGCTTGGTAGCGCCATCGAGAGCATCTGGATCAAAATAAATGGAGCAAAGAATAAAAGGAACCTGGTGGTCGGAGTCTACTACCGGCCACCCAACCAAGGAGAAGATGAGGATGAAACTTTTGAAAAGCAAATAGCCAATGTTTTAAGGAAGCATGATGTAGTAGTAATGGGGGACTTCAATTTCCCCGATATTTGTTGGGAGACAAATTCTGCAAAACATGGCACCTCCAGGAAATTCCTGACTTGTGTGGCGGATAACTTCCTCCTACAGAAAGTAGAGGAAGGAACTAGAGGATTGGCTATCCTTGACTTGATCCTAACCAACAGAGATTACTTAGTAGGTAAAGTAGCAGTTACAGGAACTCTGGGGGAAACCGACCATGTTGAACTTCAGTTCTTGGTTCTAAGGGAAGCAAAAGCCGAGTGTAGTCAAACGCATACCCTGGATTTTAGGAAAGCCAATTTTAATAAATTCAGAATAATGATAAGTAAGGTCCCATGGCAAGCGACTGTAATGAGTAAAGGAGTCCAAAATGGGTGGGAGCTTTTAAAAAAGGAAATTCTCAAGGCACAATTACAAACAATTCCAACAAGAAGAAAAGCTGGAAGACAACAGAAGAAGCCAATGTGGCTTCACAAAAAGCTTAGGGATGAGCTGAAAACAAAAAAGGACACGTATAGGAAGTGGAAGGAAGGCCAAGTAACAAAGGAAGAGTACAGGCAGGTAGCACAGAATTGCAGGGATGGCGTCAGGAAAGCTAAAGCTGAGAATGACCTGAGCTTAGCGAGGGATGCTAAAAACAACAAAAAGGCTTTCTTCAGATACGTGCATAGTAAAAGGGAGAGGAAAGAAATGGTTGTTCAGCTATTAAATAAAGATGGCGAAACGATAACAGATGACAAAGAAAAGGCAGAGGTGCTCAATTCCTACTTTGGCTCAGTCTTCTCCCAAAAGAGGGTCTATGACCCCCCTGGCAAAGGCGAAGTACAGGCTGAAGGGGCAGGATTGCAGCTTGAGATCGATAGGCATATGGTCAAGGAACACCTAACTACTTTGAATGAGTTCAGATCTCCAGGGCCAGATGAACTGCATCCTAGAGTGATAAAGGAACTGGCAGAAGAACTCTCAGAACCGCTGTCTATTCTCTTGGAGAAATCATGGAGGACGGGGGAAGTGCCAGATGGCTGGAGGAGGGCTAATGTTGTCCCTGTCTTCAAAAAGAGTAAAAAGGAGGAACCTGGGAACTACAGATCAGTCAGTCTGACATCAATCCCTGGGAAAATTCTGGAGCAGATTCTAAAGCAATCCATCTGTAAGCACCTTGAAAACAATGCCGTGATTACTCAAAGCCAGCATGGATTTGTCAAGAACAAATCCTGCCAGATGAATCTGATCTCATTTTTTGATCAAGTCAATCCCTTGTGGACTGTGGGAATGCTGTAGACATAATATACCTCGACTTCAGCAAAGCCTTCGACAAAGTGCCCCATGATATCCTGATGAGCAAACTAACTCAAAGTGGGCTAGATGAAACAATGATCCGGTGGATCCACAGTTGGCTACAGAATCGGACTCAAAGAGTGCTTATCAATGGGACCTTCTCAAACTGGGGAGAGGTAACGAGTGGGGTACCGCAGGGCTCAGTCCTGGGCCCAGTGCTCTTCAACATTTTTATGAATGACTTGGAGGAGGAGGTGCAGGGAATGCTGATCACATTTGCAGATGACACAAAATTGGGCGGGATAGCTAATACTTTGGAAGACAGAAACAAAATTCAAAGTGATCTTGATAGACTGGAGCGCTGGGCAGAAAACAACAGAATGACATTTAATAGGGATAAATGCCAAGTTCTGCACCTAGGAAAAAGAAGCCAAATGCACAGTTACAAGATGGGGGATACGTGGCTCAACAACACGACTAGCGAGAAGGATCTTGGAATTGTTGTCGATCACAAGCTGAATATGAGCCAACAATGTGATGTGGCTGCAAAAAAGGCAAATGCTATTTTGGGCTGCATTAATAGAAGCATAGCTTCCAAATCACATGAAGCACTAGTTCCCCTCTACTCAGCACTGGTTAGGCCTCATCAGGAGTACTGTGTCCAGTTCTGGGCACCACACTTTAAGAAGGATGCAGACAAACTGGAGAGGGTTCAGAGGAGGGCGACAAAGGTGATCAGGGGACTGGAAACAAAGCCCTATGAGGAGAGACTGAAAGAACTGGGCATGTTTAGCCTTGAGAAGAGAAGACTGAGGGGAGATATGATAGCGCTCTTCAAGTACTTGAAAGGCTGTCACAGAGAGGAAGGCCAGGATCTCTTCTTGATCGTCCCAGAGTGCAGGACACAGAACAATGGGCTCAAGTTACAGGAAGCCAGATTCCGGCTGAACATCAGGAAAAACTTCCTGGCTGTTAGAGCAATAGGACAATGGAACCAATTCCCTAGGGAGGTGGTGGGCTCTCCCAAATTGGAGGTGGATGAAGCTGGACAGCCATTTGTCAGGGATGCTCTGACTTGGATTCCTGCATTGAGCGGGGGGCTGGACTCGATGGCCTTGTAGGCCCCGTCCAACCCTACTATTCCCTGATTCTATGACTTCATCAACATCTTGCCATTGCTACTGGACCAGTAGTTATATCTGAGGCAGATTCCAAACTGGCTAGTAATAGTGGACAGTTCTGGCTGGATTTGAAATACTTTGTCATGACACAGCCAGCTCAAGTCTTTATTTCTTTTTTATTTTAGCTGGGGAGGGTGCTATTGCACTCGTGTCCTGCTTGTGGGCTTCCCAGAGCCATTAAAAATAAAGGGGTGTGTGTGTGTTTACCTGGAGAGCTATGTTATTTATGTCCCCAGTATTAAATTACTTTTATGGTCTGCTATTGTCAACCACAGTGATTATGTTGAGGAGTCTGTCACTTTTGAGATTTCTAGTCTGACACTAGCATGGGGAAAAGCTATTGCCCCCTGGTCAAAACGCTTAGCTGAGATGGAAAGTGAAATTAGGGTGGCATCTAAAGGAGAAAATGTTGTAGAAATGGGTGACTTCAATTACCCTCACAAAGGCAGGATAACGACATGTTATGGCCGTGACATAGTTAAAATTTCTAGATACTCTAAATGAATGTGCCCTAGAACAGTTGGTCATTGGACCAGCCAGAGGACAGGTTACCCTGAACTGTATCATAAGAAGACTGGAAAACAGACATTATAACACCAAGTTTATGAAGGGGATCCAAGGGGATCCAGGAAATTACAGGACAGTTAGCCTAACGTCTCATCTGGATAAATTGGTGGATCTCCTTCACCGCTCCTCCTGCCCCGTTAGCTTCAGCCCATCAGGGCATAGAAATCTCAGAAGCCCCCATGCAGCAAGGGCGCAATCAATAGGATTGCACCCTTAGAATTCTTTGAAAGGATCAATAAGCATGGGGTGATCCGACTTCCGGTCGGGACCAATGTCGCTCTGGTAGCTTCCCACGGGGCTCTGTGGGAGCTTTCTCAAACAGCTTTTTAAAAGGTTGGAAAACCTTTTCATCTCCCTAGGGATGTACAAAAGTCACTTACCTTCTCGAAGAGTGACATTTGCGGTGGGGGGGAGGCGCTCCGTCCCTCCCCCCGAAATTCTCCCTGGCCGGCTCCGCAGCGATTCCACTGAGCTGCTGGCCGGGGCCGCCCGCAGCCAGCCATCCAGCCGCTGGGCAGCCTGCACCAGCAAATGTAGCCACCGCCATTTGCGTCCCTGTATTTTGCTGTGATAGGCTACGTAAATATTTACGTAGCCTATAACGGCAAAAAAAAAAAAAAGGGAATGCAAATGGCGGGGGCTACGGTGGCCTCCATTTGCATTCCCCTTCTTTTGCTGTGATAGGCTACAAAAATATTTACGTAGCCTATCACGGCAAAAAAAAGGGGAACACAAATGGCGGCCATTGTAGCCGCTGCCATTTGCGTTCTTTTTTTTTGCCATGATAGGCTATGTAAATACTTACGTAGCCTATCATGGCCTCCGCAGGGACGCAGATGGCGTCCCTGCGTTAGCCATGATAGGCTACGTAAGTATTTACGTAGCCTATCATGGCTATAATGAAGAAGCGAATGGCGGCTGCAGACGCGGCTGCCATTCGCAAAGCAGCGCGAATGGCAGCAGGTAAGTGCTCCATTTCGCGTGCCTTTTGTGGGATGGGGGGGCGGGGGGCTTCGTTCTGCCACAGATTTCGGTGGGCCGAATGCACTGGCATTCGGCCTCACTGAGATCCGTGGTGGAATTCTCTGACATCCCTACATCTCCCCCCTGGAATGGAAACGGGGGGGGGGGGCAAGGCAACAGTTCTGGACAACATCTTGGGGAAAGGTAACTCCCACACGATAGTACGGGGGCTGGATTCCAGGATTATCTCCCCAGAGCTTTATACCAATGCAAAAAGCTGTACTGAGACTCCTATTTTATAGGAGAAAACAAGGCTGACGTGTTCCATATAATATATGCTTTAAGAAATATCAACGACCTTTGAGGGATGATTTAAGAAATTTTAACAATATTTGAGAACATCTGAGGACCTGTAAGATCTGTGTGAGAGAAATATGTCTGCGCCAAGGAGAAGAAAGGAGCTGGCATCCACTCCCCCTGCATCCTCTGTATTCAAAATGTCGAAGACAGAAGATATAGGGGAATTATTTATGCTGATAAAGACTTTATCTTAGCAATTTATGGAGCAGGTCAAGAGGCTGGATTTAATCCAAAATTCCATCACCGCCCTGCAAGGAGCTGTAGATTTAATTAATGTGTCACGCCAAAAAATGGAGATGAAAATTAATGAGCTTGAAGACCGTGTGGCTAGAAATGAAACTACAACTCAAATCTATTTTAAAAATACCTCTGATAGAATTTCTCAACTGGAGGCTTACATGAAGAGATCCAATGTACGTATTTTGGGGGTTAAAAATTTGCCTAATGATGTAAAATTGCTTGGTTTTGTGGATAAAATTTTGCATGAGATACTCCCTATTCCATCTGATTATTTACTTAATATTGAGCAGGCATTTAGTGTGCCAAATGCTAAAGGGACTGATTACACCATCATAGCTCAATTTGCAAAAGTCTCCACAAAGAATTATACCCTGCGCTTGGCAAGAGACGCTCCAAGTCTTTCCTGGAGACAAGATAAAGTTATGTTATTTCCTGACTACTTCAAAGAGGTGGCGGATAAAAGAAGGCAATTTATCAAAGCAAAGAACTTGGCAAAACAAATGAACTTATAAAACTACTTAAAATATCCTGCTACTCTTTGCATTGTGTCTGAAGGTCAGATTAAGAAGTTTCAAAATCATGAAATGGCGGAGGCTTGGCTGAGCGTAAAAATGCATGAGAATCTTGTTACAACCCCATGAACTGGAATTTTTAAACAAGCTTTGTTAATTGTTTCTATTTAGCCTGTATGATCCAAGCTAACTCAGAAGATAAATGATTATATATATATTTGCTTATTTTCTTCCATTTCTTATTTTTTCTTGCTTTTATTTTAAAATAGATAATATATCTAGTATAAAATATATTACTGAATGTTGAAGGTTTATAGTAAGTTTTATTATTATATAATATTATATATATATATATATATATATATATATATAATTTTTTATTATTATTATTACTAATAATACTAGGCTTTTGGGAATGAATTCTAGACCTCTTTCTTTGATATAAGATTGATGATATGATATAGAAATGTAAGGTTGTTTATTAAATTGTAAGATTGTTAAGGTTATAGATATAGTCTTTAAAATAGAATAACATTGGAGACTGGGGGGTGTTGGAGCTTAAACTCAATTCCTTAGGGGGGAGGGAGAGGGAGGGGGGAGCGAGGGGGAAATAATTTTTTTTCTTTTTTCTTCACTTCCTTTCCTCCTCCCTTTTCCCCTTATTTTTTTCTTTCTTTTTTCTTCTCTTTTTGTTATTGTGGTGTCCTCATCAGAATATTGTATTGCTGGGAAATTGAATCATTGATAAGGTCGTTGGTAATTTTGGTACAGTTTATTTCATTCACCTAAAATAAAATAAAATTAAAAAAAAGCAAGCATGGAGTGATCCATTAGACATTTGACAAGGTCCCTCATGAAAGGCTCCTGAAAAACTTAACAGTCATGGAATAACAGAAGTGGCCCTTTTCTGGATAGATTACTGGTTAAAAAACAGAAAGTAGAGAGTAGAGAGTTCTCACTGTGTGGACAGATGTAAATAATGGGGTCATTCTAGGATCTGTATTGGGACCTGTGATTTTGTTCAGAAGTGACATGGAGTTGAGGGTGAACAGTGAGCTGGTAAAGTTTGTGGATGGCACCAAATTATTTTGGATGATTTTAAAAAGAGTTTAGCAAAAACCTCCAGAATCGTATCTCCAAACCAAGGAACGGACATTTAAATGGCAAGCGTGGTTCAATGTATGCAAGAGTAAAATGATGCACATCGGGGCAAAACAATCCTAACTTCACCCATATGCTAATAGGATCTAAGCTGTTAGTGACTGACCAGGATATGGATCCTGGGTTCAATAAAAATACTGACCCATTCTGTAGCAGCTGAGAAAAAGGCAAATTCTACATTGGGGGTCATTAGGAAAGGAACCAAAATTAAAACCTACCAATATCTTAATGCTTTTATACAAAATATGAAACATGTGTGATCACACTTGGAATACTGTATACATATCTGGTCACTACATCTCAAAAAGGATACTGTAGAGCTTGAAAAGGTGCAAAAAAGGAAACCAAAATTATAAAGGGGCTGAAGCAACTCTCCTATGATGGAAGGTTGCAATGTTTGGGAAAATTTTGCTTAGAGAAAAAGCAAGTCAGGGGGACATGGTAGAAGTGTATATAAAATTATTAAAATGTAGAGAAAGTGGATAGGGGAAAGTTTTTCTCCCTCTCTCATAATACTAGAAACCAGGTTTATCCAATGAAGCTGAATTGTGTGAGATTCAGGACAGATAAAAGGAAGTACTTCTTTATACAGCACATAGTTAAAACTATGGAATTCTCTACTACAAGATGTAGTGAGGTTCAACAACTTGGACAGTTTGAAAGGGGGTTAGACAAATTCATGGGGGATAAGGCTATGAAGGGCTCCAGTACTGGAGGCAGTATGGTTCTGTATACCAGTTGCTGGGAAAGTGTTATTGTTCTCCTGTCCTCCTTTGGATTGCCTAGAGGCATCTGGTTGGTCATTGTGGGAATAGAATGCTGGATTACATAGGTCTTTGATCTGATTCAACAGGGCTCTTCTTTTGTTCTATGCCTCTACATATGCTCTACTTGTATATTTGTAAATAAACCAAATATTACAAAAATGTGATAGGTCTGCAGTGATTTCTTTTCTAAAGGAAAACCAACAGCCAAGTAGCACAACGCCCTGGAACTTCTCATGGCTCAGGAAAGTGGGGAGCACATAACATGAGAAATCCCTGCAACATGACAAAATATTCTAATTTCTAAGGCACATTCATAGTTTATGCAGTGAGCTGCCTATAACAGGAGTAGAATGGGAGCTGCTGCATCATGCAGTACTTCCTAAATTGAAGAGACCCCTTGAACTGTGTCACCTCAGTTGTTGCTTAGCATGCCTGTATAGTTGTGCTGGCATTACCCAGTCTGCAAGTACATATCATGGACCATAATGTAATGCATTGTCATTTGAGAGCTCCCATACATCTGTAAGCCAGACTGTCCAGGAACAAGAGGAAAAATTACCAACATGGTGTTGCTAGGAGAAGTGTTCTGACTGTGAGGGGCATTTATTATTATTTATTAATTGCTGAGCAAGGATGGCACATGAAGTGGCAATGGCATTATTTTGCTGATTAATTGTTGCAAGGTGATCCTTTGGTACTGTAGCGTTAGCAACACACACTTATACTTCCTGCATGGAAGAGTGGCGGAAAATAATAGACCAGGCACTTGCACAATTGATGTAATGAGAGTAATTAATTTGAAAATAATACCCAAGGGTTAAGGATTTTTGAAAAAAAGGGAGAAAAGAAATAAAAGTGAAAGCAGAGCTTTAGTGCCCCACAGGAGTTAGCATTATTCTGGCTTTGATTGCTGTATTCATGTGATAATATTCACTGAAGCACATATCTTGTGGCAGAAGCTCTTTTACCCCCTTCTTCCATGCTCTACAATAGATGTGGATGCTGCCATTCAAAAGGCAACATTTGTTCACAAGGTAGGTCAGGGCTGACCCCAATGATCAGTTTGGCTTTTTGCAGTCACAAAAAGGAGATGCAAGTCCCTGTCCCTGTGGAGGGGTATTCTTATAATCACAGCAGCTGGCCGAGAGAGACAATGGGACATGTGATGCCATACGAACAGCTGCATGCAGTGTTGCCCAGATTTTGTGAGTGGGAGTGGAGTCTGTTAATAAAGTGCCTGTGGATAGAGATGCTTTGAAACTTTTCTCAAGTGTTAATGGGATAATAACTCCTCAAACCCCACCTTTTCCATGAAAATTTTAACCCCTTAGTTTTCATGCCCAAGTGAAATGAACTCAAAGTATGTGTAAATAACCACATGGCTTGCTTTTATGTGGACCGCTTGGAGATCCTAGAATGTCAAGCGATATAGAAACACCATACATTGCAAGTACTTGCAAGTAGGGATGTCAGAGAAATCCCAAACGGAACACATATCGCAGTCATCCCTTGTTTCCCTTAACTCTTCTGCTCCCTCCTTGTTTGCTCCCCTTGCTTCTCCCTTCCCAACCCTCCCTAATTGTCTCCCTCACTGTTGAAATTTAGATTGTATGCTCCTTGCGGCAGGGACCTTTCTTTTTTTGTTTACAAAACTTTGTAAAATGCTATATACAGTGCTGGTGCTGTCATGATACTGCATCTGCATCATCATCACCATAAAATCATTTGCATTCTGCAGACTCCATACCCCTGCACTCATGAAATGTCATGGAGAGTTCCCTCCCTCTTAGAGACTAAGCCAGCCTTCCCCAACCTGGTGCCCTCCAAATGTGTTAGGTTGCAATTCCCATAATTCTCAGACAGCATGAGAATTATGGGAGTTGTAGTCCATCACATCTGGAGAGCACCAGGTTGGAGAAGGCTGGCCTAAGCAAAATACCTCCTGATCCCTTGCAGTAAGGGATGTATGGATTTTATAAAATCCATTCCGTCAGTGTTTCGCAGATTGTCAGGTACCTTATGCTCATCTGCTCATCGACAGAATCAGATTTTCCCCCAATTTCCCAAATTTGTGCAAATGCAAATTTATGCAGATTCGCACTTGTGAAAATGTGCAAATCCCCCCAAAGGCACAAATCCCCCCCCATGCACATTTTCATGCTTTAGCTTATGGAGGAAATGCATATTTTCAATGGATGCTTATTTTGCTATAACTAAATTTGCATAAAATTCTGGAAAGTTCTAGCCTGCAAGTCTGAGGAATCTGTGCTACTTGGGAAAAACTGGTTCGCTGCTGAATCCGTGGGTCAGATTCATAGAAATCCAGACTCGTCTGATTCCGTTTGGGATTTCTCTGACATCCCTACTTGCAAGTACTTTATATATTTACACACCTTTATATTTACACATCTTCTTTTAACTGCTCGAACCACCACTCATTCACAAGCACCACTGATAAAAAAAAAGCTGCCTTCCATCTTATGAAGATTCCCCTGGATTATTTTTCTCTTATGGGGGAAAAGATTCTCTTGCTGGACAAGGCAATAGAGACACAGTGAAAATGGATAAAAATACATTACACTTGGCCCCAAGTTCCCTAAGTGGGAGGCAAAAACCTGCTTGTCACACTGAGTTGTGAACCATACAAACTTTTGTGACACTTTTTACTTGTGGATCCATTATGTGGGCTAATAATAATTTGAAAATATTGTGCATGAAATATGTGTCATATTTATTTCCTCTGAAGCCAGGGAAATAGCTACGTCATTGCAGTGCTGGGTAAAGTGCATGATGGCATCATGAATGGCAATGCCAAGTTCTGTCCCAATTTCTCCATTGTATGAACGGATCAGCTGAAGGACGTCTGATAGAGCCTCCCTCCCACACATGGCAGAGGAAAGGGAAGAACAAACCACCAAGACAAAAGTGTGGCTCTCTAACCACACCCATTTCTTGGATATTTTCATCATGCAGCGTGCTTTTTAGCAATACCAATCAGAAGGCAGCAATTGTGTCTTTTGTTTTCCATTAACAGATTTTCTGGAGTAAGGAAAAAGAAAAGGTGGGGAAACAAGGGAGGGATACAAGTGGAAGATAAAATTGTCTGGTCCCCCCCATACAAATCCATGAATGAAAAATCCAAGGAAATGGCATGACAAAAGCCTCATCTGGAAGCACCCTTGTAAGTAGGCCATTACTCATGAGCAGGCCTCACTCCAAGTCAAAAGAATGATTCCAGGCCTGTGGTGGGAGTGTCTGAGTCTCCCTCCTGGGCCAACCAATGGGGTGGGTGAATAGGAACCATTGCCTCCATGACCGGCTTGCTACTTCAGTTGTGGTTCCAACCTCTCCTTGGCTCTCCATCTTCTTTTTCCTTCCCATATTAGGGATCCCATTCTCCTAGCTAACAGGTCTGAGCAAGGTAGGGGTGCTGCTCACTGAACTCCCGCACACACACATGAGTAAAAAATAAAGGTCTTTTTTCTCTGGAGGGTTTGAGCCACATAAAGGAATATGGTCTTATGGTTTACACACTGAACTAGTTTAAAAATAAAAAATAGGCATCGGCATGTGCATACAATAAGATGGACAAATAATTTCCAGTGGTTGAAATTTACAGCTAAGGAGAGTGATTAATCTGGCAGAAAGCATGGATTTACAACACTGCTAAACAACAGGTGGCTAGTAAAAACAGATGTGGTGGCTTGATCTAACAATATTTACTTCATATATTTTGGCAATTTACATTTTAACAATGTAACTTAATAACTTCAGTGTGATTAAGTGGCCTTTGTCTAGCCTCTTAAATTCTGCACAACTGTGAAAATGTAAGTTGATAGAATTTTCTTTTTAAAGAAACAGCTTAAAAAGGAACAACAATATGATACCTAGCAAATGTTTTATAGAATGTTCAGACTCCCCCCACGCGCCCTACTGAATGGTAGCTAGAAAAAAGGGTGTTTCTTGTCCCGCGTAAAACTGAGTTTATTACCTTATAATAAGGTTATTCGTGGAAACCCGTTGGTACCCTTACCTTCTTAAAAAAAATGTCGGATCCATAAGGCCTGAGATATGCAAAAGCTAAAACAGTCCAAATAATTAAAAACCTAAAAAAGAAAAAAACACTTTTGGAATACACATATGCAGATTTAAATAAACAATCAATTACCAGCCTAGCACCATATATGCTGTAAGACAACAGAGTAGAAGAACCAAGGTCTGAAAAAGGAGGAAAGAACTAAAGCAATGGCAGAATTAACTTGCAAGTGTAGGGTTTTTTTTTAGTTTAGGGGGAAGAGTAGTCTGGGCCTTGTGGCTCCAATCATTTCTCCAAGCAAAAGCAGAGGTTTCATATAATGCATTATTTCATGTGGTGGGGAGTTCCAGAGGCAGCTTTAACAGGCTAATTTCCTTGTGAAGAGAGACTAATAGAGATCTGTTCTGCTTTGTAGCTTCCTGACAACAAATATACTATATAGTACATAGATACAGCAGACCCCTTCATGGATCACTGCCTTGTTGTGGTGAAGGGTCTAGCGTAACTCAGTGAAGCCATAAGGCCACCCAAGATGGACAGGTCATGGCGGAGAGTTCTGACAAAATGTGGTCCACTGGAGAAGGAAATGGCAACCCACTCCAGTATTCTTGCCAAGAAAACCCCATGGAACGTATCACAAGGCTAAAAGATATGACACCGGAAGATGAGCCCCTCAGGTCGGAAGGTGTCCAATATACTACTGGGGAAGAGCAGAGGGAATTTCCAAGTAGCACCAGAAAGAGTGAAGTGGCTGGACCAAAGCCGAAAGGACACTCAGCTGTGGATGTGTCTGGTGGTGAAAAGAAAATCCGATGCTGTAAAGAACAATATTGTTTAGGAACCTGGAATGTAAGATCAATGAATCAAGGCAAGCTGGAGGTGGTCAAACATGAGATGGCAAGACTGAACATCGACATCTTGGGAATCAGCAAACTAAAATGGACAAGCATGGGTGAATTTAATTCAGGTGACCATCATATCTACTACTGTGGGCAAGAATCCCTTAGAAGAAATGGAGTAGCACTCATAGTCAATAAAAGGGTGGGAAAAGCAGTACTGGAGTACAATCTCAAAAACGATAGAATGATCTCAGTACGAATCCAAGGCAAACCATTCAACATCACAGTAATTCAAGTCTATGCCCCAACCACTGAGGCCGAAGAAGCTGAGGTTGATTGGTTCTATGAAGACCTACAACACCTTCTAGAACTAACACCAAAACAAGATGTCCTCTTCATCATAGGGGATTGGAATGCTCAAGTAGGAAGTCAAGAAATCACCGGGATAACAGGCAGGCATGGCCTTGGTGTACAAAATGAAGCAGGACGAAGGCTAAGAGAGTTTTGTCAAGAGAACACGCTGACCATAGCAAACACTCTTTTCCAACAGCACAAGGGGCGACTCTACACATGGACATCACCAGATGGTCAATATCGAAATTAGGGATGCACGAAAGTCACTTACCTGGTCTCGCAGCTTGCTTCGCGGTGGGGGGGAGGCGCTTCGCTGCTCCCCCCGAATTTCAGGCCGGGGGGGGGTGGCTTCCCGCCTCGCCTGGCCGAAATTCAGGCCGGGGAGAAGCGCCCCGTCTCCCCGGCTGCGAACTTCAAAAGAAAAAAAACAAACAACGCCCCTGTGATAGGCTACGTAACGATTAACGTAGCCTATCACGGCTAGATCTGCAAAGTCAGCCATGATAGGCTACGTTAATCGTCATGTAGCCTATCACGGGTGACTTAAAAAAAAAAAAAGCGTGTATGCAAATGGCGGCCCCCATAGGGAGCCGCCATTCGCGTTCCTTATTTGGTCACTGTAGTCTACGTAAAGATTTACGTAGACTACGGCGAAAATAAGAGCAACGCTATTTGCGTTGTCCTTATTTTCGCCGTAGTCTACGTAAATCTTTACATAGACTACAGGGACCAAATAAGGAACGCGAATGGCGGCTCCCTATGGGGCCGCCATTAGCCGTACGCGCTTTTTTTTTTTTTTAAAGTCACCCGTGATAGGCTACGTGACGATTAACGTAGCCTATCATGGCTGAATTTGCAAATCTAGCTGTGATAGGCTACGGTAATCGTCACGTAGCCTATCACAGGGGCGTTTTTTTTTTTTTTTTACTTTTCTTGTAATGGCACCCCCGCCCCTGACGAAGACCTGCCAAACCGCCGCTGGGACCCGCCGCCGGGAGGGACATTCGTGAAAGGTAAGTCCCATCCCGGGGAGGGGGCGGGGGAGAATTTCTCCCCGAACAACCTTTGGAGGACCGAATGCGTTGGCACTCGGCCCCCCGAAGTTTTGGGGAGAAATTCTCCCCCATCCCTAAGAAATCAGATTATCTACTTGGCAGCCAAAGATGGGGAAGCTCTATACAGTCAGTAAAAACAAGACCTGGAGCTGACTGTGGCTCAGATCATGAGCTGCTTCTTGCAAAATTTTGGCTGAAATTGAAGAATGTAGGGAAAACCACTAAACCATTCAGGTATGACCTAAATCATATCCCTTATGAATATACAGTGGAGGTGAGGAATAGATTTCAGGGATTAGACCTAATAGACAGAGTGCCTGAGGAACTATGGACGGAGGTCCGTACCATTGTTCAGGAGGCAGCAACTCAATCCATCCCAAAGAAAAAGAAATGCAAGAAAGCCAAGTGGCTGTCTGATGAGGCTTTACAAGTAGCTGAAGAAAGAAGGGAAGTGAAAAGCAAAGGAGAAAGGGGAAGATATATCCAACTGAATGCAGAGTTCCAGAGAATAGGAAGGAGAGACAAGAAGGCCTTCTTAAATGAACAATGCAAAGAAATCGAGGAAAACAATAGAATGGGAAAGACTAGAGATCTTTTCAAGAAAATTGGAGATATCAAGGGAATGTTTTGTGCAAAGACGGGCATGATAAAGGACAAAGAAGGCAGGGACCTAATGGAAGCAGATGAGATTAAGAAGAGGTGGAAAGAATACACAGAAGAACTATACAGGAAAGATCTTAATGTCCCTGATAGCCATGACAGCGCTGTCACTGAACTTGAACCGGACATCCTAGAGAGTGAAGTCAAGTGGGCCTTAGGAAGCATTACTAACAACAAAGCTAGCGGAGATGACAGTATTCCAGCTGAGCTATTTAAAATCCTAAAAGATGATGCTGTTGAAGTGCTGCACTCAATATGCCAACACATTTGGAACACTCGACAGTGGCCACAAGACTGGAAAAGGTCAGTTTACATTCCAATTCCAAAGAAGGGCAATGCCAAAGAGTGTTCAAACTACCGTACAATTGCACTCATTTCACATGCCAGCAAGGTTATGCTCAAAATCCTACAAGCTAGGCTTCAGCAGTATGTAAACCGAGAACTACCGGAAGTACAAGCTGGGTTTGAAGAGGTAGAGGAACTAGAGATCAAATCGCCAACATTCGCTGCATCATGGAGAAAGCAAGAGAATTCCAGAAAAACGTCTCTTTCTGCTTCATTGACTACGCTAAAGCCCTTGATTGTGTGGATCACAACAAACTGTGGCAAATTCTTAAAGAGATGGGAGTACCAGGACACCTTACCTGTCTCCTGAGAAACCTGTACAAGGGTCAAGAAGCAACAGTAAGAACCAGACATGGAACAACCGAGTGGTTCAAAATTGGGAAAGGAGTACGACAAGGCTGCATATTGTCACCCTGCTTATTTAACTTATATGCAGAGTACATCATGAGAAACGTCGGGTTGGATGAATCACAGGTCGGAATTAAGATTGCTGGGAGAATTATCAACAACCTCAGATATGCAGACAATGCCACCCTAATGGCAGAAAGCGAAGAGGATCTAAAGAGCCTCTTGTTGAGGGTGAAAGTGGAGAGTGCAAAAGCTGGTTTGAAACTCAACATTAAAAAAACGAAGATCATGTCATCTGGCCCTATCACTTCCTGGCATATAGAAGGGGAAGAAATGGAAGCAGTGACAGATTTTATTTTCTTGTGCTCCAGGATCACCGCAGACGGTGACTGTAGCCATGAAATTAAAAGACGCTTGCTCCTTGGGAGGAAAGCTATGGCACACCTAGACAGCACAGTAAGAAGCAGAGACATCACCTTGCTGACAAAAGTCCATATAATCAAAGCTATGGTTTTCCCAGTAGTAATGTATAGCTGTGAGAGCTGGACTATAAGGAAGGCTGAGTGCCGAAGAATTGATGCTTTCGAACTGTGGTGCTGGAGAAGACTCTTACAAGTCCCCTGGACTGCAAGGAGGTCAAATCAGTCAATCCTAAAGGAAATCAACCCTGAGTGCTCATTGGAAGGACAGATACTGAAGCTGAAGCTCAAATATTTCAGCCACCTATTGCGAAAAGTCACTGGAAAAGACCCTGATGCTGGGAAAGATTGAAGGCAAAAGGAGAAGGGGGCGGCAGAGGATAAGATGGCTAGATAGCTTCACCGATGCAATGAATATGGACTTCAGCACACTCCGGGAGAGAGCGGAGGACAGGAAGGCCTGGCGTGCTATGGTCCATGGGGTCATGAAGAATCGGACACGACATAACGATTGAACAACAACAATACAGCAGATGGGAAATTAGCAGGCACACAGATAGGCTGTGCAGCACACTTTTGTAGTTACCGAATGCTACTTCTTGGGAGCCAGCACCAAAACGTAAACCATTTTATCCCTTCTTTTTTCTTTCTTTTTAAAACAAATTCAAAACCTGTCTCTTGCCACCCCCCACCCCCACAACCCCATGCCTCAAATCAAGATCTAAAGTGATTAGATTCCACCCTTGACAGCATTAAATTTGATTACCCATTCATTTGCATTAGCTTTTAGTGGCCATGCCCAAACAATGATGCAAAGACTTTAAATAGGTAGACAGTATGGTCCAAACTCTTTGGAAGCCAGTATTCTAAACAATGTAACCTCAAGTTAAATAAAAATTCCATGTCCTTCCCTGCCTACCTGTCAGTAAATATTAGTGCCATTCCAAAAATTCCAGCCAGCACTGCTAATGTGAATAGCTCAAACTCTTCTCTGGAGCTGTGCACAACACTGCCTCTCCCCCACACACATCAGTGTTGTGGAGGACGCAAAATGGGGGCCAGGCTGCTTGATGCTCTTGCCACTTGCAAAGGCAGTGCAATACCCACCCACCCACAAAAACCCTTAGGGAAAAAAAACACCGTGCTACAACCCCTGCCACCAGTGGTGAGCCCTGTCTGTGAGAAACGGTTGAAGAGTTTCTCCTCCCGCTGGAGAAATTTGGTGAAATCCCCCCCCCCCTATATCTGACCACAAATATGGTAGAGAATTTCAAGAGGCCATTTGTGCATAGCTCTAGTAAATATGTCTCAAAGTAAAGATACAAGTGCAATCAATATGTAAAAGAGCGGAAAACTGAAGAGTCCAGCTGCAAGCAGTAGCAAAGTCTTATGAAGGATAACTATAGAGGCAGCAGGTTTGATCCTGGCTTCTGCTGGTACATCCTGGGTTCTTACTCTAAGCATAGACTGTGCTTTTGCAGGCCAGGCTTGATGCTTCTTTTCTCTTCCATATAGATAAGAGGGAGGACCAGTGTTGCTGTGCCAATGGTATAGCTGCTTGTAGTGGGGGAAGATGCTTCAGAACTCTTAATTCCTAGTTGCATGCAGTAGCATTCTTGGGTTAGAACAAAACATGATCTTTGCAAGTTTGAGACCTCAACTCTACATTTGTTGAGACAATGACCTGGTTCACACAATCAAAAGAAGCTACCATGGTTTAAATAAGCCAAGGTGGCTTGTTTTAATACCCAGTGCATGCTGGGCGCCATTAGCCTATAGCAATGTCACGGGCGCCCGAGTGGGTCCGGGAATTCATCGGGCTCCCTCTGCCCGTGACCCCCGGCCTGTGCCTGCTGAGACTCTGTCCTTGCTGGCCCCCTGCTAGTGCCCACTCATGCTCTCCAGGACTAACCACGATCCCGTTTGGTGAGTGCCCACCATTTTCGTGCCTTTCATTGCTACGTGAAACAGGAAGTTAAAAAATGCGCATCTTTAAATATGCACAGTTTGGAGATGGGAAAGCTAAATAAGCACAATATTAGAGGGATCATACCTCTATCGCGGTGAGCCTGGGGAACTCGCCGAGCTTGTGGGCGGCCTGAGCGCGGGTCCAGGGGGGTGCAAGCGGAGGTGCAGCTTCGGCAAGCGCCCGGAGGAACTGAGCTAGGGTGAGTTCTTACATCCCTATTAGCCTAATTACCCACCCAGGCATGGCTTCTTGTATCATCTGAACCTGGGCAGCATGGATTGCTTGAGGGGGAAACAACTGTCAAATAACCCATGGTGTTTTTGAGGCTTGCTTTCCGCTCAAACAAGCCATGCTGCCCGGGTTCGAATGACACGACAAGCCATGCCCAGTTGGGCAATTAGGGAAATGGCGCCTGGCATGTGCAGGCCCATGCCAGGAATTAAAACAAGCCACCATGGCTTATTTGATCATGCAAACTGGCCCAATGTGAATTCTAGGTTGGGGGGGGCACTTGAAGGGGAGGATCAGCAGACAGGAGAGCTGCTTAAACCCTCCCGTGGCCACCTATTCTCACCTTGCAAATGCCCCCCAAAGTCACTTCCGTTGCAGCCCATTTTTCATTTCAGAGCCCAGCAGGGCAGCAGGAAGGGGGATCTTTTAAAACAACCTGGGGGAGATTTGCAGTGGACAATTGTTGGGCAGGGAAAGGGTTAGCCCCTCACTGATCCTCCTCTCAAATGTGCTCCAGCGCTCACATTGCTGTTACAAAGGAAACACAGGATGGGAGCTCCGTGTATTGCTCCTAATATCTAGTTCCACCCATAAAAGTATGTGAACATCCCGATGCACAGGGATCTTAAACCCCCTCCCACCCCTCTTTAAAACAATGACTCTGACAGATCATCAGTTTCTAGGAATTAAGTTGTTAGGGAAGGCTGAAGGGAATCTCCCCCCCCCCCCAAGTTTCTAGCTATGTGTAATTTCCCCTCAAGCACCTATATTTCTGGCTAACTTTGTAACCAACTGCCCCTGATTAATTGATGTAAACAATGAAATGGACCCTGCAGGAGATTTCCATGCTGGAGGCATAAACTCTTTGCTTAAAAAACAAACAAAAGGTAGGGTGACTGACTAAGGTTGATTACAGTACAATAGATATAACGAATAAATAAAAACAAATAAACATGAAAAATGTTCTTTAAAGAACACATCTGCAGTTTAATCTCGAGTGGGATATTAAACCTTCCCCAGAATCTACACACGCCTCTCCCCAAAATCTGAAATGGCGCCCCTGGTTAAACTGAGCAGCCTCAGAACGGAAGGATAGGTAGTAATACACCGTCGTCTCTACATCTCCAGCGGCAGGGCTGGGAAAGAGCCGTGCCTGGAAGACCCTGAATTGCTGCTGCCAGTCCAGACAATACTGGCCTACATGGACCAACGGTTTGATGCGGCAGCAGAAGGCATTTTCCTGTGTTCACAACTAGATTGACTACAGATCCTTCCTGGAGGAGCGACGAAGCGGCACCGAGAGCGCGGCGGCACCGCCGGCGCTGTTTGCGAGCGGCTCACCCCAGCGGAGCTGCGGCTGGCAGAGTGAAGGAAATTTCCTATTCTGCGAGAGAAGAGAGGAGCCGGAGCCATGTCGGGCGCTTGATCTCACATCGTTTAATTGTTTGGCACACTGGGAAAGGAAAGCAAACCTTTCATTGGGAGGTTAGAGGGTCGGTACTACAAAGCGGGCTTTTCTTTCCCCTTAATTTAACACTAACACGGCTTTTTGTTGCGCATCGTCGTGGTGATTTTTTTTTTATGTAATTAAAAAACACACAGAGAAAAGGGGGAGGGAGGGAAACACCTCCCCTCCTTCCTCCTGCACCGCTCATTAGTGAAAGTGACATTGATGCAGACAGGCAGCCTAAAAAGGCAGCTAACCGCTCCCTCTCCGACAGCCCCCACCGCTTGTTTCCTTAGCAACGGCAGGCAGGAAAGAAACACGCGCGCGCGCACCCCCCAGAACCTGTCAGATGGAAAATGTCAATTACAGCATATCGCTATAGACGGGACGGGACGGGAGGGGAGGGGAGGGGAGGGGGAATCGGTGGGGGGAGTGCGAAGCGGTGGGGAGGGGTGGGGAGGGGAGGCAGGCGGCGGTAGTGCGCACGGGGCCGCCGAGCGGCGCGGGCGAAGGAGATGTGGTGGAAGGCGGCGGCGGCGGGAACAGCAGATCTGGAAAGGCGCGAGGCTGCGGCGGAGCGAGGCAGAGGGGCGGCGCGGCGAGCGCGGCGCGATGGCTTCCTCCCTGAGCGGGCAGGCGTGGAAGGGCGATGGTAATCGGCGGCGGCGGCGACACAGGCTGGGCGGCTGCCTCTTTGCCGGGCTGGCAGCTTCAGTCAGCGGAGCGAGGAGGAGGCCCTCCACCGGCATCCACCAGGCCGCCGCCGCCGCCGCCATTGCTTCCATTCGCGCGCCGAAAGGGCGCGCATGTGCCTGCGTGGTGGACGACTGCGCCACGAATCAAAATGGCTTCCCACCCTTGCGGAAGCCCCGCGCGCCTCCTTGTCCGCCGCCGCCTCGGAACGGTCGCCCCCGGCTTCGAAGCCCTCTCGCCTCGGGCGGGCCGGAGTCGACGCGCGGTGGGGACGGCGGCGGTTCCGCGAGTGATGATGATGCCGCCTCCGTGTACGACATCAGAAACCAGACACACAGAGAGGGACACATTTATTTATTTATGAAGAGGAGCCTGAGACGGCTCCTTTTATTGATTTCAACTCCCCCCCCCCCCCGGGAACAAATCAGTAGATCAATGTCCGTCAGAAAGAGAAATCGCCTTCTTAAGCGGCGGAGAAAGGGCTACAGACGCCCCGTTATTATTAATCACAACAGCCCCTCCTCCCCTCTCGAGCCGCACACATCGCGCCCGCCTAGCCCGCCGCTCCCCCGCCCTCATGCGACGCTGCCGGGGAACTGAGCGTCAGACAAAGGAGAATGGGCCAAGGGGAAGGGGGCCAGGCAGGCGGGAGTGCAGGGAGACAAGCGCAATCCGAGGCGAACGCCGCCCGCCGGGCCGCCCCCAAAATGCTTCAGGGAGATGCAGCAGCCTCGTGCACCTAGGCGTGCGCCCATGTCATTAGTCCCTCTTCCTGTTAATAACTTCTAATTGCCCTGCCCGCACAGCATCCCTCCCTCCTTTCCTATGCAGCAGGCTCTGCTGCACACTTGGCACAAAGTGGTACTGCATTCGTTTTAATGCAGTTGAAATAATCCTAGAGCTGTTAGTTGGGAAGGAAGTGGGGAGTGGTGTCAGGGCTTTCCCTCACAGGAGAGACCAAGGTTCACCTCCCCACTCAGCCATGGATCTCAAATTGAGGCTGGGCCACTGTCTCTGGCACAGCCTTACTTGCCTCACAAGGTGGTTGTTGTGAGGTTAAAAAAGACCACAGACCACATAGCTCCTTGGGGGAAGGGTCAGATAAAATGTAATAAAGTATTTAGCCTGCTTTAACCGAGGGAGGACCCCCTACACGACACCACAAAGCAACACTGGAGCACAGAGCTAGGCAACAGATTGCCCAATTGCCAGGAGTCAGTGGACCGAGATGGGATGAAATGCAATGGAAACAGCCACAATTATGAAAATTGTTTTTTTTTTTTTGGGGGGGGGAGATATGCTACTCCAAAGCAATGCTATGCATGGAGGGGGGGGGGTAGAAGCAGACCCAAGGTTCCATTTGGATTGAAAGGCAGGATAGATATAAAATGAATAAAAAGAATGTGCCATAAGCAGTGAGTGGAAGAAGTTCACTGTGCCAGTCTTGCTTATGGTGTGGGGAGACAGTTTAACAAAATACACTCCAAGGTGTCTTCTCTTCAGAAGCTTTGCTACCCATTTCTCCCATGTCATCAGGCAACGTGTCCTACCTGTCATACGCACAGTGAGAACTGGCGTGGAGTAGTGGCTAAGGGTCAGTTGATCTGCTATATGGGGACAATGATGTATCTTACCAGGTGGCTGTTGTAAAAATTGCAACAAGGTAAAGCATATATGCAGTGCTTTGCGCAGTCTAATGTGCTATATAAATACACCCCACTCGTGAGAGATACTCGCCATTTTCTACATGGAAGTCTGTTGCCATTCAGCTTGTGTGAAGTGGCTCACAATGTGATGACAAACCCAGGCTATTGAGTAATCTCAGCCCTAAATTTTATTTTTGAATTTTTTTAGTTTTCTCACAATTTGAACATAAAAAATGGGGGGAGGGGCATTTCTTATATATTAAAATAAAACAATGCCAAAATATGATTTTGTATTCTACAGTTAATAACATTGATTCTTCTAGTAACCCATTAATGGTTTCCAGTTTAAATAATATAGCCTGCCTTGACCTCTTCTTGCTTCTCTATGAATAAAATATATTAGCTTGCCCACACCACTATATTCTACATCCTCCTTAACCGCTCAGAAATCTCTGGAGTCCTTGTCCAACCTCCTCTAGTTCCTGGCTAATATTTACTTACAATAAGCAAGTTGTATACAAGTCACAATATTCCACTTTCTAAATAATCCAAACATGTGAAGAACCACAAGAAATTGGGGTGGGGTAGGGTCGGGGAGGCAAAGAATGAAATATTTGTACCTTTCACCTTTCCCCTCACTACTTTCTAGTCCTCCATCCATATTTCCCTCTCCATCCTTCCTCTCCTTGTCTCACAATTCTCCTTCCTGATGGTTCTCCTTTCTTCCTTCTCGCTTCTCTCTTTATATCTTGTACTACTTCCAATGTTTGTGCTAAAGGATTTCAGCTTGGAAAAGACCCCTGCTTGAAATCTAAAAGTGTATATTAGTGTCAAGGAGCTTGGGGGTTGGACTCCCAAAGAAATAAATAAAAAGAATGCTGCTGTCTAAATAAGAGTTGGCAGAGGCCTTTATATGTTGAGAGAGAGAGAGAGAGAGAGGTGTAAAGTGGCACAACAGCAAAGCAAGGAGGCGGCTCTGGATCCACTATGGATGCAGTCAGTCTTAAAATAAAATGTATAAGAAAGATAGAAAGCCTAACAACAGAGTATTAACAATATATATTTCAAGCTAAATGTTTCAGCTTCTACCCACCTTTCCCCCACCATCAGTATTCAGCGACTCATTTTTACTGTGTTAGGTTGCAAGCATAGGCAAACTACATGTTACATACTAATATATGTAGCATAGTCCTGTCAGTGATTTTTCTGTGTAGAAAAGCAGGTTCAGGAGGGGCCCTTTATGAACAGAGAAGTGCAGGTGGGGAGGGATTTCATAATCTTTCCCCTGCCAGTATTCTGCTTCCAATTACTCCCACCAAACTTGGGGTTCTATCTGAGCATATTTATCTGCAATTTCACGCTGGTATGTGGAGAAAGGTGGGAGGAGAGGGGGTGGGCAGGTCACGGCAGAAAAAGGCAGTTGGGAAAACACCACCTCTACTCTCAAAACGGGTCCTTCTCAAAATTACTCCTTTCCCCCCAAAAAAATTATCACTGAGGCTGCAATCCACATGTTTGTGTATAATGTGTAGTTAGCTTGTCCTACAGAGCCAATTAGAAGTTGCAAAGATGCCACTCTGCCTGTTCTGCTTTTGTAAGCTATTCTACTAGCAAACTGATAAGTGGCTTTTCATCTATCACCTTAAAAACATGCCTAAGTCTTCCAACCTGAAAAGAAAACATGAGAACCTTTGAAATGTTTTTGTTTTTCAAAAGAGTCATAAATATATGTCTATTTGTTACGCTGTCCTGGTTGCATGTATGGCATTCAGCGCTGTCACTGCACTCTAGTTGTGCTACTGGAACCCAGAATTGGGATAACAATGTTCCTGGTATCTCGGGAGTACCATCTCCCTTGCTGAAAAGCGTGGGGGGGGGGGAGGCACAGCAGGCTGCATACTAACTGCAGTGCAGGGCCTCGAGACCAATTAGATGACAATTACCTTTTTGATATAGCCTCCAGCTTTTTGAAATCCCACTCGAACCCTCAGCACACGCATGTGCGCATGCACGCGCGTGCGCGCGCACACACACACACTTTAGATGCTTCAAAGAAACAACCTGTCTGATGCCCTGGACAGGTTGAAGTCTCTTGAGTTCCTGGGGCTCAATTATATCTTTCAGCTCAGCCCACTGCCTATAATCCTAATGTGGGGGGCATTGACCTTTTCAAGTCTCACAAAGGATTGCTCAAATGAAGGAAGATGACAACCAGAGAAAGAGAGAGAATGAACAAAAGGGTGGAACAGGAAATGGCAAGACATGGGAAATATTTCCGCTTTTCTATGAGTGGGTTTCATTCCTACTTCCCTTACATAATTTATTGATTTAGATTATATGAACACTGAACTGAGAACAGGGAGAAATAATCAGGGTACACTGAAACCACGTGAATTCATTTCTCAGTAACTAAAAATGACAGACTGGAGGCTGCTGCTTTCCATGTTCTATTTTTAACAACATGGTATGGTTGGGATCCTCCATGTCACTTATGTCTCATCTGAAAAGCTAACTTTGTTTAGGGAGGAACTTGCCAGTTTCTAATCTTCCCTTTCAGGGGATGACAATGGAACATGTGGATACAGTAACAACTCTTCCTTTGTTCCTGGACCCAATTTAAAAAAATTGGGGTTCCAGTCTGGTTATCAGTTTGAGCAGGGCCGACCTTCCCATGAAGCAGAGTGAAGCCCCTGCTTCAGGTGGCAATGCGGGAGGAGTGGCGGATTGTGCTTCTCCCACCCTCGCTCCCATGCCAGGAAGGATAAATCAGTTATGGGATAAATCCTAGAGTGTCCTTGACCGGGATCTATATTTGAATTTGCTGATTTTTATTTTGGTGGCTGCATGCACAGACAGGTGTAAAGCTGAACAGAAAATGAAAAAAAAAATAAAAATCAAGAGGTACAAAAGTGGGAGACCATCCAAAATAGACCCACAAATGGAAGAGAAACATCTCAAGATGCTAAAACAGAGATTTTATTTATTAAAATATCCAACGTGGCTTTTTTTTTTTAAGGTCTCCTTTGGGGTGGGGGGTTATAAAAAATGTCTGAAGAAATTCCTATAATAATGTCTTCTAAAATTCACTGGCAACCAAAAACTCTGTCACTCAGTGTTGTCTCCTTTCCCTACACCTAGACTCTAGTTCCTAGAGCAGCCTTCCTTGATCTTGTGCCCTCTCAGTGTTTTGGACTTCAATTCTTATCAGCCCCAGCTAGCATGGCCAATGGTCAGGAAACCTGGGAGCTGTCATCCAAAATATATGGAGGCCACCTGGTTGGGGAAGGCTGCCCTAGAGTAAGCATACATCATATGGCTTCAAATAAAACATCAATAGGCCCAAACTGGCCCAGTTTCAAACTGGAATTTTTGAATTTCTGAAGGCATCAGTGGCAAAAGAAGGAAATGGCCTGAGGGCGTGTGATTCTGTTACATTGTTCAAACTAATCAGGTCTCTTCCTGCTGGTCAGTATTTCAATGGAAGATTCTGTGGAAACTCCATGTAAGCTGCTCTGAGTCTCCCAAAAAGGAAGAGTGGGGGTATGAATACAATAAATGATGCAATCCATTTTCTAGCCATGAATTCCAGTGAGGTTGGAATGTCTTTTTCTTTTTTTTAAAGCCCCATTTAACTGAGCTGGACTGATACACACATTTATAAAATGACGACTGACCTTGTTTCACTCACACAACTTTACATAGCGTAATTGCAGCTTTTGTCCCCCTTCAAATATAATTGTCAATCAAAATGAAAAATGTCATAATTTAAGTCTGTCCTGATCTGACAAGGAAGCCCAAATGGCCTTTAAAGCGAAGAGAGATTTAGTCCTGTCATGATAAAAATGGCTCCAAACCTGAAAGACGACGCTCATGTCAGGGAATGGCATGAAACAGCTCCAGAGCTGTATCAGTTTGCACCACTGGCTATTTGTCCTATCTATCCTTCACAAGAATCAAAGTCAAGTCCAAGCCTTAGCTTGGATTATAAACTATGACACACACAATCCAAAATTGGCACAATGACTGACAAGGAGACACCAACGGGTTGACATTATTGCCATTTGGTTATATGTGGCACGTTGGGCCAATCTGAGTCATATTCGGATAATATCAGAACACGCATCTAGTCTGAGCGTGGGGAACCTGTGACCCCAAATGTTGTTAGACTACAATCCCATCATCCCTGACCATTAGCCATGCTGCCTAGTGCTGATGGGAGTTGGAGTCCAACAACATCTGGAGGGCCATAGGTTTAGATTAATCCATTCCTTTGTAATTTGTGAAGCAGAACACGTTCACTAAGAGTTTTTCTACACAAGTCTGTTAATTGGCTGTATCTACTTTCAGTTTTGTTGCAGAATTGAGATCCCATTCAGCATAACGCGAGGAGGGTTTCCTGCTTTTCCACTACATAACCTCTAGGTGACACTGTGGTATAGTGGAATAGTGCAAATACACAAGAGGAAATCCTGCATTCGCTTTCACAATTAAAGGCAACATTTTCCTTGCTTTAAAAAAAAAACACAACTTGCCGAAAGTGCTGTTTAGACATACATAGAAGCAAAACTGGAGGGTCATGACGCCATCTAAAGAACCCATAAATAACTCTTGAGTTGGGAATAACAAGTGCACAGTAAATGCCTTGTGTAGAAAAGCCCTAAAACTTCCTGCTCCATTTTGACATGGGGGAGATCAGTCATCCCCCTCCCCCCACATTTTTGCAGCTAAGCACAAGACAGTACAGCCAGGAACTAAGCCTATATCTGCTCAGATCCCAGAGAGCAGCAGGGTAGGCAGAAAGGTCTAGGGAAAGCAGGGTTGAAGAAGAAACAGGAGATAAGGGAAGGAGTGAGCAGAGGCCAGAAAAGGCAGCAGGCAAAAAAAGCAAGGAGACCTAGGAAAGGAGGGTTGGGGAAGGCCCAGAGAAATGAGGGAAAGAGGAAGAAGCCAGAGGGAGGAGGAGAGAGGGAGGAAGTAAAACTGAAGGAGGATGGACAGAGGTAAGTTCATGCAGCCAAGAGTTTAGTCTCCACCCGTTTCTTAGAAGAAAATTGAAGCTCACAGATTGATTTGAAATCCTTAATCTGAAATAACATGCAGGCCTTCAAGTGTTTTATGTTTTCATGATTACAAAGGCTTTACCCAGGATTTTCCAGTGACCTCTTTATGTTTGGCCTTTTACTTAAACCCAGCTTCTAGAATAAAGCAATTCTAAATTTATATGATCCTCTTTTTTTCCTGGATTTCTCCTTATTCTGGAGATGCTCTCACCACCACCATGACACCATATTTCCAGATGCTTTAAATCTGGTCATAATTGCAACGATGTTTCACCTGGAATGACTGGGCAGGAGGGAAGAATCAAAACAGGTCTCTCCAGAATAATATGGCTAGTCCAAGTCACGTTGTGCCAAAAACAGAGAGCAAGTGCCTCTCACCCAAGTGTCTGCAGAGCTCCACATGGCTCAAGTAAGTGATTCAGTCCACATGTACAAGGGAAGGCACTCCCCTCCATGTTATTTATATAGGGGTAGTAATAGTGTGCTGTCACGGTGTGTCTCTAGGGTATTGTGTTAAAAAAAAAACCTATAAGAAGACCACTAAAAACCTTGGAAAGAATGTTGAGTCAAACTTCAGAAGAACATTTTGGGGGGAAATCTCCCCCCTCCCCCACATAACTGGAGTTCTGACAAAACTGAATTTGACTTGGTTGGAGTACCATTTCCTTCACTTTGAAAGCCAGAGCAGAACCATTCAGATTTGTATGATCCACACAGAAACCACACTAGTGTAGTGGCCTTGAAAAAGTCACCAGCTTTCTACCTAGCAATGCATACAGGTGTTTTGAGGGTAAAATATACTGCCTTGGGAACTGGATAGACAGAAAGAAATAGAAAAGTGTATCCTCTCTTTGCACTGGTTACCTTTTAAAGCCTACTCTGGGAATATTTTGGTTCTCTTTTTGTGCTTGCCTGTATTCTTGCATATTTATGTTCCTTCTTGGAGAGTTATTGCTTGTTTTTATGCTTTCTCTCTTCTTTTATGCTTACGTTACATGATTGCAAAGTGCCTTAAACAGATTTTCTGGAAGAAGACATAGTAAAACAAGTAAGATACTTCTAGCTTTTTTTTTTTTTTCAACTCAGCCACATGGGTGGTGGGATGATCAAATACAAGAGGCACAGAAAGGGAAATAGGGAAATGGAGACTAAAGGAAGCTTTCTTTAGGTATATAAGCGAGTGTAGAAGAATTTTTAAATTTAAAACATAAGGGCAGCCTTACTTGACCAGAAAAGCAGTCCATCTAATATCATATCTGTAACAGAGGGTAGTACTAACTGCAAGAGAAAGACTTGTACTGTAGCAGAGTGCAAATAATGAAGCACTCCGGACGCTGGCCTGATTCAGACCCCCATTGTGCTTCATGGGCAGGCTTGCAGCCCTGCTAGGATCACCTGAAGAAGTTGGTTGGATTAACTCTGGCTCCAGGTAGGACTGGACACCCACTCAAATGCACTGTGATTTATGCAAGGATAGTTTGATCATCCTTTTCCTAGTTTCTACAACCATGTAGATCATGGCAGCCGTATGCCCATCTGGAGAGATCACACTTTTGTCAATCAGTTTATAACTTTTACGTACCATCTTGAATTAATATCAGATATTCGTTGGATATTTGAAAGACAAAGAGTATTTGCCATCAAAATTAGCATAAGAGAATTTTGCAGAGAATTGAAGGGGTTGTGAGACACATTTTTTCAATTTTACCTAAAACTGGATGCACCAGCAAGTAGTCATTAAAGCAGCACATTACTCACTAACACCACTGTGTGTGACAATAGGCAGACATAATATAAGAATCATGTATTGGTATTCAGAGGAGGAACCTGCCAATTCAAATGTTGAGGACATGGATTTTACGATAAATATATGCCCTGATAAATATGACCTGTTGGATGACAGAAATCCCTTCCACAGGACCTGGAGGTAACTGAAGGATATGCAGGAATGGTTTGAGGGGATCCAAAAAGTAACTTACCCATAGCCCTTAAAGCTCTACAGCTCTTGCTAAGATGTCCATCCCAGAAACACTGTACTCAGGGAAGTACTCTTTCCCCCACATTCTGGGACCCACAAACAATAAAAAAGATGCTAGCTACTGAACCATTTGGAACTTTATGCTATGCCAAACTGGAATGAAGAAGATCCCAGCAGTTACAGAAGCATTTGAAGTATTCTCTCCAATCCAAAATTTGCTGACAGTTCAAGCCATTATAGGCTGCAGCTTCCAAAGGCAGAGTTCTTAGGGGTTCATCCAGTCCGTTCTCATTCTAGGAGACAGTGCTGTTTCAGCAGCTTTGGCCCCATTGTCCGTAGGCAGGGTCTTCAGAACATGCTGGCCCCTGCTGATCTTCTATACTGATTATAGCAGGGGTGGGGAACCCCAGGCCTGAGGGTCAAGGCCAGCCCTCCTGAGGGTCCCCAGATGACCCTTTATCCCAGCTACCGACTGTTTCGTGATTTCCCGGCTTCTGTTCAGTTTTTTCCCCAATCTAAAAGGCTGAAGATTCCTAAGATTTAGTTACTGGCAAGAAGAGCATTAAGTTACAATATGCTGGTATTGTTTATATTTTTGGCCCTGCGTCCTTTGCCTTTGGCCGTGCCCCGTTGCCCCTGGCCACGCCCACCACTGGAATGCAGCCCCTGAGAGCATCTCCAACATTGAATTTGGCCCTAGGGCTGAAAGAAGTTCCACACCCCTGGCTTATAGGGACCGGCACAGGCTGCTACTAGAAGTACCTTACTTCAACACTCTGAACAGTGGCCAGCCAAAAGCCCCTGAAACAGTGAAACATGTTCCAGCAAATTATGTTAAGACTTGTGAGAAAACCATTAATAGATTAATGCTCGTCTCAGAAATAAATAAAAGTTTATACTGTGAAAGTGTGTTCAGCTCTCTAGGTATAGCTCCCAACATTCTTCATACATCTCTTGATTCAAATAAAGTGTTTGAGCTTAAAAACAATACATTATATTTCTGTGGTATTTAATCAAAGGAACTACTGTCATCAAACAGATCATGAACCCACCTGCATTTAGATCCTGTACTATTTTTCTGTTTATTTAGCTATTTAGCTTTACCATAACATTTATTTAGACTTTAACACCTCTCTGCCATCAAAGGCAGCACCTGAAGCAAGCGAACAAGAATAAGAGAAATGTTAAAACAAACAGATTAAAAACATTTCTAAAACCATAAGCCTCAAGTATATACACACACACACACACACACACATATATATATATATATATATATATATACACACACACACACATACACATACCTGCAGTGGCATTTTAGAACCAGCAGTAAAAAAATAAAGTCCAAACAACCAACTAGCATTAAAGGTCTTTCTGAACAATCACGTTTTCCATCCTCTAAAATGCCAAGAAGGAAGTAACTTGACATGCATCCAAAGGACATACTCCAGAGTGTGGGGCTACCACAGAGACGGTCTTGTGACTTGTACCCTCACAGATCTCACCTCTGTAAAAGCTGGGATATAGAGCCAGTACCAGGTTTTGTGGGCCCTTGAGCAAGACACCCTCAACAGGCCCCCTCCCTCAGTGAGTCAGCCTTCTCATTGCCATTGTCACCAGTTGCTACTTCTTGTCATCCTCTTTCTCATAATTGCTACTACTTGCTTAACAGGCAGAGAGTTAGCGAGCAAGTAGGCATTGGCAACTACTGCTCCTCCTTCTCACCATCATGGTTGTCTGAGAAGCAACTCCAGGGGGCTCTTGTCAGTGGGCCCCTGCTGAGGTGTGGGCCCTTGGCAAGGGCCCAACCATGCCTACCCTCAACACTGGTCCTGTATAGAGCAATGCCTTTCCTACAGATATGAGGGAGCTGGAGGAATATAAGGAAGGTGGCACTGCCATAGGCATGCAGGCCCCAAGCCACAAAGGACTTTAAAGGTAATAATGAACTATTCCTGCCTTGTGAGTATCTGAGACTAACTTCAGGGGTAGTACTGCTAGGTACAGTTTATTTATTCTAATTTTTAATTTAAAATATTTCTAAATCGCCCCTCCATTCAATGAGTGCTTGAGGCGACTGACAATAAAACAACCAACACAATAAAATACAATTCCAAACAAAACTGAAACAAACTGATAAAACATATGCCAATATCAGGGGAACTTCCAAAAATATAAGAGCAGTCATTGTCAGTAAAAGCCCAGCGGAACAGTATAGTTTTTACCAGCTGTCTAAAGGCCAATAAGTCTAAAGGGTTCCGAGGGAGCCAGCCTAACTTTCCAGGGAAGATGAGTTCCATAACCTGAGTGCTGCTACACAGAAGACCCTGTCTTGGGTCCTCACCAACCTCATCACTCCAGGAGATGGGGCACAGTTCCATCAGGTATTGTGCCTATATCTACTACAACTATTGACATCAGGAATGGTCACAGAATGTACTTGCTAGATGTGGTACAGTCTCAGTAGACCCATCCACTGACTCTGAGGACTGGGGTAAAGCTACGTCCTCAAGGGTCCCCTCAGGGATGTCACCCCAAACCGCCTCATCTAAATCTTCCTCAATGCCCTGTGAGACCCCAGGGTCTGGGCTTGTGACAATAGCCAGTACTTTGAATTAGGCCAGGAAACATATTAGGCCAGAATAGGAGTGATATGTTCCCTGTGGTCTGCTCCGTCAGTCACAGAATTCTATACTACCTGCAGCTTCTGAGCAGTCTTCAGAGGCAGCCCCACCTAGATCACATTTCAGGAGTCAATAAAGAGGCCATCAAAGCGTGAATTATCTGCTTTGGTAAGATTATCCTTACCAAGGTTATCTGCCTTGGTAAGGAACCCACACAACACTCATTACTAGCATTTATGTATGTATGTATTTTATTTACATTTGTATACCACTCGCCATCTAAAACAGATTCTGGAGCGGTGAACGTAAGAAGTACAGTAGTAAAAAAGATAAAAGATTAAGGAAAAGGAAAGGTTCCTCCTGTGCAAGCACCGAGTCATTGCTGACTCCTAGAGGGATGCCACTTTTGCTTGCATTTTCATGACAGACTATAGTGGGGTGGTTTGCCATTGCCTTCCCCAGTCATGACTACCTTTCCCCCAGCAAGCTGGGTACTCATTTCACCAACCTCAGAAGGATGGAGGGCTGAGTCGACCTGAGCTGGCTACCCGAGACCCAGCTTCCACTGGGATCGAACTCAGGTCGTGGGGAGAGTTTCAGTTGCAATACTGCTGCCTACCACTCTGCGCCACATGAGGCTCATAAAAGATTAAAACACCATATTAAAATTATCAAAACAGAATGCCAATAAAAGCCATGGCTGGTCATTTAAGGAATGCTTCCTGGACCAGAACTGTTTTCAGGATGTGCTGGAAGCAATACAATGTTGGTGCCTGCCTGACCTCCAGGGGCAGGGAATTCCAAAGAAAGGGGGCCACCACACTGAAGGCAGTTCTCTGGGTGGACTCCAATTGGGGCATAGATCCAAGAGCATGCCCTCTGATGACCTCAAGGACTGGGCAGGTTGGTAAAACAACAACAACAACAACACACAGAAGGAGCTCATTGTTTTCTGGAGCCCTCTGCTGCAATCTCAGCACATGCTCTGTAGACAGAAAGATACTTATTGGCATGTTAAGATGGCTAGGCCAGCATGCTGGTTTCTGATTCTAAAGTCCAGATGTACGATGGCATCTGAGCTGTTTCCCTCCAACTTATTTCCCCAGTATCCTTAAAGATAAATACGTCCTTCACTGTTGTCACCTGCTCTATCATACACTCCTATCAAATGAGGCTTGCTAACTCATAAATTACTGTGCAAACCATTCCAAACAATAAAGGCAATTTTAGTTACTGAACCATTAAATTTACATACTTAAATTAGACTCAACCAGACGTTGCAAGGGGATGTCTCGCAGCCAGACAAACAATGAATTTAGGGAAAGAACTGCCGTGTACTTTCCCACCTCTCACATGAAATTAATGAGGTGCTTCAATTTAATCATCATTAAAATTACATCTTTATTTAGTTACTTAGCAGAGTTTGACTCTGTGGCACACGACAGAATGTATGGTTGCCCCTTTGACAATAACCTTTTCCCAAGGAGAGAAGGGATGGTTGGGGACTTGACTTGCCTGCCACCCCTGTGGATCTGGGCAATGGGTTCTGTGCCCTTGTGTGTCTCGCTCACGCTGTACAATCATCATAGAGAGGGAAAAATTCAAAGAGAAAATTATGTATGATACTGAAGTAAAAAAAACAAAGAACGGGGCTCAAGGCCAGGGCCCAAGAAAGAGTAAGAGTGGTTTCAACTTTTCCTGAAGTTTTACGTTTTCAAATACAAATGTGCCCTTAGTGCCAGAAACAGGAAAAACCATTCACTTCATAACAAATATCTAACAACATCTATTACAAAAAAGAATGTTCAAGCGTATTTCTGTCAATTGTGTTGGATTTGTTTACACATGCACATTTATTCATCCAAACGGTGTGCCATGATAGGGCTAGTGCAAGAAATACTTTCTGATTTTGGTATACATTAAAGATGATGCTAGACATGAGCTCACTTTGGGGAATGACCCCACATTAAAAACACCTTTGTTGACTCAGAGAACAAGCACAATCAGGCATTAAGAAGTCATACAATGGAATCATGCCACAATTCAATGGGATATGGCCTCAAGAAAAGAAGAGAAAAGAAAAGAAAAGAAAAGGAGCTTTGCTCCAGTGCTAAGAAACACAGCTGACACTTAAAATAACATGATACTAGTCCTCATGGTTACAAGAAAAATGTGAAAACTAAGTGTGAAAGTTCCTGCTAACAGTTCAGAAAATTGAGGCGCCTCAATGGAGGTTCAAGTCCCAGAGGTCTAAAGGAAAAAGTTCTGTGACATTGAGAAGGCTTCAATATTTTATATTTTATTTATTTTTTTAATAAATAAATAAATAAATAAATATTGGCTGCCTTTCACAGCAGAAGCCCTCCCAAGGTGGCTTATACCAATACAATGCTTAAAAACAAGTAAAATATTAAAAGCGATAAAAACAATAGAAGCCGACAATAAAACCAGCAACAATGATAACAGCAGTAACAGCAATAACAGCAGTAACAGCAACAATATTTCATTTCTACGGCAGGTTTAGATAAAGCTTCCCAGTAAGTAGGCATTGAAATGGCTATAAGCACAAGGTCCAGTCCCTTTCCTAGCCTCTCTTACTGAAAACTAGTCTTACCCATCCATCCTTTGTAGTACCTAAACAAATATCAGATTAAGGATATTTTAAATTTCCTATAGAATCTTATTGTTATTCTATGCAAATAGAATAACAATAAGATTCTATTCTTATTGTTATTCTATGCAAATAGAATCTATAGATTCTATTTGCATAGAATCCTATGCAAATTTACCTGGGAGTAAACCCCATTAAATACAGCGGGATTTCTTTCCAAGAAAAGGGTATATAGGATTGTGCTGCAAAGAAGATACACTGCAAAGACTGCAAAAATGCTCCAGATTTATCCGTCAATTTTTCCCGCTGAGTCTTGGTTTGCTAATTACTTGACTATTTGCTTGGTTTGCTCAGTTCATTGTGTTTACAATGTTTGGCTTTGTATGACTGCAGAATTTGTTGCTATCTATTTAAGTACCAGATTTTAAAGCAACCATTGTCAATGTAGATCAGTGCTTGTAGCTTTTAAAGTTGAGGTTTATTAATCAAACAAACATTAAAAAATCAGAAGTAAACATTTCAATAACCAGATGTTTCACATAACATCATGCAGGAGACAACCATGTACCACGGTATTTCGGGGGAGGGGGGCAGGGAGATGAGGCACAGGTCTGAGATAAGAACTGATATGAAGATATAATTTGTCTACATTGAAAATGCAGATCAGCACAAGGGTCTCAAAAGGCATAATTCATCAACACCAGGATTAGAGAGACGTCTTAAAGTGCACTGTTTACTCGCACATGCAAAGAGACTGCTACAGCAGTAAAAGAAAGGAGCCTTCCCTCTGTCACATAACTTTCACCCAGTCCTTTGGGTAAATGGAGGACCGGGATGACATTAGGCAAGGAAAATAAGAACCTTGCTCAAAATAACAGGCAGTTCGATTCATGCGAGTCGCCTGAATGGAAAGTAATCTAATGCTGCAATTTCGGAGAAACAATATAGAGTCACTCACATACATCATGATTAATGACTGGATACCACAGTGTGAAAACCATTTAGAAATGGCATTTTTGTCACTGACGGTGCTACACACATAGTAAAGGTCATACATGATAAGAGTACTATCCATATTTCTTTGGCAAACATGCTTAACCTTGTAGAGCACAATTCCCTACAAGATCAGTGATCCATCTCCAGAATCAGAATGGCTCATGGGAGAATCACAGAAGGCCAATTTTACATACACATTTGCCTTCCACTCAGAAACTGCCTCTTCTTCTGTCAGGCAACAGGAGGCAGCTTTGATGGTGAGGTTATAACTACCTAAAAAGGCACACCAGCTAGTATACATGCAAGAGAACTGAGGGTTAACAAATTAGGCAAGCAGACCAATTGTATGCACGTTTACAGCTTTTGAGGGTTCAAATATACATTACCTGCAGAAGTTCTGCAGCTAAACAAAAATCAGGACCAGTGTTGTAAGAAGTCTAAGGCTATAACCCTATGCATACTTTCCTGGGAGTAAGCTCCGTTGAACATAGTGGGACTTACTTCAGAGTAAGAAGCAATTTTGGAAGGGGTGATTTGTCATGGAGAAAGCAGTGGTGCATGTGTGTGGAGGGGAGGACAGCGGGTTGCTTAACCCTTTTCCAACCTACCACTTGATTTGCATAATTGGCAATTTGCATAATATTCAAATTGGGCTGCCTGTATTTGAGGAATTGGAATATGGCAACTCCAGTATAGACCAAATGCACAATATAAAGTGAATACCCAGTAACATACAATAACAAAATAACCGATAATTAACGTCATATATGGCTTTCAGATGTGGCATATATTAATATGTCTTCCAGATTCAGATTAATATGAGCCAGAGTAGGGCCTTTTCTAAACTAATCCTTTGTGTATGAATAATCAAACTCTCTTGCCATTATGGCTATGATATATTACCTCCAGTATCAGAGTCAGTATGTCTCTGAGTACCCGTGCTGGAGAACACAAAATGGGAGGGTGCTATTGCGCTCATGTTCTGCTTGTGGGCTTCCCAAAGGCATCTGATTGGTCACTGTGGGAACTGAATGCTGGACTAGATGGGCTTTTTATAGTGGAATAGCCTCCGGACATTTTGGGGTATTTTCTATAGCTCAGATCAACAAGAGGTCTCAGATTGCTTCACGGAAGGCCCTTGCTTGCCTGGGCTCTTGGAACATGGGAGTGCTATAAACCTATTTCTTGGGAGGTGCACAAACTGCAGGGACTAGCCATCTTTGCCCAGTCATAAGGGCCCAGGTGTGTGTGACGTGAAGTTGGAGATTCCCAATTGTTCCCTGTGTTGTCGATGTCCTGGACTCAGGCCAATGGGCTTTTCTTTGATCCTTTGTTGAATCTGGAGCAAGATGAGTAGGCGGGGGCAGAGGACTGGTTGGAAGTTTCTCCGGATGGCTTGAAGTTATGATTCCACCTTGGTTTGTAGCGCCCTGCTGGTCATATTCTGGCATGTGTTTGTTGGAATGAAAGGACTGTGTTGGTCTGACTTTGTGTTCATCCTTCTTTGCTGATTGGAGAGCTTTCTTTTCATCCCAGGTTTCAACCAGAACAGCCTTCAAAAGCGGTCCAAATATTTTTGCTCCCACAAAAGGTGTAGTAGGTAGTCTGGCTTGAGATCCTGGATCTATATCCCAGTTTCTCAACCAGATGTTCTTTCTGGCTACAATGTTTGCAGCCAGAGCCCTAATCCCAAATCGGACTGCCATAGGGAGGAGCCTGCTAGGAGGGCTGCTGATAGGGTGGCCACTCCGCATTACCAGAACAGAAGACAAAAGAGGATAGCAATTTGCATAACATTTACATATGCTAATTTCTATGCAGAGATGCAAATTTAGAAATAATTACTATAATTTAACTAGAAGATATATTTTGGATATGTCTCAGACCACTTTGAGTGTCTATGGCAAACTCTGACTTTATTCTATACCAGCCATCATTCTTATATGCCATAGCACATATCTAAGGGTTGGGTTTGGAAAGCACCTTTTACAATTATATATTGTTAGGAGATCTCATTTATGTATTTATTAGATCCCACCTTTCTTCTTTGGAATGCAAGTTGTTATCCAGACACTGGCCAGAGCCAGACCTCCTCAGAATTAGCAAAAAGTTGATGCGTCATCTTGCCTTCAGTTTATACCTTTGTCTGTAAAATTAGACTTTTTGAACGGGATTCAATTTATGATGGGCTCCTCAGCCATCATGCCAATCAGCTCCATGGAAATTGTGCTGTGTGCTATGATTTGCAAAGGCTGACCCAGTGACCCAGTTCACATGACACGGCAGCCCACCATGGCTTAATTTAGCCTCGGGGCTGTCATGTCGTGCCAAGTGCCTGCAGGTACCCTATTTGCATGGCACCGACAGACGCCCCTGCTTCCATGGTTTGCTGTGTCATGCAAACCTGGCATCATAGGTTGCTTGAAGGGGTAGACAACCCTCAAATAACTAGGGATGGCAGAGAATTCCGCCACGGATCTCGGTGAGGCCGAATGCCAGTGCATTCAGCCCCCCGAACTCTGTGGCGGAACGGCCTGCCCCCCCGCCCCCCCGCGGATCCCCCCCCGGGACGAGACTTACCTGGGGCGGATCCTCCGGGTGGTGGCGGCTCTGGCGGCTGCTTCAGCGGCTGGTCTTCCGACCAGCTGCCGCCGCCACCATTTCCAGTGTTAAAAAAAAAAAAGACGTGATAGGCTACGTAAATCTTTACGTAAACCTAACTATCATGGCTAGGTTAAAACAAACAAACAATGTGATAGGCTACGTAAATCTTTACATAGCCTATCACGTCTGACTGAAAAAAACACAAACGCGCGTACGCAAATGGCGGCGGCTACAGCCGCCGCCATTTGCGTTCCTTATTTTGGCCCGTCTTAGTCTACGTAAATATTTACGTAGACTAAGACGGGCCAAAATAAGGAACACAAATGGCGGCGGCTGTAGCCGCCGCCATTTGTGTACGTGTGTTTTTTTTTATTTTTAAAGTCAGACGTGATAGGCTACGTAAAGATTTATGTAGCCTATCACGGCTGACTACAGGGACGCAAACAGCGGCGGCTATGGCTGCCGCCATTTGCGTCCCTGCTAGCCAGTGGCTGGATGTCCGGCTGCTGGCGGAGCCGGCTGGCGGATCTGCAGAATTCCCGCAGAGTGGAGCCGGCCAGCCAGGATTCCGGGGGGAGGGATGGAGCGCCTCCCCCCCCCCAGTGGAACCCAGCAGAGCCAGGTAAGGCCAATTTCGTACATCCCTACAAATAACCCTAAAACAAGGTACGGGTTATTTGAGAGTTGTGTACTCCTTGTACACAGTTGTGTATACCACGATGCTGGGCTGGCATGACACAGCAAACTATGAGCATGCTGCCACTGGTTGCATATTCAAAATGGTGGCTGGAACACTCCACTAAGCCCCACAGTGAAATTAACCCATGGTGGCTTAGCGTTATTTGCAAACACCTCCACACTGAGGGAAACAGTAGTTTTCTGAGTCCTCCCTGGACAGGAAGACTGAAAGCAACTGCACCCCGCTGCCACCAAAAAAGCTGCAATTAAGAAAATATACGCATCACAAATAATGCATGTTATTCTCCCTCGTTTACAATTCTGCCATAAAGGAGCAATATAACTTGGTAATCAGCCTTCAGCAGTAGGTAGTAACAGCTAGCAAAAAATACAGCGCTGTCAATTAGAAGCTTGGGAACACTGAGGATAGACTATTATCCTCTGACTGTATCTGCCAATCAATAACCAAAGACAGATGTAGCCTCAGAGAGGTTAAAGATTCAGCACTGGGTCAGATTAAAGGACACAAGTGCCCTATGTTTGAACCGTATTCTGGGTTCCTTTGCTCCTCCAACCATAAAACAAGCTTTCTGCTTCACCAGCATTCACAGACAGAAGCAGGCACGACACGTGTGTATATGCATGTGCACACACATTCTCTCTGAGAATGTGATATATATGAGAGGTGTCTCTCATATATATGAGAGACACCTGCACTGGGCACCCCCATCTCTATGGCAGTTCAACCCTGGAACAGACCATTTGAATAGGCAGGCCTAACTCATAGAACAAAATGAGACTCAGCTCATCAATTTTGCATGCTCAGCTGCAACATCAGGCTAAGTAAAATCAAGTGAAAATAACACCGTAAGAGGTACAAATTGATCAGAAACTCACTGTGTGAGCAGGCGTAGATATTTCCAGGCCAGCACTCTCAGCTCGCCAGAGTAGCTTTCAGGTACTTAAGTGAACAAGATGGCAAAAGCTTTTTAACATGAATGCAAGTCAGGAAAGCACATCTCCAGAACACCTTGCAAAGTGTTCTGGGACAAATTCCACCTGTCCTCTAAGATTCTCTTTCAAAGAAGGCCTGCCTCTGAAGACGGCTATGATCCTGTTAATAAGAACAAATGGTCTTTGGCTGGGAAGAGGGAGGGAGGAGATCTCTACTGAAAGCCGAGTGTCATTCAATAAGTGCTACAAGCAGAGGAAGCGTGGAGAAGACTTGAGGCAGCTGTACCTGGCAGCTTGGTGAAACAACTGGTATGCAGTCACGGGAGCTGTCATATAGGCAGGCCATTAGCTGACTGTGCCATGCATGTGCATAGGTAGACTCTTCCTTGTTGGCAGCAGGAGTGTGTCTGTTGCACCCAAAGCAGTTAATTTGCCTACTCACATACCCTTGAATTTCAAATATTATTAATATTAATCAGTTACTTTAGTTTAGTCCTGCCATGGTGATTAACCAAAGGGACTGCTAAGCCCATAATAAGTGGCACAGAAAAATGATTTTACTGTAGTCCAGAGTTATTTAAATGCCCTTGGTGGTCTCATGTGGTGGCTGCCCTAATACACTGGACATTTGCATGAAGGGACTGTTTCCCTGCCTGTGGGAATGTCACAGTGGGCATTGCACAGAAGAAACAGCGGCAGTGCAAAGGCAAGAAAAAGGGCTCAGAGGTAGTCTCTGAAGGGGGAGGCTTGTAACGCACCATGGCAAAGCTTGAGGTTGGGTGGCCAGCAGAGAGAACAAGTTATCAAGTTCATGGGAGAAGTTACCCCATACATCCCCTTTGCTTTTCCCCTCTGATACCCCCCTGCCCATACAAAGGAGGGAAAGAAAAGCACTGCTGTTTTCAACAGATGTCTCCCAGTTTTATGAAAACATACCAACATTTCTCCATTCTTCATCCTGAGTGAAGTTTCAGATGGATTCATGCTCTCAAGAGCTCTGGCACAAAGGGACCACAGGCCATGCTTTTGCATTATGATGCTCACCCGGTCTCCTTTGAACTAGCCAGATGGGTCTTTTGAGCTTGATGGGGAGGAGGTGCATCTTCACCTGAGGGTTGACCGTTGCACACAGCGAGTTTCAAGCCAGAGCTGGGCAGTGGCTGCTTCTGTCACTTTGAACCGGTGCGAAATCTGCTCACTCCTTTTTATTTTTTTTTAATTCATGCAAACAGATACTCTGTAATGGTTCTAAGAGTGACAAGCATATGGGTACACCAAACCAGTCTCTGAAATTATGGCAATCCTCAAAACAACCAGTGGCAGGTTAAGGCTGGCTTCTAATGCACCTCAATTTCTCTGTTTTCAAGTCTGGCACTCCACATACACACATATATAACATTAGATGACTGTAAAGCTGTGTGACGAGTACAGTGGCACACCTTTGCATTCACACATACATAAACTCAACCTGTTCTTTGGGTGTTAATAGCACCAGGATTTTTGCAAACCTGCACGAACTGGAGCATGTGCATGTGTTTTCACTTCTAAGCTGCACCCCATTATTACGCATGAAGAACTAACTGCTGAAAGTGGTGGTGTCTGCCATCTTTTGTGGTTTGGAAACCTGGAATTCTGAATAAATCATTACACTTGCTAATTACCAGGGAACATCAAACAAGACAAGCATTTTATTCCTAATCACTGAATTTTGTTATGCTAATTAGAGCTGTATAAGATGTTGCTATTAAACCTGGAGAGAGTGACCCCCCCCCCCAGCACATTTGCATGAATGCCCACAAAGCTGCTTCAAAACCTCATGATTAGTACTTCAATGAGATTCTGGTTATTGAAGAGCTGCTACTCCCCCTGCACCCCCCCCCCCACAACATACTTTTTAGTGGGTGGGTAATGTTTTGTTTTTTAAATCCTGCTGTGAGCTAAACTATAAATAAATGCAACATGATGGAGTATGCAACATTTCCCAACCAAAAAAACCACCACAGAAGAACATAAAGACACAAAAGAGAAGAACTTGGCAGTCATTTTCTGTGCTTCCTATTATATACGGGCTTTTGAAGTATGTGTGTGTGGTGATTTTTCAGGACTCCAGACCTCTCCCTTTATAATAACAAGTAGCCATACCAATTAACCCTGCCTTTTTTCCCCAAAATAACTCAGTGGAAAACGCTGCAGAATTCTGGGGCCATTTGTAATTTGCCCCTTACTTTATATTCCACATGCCTGGGACCTCTTCACTTGATTTTCATTCTGACTTATGTTTTGCTTATGGCCAGGGACTGCCTACGCACAGCTCTTAAGCGGCCTCACTTTAGCCTAGCATAGAGCTAGTTTGGGCCATATTAATGTACCTATGAATTGGCTACAGGTGGCTGACTCAGGTTTTGAATCAAAACAGCTGAGTGGCCTATATAAATTAATGTACCTTCCAGCTGTATCCACATTCCTATTGCAGCACCTATTTTCTGAGTTGTCTGTTTGCTTGTTTTTTAAAGTGTCTTGTGTGCAAAAAATGTACACTGTTGGCTGTGAAGCACCACCTACCCACCTCCATTTTAAAATTTTACTTTTCTATTGCTATAATTATTAAGAGTCGAATAGGCAGTACCGAAGAGGGTGAGAAGGAATCTTCCATTATTTCCATTTGGGGGTGCGCACATGTGTCTCTGCATATGCGAGAATTTGATGGGGGAATTCCTTCCCTTTTTTAAAGGAAGCGTTCTTTTGCTATTTGAGTGCCAAGGGTCCAAAGCAAGACGTCGAATAAATGTGGTGTAAAATTGAACCTTAAGAACTAAAGCTGCCTTGAAAAAGCAACCCTAAACAAAAATTGGATTTGCCCAAGGAGAGGAGAAGTGGAGAGATGATTACGTTGGGAATAACTCAAAACGCATTTCAAGTATGCCTCAGTCTATCCCAGTCTTCCTCCTCTGCCTAGGGATGTCAGAGAATTCCGCCACAGATCTCAGTGAGGCCAAATGCCAGTACATTCGGCCCCCCGAAATCTGTGGTGGAATGGCCTGCCACCCCCCCACAGATCCCCCCCAGGATGAGACTTCCTTGGGGCGGATGTTCCGGGCGGCGGCGGATCCTGCGGCTTTGGTGGCTGGTCTTCCGACCGGCTGCCGCCTCTGCCATTTGCAGTCTGGTCATTAGGGTTGTTTTTTTTTTTTTTTTTTACAGGGACGTGATAGGCTAAGTAAAGACTTACGTAGCCTATCACATCCCGGTTAAAAAAAAAACACATACGCAAATGGCGGCGGCTATGGCTGCTGCCATTTGCGTTCCTTATTTTTCGCCGTCTTAGTCTACGTAAATATTTGCATAGACTAAGACGGCGAAAAATAAGGAACGCAAATGGTGGCGGCCGTAGCCGCCGCCATTTGTGTACGCTTTTTTTTTTTACCCAGCAGCCACCGCGGCCGGAAATCCGGCTGCGGATGGCCCTGGCCTGGCCGGCTGTTCCGCGGAGCTGCCGCGGAGCAGAGCCGGCCATCAAGGATTCCGGGAGGGAGGACCAGATCGCCTCCCCCCCGTCGAGGATTCCGGGGGGAGGGACGGAACGCCTCCCCCCCTACCATGAACAGAATCCGCGAAAAGGTAAGTGACTTTCGTACATCCCTCCCTCTGCCCCTTCTCATGTGGTTGTCAGTGTCCCATTCTGTGGTTCCTTGCAGTTCATAAGAGAAGCTGGTAGCTTCTGATGGCAGTCAGATCAAGGCAGGAAGAAAACAGGACCTTGGATAGCTCCACATGGGTCCTACTGGCTGGAACTCTCTCCTAGTAAAATAGGAGGATGTTGCCTCAGCAGAGAAGCTACAAGATTTGTACTGTGGTCAGCTTTGCCCCTCCTGGAGGAGCTGACTGGACTGTGAAAGGGCCCTCACTGGATTTTGTAGGCTGAGAGTCCTGCAAGGCTGGGGAGATGGAGGTTCTGCTGGGGAATCATTCTGTGATCCAGAAGATGATGGCAGGGCTGTGTCCTCTGACCAGGAAGGCTCTGAATAAGGCACTGAGTGTCCTACCCTAAGGAAATAGCCTGTGCCTTTTCCTCATCAGCATCCTCTGCCACACATTGGGATTTCTAAGGGCTGGGGTCATGACAGTTAGCAGGAAATGGGGGCAGAACATTCTAATATCCTCATCCAGCTACAGGTGTGCTCTTAGGTGGATGGTGCATATTACGCATGTTCTACAATTGATTTGGAAGGTGCAGGCCTCAATGCTTGGACAAGTGCTGGTAAGTGAAGGGGGAAATAAACAAACAAACAGCCCTTCTGAGAGAGCCTCTGGATGAAGAGGGGTTGCCAAATTGAAAGTAAGAGTAGCTAAAGGGTCTCGTTTATGGGGATCAGGGAAGCTAAGACAAGGAGCATATATTAAATAAGAAAGGGCTTTTAAATAGGGTACGTGTGAGCAATATGTGGCATTGCTCCCTGTGGGAACACTGGGTTGAAGCAGGGTTGTTGTTTTTTTTGAACATGCTCACAACCCCGTTTCAGAACCTTAGTGCTAAATGCGCAAAGGTCTTTAGAGGAACCCACGCACCTGGAAACATTGGGTATGGGGGTTGTGTACACCTTCTTTGCTCCCCCACAGTTTTTGCCCTCATATGTGCAGGTGAATGCCTGCATGGTGCTAATGCTGATGAGCTTGCCGTAATTTGAGTTTGGATGTAAAATGTGTCTTAATTTCTTTGTATACTTAACAGCAACTCTGCTTCTCAACCTGTGGACGTTATTTGCTGTTTGGTGTCTAATGCATAAGATTTATGGGGAGCAGGGAACATAAGACATCAGGAGATGCTTGCTCACTTTAACATCAGTGGCCCTACTTCTCTTTCTGATATTGAATGGTGTGAATTGAGTTGGACAAGTTAGAACAGAAAAAGGGACCCATTCATGTAAATACCGTTGTAAAACAAGTAGTACTGGATGGAACTACATGTTACACCAGTGGGCTCATGGGGGCAGGATTTGTGGAGGGAGGATGAGCAGGAGGGAGAGGAAGTACTCAACACTTCCTGTCCCGCAGTGGCTGGGACAAGCTCAGTCCTGGAGCAAACTGTGGGGCAAATCTGTTCAGCAAAGTCAGAAGGCAGGCAGAAATCAGAAGCACAGTATTACTGGCCAAGAAGAAGCGTAGCCCAAAAACAGAGTCTGAGGCAGAGCCAAAGTTAAGCATGGCCAAGCAGTCCAAATCAAGTACAATCTAAGGAGCAGGGTCTTATCAGGAGTCCAGGGGTCAGCAGCATGAGAGATCAGTCCAAAGAAGAAGCAATGGAAAACTAGGTTGCAAGGTACTGGGAGCTGAAATAAAGGTGCTGTTCCAGAAACCAGCAGATTTCAACTGAGAGCTTATACAGTTAAGCCTCCCAGCCCACACCCAGGTACAGTTGCAAGCTGTTAGTCTTGGCTTCTGAGTCTCCCTCCTTCCAAGGAGGCTGTTGCTCTTAAGTAGACCTTTACTCTCAAAGACCCTGCTGCAGGTTGCTGCAAGTCTAGAGGCGTTTGCTTTGCCTCTGAATGGCGGCCTGTGCCTCCACCTTCAGGCACCAGTGCACTCTAGGGCTAGGCAAATGCTGGACCTCCTCCTCTGACTCCACAGCTGAGGGCCAGCCCTCAGGTGCTCCATCTGGGGGTTCCCCACTTTCCACCATTGCTGAAGGACCCAGAGTAGCTTCTCCACAGCTACCAGAAGCACCTGGAACATCACTAGAGTCAGTTGAGTCCCATAGGGTTGTTTCGGCTCTGCAACGTCAGGGTCTTCATCCAAAGAGTCATCCTGGCCCAGGTCAGGTCAGGCTTGACACTTCCCTTGCCCCCTAATTTCCCCATGTGGCCCTCTCAGAAGGCCTTTTCCTCCTCAGCCAGGCTTATTTCTAATCCCTGAGGTGGCTGGCTGGGAAACAAGGGCAAGGAGTGCAGGTCTGCACCAGTTCAGAATGGATGGCATTGCACCTGCATTTTGTGCCCAAGCTTAGGTAGTGAAGCATGAGTCAGCTGTTGCTTTGCCCTGTATTTCACAGCAGAGAGAGAGAGAGAGAGAGGCTGCCATTGACAGCAAGCTGTCACATAAATAATACATACTAGGCTATATATAACTCCCAGGGTTATTCTATTGACTGGGCTGCACGTTATCTGTTCCTAACAGCGCATTTGTCACTTGCCACGGCAGATGGGAATCTTTGTTCCTCCTGGGGCATGTTTACACCATCAAGGATCCCAGGGTTCTCTTAGAGAAGTTGATATCCCTGAATCAACAGTCTCACAGGGCAAGGAGGCTGCTGCTGATAGATTCCAAGTTAAAAAGCCCCAAGGACCCTGGCGCTCTGACTTGGATGGTCACGAAACCAAGGGAGCACTCACAGGAGAAGGCCTGCCACAACTAAAGCAAAGTTTGCCGCGTGTCCATGTGTGTTTAGATATCCACCGTTGTTATAGAGCAACTGCAATTCATCTTAAAACCCTAAGAAAGTGAGGAGGAGAGGGCTCCCCATGGGGAAGCTGTGCAAGAGGCATAAGCTGCGTAGGCTTGCTCCATCATTTTGCTGATAAATGCACATTAACCGAGACCTCCGGCATGACCCTACCTCATGCTCCCCCTGCCTCTGCTGGCCTCAGTGTCCCAAGGGCACTAACCAATTCAGTGATTTTATTTTTTTTACATAACCTAACCTAAGATTTGAACCCTCGCCTCCTGGGGTGACAGACCCAAGCTGTAGCTCTCTGGTTTTTTTTACCACTGATAAGCTCCCTATTTTCCTGCACAGCCTTTGCTGCTCTTTGAACACCTCCCCACTTCATCTCCATTTGTATATGTCCAGGAACATAAGCCGCTATCCGCTTTACCTCCAAAAAACAGTGTTAAGGTCTTGCTCTCTCTACCTTGACATCAATTGGTATAAGCGGGAGAGACAATGGCAAAGAGACGATCACCCTGCCCTCTGGGGTGTACTGAGTCACCCCAGCCCCCCTAATCACAGATTAAACACACACAGAGAAATCCACAGCAGCAAAGCTAAAATAAACTCTAAGGAGGATGAAGAAAAGGAAGACACTATGAAATGTAGTAGATGTCAACTTCTACTTATTTTTTAATTTCATCTCTTACAAGCCTTTTGGAAGCTAACATGATTAAGTTCTTCACACAATTTATTAGCATCGTGTTGGAAATCCAGTACTATATTATGCTGTCTGAGTAATCCAATTAGCAAAATGTATTTATTTAACCAGAATATTAGCTACACACAATCCCAAATGAAGTCAAGCCCATGATCCCCGAGTTCCTCTTGCGGCTGCGTACATTTCCTGGCTACAGAGAGGTTTTTTCATATAAAAGAAACATTCGCATCCCCATTCTGAACCAATAGAGGTGATGTGAGATTGTTCTTAAACACATAGCTTTCTGAAGTAATGATGGCTATTGCTGTAAGACAGATGTTTTCCCCAGTCTTTGAATATGTATGTATGCTTTCCCAGTCCCCTTTTTCTTTCCATATATAAAATATCTAGACAAGGCAATTTTTAATTGCCTTGCAATTGCAAGTGCAATTTCTCTGCTTATTTGGAAATTCCCACTACTCACATGTAACTTGCTCTGCACAATCTTGCACACTTTCCACAAGGCAGTTCATAAACTCTGCTAAGTACTGAGTCAAAATTGCAAATGAATGGATGGGGTCCATTGCTTCCACTACATATGCACTACTTGGTTTCTCTTTCTTTACACAAATTTTACTTTTTCCTAAAGTATGTAGTAGATATTGACCATGCACACTAATGCTTTTCTTCTTGAACCATGAGGACTAGAATCTTTAAAAAAATAATGTTGAATGATAGCTAGACAGTTCTCCTTTTGAGACCATGTACTCCATTCTTAATATGAACACAGCCATGATTTCTAACCAGCTTTCCCCAGGTTGAACTTACCAGTTTAGTTTTATCCTATATTTGTTTTGTTGTGACAGCCTATGGGCCAGCTATTTTCAGGATAGCAAAATCCTGTAGGTCTGGTTATATACCCAGGTTCAGTCAAAGACTGTATGAAAGGTCTGGAGAATATTGAGAGATGGATAATCTTTGCACACTAGTGATTTTTCCACAGGCACCACAGATTGGCAAAGGCAAAAGTTCTCTGAAAACATCAGCAACACAATACATACATTTAGCTTTTTTTTAAAATGAGGCAGCTTGAGCAAAGGATCTTTCCACCACCAACATCCAGCTTTTATTCCTCAGATGTAATCATATAGGTTGTTAAATTTTGTCTTTAACATGATATTGACAGAAAAAGAGAAAGAGAACACCCTGGGAGGTATGCACATGAATGCCATGATGAGTCAGACAGCATAGCCAAACTAAGACATCTCCTCCCAATATCCCCCCTCCCAGACTAATAGCTGACAATGTATGCTTTCCACATTAATGATACCATGTACAAGGCAAAAAAAAGGCTGCTTGCCCATCTTGCTGACATTCCACTCTTCTATGTACCCACCAACATCCCCTAAGGCAATTGAGCTGGTAATAGGTTCTTCTAACTGTCTCCCACATCAAATTTGACACCAAGAGCTTTTTTCTCCATTTGCACTGCTCAGCTTATAGTTCTGTCATCACTGATTTTGACTATTTTTGTTTAAAAGAGGGCTGGGGGTGGGGTGGGGGCTTTCTCTGCTATTAGGATTCTTAGTTAGTGAACTGCTGCCATGGGAGAGAAAGTGAGGAGGCACCACAGGTAAGAGGGCCTTTTATCATGTCCAAGCCAAACAGCAAGGCAAAATGTGTGGTTAACCCCTTTTGTCTTGCATATTGGCTCTTGAAGAAGCAGCTGGACGAATGCTTCATTTCTGGGCCTTCAAATGGTACCCACACAAACTGACTGAAGAAGCCAACATTCCAGCAGGCTGTAGTGAAGGAGATAAGTAGGGATGTCAGAGAATTTCGCCACGAATCTCAGGGAGGCTGAATGCCAGTGCATTCGGCCCCCCGAAATCGGTGGTGAAACGGTCTGCCCCCCTGCCCCCCCGGGACGGGACTTACCTTGGGTGAACCTCCCTGGTGGCGGCGGCTCCGGCGGTGGTTCAGTGGCGGTGGCGGCTGGTCTTCTGACCGGCCGCCGCCGCCACCATTTCCAAGTTAAAAAACAAAACAAAACATGATAGACTACGTAAAGATTTACATAGCCTATCACGGCTAGATTTTAAAAAAATACCGTGATAGGCTACGTAAATTTTTACGTAGGCTATCACGGCTGAGTTAAAAAAAAAAACCCGCGCGTACGCAAATGGCGGCGCCCATGGGTGCTGCCATTTGCGTTCCTTACTTTGGCACGTCTTAGTCTACGTAAACATTTACGTAGACTACGGCGAAAATAAGGGTAACGCAAATAGCATTCCCCTTATTTTCGCCGTAGTCTACGTAAATGTTTACGTAGACTAGACGAGCCAAAATAAGGAAAGCAAATGGTGGCGCCCATGGGCGCCGCCATTTGCATATGCGCGGTTTTTTGTTTTTTGTTTTTAACTTAGCTGTGATAGGCTACGTAAACATTTACGTAGCCTATCACGGCTGACTGCAGGGATGCAAACGGCGGCAGCTATGGCCGCTGCCATTTGTGGCCCGGCCGGCCAGGATTCGGGGGTGAAGGGACGGGGCGCCTTCCCCCCGGCCAGAATTATTTGGGGGAGGGATGGGGCGCCTCCCCCCTGGCCAGAATTTCGGGGGGGGGGAAGGACGGGGCACCTCCCCCCCGGCCAGAATTTTGGGGGGAGGGACGGAGCACCTCCCCCCCACCGCGAATCAAATTTCGTCACAGGTAAGTGACTTTCGTACATCCCTAGAGAGAAGAAGGGAAAGAAGGGCCATTCCGCCACCTCTGCTAAAAGACTACTTCATTTCCCCCTCTTCACTGCCCATCCTTCTTCCTTTGTGACATGTGTCTTTTTAGATTGTAAGCCTGCAGGCAGGGACCGTCTTGTTTGACGGATTGTTTGTAAGATGCTCCAGGAGCCTTTTTGACTGCAGAGCAGGATAAAAAGCTTTAAATAAATAAAATCTAAATGCAACTGTATAAAAAGAGGGTAGACTTGTGGCTGTGATTGGCCATTCCCAAATCTAAAGCTCAGGAGGGTGGGAGGTTATCCACTTTAGATCTCCAAAGTCAGTAGTGGCTTGAGCAGAGGCCTCAAGAAACAGTAGGCAGAAGGTACTGCTCTGTTAACCAGAAAAGGGCAGGAGGCCAGGCTCCCAGTTGTTACAACAGGCTTGGCCAATCCAGAAGCTTCATATTGTTAGCCAATCACAGAGGCTGATGTTAGACATGTCTATTCTCTTCCGTGCCTGAAAAGGGCTACACACACACACACACACAGGCCATGGAACCTCACTAGGTGAGGTCCCAGCTTCAGCTAGGGATGTATGGATTTTGTTAAATCTGTTCCGTCTGTGTTTTGTGGGTTGTCAGGCGTCTTTCATTCTGTCATCTGCTCATTCATAGAATCAGATGTTTTGTATGAGAATTTCGTTCATTTGCAAATACACACTTGCATTTAAAGGGCACATTTGTGCAAATCCCCCCGAAGTACAAAAACTGGTCTGTGGAATCCGTGTGACTCAGGAAAAGCCTGTCCGCTGTGGAATCTGGAGGTCAGATTCATAGAAATCTGAAATCCTTCGGATCTGCTGCAGATTTCTCCAGCATCCCTAGCCTTGGCCCACATGACATTTCTGGATCAAGCCTGGGTCACTGACTATTAAATACTTTAATAAGCTCCTCATAATGCAGAAACATCACTTTACCTTCATGGATCACTGCCTTGTTGTGGCAAAGGGGCTTGCGTAACTCAGTGAAGCCATAAGCTATGCCGTGCAGGGCCACCCAAGACGGACAGGTCATGGTGGAAAGTTCTGACAAAATGTGGTCCACTGGAGACGATACCACCCTAATGGCAGAAAGCGAAGAGGATCTAAAGAGCCTCTTGTTGAGGGTGAAAGTGGGGAGTCCAAAAGCTGGTTTGAAACTCAACATTAAAAAAACGAAGATCATGGCATCTGGCCCAATCACTTCCTGGCATATAGAAGGGGAAGAAATGGAAGCAGTGACAGATTTTACTTTCTTGGGCTCCAAGATCACCGCAGACGGTAACTGTAGCCATGAAATTAAAAGACGCTTGCTCCTTGGCAGCATAGTAAGACATCATAGTAAGAAGCAGAGACATCACTTTGCTGACAAAGGTTCGTATAATCAAAGCTATAGTTTTCCCAGTAGTAATGTATGGCTGTGACAGCTGGACTGTAAGGAAGGCTGAGGGCCGAAGAATTGATGCTTTCGAGCTGTGGTGCTGGAGAAGACTCTTACGAGTCCCCTTCGTGGGGTCACAAAGAGTCGGACACGACTGAACGACTGAACAACAAAGCACCTTCAGAGCTCAATGCAACAGGATCAAGAGACACCCCTACTCTGCCCTCCTCCAATATTTGGAAGATAAAGTATCTATTTTGTTGCATTCCCAAGCTATCTTTCTGGATAACTCCAGAAGGGTCCCCCAAAGCCAGTCATACTAAATTACTAAATTCCCAGTCAGCTCCCACAGTGCATATCCGCTACTAGAGAATCTTGAACTTGTGATGTGTTCCAGCCTTAGCAATATGTAGTGATGGGGGTGGGGAATGTGTCCCTGGCTGCTGCTCTCATATACTGACTACTGTGTGGAATGGCTTGTGTAACATGCCACCGCAATGGCCCAATGACATCTAGTTGATGTGGCATGCAAAAAAAAAAAAAAAAAATCCGCACAGAGTTCAGTGATAGCTGCTGGGGCTGGAAGAAAGCGACAGGAATGCCGTTGTATTGCATCGTGTGAAGAGATGATCATGTTTTGGTATGATTTGATTAATGGGCATAGATGGCCAGTTGCTATTTCTACAGGTACTTGAAGGTGCTCTGTAATAGCATTTAATGGCTGATGGCTACTAGCTACAGATGTATTGTGATTTACCTTACTTGCTTAGGAGATAAAAGTTTGAGTTCTTTCATCTGACTGGGAAGCTCTAAGAATGTACTGTTTCCTTAAGGGAAGCAGTTCCCAAACTTTTTGGATCAGTGGGCATGGTTGGAGTTTTGATGGTATGTCATGGGGACTCTCACAAAATGGCTGCCATGGGGCACTTGTCCATTCACAAAAATAAAACAAAAAAAAATTTCCCAGAAGACAAACTGGTGGGGCTAGAAGAAAGTAACTTGCCCAAAGTTAATTACAAGGCAGCAGTGGGGTCAGAGCTCCAAAACACAAAATCCCAATAAAGATGGCACTTTGCTTTGGAGCATACCAACCTCCCAGTTAAAAAATAATTTTAAAAAATCATAAGTAGTAATATAACAAATCAGAAGATGTAAGAAGCCTGGTGGCACCAAGACAAATGTCCACGGGCACCATTTGGCAGCCTTTAATGAGTCTCTTGATTGTCTCTGGCTGATTGTTTTTGTTTTAGATATATGTTGTTGTTGTGTGTCATTTGTTCTATGTTATTATATGAATGGTTTTATATTTTATATATTTTAATGGTTTTTAATTTTTGCGAACTGCCCAGAGAGCTTCAGCTATGGGGCAGTATAGAGACATAATGAAGGAAGGAATACCGGACACTTTAGCGTTAGGGGGAACTGATCCTGCTTTCAGCACTAACGTTGTGCGGATACTTGCCTGTTTCCCCATGCTCAGTGTGTATATTTCTGTAAATAAGTATTCCTAACATTCTGTGAGCCACCTCAGAGGTGTGTGAAAGCTATATGAGTGGATCAGAGCATCACTGTAGGGCCAGGGAAGACGAGAGAATGGCAGGGTGGGCAGCAGGATACTGCAGGCAGGCATAGGAGTGTTGCTGAATTCCTATTCCCAGCCCCAAATACCTTCTGGTTTCTGAGCATTTAGCAGACAGTAACCTATGAATGTATGAGAAATCATTTCAGTTTGTTTTTGATCAGGGTTTGCCCAGTTTGCCCTTCTGGACTGAACACGGACCCAGATGCAATCTGTGGTCAAAGTCCATACATTTCCAAGCTTACAATGTGATTCACAGACAAAATGTGTTTGAAGCATGTGTACATATGAACAATGCGTATGACAAATGCATGCTTTTGAAAAACGTGCACAAATACACTTTAATCAATGGGAGAAGAATGAATATATTTCAAAGCTGTGCACAATTGATGCATATATTTGGGGAAATATGCATGAAAATATGCACAGGTTTTCATGCAAAAAAGAAGACGCTTGCAATCTGATACAGACTTCAGTAAGAACAAGCTTTGAGATGAAATTTGTAGAACTTTGCCGAACTCAAGTTCTGCTGATTTGTGCATCCTACTAACCCTAGTCTCGCTCATCATGTACAATAACTAGTGACACCTGATATGCACCCTTATTTTCATTAAAAGATGCACCCAGTTAGTTCAATGGGATTTGGATGAGCATATGATTTCTGATGCAAGTCCAGAAGCATATCTGCATTGACTGCATATACAGATGTCTGCATCTGGTTGTGTCTCTCTCTTGGTGGGTCATAGAGACACTGTGTGCTCGTGCGTGCATGCGCATGCAAGTTTTTTCCTGTTGTCATGAGGGCTAGAAATCTGATCCATTCTCACAAAGATAGGATACCATCTTCTATACCCCACAGTGAGATCATACCATTTGAGTTCAGAATGCAGAATACATGAATAGTATCAGAGTACACGTGTTCACATCCATGCAGAAATCGTTTTTCCCAGCTTGTCATAAATCTGGGGAAACAGCTAATTGCAGAACAATTTTGTTTATTACATTTTTAGCCTGACTTTCCTCCAAGGAGTCCAGGGTGGCATACATACTAGTTCTGTCTGTCCACAACCACCCCACAAGGCAGGTTGGGCTGAAAGAGAGGGATTGGTGCAATGTTGCCCAGTGAGCTTCATGGCTGAGTGGGGGTTCGATCTCCAGGCTCCCCAGTCCTAGTCTGTCATTCTAACCGCTCTAAGAATGTAAGAACAGTGCCTCCAACGAGCTGCACATACAAGGTTGTGGGGTTTAACATTTCGCCCTCAGGGTAGCCATCCTTCCCAGGAGAGTCCACCTGGCCCTCTAGCCACCTGCTGCCATGACACGGCCTGACACTGAAGCTAGTCTGTGTAAGTAAACAGAGTAGTAGTGGGGGAAGGAGCGCACTAGAAAGCAAAGGGATAATCTTGACAAGCAACATACAACTACACAAGCTGGCTCTTGCCTTGCCCTCTTGTCTTACTACATTGGGAGTGGTGGGAGGGTTGTTCATAAAGAGTAATTTCCTGTTTTGGCCCCAAATAGGGTTGGGGAAGGTAGTTTTCATTTAGCAGTGCTTTTAATGAAATTGCCCTGCTAAAGCTGAAGGGTGCCTGAAATAGTTAAATCATTCCTCTCCATCTGAAGCCTTAATGACTCTGATTAATTTCTTTTTCCCTTTAAAGAAGCCTCTGAATTAGCAATATGCTTGCACACCTCACTCCCTACCCGCTCTCGCCTCTTCCTCCCTCCCTCTCGATATTTGCAGGTTGGTGCTGGGCTCAAATTATTTTTTCCACTCTGAGCTGCTTTACCCAGCAGCCGTGCAAAGTTACAGAGAGTCCAGCTCCCCTTCTTTATGGGAACATGGAAAAAGGCTCTCAACCACAGCTGGGAACAGAAAGCCATCTTGCTATTGTCTTCTTCTCTTGTTCGTATTTGCAGCTCAGGGACTTTTTATTTCCCTTTTTATTATGATTAGGCAAGGTTTCCCCCCCCCTTCTTCTCCTTTCCTCCCTAGAACTGCAAGTGAGTGCACAAGCCAGAGCTGATTTATGGTTATTAAAACCAGACAGTCTCTGGCAGCAGGCAAGAAAAGAACAATGCAAACCCCGCTTCCCTGCTGATGTTTATGGGGAGTGTGCTTCCTTTAGTACCAGTCATTGGTCCCTCTGGTGCCCCCCCCCCCAATGATAGAAGCAAAGGAAGGTAGAGGGGTGTGTGTGTGTGTGTGTGTGTGAGAGAGAGAGAGAGAGAGAGAGAGAGAGAGAGCGTCTGTATGCGAACACTCATACCTAGAGGGAGTTATGCATAATCATTTTCCTCACTGCTGGTACAATCTGCATATGCGGCACAGCATGGCAGAAAGCAAAGGGGACCTAGTAAAAGCACAGCCAGGGAGGTTCAGTCCTTTCTCTCTCCCCTCTCCCTTACCTCTGGATAATGGACAGTACAGTGACCTCATTCCAAGCTGGAAGAAGCAAGGGGTCTCTCTCAGTTCAGCGGTTCATCCCTGCCACTCCATTATTTATTCACACGCTGCCTTCCTCTCTGCCACTGCGCCTGCCTCTCTGTATTCCTGTGCTTCTAGTATCACTCGAACAATGAATCTTTCGGTCCTTTTCAATCCCCTTCCGTGTTGCTTACTTATCACCTTGGGGCAATATAATAGGATAGAATGTTTCAGCAGCAACCTTACCCCATCCATCAGCCAGGGACTGCAGCCCTCGATGAAAAGGTGACTGAAGGCATTACATTGCTACAGCAGTACTCAGTGAGAGAGTTTCTTTCTGGGTCCCTGTATAATGATGGAAGTGTTTTTAAAACACACAAAACCATCTACAGACTTCCTTGTGCAATTTTTCATTCTATAGCGCGTGTGTGCGTGTCACAGCTCAGCAGATACAAGTCCGCTGTTATGATTCTAATATTTCGTTTCTATTCAGAGCCAAAATATTCACAACAAAAAATAATATCCATTAATTAAACTGACTTGAAAAGAGGGAAAAAAAGACTGAATCCAAACAACAAATGGGATGAAATAACATGCATGGATATGGAATGCAATGTGCGAATGTGGGTAGTCCTGTGTTAGGTCATGTGAACTGGCAGTTAAGGGCCAGCAGCAACTTCCAAGACTCCAAAGCACTTTTACCATCATCTAGGAACACAAACATAGCTTGAAGTCAATAATGCTGATTGTTCAGTTCATGTATTATATTTGTGCATGCAAATGGGGCTGTCAGGTTGTTGCAACCAAGATGTCAGGGTGGAAACTGAGCCCAGAGAGCCCCAGAGCAGTTCTGATTCTGAGAAGGAACAGCAATCCGTGTGAGAGGAGACAGCTCATCCCTCACAGGCTCAGCACCTGGCAGAGATTCCTCCTGCCAGCATTCCTAAGATAGATAGTGACCCTGGCAGTGAGGGAGTGCGGGAGGGGGGCTTCTTAGATGCTCGGCGATGAGCGATGGAGGGCACGGAAAGGAGGCGTAGCGCCCATTTGGTGCCCAAGCAATGGCCGCCTTCCATGGACCCAAGGGAAAGAGGGAGGATCTCTCCCTAGCCCATAAGTTCTGGGTCTTCAAGTGACTGTCTTTCAAACGGGGATCAACTGCCTACTTGAAGCTTCGGGCACTCTGCTGTTCCTTGCTTTAGTTGCTGGTGATTAGCATCTGAAAGAGTCATTAAATTGTAAAAGGATTAAAGCTTTGAAAAGAAATCCTTTCGTCTGTGTCTTGAGTTGGCTATTGAAATCTACTGAGAGAGGCCACCAAGGCGCTCCTGACACAAGACAATGAAGAGCTGACTTCACACACCTAGCAGTGTTCACACACCTAGTACATTTTAAAGAGAGAGAGAGAGAAAATAAATGCATTTCCAGGACAAGGAAATTTGGAATTGAGAAGCAGCTGAAGGAGGGGATGCTCTACCCTTGTCCCAGCTGCTTTTTTTTTTTTGCTGTAAATTGCTCCTCCAAGCAGGGTTTCCCCATCAGATTTCTAAATATGCAGACTTATCTTTGGAACTCTGTAGGGTGGAGGGAGCTGCTTGGAGAGAATCCATCTGGAGCAGAGAAACAGTAGGTAGGGAAAGGCTTAATCAGCCTTCCTCCCCACACTACTTCTCCACAGCAGGGATTTTCACACTAAGGGTAGTATCCAATGTTAGTCCTACTTAAAGTAGACCTATTGCAATGAATGGGACTTAAGTTAGTAATGACTAACTTAAGGTCCATTTATTTAAACGTTGGATACCACCCTAAGAGTGTAGTTGGGATTGCCGTGCTTCATTAACTCACTTTTTATGGGTCATCCACATGAGACAATCATCTAATCATGGCCATGCTGTATTTTCCCTGTGGTTCTTCCATCTTTTCTCAGACTGAGAAACATCAACTTTTTTAAAAGGACGGAAGAGTAGGGCAATCTCCACAAGGGAAGTTACCTGTACGGCTACTCTCCCACCTTTTCTAAAAAGCAAGGTTTCGATGTGCGCAGTGACTTATTGGGAAAGTGAATCACAGCTCAGCAAACATTCATAATAACCCTTGTAGTGCCATCTTATGACCCTATTTATTTTTCATAATCAATCTTTTAATTAGTGCTAAAATGTATTTCTGGCTTTTTTAAAAAATTAACAGCTATGGTGCTGTTAACTCCATTATGCTGGATGTTAATTTTGTTGTGGTTGTTGTTCAGTCGTTGTGTCCGACTCTTCGTGACCCCACAAACCATAGCACGCCAGGCCTTCCTGTCCTCTGCTCTCTCCCAGAGTGTGCTCAAGTCCATATTCATTGCATCGGTGATGCTATCTAGCCATCTCATCCTCTGCCGTCCCCTTCTCCGTTTGCCTTCAATCTTTCCCAGCATCAGGGTCTTTTCCAGTGACTTTTCTCTTCGCATTAGGTGGCCAAAATATTTGAGCTTCAGCTTCATCATTTGTCCTTCCAATGAGCAGTCAGGGTTGATTTCCTTTAGGATGGACTGCTTTGACCTCCTTGCAGTCCAGGGGACTCGTAAGAGTCTTCTCCAGCACCACAGCTCGAAAGCATCAATTCTTCGGTGCTCAGCCTTCCTTATAGTCCAGCTCTCACAGCCATACATTACTACTGGGAAAACCATAGCTTTGATTATACGGACCTTTGTCAGCAAGGTGATGTCTCTGCTTCTTACTATGCTGTCTGGGTTTGCCATAGCTTTCCTCCCAAGGAGCAAGCGTCTTTTAATTTCATGGCTACAGTCACCATCTGCGGTGATCTTGGAGCCCAAGAAAATAAAATCTGTCACTGCTTCCATTTCTTCCCCTTCTATATGCCAGGAAGTGATGGGGCCAGATGCCATGATCTTCGTTTTTTTAATGTTTCAAACCAGCTTTTGCACTCTCCACTTTCACCCTCAACAAAAGGCTCTTTAGATCCTCTTCGCTTTCTGTCATTAGGGTGGTATCGTCTGCGTATCTGAGGTTGTTGATAATTCTCCCGGCAATCTTAATTCCGACCTGTGATTCATCCAACCCGGCGTTTCTCCTGATGTACTCTGCATATAAGTTAAATAACCAGGGCGACAATATGCAGCCTTGTCATACTCCTTCCCCAATTTTGAACGAATTGGTTGTTCCATGTCCGGTTCTTACTGTTGCTTCTTGACTCTCGTACAGGTTTCTCAGGAGACAGGTAAGGTGGTCTGGTACTCCCATCACTTTAAGAATTTGCCACAGTTTGTTGTGATCCACACAATCAAAGGCTTTAGCGTAGTCAATGAAGCAGAAATAGACATTTTTCTGGAATTCTCTTGCTTTCTCCATGGTCCAGCGAATGTTGGCAATTTTTATTATTTTTATTATTTATTTATTATTAAATTTATTAATCGCCCATCTGGCTGGTCACCCAGCCACTCTGGGCGATGTACAACATACAATAAAAACAGTTTAAAACAATACAATTCTACAATAAAAACATTTTCTAAAATACCTTAACCCACCCCAAATGCCTGCCTGAACAACCACGTTTTTAATGCATGATGGAAGCTCATTAAAGAGGGGGCATGACGGAGTAACCTAGGGAGGGAGTTCCACAGAGTGGGGGCCACCACAGAAAAAGCCCTCTCCCTCATCCCCACCAGTCTAGCTGTCCTGGCTGATGGGACAGAGAGAAGGCCATCTGAGGCTGATCTTGTTAAGCGGCCTGTCTGGTGCTGCTGGAGGCGCTCCTTAAGATAGGCTGGGCCGGAACCATAAAGGGTTTTAAAGGTCAAAACCAACACCTTGAATTTGGCCCGGAAAACAACTGGTAACCAGTGCAACTCCTTCAGCACTGGAGTGATGTGATCTCACCGGCGGCTGCCTTTAATCAGGCGAGCCGCCGCATTCTGTACCAGCTGCAGTTTCCGAACCGTCTTCAAGGGTAACCCCACGTAGAGCGCATTACAGTAGTCTAAACGAGAGGAGACCAGGGCATGTACTACTGATGGGAGCAGATGGTCGGGAAGGAAGGGGCGCAGCCGCCATATCAGATGGAGTTGATACAGCACTGTCCGGCTCACAGCTGACACATGAGCCTCCATGGACAGCTGGGAGTCCAAAATGACCCCCAGACTGCAGACCTGGTCTTTCAAGGGTAGCCGTACCCCATTCAACACCAGGTCAACATCCCCCAGCCTCCTCTTGTCTCCCACTAAAAGTACCTCGGTCTTGACAGGGTTCAGCTTCAGCCTATTCCTCCCCATCCAGGCACTCACCGTCTCCAGACATTTGGACAGGGATTCTACGGCCAACCTTGGTGAAGATTTAAACGAGAGGTAGAGCTGCGTGTCATCTGCATATTGATGACACTGCACCCCGAACCTCCTGATGATAGCCCCCAGCGGCTTCACATAGATGTTAAATAGCATCGGGGAGAGGATGGAACCCTGTGGCACCCCACAAGTAAGTGGCCACGGGTCCGAAACCTCCTCTCCCAGTGCTACCCTCTGGTACCTGCCGGAGAGGAAGGACCGGAACCACCACAATACGGTGTCCCCAATGCCCAACCCCTCCAGGCGGTCCAGGAGGATACCATGGTCAACGGTATAGAAAGCCGCTGAGAGGTCGAGGAGAACAAGGAAGGAGCATTCACCCCTATCCAGAGCCCTCCTCATATCATCTACCAAGGCGACCAAGGCCGTTTCTGTCCCATGCCCAGGCCTGAAGCCCGAATGAAATGGGTCGGGCCATTTGATCTAGAGATCAAATCTAGATTTGATCTCTAGATCCTCTGCCTCTTCGAAACCCCGCTTGTACTTCCGGTTGTTCTTGGTTCACATACTGCTGAAGCCTAGCTTGTAGGATTTTGAGCATAACCTTTCTGGCATGTGAAATGAGCACAATTGTACGGTAGTTTGAACACTCTTTGGCATTGCTCTTCTTTGGAATTGGAATGTAAACTGACCTTTTCCAGTCTTGTGGCCACTGTTGAGTGTTCCAAATTTGTTGGCATATTGAGTGCAGCACTTTAACAGCATCATCTTTTAGGATTTTAAATAGCTCAGCTGGAATACTGTCATCTCCGCTAGCTTTGTTGTTAGCAATGCTTCCTAAGGCCCACTTGACTTCACTCTCGAGGATGTCTGGCTCCAGTTCAGTGACCGCACTATCATGGCTATCAGGGACATTAAGATCTTTCCTGTATAGTTCTTCTGTGTATTCTTTCCACCTCTTCTTAATCTCATCTGCTTCTGTTAGGTCCCTGCCTTCTTGGTCCTTTATCATGCCCGTCTTTGCACAAAACGTTCCCTTGGTATCTCCAATTTTCTTGAAGAGATCTCTAGTCTTTCCCATTCTGTTGTTTTCCTCGATTTCTTTGCATTGTTCATTTAAGAAGGCCTTCTTGTCTCTCCTTGCTATTCTCTGGAACTCTGCGTTCAGTTGGATATATCTTCCCCTTTCTCCCTTGCTTTTCGCTTCCTTTCTTTCCTCAGTGACTTGTAAAGCCTCCTCAGACAGCCACTTGGCTTTCTTGCATTTCTTTTTCTTTGGGATGGATTGAGTTGCTGCCTCCTGAACAATGTTATGGACCTCTGTCCATAGTTCCTCAGGCACTCTATCAGGTCTAATCCCTGAAATCTATTCCTCACCTCCACTGTATATTCATAAGGGATATGATTTAGGTCATACCTGAATGTTTTAGTGGTTTTCCCTATGTTCTTCAATTTAAGCTGAAATTTTGCGATTAGAAGCTCATGATCTGAGCCACAGTCAGCTCCAGGTCTTGTTTTTACTGAGTGTATAGAGCTTCTCCATCTTTGGCTGCAAAGGACATAATCAATCTGATTTCGATATTGACCATCTGGTGATGTCCATGTGTAGAGTCGCCTCTTGTGCTGTTGGAAAAGCGTGTTTCCTCTGAGCAGCGTGTTCTCTTGCCAAAACTCTATTAGCCTTTGTCCTGCTTCATTTTGTACACCAAGGCCATGCTTGCCTGTTATCCCGGTGATTTCTTGACTTCCTGCTTTAGCATTCCAATCCCCTATGATGAAGAGGACATCTTTTTTTGGTGTTAGTTCTAGAAGGTGTTGTAGGTCTTCATAGAACCGATCAACCTCAGCTTCTTCAGCCTCAGTGGCTGGGGCATAGACTTGAATTACTGTGATGTTGAATGGTTTGCCTTGGATTCGTACTGAGATCATTCTATCGTTTTTGAGATTGTACCCCAGTACTGCTTTTCCCACCCTTTTACTGACTATGAGTGCTACTCCATTTCTTCTAAGGGATTCTTGCTCACAGTAGTAGATATGATGGTCACCTGATTTAAATTCACCATGCTTGTCCATTTTAGTTCGCTGATTCCCAAGATGTCAATGTTCAATCTTGCCATCTCATGTTTGACCACCTCCAGCTTACCTTGATTCATTGATCTGACATTCCAGGTTCCTAAACAATATTGTTCTTTACAGCATCGGACTTTCTTTTCACCACCAGACACATCCGCAGCTGATTGTCCTTTCGGCTTTGGCCCAGCCGCTTCACTCTTTCTGGAGCTGCTTGGAAATTTCCTCTGCTCTTCCCCAGTAGTATATTGGACACGTTCCGACCTGAGGGGCTCATCTTCCGGTGTCATCTCTTTTAGCCTTGTGATACGTTCCATGGGGTTTTCTTGGCAAGAATACTGGAGTGGGTTGCCATTTCCTTCTCCAGTGGACCACATTTTGTCAGAACTCTCTGCCATGACCTGTCCATCTTGGGTGGCCCTGCATGGCATAGCTTATGGCTTCACTGAGTTACACAAGCCCCTTCACCACAACAAGGCAGTGATCCATGAAGGGGTGATGTTAATTACATGATTATTAAAACCCCTTACTTGTTACCATCATTAACCATGTTGCTAAATGTGAGCTGAGCTTCAAATAGTCCCATTTACAGCAGCTGTCATTTCTAGGGATGTCGGAGAAATCCTCCATGGACTTTGGGGGGCCAGCTTCAATAGAACATCGGATCTCCTACCTGCGCCTCCTCGCAAAGTCCTTGTCAGCCGGATCCTGCCTACCGCTGGCTCTGAAGCCACAGCGATACGGCCACCATTGCCATATTGCTGGCTGGACTGACGTATTGCAGATGCAGATGGCATCCGCTACACTATTTGTGTCCCTGCTCTTTGATGTGATAGGCTATGTAAATCTTTACATAGTCTATTGCATGAAAAAACAGGGACACAAATGGCGTATTTGTGTCCCTGTTCCTTCCCGCTATAGGCTACGTAAAGATTTACATCGCCTATCACATCAAAGAGCAGGGACGCAAATGGTGTCCACTACACCGGATGCCATTTCCATCTGCAGTACATCAGTCCACCCATCGATACAGCAATGACGGCTGTATCGCTGGGGCTTCGGAGCCGGCCAGCGGCTCTGCGGAATCGCTGCGGAACAGAGCCAGCCAGCCAGGATTCCAGGGGGGAGGGATGGATCGCCTCCCCCCGCAGTGGACACCATAAAACAGAATGGGGTCAGTATTTCATACACCCCTATTAGTGACATCAGAAAAATCTGCAACGGATTCAGATTTCTATAAATCTGATTTATAGATTCTGCAAAATCTGCACCGGAGTTTGGATTTCTATAAATCTGACCTGAGGATTCTGCAGTGGACCGGCTTTTTCCAAGTCATGCAGATTCTGTGGACTTGCGGACCTGTTTTTTTTTTACTTTTTGTGGGGAGGGATTTGTGCTAATGTGCACTTGCACAAGTGGAACAAAATTCTTGTACATCCATGAAAAAAAATGAGTGGATTCCATCAATGAGCGGATGGTGGAACAAGAGTTGCCTGGTAATTTGTGAGACAGAACAGATTTAACCAAATCTGTACATGCCTAGTTGTCATGGCAACTGGTGTGGACAGAACATAGCAGGATGCATACATAGAAAAATAATATGTCAAGAGTTCCGATAGTGTAGAAGAAACTCAATTGCAATTCCACTTGTAGCTTTCAAAGGAAGAGCAGTGACTGGGTAGCACTAGAAGATACTGTCAGGGTGGACACTGAGCCCATAAAATCCCAGAGTAGTTCTGATTCTGAGGAAGAGCAGTCGCTCCTGGGAGGGGAGCGCGCTCCTCTTTCCCAGGGCCAACAGCTGACGGAGATTCCTCCCACCGGCATTCCTAGCTTAGATAGCAGTCCTGGGAGTGACAGAGCAGACTTGATGGAAGCGCGATGCCGACGCAGAGAGCGGCGCCAAATGGAGGGCGCGGAAAGGAGGCGTAGTGCCCGGTTGGCGCGCAAACAACGGCTGCGCCCAGAGGATCCAAGGGAAAAGGGGAGGGACTCTCCCTAGCCCTTAAGTTCAGGGGTCTGCCAGTGATTCCCTTTCAAACGGGGACCAACTGTTCCAACTTAGGGCATAGGTACTCTGCTGCTCATATCTAGTTGCTAACAGTAGAGTTGTTAAGTTGTAAAAGAGAAATAAAGCTTTGAAAATCCCTTTGTCTGTGTCTGGACTTGGCTACTGGATTAGACTGAGAGAGGCCTCCAAGGAGCCCTTGACAGATACTCATCTGGAAGCAGCCCAAACTCCAAGCTTCTTTTCTTTTGAAGATGGCACTGGGCACTTGTTGCAGTGGTTTTGTGTAATGTTTACCTGAGTATTTACTTTCCCATGGATCAATAAAGCATGGGAACGAGGTAGCCGAGATTGCTGTCATCCAGGGGCTCCTTCACACGGAGCTTTTATCCTGCTATTGAGATTGCTCACTCACAGAAGTTTGCGGGTCCTTTTCATGATGTCCTTAACCTCCAGGGCAGATCCAGAGTGATTTCCTGGTTTTTCAGTGTCAAACAGGTCTGAAACTAATGAACCATTTTTAAAACTCGGAATGTAACATGATTAAAACAGCCACTAGATGGCACTGTTTCATTGAGGACTATGGAACATTGAAAATTAAAAGCTTCCCCTCTTAGCAATCACATGGTCAATGTCCGGGAGCCGGCTGTAAACGCGGAAAGGCTCTAGAATGGGAGGACTGTGGCGGTTTTCTTTAGTGTAATGGCAGCCTGGTTCTCCTTCATTGTCATCCCCACCCTGCTAGCCTAGAATAATAAATTTATGTATGTGAAACATTTTTAACTGCCCTTCAATTTAAAATTTCCAGAGTGCTTTACAATAGCAGTAAACAAGTTTCCATGTTTGTTCTAATGCAGGCACAGAAAACAGAAAATGAGATGCTAGAAAAGGCATCTAGTTACACAGAAGAGGCAGAGGAGAGCACTACCTGAGAACAATGAATAAGGATTACTTACTAAAGAGATGTTCCTGTTAACCACCCCATCATATTCATTAACTGAGGTGGGTTAAAGTGTGGTACGAGAGTGGATTTTTACTGACCTTTTAATGAATATGTATTGTAAGGGCAAGAATTCTGACCCCAATGTAGTGATCATATTATTATTACTAATAGCACTTCTATACTGCCCATTAACAACAAATTCTCTGTACAGAAAAAAGAATTAAAACCATAAAATATAAAAAATACATAATGAACATAAAATTAAAAACAAGTTAAATCATCATCAGAATAAAATCAGCAACACTAGTCTAAAAAGCACTAAAACATGTCTTTAAAATGGAAAAGTCTGATGGAGGGGAAAGGTCTTTACATGGCACTGACAAAAATACACAATGTAGGCATCGGGCAAGTCTCTGGGAAGATCATTCCACAAACTGGGGTGCCACTGAAAAGGCCCTGTCCTTAGTAACTACCCACCTCACCCCATTTAGTGTGGGCACCTGGAAAAGGACCTTCAAAGATGGTCTTAAGATCTGGGCACCTATGCCAGGCGATGGAAGAGTGGTGTCAGTGGACTTCTGGTTGGAACCAATGTCGCTCTGGCAGCTTCCCATGGGCTCTCCATGGGAGCTTTCTCAAACAGCTTTTTAAAAGGTTGAAAAACCTTTTCTTTCCCACCTGGAATTAAAAGGGTGGGCAAGGCAACATCTGGATAACATCTTAGAGAAAAGTACCCCCCCACGAGATAGTGGGGGGGCTGGATTCCAGGATTATCTCCCCAGAGCTTTACCAATGCAAAAAGCTGTTCCGAGACTCCTATTTCGTAGCAGAAAACAGGGCTGACATGTTCCATAATAATATATGCTTTAAGAAATATCAACAACTCCTGAGGGATGATTTAAGAAATATTAACAATATTTGAGAACATCTGAGGACCTGCAAGATTTGTTTGAGAAAACCTGACTACACTGAGGAGAAGAAAGGGGCTGGCATCACCACCAACTCCCCCCGTAACCCTGTGTCAAAAGTTTCGAAAACAGAAGATATAGGGGAATTATTTACTCTGATAAAGACTTTATCTTCGCAATTTATGGAGCAAGCCAAAAGGTTGGATTTAATCCAAAATTCCATCACCACCTTGCAAGGAGCTGTGGATCTAATTAATGCATCATGGCAAAAAATGGAGACAAAAATTAACAAGCTAGAAGACCAAGTGGCAGGGAATGAAACTATGACACAAGTTTGTTTTAAAAATGCCTCTGACAGAATTTCTCAACTGGAGGCCTTCATGCGAAGGTCCCATGTACGTATTATTGGGATTAAAAATCGCTCTAATGATGTAAAATTGCCTCTTTTGTGGATAAACTTTTGCATGAGATACTCCCTATCCCATCTGATTATTTACTTGATATTGAGCAGGCATTTCGTGTGCCAAATGCTAAAGGGACTGACTATGATCATAGTCCAATTTGCAAAAGTCTCCACAAAGAATTATATCCTGCGTTTGGCAAGAGAGGGTGGAAGCCTTTCCTGGAAACAAGATAAAGTTATGTTATTTCCAGATTACATCAAAGAGGTGGCGAATAAAAGAAGGCAATTTATCAAAGTGAAAAATATGGCAAAACAAATGAACTTACAATATTACTTAAAATATCCTGCTACACTTTGTATTGTGTCTGAAGGTCAGATGAAGAAGTTTATAAATCATGAAATGGCGGAGGCATGGCTGAACGTATAAATGCGTGGGATTTCTGTTAACCCCATGAACTGAAATCTTTAAACATGCTTTGTTAACTGTTTGTGTTTAGTCTACATGATCCAGCCTAGGTCAGAAGATAAATGATTATACATATAGTCATTTATTCTCTTTCATCTTTCGTTTTTTCTTGCTTTTCTTTATATTTTTTATTTCAAAATAGATATGGTATGCTGTATTTAAATTTATTGTTTGAGGGTATATTGTGCACATCTATTTATATATCTAGTATAAAAATATTACTGATTGTTGGAGGTTTATTTTAAGTTTTATTATTATATAACACTATATTTCTATTATTATTATTATTGGCTACTGGGAATGAACTGCAGACCTGTTTCTTTGATATAAGATTGATGATATGATATTGAAATGTAAGGTTGTTTATTAAACTGTAAGATTGTTAAGGTTATAGATATAGTTTTTAAAAAAGAATGGCATTGGAGGCCGGGGGGTACTGGAGTTGAAATTTAATTCTTTAAAGAGGAGGGAGAGGGGGAGGGAAGGGGAAAGAATCTTCTTTTCTTTTTCTTTACTTCCTTTCCTCCTCTCTTTTCCTTTTTCCTTCTCTTTTTGTTATTGTGGTGTCCTCATCATTGTATTGCTGGGAAATTGTAGTATTGATCAGGTTGTAGTATTGATCAGCACATCGTGCTGATTGCATGTGCCCATAGACTTATACGCAAAATAGAGCGGTGAATCTTGCGTATAAGCCTATGGACACATAGACTTATACACAAGATTCATGACTCTATTTGTGTATAAATCTATGTGCACATCCTCCCAATTACTTTTTTTTTTTTTTAAGACATGGCAATCGGCAGGGACAGGGAGGAGGCGAACGGCTCTGGCTGGCAAAAAGCAGCCGGGTGCCGTTCTACCTCCAGTCCTCCTGGAGTGGAGGTAAGTGGTCCCGATCTGCTGCGGATTCTTGAGGCCGGACTCATTTGAATCTGCAGCGGATTTCTCTGACATCCCTACCTTTTCACGGAGGGAACTCAAGTGGAACACAAGCAGGGTAATTTGATACCTCATTATCTCCGATCTATTTAAAAACAGAATAAAGGTCATTTAGTTCAGGAGATGCCCTGGAGGCTGACAATGTCATCTAAAGGGCCCGCAAACGTCCCTGAGTGAGCAATCTCAATAGCAGGATAAAAGCTCCGTGTGAAGAAGCCTGTAGAGAGAGTAGGCAGTATCTCATAGGGTGATAGGGAAAACCTCTCTCTTCCACTTGATATAGTGGCAAAGTAATAGCCACCTTTCTCTTACTTATCTTGCCACTTGTACGGAATCTTAGCACACCTCTGTCCAGGACGATTAGCCATTGTTCCCAATCAGTGATATCACTGCTCACAGAACACAAGTGATGGAGCAAAAGCTTCCTCCAGAACAGCGCTTGAAGTGGGGTAGGATGGGATGGGAAGCCATCTTGCTTCTGTTCAGGCAAACATAACTGACCCTGGCTTAACCATCTCACTTCCTTTCCTCCACCCCCAACCACATTTGGAAACCATCCCACTTCCTTTTTTCCCTCCCACTTCAGGCACTGCTCCGGAACTTAGCATTTGGAAATAGACATGCTGTTTGGATATATATTTATCCCATTCAACCCATCCTAAGGCTCTCTTCGCACCTGGCATTTTATCCCACTACAAACCAATCTTTTTGATTCCTGATCCTTTCCAGGATTTAGACTGGCCCTGTAAACAGGCATCTCTCATAGCGCATCCCTCCGCATTGTATCTAGGGATGTACGAAAGTCACTTACCTTTTCGCAGCTTGGCTTCGCGGTGGGGGGGAGGCGCTTCGCTTTCTCCCCCGAAGTTCAGGCGAAGGGGGGGAGGCTACCCGCCTCGCCCTGCCAAAATTCAGGCCAGGGGGGGAGGCTTCCCGCCTCACCCGGCCGAAATTCAGGCCAGGGAGAAGCGCCCCGTCTCCCCGGCCACGAAACAAAAAGTAAAAAAAAATAAAAAGACGCTGTGATAGGATATGTGACGATTTACGTAGCCTATCACGGCTAGATTTCCAAAGTCAGCCTTGATAGGCTACGTAAATTGTCACATAGCCTATCACGGGTGACTTTGAAAAAAAAAAAAAAAAAAGCGCGTACGCAAATGGTGGCGGCCCATGGGCGCCGCCATTTGCGTACGCGCTTTTTTTTTTTTCAAAGTCACCCGTGATAGGCTACGTGACGATTTACGTAGCCTATCACGGCTGACTTTGGAAATCTAGCCGTGATAGGCTATGTAAATCGTCACGTAGCCTATCACGGGTGTTGTTTTTTTTTTACTTTAGTTTTTTTTTTTGCAATGGCGGCAGTGGCAGCCGGTCGGGAGACCGGCCGCTGCCCCCGCCCGTGACAAAACGCCATCGAACCGCCACCGGGACCCGCTGCCCAGAGGGACATTCGCTGAAGGTAAGTCCCATCCCGGGGGGGGGGGGCGGCGGAGAATTTCCCAACCAACTTCGGGGGCTGGTCCCCTTCTTCCTCTGAGGGAGAGGAGTCTTGTTGGTGGCTTGCCCCAAGGTTGCTTGTGCTGCTAGTCCTTCTCTGCTAAATATGTCAGCGTGTGAGGAAATTAAATGCAGTATATTGCTTGCACTACTGCGTTTGAAGAGTATACTGATTTCCGGGTTCTCAACTACAGAAGTAAGAAATCCACAAACGGACTTGTATACAGTCAATGCACAAAGCCATCCCTAGCAGCCCCCGCCCCCAGGCGACCTCTTCACGGGGGACACCTTCTTCATTAGACCTGGCTTGCTTCCCCCGCCCTCGGTGCTGTTGTTGCTCTTTCCCATTATTCTGGCTTCCCAACAACCCTGAAAGGTGGACTAGGAGAAGGGATAGTGGCTGGCTAGGTGGGAGGGAGTACAATGGAAAAGCACCTCAGCATTACTGCCTTATCTAAAACAACTCCACAGCCCCAAAAGAAACTATTAAAAATGACTATTCCAAGCGCTGCATGATGAATTTATTCAGGGGAGAAGAAAAGGCACTTTTAATACCTATTAAAATCCCAACTGTCAAGCCTTTCTCCTGCATGGCTGCAAAGGGAGACTCCCCCATCCACCCTGAGAGGAAAAAAGCCCATCAGTCTGGTGAGCAAAAGGGAGAAGAAGCAGTCACTGAAGTCAATGGGAGGGGGAAGTTCCAAGTACATGCATTGAAGGGGATGGGAGACCTTAAGACTGCTACTCTAAGTAGACTTACAATGTACTCCTATGCATGCCTACTCAGAAGCAAGCCACACAGATTTCAATGGCACTTACTCCCAGGAAAGGAAAGCCTTACAGCCAATGGTTTACTCAGAAGTAAGCATTGCTGTGTTCAAGGGGATCTCGGAGCCCATAGTGGAATGGGAGAGAGTCAGAAACGGGGGGTCAGTGACCTGCCCCCCCTTCCCACCAATTTGTTGTCATGACAGTGTTATTCAACACCACCCAGCAACACCCCCTAGCACATGCCCACACAAAGTGGGACAAAGCACTAAAGGGGAAATACACAGGGGAAAAACGATGATTTCAATCGCAAGCACAGAAAATGCCAGGTTTTTCCCCATTCTCAGATAACATGGGAAGAGGGAAGGAAAGTTGTGAGATAGCAGCAGGAGAGCAGCGGCATCATCGCTTCTGCAAAATCTAGTGATTAAAGAAGAACGATCCTGCTAAAAAACTCAGGTGTGAAGAGAGCCTAAGACAAAGCTTATTCAGGAGTGTCTCTTGAACCAATTGCTTCTCCTTATTCTGTCCATCTTTTACAGCTGATCCTCCAGCAGGCTCCAGCTACCCAGCTTATGTGGCAACACCCAATGCCTGGATATCTTCCATGCCTTTCCCACCCTCATCTTAAAAACTGATCTGGTGCAGATACCAGTCTGTGTGTGGATGGCAGCCCTGTCGGTAGCACTTTCTCCCTTCTGCCCCAAAGCTCACCATCGTTAAGGATAGTCCTACAATTGTATGTGAAGTGACAAAACCTTCTGTGTCACCATGAGGGCTAGAAACTTGATTTTCTCAAATGAATATTGAAATTCATAGGCATCTCAGGGCAGTATCCAATGGGGCGCTTATGCCCTCACTGATTCTTTTGCACCCCACCACTTCCATTGCACAAGCAGTCCCCACTGCTTACACAATGGCAATTTAGCACTTCCAGGGGGCAACCTGAAACGAGAGGAAACACTCATTTCTGGAAGGGGGCAGGTTGGCAGAGCTTGCATGAGGAAGTTCCCAGAAACAAGCATGGCTGCTCCCATTTTAGGACTTACCCCCGGAAGCACTAAGTCACCATTCTGCAAGAGCTAGGCACCACCTGCAGAATGGAATTGGCGGGATTGGCCGCATGCAGACCAGAATCAGCTACTAGCTCTGCTAGCGGATGGGCAGCATTGGATTTTGCCCCCATTTTGCAGAATATGAATAGACTTGGCTGAGTTTCCTCTGCAGAGTACAGCTTCATCCAATGGCTTGGAAAAGAACCAAATTCTAGACACTAACAGCAAAATTACATATGGATACGATTTCAGATCACAACGTTTCCCTAGCTGACGTAATGTGACACCATTCACAGCTTGGGTAGTTGAGTAGTAACAGGTCCAAGGAGGCAGGAGGGGTCTCTGCGTCATGGACATAAAGACAAAAGTGGTTCTGAAGGAGGACATGGAGAATGGGGAGAAGAGGCAGGGGCCTCAGAGAATGAGAAAGGTGGATGCCGAAAAATAGTTTCTGTTTCAGTCTGTAAAAAAATTAACATGTAAAAAACCACTCAAAAGGAAAGGCAGGGCGCCCCTGGGGACTGAGAGACCCCTGCACCTGTTGCACGGATTCTGCCTCTTGTGTGACCCCAGGAAGGGAGGCAGAAGCAGAGGGCCCAGTCATCGTTAGGAGAGAGCAGCAAGGGCGGCTTAGCGACCCCAAGTTTATTAGGGTCATGGCAGCATCAGCTGCATCTCATGCCTAGGTGCTCTCCCTGTGATCAAAACCAGACAGATCTTTTCATGCAGTTATGTGGGTTTTCACTTGTTTTGGGATAATGACATGGTCCAGATAACCAGGAGAAGTCTGTAATAGCATGGGGTGACAAGGAGGAGGAGGCAGCACTTTCATGCAGGAGGGTGGCATGAAAACCACCCTTTTGAAGGGCTTCCAGAGGACTGTCCTCTATTTTGAAGGTGTCGCTATTTGAAAGGCTGTCCTGGCCAAGTCCAGTTTAATTATAAAGGACCATCAGAAGGGAGAGCAGACTGAGCAAGGCACACAGATCACCTGGTCACAGTCTTCCCCACTAGGGTGAGATGGAGCATTTCTATTTAAATTATAGTAATTATTTCTATATTTGCATCTATACATACATATTAGCACATGCAAATTATATGCAAATAGATGTCCTCTTTTTTGTTGGTGCATGTCCTCTTTACTGGCCATTCTCAACCTATCCAGGAAGTGATGCTCAACTTCAACAACTCCTCTTTCAAACCCCTAGGAAGAGACCATGCTGCCATCCAGCATCTAGGTGAGCCACTGGCAGGGGGAGTGTGGGAATTCTAATCCAACCCCACTGGAGGACACCAGGTTGGGGAAGGCTGATCTAGGCACTCAACCCGACATCATCCTGTGTCCACATCAAACCCAAACACACGAAGTCAATGACTTAAGGTGTTTTGAAATACAGATGAGAGTTCTTGCAACTCACATTCCCCTAGTAGGTATTTTCAAAAATGATAATTTCTTGTGAAAAAAATTCCCATTAGGCCAGCAGCAGCCCTTTATCTCAATTCCAAAACAGTAAACCTTGCAGGCTAAATCATGATGGGAAATTATACAGTATGACAGGACAAAGAAGTTCCCGAGCCCTCGTGTCATCATAAAACACACAAGCAAACCTGTCACTTTGATGTCGCGCTCGATGAAATCCCTACCTGCTCTTGACTCCTTCAAAGGCTGCCTTCTGGCAAGGACTTATCTGATGGTTTATTCGTTGCTGAAAGACAGAGGGAAAAATAAAATAAAATGTTGAACTAACATGGAGATATACAGTTTATCCAAAAACAAATGATAGGATTTTTCTATATTTGAATGACAGTATCCACCAATGAAGGTTGTAAGACAAGCATAATACTCTAGTGTCTATTCTATAGAATTCTGGTATTTCCCCCTTGCCCAATCTCCCTAAAAGGGAGGGAGACCTTCTGGCCAAGATGTAGCCTGAGAGACACCCTTGATGTTCTCAGACAGTTCAGTTGCAATACCTGGACAGTTCGAGCAACCTAACTGAATTGGATAAATGGTGCAGTACCCTGTTCTTTATTAAATAATCCGCTAGATCTTTCCCACCAACTCAGTTCTGTTAATACGCTTCTGCAAGGATTGATTTGCTCAAAACAGATAAACGTGTATTAGTAAGACCATTGTAATTTAGTGTCTAGCTAGCTAGGGCTTTTAATTTGAATTTACAAACACTGCTTCCCATTTTTTAGTAACTGCAACAGCGATATTCAGAAGTGCAAAAGTGTCTGTGTTTTCTAAGTTGCTCATGAAAATAACCACACACCTGACTTGGAGGTAAGTCCCATTGCTTTCACTGCAGCTTGCTTCTTGGGAATTGCATTTAGGATTCTAACATTTGGCCATGTATTAATTCTCATGCATTTATCAAATCTTGTCAGAAATATTTTGGGGAACACCAGGAGATTTACAGGTATGCCAGATTCCCTACGCCACATGTGAGAGGAATGTTTAGGATATTTGTGGTCAGATGTAGTCAAGTCTATGAGAAATAACAAAACAATAGGCAATAAGAACACCTAAGTTGGCAATATTGGGACCGTACACAGAGGAACATGAAGGATTGTTATATAAATATCTAATAACACAATTATTGATAGCTGTAAGAGTGGTAATAACTACACATTGGAAAGGTCAAATGAAACCATCAAATGCAACTTGGTAGAATAAAATGTGGAACCAACTTATAATAGACAAGTTAACAAATTTGTGCTCAGGGACAAGGAATAGCAAATGAGTTTTAAAATGATTTGGAATTGCCCTTGAGATACAGAGATAAGGACACATTGCAATACATTATAATGTACTGTTGGTTTACTATACTGTAAATGGTACATATATAGTTTAGATATTTATAGTTTGGTTAGGGACCCATCGACCTGGGAGTAAGGCCCATTGAACTGAATGGGTCTTACTTCTAAGTAGACATGTGTAGGATTGCACCTTAACTAGTTGTTTTTGCCATTCCCTTTTTTTCAGTGGAATTATAATTGATAATGTTTGTTTAAATGTTTTGTTAAATGTGTTGTTCTGCTGAATGGGCAGTTCCAAAGCTGCCCTTACACTAGTGGGAATGACCACAAGCACAATGGGGAACTAGCACTTTAGTGCAATGAGAAACTAGCCCAAACTAGCTGTCCTGCTACAGCTGGGTCAGGCTTGGCCCAGGCCAAGCTACTGGGCAATTCTGTCAGCAGTCAGGCAAAAGGTCAGTTTTCTCAGTCCGGCCAGAGCCTGGGCAATGCAAAGCAGGAGCAGTCAGTATGCAGGCAAAGATCAAAAGCACAGGATCTGTCAAGAGAATTGCAAGAGCAGGGTCTGAGGCATGGCCAAGGTAAAACACAGGTAAGCAGTCTGACACACAAATGGAGTTTAAAGAGCAGGGCCTAGCAGGAGTCAGAAGGTCAGCAGATCACCCAAGAAGCAAGGGTTCAAGGTTGCTAGAAAGGCACTGTTCCAGCAGCTAGTGAGCTCCAGCTGAAACCTTATATAGCCAGAGCTTGCAGAGCCCCACCCAAGGCTCCACTGCAGGTCATCAGCACTTTGACAGGAGTCTTACTCATGAGAAAGAGCTTTACTCCCAAGTAGGCTTTTATTCACAAGGAGCCCCATTTCTGTGGCCCTTGAGGGGCACGCTTTGCCTCTGCCTCCACCATCTGGAGCCCGTGCACTTGAGTGCTGGGTGGATGCTTGACCCCCTCTTCTTACACCATGGTGTGGAACAGCCTTCAGGGGTCCTATCTGGGGGTTCCTCGGAGTCCACTGCTGGTGAAGGGGCCAGTGTAGGGATGTATGAAAGTCACCTTTTCAAAGGGTGACATTTGAGGTGGGGGGGAGGCGCTTCGTCCCTCTCCCTGAAATTCTGTCCGGTCAGCTCCATTCTGCGGAGATTCCGTGGAGCTGCCGGCCGGGGCTGTCCGCACCTGGACATCCGGCTGCTGGGCAGCCTGCAGGGACGCAAATGGCAGCTGCTGTAGCCGCCGCCATTTGCGTCCCTGTATTTTGCTGTGATAGGCGTCGTAAATATTTACGTAGCCTATCACAGCAAGCAAAAAAACAACAACAGCGGACGCAAATGGTGGCGGGTACGGCGGCCGCCATTTGCGTTCCCTTTTTTCGCCATTTTAGCCTACGTAAATATTTACATAGGCTATTACGGCGAAAAAAAAGGGGAACGCAAATGGTGTAGTGGGCGCCATTTGCGTTCCTTTTTCCCCCTGCCGTTTTAGCCTACGTAAATATTTACGTAAATATTTACGGTGAAAAAAAGGGAACGCAAATGGCGGCCGCCATAGCCGCCGCCATTTGCATCTGCTTTTTTTTTTTTTTTTGCTTGCCATGATAGGCTACGTAAATACTTACGTAGCCTATCACGGCCTCCGCAGGGATGCAAATGGTGTCCCTGCATTAGCCGTGATAGGCTACGTAATTATTTACATAGCCTATGACGGCTATGATGAGGAAGCGAATGGTGGCCGCAGATGCGGCCACCATTTGCAAGTCAGTGTGGACGGCAGCAGGTAAGTGCTCCATTTCGCGTGCCTTTCATGGGGTGGGGGGGCGGGGGCTTCGTTCCACCACAGATTTCAGGGGGCCACATGCACTGGCATTCGGCCTCACCGAGATCCGTGGCGGAATTCTCTGACATCCCTAGGCCAATGTATCTTCTCCACTGATACTAGAGGTGTCAGTATGCTCTGCCATGTCTCTTTGTCTGAAGAGTTATCCTGGGCTATGTCAGGGTCAGGCTTAACACTGGTGCTTCCGGAATGGGTCAAGTTAGTGGTACTGTGGATTTGTCCTGTTCTTGAATTGCTAGTTTGAGCTAATTTCCAGGGTTGCTCTATGAAGTGCTAGTTTCCCATTGCGCTAGTAGTCATTCCTGCTAATGCAATGTGACTGGCATTAGACGACTGCCAGAGCTGGATACTGCCCAATGTATTTGCTTAAAAATGTAATAAACCTTACGTTATAAAAAGAATTATTGCAGGGGGGGGCAAAGGCAAAGAAGGGCAGGGTTCCCATATCACGGATAAATGTGGAGAAGAGGGATTTTGGCAGGTGCAACTTTTGACACCTACGTATGACAAGCTGCACCTATCAAAATGTCTTCTGCTGTGTAACTCTTCAGGTGGAGAAGACTCATGTGATTTGCAGCCTTCAAGCCTATGCAATGGTAAGGCTGGTTCAGATATAATGCTGGCCTCCATTTGAGCACCACGTGGCTCATGAGCTGGCAGTAGGGATGTATGGATTCCCCACCATCCGTTCCAGTGGGGAATCTGGGGGGGGGGGGAGGCGATCTGTTCCTCCCCCCCCCCCCCAGAATCCTTATGGATCAGCTCCGCTCTGTGAGGATTCCACAGAGCCGAGGGCCTCCCTGACCTGAATCAACCGGAGCTTTTTGCCTCTGCGCCAATCGCCATTAAAAAAAAAAGGCAATCGGCAGGATGTCCCCATAGACTTATCCCTATAGGCTTATACCCAAGATTCACGGCTCTATTTTGTGTACATGTCTATGGGAACATCCTGCTGATTGCCTTTTTTTTTTTTTAAATGGCGATCGGTGCGGAGGCACACAGCTCCCAGTGCAACAAGCAGCCATGCCGTCCCGCGCAGAATCCTCCAGGAGAGGAGGTAAGTGGGGCCGATCCACCATGGATTCCTGAGGCCGGATTCCAAAGAATCCGGCCTCATTTGAATCTGCGGTGGATTTCTCTAACATCCCTAGCTGGCAGTAGTCATATGGAGAGGCTATTTTGAGAAACAGAGCCTCCACATAGAGGCTGATTTATGTGACCACAGTGCACATTTTTGCAAGTTGCCACAATCATGTAAAACACTGTGGTCTTGTGTGGAAGCCCCAGTTCTCACAAATGGAGCCTCACACATGAGTGCTGCTGAGCCACGAGTGTTGTGGTGGCCCTACATGCTCTCAAGGTACCTGTGGGGGACTGCCATTATGTCTGGACCATGCTACGGACTTAGGAGCTATCCTTTGGCCATCCTTTCTCTAAATGGGAGTCCTGATGCCCCAAACCAAATGTAGCACGTGTAACTCTCACTAGAGCAGAGTGCGTTAATTAGTGAGTAGAAAAATGCATGCACATCCTCAGTGTTTTCTTCCAACCTTGTTTTTACATGTTAAAGCTGTGATCTTGCTCCATATGTTTGCCACTGGATGAGTGGCAAACAGTGGGAAAAAAAGGAAGTTTAATATATCCTGCAGTTTGTCACTGCCAATTCAGAATCAACTTTTTATGTGTGCAAACATATGCACAACTCTGTTCTCCTTATTTCTCAGCTTCACTGAATGAACAGAGAAAAAGCAGAGGAGTTTAACAATGTGCAACAAAATGTCAGAAACACTCCACTTTTCATAAAGATGGATTCTGCTTCCACTGAAATGATACGAGTTGGTTGGTTTGAAAAGGGGACTCTTAGGGACCCAAGATCTATTCTTGGGGGGACAAATTCATGAAATGCAACTCTCAGCCAAAAATGGTCTTTGTAACACTTGGCATTTATCCAATCAACTGCTTGGATCATGTCTAGGTCCTGAATTCCTTGCATTCCCTAACCTTATTCCACACAAGGCAACAAGTAACCCCTGTTAAATTCACTATTTGTACAGAAACAAGGGTAGTAGAAAAACCGCATATATAATGTTCCCCGGTATAGGGAGTAGGGCTGTCAACCAGCCAATATTTTATTGGTCCAATTAGTAAAAATTAATCCTGCCAGTTAACTAGAGTACTAGGCCTTGAAAAATGCCAGTAAATTCCCAGCTCTGCCCTTGACCTGTTAAGACTTTTCCATATGCTGCCTCTGACCTGCCAGATTATATCCTAGCTGCGCTCAGGGGGACAATATTTAAACATAAAATGTTGGCAATCCTGGAAGGGAGGCACAATGGTAGGGAATAAAAAATGGCAGTGCTCAGGTTACAGGAACACCCGGGGGAAGCGGAGGAAATGAATGCTATTGGACTGGTTGGGACATCTCATCTTTTCTGCATAAACATCACTCAGTAATGCAAGGCCTTAGGTTTTCTGCATAAAACCTACTTAATTTCAGTAATGCTGTAGGTTCTAATTGCCATCCAAAATAAAGTTCATACTGAGCTGTTTGATATATAAAATCTGGCATGGTTTGGAAGATGGCAATCACTTATTCTCCATGCCCCTTCAAGGGGATCAAGACAAACAGGGTCAAAGACAGGCTCTAGTAAACGTAGTGCATTTATTAGGCAGATTTCTATCTCGCCTAACATTGTGGAATCTAAAGTCTCAACCTCCAGTTTCACTATATCTGCCAAAGACTCTGTACTTCCATAACAGCGAGATGGCTGGGTCACGTAGCCTGAGCTTTGTATAAATCCACAAGCTAGTGGTTTCCTTGGGTTGATCCTGTCTAATAGGAAAAGAAATATCCCTTTGACTTTACAGCTCTTTAAGTTACTTCCCAAGGTGAAGCAATGTGCAAGAATCACTATCTGGCATATATAGCAAACCTGAAAACTCCCAGGAGCCTAGCAGATTGGTTACTTGCTTTCCATCCTGTTTGTTATGGCTCCTAGAACACAATATAAAAATGGATAATTTTTAACCATGATTTTGTCTGGCAAAGCTCTGCCCGTTTCCTTCCAGAACTGAATCTATACCATTGGCCTGTTGAAGAATATGATGCTCTCTTCTGTAAGATACTGAAACTACATCTAAGATCTTTATCAAGGCTAAGGGCTAGTTAGAATGTACTTTTTAGTTTTATTTTAATGCAAACTCCTACCTCTCTCACTCACTTTACCTTTAACTACTTAATAAAATATCTTTCATTAGAAGCTGCTTGCAATTGACCAATTTGGTGCACAGCTACAGTGCCCACTTATGAATTGCAGAAGAAGAAGAAGAAGGAGGAGGAGGAGGAGGAGGAGAGCAATAAAAAGAGAGGACAAAAGAGGGCATCAATTTGCATATGCAATTTACATGTATAAATGCAAACTTAGAAATAATTATTATGGTTTAAACGGAGATACAGTACATCTCATCATGGTGTGGAAGTTGTGACCAGTATGTGGCAATCGCTTGGGATCTATTTCTGGAAATACAGGGAGCTGCATTCTTAAAGTGGTGACTCCCTGGAACAGGAAGATGGCTGCCGGTGCTTGTCCTGAGGGCCCAGGTAAGGAGCTGGGGGCTAGGCAGTGCTGTGGCTGGGCTTCCAGATCACTCCGAAGTGCTGCCGAAGCACTTTGGAGCAACTAGGCCCGCTTCATGCCCCCCTCTGCCTCACTTCAGAAGCAGCCCAAAGTGTCCCACTTCAGCTCGGCACTTGGGCTTTGGGCCAAAGCAGTGCACAGCCCTAGTTTTAATCTCCCTAAAATCACCCGGTGAAGTGGGTTAGGCTGAGAGATAGTGACTTGCACAAAGACATCCAGGCTAGGTCTACACTAATGCCTTTTATCGTTACTGAAGTGAACTGATAACTGTTGGGGCACATTATGCATTGCGTGTACCGCTTTTCCAGCATTATTTCCCACTTCTTATTCTGTATTATCAAAAATACTGCAACAGAGGTCATAGCGTGCGCTATGAGGTATAAATGTGGGAGAGGAATTTAGCATCACCATGATGGGATCGTATCGATACAGCACGAGGGGTAGATCTGGCCTGTCAGCTTCTGCGGACATAATTACTGCCTGAATATTTCTCAGGCCAGTCTTAGAGAAGCCCTCAGGTTAGGACTCAACTGGCGCTCAACACCTTTCCCTGCTGCTTTTCCTTGGCTTGGCTCTCTTCAGTCTATGCTGTGTGAAACGGTGCTGCTTCTACATGGCCTGTGCTCACCTCAAACAATGCCAGGAGAGTACTTCTGTGCAGGCCGCACTGAGCAAAGAGAAAATGGAATACAAATAAGCAACCTGCTTCAGAAGGAGTATGGACTGCTGACAAGAAAACCCCAAGGAAGTCTCTCCATCTAAGAGGCAGAGATACGGCAGGCCACTTTGCCTAGAAGGTGCACAGCATCTCTTGGAGCGCATAGATCTCTGTTGCTTCATGCACTGAGGGATTCCCACTTTCTCCCTCTCTCTTCCCTTCCCTTTGCTATGATTCTGTAACTTGTAGTCCAACCTATCTGGAGGGCACCAAGTTGGGGAAGGCTGTTAGAGAGCAGGCAAGGGATTCTGGTTGTACCAGAATCACTCAGGTGCTCAAATATTGTAAAGAAAGAAGGTGAAAGATTTATACCATCTGAAAACCGCCCAGAGTATTTCTTTATTCCTGCCAAATATTGTAGGACTGATGTTGGGTTTGGGAGTCAGCCTTGTCAGACACCTGCTGGGACCCCCCGCCAACCCTTGGAGCCTCCGGGCCCTGCTGCTGCTCCTCTTTGCTATTGCTGCCTGTTCACCTGGCCTCTCTGAGCAGTGAGAAAGAGGAAGGAGAAAAAACCTTGTCCCATCTTCCTCTGTCTGGGAGGTGGTGCCAACTGGGCCTAGGAGGGCAGGCAGGCAGGCAGGCAGTGGCTACAGCAGCAACCAAGAGGAGGAGATGGGCCCACTTGAGGAGGGAGGGCACAGACAGCTTCTTGTCCAGGAGTCCCTCCTGCAACCTGGAACCAGCACTGAAATATTTATATCTGAAAGCAACTCAGGGGAGAGCTTTGGGGGGAGTTTGGTAAGACGGTTCATATTCTTGTCAAGCCATTACACAAGACTGTAATAACACACATAATCCCAAGTAGCTCTGAACTATCATGAGGTTGGACTCGATGGTCTTATAGGTTCCTTCCAACCCTACTATTCTACGATTCTATGAGCATCTGTAGAAAGCAACATTATGGCCAGTTTTCAAAGAAACTACTTTAGCATTTGGAACAATCTGGCGTAGCTGCCACTGTGCCATAAAACCCTGAATGCATCTACCTATCCAAGCAGCTCTGGAACAACCTACCCCAGAACTTGCATTGCTCAGCCACCAATCTATTCTGCACAACAAAATCAGCCCTAATCATTACAAAAAATAATGTAAGCTAATATTGCCATTGGACCAAGATGTCAAGAACCAAATCTCCTCTCGGCCCCTCAGGTAAGTAGGAATGCACTGGCAAGGAAACAGTCTTTTTGCACCAGATGGCTCCCTAGTACTAGGTAAATCCAGCTCTCTCTTAGGCTTTTAACACAAAGAGGCTTAAAAGTAATTAGCCGCTCCATTAAAAAAAAATACAAAGCAGTTGCTGTGATAAAAAGGAGTGTGAGAAAGGAGACTGATTAGGAGTTTTTCAGTGCTTTTAGGCCAAAGGGATGAATTATAGCTTACAAAAGAGGTGATTTTTATTCCACAGAGAGGTTAAAGGTATTTACAAGCTGCTGCTTTGATGCTGCTTTGTTTTAAAGGCGTTTGTGGAGCTATTTGTGAGATGACAGTTTCAGCAGCATCACTTTGAATTCAGCATTCTCCAGAATGAAAATTAGAAGATTGGTTTTCTCACCAGAATAATCAACAAGAAGCCAGGTGGTTTATGGTTGCCTGGTGACCATGAAAAGAGCAGATTTCCTCATTCATGATCTATTTCTAGCTGGCATGTCACAGTGCCATGTTAAAGCTAAATGGAGTAGGAAAGGTGACTTGCATGGGGCTCAGCCCTACACGGGGAGGCACTCAGGAAAGCTCTATATGTGTCCCTTTAAGCACAAAGGAAGCTTCCTTGAAGATAATGGGATTGTGATCTCCCTTTAAATGAAGTGTTTGCTTAAGAGGTGCTCATCCTAGGGTGCCAGTAACTCTATGTGTGGCCAGTGTTTTCATACAATCCATTTCACATATGCATTCTTGTAAATGCCTGCAAACATCTGCAGACCAATTCCAGCCTAGGGATGTTGGAGAAATTTGCAACAGATTCAAATGAGTTCCGATTTCTGTGAATCTGACTTGCAGATTCCACAGCAGACTGGCTTTTTCCAAGTCATGTGGATTACACGGACTTGCAGACTGGTTTTTCACTTTGGGGGGGATTTGCACTAATTAGTTAATGTTCATTAGCACTAATTTGCATTAACTAATGTACATTAGTGCATTTGCACAAGTTCGCATTAGTGCTAATGTGCACTTGCACTAGTGTGAATAAGCACAAGTACAATGAAATTCTGGTAAAAAAAAACAACGATTGATTCTGTCAATGAGCAGACGACAGAATGAAAGATGCCTGATAATCCGTGAGATAGATGGAATGGATTTAACAAAATCCATACATCCCTATCCTAAGCATTTTTACGCAGAAGCAAGTTTCATGGAGTTCAATGGATTTAACTTCCCAGTATGTATGCTTCATAGGATAGCAACCAGAAGGCTGGCTCACACCATCAACTCTGCCTCTATCCAAGCATTTTGGGACTGTGCACATCTGTCATGACATGCATGCCCAGGGACTTGTGAATGGTGCATCACAGGAACTGAAACTACTGGTGCACTCAGTCAATTGTGGTGAGTGACGATATAACAAATGTCTCCCCTCTTGCACGCAGAAAACACATATGCCAGTGTAATTGTGCACATCTGCTTCACACAAACTACCCTCTGTGTGGCTCAAGGAGCATTCCCAAGGATGGGTATGCACAGGCACAAGGTGACTGCATGGATGCCACAGACACCTTTGTGAACTGCCTTGTCACTCTTCTTCCTTGTCCTAGATGTTCCCCCGGACACATACTCATGCAAGGTGATGACAAGATGCAATAGAGAACAAGGCTCCAGTGCCTTTAATAGTTGTGTAGTGGAGGCACACATGGCAGTAGGGATGGGGGTGAAATGGGTTAGGTCTGCATTTTAATAAAAACCAACCTAATTCGCACTGCCCCAACAAATATGTGAACCGGACTACAATTAGCCTTTGGGTTTTGAGCTGAATTTTGCACTTACCTGAATCCTATGCTGTAGTTCTCCAGTCAAAAATGAGGTATAAAATTAGGGAAAAGAGTACACAAAAAGGCATATATAAGGTCCTTCTCTGATTGCCTCCACCAAGAGAAGCTTGGAAGGCAGCAACAAGGGAGAGTGCCTTTTTGGTGGTGGGCCCCGATCTGTGGAACAAGCTCCCCGATGAGGTCTGCCTGGCATCAACATTATTATCTTTTCAGTGCCAGGTTAAGATCTAACTCTTTTCCCAGGCATTTGGTAGCACATGATGAGTTTTAACCAGTCCTGGATGTGTCTTTAGTTATGACTGACAGTTCAAAGTTGTTTTTAGTTATATGTTGTTTGTGTATATTGTCTGTGTGCTTTTATGTAAATGGATTTTAAGCTTTTTATATTGTGTGTAATGTTTTGACTTTTGTAAAGCGCCCAGACAGCTTCGGCTATGGGGTGATATAGAAATGTAATAAATCACATATTAGGGGAAAGTGCTTGCAAAAATACATATATTTGGGGAGAGTGCATAGAAAAATGTGTGTGAATCACACAACCATGGCTGCAGAGTGAAGTGGTCATCTTATTTCTCAGTTGTGCAGGCTAAGCAATTTTCTTCCCACAGCAAGATCTATGGAAACAGTTATTCACTACATCACACACACTGAAAACCAGCCTGGCCACGTATGTGATGAAGCATGAAGATGGCTGCTTTACGATCCAGCAAACCTAAGATGCTGAACATGCGTAGCCAGGGTCGATTTTCATTTGTGTGATCAAGCTTTGAGCGGGGTTTCACCCAGCAACATATGAAGAGGGGTTTTAGCACAATGGTAGAGCACCTGCTTTGCATTCTGAAGGTCCCAGGTTAAATCCCTGGAGTCTCCAGGTAGGGCTAGGAAAGAATCCTGCCTGAAACCCTGGAGAGCTGCTGCCAGTCAGTGTTGACAATCCTGGGCTAGATGGACCAGGGATCTGACACAGTATAAGGCAGCTTGCTATGTTCCTGTTAATGAGTTCTTCCCTACTCTGGTAGCTTCAGCTTCCCTACATTTCAAAGGAAAGAATGCCCAAAGGCTATTCAGTAGTTGTTTTGGAAGCATCTAGCCCTATCTCCTAAAGAACACTAGTCTTCTTCCTGCCTTTCTATCTGGTTAAAAAGAAAAAAAAAATCTGATTATGCTCCACTTTGCTTGATCCCTTTTCTGTTTTGCCCTGCTTACATGTACCCAGCCCTGCTTAGCTTTATGCCTGGATCAAGTCTTTCAGCACCATCATTGAATCACATTATATATCCCAGGCTTCTTTAGGGCTTACAGGACTGATACCCTTGCAATAAGGGGCAAAGTACTCTGGGGTGGGCCCCCATCAACTCTTTTCCTTGGCCAGAGGCTTACCTGGCAGCAGTGGCCTGCCTAATTTGTTGTTGTTGTTGTTGTTGTTGTTGTGAACCACCCTGGAATTAAATTTGATGAAAGCAGTATATAAATATTTTAAATAAATAAAATGAGCAAGTTTTCCCTTGATGCCCCAGAGCATCAGAGTCTACTCGGTACTGGGATTCTTGCATCCCTGATCATAAGACCTTTTGGTGCGATTAAGAACAACAACAACAACAAAAACGCAGCTCAGTTTGAAATAGGCATATCCTGCTCATGAGCCAAAGGTAATTTGCAGATGTTAACTGAGAGGAAAATGGTAAATTGGTTATGGATATTTCCCAAAGAAAGAAGGGAAGTTCATCAAACACAATTTTGCTATGAAATTTGTCTTTAGCTCTAGGGAGCTAGATAAGATTCGGAGTTATTAGATATTAGCCTGGAGCATTGTGATAACATTAGGTATTATTTATCATTAAAGCCAGCCAGGAGAAAAGAGCCATTTTCTTGTGGGGGCCAACAATATGTATTTGAAAGGAGCCAGGTGGGAGGGGGAACCACACAGAGACATAAACCCCTAAGCTTTTGATACAGCTTCTTATTTCCTTGCTTCAGCTTAGAGTGAAGTTAAGAGACTTAATGCTGAAAAGCAACAGACTGCATGAAAACAAAACTTCTTGTGTTTGGTAAAAGACTCGAGAATTTAAAGGCATTTGAAACAATGAATGGACAAAAAAGCCCTAAATGGAGGCTGTCATTCTGTGCACAGTTTAGAACATGCACATGTCTTTTGGTTTCACTTTGGCCTATCCAGTTGTAACTGCATGATCATATGAATGCCACGGGCAAGGTCTGGATGCTTGATTTGAAGTCATTGATTTTGGGGGTGGGGGTGGAATGCCTCTGCTATGAAAACTTTAGGGGATGTAACATAAGGCTAGTTATACTAATGGGTTCATTCTTAAAATGTAGTGATTCAGGGTGCAGACCTATGCATGTTTAGACAGAAAAGAGTTGTACAATGGCTGGCTGGAGGGATACTGGGAGTTGTAGGACTCAACACCTTTCAGGGCTGAGGCCTTGCTAAACAGCTTGATTCACAGATGGGGATCCCTAAAAGTACATATGCAGTAATTCCCACATATAGTCTTCAGGGACTAATGGTTGGGTGGTGTATCAGCAGGTAGTGGGTAGGGTGGCCACTGACTCATTGCCAAAAGAGAGGAAATGCATCATCAAAAAGGATGAAAGAAGATACCAGTTAGCATAATATTTGCATATGCTAATTTATATGCATAAATGCAAATTTAGAAATCATTAATATAATTTAACTTGAAATATAATACATCTCACCATAGTAGCAACAACTGTGACCAGGTGACTGTGGCTAGGTTGATCTGCTCAGTCAACTGTTGTCCAGGTGTTAAAACTTGATGGTCAACATCAAGGCCCCTGGTCTCTCTTCTTATGGTTCTTTACCTTAAAACCAGTCTTGGAGTGGTCAGGCCTTCAAATAGAGGATACTTTCAAAGAGAGGAGTGTCCTCTAGCAGCTCTTCAAATAGAAGACTGTCCTCTGTAAACTAGGACACCTGGTCACCGTAAGGCCAGTTGCAATGCTGTGGTCATGGCAGATGCAAGCACTCTTAGTATCAACTGAGCTCTTAGATGAGAGACCTTATGGTTCACCATCTAAAAAAAAGAAAGGCAATGGGCCATGGATTGCCTATGGCAGCCTTCTCCAACTTAGTGCACTCCATGCTGGGTAGGGATGATGAGATTTGTAGTTCAATGCATCTGGAGGACACTAGATTTAGGAAGGCTGGGAAGGAGTAGAAACCACCAGAAGTGGAAAGTACATGGTGACATTGGTACTATCAGGGTTGGATTGGAGCCCATAGAGCCCCAAAGCAGTTCTGACTCTGAGGAAGAGATAGAAACTGTGGGAGAGGAACCCACGTGCTGTTCAGTGGCGCCGCTGGAGGGAGAGCTCCTCCCTGCTCACATTCCTGAGAGTGGTAGTGGCCCTGGCAGACAGGGGGAGGGACAACTGGAGCTTCAGGACGCTAGGCGCCGGTGCCGAGACAAGCAGGAGATGGAGGGTGCTGAAAGAAGGCACTCAGCTAGGGATGTACAAAAGTCACTTACCTTTTCGATGGGGTGATTCGTGGGGGGGGGGAGGCGCTCTGCACCTCCCCCCGAAATCCTGATCGGGTCAGCTCCGCTCCGCGGAGATTCTGCAGAGCCGCCGGCTGGGGCTGCCCGCAGCTGGACATCCGGCCGCTGGGCAGCCTTCCGAAAAAAACCCAACCGCGTACGCAAATGGCGGCGGCTACGGCAGCTGCCATTTGCGTTGCCCTTTTTTCGCAGTTTTAGCCTATGTAAATATTTAGACCTGAGACAGAAAACTCCTATAGACAGATTTAGGGAGCAATCCAATGGTCCCTCGGCAAGCATCCCAGGTACCATAGGATAGTTCAGATTCCCACATCCGAGGTCAGAGTTGTTGTTGTTGTTGTTGTTGTTGTTCAGGCGTTAAGTCATGTCCGACTCTTCACCACCCCATGGACCATAGCACACCAGGCCTTCCTGTCCTCCGTTATCTCCCGGAGTGTGCTCAAGTGCATATTCATTGCATTGGTGATGCTATCTAGCCATCTCATCCTCTGCCGTCCCCTTCTCCTTTTGCCTTCAATCTTTCCCAGCATTATCAGGGTCTTTTCCAGGGAGTTTTCTCTTCGCATTAGGTAGCCAAAATATTTGAGCTTCAGCTTCAGTATCTGTCCTTCCAATGAGCAGTCAGGGTTGATTTCCTTTAGGATGGACTGATTTGACCTCCTTGCAGTCCAGGAGACTCGTAAGAGTCTTCTCCAGTGCCACAGTTCAAAAGCATCAATTCTTCGCCGCTCAGCCTTCCTAATAGTCCAGCTCTCACAGCCATACGTTGCTACTGGGAAAACCATAGCTTTGATTATACGAATCTTTGTAGGCAAGGTGATGTCTCTGCTTCTTACTAGGGACGTATGAAAGTCACTTACCTTTTTGAAGGGTGACATTCGTGGTGGGGGGGAGGCGCTCCATCCCTCCCCCCGAAATTCTGGCTGGCTCCGCTTCACAGGGATTCTGCAGAGCCGCCGGCCGGCTCCGCCAGCGGCTGGACATCCGGCCACTGGCTAGCAGGGACACAAATGGCAGCGGCCATAGCCGCCGCCGTTTGCGTCCCTGCAGTCCGCCATGATAGGCTACGTAAATGTTTACATAGCCTATCACGGCTGATTTAAAAGAAAAAAAACCCAACGTGCGCATGCAAATGGCGGCGCCCATGGGCGCCGCCATTTGCGTTCCTTATTTTGGCACGTCTTAGTTTACGTAAACATTTAGACTAAGAAGGCGAAAATAAGGGGAACGCAAATAGCGTAGCGTCTACGCTATTTGCGTTCCCCTTATTTTCGCTGTCTTAGTCTACGTAAATGTTTACGTAGACTAAGAAGTGCCAAAATAAGGAATGCAAATGGCGGCGCCCATGGGCGCTGCCATTTGCGTATGCACGTTTTTTTTCTTTTAAATCAGCCGTGATAGGCTACGTAAACATTTATGTAGCCTATCACGGTGTTTTTTAAAAATCTAGCCGTGGTAGGCTACGTAAATCTTTACGTAGCCTATCACTTTTTTTGTTTTTTGTTTTTTTTAACTGGAAATGATGGCGGTGGCAGCCGGTCGGAAGACTGGCCGCCGCACCGCCACCGGAGCCACCGCCACCAGGAAGATCCGCCCAAGGTAAGTCCCGTCCCGGGGGGGTGGGGGGTGGCAGACTGTTCCGCCACCGATTTCGGGGGGCCGAATGCGCTGGCATTTGGCCTCCCCGAGATCCGTGGTGGAATTCTCTGACATCCCTACTTCTTACTATGCTGTCTAGGTTTGCCATAGCTTTCCTCCCAAGGAGCAAGCGTCTTTTAATTTCATGGCTACAGTCACCGTCTGCGGTGATCTTGGAGCCCAAGAAAATAAAATCTGTCACTGCTTCCATTTCTTCCCCTTCTATATACCAGGAAGTGATGGGACCTGATGCCATGATCTTAGTTTTTTTAATGTTGAGTTTCAAGCCAGCTTTTGCACTCTCCACTTTCACCCTCAACAAGAGGCTCTTTAGATCCTCTTCACTTTCTGCCATTAGGGTGGTATCGTCTGCGTATCTGAAGTTGTTGATAATTCTCCTGGCAATCTTAATTCCGACCAGAGATTCATCCAACCCGGCGTTTCTCATGATGTACTCTGCATATAAGTTAAATAAGCAGGGCAACAATATACAGCCTTGTCGTACTCCTTTCCCAATTTTGAACCAATCGGTTGTTCCATGTCCGGTTCTTATTGTTGCTTCTTGACCCTTGTACAGGTTTCTCAGGAGACAGGTAAGGTGGTCTGGTACTCCCATCTCTTTAAGAATTTGCCAGAGTTTGTCGTGATCCACACAATCGAAGGCTTTAGCATAGTCAATGAAGCAGAAAGAGACATTTTTCTGGAATTCTCTTGCTTTCTCCATGATGCAGCGAATGTTGGCGATTTGATCTCTAGTTCCTCTGCCTCTTCGAAACCCTGCTTGTACTTCCGGTATTTCTCGGTTCACATTCTGCTGAAGCCTAGCTTGTAGGATTTTGAGCATCACCTTGCTGGCATGTGAAATGAGTGCAATTGTGCAGTAGTTTGAACACTCTTTGGCATTGCCCTTCTTTGGAATTGGAATGTAAACTGCCATTTTCCAGTCTTGTGGCCACTGTTGAGTGTTCCAAATTTGTTGGCATATTGAGTGCAGCACTTTAACAGCATCATCTTTTAGGATTTTAAATAGCTCAGCTGGAATACTGTCATCTCCACTAGCTTTATTGTTAGTAATGCTTCCTAAGGCCCACTTGACTTCACTCTCTAGGATGTCCGGTTCCAGTTCAGTGACTGCACTATCATGGCTATCAGGGACATTAAGATCTTTCCTGTATAGTTCTTCTGTGTATTCTTGCCACCTCTTCTTAATCTCATCTGCTTCTGTTAGGTCCCTGCCTTCTTTGTCCTTTATCATGCCCATCTTTGCACAAAACGTTCCCTTGATATCTCTGATTTTCTTGAAGAAATCTCTAGTCTTTCCCATTCTATTGTTTTCCTCGATTTCTTTGCATTGTTCATTTAAGAAGGCCTTCTTGTCTCTCCTTGTTATTCTCTGGAACTCTGCATTCAGTTGGATATATCTTCCCCTTTCTCCCTTGCTTTTGGCTTCCCTTCTTTCCTCAGCGACTTGTAAAGCCTCCTCAGACAGCCACTTTGCTTTCTTGCATTTCTTTTTCTTTGGGATGGATTGAGTTGCTGCCTCCTGAACAATGTTACGGACCTCCGTCCATAGTTCCTCAGGCACTCTGTCTATCAGGTCTAATCCCTGAAATCTATTCATCACCTCCACTGTATAGCATAAGGGATATGATTTAGGTCATACCCAAATAGTTTAGTGGTTTTCCCTATGTTCTTCAATTTAAGCCAAAATTTTGCAAGAAGAAGCTCATGATCTGAGCCACAGTCAGCTCTGAGGTCAGAGACCACACTCCAATCTCAAAAGGGGGAGTTAGAGATTCGCATCCTTTCCCTGCCCCCTTGCAGGTCACGCAGAGAGAAACACGCCAGCTGCCTCTCTGAGATTGGAAGCTCAACCTTGGAGAAGGGGAAAAGGGGACATTCTGGTGGGCAGGAAGGGGAGGAGACTGGAGAGGCCAGGATATGATTTATCCGAGGGCCTCCTCCAGCCTCCTTCCCTCCCCCTCTGAAGTGCCCTCGCTAGATGGGCTGAAAAGCCTTTCTAGTGAAAAATAGAGGAAAGAAGATTGGGGAGGCAAAGGTAGCCTCCACCATTCCTCCTGCCTTGCTGGCTTCAGCCTGGCAGTGCATAGGATACTTGGAAGCTTCCAAGTCTGGAAGCTTCTGAGCAGCAAGGGCGCAATCGATAGGATTGTGCCCTTACATGCTTAACTGTATAGGCACTCCACCCTCACATCGCTATCCTTAAGCTATGCTTTAACTGCACTGTATTTTTAAGTCATTTCTTAAATATTATGACCATTAACTTAAAATCTAGGCGAATACAAGCAAGAGAAAACAGTCAGGAACTTAGACATTGATGAATACAAAGCCTGAAATTTAGCAAAGTGATTTATCCCATCACATTTTGCTAGCTGTTCACAGCACAATGGTAAACCGCTGCTTAGTAATTGAGAAGGACACATCCTCTTTCTTATACTGAATCTGCCTGTGAGCGATGATGATTGCAAGTTAATTAATTATCTCCGGCATCGGTTTACTTGAACATTTTCTTTTTCTCCAGCAGCCTTTGAAAGGAGCCCAATAGAGGGCTTGATTAGGGGGATAATGAAGGAAATTTCCAATAGATTATATCATTTCTCATCTATTTGCAGCCATTGTTAACATGGATTGCTCTCTCAGTGCCAGGATTCACGTCAGGGAAATTTCATAAGCATGTAAATCTACCTTAAATGGGATATTTAGGGATAAATTCAAATAATTGCATGTTTATCATATTTCTGTCGATGTGATGGGGGGGGGGAGGGAGAAGATGTTGCCTCAGTCTCAGTAAGAGGATTTATTCTATGTGCCCAGTTTCTTTTTGTGCTACAGTCTATGTGGAACAGTGGAAGAACTACGTTTTGTGGAGTGGTAAGTATCACTTATAAAGAACAGACATCTCACAAACATTGCAAGTATAGAGAGGAAGAACTTTTGCTACTGACCTAACACTCCAGCAGACTTCTCAAGAGTTCCTCATTGTGAAGAACATCCTGTATTTAGCATTAAAAGAAAAGGGGGGAAAAGGATCCAGCTGCAGGTTCTCTGAAGGCCTTATTTACAGGATGTCACCAATCCTGGGATCATAGAGCAATATAATTCCTTTGCTTCTCCCACTCCACTGTTTTCAAAGGTGTTCAGTACAATTAAAGAGAGAGGCATGCAGTGCAATCCTTTACACATCTACTCAAAAGTAAGACCCAATGAGTTCAAGTACTTTAGTCCCAAGTAAGTGTATACAGCATTCCTTCTAGGATACAATGACATTTCAACTCATTTTTTTTTTTTAATATCTCAGGTAAGCCTCTCTCCTCTAGCAAAAAAGGACTTTCCTACCATCACACTATACTGTATATTACAGATTAGAGATAATGCACAAGGTTTATCTAATGTTTGCATGTTCTCTCATATGAAACAATTGCCTACACATATGAACCGAGTATGTCAAGTTCTTAAGGTTTAGCCATTTCCTGGTCTGATATAAGCTCACCGTGCCTGTGACAGTAATAGGGATAGCAATTCCACTCCTTCCTCATTCAGAAACTTGATGTTTTGATGATGCTCAGCAAAACGTTGCAGTACTTAAAGTCAAAATACATTGACAAGGAGCCTACATAACTCTCTCTCTCTCTTTTAAAGATGGGAGACTACCAATAATTGAAGTGTTCTTTCCTTCCGCTTTGGAATCTTTGGGTTTGATCATATGCTCGCCTTCTTGCTGGTGCAGCTTATTGTGTTCCATTTAGGGATGTACGAAACACTTACCCCAATCCGGGGGGGGGGGAGGTGCTCCGTCCCTCCCCCCAGAATCCTCCCCAGCCAGCTCCGTGGAGCCGCTGGCCAGGGCTGGCCGCAGCTGGAGTTCCAGCTGCGGCTAGGCTGCTGCGGCCACAAATGGCGGCTGTCGTAGCGGCCACCATTTGCGTCCTTGCAGTCAGCCGTGATAGGCCACGTAAATACTTACGTAGCCTATCATGGCTGACTACAAGAACGCAAATGGCGGCCGCTACGACGGCCACCATTTGCGGCCGCAGCAGCCCGGCAGCGGCCAGCCAGGAGAGCAGTTGGAGCTGCTGCTGCATCTGCTGCTGCCACCAGGTAAGCTATGTCCCGGGGGGATTCCATGGGGTGGCGGGGGGGGGGGAGAGGCCATTCCGCCATGGATTCCAGGGGGCCAGATTCTAAAGAATCCAGCCTCACTGGAGTCCATGGCAGAATTCTCTGACAACACTAGTTCCATTATTTCTTTAAATGCAGAATGTCACAGTATCTACCACAGCGCCAAAATTTTCCTTGTCACCCCCGTATGTAATGTTATCTTCCGTCTGCACAACTACCTTTCATTCCTCCCTACAGCCACCTCTTCCCCACCCCTCCACCACCATTTCTTTTCTCTCACTTCTGACTCCCTCTGTGGGGATGCACCCAGGTGAGTCAATTCACCTGCGCACACACACGTCTTTTTAATGGGGAGGAGGAATTGTACAAGACTGATATGGTGGCAGTTTGCAAATATGCATTTTCTAAAGGAGGTAACTCCAGATGTGCACAAACAAGTACTGAGCCATCAAAATAAAAAACAAGGGGAAAACAGATGTGTTTCTACTATGTCAACCGGAAATGAAACGACACAAAGGGGAGCAAAATTGTGCTATGAAGACATGCCCATTCAGAAACATTATAGTAAACATCCCTGCCACGCCCCCACAAATATGTCACAAGGTCTCCAAAATGGGATGACACCACTGGTTTTTTGTGGTACTATGACATGCCAGAAAAAATTAACAGATTTTCCCTTTTATGAAAAGATACAAGCAGAGCAGATACAAGGAGGAAATCATGGGGTGGCTGCAGGACCATGATGACATCAGAGATGGCACCGGTGCCTGATTCTGTCTGGGAATCCAGGGACACCCCCCCCACCTGCACCCATCGAGCCATACTCACAAAGCCCCTGCTTGCTCCCTGCCCACCTGCTGCCTGTGCTCGCCAAGCCACTCGCACTCACCCAGGTGGCCTCATCAAGCTCCGCAACCGCCATTTTTAAAGAAAATGGTGATCGCAAAAATGAGAACATTTGCTTATACACAAATGGGCCCGTGAATTGCCCATATGGGCAAGATGATAGGTGTTTGCTGGCCTGTAATCTTGCCTATATGGGCTATTCACGGCCCTATTTTGCATATACACAAATGTTCACATTTTTGCAAATGCACATATTATGCATATATGCAGACTTTTACATGCAAGCAATCTTGAGTATATGGGCAATTCATGGCCCCATCTTGCATATATGCAAATATGTGCATTTTCATGATCACCATCCCCCCCATGGTGATCACGGAGCTTGATGAGGGCTCCCAGTGAGGGTGGGTGGCTCAGCCAGCAGTGGGTAGCTCGAGTCTGGGTGCACGTGAGCAGGGTCTGGGCAGGTGCCCGGAGAACCGGGGGGGGGGCGGGGGAGTGCCTGCCCATCCCTGGATGACATTGTATGAACAGCTTGCAAAATCAGGCAAGCAGGGCAAGGCGATAACCCATTAAAATCCTCATCTGATCAAGCCCCCGGTTGCTTCATGCTCAGCATCTGAACTATGCTATAAAGGAAGCCTCATGGTTGTTTACTTAATGATAGCATTGGCAGTTAAGACATGCAAAATAAGCTTCGTAAGAATCAAGTTCATTTAAACACTGGCTCTTAGAAGAACCCTTCTAGGAGCACAGTCCTATAGAATCATAGAATTGTAGGGTTGGAAGGGGCCTACAAGGCCATCGAGTCCAACCCCCTGCTCAGTGCAGGAATCCAAATAAGAGAATCCCTGACAGATGGCTGTCCAGCCTCGTCTTAAAGGCCTCCAGTGTGGGAGAGCCCACCACCTCCCTAGGGAATTGGTTCCATTGTCGTATTGCTCTTAAAGTCAGGAAGTTTCTCCTGATGTTCAGCCGGAATCTGGCTTCCTGTAACTTGAGCCCATTATTCCGTGTCCTGCACTCTGGGATGATCGAGAAGAGATGCTGGCCTTCCTCTCTGTGACAACCTTTCAAGTACTTGAAGAGCGCTATCATATCTACCCTTAGTCTTCTTCTCTCAAGGCTAAACATGCCCAGTTCTTTCAGTCTCTCCTGATAGGGCTTTGTTTCCAGTCCCCTGATCATCTTTGTTGCTCTCCTCTCAACACTCTCCAGTTAGTCCGCATCCTTCTTAAAGTGTGGTGCCCAGAACTGGACACAGTACTCCAGATGAGGGCTAACCAGTGCTGAGCAGAGGGGAACTAGTACTTCACATGATTTGGAAGCTATACTTCTATTAATGCAGCCCCAAATAGCATTTGCCTTTTTTGCAGCCACATCACATTGTTGGCTCATATGCAGCTCGTGACCTACAACAATTCCAAGATCCTTCTTGCTTGTAGTATTTTTGAGCCAAGTATTGCCCATCTTATAACTGTGCATTTGGTTTCTTTTTCCTAGGTGCAGAATAATTTCTCCGAATTAAATTTCATTCTGTTGTTTTCTGCCCAGCACTCCAGCCTATCCAGATCACTTTGAATTTTGTTTCTGTCTTCCAAGGTATTAGCTATCCTGTCCAATTTTGTGTCATCTGCAAATTTGATCAGCATTCCCTGCACCTCTTCCTCAAAGTCATTAATAAAAATGTTGAAGAGCACTGGGCCCAGGACTGAGCCCTGCAGTACCCTGCTCGTTACCTCTCCTCAGTTTGAGAAGGCCCCATTGGTAAGCACTCTTTGAGTATGATTCTGTAGCCAGCTGTGGATCCACCTGATCATTGTTTCGTCTAGCCCACTTTAAGCTAGTTTGCTAATCAGGGTATCATGGGGCACTTTGTCGAAAGCTTTGCTGAAGTCGAGGTATATTATGTCTACAGCATTCCCACAGTCCACAAGGGAGGTTACCTGATCAAAAAATGAGATGACATTCGTCTGGCAGGATTTGTTCTAGACAAATCCATGCTGGCTTCGAATAATCACTGCATTGTTGTCAAGGTGCTTACAGATGGATTGCTTTATCATCTGCTCCAGGATTTTCCCAGGGACTGATGTCAGACTGACTGGTCTGTAGTTCCCAGGTTCCTCCTTTTTACCTTTTTTGAAGGTAGGGACAACATTTGCCCTCCTCCAGTCATCTGGCACTTCACCCGTCCTCCATGAGTCCTCAAAGAGAATAGACAGTGGTTCTGAGAGTTCTTCTGCCAGTTCCTTTATTACTCTAGGATGCAGTTCATCTGGCCCTGGAGATTTGAACTCATTCAAAGTAATTAGGTGTTCCTTGACCATATGCCTATCAATCTCAAGCTGCAATCCTGCCCCTTCAGCCTGTACTTGCCTTTGCCAGGGGGCTTATAGACCCTCTTTTGGGAAAAGACTGAGCCAAAGTAGGAATTGAGCACTTCTGCCTTTTCCTTGTCATCTGTTATCATTTTGCCATTCTTATTTAATAGTTGAACCACCATTTCTTTCCTCTGTCTTTTACTATGGACGTATCTGAAGAAAGCCTTTTTGTTGTTTTTAGCATCCCTCACTAACCTCAGCTCATTCTCAGCTTTAGCCTTCCTCATCCTTGCAATTCTGTGCTACCTGCCTGTACTCTTCCTTTGTAGCTTGGCCTTCCTTCCACTTCCTGTGTGTGTCCTTTTTTGTTTTCAGGTCATCTCTAAGCTTTTTGTGAAGCCACATTGGCTTCTTCTGTTGTCTTCTGCTTTTTTTCTTGTTGGAATTGTTTGTGATTGTGCCTTGAGAGTTTCCTTTTTTAAAAACTCCCATCCATCTTGGGCTCCTTTGCTCATCAGAGTCACTTGCTATAGGACCTTATCATTGTTCTGACTTTGTTAAAATTGGCTTTCCTAAAATCCAGGGTATGCGTTTGACTACACTCGGCTTTTGCTTCCCTTAGAACCAAGAACTGAAGTTCAACATGGTCGCTTTCCCCCAGAGTTCCTGTAACTGCTACTTTACCCACTAAGTAATCTCTGTTGGTTAGGATCAAGTCAAGGATAGCCAATCCTCTAGTTCCTTCCTCTACTTTCTGTAGGAGGTAGTTATCTGCCACATAAGTCAGAAATTTCCTGGAGGTGCCATGTTTTGCAGAATTTGTCTCCCAACAAATATCGGGGAAATTGAAGTCCCCCATTACTACTACATCATGCTTCCTTAAAACATTGGCTATTTGCTTTTCAAAAATTTCATCCTCATCTTCTCCTTGGTTGGGTGGCCGGTAGTAGACTCCGACAACCAGGTTCCTTTTATTTTTTGCTCCATTTATTTTGATCCAGAAGCTCTCGATGGGGCTACCAAGCTCATCCTCCTGTATTTCTGTGCAGAGATATGTATTTTTAACCTATGCATATCTACTCAGAAGCAGGGGTACAATTAGGTCATCTTAGACCGTGGACTTAATTGTCTTACAGGGTCACCCTTTAGGCTGTCATGTGTGCTACTTCAGTGGTGAAGCACACAGTTAACATCTCTCTTGTCTGCCCCCACCACATTCCTAAAGTGAAATAGTCCGAGCGTATCCAGTTCTGTATTTTAATCTCATTTAAATCATAGCACCGTGATAATTACTGGAAAAAATGGAGCTGGCCAGCCCAGGTGATGACCTGTTTGCCACTGCCTGCTGCTCTCTGGCTGTGTCAGGGTGGAAACTGAGCCCATAGAACCCAGAGCAGTTCTGATTCTGAGGAGGAACAGCAATCCGTGGGAGAGGAGCCAGCTCATCCCTCACAGGCACAGCAACTGGCAGAGATTCCTCCTGCCAGCATTCCTGGGATAGATAGTGACCCTGGCAGTGACGGAGTGCAGGAGGGGGGTTTGCTGGACGCTCGACACCGATGCCGGGAGCGACGACAGCTGGAGGGTACGGAAAGGAGGTGTAGCGCTCGTTTGGTGTGCAAGCAACCGTCGCGTCTCAAGGACCCAAGGGAAAGAGGGAGGAACTCTCCCTAGCCCATAAGTTCAGGGTCTTCCCGTGATTCTCCTTCAAACGGGGACCAACTGCCTAACCTGGAGCATAGGCTACTCTGCTGTTCCTTGCTTAGTCACTGGTGATTAGCATCTGAAAAAGTCATTAAGTTGTAAAAGGATTAAAGCCTTGAAAAGAATCCTTTTGTCTGTGTCTTGAGTTAGCTATTGGAGTAGACTGAAAGAGGCTGCCAGGGCGCTCCTGACAGGTTGGTCATTTTGGGGCCCCAAGACTGCAAGGCCCTAGACCTCGGCCCCAAGGTCCAACCCTGCCTGGACCACTTCTGAGAATGTAGTCCCACTGAGTTCAGACTTACTCTCAGGTGAGTAATCATAGGAATGCAACCTAACAACCTTGGTTGAAAGACCAGGGCAGCATGTGATTGTAACTAAGTTCTACGTAAGAACAATATGTGAGGCTGTGAACTTGTTTACTTCTTATAGGGCAAAAAAGTCAAGGGGGGTGCCTTAACTTACAATTTTCATGATTTTTGGTGCATGTATGTATATGTAGGCACAATACTTTTCTTAAACCAAAGGGTTTTTGATTGTAGAATATGATCCTAGTGACTTGCAAAATGGAGATTTATAGATGCATTATTTTCACCCCATTGCCTTGATACCATTACCAGCCACCTTGAGTGCCATTTTTCTTGGTAGAAAGGCAGGGTACAAATTAAATAAATAAGGGTGCAATCCTATGCATGTTCAGACAGAAAAGAAGGCCTATAACTCCCAGCACTGCCCAAGCAGTATGGCTGGATGGGGAATGCTGGGAGTTGTAGGAGTTTTTTTCTGTCTAAACATGCATAAATTGCACCCTAAGTTACCCATGAAAGGTTATTCTATATTCAGTTTAGACATAAACCTAAAATCTTACCTCTAAATGTAAGACAAAGTTACAGCATTGATTAAGCAGGCACTGGTGTCTAGACTCAGGCAGCTGATATGAAGCATCAGGCACCATGAAATTACCTACCAACTTTTTGAGTCAATAGTGATCAATTAGTGTTTCTGTTGTTTGGAGCCTCATATTACAACAAAAATATCCCTTATGTTAAGGTCCAAATTAGACTTTATATGGAAGCTGCAAAACCAGAACCACCTCTTTTCCTTTCTTAAAAAGAAGGGTTGCCCCCAAACTGATTCCTGAATATAACTACAGAGGGAGAAACTTACAGGAATAGTTCTTGCAGTCAATATATACATTAGAACAAAACTCCACAAATAACAGATAAAGTAATGCAAAAATCACATACAATTGTGCAAGCTGGGGATACTCATTCAACCATATGAATCTTGCTGGTCCTATAAATACACAGCTTGCTAAGCTTACATAGAGATCAGAAAAAAAAATAGCAGTTGCTTTTTTAGCTTACACATGCAGCATCAAAAGAATAACCCCTGACAGCAGCCAGGGTTCTTTTGTTTTTCCTTTTTCTGTTCCACAGACCACAGTGTATCATCTAGCTCCCTTTTCCATCTTAAAGGAAAAGCCTTTTAAAGGTTCCTGTTCAATCTCTTTAGATTCCTGATAGGTTGCACCTGTGGGAGACCAATGACTTCTACCTGTGATCCCTCCTCCACTCTACCTCTACAAACACTCATACAATGCTGCAGCATAAATACAAGCTCATATTTTTCTCTGTCTGAGGCCCTTCTTTGGTTCTCCCATTATTCAAGTTAGTATGGTGGTAAGTGAAGAGAGGTATGACTATGGGATGCCCTGTGGAGACTAAACCACCCAACTGCCCTGTGGGATGGGCTAGTCTGCAATACTTCTAGTCTGCAATTTTATTGTTTTCTTCCACCAACCTGGAACCTGGGCCTGTGGACTGGAATCCCAAGGTTTGTGGGCTCTTGGGATGGGAGCAACTACCAGCTAAAACTCCACAGTTCCTGCTGGGTGAGATAGCCCATTTTCTGCTTATCTTTCCTCAGTTAAGGGCACAATCCTATGCATGTTTAGACAGAAATAAAGTCCTACAACTTCTAGCATTCCCCAGCCAGCCATGCTGGGAATTGTAGGGCTCTTTTTCTCTCTCTAAACATGCATAGGATTGCACCTTTAAGCATGTAGCATGGAAGAACAATCTAGCACTGTAGAGGACCAATCCTTGAGCTATTAAAAGTATCCAGCTACAGCCCAGGTTCCAATTTAATAAGTTTTATTAAAATTAGGGATGAGGGAGAAAGCAATTAAGCAGCATCCAAGAATAAATCAAAACAGTTTACTTCCTAAATACCCTACACTAATCAGTCTTGAAGAGAGATTCCAAAAATACGTGCAAGACACATGGCTTGCTCAAGACATTCCAAGCTGACAAAATGGGTGACAAAAATCATACAGAGAACCCCCATCATGTATCCCTGGAGGCTCAGGGGAAGGGAGGCTGCATTCGCATTCCTTGTACACTTGGGGCCTGGCAATCCAGCACAAGGCCAGAGAGAGAGTGGCCATTAAGGCTTTTCGACAACCCAGGAAAATGGAATCAAGAGGTCTGAGCTGGAAGCGTGATTTCCTCCTTGTTCCTGGTAGACTGAAAACCATTGAAGGGATTCTTAGCTCGTGCATACTTGGGGAAATTGTACAACAAGTTATTCAAAAAGAGTTAAGTGAGGCAGGCTTTTTGAACCCAAGCCTTCTCCACAGGCCCTATCTAGGGAAGCTTGCCTGGTGCTAACCCTGCTGTACTTTTGCATGCGGCAAAGGCTTTTTTCTTTTGTTTGCCCAGGCCTTTCAGCATGTTTTATAAATGATTTTAGTTTTATGGTCAGCTCTTCCTTACTGTCCCATCTACTTGGAACTGTCTCCCAGAACACCTGTGTGATGCCACTCGTCTTACTTCCTCAAACCCTTCTTAAAACTTTGTGTGTGCGCCTTTGGCACAATCCCCTGTCCCTATGCCCTGCTGTAACCCAACCTGCTAGTGTCAAAGCAGGTACAACTGAAACAACCGCCTACTGCTTCCCAGTTTAGCCCTGCCTCCCTCTCTGCTGCTGATTCTCCTTTGATTTTAAAGTGTGAACTCCTCAGGGCAGGGGCCTGTCCTCTTTTACTCTGCACAGTGCCATGCATGCTGATGGCACAATATAAATAATTTAAAAATGCATGGCACTGTGCATTTTTCGCATGGCTCCTGGATTTTATTAGTCTTATGGCTGCTGTTTTTGTGCTTTTATCTTGTTGTTGTTGTTTTAAATTCTAATTTTATGATCAGTTGTTTGCTACCCTAGACATATACTGGAAGTTTTGAGATTATACAAACAAATAAATAATCGTATAAATAAATACATTCATATTCATCTATATAAATAAACTCTTTATAGTAAGTCACCTCTTTGTCAGAATTTGATATGATAAAAACTTGTGCCATGGATTGCTGATCATATAGCTTGGGTGCAAATAAGCCTGACTGATGTCAGTTGGTTATTAGAATAAAGAACAATATTAGTCACGCCTTGCTTAAAAAATAAAAGCACAGTTTAGAATGTAACGTATTTGTATTGTGCTCAGTGCTGGCTCCAGGTTTCTGAGGACCCTTGGGCAAGCCACCCTCCTGGGCCCCTTCCCTCAGGGAGTCGACCTTCTCACCGCCATTGTCCCCAGCTGCTCTCGCTCCTCCTCCTCTTTCTCACCACTGCTCCCGCTTGCTGGCTTGACAGGCAGAGAGCCAGGGAGCAAGGAGGCCGTGGCATCTGCTGCGCCTCCTTCTCCTTTCCACCAGCATTGTCTGGGCCAGAGCGAGAGGCAGGTGAACAAGCAAGTTGCACTGGTGAAGAGGAGGAGCAACTCCAGGGACCCTTGCCAGTGGGCCCCTGCTGAGGTGTGGGCCCTCATCAAATGCCCAACTATGCCTACCCTTGATGTCGGCCCTGACTGCCCTTGTACAAGTGTAAAATGAATTGCCATGAAGTGATGATTTTGGACTCGGAAGGAAGAGTTGATATATTACAGAGGTTACAGGCTAAGAATGTGATGGAGCATCTGCAGCCTACGGATAGTAGATCCGTCTTGGGTTGTAATTTGGCATCCCTATCTCTTAACAGTGGCTCCAAGAAAGGCTGATCTGAGAACAGGCCCTTTATTGGCCTGAATAATGGGGCAGGTATGGAGGAGGTACATGTCTTCCTTGTTCATCTGGAGTATTGGGCTGAATCTACACATAACAGCTATACCGTTATCATACTGTTATCATAACTATTGGTACATATGACACCAATGGGCACCAATAGTTATAACGGTATGATAGTGGTATAACAGCTATGTGTAGATTCAGCCTTGGGCAGATGGGCCAGTTTGCATCTATGAGCCTGGTATCATTGCAGTATCAGGAAACTGGATCTGTGGGCAGAGGAATTAGAAAATGATAGAGGTACAAGGTCAGAAATGGGGAAGTGGAAAATTTTGATGGAGTTAAATGTCTCAGTCTAAAGTAAAGCAATTTCTTCTGCTCTTCTGCCATTTTCTCTCAGAGGCTTATCATCTCCAGCTGGGACAATATAAAGCCCCATTTAATTGAGATCCATTTAACACTGAATCATGCTAACAAGATTACTTAGCCAGGGCTAATTCTGTCTTTGCTGAAGTGGTGTATCCAGGGAGAGTCATCTGTATGCAGTGGTGGCAGGTCTACAGACAGCTTGGTCTGTGGAGCAAGGCCACAAAACATCAGCCTGCTTCCCACCATCTCCATTTCAGAGGCATTCGGGATCATTGCAGAGACAAATTCATTGTTACCTCACTGAATCTTTGAAATAGGAATTACGTGGGGCTTTAGTTTAGGGGCTTGTATGTGTGTGTGTGTAAGTATGTTTTACTACATTTATATAGCTGCCTTGTAAAAAGAAGTTCTCTGGCAGCTCGCAAACAAATACAACATTAAAATAGAGTGCAAAACAATAAAAGCTATTAAAACTAAAAATGCAGTTAAATACATAACTTTGAACTGAGAACCATACATTATTTTAAAGGCTTGGGTGAATAAAACTGTCTTTTCACCTGACCCCAAAAGGCCATCAAGGTGGTGCTAGGCAAGCCTCTCCAGAGAGACTGTTCCAGAAAAGGGCTGCCCCTACCAAAAAGGTTGTCTCCCTGGTAGTTACCTGCCTCACCTCATTTGGTAGGGGCACGCAGAGCAGGGTCTCTGAAGAAGAGCTTAAGGTCTGGGTAGGTACATATGGGAGAAGGCAGCCTTTCAGGCAACCTGATTCCAAGCTGTTAGAGCTTTAAAGATTAAAACCAGCATTTTAAATTGGACCTGGAAATGGACTGGGACTGGAAATATTCTTTTGCTTTCCTCACATCCAAGCACGAAAATAGCAAAGCTCTCTTCAGTCATGTAACACTCATTAGTGGTAGGGTTGCCAACCTTTCATTCTAGCAGGGCTCCTATATCTCCTAAGACCTGCAGGATAAGTTTTTCCCATTTTTACTTCACCTTCTGTATTTCTACCTGTGAAACAGCATTAAATGGTGGTGTTGGTGGGAGGCTCTGTTTGTGAGTTAAATGGCCTGGTGTTTCTTCTCTAGAACTTGATTCAGATGACTTTGTCTTCTGTTGAGTGATAAATAAGGTTGGCGGAGGGCCATTCGGATATATTATATATATATATATATATATATGGCCACGGTGGCTTAGTGGTTAAGACCTGAACTGCAGACTGGAAGGTCAGCAGGACAGCAGTTCGAGACCCGAGTGCTGTGTGACGGAGTGAGCTCCCGTCTTCAGTCCCAGCTCCTGCCAACCTAGCAGTTCGAAAGCAAGAAATTGCAAGTAGATAAATAGGTACTGCCTCGGCAGGAAAGGTAACAGCGTTCCGTGCACCTCGGTGTTCAGTCATGCCGGCCACATGACCACGGAAGCGTCTTCGGACAGCGCTGGCTCTTCGGCTTAGAAATGGAGATGAGCACCACACCCTAGAGTCGGACACGACTGGTTGGGGACACCTTTACACCTTTACTTTACATATATATATATATATATATATATATATATGCATATTTGATAGGTGTACATACACATTTTATAAAAAAGATAAATGTCAGTCATTTATAAATATTGCACTAAGCACTCTATTAGCTGATCTACGGATTCAGAAAACAGCCCTCCAGGAACTGTACCACTTCAAAATAAAGAATGCTCTTGTGTAGTAGTAGTAGTAATTATAATAATACACCCGCCCATTCACCAAGCTTATTAGTGGAAACTATGTGCTTTTCCTCCCAACAACTGTAGTCTTCTAAGGCTACAGTCCTCGGCACTTTTCTATTAGGAAGATAGCCACACTGAATTCAGTGGGATTTATTTCAGATTTATTTCTGAATAAGCTTGTTTAGGATTGCACTGCCCAGGTCTGCACCAGAACAATTAAGTTTTTTAAAGCTTTTTATTTGCAACACAACACTACCAACAGCAATAACAAGAAAGCAAAAACAGGGGGGGGATATAATAAAATTTAACAATATACAGTAATCATTAACGTCACTCTTGATATAAGAAAGAAAAAGAGGAGAAAACAAAACACAAGAGGGGGAAAGAAGGATTAATCACTTCCATTTCAAATATATACGTTAATATACGCAGTCCATATATCTAAATAGGCATCCATACGACTGACAGTTGGAGGAGATATACTGAAATGTAACAAGATCACTTCAGTCCATTGAGTGATAGGCAGTGGGTGTTTTTCCACCCAAGCTTGGAGTAAGTCTCTTTGCAACTGTATGGCCTCTCAGGATCCACTTTTGCTGTCCACCTATTAATCCCCACACCACAGCAATGTCCTACACCTGCAACAAGTGCAAGTTGATCACACTGCTGGAAGAAAAAGTAAGAGGACTGGAGTGGCGACTGTCGACCCTCCAGGGAATAAGAGAACAGGAAGAGTTCTCAGACAGAATGGTGGAACTACAGCAGCAAAGTGAGGAACAGAATCTTGAAGAGCAACAGCAAGCTGAGGCAGAAGTAGGGATGGATGGAACACTTACCTTCCCTTCTGTTCTGTTTCGCTGGGGGGGGAGGCGCTCCATCCCTCCCCCTGGAATCCTCGAAGGGGGGGAGGCGTTCCTCCCCCCGGAATCCTGCCTGGCTGGCTCCACTCCACAGCCAAGACGCAGAGCCGCTGGCCGGCTCCGGCCGCCCGCAGCTGGACATCCGGCCGCTGGGCAGGCCTGCAGGGACGCAAATGGCAGCTGTCGTAGCTGCCGCCATTTGTGTCCCTGTATTTAGCTGTGAAAGGCTACGTAAATATTTACGTAGCCTATCACAGCAGGGGGGAAAAAACCCAGCGTACGCAAATGGCAGCTGTCGTAGCCGCCGCCATTTGTGTCCCTGTATTTAGCTGTGAAAGGCTACGTAAATATTTACGTAGCCTATCACAGCAGGGGGGAAAAAACCCAGCGTACGCAAATGGCAATAGCAGTTATGGGAACTCTGGGGAAAGCGACCATGTTGCACTTGAGTTCTTGGTTCTAAAGGAAGCAAAAGCCGAGTGTAGCCAAACGCGTACCCTGGATTTTAGGAAAGCCAACTCAGAACAATGATCAGTAAGGTCCCATGGCAAGCGACTCTAACGAGAAAAGGAGTCCAAGATGGGTAGGAGTTTTTTAAAAAGGAAATTCTAATAGCACAATTACAAACAATTCCAACAAAAAAAGGTGGAAGACAACAGAAGAAGCCAATATGGCTTCACAAAAAGCTTAGAGATGACCTGAAAACACAAAAGGACACATATAGGAAGTGGAAGGAAGGCCAAGCTACAAAGGAAGATTACAGGCAGGTAGCACAGAATTGCAGGGATGACCTCAGGAAGGCTAAAGCTGAGAATGAACTGAGGTTAGTGAGGGATGCTAAAAGCAACAAAAAGGCTTTCTTCAGATACGTCCATAGTAAAAGACAGAGGAAAGAAATGGTGGTTCAACTATTAAATAAGAATGGCAAAATGATAACAGATGACAAGGAAAAGGCAGAAGTGCTCAATTCCTACTTTGGCTCAGTCTTCTCCCAAAAGAGCGTCTATAGGCCCCCTGGCAAAGGCGAAGTACAGGCTGAAAGGGCAGGATTGCAGCTTGAGATCGATAGGCATATGTTCAAAGAACACCTAATTACTTTGAATGAGTTCAAATCTTCAGGGCCAGATGAACTGGCCATGTCCACCCTGAATGTCCTCATTACATCACCAGTATCTTGCAGAGCTAGCCAGCTTCCTCTTACAAGCCTCTGTGGTGTCCAATATACAGGAAACAAAACTTTTTGTTGAATCAGTCTCAGTTTCAAGTCTACAGAAATAGTACATATGGAAGCTAAAGCAACCTTTCACTGATTATACTATGAGCTTTTCTACATAAGGCACTTTTTGTCCACTCATCATGACCTATTCAAGGTTGTTTACAGCTTCCTTAGATGTTAACATGGCCCTCCAGTTTTGCTTCAGTTTTTAAACAGCACTTTTGGCAAGTTTTTTTCAGAGCAATGAAAATGCAGTATTATTTGTAAAAATGAAACAAAATGGTTTTTCCACTTGTGTATTTGCACTATTCTGCTACACCACAGTACTACCTAGAATCTACTGCCAATTATTTCATTGGATGACCCTGTTCCAGTGTTATTACTTTTTAATTATAATTTTAAATGCCAAAAGGTGCATATATCTTAAAGCTAATGAAACAACAAGCATAGTTACATAACAGATGAAAATACACACACACACTGATAAAAGGAGAAAAGAATAAAATCGATCAGTTTTTAAATTAAACATAGTATTTCATAGATTCATAAAAGAAAGTAGAGAAAAAGAATAGGGACTTCATAACATTTCAAAGCAAAGTTGTAAGCTAAATGTTACAGATCTGGGAGAGGGATGACTTTCCCTACTGGTGGACCCCTTCTTAGTAAGGGTTCCCTCCACCAAATAAAGAATTACCGCCACCACAGGCTAATCCTCACCTGTCCAGCATTATCTGGCTATTCTAAGTCAGGGGTGGGCAACCCTCAGACTAATTTAAAAGCCCTCTGCGTGTAAGTATGCCCATCGCTGGGAAATCCATTATTTTTTGGCTCGACTGAGTTCCACGGCATGTATGACTTGCTTTGCATCTGCACGCTGAGCTATGGGCTGTTCCCAGAACTCCAGGAACCTTTATTCCACATGGGGGTGGGGGGAAGGTTCTTCAATTTGTGCAAATTATGGCCAAATTTGCACAAATTACAGCTGAATTTGCACGAATTACACAAATTCAGCTGTGATTTGCAAAAATTCAGCCGTAATTTGTGCAAATTGCTCAGAAACTTGTGCAAATTGCAGAACTTTCAATGTGTGCAAAATTCCCAGATCAAGTCATGGGCTACAGCAGAAACATAAATGAATTCCAGGGGGCCAAGCCTAGGAAAACTCATCAAACTCCACCCCCTGAATGGATTTCTCGAACATCCCTATTTGCATGCAGTCAGTCTAGACCTCTGGCAACAGCAATCTGTCCTGCCTCTGGCAGGATGCTGGGTAGGAAGGAAGAAGGAGAGAGAGAGAGAGAGAGAGAGAGAAAGGGGTGTGGCAGAAAGAGAAAGAGAAAAGGGGTGACCCACCCACTTTTGGCTCTGACCCTGCCCACTGCTGGCTTCAGTCCTGCCCACCACAGATATGCAGCCCCTGACAGACTACCCATGAGGGAATGTGGCCCTCAGCAGAAAAAAGGTTGCCCACCTCTCTTCTAAGCCATATTCCAAGGGATCCCTCTCTTCAGAAAAAGGAAGGTGCTTTGGACTTTCTTGCCCAAAGCCCTGAAGATAAAGAACTTAACACAAACATGTAAATATCCTAAGAACACATAGGGTAGCTTAGCAACAGTGTAGTCTGGTATGTGGTGTAGTGAGAATTTTCCTTTTAGAACAATGCAGCCAGATATCCAAATATATAAAGAAAGTTTATTTGGGGTGTGTGTGTTTGGGTGGGGGGGAGGAATAACAAAGAGTAGGCAACAATCACACACACAGAATTCAATATGAATTCAATAAGTTCAGTCTAACAGCTAGTTACATGTTAACTACTTGAGCAGAGTCTTGGGTTTTAGAACATATGCAGAGTTCCTTGCAAAGAAGATTGATTCTTCTTTGAAGAAGAATTCTGAGAGAGAGCATCTTTGGCCTCTTGATTAGATGTTGCCAGGAAGATCCAGACTGAGAGCAAGATCTCATCTATTTATGGTAATCTATGAAAAGTAAAAGCCAGCCCCTTCGTGGGGATGGACTATTGTTTTCCCCATGGGGTGATAAGTTCCATTTCCAATGTCAGTGATCTAGCCAGAAAATTAGAAAATGACTTAGCAGTTTGACCCACCTTCTTAATAAGTCTACAGTTACATGTCGAAGAGCCAGCTGGAATCCAACAGATGGATTATTATGAAAAAGAGATTATTTTCTAGATGGGCATTCATAGACAAAGATTAGGACATATGCTTATTCAGGCTTCTCAGCGGGGTTCTAAATTACCAGACACTCTAGGGGGCACTGTTGAGCTACTTCAGAATGTAGGGGCTTGTCACACTGAAGTATAGCATTAGGTTCACAAAAACTAACAAATGGCTGTATAACTATTTAATTTCTGCCTTTCCCTGCTTTAGACTCTTATGCAATTAGACAGTTAGTGAAAACTTTGCCACTGCCTATTAAGAAACATTGGCAGTAATTCTGGCTCTGTTAACTCTCTCCTGTCCAACCCTTCCCAACTTACAAAACTATAAACTTTATAAAGGGATTACAGTACTGGTAGTTTTAATTTCAAAGCTGGGGCTACACTGCCTTTCTCTGTTGTGACCTTGGACCCCTACTTTATTTCCTATGAATCCCCCAATGTGTGACATCATCATCAGAGTGTTCATCCTGCCCCATTTAGCCCCCACTCCCCAGTTGCAAAAAGCAAGATAGGTAAGGTTTTCCACCCTCCATTGTATAGGGAAGGGATATCGACTTTTGGCTCTGGATCATGGCTAATGTAAATATAGTGCTAAATGGAAAATCTAGGGTTTAAAATAAACTGGAAAGGACGTAAAATTACTTTCTGTTGGAGCAGGGAGGAAGTGAATCACTGTTCACTTTCCATAGTAGTCTCATAAGCTGTGATAGGGCACACCAACCAAACGCATGAGTAAGCTGCTCCCTAAGACTTCTTGTAGACTTGAGTGACAGCAAAACCATATTTAGTAACAGACAGATTAAAATGAGAATTGCAGAAGCATGAAGTCTTGTTATCTGCAAGTCTTTCCACAGCTGAGCCTCGAGACACACACTGATTGGTAATTCAGATCATGAAGTTTGTCCCTGTGGAGCCTCCATATGTTTCTCCCCCTGGAGGAGCTATGAATGTCAATGCGCCCCTTAGGGTGCAATGTGTGAAAATTCTCCAGGGGATGAAATGAGAATTGACATTAATCTGCCACAGGTGGCCTTTGCAACTTTTAAGCATTGCCCAGTTTCCTGCAAGTCACAAGGAAGAAAGCTGCCCCCCGCCTCCACCTCACCTTGAGACAATACATATTAAAGATTTACTGAGTGGAACCGGGAAGACTAATCACAAGTGACGCACACGAGCAAAACAATCGGGGAAAGTCACAGGACTGTTTTTTCTAACATCTGGCTTTTTTGTTTTTTTGCAGTGCCTCTCTTATAGACATCCACACCAGCTCCTGTCAACAAGTCAACATGCATCCAGGTCATGTGCCAAAGCATGTTCGGCTCGCTTAAACCAGTACCGGCATACTGTGAGGATGGGTGTAAAACTGTTCACAAGACAGATGTGTGTGTGTGTGTGTATATATATATATATATATATATATCACTCGAAATATGACTGTGGAAAGAAGAGAAAGAAATGCACATTACAATGATGACCTATAGTTCCAAAGTGGGCATGAATGGGGAAAGAGCAGCAGAGGGGAAGGGAAGGTCTCTACCAATGGTAGACACATCCTGCTTTGGTAGAAAAATAGCAGCATTGTAGAATGACCCCACACATCACAACAACTGCTCGAGGGGCTGCAGGTGCGCACTACATTTCTGCTACCAAGCAATATCCCGTCCGCAGGAGAAAGCAACATGCAGACTTCGGCCTCAGATGACCAGGCTGGGAGTTGGAGGGACTGAAGGGAAACAAGTAGGTGGCCTGGGGCCTTTAAAAAAGGGTCAGTGGGGGGAATTTGGCTCAGAAGGCAGCATATGCCCTTCAAGCTCAATTTCCTGCCCTTTTGGTGGTGAGGGGCAGTGCCGGCTTCAGGTTTCGGGGGGCCCTTGGGCAAGACACCCTCCTGGGCCCCCTCCCTCACTGGGTCAACCTTCTCACCGCCATGGCCACCAGCTGCTCTCACTCCTCCTCCTCTTTCTCATCATTCCCACTTGCTTGCTTGACAGGCGGAGAGCCAAGGAGCAAGGAGGCACCTGTTGCTGCTCCTTCTCACCACCACCACTGCCTGGGCAGGAGCAAGAGGCAGGCAAACAAGCCGGTTGCAGTGGGGAAGAGGAAGAGCAAGACCAAGGGGCTCTTGTTTGTGGGCCCCTGTGAAGACCTGGGCTCTCTGCCAGTGCCCAACCATGCCTATTCTTGATGCCAGCCCTGGGAAAGGCGACTGCCCCTTGCTACTGATAGGACTGGGATGGGATTAGGGGACGGAACTGGCCTTATAGGATGTGAACTTCATTCCCTCCTGTCTGTTTCCTACTGCACAAATATTAGTTTAGCCTGCAATCCTGTGCACACTTCCCTGGGAGTAAGCCCCATTGAAATCAATGGGACTTACTTCTCAGGAGACATGTATAGGTTTGCACAGTTAGTGTTGAAGGGAACTCTTCTACATTGCCCGCGGGGCAGGGCAGCAGAGAGAGAATTTGCCTTGATGTCACATGCCCTGTGGGAGCTCCAAGCCCCACCCGCCAGCCCACATATGGATATCTTTGGTAGCAAGGGGGAAGGGTTACCACACCTCGTTCTACACATTATTCCTGAGTAATTACTTGTGACTATTCATTTAAATGATTTGGATCCCATCCTGCCCTTCAGTAAAGCTTCCAGGGCAGTTTACAAAAACACGATAAAATACAAAAATTGAAATAAAATACAATAAAGGAAGGAATGCTGCCCTCCCCCACCCCCTAATTTGTCTTGGTTATCAGACTGGAAAAGATCCCCAATTACCCTCCTCCCAGCCACCACTCCTGCCAACCAGAGATGAAAAGCACATTTATTTTCTTAAGTGGGATCTTTTGGTGACATATAGGAATCCTGGTATACACGACAATTACTGCTAAAAAAAATTGTCTGTCTGTGACTACAGCATATCTGTAAGTGGATTTGCTTTTAAGCCCACATAAAAGATGTAAAAGCGGCTATAACCAGCCCCATCCCATCTCCCAGGAAACTCTCCATTGTGTGCCTCTGTATGTGCTTTTTGCCACACGCATAATGCCAAAAAGAACAAAACGGTATGTCAGCAAAGAAAAGGCTTTCCTCCCCCTTCCCCATATAACAAGGCAGCTTGATTTTATTTATTGTTATTGACAATTTCAACAACTATTTCTCAATCATAAAAGCAAAAAGCAGAGGCTGAGCAAGTCAGGCCATCATTCATATTTTGCTTTTATTGGCACTAGAAAGCCTGGGAGATATGAGAGCTCGTTTGCAGAGACACCCTGGTGGCAACATCACATTATTCAAATGGCTAAAATAAGCCTCGTGCACGCACTTTGTACAAATGTCCTCCATCCTGCCCCCTCTCAAAACTATGAATCACCCCAATGGTTCCATTAGATATAATGCAGGTGCCCCCGTATGCACATCTAACCTTGCTGTACTGTTGCCAGAGCAAAATTTCAAAAATAAAGAGCCACTCAGTGGTGTCTGTTGAATAAGAATAGCATAGAACTGCAGTGCTGTAGTATTTCCCTTGTGTTCAAGGGGCCTCTATTGTTCTAGAACCACACACAGACAAACTGGGAGTAGATAGACTTCAGCCTTGCTGGATCGACTTAATTCTTTTTTACTAGAACACCAGCATCCACCAGCCAGAGCCAGATATACAAAACAGGAGCTCAGAGGGCAGACTTATACTTAAGACTCAGCGATGGCTGCAGGTTTTTGGAGGCCCCTTCCTCAGTGAGTCAACCTTCTCACTGCTATTTCTCATCCTCTTCTTTCTCATCATTGCTCCCATCTGTTTGACAGGCAGAGAGAGAGAGAGAGAGAGAGAGAGAGAGCACAAGTAGGCCGGGGCATCTACTGTCCCTCCTCCTGCACCACCACCGTTGTCTGCACCAGAGCGAGAGGCAGGTGAACAAGCAGGTTGCAGTGGTGAAGCGGAGGGCAAGTCCGGGGGGCTCTTGTCAGTGTGGGCCCTCAGCAGGGGCCCAGCCATGCCTACCCTTGATGCAGCCCTGCTTAGAGTTAAGGAACAGGGTGCCTCTTGATCAGCCCATAGTTTTCAGTGCCAGAACTAAGCTCACAGCCCTTTGACACAAAACCTCAGACCTGCTCCCCACCTCCCCGCAAGCGTTCTTCACTTCAGCACGTTAATTTGTTAATTCTTCATTGCTGCTAACGACTAGGAGTCAGAAGAACCTTTGCTGATCTACTGCAGCCAGTGGTGTAGGGGAGCCAGCGCTCACAGGGACATAATGCTGGCACTTTTTTATTAGCAGGGGTGCTGACATAATCTGCTCTCTCTGTTCCCCACCCCATCCCTTGTTTCCCTGTTCCCTCTGAGCTTAGATGCAATCCTCCCAGGCAGGGGCAGGGGCAGGGGAAGGAGAATTTTCCTAGCAACAGTATGTTCCCTGTTGTAATGTAAAGTGATTTTGGGGTGGTCTGGTTTTGAATGGGCAATTAGCTTTACCAAAGATGTGCTCCTGCCTCCTGGTGCAGATGAAAACTGCTAGAACTGGTTTGTTGATGTGGGTCGACACAGCTGCCTGCATTTTTGGCCTCTCCTTAGTGTGCCGTAGGTCTTGGAGCGCACCAGCCCCACCGACCTCAGTGCAGGCCTTCCCGTGTTGAATGAATCAGCAAGGTCTGAAAGAGAGCTTTACTCATGTTCACCAGAACGTGAGTGGAGCTCTCTGTGCAGGTGCAGACCCTGCCTTATCAGGGTTCCTGATCGCGCCGAGAGTTCTACTTGCCTTCAAGCGTGAGTTTAATTTCCTGCCCAGATTGTGACATATGATTAAACCCTACATTAGCAAGCATGGCCTTGATGCTGGGCATGGATTGCTCTTTAGAATCTGGCTCTTAAAAATGAACAGTGTCTTGGCCCACATCTACAGTATGCTGTGCTTATGCGTCTGAATTTCTAATAAACTGAGCAAGGGCTATTCTTTCTACAACGCCGATGCAAGGAATCGGGTATCCAGGCACTAAAGTCATCCTCCCTACCCCCAACTGTGGTATGATATTAAAAAGCATATGCAATGAGGTTACACCTTCTGTTCACACTCTGTCAGTAATCCTGCACAGGCAAGGTTTACTGTTAACCCTCCCATTGGAAAAGCCTGTTAGATGGCTCACTGGCTGTGCTTCACAGTTAAGTATTATCTGCAAAGATGCAGGCTGTTGCTCTGTGGGCATCTAAAGCAAAAGCTGCAGAAACTCAAAAGAAATGGCTAGATTCTGCACGACAGGCCAAGAAACGTAGGTGTGGGGGAGTTTGGGTTTGCCCAAACCTTGGGCAGTCAGATTATATGTAACTAATTCCAGTGGAGGAAATACAACTCACCTTGGATGCTCTACAGGGGTTGGAAAAATCACAGAGTTTTAACTTAATTACAAATTTTGTTATCTCCCCTCCCCTCCTCTTTAGATAAATTCAGATAAAATGAACTGAAAAAAGAAAGAAAGAAATCCCTATGAATGGCAATATCCAGTATTCATTAGAGGCTTGGGAGAGAAATGGAGAAACACAACTCATTACTGGGTTCTTCACCTTTACCCTTGACAATGGTTATTTACATAATAACCTGACCCATAGGTTACCGTTCATTAACAAACACATGTGAAAATACTGAGGCAGCTGGCTACCACTCATAAATATAGATTGTTAACCTTGGCTTAGAAGACTTAAACTCACTTATGAAAAAAAGAGAGGCCCTGTTTTGCATAGCTATTATGTCATAACCTCAGTACGGAGCACAGTAAAACAGAGCCCTAAAGAGAGGGGCTCAAATATGTTCACTTTCCCACCAGCAGCACAATTTAAAAATGCCAATGTTCTGTGAGAGATGAAATGAGATTTATAAGAAGTCCAAAAATTCTGGTGTTCACATGGTATATTCTTATTTATAGCACTGAAATTTGACTTTGCAACACAAATCTACTGATGTCTGACTGTCCATGATGTATCCTGCCTTCCTTGGAATACTTCAGCCACTTAATACTTCCCTACACGACTTTATGTCGTTGCCCTTTTATGGATCTCTGCCTTGTTGTGGCGAAGGGGCTTGCGTAACTCAGTGAAGCCATAAGCTATGCTGTGCAGGGCCACCCAAGATGGACAGGTCATGGCAGAGAGTTCTGACAAAATGTGGTCCACTGGAGAAGGAAATGGCAACCCACTCCAGTATTCTTGCCAAGAAAACCCCATGGAACGTATCACAAGGCTAAAAGATATGACGCCGGAAGATGAGATCCTTAGGTCGGAAGGTGTCCAATATACTACTGGGGAAGAGCAGAGGGTATTTCCAAGTAGCGCCAGAAAGAATGATGCGGCTGGGCCAAAGCCGAAAGGACACTCAGCTGTGGATGTGTCTGGTGGTGAAAAGAAAATCCGATGCTGTAAAGAACAATATTGTTTAGGAACCTGGAATGTCAGATCAATGAATCAAGGTAAGCTGGAGGTGGTCAAACATGAGATGGCAAGATTGAACATCGACATCTTGGGAATCAGCGAACTAAAATGGACAGGCGTGGGCGAATTTAATTCAGGTGACCATTATATCTACTATTGTGGGCAAGAATCCCTTAGAAGAAATGGAGTAGCACTCATAGTCAACAAAAGGGTGGGAAAAGCAGTACTGGGGTACAATCTCAAAAATGACAGAATGATCTCAGTACGAATCCAAGGCAAACCATTCAACATCACAGTAATTCAAGTCTATGCCCCAACCACTGAGGCCGAAGAAGCTGAGGTTGATCGATTCTATGAAGACCTACAACACCTTCTAGAACTAACACCAAAAAAAGATGTCCTCTTCATCATAGGGGATTGGAATGCTCAAGTAGGAAGTCAAGAAATCACCGGGATAACAGGCAGGCATGGCCTTGGTGTACAAAATGAAGCAGGACAAAAGCTAATAGAGTTTTGCCAAGAGAACATGCTGATCATAGCAAACACTCTTTTCCAACAGCACAAGAGACGACTCTACACATGGACATCACCAGATGGTCAATATCGAAATCATATTGATTATGTCCTTTGCAGCCAAAGATGGAGAAGCTCCATACAGTCAGTAAAAACAAGACCTGGAGCTGACTGTGGCTCAGATCATGAGCTGCTTCTTGCAAAATTTTGGCTTAAATTGAAGAACGTAGGGAAAACCACTAAACCATTCAGGTATGACCTAAATCATATCCCTTATGAATATACAGTGGAGGTGAGGAATAGATTTCAGGGATTAGACCTGATAGACAGAGTGCCTGAGGAACTATGGACGGAGGTCCGTAACATTGTTCAGGAGGCAGCAACGAAATCCATCCCAAAGAAAAAGAAATGCAAGAAAGCCAAGTGGCTGTCTGATGAGGCTTTACAAGTCGCTGAGGAAAGAAGGGAAGCCAAAAGCAAGGGAGAAAGGGGAAGATATATCCAACTGAATGCAGAGTTCCAGAGAATAACAAGGAGAGACAAGAAGGCCTTCTTAAATGAACAATGCAAAGAAATCGAGGAAAACAACAGAATGGGAAAGACTAGAGATCTCTTCAAGAAAATTGGAGATCTCAAGGGAACGTTTTGTGCAAAGTTGGGCATGATAAAGGACAAAGAAGGCAGGGACCTAACAGAAGCAGATGAGATTAAGAAGAGGTGGAAAGAATACACAGAAGAACTATACAGGAAAGATCTTAATGTCCCTGATAGCCATGATAGTGCGGTCACTGAACTTGAGCTGGACATCCTAGAGAGTGAAGTCAAGCGGGCCTTAGGAAGCATCACTAACAACAAAGCTTGCAGAGATGACAGTATTCCAGCTGAGCTATTTAAAATCCTAAAAGATGATGCTGTTAAAGTGCTGCATTCAATATGCCAACTAATTTGGAACACTCAACAATGGCCGCAAGACTGGAGAAGGTCAGTTTACATTCCAATTCCAAAGAAGGGCAATGCCAAAGAGTGTTCAAACTACCGCACAATTGCGCTCATTTCACATGCCAGCAAGGTGATGCTCAAAATCCTACAAGCTAGGCTTCAGCAGTATGCGAACCGAGAACTACCGGAAGTACAAGCTGGGTTTCGAAGAGGCAGAGGAACTAGAGATCAAATCGCCAACATTCACTGCATCATGGAGAAAGCAAGAGAATTTCAGAAAAATGTCTATTTCTGCTTCATTGACTACGCTAAAGCCTTTGATTGTGTGGATCACAACAAACTGTGGCAAATTCTTAAAGTGATGGGAGTACCAGACCACCTTACCTGTCTCCTGAGAAACCTGTACAAGGGTCAAGAAGCAACAGTAAGAACCAGACATGGAACAACTGAGTGGTTCAAAATTGGGAAAGGAGTACGACAAGGCCGCATATTGTCACCCTGCTTATTTAACTTATATGCAGAGTACATCATGAGAAATGCCGGGTTGGATGAATCACAGGTCGGAATTAAGATTGCTGGGAGAATTATCAACAACCTCCGATATGCAGACGATACCACCCTAATGGCAGAAAGCGAAGAGGATCTCAAGAGCCTCTTGTTGAGGGTGAAAGGGAGAGTGCAAAAGCTGGTTTGAAACTCAACATTAAGAAAACGAAGATCATGGCATCTGGCCCTATCACTTCCTGGCATATAGAAGGGGAAGAAATGGAAGCAGTGACAGATTTTACTTTCTTGGGCTCCAAGATCACTGCAGTGACTGTAGCCATGAAATTAAAAGACATTTGCTCCTTGGGAGGAAAGCTATGGCAAACCTAGACAGCATAGTAAGAAGCAGAGACATCACCTTGCTGACAAAGGACCGTATAATCAAAGCTATGGTTTTCCCAGTAGTAACGTATGGCTGTGAGAGCTGGACTATAAGGAAGGCTGAGCGCCGAAGAATCGATGCTTTCGAACTGTGGTGCTGGAGAAGACTCTTACGAGTCCCCTGGACTGCAAGGAGGTCAAATCAGTCCATCCTAAAGGAAATCAACCCTGAGTGCTCATTGGAAGGACAGATACTGAAGCTGAAGCTCAAATATTTTGGCCACCTAATGCGAAGAGAAAACTCTCTGGAAAAGACCCTGATGCTGGGAAAGACTGAAGGCAAAAGGAGAAGGGGACGGCAGAGGATGAGATGGCTAGATAGCATCACCGATGCAATGAATATGAACTTGAGCACGCTCTGGGAGAGAGCGCAGGACAGGAAGGCCTGGCGTGCTATGGTCCATGGGGTCACGAAGAGTCGGACACGACTGAACGACTGAACAACAACAACAACACGACTTCCTCTTTGACATTCTATGATAATCTACAGAAGGGACATTCTTTTCAAGAGACAGAGAAAATAGCTAAGCAAGTCATATTATATTATGAACTTACTGCACTCTTCAATAAGTTTTTAAAACTGATAAAATGATGACTTTGGCTTTAGGGCTGTGCCACATATTTTTGAATGTTGAGGGGCTCAGTGGTAGAGTACCTGCTTTGCATGTGAAAGGTGCCTGGTTCAATCCCCGACATCTGCAGGTAGGGTTGGAAAAACTTCTGCCTGAAACTCCTGGAGAGCTGCTGCCAGTCAGTGTTGGCAATACTGGGCTAGATGCACCAATGGTTTGACTCAGTATTAGGCAGCTTCCTATGTTCCTACACTTAGCCAAGCTAATTGCTCTCAACCATGAACCTTACAGAACATTTGACTTATTTTGATTCTGTCTAAAACCCTTGTGGCCCCATCTACATGGAGCTTTTACTCCAGTTCTTCTCCACCCCCAAATTGATAGTGTCAGATGACACATGCTGCTCTCCATAACTAGCCTGGTGTTTCTTGCTATAAATCCAGGTTTTTTTCAAACTCATTTTGTGTTGGATTTTCCTGTCATGGTGGCTTCAGTGCCATTTGGGAGTCTGTGTGACCTCAGCTGGCTTCGGCATGAGCTGGTGGAAACAACACTGATTGGCGGAAGGGAAAGTTGCATGGGGCGTAGGCGTGGGGAGAGCTGAGGTGTAAACATGTCTACACAGAAGTAACTCATTGCCTTCGGTTTCACTTTGCTGAGTACAGGAGCAGCCCTGCTGCTTTGAAACTGCGCTATTGCGAACTTGTGGGCTCAGTCGCTGCCTCTCACTTTAAATAGTCATTGAGCTGGGAGTGGGGAGGGGAGTCAGCCTTGCTGTTTTGAAACTGCACAGCTACGAAGGAGCACAGCTAAGAAACGGTGAATGCCTGTTCATTCGAAGCTGCATAGCTAAGAAAGGGTGGATGCCAGGGTGGATGCTTTTCATGAATGTGTACTCAGAAGCACTTCCTCGAGCCCCTGTGTGTGGTGGTGGGGAAGCCGGTTGATTGGGCAGTTAATATTCATCAAAGACAACGTGTTGGTTGCTCTTTCTCCTTGCCAGCTCCACACTCTCTTCTCTCAGTGCCTCTTGCACTCCCACTCATTCTGCTCAGTCTCTGGGTGGCGGTGGCGGCCTGCTTGCCTGCCCACTTCGAAAATGTGTGTGTGAATGTGGGGTCTGTCATGACCATCTACTCATAAGTAAGTCCTCCATTGCACTTCGCAAGGGAGGGGGGAGCAAGCTTTGCTCATTGGCTGCACCTCACCTACGCAATCGCTAACGTTCGTTTCTACTTGCGGCGGGACTCGCCCACCCCACCCCAACTAATGTGGCTTCAGTTCCCGTATACTCCGCAAAAGCAGAGGAATACAGCACTGCATGTACCGTGGAAAGAGCTAATTGGATTCTGTGTAAATGAGGATTTTGCCCAAATCACTTCACAAAGCATTTCCATTTAGATTGGCCCTTGCTCTCCTGGCTGCTGTTTCTTCTTGGCATGATTTTCCTTATGGTCGGTTTGCAGCTTCATTTGCCCTGACTGCACTTTAATTTGATTAGTGACCCATGTGATTTTGTCTATGGGCATCCGTGAGACATCACATTAGCCATAATATTGTGAAGTCATCGACAAAAATCACATGGGTTGCCAGAGCTCATGAGATTTGACAGCAATGCGGGCAAACTAGGAGCATCAGAGTGAGGGTAAAGAAGAAAGAAAATGGTGGTGATAAGCAGCTACTGCCCAGAGAGCAACGGGAGCGGAACAATATCAAAACAATATGAACATATTCACAATGAATCAAACATTGCTGAACTTAGGCACTTTTCAACACTCCCCCAAATGAACCCCCAATGTTGTAAGTGTGCCTGAAAAATGCATGCTTTCAAGTGCACTCACCAGGAAAATGGGGTTGGTTGTGGCTCCCTGATGCATCCACACAGTTTGAAGCAGCCCTAAGAGGCACTTTCAATATAGTAGTTTGTGACTCCAATAGCGATGTCGTTGTCTGCTGAGTGCTAATCTTAATGATGTTTACATACTGCACACTAAAATTAACAGCTTTTGAAGCAAATGATGGCAACAAAACAAAGCAAACCGCCACCACAGGAAACCCATGTGATCTACTAGGAATTGCTCGGAAGTTGCCGTCTTACTTATTTGCTCAGAATTTCTACACCAATTACTAGTTTGCAAAGCCAGCGGATGCTAGGAGTTTCAGGCAGGGACATCTTTCATTCCTCCTATCAATCCAAGTATGTTTTAATTTAGTGAAGAGGGAAAGCATATAATAATTTGTTTTTTTAGCTTCAGGGACACCACAGGCAACCACAAATATCCCTTGAGGTGAGTCATATTTGCTCGTTTAAGAAGCAGTCTATTCTATTGCTATAATTGGATTTAGCATCCCTTCATTTAGAGAGAAAATAATAGCTTATTTGAAGAGTTGAATATTTAGGAATGTGGCTTTTCACCTGGTGGACCTGGCTCTGGTTCAAGATTTAATTAGGAATATCAGAGAATTCCACCACGGATCTCAGTGAGGCTGAATGCCAGTGCATTCGGCCCCCCCAAATCCATGGTGGAACGAAGCCACCTGCCCCCCATCCCACGAAAGGCGTGCGAAATGGAGCACTTACCTGCTGCTGTCCGTGCTGACTTGCGAATGGCGGCCGCATCTGCGGCCGCCATTTGCTTCCTCATTATAGCCGTGATAGGCTACGTAAATAATTATGTAGCCTATCACGGCTAATGCAGGGACGCCATTTGCATCCCTGCGGAAGCCGTGATAGGCTACGTAAGTATTTACGTAGCCTATCACAGCTTAACTAAGGGAACGCAAATGGCGGCGGCTATGGCGGCCACCATTTGTGTTCCCTTTTTTTTTTGCCATTTTAGCCTACATAAATATTTACGTAGGCTAAAACGGCAAAAAAAGGGGAACACAAATGGCGGCCGCCGTAGCCGCCACCATTTGCATCCACTGTTGTTTTTTGCCGGGATAGGCTATGTAAATATTTATGTAGCCTATCACGGCAAAATACAGGGATGCAAATGGTGGCAGCTACAGCAGCCACCATTTGCGTCCCTGCAGCTGGATGTCCGGCTGCGGGCAGCCCTGGCCAGTGGCTCTGCGGAATCTCCGCGGAGCAGACCGGTGAGAATTTCGGGGGGAGGGACGGAGTGCCTCCCCCCCACCGCGAATGTCACCCTTCGAAAAGGTAAGTGACTTTCGTACATCCCTAGATTTAATTGGAATGAATCCCAAGTAACCAATTTTTGAAATGGAAGGAGCAAGACACCATCCCAGTAATGCACAAACCCACCCAAAGAGAGTCTGGCTTCATTAACATTCTCTGGCAACACTACAAGACAAGATGCACCTGTGTGGAACAAAGTATTGTGTTAGAATCACCAGAATCCCAAATCCAAATCCACTCTGATGTGACAATGAAAGCTCTTAGGGCACAATCCTATGGCTGCTAGTCAGCGGCTAGATGGCCATAGGATAGGTTCGTTCCCAGGAACCGACCTTGGAGCCCTGCACTCCAAGGTTAGTTCCCTGAGAACCGACTTCCCCCCACCTTGTGCTGCCTTGTAGGCAGTGTGGATTGGCCCCATGCTCTGCGCTCGTAAGAGCAGCACAGAACAGCAAAAACGGGGCGTTCTTGGGGGCAGGCCAAGGTGAGGAGGGTGGACGTACCTTTCTGATGCTTCCTATGCATTGTCCAGCGTCCACCTCCCCCTCGCTCTGACTTCCCATGGCTAGACAGCCAAAATTGGCTGTCTAGCCGCAAATGCAGGGCAGCTGAAGCATGGCGGGGACAATCCTCTCCACGCTGCTCCTGCCCTGCATTGGATAGGCGGTCGCCTCCAAGTTCAGAGGTGGCCACCTATCCCGATAGGGTTGCACCCCTAGCCTATCAAAGATCATTCCACAGCAAACTTGTTCATCTTTAAGGGGCTGCAGGGGCCTTTGTTTCCATGATCCACAATGTGATTATAGTAGGGATGGACAAAAGTCCCTTACCTGGTCCTGCAGCTTGCTTCGCGGTGGGGGGGAGGCGCTTCGGTTCTCCCCCCGAAGTTCAGGCCGGGGGGGGAGGCACCCCGCCTCGCCCGGCCGAAATTCAGGCTGGGGAGGGGGAGGCGCCCTGCCTCGCCCGGCCGAAATTCAGGCCGGAGAGAAGCACCCCGTCTCCCCGGCCGCGAAATAAAAAAGTAAATGTAAAAAACAACAACACACACACGTGATAGGCTACGTAATGATTTACGTAGCCTATCACGGCTAGATTTCCAAAGTCACCCATGATAGGCTACGTAAATCATTACGTAGCCTATCACGTGTGTGTGTGTGGGGTTTTTTTTTTACATTTACTTTTTTATTTTTCGACCGGGGAGACGTTGCGCTTCTCCCCGGCCTGAATTTCGGCCGGGCGAGGCGGGGCGCCTCCCCCCCCGGCCTGAACTTCAGGGGGAGAACCGAAGCGCTTCCCCCCCACCGCGAAGCAAGCTGCGGGACCAGGTAGGGGACTTTCGTCCATCCCTAGGCACATCCTTGGACGTAAGCCCTATAATTTGGACTTATTTCCAATTTATAGTGCAATCCTATGCACATTTAAACAGAGAAAAATACTACAACTCCCAGCTTCCCTCGAGCCAGCCATTGTGGTAGGGGCATGCTGGGAATTGTAGGACTTTTTCCTGTCTAAACATGCATAGGATTGACCCCTTAACATTTTTGGGAAGGGGTGAAATAGTCTTTAAGGCTAGACTACAGTCATATTCATAAACTGCTCTCTGGAAACACTACAAATAATCATTATTCAGCCAGCTAATATTTTAATCTAGGTATTTTAATATTATTCAACATTCAATCCTAAGCATGTTTTCTCTGAAGAAAGGCTGATTGTGTTCACTGGGCATTGCCCCCAGGTAAGTCTGCATAGGATGCAGCCGTATTCAACTAGCTAGTGATTATTAATGTACCATATGTTGTCCAGCCCGTTGCTCAATTGCACTGATATGGTGTATTTAAGCACTAGCTTTTCTCTTTTGCTTACATTCTCATGTAGAAGACAGAAATTACTTAAACCAATTATCCATGTTAACATGAATTATCTAAAGCAAAGTCAACCAAATGTGCAGCCTGATGCTAGATTTTTCATAAATCCCATCAAGTCAACAGGACTTATTCCCTTAAAGTTCAACAGGAGGAAAGTAGGATTGGAGCTCTGGGTGAATTAAGCTATTGAAAAATCAGAGGAGAAATTGTGAAGGGATAAAAATAGGTATTACAATTTGTTAAAAGATCTAAAAATTCTGAACTTTTGAACTGGCTGAATATTATTTCTGCTCCACAATTACATTGCCAGCTAACAATGGGTATTTGGGCATGTATTTCAGAATTGCAATTTGAAAATGGCATGTGGTGACATAGCTGCAGAAAGTACTACTCAAGCTCTAACCTCTTTTTTCAGTGGTGGACTTTAGTCTGCAAACTACACTTTCTCCCATTTATAGCTAATGGCAGGCCAAAATTAAACAGTCATGGTACTTATAAATCCAACTCAGAAAATGCCATCATGTATTTTTAATCTAGCTACCTCATCACTGAATAATAAAATGAAAGGATTGCTGGGTTTGACTGGCATTTGTAAGTAGCATATGAAAGGGGCTAATAGAGGGAGAAAATTAGTTGCATTTATCATCTTAACTACATTCATATTACACTCACGATTCAATTGTTTAAAAATTAATCCTTAAGAACAGCTTTCTTAAGTTTAAGCATTCCAAACAATTGTAATTTATTCTCTGAACAAATACTATTTGTAAAAGATTTTTTTAAAGAGAACCTTCCGTGCATCGTATGAAATAAATGACCAATTCTTCAACTATTTGAAATAAATGGCATTTAATACCTACATGTGTTCATCACAAGAGTAAAAAAAATCTTGCAGGCTAATAATAGAAGTCCCAAATGTATACTATTTTACCTGAAGGCAGTTTTGTGAGCACAATGTGCCCTAATATTTGGGAAAGTGCTAAAGCCTATATTAACATCAATCAACTTACATTGTCAGGGAAGCCAGTCTAAAGTCAACTCGACCTGCCATCACCTGACCTGTCCAGCACTTCTGCTGCTCCCAGCAAACATAGGAAACTGCCTGACCTTGAGACAGACCATTAGTCCATCTCTCCCAGTACTGTCTACACCAGGTGTGGGAAACTTAGAATCATAGAATCATAGAATAGTAGGGTTGGGAGGGGCCTATAAGACCATCGAGTCCAACCCCCTGCTTAATGCAAGAATCCAAGGCAAAGCCTCTCTGACAGATGGCTGTCCAGCTTCATCCTGAATGCCTCCAGAGTGGGAGAGCCCACCACCTCCTTAGGGAATTGGTTCCATTGTCGTATTGCTCTAACAGCCAGGAAGTTTTTCCTGATGTTTAGCCGGAATCTGGCTTCCTGTAACTTGAGCCCATTATTCCGTGTCCTGCACTCTGGGTTGATTGAGAAGAGATGCGGGCCTTCCTCTCTGTGACAACCTTTCAAGTACTTGAAGAGTGCTATCATATCTCCCCTCAGTCTTCTCTTCTCAACATGCCCAGTTCTTTCAGTTTCTCCTCATAGGGCTTTGTTTCCAGTGCCCTGATCATCTTCTTTGCCCTCCTCTCAACACTCTCCAGTTTGTCTGCATCCTTCTTAAAGTGTGGTGCCCAGAACTGGACACAGTACTCCAGATGAGGCCTAACCAGTGCTGAGAAGCGGGGAACTAGAACTTCATGTGATTTGGAAGCTATACTTCTATTAATGCAGCCCCAAATAGCATTTGCCTTTTCTTTTCTTTTTTTGCAGCCACATCAATTGTTGGCTCATATTTGGCTCGGGATATACAACAATTCCAAGATCCTTCTCACTTGTAGTATTGTTGAGCCAAGTATCGCCCATCTTGTAACTTTTCATTTGTTTTTTTTATTTTCCCTAGGTGAAGATAGGGGTGCACGAAAGTCCCTTACCTGTCCTCGAAGCTTTTCGCGGTGGGGGGGAGGCGCTTCGCTGCTCCCCCCGCGAAGTTCAGGCCGGGGGGGGGAGGCTTCCCGCCTCGCCTGGCCGAAATTCAGGCCGGGGGGGAGGCGCCTCGCCTCGCCCGGCCGCGAACTAAATAGTTAAAAACAAAACAAAAAACGCCCCCGTGATAGGCTACATGACGATTAACGTAGCCTATCATGGCTAGATCTGCAAAGTCAGCCGTGATAGGCTACGTAAATCGTCACGTAGCCTATCACGGGTGACTTAAAAAAAAAAAAAGCACGTACGCTAATGGCGGCCCCCATAGGGAGTTGCCCTTATTTTCACCGTAGTCTACGTAATCTTTACGTAGACTACAGCGACCAAATAAGGAACGCGAATGGCGGCTCCCTATGGGGGCCGCCATTATCCGTACGCACTTTTTTTTTTTAAAGTCACCCGTGATAGGCTACGTGACGATTTACGTAGCCTATCACAGCTGACTTTGCAAATCTAGCCGTGATAGGCTACATTAATAGTCACGTAGCCTATCACGGGGGCTTTTTTTTTTTTTCTTTTATTGGTCAAAAGACCGGCTGCCGCTCCCGCCCCGGACGAAGACCCGCTGAACTGCCGGCTGGACCCGCCGCTGGGAGGGACATTCGCCAAAGGTAAGTCCCGTCCCGGGGGGGTGCGGGGTGCAGGGGGTGTGTGGATAATTTCTCCCCGAAACTTGTTCAGGGGAACGAACACGTTGGCGCTCGGCCCCCTGAAGTTTCGGGGAGAAATTCTCCGCCAACCCTAGGTGAAGAACTTGGCATTTATCCATATTAAATTTCATTCTGTTGTTTTCTGCCCAGTGCTCCAGTCTATTGCTGTCAGGAGCGCCCTAGCGGCATCTTTTAGTACACTCCAATAGCCAATTCAAGACACAGATGAAAAGATTCTTTTCAAGGCTTTAATTCTTTTACAACTTAATGACTCTTTCAGATGCTAATCACCAGCGACTAAGCAATGAACAGCAGAGTAGCCTATGCTCCGGGTAGGCAGTTGGTCCCCGTTTGAAAAAGAATCACTTGAAGACCCTGAACTTATAGGCTAGGGAGAGATCCCCCTCTTTCTCTTGGGTCCACGGGACGCGGCCGTTGCTTGCGCGCCAAACAGGCGCTACGCCTCCTTTCAGCGCTCTCCATCCCTCGTCGCTCCGTGCGTCTGTGTTGAGCGTCTAGCAAGCCCTCCTCCCGCACTTTCTCACTGCCAGGGTCACTATCTATCTAAGGAATGCTGGCAGGAGGAATCTCTGCCAGCTGCTGTGCCTGTGAGGGAAAAGCTGGCTCCTCTCCCACGGATTGCTGTTCCTCCTCAGAATCAGAACTGCTCTGGAGTTCTATTGGCTCAGTTTCCACCGTGACAATCAAGATCACTCTGAATTCTGTTTCTCTCTTCCAGGGTATTAGCTATCCCACCCAATTTTGTGTCATCTGCAAATTTGATGGGCATTCCCTGCACCTCCTCCTCCAAGTCATTAATAAAAATGTTGAAGAGCACTGGGCCGAGGACTGAGCTCTGCGTTACCCCACTTGTTACCTCTCCCCAGTTTGAGAAGATCCCATTGATAAGCACTCTTTGAGTCCGATTCTGTAGTCAACTGTAGTAGATCCACCGGATCGTTGTTTCATCTAGCCCACTTTGAGCTAGTTTGCTCATCATGGGGCCCTTGGTCGAAAGCTTTGCTGAAGTCGAGGTATATTATGTCCACAGCATTCCCACAGTCCACAAGGGAGGTTACCTGATCAAAACATGAGATCAGATTAGTCTGGCAGGATTTGTTCTTGACAAATCCATGTTGACTTCGAGTAATCACTGCATTGTTTCCAAGGTGTTTACAGATGGATCGCTTTATAATCTGCTCCAGAATTTTTCCAGGGATTGATGTCAGACTAACTGGTCTGTAGTTCCCAGGTTCCTCCTTTTTACCCTGTTTGAAGATAGGGACAACATTAGCCCTCCTCCAGTCATCTGGCACTTCACCCGTCTATGATTTCTCAAAAATAATGGACAGTGGTTCTGAGAGTTCTTCTGCCAGTTCCTTTATCACTCTAGGATGCCGTTCATCTGGCCCTGGAGATTTGAACTCATTCAAAGTAATTAGGTGTTCCTTGAACATATGCCTATCAATCTCAAGCTGCAATCCTGCCCCTTCAGCCTGTACTTTGCCTTTCCCAGGGGGCTCATAGACCCTCTTTCGGGAGAAGACTGAGCTGAAGTAGGAATTGAGCACTTCTGCCTTTTCCTTGTCATCTGTTACCATTTTGCCATCCTTATTTAATAGCTGAACAACCATTTCTTTCCTCTGTCTTTTACTATGGACGTATCTGAAGAAAGCCTTTTTGTTGCTTTCAGACTCCCTCACTAACCTCAGCTCGTTCTCAGCTTTAGCCTTCCTGACGCCATCCCTGCAATTCTGTGCTACCTGCCTGTAATCTTCCTATGTAGCTTGGCCTTCCTTCCACCTCCTGTATGTGTCCTTTTTTTGTTTTTAGGTCATCTCTAAGCTTTTTGTGAAGCCAGCCACATTGGCTTCTTCTGTTGTCTTCTGCCTTTTTTTTTTCTTGTTGGAATTGTTTGTATTTGTGCCTTTAGAATTTCCTTTTTTAAAAGCTCCCACCCATCTTGGACTCCTTTTCTCATTAGGGTCACTTGCCATGGAACCTTACTGATCATTGTTCTGAGTTTATTAAAATTGGCTTTCCTAAAATCCAGGGTACGCATTTGGCTACACTCAGCTTTTGCTTCCTTTAGAACCAAGAACTCAAGTATAATAGGGTCGCTTTCCCCCAGAGTTCCCGTAACTGCTACTTTATCCACTAAGTAATCTCTATTGGTTAGGATCAAGTCAAGGATAGCTGGTCCTCTAGTTCCTTCCTCTACTTTCTGTAGGATGAAATTATCAGCAATTCAAGTCAGGAATCTCTTGGAGGGGCCATGTTTTGCAGAATTTGTCTCCCAACAAATATCGGGAAAATTGAAGTCCCCCATTGCTACTACAACATGCTTCCTTGAAACATTGGCTATTTGCTTTTGAAAAGTTTTGTCCTCATCTTCTCCTTGATTGGGTGGCCGGTAGTAGACTCCAACCACCATGTTCCTTTTATTCTTTGCTCCATTTATTTTAAGCTAGATGCTGTTGATGGGGCTACCAAGCTCATCCTCCTGTATTTCTGTGCAGAGATATTTATTTTTAATATATAGTGCAACTCCACCTCCCTTTCTGTTCCTCCTGTTCTTTTTGTACAAGTTATATCCTTCAATTGCTGTATTCCAGTCATGAGAGTCATCCCACCAAGTTTCAGTTACACCTATCAAGTCATAATTTCCATCCCATATTAAGAGTTCAAGTTTGTTCTGTTTGTTTCCCATACTCTGGGCATTAGTATATAGACATCGAAGACCATGTGCTTTATAGTCTAGCTTTCTTCCTACATGTTTGTGAAGACTATTATTGGGTGCTATTAGAGCTGTTCTCTCCATTGTGGTGCATGAGCCTTCATCCATTGTTTCCCCCAACTTTATGTCTCCCTCCCCCATAGGATTCAGTTTAAAGCCCTCCAGATGAAGTTCTTCATGCTGTTGCCAAACACTTCTTCCCAGCCTTTGTGAGGTGCAACCCATAACTTACCAACAGTTCATCTTCCAGGAAGTATAGCCCGTGGTCCCAGAATCCAAATCTCTCATGCCAGCACAATCTTCGTAGCCAGTCATTTACCCAAAGTCTTTTTCTTTCCCTTTCTATCCCTCTTCTAACTACTGGAAGGATGGATGAGAAAACTATCTGGGCTCCAAAGTTCTTGAGTTTCCTTCCCAAAGCTTCAAAGTCTGGCATGATTTCTTCGTAGCTCTGCTTGGCGATATCGTTTGTTCCCACATGGATGAGAAGAAAGGGATACCTGTCATAAAGTGGGCTTTATGAGTGTAGGCAACCCTTCAGTCACATCTCCAATCCGTCCTCCCGGGAGGCAGCATACCTGGCGAGTCCACGGGTCTTCGCAACGTACTTGAGTTTTGATTCCATGCACCACGGAGTCTCCTACTACTACCACTCTTCTCTTCTTGTTGTTGTAGGCCTTGGTTTCATCGCCTCTGCTTGACTGACCTTCACCCTGTTGCTCACTCTCATGCACTTTCCCCTGTGATTCTTCCTCTGCAGGCTGTCCTCCAGTCTCATCCTCAAGTACCTGGAAACAGTTCCATAGCTCCACTGCTTCCACTGGTGTAGAGTGGCTTCTAGATCTGCTCCTAACTGTCACCCTTTTCCAAGGACTATCCTCTACTTCATTTTTCCTCACTTCAGCATTTTCCTCTTCTACCTCAGCTTGCTGTTGCTCTTCTAGCTTCTGTTCTTCACTTTGCTGCTGTAGTTCCCCCATTCTGTCCAAGAACTCTTCGTGTTCTCTTATTGCCTAGAGGGTTGACACTCGCGGCTGCATTCCTCTTACTTTTTCTTCCAGCAGCATGATTAGGGATGTACGAAAGACACTTACCTTTTCGCAGGGGTGATTTGTGGTTCAGGGGAGGCGCTCTGCACCTCCCCCCGAAATCCTAACCTGGTCGGCTCCGCTCTGCGGCAACTCTGCAGGCGTGTGGAGCCTGCAGATGCAAATGGCGGCAGCTATGGTGGCCAGGGCCCAAATGGCGTCCCTGCGTTAGCTGTGAGAGGCTACGTAAGTATTTACGTAGCCTATCACGGCCTAAATGGGGAAGTGAATGGTGGCCGCAGACACGGCTGCCATTCGCAAAGCAGCGCAAATAGCACCACGTAAGTGCTCTGTTTAGCGCACCTTTTGCGGGGTGGTGGGGCAGGGGGCTTCGTTCTGCCACGGATTTCGGGGGGCCGAATACACTGGCATTCGGCCTCACTGAGATCCGTGGCGGAATTCTCTGACATCCCTAAGCGTGATCTAGGGATGGACGAAAGTCTCTTACCTGATCCCGACGCTTGCTTCGTGGTGGGGGGGAGGTGCTCCGTCCCTCCCCCCAAAATTCTGGCCGGGGGGGAGGCACCCTGTCCCTCCGGCCGCGAAACCTTGTCTCCTGCCGGGACGCAAATGGCAGCCAGCGGCCGTAGCCGCCGTCGTTTGCGTCCCTGCAGTCAGCCGTGATAGGCTACATAAATGTTTACGTAGCCTATCACGGCTGACTTTGAAAAAAAAAAAGAGCGTATGCAAATGGCGGTGCCGATGGGCGCCGCCATTTGCGTTCCTTAGTTTGGCACGTGTAGTCTATGTAAACATTTACGTAGACTACGGCGAAAATAAGGGCAACACTATTTGCACTGCACTTATTTTTGCCGTAGTCTACGTAAATGTTTACGTAGACTACATGTGCCAAAATAGGGAATGCAAATGGCGGCGCCCATGGGTGCCGCCATTTGCGTACGCGCTTCCCCCCCCCCCAAAGTCAGCCATGATAGGCTACATAAACATTTACGTAGCCTATCATGGTGTTTTTTTAAAATCTAGCCGTGATAGGCTACGTAAATCTTTACGTAGCCTATCACGTTTGTTTGTTTTTACTTGGAAATGGCGGTGGCGGCAGCTGGTCGGAAGACCGGCCGCCGCCGCCCTGCCACCGAACCGCCGCCGGAGCCGCTGCCACCAGGGATATTCGAGCAAGGTAAGTCCCATCCTGGGGGGGGCAGCGGGGGGGCAGACCGTTTCTCCACCATTTTCGGGGGGCCGAATGCGCTGGCATTCGGCCTCCCAGAGATTCGTGGAGAAATTCTCTGACATCCCTAGGTCAACTTGCACTTGTTGCACATGTAGGCCATGCTGATCTCAGGCAAGAAAACAAACATTGCACAGACTTTGCAGGTCACAACCACTGGAGAGTCTTTTCCTTCCATATAGTCTCTATTCCCTTTATGTTTCTAGCTTTCTGATTGTACTGGAATAGCCTGTGCTTTGTCCTCTATTCACTGGAGGCTAAAAACACAGTCCCACTGGTATGGAAGTGTGTGTTACAAGAAAAAGAAGTTTTTAAAAAACAGGAAAAAAATGTTAGGGGCCTCCCCGTTGACCTCCCCTGCCAAACTCCTGTTTTCTCCCCCTGTTCACTCTCAACGTCTAGGAGTTGCAGGCTGCATTGCCCTCCCAGACACCACTAGAGGCCACACCCCTGTTCTAGCCACTACTGTAACACCAAAATTTGTTGGCGTGGCAGTGGAAGCAGGAAAAAATGCTGTTTTAAAAGGAAAAATGGGTGGTTTGCCTCTGAAATGTGGCGGTGCACCAGCGGCAGAAAAAAAAGGGTGGTATGTTGCTTTAAAATAGCCCCTTTTTGCTGCCACTGCCACACCAAATTTCAGCCGCAAAATGCTTGTTTTTCCTTTTAAAGAAGGCCTCCCCCGCCCCATGGTCACTGTACCACCAAAGTTTGGTGGTGGGGCCGTGGGGGCTGCAAAAGCAGATGGGTTGGGCACATGTGCCTCACAGGCCACCTGCTTCCCACCCCAGTCTACATTGACCGGCAATGGTCCTCTGGGGTTTCAGATTTGGGTATTTCTCAGCCCTACCTGGAGATGGCAAGGATTGCATCCGGGACATTTTGTATGCAAAGCAGGGGCTTTACAACTGGACTGCAGTTTTTCCACTAGTCTGGCGATTACATAGGAAATTGTTTTATTTACTTACATTTATATACTGCCTTATTGGCTAAAAAAAGCCATCAAGGCTTATGTTTGGCTGTCTGTGGCTGTTTTATCAATTTATTTTATTATTTATTTTATTTATTGCATTTATATCCCACATTTTTTCCTCTTGCAAGGAACCCAAGATGCCTTACATTATCCTCCCCCTCTCCGTTTTATCCTGGTTGTTGTTTATTTTGTATTGTTTTGTATTTTATTATTTTAAATATTTGTATTGTATTTAATATTTTTAACTGGTTGTATGGCATTGTAGTCTTTTAAGTCTTTGCAATAATTCCAGAGAACATTAGTTATTGGACAGTTTAAAAAATAAAATAAATGTCTACTCATGCAAAGCATAATATAGCAAGGGTATAATATAGCAGCCAAAGCTGGGTATTCCATTTTGCTAGGGATATACGAAACTCTTACCTGGCTCCGTGCCTGGCAATCTGCAGAGGGGGGGAGGCACTCCGTCCCTCCCCCAAGAATCCTCCCCGGCCAGCTCCGCTCTGTGGCGACTCCATAGAGCCGCCGGCCGGAGCTGCCTGCAGCCAGACATCCAGCTGCTGGGCTGCACAGGGACGCAAATGATGGCTGCCATAGATGCCGCCGTTTGCATCCATGTCTTTAGCCGTGATAGGCTATGTAATATATACATAGCCTATCACAGCTAAAGACACGGACACAAATGGTGGCAGCTACACCATTTGCGTCCCTGCCCTGAGTCGTGATAGGCTACATAGATACTTACGTAGCCTATCACGGCTTGCCAGGGACACAAATGGCGGCTGGCGTAGTGGCTGCCATTTGTGGCCGCAGCCCGGCAGCGGCTGGAGCCACCGGAGCTGCTGCCACTGCTGGAGCTGCCACCAGAGCCAGAGCCACAGCCACAGCCACCGCCGGAGCTGCAGCCAGGTAGTCTCCATTTCGCAGGGCTTTTGCGGGGTGGTGGGGCAGTTTGCTACGTTCTGCCATGGATTCCAGGGAGCCAAATTCACTGAAATCTGGCCTCCCTGGGATCCATGGCGGAATTCTCTAACATCCCTACATTTTGCCTCTGTCATGTTGAGGGCTAAGCATTATTGGGCACTGGTGAGGCCTGGGTTGCAGTGTTCCACTATGGAACTGGTCTTTAGCAGGGTTTTGGGCAAGTCAGGTTTCCCAGGGACAGAGGAACAGGAATAGGACAGCACAACAAAGAGCTCCAAGTGGTGCAGGGGCTGGAAGCCATACAAAGTTGTTCGTATGTTGCTCCAACAAGCAGCAGATCATGACTGAGCCTTAAGTAGGGGATTGGCTTTCTTTAAGCTGCTTAGTCCTGCTCCACATTGACTAAGGCCTTTTCCTTTAAAAGGATCTGGTTTGTTTTAGCAGCCTCAGACTGTGATAACATGGGATGGCTGTGGCATGCTAGTGTCTTCATGGCTGGACTCCTCAGAGTCTGAGGATGGCAATGTGACCTCCTCTGGATGCAGGGGCATGTCCCTGGTGTATTCTTGGAGAACTGGATCCTGAGGAGGTGAAAGCCTCATGATGCCTTTCTGAGACCATGTCCATTTCTTGCACCTCTTCAAAAGCTTTTTCTTCTGAGGATGGTTGGGATACTCTAGCAATGAGGGTTCAGGGTCCTGGTTCATGATCCTGGGGCTCTGGCAACCATGAGGGTCATGAGGGGCAGTGACAGACAACAAGGAGAGGAGTAAATAGGGGCTCAATGGGCTGGATGAAGAAGCTTGCTCGCTTGATGTGGCCCATGGGCTACTATTTACTAAGGAACAGTGACATATCCTATTTCTACATATAAGCTCCAACATATGAACATCCACTTAACGCTGCCTGAAGTCTGGAACCCATGGACATGACCAAATGCTGAATGTCCTCCTTTGAGATGCTTTGCCAGGCCTTTCCTGCAGCTGTCTTCAGCTGCTGCTTGTTTGTGGGTCTTTCTGCCTTCAGTCTTGTCTTCAGTAAGTGAAAAGCATGCTCTATTGGGTGGAGATCAGGTGACTGACTTGGCCATTGAAGAACATCCCACTTCTTTGCCTTCAGAAACTCTTGGGTAACTTTTGCTGCATGTTTTGAGTCATTATCCACCTGCAATATGAAGCGGAATCCTATCAGTTTGGCAGCATTCAGCTGAATCTGAGCAGAAAGTATAGCCCTATACACTTCAGAATTCATCCTGCTGCTTTTATCAGCAGTCAGGTCATCAATAAACACCAGTGACCCTATTCCATTGGCAGCCACACATGCCCATGCCATAACACTGCCTCCACCATGTTTGACAGATGATGTGGTATGCTTTGGATCATGAGCTGTTCCTTTCCTTCTCCATACTTTTCTCTTCCCATCATTCTGGTGCAAGTTAATCTTGGTTTCATCAGTCCAAAGAATCTTGCTCCAGAACTGGGCAGGCTTTTTTAGGTGTTTGCTGGCAAAGACTAATCTGGCCTGTCTGTTCTTGAGCATTACCAGTGGTTTGCACCTCTGTGAAGCCTCTGTATTTACATTCATAAAGCCGTCTCTTGACTGTAGATGTTGACAATGACATACCTACCTCAAGAGCATTCTTGACCTGGCTGGATGTTGCGAAAGGGTTCCTCTTCACCATGAGCAGCATTCTGTGGTCATCCACTTTAGTTGTCTTCCGTGGTCTGCCAGGCCTTTTGCTGTTGCTGAGCTTGCCAGTTAATTCCTTCTTTTTCAGGATGTTCCAAACTGTTGTATTGGCCACTCCCACTGTTTTTGCTATCTCTCTGATGGGTTTATTTTGTTTCCTCAGCCTAATGATGGCCTCCTTCACTCGCATGGACACCTCTTTGGGCCTCATGTTGGGGGTTCCAGTGAACAGCTACCAAATGCAAATGTAACACTCAGAACCCCCTCCAGGCCTTTTCTCTGCTTGATTGGTCATGGGGAACCCAGGAAACAGGCCACACCTGGCCATGCAGCTGCTTGTCAGCCATTCGTTCCATTACTTATGAGCCACCAACGATGGGGGGGTGTATGCCACTGGCTGTCCTTCCTGAAGGGTTCGTGCCCCACTTTTGTCAAACCCCTTGAATTACAGCTGAAAGTCCTGACTTCGCTCCCATCTGGGTGTGTTTCCTTTCATCTTCATTGTGGTGGTGTACAGAGGCCAACTGCCAAAAACAATTATCCTTGCTCCAATATTTCTGCCCCTGACTGTAAATCCAGGAAAGCTTAGGACCTGTATGTCAGCTATTGGATGAGTTATTGCAGGGGAAGGGGTTCAGATCAGGCTAGATAACTTTTAGGTGCGCTCAAGCACCCAGTGAGGTTGCAGCCATGAGCCTCATGCCCCATTTCTCTGTAAGTCCTCTCATCCACCTTCCTCTCTGCTTCTCATGGGCCAAAATTAAAGTTCTGATAGCCACAGCAAGCAAAGGAGGAGGTGGACGGGTGAGCTGGCTGTTGGCAGAATGGGGTGAGATGAGAGTAACAGCAGCAGCCTTGTTCAGTGCTTTGGTGGAGGAAGGGCCTCAGCTCAGTGGTAGAGCACCTGCTTTGCATGCAAAAGGTCCTCGGCTCCATTTCTCACATCTCTAGATAGGGCCAGGAAAGACACCTGTCTGACACCCTCCAGAACCACTGCCGGTCAGTCTAGACCTGGAGTGAGGAACCTCTGACCCAGAGGCCAGATCCTGTCTGTGGCCGAATTTCATCCAGCCCACAACACTGGCCCCCTCTGGGCACTCTGTCCCTTCTGCCAGAGAACATGGCTGGGACCAGCTTTGGCAGGGCCCCTGGCAGCCCCGACGGGTGGGACCCCTGGTGGCAGCCGAGCCCCTTGGATAGTGATGGCAAAGTCAGAGCTGGAGAAGCCCCCTCCCCAGGTGGTGGCAACAAAGGCAGAGCTGGAGAACCCCCCTTCCTGGGGGGTGGCTTTATCTGTACTCCTCCAGCCCACTTTTGGCTCCAGCCCCCCTCCCCCGCCCCATCCACCTTTCTCCAGCCCCAATCCATCAGTTGATTTTTCCCATGGGTCCTTGATTGAAAATAGTTTCCCCACACCTGGGATAGACAATACAGAGCTTCTTATGATCATATTTAAAGGTGTAAGCCTCATCTTGCGGTGTTTCAAGACCTGGTGTCTCCTGACACCTGTCAAGCTGAGTGCAGTCCACCAGCTATGTAATGTAAGTGACAACACACACACACACACACACACACGGGTTTTTTCAATATTAGGCAGACAGCAAACCTGTGGCATTGATCAAACATCTGCTGCTGGACCACTGCATATGATTGGTGGGCTGGTTTGGTGGGTCAGAAGCTGCACCAACCTTTACGTATCACAGATCAATGTACTGGATTAGGCTACAGCAAAATTCCATAGACAAATGTGGAAATCTGCTGCCTCGAGCCAGAAGTGCGGAGGAAGAGGAGAAACCATCCTCTGGGTTATTGTGGCACTTTCCCAAAATATGTGCTGTAGGGAAGCCCCTTTTGAGGACAATGATCATTTGCGTTATTGGCAGGCGGTGGAATTTCTGATTGGCCCCTCCCCACTGATTCTGAGGCTTTCCATTCATGCAGCTGAACAGCCAGCCTGTTTTTCTAATTAAGCTGCCTGAACAACAGTAAAAGAGCACAATTAGCCCTGAGTCATACTGGCATGCGCCCCCCCCCCCCGCACACACATTGCTGCCAAATCCTCATGTGACACATAGAGACGACAGTTGCTCACTCAGTTAAGCTAAGCCTCACATGTTGGCTTGATGGGAGGAGCTGCTGACCCTCTTGGTAATTACTCAGTCTAACAGCTTAACTAATATGCAAATTCATCTGTTGAGTGACAGGTAAACAGTGTGAGGCCCCTGACTTATGCTGGCAGAGGGGAGGGGAAAAATAAGAGAGAGTGGGTGCTGACATAGATGTAAAAGCGTGTGTCAGTTTCAGATCTAATGCGGCTTCGAAGTATGACATGATTCATTAGCTTTATTTCATGCTCGGGGTAACGAAGTTGTGGTTGCTGTGTTAATTAAGTGGGGAGGGAGCAGGGTGGAACTTGGCAGGCATAAGTCAGCTGGCATGACACACAGATCCCAGAGGGCAGGGCTGCTCCAAATCAGAGGCTTTCCAGTTCTCTCAATATTTCACCTCCACACTCTCCATTCTAAGCCCCCAGGGTGGCAAAAGAAAGCAAAACTTTAGCCAAGTCCGCTTAACTGTTGTGGGTCCAGGGCCCATTTGCAAACTTTAGGAAAACCAAACAAATTGGCAAAGAGCCTTGTGGCAACTTCTGCTGTTGTTAGTCTTTGAAGTGCCACAGGACGCTCTGTTATTTTCGCTGCAGTAGACAAACCACAGCTGCCCTCTGGAAATCAAACAAAATGGACCTTTTTTGCCATGACTTCCTTCAGCCTTTGCCAAACCTAGTTCTAGTGGACTGATATACACTTGCAGGCTCTCTCCTCACCTTCTGAGCATAACTCAGCACAATTATGCTACATCAGTAGGATGGTTGTCCCCTGTCGTGTGTGTGTTTACCTTTAGGTCAGTTGCCATAATGTGTGTGTGTGTGTGTGTGTGTGTGTGCGTGTGTAAAGCTGAACTTGTATTTAATTTTTGAGTCAATTAATAGCAGTATTTTCATCTTTGAATGGTGTATTCTATGCACATGAACTCAGGAGTATGCCAGTTCGTGTGTTGATGCAAGATGGCGGTGAGCATGTATGTGATCCTTCCACAGCCACCCCTCACAGGGACCCACTAAAAGAAAAACAAAACAACAGGAAGTGGTGGGGGTAGAGCAAAGTGGCAGTGATGGCTGTGAGTTGCCCCATACACATTCGCCTGTGAGGTGCCTCCACCACCTGATACACCCAAGCGTAGATTCTTACTGTGTGTGCTAGGAAGCACACACAGCGCTGCCTCCTTGTCCCTAACCCCTGAAGCTCTATCCCAGAACCAGAAATATTTTGGGCAACCACCCATTATATTTCCCAATGATAAATAAAGTGTAATTACCAATACCAATTTGTACAATTAGATGGCACATCCCTTGAGAAATATTCAACAGCTACTCAATTACCTGCAGATATTTCTTTTGCTTACTGTTTTATTTATTCCATTTTATTCCATTTGTAATCATGGCAAATTCCATTGTTTTCTTCCCTCATTTATCCTCACAACAATCCCTGGGGTGGGGTAGGCTGAGAGATATTGACTGGCTCAAAATTTCCCGGTGGATTCCATGGCTGGGCAAATATTAGAACCTGGAACTCACCACTACAAGTCAAGCCCTCTGCCTGGTACACCATAACTTGGGCATCCATAGGAATTTTGCGGGTGTGGGTGGGTGGGGAGTATATGCATAGGGATGGATGGACTCGCCCCCATCCAGGGTCGTTGGTTGCTCGCTGAGCTGCTGCCTGCACCTGCTTGCCACACCAAGTGAGCTGCTCGACAGCTCGGCAAGCAACCGACAAGTGCTGTGGACCTGCCTGCTCCCTCCCAACCACATTCTTCACAACAGTGGTGGCTCAGGCATTTCCGGGAAGGGAATGTTGCATAGATCGTGGCCGTAAAGGGCGATCTACCCAACATTACAGGCATGAATGGGCCATTCACACCTATAGTGTTGCGTAGATTGCCCTTTTCGGCCACAATCTATGCAACATTCCCTTTCCGGAAATGCCTGAGCCACCACTGTTGTGCAGAATGTGGCTTGAGGAAGGAGCGGGCGGGCTGCTGGATGCTCGTGGACCATGCGGTGCTCACAGACAGGTTCAGTGAGTGCCACACGGTCCACGAACAGGGCCTGGGAGGCCGAGCATGGGGGAGTCCATTGGACTCCCCCTCCCCATATCAGGCACCTGTGACATCCCTATGTATACATACATATCTAGCATCAGAAAACAGGTCTACCATTTCTCAAAGATCTGGTGACTGAGTGATGGTAGGGCCTGGGCACAAGGTCTACTGAGCTGGGAACACCTGGGCTCTGAGTAATGGGCATTCCAGGAGTACCTTCCCATTGTTTCTCAGTGGGTAGACCTGCTGCTCGGAGGGGGGGTATGTTTCAGTGGTGAGCAGAGGCAAAGGGGACAGTTCAAAGGCAAAAGGTGTGTGGCCAAAATGCAAAAAAATAACCAGCGTATTGTAGCTGAAAGCTCTTACTTCTAGTAACTAAGCCTTGGGAGAGGCCTTTCAACCTTTTAGAATGGGGAAAAAACTTCACAAAAGCTGGGAAAACACCAAAACACCAGCAGGTAGGGGAAAGAGGGAAGGGGCCATCTGGGGAACCCCGGATGGCTGGATTGGGACCCCACCCCCGAGGTTCCCCACCCCCAGGCTAGAGTTGTTGCTGTTGTTGTTTTTTTAATGAAAGCTGGGAATCCTGGGATTATGACTCATGGTGTGTGTGTGTGTGTGTGTGTGTGCGCGCGCATGCGCTTCTCTTGCCCTTCCCCTGTGGATACCCATGCACCACAAATGTGGAACAGTTCTCCCAGGTTATGATAATGCAACAATGTTGTGCTTCTTTAGAATAGGGAAGACAGCAAAAAGAAAAATCATCAAAATAAAACAATAAGTTTAATAAAGACATCAAAGTAAATTTGGGGAGAATAAAATTGTGCTATGTGTGTCCACACAAGCTATTCATGGAGTTGATGCAATGATTAAAAATACTTTTTTCATTAACATTTATTAGCGGCTAAAATGTTAACTTTGAATTTTCCACAGGGATGTAGAGTTGCTGAGCCAATATCCTCTTCTTTATCATTTGGTTTAGGAAACATAGAAAAAACACACCGGACCATCTCAAAAGCCAGCAAGAAAAACAACCATGCATCTACAGATATTATGTACAGTCAGTTAGGGTTAGTTTCAGCCTGATTCAACAGAAGCATGTTTGGCCTGTTGAAAGTAACCTGTTTTTGCCCATCTTGCCTCCCCATCTTTTTCCTGCTGGCCTTCTTAACAGACAGCTGTTCCTAGTTTATGCCCAAGATCCAAAACACGAATGGACTATAATCAATCTTGCCCAGCCTGCTTCTGAAAATATATGCAACAGCATAAAAATTAATAGGGCTCCATAGGGAAGCAACTCCAATTATGGCCAGGAGCAAATTGTAAAGGAAGAATAAAATGGGAATGCAAACACCTCTGAGGGCAATGATACCTCCAGGTGTATATAATGGATATAATGTGTTCCCAGAGGACAGCCCACTGCTACTACTAGGAGTTTGGCAACTGCGTTCGGTAGATTGAAACTGTAACATTTGAACTAGGGCTATGCACCATTTCAGTAGGAAGCCCAAATAACGAGGCGAAGTGGGCTGATTCAGAGGTGCCTCGTTGTGATATGAAGCAGATCAGACCAGCACCAAGGCACCCCAAGGTGAAGTGGCTCCTCCACAAAGCACCTCCTCGCTTCGTATATTCGGAGCTCTTCTTATGCCTTCTGAGCAGCCTAGACAGGCTGTCTCCAAAATGTATCAACTTCTGAAAGATCATGCTGAGGGCCAGGAGGAGGGAGAGGGGAAGGTGAGAGAATGCAGAGGCGCCAAATGTATACATTTGAGAGCGATCCTGCCACTGGGAGGGGCGGGGGAAGGGGAGAGGAGATGGAGGAGGAGGAGGAGGAGGAAGTGAACTTTGCTGTGAGTCAGCCTCCATTTGCTCATTGTGAGAGAGGTGGTGTGGTGTTACTGGAGAGGACTGTCTGAAGGTGATTTGGCTAGAGCAGTGGTCTCCAAAGTGGGGTGCATGCACCTGGGGGCAGGGTGCAAGACAATCCATTGGGGTGCGTGAGCCGCCTGATAATTGAGCAGCCTCCCACTGACCTGACAAGCTGCCATTGTGTGCAATGATGGTGGCAGCAGCAGATGGGACGGGAGCTGAGAGGGAAGCTCCATGGCATTTCTCTCTCCACTCCAGTCCTAGCCACTGGGAGCACCTGCCCCAGTCTCTGCCAAGCGTGGCAGAGGAAGCCTTAACCCTTCCCACTCTCCTTTGGCAGAACGAAGCTGAGAAAAAAGTGTGTGCTAGGGGGACTGGGTAAAACAAGGATCCATAAAATCAAAGAGGGATCCTCATGATTTAATATGATTTTTAAAGGGAAGACCCACAAAACCACCACCATATCACAGTGCACATCTGCCTTCATGGACTGAACCTGAAAAATCATCGATCTGCCACTCGCAGGCACAGCCATGGCACAGAAATGGGGAACAATGGCTCTCCTCATTCCCCGGAACGAGACGGCTGCCGGCGTGCATCCAGAAGGCCTAGGAGCTGGTGGCGGCAGGGGCGGCAGCCCGCCCCTGTTGCGAGCTGCCACCACTGGCCTCACTCAAGCCCTCACGGGCTCCTCGCAAGCAAGGGACCCATGCAGGCTTGAGCAGAGGCAGGAGTTGCCCTCCAACCGGATGCCCTGCCCTCCTTCCAAGGAAGAGAGAGAGCGCAGTTGGAAGGCCACTGCTGCCCTCGTGCCTGTCAGCAGTTGGTGGGCTGTGACGGGCATTGGTTTCCCCAGCAGTGCTTTCCAAGCAGCACTGGCATTGGCTTCCCTGGTGCCACCAGCAGCAGCGGTGGCTCCCCTGGCGGTGGCACCCCCTCCCCAGGAACCAGAGCCCAGGTAAGGAGCTTGAGGCTGGGCGGCGTGTTTAGGGGGGGGCGGCGTGTTTAGGGGGGGGAAGCGGGATTTGGATGTCTGAATCCCACTTGGGCTTCATAGGCCAAGGTGGGTCAGGGGCCCTCTGAATCAGCCCGAGCCAAATTGGGCCCACCTTGGAAGCCCTGAAGTGGCTTCTGAGTCGGGTCAGGGGTCCATGCACAGCCCTAATTTGCACAGCTTTCCCTAGCAACTTCCACAAACTGACAGGATAGACACAGTGAAAGATCGAGGTGCTTCCCATTGCTGTAATCCTCAATGACCAAGCGAGGCAAAGTGCACCTTTGTATCATCATTCAAGATCACGAAGTTTCCAGCTATCTCCCACAATATTCATTAAAAGGAAGTTGCGGATTAGCAAAATAATATATAAGCAGTCCGTTACATTTGGTCTTTCAGATAAATAGAAGGTAGTGGTCCAACCACGATTATGGTAGGAAGATGTGAAATTACTGGAATACTTGCCTTGAGGCCAGAGCAAATATAAAATCCAAAGTGTACTTTGTCACTTATTATCGGAGATAGACCCATGGTTGTCATGGTAGCTGAGTAATTTTGAACTAACTCTAAAGAGTCTGCCTGAGGGCCAATTCATATGATCCTAAGATAACAACTTCAACTTCCCGTTTGTATACTTGTTCAAGGGTGCATCAGGCTGAGGCTGAAAAAGGCAGAACTCTCCAAAAAGACCATTTGTCTTTCATCCTTGGATCTGTGATCATATAAACAATATGAGGGCTGTTACCTCTGGTGAATGGAGTTCGTAACTGCAACCATTTTATTTAGAATGACATCCTTGGGCATTGCTAGCGTAGGAAACCTCCATTTTGGATTCTGAGCATCCACTAAGCAACAGTCCCTCTATGTTGGTAGACTGCAAGCTTCCCTATTCTATGCATGATGCAGGCCATTGCTGATTGGTAAAGCTCTTCTTCCTGTCTCCCATGTTATTGTTAAACTTGTTTCATTTGTTTACATTATTTTTTGCCCAGATCAGTATGACATCTTAGACTGATTCAGGTGTTCTTAACCTGAATAGGGCAAACGCGTGAAGAGAAGGAGTGTTCCAGCCCCACCCCTCTTTTTCACCATGTTTGTCGCCCTCAACTCTTGGCGGGTGACTGTCTCCTCTATCTGTGAAGAATCTCCACATGAGCAAGAACACCAGAAAATCAGAATGCCTGAATGGGGCTCTTGTATATTCCTCAGCCACTGTTGCCCTTTGTTGTCTTCTGCCTGCACTCTCTCAATTAAATCTAAATTCAGATCTGTATTTTTAAAATGTTTTATTCTGTACTCTACGCATTACTCATAGTTTATTGAATTGGTTGTTAACTACAATTTACATTAAGTTTGTATTTCAACGTAACTATGCTGTAATCTTTTCTGATGCCATTTCTGCATCATTGGTTTCCCCCCCCCCATATTTCATGGAGCTTTCATTTGCAACAGCCCAATTATTCATTAAAGAGTTTGAATTTTTTTTATTGTGTTGCTTCAGTCAACTGAAATGTGCCATCCGTACTGAGGAAAGATTATTGTGCTGGTTACCTGGCATGCTGGCAAGCAGGGCTGGTCCTACCATTTGGCAGTGAGGCAACCATCTCAACTGGCAGATTCCGGGGGAGCAGAAGTTGCAGCCCCCCTCCCAAGCCACTCCTCCTAAGTTCCCTGGGGCATTCTCCTCTCTTGGAGGATAGAGCTGTGGGTGCCACATAACCTTTCCTGGACTCCCTAAAGTATGCTGCTGGCTGCCCTTCGGTGTGGTGGAGGACACAATCCTGTTGTCAGTGATATAGTAACATTCAACTGCAAGTCCAGTCAGCTTTCGTATGTGGAATGGAGAGGGGTGGGGGCACTGTCTTGTCCTTTGTCTCAGGCAGCAAAATGTCTTGGGCCGACCTGCTGGAAACACTGTGGGAGTCTAGGCCATCACACTGCTTTTTGGAAATGCCAGCACCCAGGCTTAGTGCAAACTCAAAAGGCACAATGCGCAACCCTTTGTGAGGGTGTAAAAGATTCCAGGGTTCACCTCCGTTTGTGTGGAGTCACACAGCCATCATCCACTTTGCCTCCCTCTTAGCAGCATATTGATTTCACCCTCCAATGATGTTCAAGTGTACGATGCATGTTGACGTTCCTGCTGGCTGGAAAAATAAACCTGAATGTGCTCAATAGTATTTTAGAGATCAGTGAATTATAAATGGAAATTCCCAATTTTGCAACTTTGTGTTTTTTTTTAACCTGTGCTGACAGCACGATGTAGGTGTAGACTTCAGGTAGGCATTCAAACACTTTAAGGGCACAATCCTATGTATGTTTAGACAGAAAAAAGTCCTACAATCCCCAGCATGCCCCAGCCAGCATGGCTGGCTGGGGCATACTGGAAGTTGCAGGACTTTTTTGTGTCTAAACAAGATAGGATTGTGCCAAGTGTGGGTTTCACTGCCACTTACCGAAGGTTAAATACAGGCAGAGACCAATTTGAGGACCAATGACAGCAAATTCACAGTGAAGTCTGGGATGAATGCGATTAGAACTTGTTGTTGTTGTTCAGTCGTTAAGTCATGTCCGACTCTTCGTGACCCCATGGACCAGAGCATGCCAGGCCTTCCTGTCCTCCGCTCTCTCCCGGAGCGTGCTCAAGTTCATATTCATTTCATCGGTGATGCTATCTAGCCATCTCATCCACTGCCGTCCCCTTCTCCTTTTGCCTTCAATCTTTCCCAGCATCAGGGTCTTTTCCAGAGAGTTTTCTCTTCGCATTAGCTGGCCAAAATATTTGAGATTCAGTATCTGTCCTTCCAATGAGCACTCAGGGTTGATTTCCTTTAGGACAGACTGATTTGACCTCCTTGCAGTCCAAGGGACTCGTAAGAGTCTTCTCCAGCACCACAGTTTGAAGGCATCAATTCTTTGGCGCTCAACCTTCCTTATAGTCCAGCTCTCACAGCCATACATTACTACTGGGAAAACCATAGCTTTGATTATGCAGACCTTTGTCGGCAAGGTGATGTCTCTGCTTCTTACTATGCTGTCTAGGTTTGCCATAGCTTTCCTCCCAAGGAGCAAGCATCTTTTAATTTCATGGCTACAGTCACCCTCTGCTGTGATCTTGGAGCCCAAGAAAATAAAATCTGTCGCTGCTTCCATTTCTTCCCCTTCTATATGCCAGGAAGTGATGGGGCCAGATGCCATGATCTTCGTTTTTTTAATGTTGAGTTTCAAACCAGCTTTTGCTGGTTTTGCTCCTCTTTCACCCTCAACAAACCAGCTTTTGCTCCTCTTTCACCCTCAACAAGAGGCTCTTTAGATCCTCTTCGTTTTCTGCCATTAGGGTGGTATCGTCTGCGTGTCTGAGGTTGTTGATAATTCTCCCAGCAATCTTAATTCCGACCTGTGATTCATCCAACCCGGCATTTCTCATGATGTACTCTGCATATAAGTTAAACAAGCAGGGCGACAATATGCAGCCTTGTCATACTCCTTTCCCAATTTGGAACCAATCGGTTGTTCCATTTCTGGTTCTTACTGTTGCTTCTTGACCCTCATACAGGTTTCTCAGGAGACAGGTAAGGTGGTCTGGTACTCCCATCTCTTTAAGAATTTGCCACAGTTTGTTGTGATCCACACAATCAAAGGCTTTAGCGTAGTCAATGAAGCAGAAATTGACATTTTTCTGGAATTCTCTTGCTTTCTCCATGATCCAGCGAATGTTGGCGATTTGATCTCTAGTTCCTCTGCCTCTTCGAAACCCAGCTTGAACTTCCAGTAGTTCTCGGTTCACATACTGCTGAAGCCTAGCTTGTAGGATTTTGAGCATCACCTTGCTGGCATGTGAAATGAGCGCAATTGTACGGTAGTTTGAACACTCTTTGGAATTCCCCTTCTTTGGAATTGGAATGTAAACTGACCTTTTCCAGTCCTGTGGCCACTGTTGAGTGTTCCAAATGTGTTGGCATATTGAATGCAGCACTTTAACAGCATCATCTTTTAGGATTTTAAATAGCTCAGCTGGAATACTGTCATCTCCGCTAGCTTTGTTGTTACTAATGCTTCCTAAGGCCCACTTGACTTCACTCTCTAGGATGTCTGGCTCCAGTTCAGTGACCGCACTATCATGGCTATCAGGGACATTAAGAACTTTCCTGTATAGTTCTTCTGTGTATTCTTTCCACCTCTTCTTAATCTCATCTGTTTCTGTTAGGTCCCTGCCTTCTTTGTCCTTTATCATGCCCGACTTTGCACAAAACGTTCCCTTGAGATCTCTGATTTTCTTGAAAAGATCTCTAGTCTTTCCCATTCTACTGTTTTCCTCGATTTCTTTGCATTGTTCATTTAAGAAGGCCTTCTTGTCTCTCCTTGCTATTCTCTGGAACTCTGCATTCAGTTGGATATATCTTCCCCTTTCTCCCTTGCTTTTGGCTTCCCTTCTTTCCTCAGCGACTTGTAAAGCCTCCTCAGACAGCCACTTGGCTTTCTTGCATTTCTTTTTCTTTGGGATGGATTGAGTTGCTGCCTCCTGAACAATGTTATGGACCTCCGTCCATAGTTCCTCAGGCACTCTGTCTATCAGGTCCAATCCCTTAAATCTATTCCTCACCTCCACTGTATATTCATAAGGGATATGATTGAGGTCATACCTGAATGGTTTAGTGGTTTTCCCTACGTTCTTCAATTTAAGCCAAAATTTTGCAAGAAGCAGCTCATGATCTGAGCCACAGTCAGCTCCAGGTCTTGTTTTTACTGACTGTATGGAGCATCTCCATATTTGGCTGCAAAGGACATAATCAATCTGATTTTGATCTTGACCATCTGGTGATGTCCATGTGTAGAGTCGCCTCTTGTGCTGTTGGAAAAGCGTGTTTGCTATGATCAGCGTGTTCTCTTGGCAAAACTCTATTAGCCTTTGTCCTGCTTCATTTTGTACATCAAAGCCATGCTTGCCTGTTAACCCGGTTATTTCTTGACTTCCTAATTTGGCATTCCAGTCCCTTATGATGAAAAGGACATCTCTTTTTGGTGTTAGTTCTAGAAGGTGTTGTAGGTCTTCATCTCTTAAACCAATTCCTGTTCAGCTAATCCTCTCTGCCCTCCATCCTGTTCCCTTTCCTTCTTCCCTTTCCAACTGCAGACTGACAAAATCCCCCCCATGACTGTCATTCCATGCTCCCTCCAACTCCCTTCTCCCACTTACCTTCACATTCCATACTCCAAGCCATCTCCTCCCTGCTTCTCCTCCAGACACAAACCCCAAACACAGCTTATTACACCATTAGATTGGCTGTTACAAAAATAGAATTCCCAGACATCCCAAACCTGCTACACAGATTCCAGAGTTTAGGCACTGGTTTCATTAACTTGTTCACCTGTCCTCTCCAAGCACATAATCAGCGGCCAGCATGAGGAGTCAGAACAGCATTTTTATTTGCCTAGCGCTCTCCCTCCAGGCAGGTGTACATACTGAGTCCAGAGGGAGAAGGCAAGTGAATGGGCAGCAGAGACAGAAGCGAGAAGGAGGTGGACCTGCTCATGTAGGGGGCCATTGAGGGCATCTTGCCCAACAGCCCCCCAAAACCTGAAGCCAGCACTGGCCTTGACAAAAACAGAGTACTGCCATGATCCAAGCTGACTATTGAGGAGGCTCAAAAAGGGTTTCCTTGACTTGAGTAGGCCCACTGCGACAAAGTTTGGGAATTCCTAATCTAATACGAAGAGGAAGGAACATTAAGCGAATCTTGCAAATGTCCTACATGCTACCATCGTGGCTGGCTGTTTATTACAGCCTTTTCTAAGTGCATTTATTTCCCTTTAGTGGCCATCCTGAGTATCTATCCAATGTAAAAATCCAAAGGGTGGGTGTGAGGTAGGGAAAAAGCTGCAGGGGGAAGAAAAAGAGTACATTGGTTTGCCAGCCCTGTTCTCTGTCCAAATTCTTATTTTAATTTTAAGGTTATTAAAAATAAATAAATTCCAGCATTAGTTCTTTGCACCCAAGTCTGCTTATAGTCCCCCCCCCCCAAAAGCACCTCTATTATTCTCAGGCCATTTGGTGGTGGTTGCCATGGAGATCAAAAGCAAAATAGCATGCAAATCAACACAAGCCCCAGCATTCAATAACAACCTTAAAAGGGCAGCCGGATAAGACGACAGAAATCACTTGAAATGCTTCAACCCGCTCTGCTAGCTGTGATTAGATCTAAAAGGGAAAGAAAACTACCCTGATGGATTATAGAGCAGATGAAAGGAGTCTACCAGCAATGGGGTGCAGCCTGAGTGATAATTTCACACACATACACACTTTCACACTGTACCCTTTATTCACGTAGGAAATATATGTCTATATGCACAAACGTATCACAACGTGCCCAATAATTCACCACAAATACATAAAACGTTTTACATTTCTTCCCCACCCACCCCCAATTCTTAAAGCAACCGGAGGTTTGGTAATTATGTTTTGAAAATTCTGCTATTGCGTTGTTGCTGTTGTTTAAATAATCAAATGTGCCTATTATTGTTCTCCTTTCATTGTGGGCTAATGAAGCACAAACTTTTTTTTTTATTAAAAGACAACAAATGGGAAAGTTACATGCAATACCTTTATTGGGACCAACCAAACTGTCACAAATACCAAGCAAGCTTTTGAGTTCTCCAGAACTCTTCACCAGGCTGGATACTACAAAAAGCAGAGGGTGGGGAAAGAGGCAAACTAAAAGAAGTACAAAACTCAGACTAGACGTAGCCATAGAATTTGCATTTAGACCCAGTCTGGAAATTGCAGACTGACTGAATTAGTCTCTGCTAGGTGCTGCAGGTATCGGGTTACACCTAGCATTCTTGGATGAAGAAGCAATGGCTGAGCCCCATTTCTGAAAACATGAAGTCTGGCTGTTACCCAGATCTGTCTCTAGTCTGCCACTCTTTAGATGGAAGGCTCCATTAGCGTACATGCTTCGGTTACAGTCAAGTTTAAAAAAGAAAGTCATATTGTAGGATAATCAACCTAGAACTGTCACAGGAACAAAGAACCTAATTTTTAAAAAGCGTGTTCTTAAAATTCTTAAAGAGAGAGAGAGAAAGAGAGAGAGAGAGAGAGAGTTCAATCTACCAGGCACAATACTTGGGTATTACTCATAGACAATCTAGATTATGCTTTCTGTTTGCTATTGTATTTCTTCTGGAAGTAATGTGATTACTCAAAACATTCCTCTGGTTCTGAGCCCAGTTGTTTAGTTATACAAAGTGGAATGGCTCTCTCTTTGGGCTTCGGTATAGCATGATCATAGGTGGGGGATAATGGACAGGATATAAGATCCTGTCTCTTGCAGGACATTTAACTTGATGACTCCAGAGAAATGGAATTCAATCGATTTTCTGTATATATTCAATGCTGTTTCAATGCTACGGATGTATGTGAGTCATACCCACATCCAGGGGAACTGAAACACTGGTTTGCCCAGTGGAGTATCGAGTATGTGAGAAGGGAAAGCAATAGTTATGAGTCTTAAGGAACTGGATTTCTGCTATGAACTGGTACTGCCTATATGCCTCTTCTGCATCCCCATAATACCTGCTCAACTAGTACATTTGTTAATAAGCCAGTTATTACAAACCACTGTTAAGTCTTCAGTACTCTTTTATTCAAAGGAAATTTATCCTGTAAAGGCTGCCTAGCTGTTCAGAAAGGGAGAAATAAGAATTGGGGGTGGGTGGGGAAGAAATGTAAAACGTTTTATGTATTTTGTGTAACCACAAAACAATATGGATGGTTAACTTTTCATTCATGTCATTCCTTCCCTTAGATGCTTGATCAAAAAGCCTTTCAGTCCAAAGTACATGGATATAATAACCAAGGTGGCCAGTTTGTTAAATCTGTTCAGTCTGTGTTTCACAAATTTGGCAGGCATCTTTCATTCCATCATCCGCTCATTGACGGAATCACATTTTTCAAACAAAATTTTGTTCTACTTGCACAAATGCGCATTAGTTAATGTGAATTGTTGCAAATCCCTCCCAAAAGTGAAAAACCGGTCCATGAGGCCATGGAGTCTGCATGACTCAGAAAAAGCCAGTCTGCTGCAGAATCCACGGGTTGGATTCATACAAGTCCAAACCGCTGGTCAGTCACAACTGAAGTCAACAGGTCTAAATATTTTTACGTCAAAAATATTTCAGTATAACATATTTGTGGAACATAATTTAAGTCTGGTGGATTTAGGAAAGGTGGTGTTTGAAGGTTATTTGTCTCGTGTCTTAGCAGTGGCATGTTTCAGACCTGAAAATATTTTATTTTCCTGAATGTAATGGAATTTCACCACTGTTGCCTTTTCCTCTGGATCATAAGAGATCACAGTTACAGGTAGGATGACATATCGTACAGATAGATGTGTGCTAAAGGATCAAATAATTTAATATGTTTTCCTTTAAAACTCAGGGTCTGATTTCAGTATTTTGATGTGGATGGCCATTGGCCTTGCATTTCTTTTTCTTACTCTGTAGCAAGCTAGTTCTCTTGCTTGAACTATCTGGACAGATGCCCTTATACTTGTTCCTGGCCTTGTGGAAAACTCTCCGACATAATACTCTTACTAGCCTCTCTTTGTTTGTGGCAAATCTAGGCTAATCAGACAAATCTGTTAAGAACATGTGTGCATATAAGATCCTGTCTCTTGCAGGACATTTAACTTGATGACTCCAGAGAAATGGAATTCAATCGATTTTCTGTATATATTCAGTTCTGCTGGCCATAGTATGCAAAGTACGTAAGTAGGTGCTTTCCATTTTTCTTTTTATCATTTGCACTGAGATAGCTTAAAGTAACAGTGTGAACAAATATGTAAACTACATCCATTCGACTAAAGGGATGAAACAAATGTCAGGTAAGATGGGCTAAAACAAAGGAAGGTGACTAGCAAGAAAAAGTTGGGAAGTGTTGGGTTATTGTAGGAATCGTATCTTGTCTCATATCTTAGCAATGTGCATCTCTACACCTGCAATTTATTGCACATTCATGATTGGCCACTCATAGAAGTTTGTGGGTTCATTACATGACATTGTAATCCTGCAGTGATTTTTCCCACCATTTCCCCCTGCCTATCCCCAAACACAAAAACATTGCAGTATTTTTTCAGCCTGCACAACAGGAGCCCCATGGCCTGCCCATGTACTTCTCCCACAGGGCAAACCCCCCACTTGGTTTGGGGTTGTTGGGGGCATGGTCATGATGATGATGATGGCAGTGACATCAGGGTGTGGGGCATGTCAGTATACTGACCTGCCTTCTTGCCACCATGCTGTGACTAAATGCAACTCACCGACTTTTGCTCCTGACTTCGGCTGCTTACTCCACAACACAGAATGGCCAGCATGCCAGCAGTTCTCTGGGGAACTGCTGCCTGCGGGGGCGGGGTCTGGGCAGTTCGGCGGAGGTTGCTGACCACCTGCACTGTGTGTCAATTGCAACCAAACCACCAGTAATCTGCGAGGGGAGGGAAAGGGGTAGGACCCAGGGAGGAAATTTCACAATGCCCCCAGTGTGTGTAAGGGCTTTTCACGGAAAAGTAGCAACCCTGTGAAAAGGTAAGGAATGGAATATAACAAGATAGAAACAGCTGTGTAAAGGAACGTGATTTCATCCCACAATGAAACCGGATTGAGAAAGCCCTGGTATTGATGTGGATTTCTGCCCCTATGTGATGAGCCCCAGCATCACAAAACCCATCCACTCCACAATATTCCAGTCTCTGCAAAACTCAGTGATTTAAGTAACTCCAAAATTTTCAAAAAAGAAAAAAGTTATTTGCCCACAAAATGTCAGTAACCTTGCAAGCTACACAGAGACTAGGGCTGAATCTACACATAGCAGTTATACCATTATCATACCACTATCATAACTATTGGTGCCCATTGGTGTCATGTGTACCAATAGTTATGATAACAGTATGATAACAGTATAACTGCTATGTGTAGATTCAGCCTAGGCATATTTCCCCCTCATTGCACATCCTAACTTAATGAATTCCAGAAATAGAAACTATGTTGCTAACTAGTCACCTGGCTTGGCCTGACCACCTAACAACTCTTTCAACTGATGGGACACTTTCCCCATGATTAATAGGTCATACAGCCTATTATATCCACTGATTAGAAATTGGGGGGTGGCTGGGTGTCCAATTTCCATGGCATAAGTGGTATCCTATCCAGTTTAGCTGTGAAAAGTACTATCAAGACCAAGGGCCTCACAAAAACAAGCCTCAACTCCCTAGGAAGGTACTGAGCCTCTGATACCTCTGTCTGTGGTCCAGTTCACACCCCTGGGTAGCCATGAATGAGCAGGAGTGAGTAAGCATGCTAGCTCCCACTGACTCCCACTGAGTTAAAGAAGCCAGGGACACTCTGTTCCTGGTTTGTTTATCATGCCATCCAAAGCTAGAACTGAAGGCTGTTGGGGGAAAAACAAACCAGACTTGTAACCGATGGTTTGTTCTTGGTCCCTAGATTGCTTAAAACAGTGGGAGTGCTCGCTTGCTCGATCTTACTTCATTATCAACAACCCACAGTTAACAAACCATGGGCTATTTGCAGTATGCGAACTGGGTCCATAAGTTAGAACTGAGTTTCCAAACACTTTTGATTCCAGAATGCTTCTGCTGTGTAAGGCTTTTGAACTCAGTTACTTGCCTAGTAACCAATCCCCAGAGTTCTTTTCTGGACAACATATGACCTGTATGTACTGGTACCTCCTTTTTAAAGTGAATAAAAGGTTCTCATCGAAAGTTGGAGAGAAATTTCTAGCAATTTATTAATTTTTCCAGGATAAACAGGAAGGTATTTATTCAATTTAGTGAGCTAAAGGGGATGAATGCCACTCAAAGGCCCTCTCCACAAGAAAAGGACAACATATGGAATTTGCATGATTAATCTTAACAGGGTGTGCTCCTTGCATTAAGCCTCGGGCATAATCTTTGCATTATCCATACAAAATCCTTAGTCTTTTGTTAGAAGGAACCTTTGTTATGATTGCATTAATCTAATCTTCCTCTCTTCACAACTTGCAGACTGGTTTTAAGCATCACAGTTACCTCAGGGTAAAGTTGTGTTAAATCTTCTCTGTTTTTCCTGTGATGTCCCATTTATTCATGAAAGTCTCCACTTGTCCATTTTGAATGCTATGCAAAAACAAATCTGGTGTAGCCATTAAGTATTGTTGTTATTTTAATGAATTTTGTACAGTGCCCTGTGATTTGATAATGAAGGGGGGTATAGAAATATTTTAAGGGCGCAATCCAATGGGATAGGCGGCCACCTCCGAACTCACCTATCCAATGCAGGGCAGGAGAAGCACAGAGCAGATCATTCCCTCCGCGCTTCTCCTGCCCTGCATATGTGGCTAGACGGCTGATTTTGGCTGTCTAGCCGTGGGAAGGCGGAGCGGGGGAGGAGGCTGCCAGACTAAATATAGGATGTGTCGTACCAGTATTTCTGTCAGGGTGGAAATTGAGCCTATAGAGCCCCAGAGCAGTTCTGATTCTGAGGGGGAACAGCAATCCATGGGAGAGGAGCTCACTCATCTGAGTCATCTCTCACAAGCACAGCAGCTGGCAGAGATTCCTCCTGCCAGCATTCCTGGGAGAGATAGTGACCCTGGCAGTGAGAGAGCAGTGGAGGGGGGCTTGCTGGATGCTCAGCGCAGACGCAGGGAGCGATGGCAGATGGAGGGCGCTGAAAGGAGGCATTCTGCTTGTTTGGCGCTCAAACAACGGTCGCATCCCGAGGACCCAAGGGAAAGAGGGAGGATCTCTCCCTAGCCCATAAGTTCAGGGTCTTCCCGTGGTTCCCCTTCAAACGGGGACCAACTGCCTTACCTGGAGCTTAGGCTACTCTGCTATCTTTCCCCAGTGCTGTTCCTTGCCTAGTCACTAGAGATTAGTATCTGTAAGAGTCATTAAGAAATAAAGAAATAAAGCCTTGGAAAGAATCCTCGTCGTCTGTGTCCTAAGTTGGCTATCGGAGGGGACTGCAAGAGGCAGCTAGGGCGCTCCTGACACTCTCTGACTTCCCCGCCCCGGAACACCCCCCGGAATGCCCTGTTTCAGCCAGTCTGCACTCCTCTACTGAGTGTGGAGCACGGGGCTGTTCTGCACTGCCTACGAGGCAGCACAGAAGTGGGGGAAGGTTGGTTCTCTGGGAACCGACCCCGGAATGCAGGCTCCGAGGTTGGTTCCTGGAAAACAAGATACCTATGGCCATCTAGCCATTGACTAGTGGCCTTAGGATTGCTCCCTATATAAATAATAAGTCTGCATATTCACCAAGGAGCTGCAGGCAATAACAGTTCCCTGGCAAGTATACCTGTATGGTAGATGCAGGTGTGGCCACCTGGATTCATGATAGACTGGCATGTGGTATGATAGATATGCATTTCCACTGGAAAGTGAAAAGCTGGCTTTCCATAAGCTTTTGGCTATTGCTGTCAACTTGGTTTCATATTAGTGCTGCTAGACTTTTTTTTTGGAATGCTGCTATATTATTCATATTAATTTGTTTTAAATGATTTTATTGTTAATGGCTTTTATGATTAGCCACTGAGGAGGTCCCATTTTTGGAACTGAAGGTAGGAATATACATTTATTATTATTTATGTATTTTATTTGTACCCTGCCTTTCTACCAAGAAAATGGCACTCAAACTGGCTTGCAATCATAGGAACTAAAAAAATAAAATAAAAAACTTGATTAAAACAATAATAAAACAAATATATTAAAGATGCAATCCTATTGGATCAGCCCTTGAGACTCGTAAGCCTCTGAACTCAGGGGCTTATGGATATCTAGTGCAGAGAGAGACACACACAATGGAGATGATTGTTGCCTCCACTGCATCTGCCACTCTGCATTTAAGCTAGACAAGCTTTTTCACCCATCTAGCTAAGGTGTCAGGGAAGGGGAGGGAAGGAGGCTGGGGAGGCCTCTGGATATGGTGCAAGCCAGCCCCCCAAGTTCCCTCCCCTCCCTGCCCACCGGCGTGCCCCTTTGCCCTCCTCTCCGAGGTCACCTTTGCAACCTTGGAGAGGCAACTGGTGCAGTTCTCTCCATGCCGGCTGCGAGGGGGAGGGAGTGGGGAGCTCAGATTCCTTGGCTCTGAGGTTGGAGCACTGTCTCGGATCCAGGAATCTGAACTATCTTAAGCCCCCTCCCCCCGACTCCATCTAGGGGCCATAGCATTGCTCTCTAAAAACACAATTAAAAACATAATAACAGAAGAAAAACAGCACCCACTCCAACAGACCAGCTTACATGCTAAAGGCCTGCTTGAATTAAAATGTCTTTGCCTGGTTTTTATTCCTGTAGCTTGAGCTTTAACTATTGGTGGGAACATTTTGTGGTGTTTTCAACGTTTTGCAAGAAGTGTTATTTATTCCAGCAAGATTTTTCTGCAAATTTGTTTCACACAAAGATACTTTATGTCCCAGAAAGTCCCCTGTTATAGTTCCTGGGCAAGGAACCCCAAATTTCTTAGTAAGTTTAGGGATCAAATGCAGTTTAGTGCCAAAGCCATCTACAGTATGATTCCTGGAGGATATCCCAGTGAATTATATCTATTCACTTTTGCATGATGACTTGTGGGGAATAGAGTAGAGCTGTGTGGTTGAAGTGTGGTAAAATTTATGTTCATATTTTCCAAGATATAAAAGTCAAACTAACAGTAGCTTACTATATTTCTTCTTATCCAGTGTGCAGGACTGTCATACAGTTTCCCTTAAGCTGATCTGTAGCTAAACCTATGTGACATGATGCTATCACAGAATCATAGAATAGTAGGGTTGGAAGGGGTCTACAAGGCCATCGAGTCCAGCCCCCTGCTCAATGCAGGAATCCAAGTCAAAGCTTTCCTGACAGATGGCTGTCCAGCCTCATCTTGAATGCCTCCAGTGTGGGAGGGCCCACCACCTCCCTAGGGAATTGGTTCCATTGTTGTATTGCTCTAACAGCCAGGAAGTTTCTCCTGATGTTCAGCCGGAATCTGGCTTCCTGTAACTAGAGCCCATTATTCCATGTCCTGAATGCTGGGATGATCGAGAAGAGATGCTGGCCTTCCTCTCTGTGACAACCTTTCAAGTACTTGAAGAGTGCTATCATATCTCCCCTCAGTCTTCTCTTCTCAAGGCTAAACATGCCCAGTCTCTCCTCGTAGGGCTTTGTTTCCAGTTCCCTGATCATCTTCGTTGCCCTCCTCTGAGTCTACAGTCTAGAGATTTTTTCAACAAACTCTATCAGTGAATGAATCCTATCATGTCCAACTGACTTGAATTCATTCAGGTTGTCCATGAAGTCTTTGTAGTATATCAAGGTCTTTGCAGTCCCTTGGTCTCACTGAATCAAAAACACAAAGCAAAACTTGCATACTGCCAGTACCCTTTGAATAGCAGCTGGTGCAAATAAAAGGTATTGTCTCAGATGCTCTGGGTTTCAAGTATTCTTTGACATTCTCCTTTGTCATCTTTTCTGTGTCCTTAGTTTTGTGTTTCTAAGCATCTCATCTCATGCAGGTTTTATTTTTTATATAACAATTGAAATAAAATAGGTACAGAAGCGTTTCCCCTCTTTTTAACTTGTCGTTTTCATTCCTTCTGAGTTGAGCAATCGGTCCAGTTATCCTTTGCCATGTTTTAGCTACCAACACAAAAGCATGTAAAAATCCTTCTTGTTGTTCCTGACATCTCTCCTGTTACAAACTCATCTTGTGCCTCTGCTTTTATTATCTTTGCCCTGACACACTTATGCTATGCCAACTTATGTATTTTTAATAACTTGAAGATGAGACTTTACTCTGTGGGTTTTCTTCCCTTTAGCCAGCAGGTAACAAAATCTAATTTGGCCTCTATTAACTCTTTTTTGGCTAGTACACCATCCAAAATTAATCTCCATTTTTGCTGATATAAAAGCTGCTATGGATAGCTTCTGGCTACTAGTAGTTATGACTGCCATGGCTGGGTACTATGGATGTTGGCAGGGGCATGCTGGAAGTTGTAGGACTTTTTTCCTATCCAAATAAGCATTACTTTTTCTCTCTGCTACCAAGGAACCTGTCTAAGGTTGGAGACAAACCCATGTAACAACTGATTTCATATTTTCAAAAATACATGTTGGGGGGACTGTTTGTCCCAACAGTCCTGGATGTAATCTGAATTCTGCATACTAGTAGAGTCTACTCCATTTCAGTCTGCACCTCTTCACACCATCTTAAGACTCTGACCAAGCAGACTTCACAACTTCAATATCAAGTTATCCATCCCCTCTCCTCCCGCTGCACCCCTGTGAAGTAGGCCAAAGCCAATTCCATGAAAATGCGGATAATGCTCCAACACACTTCTCATTCCATTGTCGTGAAGATCTCCCCACCCCGCCCCAGACAACAACAAGGATCCTGACGCCATGGATGTAGTGGGTTGGATCCAGATTTAAGCATGAGCAGCTGCATTGGTGGATACGGACTTCTCAGCCCCCTGCTTCCGATGGCAACCCCTCCAGTCCCGTGAAAATGCTATACAGTCAGGAGATCCTGCTGAATGGGGTGAGCTGTGGTTTGGGTGGGCGAGGGGGATCCCTAAAATCGGGTGGAGGGACCTTCCATGAGCCAAGCCCTGCCTCTTGTGGAAGGCAGATCCCGAATCCAACTCCATGTAGCTACCTCTCCCCACCACGCTCCTTATCTGAGGCTGTGGAAGAGATGATCAAGGTGTGCTGGCATGGGAGGAGAGATCAGCAGCAGGACAGCAGCAGGAGGACAGCCAAATATTTTGCTGCTCCTGACAAGATGGGATCATAATTAAGGGTGTAGTCCCATGCATGTTTAGACGGTGGGGGGTCACACCACTCCCAGCATTCTCCAGCCAAGGAATGCTGGGAGTTGTAGGACCTTTTTCTGTCTGGACTTGCATAGGGTTGCGCCCTTAATTAATGACTGACAGTAACAGTTATTGGGAGATAAATGGTATGGGCACGGTTTATAATGTAAAATTGGTTGCTGATTTTATGTTATTCCATGAAGACTGGGTAAAAGTTGGATCCATGAAATCCAAAATCCGGATGATTTCATATGATTTTTAAGGGGAACACCGCCCAAACCACTATCCAATCAGGGAGCTCATCTGCCTCCATGGACGGAACCCTAAAAATTATGGATCCAGCACTCGTTGGTGCTGCCACGGTGCAAAAACATGAAGCACAAAAATGTTTTAACACAATTATCTAATGAACTATTTGTTGTAAGGCAGAGAAAGGTATAACTAGCCATCCATAGCTTAAATGACTAACAGTCCAAATTGCCAAATGCATTTCAATTGTATGATCTTCTTCAGTGGCAAATAGAAAGTGTTAATAAATTGGTTCCTCCAGAGTGGATTATTCCTTTTTTGTTTTGATCCACTTGGTCCTCTGGAGAATGCCACTTCCCCACAGCTACAGGGCAACTAGGCGAGGCAGCAGGTATCGTGACAAAGGATTCTGTGCCTAGTTGCCTGTGGTCATGACAAAGGATCTGATGACGAGGGACAGGGCATGATGTGAGTGAAGGGAAAGGGGAACAGCAAGCCACTCTCCCAGTCCTGCTCTCTAGCAGTGGTGACTGGGCCCAGAGGGAACGTGAATGAGCAGTGACAGCTATTTGAAGGAAGAGAGGCAGCAGAAGGAGCACTCAGCGGCTTCATGTAGATGCAGAACAGCATGGGGGACAAAACTGACCCCTGTGGAACCCCATATTGGAGAGTCTGCAGGGCCAAGCAATGTTCCCCAAGCACCACCTTCTGGAGCTGACCCTCCAAGTAGGAGCGGCACCACTGCACTGCAGTGCCTCCCACTCCCAGCTCAGACAATCATCCCAGAAGGATACCACGGTCGATGGTATTGAAAGCTGCTGGAAGATCAAGGAGAGTCAACAGGGTCATACTCCCCTGTCTTTCTCCTGACATAGGGAAACATACAGGGTGACCAAGACTGTTTCTGTGCCAAAACCTGGCCGGAACCCCTACTTCACTGGATCCAGATAATTGGTCTCATCCAAGAGTGTCCAGAGCTGGTTGGCAACCACCCACTCAGAGACCTTGCCTAGGAATGGAACATTTGCCACCGGCCTAAAATTATTAAGAGTTTCTTGATTAGATTGCGTTGTATGTAAGATTAAAATTATGTAAGATTTTGGTGTCATTATATTAAGCTGGCAAATTGCTTCTAGTGACATAAAGCAAATGCATCTTCAAAGGGCAGAAACATATTCTTATAAGTGTTAACTGTGCATTTGATTATTTGAAGGGCTTCATTTCTCAGCCAGTCTATACATTTTTGGTATACACATGAGATTACTGCTTCATTCATCACAGGTTGTACCTACTGAGGGAGAATTTCCTCCTCATCAATCTGAGTTTTAAACAAGGGTCTATTTTCCCCCTACAGCGTTAGCTGCTGCATGAACCTTCCACTTGTCACCATGGCTGCATTATTGAAGGAGTTAATTGGGTAACATCTCGCTCACCTACCCGGAGTTCGAACCCCTTGCTGAAGCTCAGCTGTAGCCCACACACCCTCCTAATTACATTTATTCACAGAAATCAAAAGGAGAGGGACGCAGTTGAGTAAAGGTCACATTAATAATACAGGCTGAAAGAAAGCCTGTGGATATGTATTTTTCATTAAAGCCACATTTGACTGAAGGGGCCATTCTTTTAGGATTGGCAGTATTTCTCAAGGAGGCTGTAGATATGGCAGAGGGAAAGTGGTGCGGGGGTGGGGGGGAAGAGAAGAATCCTCGTTATTCTCTTGTCATTGTTTGTTGTCTGTCCCAAATCTGAAGAAATAACAAGGAAAGTTAATCACGTTGCTCACAGCGAGAACTGCCTGAGATCACAGACTTCAAACTGGGGGTCTTTGCACCCTCCACAAGACTGAGCGGGAGAACAGCCACTTAGAGTTCTGTTTACATTCAGGGTCTCCTGAGAGCAAGACAGATGACTTGGAGACATAGGTCTCACGTCTTGCCAGGGCCAGATGGAAAGCAGAAATCTTTAGCCAATCTGAAGCCACAACTACAGAGCCATATTTGTTTTATTGATGTGCTGATTTCTAACACACTATATTCCCTGCAGGCCCCTAGGTGCGCATGCGCACGCGCACACACAGAACTTGTGTGCATTACACAGGCAATGTTAACTCAGATCTAGTTAGTTTACCCAGAATCAGCATTCTTCATGCAAGTTTTATTGTATTTTTTGCAGTGAATCCCAGAATCTTGTAGATACATGTTCTCCGTGAATCCAGCGGCAAAAGAATATCTCCATTACGTGATTCATTAAGGCTGTAGTTCTACACACACTTACCTGGGAATGAGACCACGGAACTCGATAGGATTGCTCTATGAGGCATATGGCCCGGATAATTTAAATGCTGAAAATGGAGCGATTCCTGCCTTCAGTGTTCTTAACACTGGATTAGTTTAAGTGCTATTGGAGCGGCAGGGGGGACTGGAGAGTCCTGCAAAGAGATGTAGCAATGTCCAACTGATACACCCCTGGTCTTGTTTCTCCAGTGAGCTGCTGTTTCCAAATCACAAGAGGTTGTTTGATTTTCATTTTCTATGCCACAGTACTCACATCTGCATGATGACAGGCAGCTTTTGAAATAAATCCCCCCCTCCATGACATAGTGCAAACCTACACGTTATTTAGGAATAACGTGTCGCAGAAACCAGGATGAATCTAAATGCCTGGGTACCTACCCTTTCAGATGAGTCATTCTATATAATTCAAGTTGTACTGGGAAGCTTGTGGATCAGGTAAAATGCTGTTTTCTTTTACAAAAGGCATACAGCAGTCATATGTACTGTCAGCTCTGGCACAAATGCACTACGGATATACCAAAAGTTAACCCAATGTACATACTATTTGCCATTCCCACAAAAGCCGGATGCCAGAATCTACACAGAGTTGCTCACAAAATGCTCACAGAAGATTTCATCATATATACCAATAGATGATGACAATGATGATTTAATCACTTTATATATCGCTTACCATATCTAAGGAAAGCTCTAAGTGGTTTACAAAATCAAAGATTAAAATACATTATAATAAATACAAAAACTCATAAGTTAAAATGTTTAAAATATTTAAAACCAAAGCTAAAACAACAATGTGTGTGTGTCTGTGTGTGTGTAGCTAGATGGCACTAACTATGCACAAGAAAGAGAGGTGGCACTGGCAGCAGACTTGGGGGAACCCCAAGGTCTGTAAATGTGCAGAAAACCAGGAAAAAAATGATAAAGGGGAATCTCTCCCCCCACCCAAAAAATAGTCTAATGAGGATTGGATGTGATCAATGGGCACATAATATTGGAAGAAAGAAAACCCCAGAAAACCACCCCTAAGTAGGAATGGAACAGAGTATTCTGGAAGAGGGTAGGGCTGACTGGCTGGAACAATAAACAGGAGCACACCACAGTGCAACATCACGTTGCAGGTACCAATTACCTATATTCTGTTAGTATGCTTAGCCATGTGCAGGGATACTATTTGAGGAGTTCGAAAGGTCAGCCTAGAGTTTTGCCATTGGTACAGGCCCTCTAGGTTTGATGAAAAAATACCCACTCCCACTTCTCCTCAACTCCCCCAGCTTCAAATTCCCTACTTGCACCGCATCACGCAGTCTCCATTTCTCAAAATGAGGATTCTCCCAGCAGCTGATGATAGTATGCATGTCTTTTGTTCTGCAGCCTGAAGACAGTCAGGGCCAGGCATGCTGCGGCATGCTGGCCATATTCTAACAGGCTATCTTAATTTCTGTGCCTATCTTCTCAGGGGAGGACACATGAACCCACTGCAAAGGCAGCAACCCTGCTTAGAGCATGGAAATGGCTCCAAAAAGTGCTAGTTGCTGCTCGCCCACGCCACGAGCATTACAGTAGCAGCGGTAGTGACCAAGAAGTCCCCATGCATGCATTATGAGCCATTGCCATGAGACAGAGATATACTACACTCATGGACCGGCTGCTACTGCTGCGCCATATTTGCTGAGGCTGGAAAATCTCTGGGCCCATCAGCCTTCTTGGTGCCACAACCAAGTGGTCCCCATGTCAGCCATTCCTGTGAGGGCAGGTCATACGCACATCCATTGTGGAAGCTGGTGGCTGGGGAAGGAGCCACCTCTTCTTTGCCTCTGCTCTGCCTTGTCTCCAAGTACAATGCTTTTTGGGTCTCTATGTACTCCATGTCTCCATGTACTCCCTGCTCAATGCAGAAATCCAAGTCAAAGCATCCCTGACAGATGGCTGTTCAAGACGAGGCTGGACAGCCATCTGTCAGGGATGCTCTGACTTGGATTCCTGCATTGATCAGGGGGTTGGACTCCATGGCCTTGTAGGCCCCTTCCAACCCTACTATTCTATGATTCTACTTCCATGACTGCCTTAGGACATGCGCTCTGCTGTTGCACATGCAGAGATCCTCCATGTCGACATGAAACAACCTGTGCCCAATATTTTGTGGGAATTAGCATGTCCATTTCATAAGGTTCCCTGTTGTCTAAGATGTAACTAACAGCATCATTTTAACACTCTGGGGTGTTGTGAGAAGACACGTATCCACAATTGCAAGTGACCTTTATTTTGCATCAATGAAAGCCATGCTGGTGCCTGAGATGAAAAAAAATTCCTTTCATGCTTGGGGGAGGGAAAAACAGCAACTTCCAACGGCACTCTAATTCCTCCATTGTTAAGTGCTGCATCACAAGCCAGTTAGCAGCATCCAGACAAGTCACTCAGAATGTGTTTTCTTTTAGTCATAAAAATATGAGGCATGAAGAAGCAGACTTTTAAAAAGTTGCGTGAGGACTCTGAATGCAGGATTGCCATTAGCTGGGGTGCTCAGATATGTCTGAGGACCCTTTCGGCTCCCTCCTTGTGTCTGTGCGGTAGACAATTGTCCATTTAACGCAATGGTCGATCTGCTATGGAGCACACTGTGCAGGCAACGCCCTTTGGTATCTCTGGGCATCTCCACACCAGCCTAAAATCCTGCATTTAAAACGGGGCTTTCTGTTTCCGTTTTAAATGCAGGATCACCACTGACTCCCTTCACATTTTCCCCCTCCCCCTCCCCCTGCCCCCTCCCCCATCTCTGAGTCTTCCATTATCTTTCATTGATCTCACTCCTCTTCTTGCCGCTTTTCCTCTTTTCACAGAGGAAACTGAACTGGGACACAAAGGTGTAATTTCATAGCTCACTATCTGCGATCCATTTAAAAACGGAACAAAGGGCATTTAGTGCAGGAGACGCCCTCGAGGATCACGGTTTCATGTAAAGAGCCTGCAAACCTCTGTGAAGGAGCAATCTCAATCGCAGGATAAAAGCTCTGTGTGAAAGGAGCCTTCTATTTCCACTGGGGTGGGGTGGGGTGGGGGGTGTTTACTGAGCAACTGGCCTCTGAGCTTGTTCCCTCCCCAGGATATGCTGGCACTGCCCCCGGCCTTCTGGAAAGCTGGTCAGTGCTGAATTAGTCCGGAGGTGACTGGCAGCAGCAGATGACATGGTGAGCTGCCACCAGCTCCTTACCTTGCAAAATAATACACCAAGTCATTTCTGGTGCACAGCTGTCTGAACAATACATTTGCCAATTAAGTTAATACAATTAAATCCCTTGTATCCAGCAGAAAGGGCAGCACAAATCCAGGTGAAAGGAAGGAGGGAATCTTAACAGTCCTGTGATGCATCACCCATCCGAAGAACAAAGGCAAAGAAAGAACATTATAAAAACAGCGAAATCCACTGTTAATTAATGTTGAGGTATCAGGAGGCTTATTTATAGCTCTCTCTGTGGCACCAGGAGAGGATGAATTATAACTCAGTCAGCCAGTGGGAAACGTGGGACTACATGCAGAAACATATTCACTGCTTCGCAGTTCTTTAAAGTGTGCCTGCACTTTATAGTGGGCTGGGTAAGATCCTCTTTTATGCTCATATTTTAACTATTAGTTTGAGACTACACTAAAGTGCCTTCCCCCACCCCCTCACCACCCAATAAAGTTTCTTGTATTTATTCTTCCACAGTCACAGTAAGGCAGTTAATAGTAAGCTGGAATGAGCAGGATGTCACTCATCAGTAACATGAAGCCCTTAACGGCTTGGGGCCAGGTTACCTGAAGGATCGCCTCCTCCCATATGTGCCTGCCCGGACCTTAAGATCATCATCAGTGGCCCTTCTCCGTGAGCCCCTGCCAAAGGAAGTGAGGCGGGTGGCTACTAGGAGGAGGGCTTTTTCTGTTGTGGCACCCCGGCTCTGGAATGAGCTCCCTAGTGAGGTTCGCCTGGCGCCTACATTGCTCCTTTCGGCGCCAGGTGAAGACCTTTTTATTTTCCCAGGCATTTTAGCATTTTAGCTTTCTAAATTTTTATCTTTGCTGTTTTAAATCTGTATTTTAAACTCCTGTACTGCTGCTAGGTTTTATTGTGGTTGTATTGTTATATTATGGTTTTAATGTTCTATATATTTTAAATTGTTTTATTGTGTGTTGTTTGGTTTTAATTTTTGTGAACTGCCCAGAGAGCTTCGGCTATTGGGCGGTATAGAAATAAATAAATAAATAAATGAAGTAGCAGTCAGAGAGAACACACTACTGAGCCAGTATATGCAGACTTCTGAGACTCACAGAACTCTTTACTAGACAGAGTGCTGCCTGTTAAACAGCTCTGTGGTATTCCCAAACCTTATATATTCTTCTTACAACTGGTGCTATTAAACAAAAACATCTGAGTTATTTTGTATTTATAGTAAAAAATTAAATTTGAACAGTTTTTATTGCTTTGAAAACTACCAACACGCTTTAAATATAAATGGCTTAAAAAAAAAAATTAGTATGCTTTGTTCTGTTACTTTGTTCCATCACCTTCATTTCTCTGTGTCTCAATGACAAAAAAGAAAAATGAAAGTGAACCAACCCCCCTTGCTCTTTAAGAAAATCCCATGACTAATAAACACAGGCATCATTCACCCAGTTAAATAAAAGACCTTGCATCATGTCATAGATTAACAATTACACATCTTAATCACCAGTGAAGAAAACAATCCAGAAATGTGTCATTCCACGAACTCATAATTTGGTATGGCTTTTGGTGACATCATGATTTGTATCATTTCCTATCCAATATTTTGGTTTGTGATGTTATTGAGGAAGGGACTCATCAACAGCTATGTAGAAGTATGTGTGTGTGTGGGGGGGGGGGGGGCGGAATGGTGCAGATTCTCCCATGACAGTAGGGATCTGTAGGAATTAATGTTGCTGGTTTTTAACGGCCCATCTCCCACCCCATGCCTTTAACAATAATCTGACTTGCAGAAGTTAAGCAAGTAAAGTTTTCCTGTCAGTTCATATGGACATAAGAACAGCCATGCTGGATCAGACTCAAGGTATTCTGTTCCCAAAGTGGGCAACCAAAAGCCCCAAAGGGAAGCCACGAGCAGGAGATAAGTGCAACAGCACCCTATGTTCATGTCAAGTTGGAAAAGTTTACTTGCTTATTTTCTGTATGTAGAGATGCAGCTTAAGGCACAAAACCAGACATAGGGTGGCCAGGTGGTGTCTTCTTTTACACAGAGGATTGTCCTCTGTTTGAAGGGCTGTCCTGTGTCCTGTCCCATTCCAGTTTAAAGATAAAGAACATCAGAACTGTTGCCCATCAGCACTGAGCACCTGGAAAGCAGAGTAAACAGGGAGGTACACAGGTTACCTGGTTACCGTCTTCCGCACTATGCTGAGATGCACTGAATTTCTATTTATGATGCATGTTGTGAATGATGTATGATGTGAATAGGTCCTAGATGCAATCACTGTATGTGCAAATCTGGCCAATTTCTGTGGTCCCAGCACCTCTTTAAAATGTGTGTGTGTGTGTGTGTGTGGGGGGGGGTGTCATAAGGATACAAATTCATTGCATCCACAGGCACAGTGATCCATCCACCTCATCATGTTCAGAAGCTTTGAGGGCAAAATGTATATTTGCATCCTACCCAATATGCACAGATTTTGAATGAGGAAGCCAGCCAAATGTGTGCAGCTAATTGACAAATGGATCTCCAAGAGGGACAAAGTAAAATTACAGCCCATGGCCTGAGATTTTAGGGTACTCTGTTGACATTACCTTCGGGGGGAAAGGTTGCTTTGCTCTGCCTTCTTCCTTAAGAAGTTAATGCAGAAGTACCTCATGAAAACACTGCAGATGGTCAGGACAGCAGACTGAGGGGGAGGGAAAATTAAACAGGGGAAGATGCTCAATAAATTACCAAGGCAAAACACCTTACGCATAAAGGGGGGGGGGAGATTCTAGTAAAATTTCTCAAAGCCACTAGAAAGATGAGATGAATTATATGGCGGGGAGGGTGAATGTAAAGTACAAGGCTTGCATATGACAAAAGAAGGTCTGAAATTTATCAAGAGAGAGGACTGATTTGTTGCATGTGCCAGGGACACCTGTCAGCTTGATCAGCTGCAATTAGCTGCTACGAGGCTCTGTCCAAAGGAGGTCACTGAAAACTGCAGACTGGCTACCTCCCAAAAGTAAGGTGGGGCAAGAGAGAGTCACTCCAGTCCTTGCATTTCCCATTACAAGCAGTCTGGAGAGTTTGGTCCTCAGTATGATTGAATGATTTTGCGGAGTGATGGCCTTTGCGAGGCCTGTAGTTTGTCTTCTGGAATACCAATTACTGCCATCTGAGCAACTCCGGAAAGTACATGAGCTCGGGACCTGCCACTGTGCTTGATTTCAAATGGACTGAAACTGGTAGCAAAGAACAGATTAGCGTGTGTGTGCGTGTGCGCGTGCGGGGGGGGGGAATTGCTGTTAAATCCTCTGTAACAGAGGGAAAGAAATATGAATGAATTGTCTGAGCCAGCTCTTGAATGAAAAAACAAAACAAAAAACAGTTTTCATCTTGTCCGCTACAGGTTAGGCCTTCCAGAATGAACCATTCCTGAAAGGTACACCTAAAATATTCATCCATTTTTATGATGCCTTTGTTGGTCAGCCTATTTAACTGGACAGCTATGCAAATGTTCTTTGTACAGGAATAATTGGCTAATAAGAGTTAACCCAGCTGATTGCCTACCAACCCACTCATCTTGATCTGCATATTGATTAGATATTGTTAACTGTAAAGCTTCAAAACAAATTATTTTGATTGGCTGTGCCCTGAGTTCAGGCTGGGGCCCAAGACCCAGCCCCCTTTGCTTCTGCAGAGCATATGTCCCTCGTGTGTGCGTGTGCGTGTGTATATATAGGCATCCATTTTGGAGAGTGGGCAAAATCAAATAACTTTTTGGTGGTGTGGGCTTACCTTCAAAGAAGAGGTGACTGGAAGTTCTTTTCTTTCTAACTGAGAAAAAAAGTGTTGCTGCTTCTCCAAGCCGCAATTTGGCTGCTCTTAGCAGCCTAGGGGTATTCCCCTTGTGAGTAGGGATGGAATGCCCCATGGGAATGACACTGTGTCATTTGTGGCCTAGGTAAAACCCTAACATAGCCTTCCCCAACCTGGTGCCCTCCAGATGTGTTGGACTTCAACTCCCATAATTTCCAGCCAGCATGTTGGATGTGTTGCAGTCTAACACATCCAACACATCTGGAGGGCACCAGGTTGAGGGAAGGTTGCCCTGAATGTTTTGCTCCTCTGCCTTTGTGCTGTGTCTCATGGAATCTGGACAAGAACAGGCTTTCTGGGAATTTGCGTTTTTAAAAAGGTAAAGGTGTCCCCAACCAGACGTGTCCGACTCTAGGGCGTGGAGCTCATCTCCATTTCTAAGCCGAAGAGCCAGCGCTGTCTGAAGACGCTTCCGTGGTCATGTGGCTGGCATGACTGAACACCGAGGTGCATGGAACGCTGTTACCTTTCCCGCCAAGGTGGTACCTATTTATCTACTTGCAATTTCTTGCTTTCGAACTGCTAGGTTGGCAGAAGCTTGGACTGAAGACGAGAGCTCACTCCGTCACGCAGCACTCGGGTCTTGAACTGCTGTCCTGCTGACCTTCCGGTCTGCAATTCAGCATCTTAACCACTAAGCCACCGTGGCCCCTTGCATTTTTACTCCTTTCCGTTTTTACTCCTAAATAAATGCACATTTCTAGCCTTCTCATTGCTGAAAATGTGCTTGCAGAGTTCAGTAAGGGCTCAGAAGCTTGACATACCCTTAAAGAGGGAAATTCTCATCACCAAGGAGCTCTGTGTCTTCTCCCATCTCTTCTTTCCCTTCCCTCTGTGACATCACTCCTTTCTATATTATTCCATACTACAAGGGGAGGCCCACAGTGAAATGTTGCATGGACTAATCAGTGGGTTTAGTGCCCCACAAGACCCCACATTTCTATGTCTCTTCCTCCTCTTCCTGATGTGTCATTCCTCCTCCTCTCCCTTGTGTGTTTTTTTTAAACCAGATTTTTTTGGGACTACAAACTGTGGGGTTCTGCCAAGCCCACTGATACCTCCCCGTTGAGGTGTTTTGGCTACATAAGCACTTATGGGCATTCACCCCATTAAACTGGAAAACAGAGGGAGTGCTATGCAACTCTGAACAATTTTGTTAGAATCAGTGCTGGACCTAAATGAAGAGGCACACTGGGCAAGCCCAGCTTCACTACTCATCACTTCATAGGGTTTTTTCCCTCACCTATTTCACTCTCCCCTGGGGCCCAGTTGTCTTTCCCTCCCTCCCTTTCTCCTCCTCCTCTCTGTCATCATGCAGTATCCCACACAACTCATCACCTTTTCTCACCACCTTAGTTGCACTTGCAGACTGCTTAGGTGTTGGAGACAGGGCCATGGCAAGTGTGGTGGACATGGTGTGCACATGGCATGGTGATGGGTTGATGGATTTGATGTTATGTAATGTGCTGGAGCTATGTGCTTACATACCTTAGTTTTCCATGTGCTGACCCTTGAGGTTCTATGGATGAAATGGTGGAGAAGGTACTGCCACAGAAAAGGTACATTCCTGACCTTTTCTGATGGTCCCCTGGTATTACCAGAAGGTTGAAATCTATAGCAAATTTCGACCGAACCTCAGGGGCAGGGGCTACAGCAATAGGGGTGGTGGTGGTGAATTAAGCTAAGGGGAAATAAGGCATTGACTCATGCAAGAGAAGAGATTAGGGGAAAGCTAAAATCCTGGGGAAGGAAATGGAAAGATGGGGAAAGGCTCAGAAAGAGTTGGGAACCAAAATTGTCAGCAAGAGGCAAGCAAAATGAGGAGTCAAAGAAACAGCTTTCATAGCCCTCAGGAGGAAGGTCAAGGACAAATACCCTGTTTGTCTAATGAATATTTCAACTAAGCCTGAAATTATGCAAATCAAATAGAAGTATGTGTAATTCAGGTGCAGAATCAGGTTGGTTTGCCCAGGATCCAAATTCCTTTTGGTATAGAGTATATCTAGGCCTGTCGAATCCAACAAATATAACAAGCATGACATCAACACAGCTATACAGTGTTCACAGCTCTCTTAATAAGCCTTCTTCACTCCTTGTACATGTGAAGTGGTTCCTTTTATTGAATTAATAACATCAATTAGGCCATGCATATTAGCATACCACGATGCCTCATGGGTGAAAGACAACAAATGCAACAGTGATTTTTAAGTTAGTGTTATTATGTTTAACTAGATAGCTGCATTTACAAGCTCAGCAGCACGTTTAAATCAGATTACGATGAAGTCTGGCATAATTTTTTTTCTCTAACTGTAGATATTATTAAAGTTGAGTCATCTTTGCCATGGGCATAAGAACTGTAGAATTTTTAGAGTAAGGCAAAAATGTCCTTCCAAAATTCTTCAGGCAGCACAATTTTGCCAAATATTCTCAAGTGGGGCGGATGGGGTGACATTCTGCACCAGTTTCTCGGAGGCAAGGCTGCCCATCCATAGCGGCACGGCTTCTTCCTTTTTCCTTAGGCATTTTGTTTTGTTTTCTGTTTTTGCTGCTGCTGCAGCAACCAATAGCAACTATTTTGGCAGTCCAGCTGACATTCTGCATCCCTCCAATGCCCCAGATATAGCATTATTCTAGGGCATTATGGGGGAAAATGGCAAGCAGCACAAAGAATGGCAGGGATCATTTCAATAATATTCTGTAAAATGACTTTTTTCCAGGGAGGAGGCAAAAAAGGAAATCTCATTAAAATATCTTCTGTGAAACGTCAGCTCATATCCAAGAAATTTCTAACACTACTGTCATATGACAGCAAAGGGGGAAAAAACCTTACACGGTAAAGACTGGTAGCTGCCATCATCCAGGTATTTAGGGGTTTCTGAGCATCCTTATACAGTAGTGTAGTGGCAAATCCAGAAGTGACAGTCACAGCCACGTCCCCTCACAGCCACGCCCCTTCTCAGATTGTACAACCTTGTGAGATATACAGCCTTCAACTGGGATCCAAAAACAGTGCAGCTGAGAGGAAGGTACTGGTGTTTCAATTGGACATCTGGGAAAAATGCAGGGGAGTTAATCTTTTTCACCCATCCACCCACTCAAGCAGAAACATTTTAGGTTTTCAAAATATGATCCTCTATGGAAGCTTCACCCTCTCAACTCACCCCTCACAGACAGACCCCTTCTCATTTAAACAGCCCCCTTGCACACTCCCTTTGTGCTCCAACATTACCCATTAGCCTTTCCTAAGCTCCTTCATCATATCAATCCCATCCCGCAACAGAAACGTCCACACACCCAGCTGGATTGAACCCCCCCCTTCTTTCTCCTCTCCCCCCAACTGTTTTTTTCCTGTTTCCCTCCTCTCCACCAGGGTTTGTTTGCCCAGATACATGCCAACCTTGTACCAAAAAGTGTAGATGACAGACCAGGTTGCATCTGTCAGTTCTGCTTACTGTAGACATTAATGTTCAAGAATTAACAGTGCAATCCAATGGGTGTTTATCTCGAATGAAATTTACAGAGATCTTGGGAAGGCAGCTAAGGCCGCAGTCCTACGCATACTTACCTGGGAGAAAGCCCAATTGGCAACTGAACATAGTGGGACTGACTTCTGAGTAAACATGCATAGGATTGTGTGATAAATCCTAAAAACTGGCACAAACCAGCCACCCGCCCCGCCCCATGAGTAAAAAATGGTGGCAGCCCCCCCCCCCCCGCTGCTGTCATGGCCAGCAGCAGCAACAGCCCTGAACGGGTGGCCGGTGTTGCAGGAGATGAGGGCAGCGCTGGGTGCACAGGCGCGGAGCAGGGACGGGCAGAGAAGCTAAGAGCTGAGGAGGAGAAGGCGGGGGGAGAGGAGGCTGCAGAGTATCCTCAGGCTCCCTCTCTCGCTCCCTTTGTCTGGCTGGCTCTGCGTAGATGAGAGGCAGCCAAGAGGCAGCCGCCTGCACTCCCTCTGCGACCCGTCTGGGGGCTGGCTTCAAAAAAAGTGCCAGAGTGATGCTCCAGCGCGACATAAGTTGTAATTCTACCCTTTAAAAAACATGGGTCTGATGCCAAAAACAGAAGCCCCAAATTGGGTTATCCTTCTTATTTTGTTTATTTTTTATTTATTTACAATATTTATATACCGCTCCACATCAAAAGATTTTGGAGCGGTGAACAACAAAGATAAAAGAATAAAACACCATATTAAAACTATGAAAACATTTTAAAAGAAACAAATTCTGAACTTAATAAAGTTACTTAATAATACAGAGTAGCTAGCTTCTCCCTTTATAGTATGTACTGAAACTTTCTTGTGTCCTGACATATATGGATAGAGTAAGTATCTGAAGATGGAGGTTGTGCTCCTTTTTGAGATGAACCCAGATCTATGTAAATCTGGATCAGGATCAAAATAGGGCTTGCTTACTGTTCTGCCTCCTTTCTGCTAGCCCTCCCTGCCTGCCTGCCAGTTCTATCCCCCTTCAAAATGGAGGAAGGGTAACTGTTGACAGGTTCACTATATGTCAGCTTCAGGAACAGGCCAGCTAGCCTGCCTCAAGTACTTGAAATGATGATGCTGAGCATGCTGGGAAGTGTCATTTCAAGTTCTGGAGTCAGTAAGGCAGGTTGGCCAAATAGTTTGTCTGTGACCAAGTGAACCAGTGAGTGAGTCCTCCCACTGCTGGTGACCCCCCACCCCTAAGGGGGTTCCTTACAACGTGGGGAAGCTGACAAGAGAGGGGTGTGGGACTATGCAAGTATACTAGACGAGATTTGCAAGTATTCCTTGTGCATATGGAGCAGATAGGGGGACAACACCTTCCGGAAATGCTCACAAATGGCTTTGAAGAGAGTGAGGGGCTCACCATGCATCTTGACTAACATGACTGCCCTGTGCATTTCTCTGGCTCTTCTTCCCTTTATTGTTTGCTAATGTGGGCACAGAAACACACAAGATGATGATGACAAAGGTTAGTTTCACTACACACTAAGAAAGTGGGTGACGGATCTTTGCTCCCATAATGTGCAGCACAACTTGCACAATAAGTGCAAGTCTTCTTCTCCTTCTCAGGGATGTATGAAAGTCACTTTGTTGTTGTTGTTCAGTCGTGTCCGACTCTTCGTGACCCCATGGACCATAGCACGCCAGGCCTTCCTGTCCTGCGCTCTCTCCCGGAGCGTGCTCAAGTTCATATTCATTGCATCGGTGATGCTATCTAGCCATCTCATCCTCTGCCGTCCCCTTCTCCGTTTGCCTTCAATCTTTCCCAGCATCAGGGTCTTTTCCAGGGAGTTTTCTCTTCGCATTAGGTGGCCAAAATATTGGAGCTTCAGCTTCATTATCTGTCCTTCCAATGAGCAGTCAGGGTTGATTTCCTTTAGGATGGACTGATTTGACGTCCTTGCAGTCCAGGGGACTCGTAAGAGTCTTCTCCAGCACCACAGTTCGAAAGCATCAATTCTTCGGCGCTCAGCCTTCCTTATCGTCCAGCTCTCACAGCCATACATTACTACTGGGAAAACCATAGCTTTGATTAGACGGACCTTTGTCGGCAAGGTGATGTCTCTGCTTCTTACTATGCTGTCTAGGTTTGCCATAGCTTTCCTCCCAAGGAGCAAGCGTCTTTTAATTTCATGGCTACAGTCACCGTCTGCGGTGATCTTGGAGCCCAAGAAAGTAAAATCTGTCACTGCTTCCATTTCTTCCCCTTCTATATGCCAGGAAGTGATAGGGCCAGATGACATGATCTTAGTTTTTTTAATGTTGAGTTTCAAACCAGCTTTTGCACTCTCCTCTTTCACCCTCAACAAGAGGCTCTTGAGATCCTCTTCACTTTCTGCCATTAGGGTGGTATCGTCTGCATATCGGAGGTTGTTGATAATTCTCCCGGCAATCTTAATTCCGACCTCTGATTCATCCAACCCGACGTTTCTCATGATGTACTCTGCATATAAGTTAAATAAGCAGGGTGACAATATGCAGCCTTGTCGTACTCCTTTCCCAATTTTGAACCAATCAGTTGTTCCATCTCTGGTTCTTACTGTTGCTTCTTGACCCTCATACAGGTTTCTCAGGAGACAGGTAAGGTGGTCTGGTACTCCCATCACTTTAAGAATTTGCCACAGTTTGTTGTGATCCACACAATCAAAGGCTTTAGCGTAGTCAATGAAGCAGAAATAGACGTTTTTCTGGAATTCTCTTGCTTTCTCCATGATGCAGCGAATGTTGGCGATTTGATCTCTAGTTCCTCTGCCTCTTCTAAACCCAGCTTGTACTTCCGGTAGTTCTCGGTTCACAAGCTGCTGAAGCCTAGCTTGTAGGATTTTGAGCATCACCTTGCTGGCATGTGAAATGAGCGCAATTGTGCAGTAGTTTGAACACTCTTTGGCGTTGCCCTTCTTTGGAATTGGAATGTAAACTGACCTTTTCCAGTCTTGTGGCCACTGTTGAGTGTTCCAGATTTGTTGGCATATTGAATGCAGCACTTTAACAGCATCATCTTTTAGGATTTTAAATAGCTCGGCTGGAATACTGTCATCTCCGCTAGCTTTGTTGTTAGCAATGCTTCCTAAGGCCCACTTGACTTCACTCTCTAGGATGTCCGGCTCAAGTTCAGTGACCGCACTATCATGGCTATCAGGGACATTAAGATCTTTCCTGTATAGTTCTTCTGTGTATTCTTTCCACCTCTTCTTAATCTCATCTGCTTCTGTTAGGTCCCTGCCTTCTTTGTCCTTTATCATGCCCGTCTTTGCACAAAACGTTCCCTTGATATCTCCAGTTTTCTTGAAGAGATCTCTAGTCTTTCCCATTCTGTTGTTTTCCTCGATTTCTTTACATTGTTCATTTAAGAAGGCCTTCTTGTCTCTCCTTGCTATTCTCTGGAACTCTGCATTCAGTTGGGTATATCTTCCCCTTTCTCCCTTGCTTTTCGCTTCCCTTCTTTTCTCAGCTACTTGTAAAGCCTCATCAGACATCCACTTTGCTTTCTTGCATTTCTTTTTCTTTGGGATGGATTTCGTTGCTGCCTCCTGAACAATGTTACGGACCTCCGTCCATAGTTCCTCAGGCACTCTGTCTATCAGGTCTAATCCCTGAAATCTATTCCTCACCTCCACTGTATATTCATCAGGGATATGATTTAGGTCATACCTGAACGGTTTAGTGGTTTTCCCGACGTTCTTCAATTTAAGCCGAAATTTTGCAAGAAGCAGCTCATGATCTGAGCCACAGTCAGCTCCAGGTCTTGTTTTTACTGACTGTATGGAGCTTCTCCATCTTTGGCTGCAAAGGACATAATCAATCTGATTTCGATATTGACCATCTGGTGATGTCCACCTGTACCGAAATTTGATTCGTGGTGGGGGGGAGGCGCTCTGTCCCTCCCCCCGAAATTCTGGCCGGGGGGGAGGCGCCCCGTCCCTTCCCCTGAAATTCTGGCCGGGGGGAGGTGCCCTGTCCCTCCCCCCCAAAATTCTGGCCCAGGGGGAGGCGCCCCGTCCCTCCCGCCGCGAATCCTGGCCGGCCGGGAACGCAAATGGCGGCGGCCATAGCCGCCACCGTTTGCGTCCCTGCAGTCAGCCGTGATAGGCTATGTAAATGTTTACATAGCCTATCATGGCTGAGTTAAAAAAAAACCACAACAACCGCGCGTATGGAAATGGCGGCGCCCATGGGCGCTGCCATTTGCGTATGCGTGTTTTTTGTTTTTTTTAAACTCAGCCGTGATAGGCTACGTAAACATTTATGTAGCCTATCACGGTATTTTTTAAAAATCTAGCCGTGATAGGCTACGTAAATCTTTACGTAGCCTATCACGTATTTTTTTTTTTTAACTGGAAATGGCGGCGGTGGCAGGCGGTCGGAAGACCGGCCGCCGCAGCCGCCGCCGCCGTTCTGCCGCCGGAGCCACCGCCACCAGGGAGATTCGCCCAAGGTAAGTCCCATCCTGGGGGGGGGCAGGGGGGGCAGACTGTTTCGCCACCGGTTTTGGGGGGCCGAATGCTCTGGCATTCGGTCTCCCCGAGATTCGTGGCAAAATTCTCTGACATCCCTACTCCTTCTGCTATCAAAATGTGGACAACCTGATAAGCCAGCCATGAAATTGCAAGAGGGCAAAAGTACAGACCGGGTCTCTTTTACACGTATTTCCAAGTTTCATGAACACCATGATGTGCAGATGCTCCCTGGCTATTCATCATGAGTGCAGGTGATGCAGGTGACGCAGGTTCCTGCCTGATTTCCTTCTTGAAATTAGTATTAACGCATCAGCCTTTTCTGACACTCCCATCCTCAATCTGTTTTATATCGGTGGTACTTTGTCCCAAAGCTGGAGCCATCATCCTGAGTTTCATTGTGCAAGATCGCCACTTTTATTGCACCTGCATCAAGGTGGCAGCAAGCAAGTTATCCATCTTGAGCACAATATTTGAGGGCTAAGGACGGTCCTTTTTCTTCTGATAAACACTTCTTTGATGCCAAATAATTGGGCTTGTGATACATAGTTAAGGGGGTGAGGACCTGAAGTGAGCTGGGTAACCTGGCAAGTGTTTCCCCACCCCAATGTTCTGTAGAAGTGAAGTTCTTGCTCTGATTCTCTGAAGTTTCTGGCAGGCATTGCTGCATTTCAACAGTGCCAATGGGACCAGAAAAAAACAGCTGTAAGGCTGGGAACCAAAGTCAAAAAAGAAACAGCTGCACCAATTGAATTCCCAGCGTTTTTCGACACAAGTCTTTATCAAGGGAAAAACTCTTGGAGATTCTTCTAGAGGATTCCCTCTCCCTTGCTTCTTCCAAAGAAGACTACTTAAGGTAGGATACTTTTCAGTCTTCTTTGGAAGAAGCAAGGGAGAGGGAATCCTCCAGAAGAATCTCCAAGAGTTTTTCCCTTGATAAAGACCAAGTGTTGAAACATGTTGGGAATTCAATTGCTGCATTTCCCCTAGGACAGGGATGAGGGCTGGGTGGGGGGCACATCAAACCCTCTCGGAGTCCCAATCCAGCCCTTCTGGGGCTCCTCAGATGGCCAGGCCCTTTTCCCCTGGCCCTGTCCTCTCCCCCCACCCCCAACTTGGGTGGTTTCCTGGCTTTTGTACAGTATTTTTTCCCCCATTCTAAAAAGTCGAAATGCCTCTCCCAAGGCTTAGCTGCTCGCAGCAAGAGATTTGCATAAGTGACGATATGCTGGCATTTTGCCTCTATCTTTGGCCCCACTGCTTTTGCTTTGCTCCCTCCCCTTTGCCTTCGATCCTGCCCACCATGGGAATGCGGCCCCTGAGAGCTTCTCTGAAAGTGAATTCGGCTCTCAGGCTGAAAGAGGTTCCCCTGCCCTAGGGGTACAAGCTGGGCTGAAAGGTGTCAGGAGCACCCTAGCTGCCTCTTGCAGTCCTCACCAATAGCCAACTCAGGACACAGATGATGAGGAATTATTTCCAAGACTTTATTCCTTTATTACTTTATGACTCTTTCAGAATACCAGTTGCTAGCGCCAAAGCAAGGAACAGCACCGGGGAAAGATAGCTGAGTAGCCTAAGCTCCAGGTAAGGCAGTTGGTCCCCATTTGAAGGAGAACCACAAGAAGACCCTGAACTTATGGGCTAGGGAGAGATCCTCCCTCTTTCCCTTGGGTCCTCGGGATGCGACTGTTGTTTGTGCGCCAAACGAGTGCTACGTCTCCTTTCGGCGCCCTCCATCTGCCATCGCTCCCTGCGTCTGCGCCGAGCATCCAGCAAGCCCCCCTCCAGTGCTCTCTCACTGCCAGGGTCACTATCTATCCCAGGAATGCTGGCAGGAGGAATCTCTGCCAGTTGCTGTGGCTCTGAGAGATGAGCGCACTCCTCTCCCATGGATTGCTGTTCCTCCTCAGAATCAGAACTGCTCTGGGGCTCTATGGGCTCAGTTTCCACCCTGACAAAAGGAGCCTAAAAGGAGCTTGCTTCCACCTTGGCATTATGGTGTTGTGCCAAGACTGGGGTGAGTGCAATGTTACTTATGGGGAATGGTGGGGCACACCAGGCCTTGGGGAGCTGAAGGCACATGTTACAGTGGTGCAAAAGAGTAATCGTAAATTAGGCAACATTTGCAACAGCTTCCTTCACCTTATCTAATTTATACACAGAAAAGCAAGAGCCTGCAACCTGCTCCCCTGGGGGACATTGTATAGGTCCTGATGTATATTTCAGAGGGCATTTCCCCAGTTTAGGATTCTCCCATGAAAAGAAAGATGACCCAGACTGGACACCAGATGCAGCAACTACTATAGGAACTGCTGTTATTTCCTTCCCCCTTGCGTGGTTATGACGAGATGAAGCAGGTCTTAAAGCTGGAACCTTTTTGCTCTAGGAAAATTATGTATGACACTTTACATACGGATTAGATAATTAATGTATGCCCTGATTTCCTTCACCGTAACATAAAAAGGGTGAGATAACGGCACTATAATTCCAGATAATTAAAGAGCGATCGACTTGGAGTAGCTTCTACTGCTTGGGATGTGTGTCCCTCTGTCATTAACACCACTGAAGCCCTCTCTATTCTTCACACCTCATTGCAAGCGGCACTCTGGGCGGCTGGCTCCCCAGAGAGGGAAGTGCTACAGAGCACCGTCTGACTAAAACAGATGCTGTTCCCTGCCACACTCTCTGGTGTCGTTTGGACCAATTTGTAACATATTTGGGCCACATGGAAGCATCATTTATGAATTTGCATCCATCTGTTCTCTATAAACTACCTGATGATGCCTAGTTCAGCCACCCAAGAACTCTGTAGAAGTTGCAGTAAGGATCTGTGACAAAGATGCCGAGCTTCAAACTGCCTGGAAACCACACTATGTGAATCTGGGGGCCCTGATTTCAGAGGTATTCAGAGCAGGAAGGCTTTACTCATTGGCTAGATAAATGTTTGCATGCCTAGGCTGAGTCCTGGCAACCAAACAGGGTCCAACCAACGCTGAGATCTGGCGAGCTAAGAAATAAATTCTGGCCTGGCACAACACTTACCTGAAAAGCTCCATAATGCGGTTCTGCCACACAGACTACACACCAAGGGGCAGGAAAATGCAGTGTGTGGGGTGGCACACGTGTATGTGCATCCCTCCCCCCGCAATTCCTTCTTATAACACTTGGCCACACACATCACCTCTCACATGTCTACTCATGTTGGGGGTGGGTGGGACAGAAAGAGGAAGGTGACTTCTGCAGCCTCCCTCTGTTCCCTTGTCCCCACAGTCATCCACCCTTTTTCTTTTTCCGTTTTTTTAATTTGCACCAAAGGTTCTACATCTAAAGGAAACCCTTTTTTTGCCTGTATGCCACCTTTCTAATTTAAAATGATGTCTAGGCCACTTTTAAGGGTGAAAATGTCCTCCCGACACATCTACTTGAACACGTGGTAACACTTTTGCCTGCTATTGAACCATACCGGCATCTTTATGGCATGTGTGCATATTTTGGGATCCTCATTGTGTGTGTTCTTTAGGTTTGAAAAAGCGTTCATGCTGCATTCATGCTTTAAATAATGGGCCAGTGCCGTTTTACTGCCTGAAGTAGAGCCCAAAGGGTACCCATACCCCCAATCCCTTGCTAGGACCAATATTTTACAAAGTCTTGCTGCACCATCTTTATCTCTTTCCCCACCACGATGCTGCCTGAAGCGGATTGTTTCACTCCACTGCACAGCAGGGCCGGCCCCACAAGGGTGGATATGCAGATGCACCTACCACAAAACTGTCCAGAGTTTGTTGGAGTGGGCACCCTGCCCCTTACCATGCATATAAGGAGGGATGTACAGATTTTGTTAAATCCATTCTGCTTATGTTTTGAAGATTGTTGGGCATTTTTGGTTCCATCATCCGCTCATTGACAGAATCCATTTTTTAAACCAAAATTTCCTTCTACTTGCGTTAATGTGCATTAGAGATAATGTGCACTTGCGCAAACGCACTACTCTGTATTAGTTAATGCGAATCCCCCAAAAAAGTGAAAAACGGGTCCACAAGTCCATAGAATCCATAGAAAAAGCTAGTCTGCTGTGGAATCTGCAGAAGAGAAATCCGAATTCATTTGAATCTATTGCGGATCTCTCTGACATCCCTACATACAAGTAGCTGTGTAGTCGAATACATTTCCAGTAACACGCTTACTACCACACAACTCAAAAGCAGCCCTTGCTATATTTGCTACCCAGTGCCCAGATAAGCAGAAGTAGAACATACTTTTCACAAGGATAGAGGTTCACAAGGGCTGCTTGCACTATCTTGTACCATCTCCTTTAGCATCTGGCCTGGCTGAGAATATTTGTGAAGAGAATATGGATTGATGATTGCATGTAACATAGGGATTGATGAACTGGTCAGCTTCAATTTCTCCTGCATTCGAGTTTTTAAAATCTCAAGTTCTTCCCATCCCAAATATGATTAATTTTCTGAATTTTGGTAAATCCTTTTCAAAAATGAACCAGAACAAAATTCTCACACATCTGCACTAGCCAAATCCAATAGATACAGCTATTCCCAGAACAGAGATGGCCATGTTGTACCTGCCTGCCATATTGCTGTTAAAGATGAGAAGCCTGTCAGAAAAAAAGGTGGCAACCGTACTTCAGCACTAACATGGTTGAATGCACAAAGATACAAACCCAGTTTTTTAAGAGCTAAGCACTCAAAGCCCTCTGCCAAGATGGACGAATCTGTTGGTTTCAGTTTCTGCCACATAGGGATGTCAGAGAATTCCGCCACGGATCTCGGTGAGGCTGAATGCCAGTGCATTCGGCCCCCCGAAATCTGTGGCGGAACGGCCTGCCCCCCCTGCCCCCCCGTGGATCCCCCCCGGGACAAGACTTACCTGTGGCGGATGTTCCGGGTGGCGGCGGCTCTGGAGGCGGCTTCAGTGGTGGCGGCTTTGGCGGCTGGTCTTCCAACCGGCTGCCGCCACCACCATTTGCAGTCTGGATGTTTGGGGTTTGTTTGTTTTTACAGAGACGTGATAGGCTACGTAAAGACTTATGTAGCCTATCACATCCCGGTTAAAAACAAAAACAAAAACAGCGTACACAAATGGCGGCGGCTACAGCCGCCACCATTTGCGTTCCTTAATTTTCGCCATCTTAGTCTACGTAAATATTTATGTAGACTATTACGGTGAATCAAAAAGGGATGCAAATAGTGCCCACTACACTATTTGTGTTCCCCTTTATTTTCGCCATAATAGTCTACGTAAATATTTACATAGACTAAGACAGTGAAAAATAAGGAACGCAAATGGTGGCGGCCGTAGCTGCCACCATTTGCATATGCCGTTTTGTTTTGTTTTTTACCCAGCAGCCACCACGGCTGGAAATCCGGCTGTGGATGGCCCTGGCCTGGCCGGCTGCTCCACGGAGCCGCCACAGAGCAGAGCCGGCCGTCGAGGATTCCGGGGGGAGGGACGGAACACCTCCCCCCCCCATGAACAGAATCCACGAAAAGGTAAGTCACTTTCATACATCACTACGAGTCCCACGTTCACATTTTTTAAATCTCAAGTTCTTTCCATCCCAGATATGAAGAATGTTGTGAAGTCTGGTAAATTCTTATCAGAAACTAAGTGAAACAAAATTCTCCCCCATCCCTAATGTGACATGGCAGATGAATGATTCAAATGCCTCAGGCCTCAGTAGCAATAAATGGATTTTGTTCCATCTGTTCCATCTGTGTTTTGCAGATTGTCAGGTGTCTTTTGTTCTGTCATCCACTTATTGACAGCATTGGATATTTTGTATGATGATTTCATTCATTTGCAAATGCACATTTGCGCTGATGTGCACTTTTGTGAATGTGATTTTGGAAACGCACATTAGAGCAAGCGCACACTTGCTCAAATGCACATTTGCAAATTAAAGTGCAAATCCCCTCTCCCCTAAAATAAAATGGTCCGGAAGTCTGCAGAATTTATGTGACTCAGAAAAGGCCGGTCTTCTGAGGAATCCCCAGGTGAGATTCATAGAAATCCAAATTCATTTGAATTCATTACAGATGTCTCTGGCATCCTGACTAGTAAAGCAGTTTTTAGTTGGATAGAAGGTCAATTGGGAAAGGATCTACTGGTAGATCTCTGGGTGATTTGCAGTCGATTGGCGAGGATTTCTGATTCGCAGTTGTTTTAACAGTAGCAACGTGACGCCACCCCAAATTATGAAGAAAGCTGGGGGTGGGGGTAACTAGGAGTAGTTTTGTGCATGTGTAAGGACTGTGACCTTTGTTCAGTTCTGGTACTCAAAACAAATTCTTGGGCTTAGAATTCTTTAATTCTAAGCACATGTCTTTTGCACCAGGCTCTAGGTGGTGGCTCTTGGGGCTCAAGTAAAAAATAACAAAGTTGATCCTGCAAGAAGACTGAAGAAGTCTGCCCACCTCTGCTAGGATATAACACGGAGCATCAGTGAGTCCCTGCTAGATTTCCACCTATGGGCAGCCAGCGGTGCTCTGATTCTTATCAGCCAGCAGGGACCAGTGAGGGCTGAATCATTTAGAAGTGTTATACAGGGACAGCGGACACAACAGTAGCTGTGTTGGGTTGCTGCCATGTGGCATGTATCACATGTTAAACATGGACATACAAACCATGTCAAATAGACATTCCCTGAATGTGGATACGTACACAATTTAGGGTGCAATGCTATGCATTTTTAGACAGAAAAAAAGCCCTACAACCCCCAGCATTCCCCAGCCAGCACTGGGGAATGTCTAAACATGCATAGGATTGCGCTGTAAATTGCACATGTATCCACATTCAGGGAATTTCCATTTAACAACATCTGTATGAAAATGTTTAATGTGTAATTCACATTAGCAGTGCTGGCTGGGGAATGCTGGGAGCTGTAGGGCTTTTTTTCTGTCTACACATGCATAGAATTGTGTGCCCTTAGACATGGTAAAGAGACATCAGATACTTTCTTCACTACCTCTCCTTCTGCCGCAAAAAAGCAAACAACCCTAAAATGGCAAGTGCAGTGACCAGCACACATTAGCCCTCTGCCCCCAGGCCCTTCCTTTCCAGTTGTGACTTTGATAAACACCAAACTACCTTTTCTCTGCACTGCTCAATTTCGAACCAGAGCAAAAGAAAAAAAAAGTGGGGGGGAGACGATGCGCTTATTCTATTTATTCCTGCTTGTTACAAATTCTCTAAGGTAAAGGGGGCACAGGCGAAGGTTTCCAGTTTCAGTCAGGTTCTTCTCCCTCTGTATTCTCTTAGTACACCAGCTCTTTGTTTAGCAAACCAATTTTCATAGCTTCCCCCTTTTTAAATGATTGGCTGCCCATGTTTCGTTCAACCCCATCTCAAAAATGTTGTTTAATATTCCTATATTTCCATGTTTTTGAATAAAAAAGAAAATAATAAGATATTCTGTGCACTGCTTGCTGATACCAGCTTCTCCTTCTAATGCTTTAAAGGTCTCAATCATTTGATTTGACCATGATTCTCTCCCTCTCCTTCCCCCCCCCCCACAACTCCATTTCAAGGAGAAAAATCTTTCCCAGGGCTAAATCCTGACAAATGTCTGCCTTCAACCACCCGCTTTCTCTCACACCCCCTTTGAAATATGTATGTGCATGTTATGCAGTGTGGATGCATATCAATGCCAAGCTATCTACCTTTGCATATTAAATCATTACCACATCTTTGCTGGCAGTAAAATATGCAGAGCGTATGCTAAAGAAAGCCTCTCCCCTGCCTAGCCAGAGCAACATAACATCCCCCATTCTTCCCTCTCGCCACCCCCCTCCCAGCCTCAGCTGAGAAGCCCAGGTATCTCATGCCACCGTCCTTTGTTCTCCTTTAGCAAAATCATTCCTCTTACTTTTCCTTTGTCATTGGAAAGGACACATATTTGCAACTTTCCTAAGAAAGTCTAGCTTTTATGCCCCTTGCCCCTGTCCCACCCCCATCCACACACAGGAGCCTTTGCACTGAGGTTCGTCTTTACTTATGCTGCAAGTCATGGCCCTGCTATGGGATTGGACTATGTCCATCTGCATGCCAGTGCTCTGAAATCCAGAGAGTCAGCCAGCCTACCATCCCTCTCTCATGCCCCTTTTGTGCCATATGGGGTCTTCTTGGCTAGTTCCATGTTGCAAAAGAAGCAAGGACAGGGCAAATTAGAGAGCACCTCTTGGCTTAGGGCAGTGAAGTGATCTGTCATTCCCCTTACTCCAGGGGTGGGCAGAAGGTAGATCAGGATCTACTGATAGATCTCTAGGTGATTTGCAATAGATCAGTAAGGATTTCCAATTCCAGTTCCCAAATGTTTTAACAACAGCAACAACAAAATGGCTCCCCCTGCCCAAAATTATACTGCTGAACTGAAGAAAGCGTTAGGGTAACCAGGAGTGGGGTTTTGTGGGCTCTGCTTAGTTCTGGTACTCAAACTAATTCCTGTGACAAATATTTGCCCCAGAAGCCTTTGCCTCTTGCAAGGCTCCAGCCTGCGTAAGACTCCAGACTGCCTTGCAAATATTTGTGCAAAAGAAAGACTTATTCGTCTTCCACGTTCTTCTCATAAGTGATAACCCTCCTAAGCTACAATTTTCATAAAGAAACAAAGGGAATATTAAGGTATATTCCTGTACAAAGTTTGAATCAGTTTGATTCTAACAGAGGCATTCTAACAGAAGCATATTGTGCTGATATGCTATAACTTTTCCCTGACCTGGGGACCATTATAATTCAAGAGATGTGAGGAAAACAAGTTTTCCCACCTACAATCAAGAAAAAGCAGCAGCATGTGTTTTAGATAAGAAAGTTGGGAAAAAGAATAACTGCTTACTGTACTGTTGTTCAGATGTTCAGCTTGTGATACAAATAAGTGAACATAAACTATTGTGAAGTACACAGGAACTAAGTAACAGATTTAAAATAGTGAAACAATAAACTTGTGGAAGAAAAGCAGATGTTATCCTGGTTTGAAGGGAAATGTTCTCAGCAATGCTGACCAAAATATAAAGTACACATATCACCCCCAATCATAGCTGGGTATTTTAGACATTTTGGAGAAAATTTTCACTCATGAGAAAGTTCTGTTCTGTAAAATATCACGTAAAACAGTGCTAATAAGAAATCACATAAATATGGGACCCAGAGCACAGAAACTCCAGAACCAAACATCGGTTCTTCTCACCAGTACAGAACATCGGTCCTCATTGACTTCTCTACACTCCTTTTTGCTCCCAGGTCAGAAATGTCATTGGGCAAGAAACATTAATCTTTACAATGAAAGGCAATCTTCCTGAAATCCTTCTTTAGAAGCTTTTTAATAAACAAACAAACAAACAAACAAACAAACGTGTTTTTCTTGCATCCAGTACGTATTTTGTATGTTCTATGCTCTTATATGTCAAATGTGAATCATGTAGAAACTGCTTAAGATTTTGAAGTAAAAGATGAAAAGACACACCTAATCTCAGAGTCCTCTCTTTAAAAACTCTGTGTATTAATTCTAGGAATTTTGTAAACTGACAGTTTTCTTGGTAGCCCTTTTTTCTGGAACATTGCATGGGATGCTGATCCATGATCTAGCTAAATACAGAAACCCCATACCATAAAATCCCTAGTTAAGGACAAATCTGACACGTTCCTGGGCTCAAAATGCTTTAATTCTCAGTCTATGGTTGGTGGATCCCAGGGTTCTAGTAAAAAACAAATTAGATCTCATAAGCATGAAGTCAAACCACCCTTTGTGTGCCAGGCAAGAAGTTGCTTCAGTCAGAAACACATTTTCCTGACACTGTCCTAAATGGGAGTCAAACCAAGCCAAGCCAAAGTAGATGGTTGGGAACAGTGAAGGAAAGGATGAAGAGAAGAATGGTCAATCACAAAGGAATAAGGAATAGCAGTGTTGCTACTAAGGATACAAGATACAGCTGCTGGACCCTGAGGAGTGAGGGCCATAGGAAGCTGCCTTATACCAGGTCCGACTATTTATCCATCTAGCCAGTCCAGTCTACTGTGGCAGTGGCTCTCCAGGTCTCAGCCAGAGGTGTTTCATATCCCTGCTACTGGAGACCCCTTTAACTGGATGTACTACAGGATGAAACCTACATGCAAAAGGTTCATGCATGGACTTTAAAAAGGCTGTGCAAGGATAGGATTCCATTATATTATCCATAGTCTTATGTTTTTACCATCAGCCTTCCCATATATTTCCAACACACACACACACACACACACACACACACGGAGGCTGTGAGGCCAAGTGACTAGATGTAATGGCTATGCCTTTTTATGTAGATGTTACAAAACAACAACTTAGGGACAAGATGGAATCTTGAGGCACCCCAACAGAATGGGGTAGAATAGAGCCCTTCCCTCCAGATAGGGCTAGAATCACTGTAACACCATGTCCCAGACCCCAGGCAGAAGCTAGATTGGAATGGATCTAAATAATTACTGTCCTCCAAGACTGCCTGGAGTTGATGAACCTCCACCAGCTCTAGGACTTAGAATTGTGAGGCATCTACATGAGTCTGGGTAATGCAAGGGTACCTCAGGACTATCAGCTGTTTACCAAAGTGAGGATGCCTGATAGGATAAACGAGGGGAGTAGAGCCTGGGAAAGGCAATTGTCTCAGTGTGGGCCCATTTCCTATACCTTTCTTATCTGCATGGTGGAAGCACTACTCTGCGCAAGCAGAAGGTTACTCATCACCAGTCATGCAGGCTAGGAAAGCTGAAGCAAGGCAGGCTGAACACCCAGACAGAGATGCCGGCAAGCAGGTGAGCTGGTAAACCAGCAAGAAGGCCAACGGAGAAAGCAGGTACAGGCAATCAGATAGCATCTTGGTCTTTACGTGACTTCAACTGAAGAGCCAGGCTGAAGTCTCAGGCTTTATAAGACCAGGTGAAACCCATTGGCCCCTTGTGTCATGCTGGTCAGTGAATTACAGTCCCTCCTTCTGGTAACCTATATTGGTGGGACCAAAGTGCAGTGGCTGGCAGGGCAGCACTCCCCTGGCAAGTTGCTGTGGGGGTACTTCAGTGAAGTGCTTCAGTTCAGTTTGGCCCCTGGAATTGAGATGGCCCTTGTGACAAGGATGCATTGACTGGTGTGACACATTCAAACACTTTAAAACAACCACGCCGTCAGGGGCAGCCTGGCCCTTTAGAACAAGGGTATTAAACATAACAGCCAGGGCATCATTGGCCCTTTAGAATAAGGGTGGGGAGCCCGAAGCCCTCCAGATGATGCTGGATTATAACACCCATCATCACTGATCACTGGCCATGCTAGCTGGGGCTGATGGGCATTTGATTCCAACAGCGTTTGGTGGGCCACAGGCTCCTCACTCCTTCTTTAGAGGATCCCCAGTGTGGCCAAAGCATCCCTACCACCCTCCATACAAAAGGCCAAAGGCTGAGAAGCAGATGTGCTTAACATGATGAAGGGGATATCTGAGTTGGCAGGACTGGGAGGGAGGGGAGATGCTTTGGAGAGCAGGAATATTTTGGCAGGCAGGCAAGCAGTGGTATGTGGGAAGGTGGCTTAGGCTACTTCCAGGCAAACCTTTTTTGGTGATATTGTCCTGCCTTATTCACAGAATTCTATGGGGCATCCAGATGTTGTCTTCTTCAACTTATAACCTTCCCATTTCCCCCCACCACTTCTTCCATCTTTTCTCTTACCACAGATAAACCATTAAGAAAGAAAAGCTGGAATTGCTACACAGTGCCTTCTAATTGATAGTGTAAGGAGGCCTCCATCTGGGACTTAGAATCTGGAGTAACATTCCAAATTCCATACTGAAATAGGATGCCACATTCTTGCTTGGAACTGTGGGGCAAACATACTTTTGGAACCCTGACTAAAGGAAAAATTGCTTAGCAGGTAGGACTTGGATCAGGTGGCTGAAGAAAGAAATACCTCTTCCTCCACCTCTTCTCCTTTTTTCTAAATCCCCCTTCCCAAAGTGGCTTCTCAAAAATAGTCGTTTGTGTGTCACGTATAATTAGCCCCATAGACTGCTGCAAGATTGGTGTGAGTGCTCCTCATTGCCCAGTCCTGTTAGAAAATTCCTCTGAAGTGTCTGGGATTGACCCCCATTGTAGACTAGGGGGGGCATTTGTCTGACCCAGCAAAGTGTGAGTAAAAGCGAATTCTGATTAGGCTGGCCAGCTAATGACCACTTAGCTTTGAGGGCTTTCCCATCTCCACAGAATTTCTACCTGTAGTTTTCTGAATCTCTTGGCCTTTCTTCCAGGCAACCTCTTGCTTGCCTAGTTTTGTAAAAGCAGGTAGAAAATGAGAGAAGCTGTCAGTATCAAAGGGAGCTTGAAACAGAACAGGAGAGAGGCAGAAGCCCCTTTGCTTCTCTGTAAGTTGTCAAAGGCAGCAAGATTAGCAAGGAGCGTTTTCCCTCTTAACTCCCGGGTGGCTATTTTCTTCGGCTGCCCATCGATCCATTCACCTTTTGCCACTCTTGAATGAAACCTCTGGGTGCTCTACCGTGCAGCATCCACAGCAATACAGGGAAGCTGCTCTTTCATTCACAGCAATTAAAGTGTCTGAGGGCTACATGGGATGCCGGTGTTGCGCATTTGATCACATTTCTCACCTTTTACCCAGAAGGTCATCAGTTCAATTTTTAGCCAAGTCTTTGGCCCTCTCTCCATGTAACCCTGACACTGTCATGAAGCCTAAAGGGTGAAGAAACATTAATGGTGAACAGGGGTGGAATTTGGTGGCGTGGGTCCTACCTAGATATATTAAAAGGTGGGTCCAACCTACTTAGTCATTAGCATTATTTTGGGGTCTTGCTAATTATTAACTTTTTACATGTGTTAATTGGCTTACCTAGTGCCAAGATGTTTGTGCTACCAGCAGCAACTGCACTGTACATGACTACTGTTTGTAATGCGATTGTCACTTTCTGCATTTAATTCCATCTAACCTTACTATTTACAATCCCCCTCCCCCCAATTATGTACACTATAAAAACCTGAAACTCTCCATAATACTCCATGCATCTGATGGTGAGCTATAGTAAGAACATAAGAAGAGCTATGCTGGATCAGACCAAGGGTCCATCTAGTCCAGCATTCTGTTCACACAGTGGCCAACCAGCTGCCCACGGGAAACCCACAAACAGGACATGAGTGCAACAGCACCCTCCCACCCATGTTCCCCAGCAACTGGTGTACATAGGCATGTTGCCTAGAGGTAGCATTAGGGATGTAAAAAATCCCTTACCTGGCTCCGTTCCGGGGCATCCACGGTGGGGGGGAGGCATTCCGTCCCTTCCCCTGGAATCCTCCCCGGCCGGCTCCGCTCCACGGGAACTCTGCGGAGCCACCAGCCGAGGCCGGCTGCAGCCAGATTCCAGCCGCAGTCAGGCTGCTGCAGCCGCAAATGGCAGCCATCTGCATCCCTGCCCAGCCGTGATAGGCTAAGTAAGCATTTACGTAAGTAGCCTATCACGGCAAAAGGCAGCCACACAAATGCCATGCACCCCTGCTCTTTGCTGTGATAGGCTACATAAGTATTTATGTAGCCTATCACGGCAAAAGGCAGCCACGCAAATGGTGGCTGCTACGACGGCAGTGGCTAGAAGAGGAGCCGGAGCCGCTGCATCCGCTGCCACCGCATCCGCTGCCGCATCTACCGCCAGGTAGGCTCTGTCCCGGGGGGATTCTGCGGGGTGGCGGGGGGGATTGCCCCATACTGCCACGGGCTCTGGGGGGCCAGATTCTAAAGAATCCGGCCTCACTGGAGTCCTTGGCAGAATTTGCCAACATCCCTAGGTAGCATATAGCCATCTACTGACAGCCTTATCCTCCATGAATTTGTCCAATCCATTTTTAAAGCCATCCAAATTGGTGGCCATCACTACATCTCGTGGTAGAAAATTCCATAGGTTAACTATGCATTGTGTGAAGAAGTACTTCCTTTTATCTGTCTAGAATCTCCCACCAATTAGCTTCATGGGATGACCCTGGGTTCTGGTATTAGCGAGAGAGAGAGAAACTGTCTCCCAATCCACTTTCTCCACACCATGCATAATTTTGTACACCTCTATCATGTCCCCCCCTACTTGCCTTTTTTCTAAGCTAAACTATCCCAACTGCTGTAACCTTTCCCAGTAGGGGAGTTCCAGCCCCTTGGTCATTATAGCTGCTCTTTTCTGCACTTTTCCCAACTCTACAATATCCTTTTGTAGGTACAGTGACCAGAACTGTACACGGTATTCTAAATGTGGTTGTACCATAGATTTGTATAAGGGGAGTATGATCTTGGCAGTTTTATTTTCCTTTTCTAATTGTACTTAACATGGAGTTTGCCTTTTTTACAGCAGCCTCACACTGGGTTGACATCTTCATTGAGCTGTCCACCACAACCCCAAGATCTCTTTCTTGGACAGTCACCACTAGTCCAGATCCCATCAGGTTATATTTGAAGCTGGGATTTTTTTTTGCCCCAGTGTGCAACACTTTACACTTCCTTAGATTGAACTACATTTGCCATTTAGATGCCCATTCTCCCAGTTTGGAGAGATCCTTTTGGAGCTCCTCACAAGCCCTGTTTGTTTTAATCACTCTAAATAATTTGGTGGCATCCGCAAACTTGGCCACTTCACTGCTCACTCCTAGTTCTAGATCATTTACGAACAGGCTGAAAAGCATTGGTCCTAATACAGATCCCAGTGGGACCCCACTATTTACTTCCCTCCAATGGGGGAATTTCCCATTTATTCCTACTGCCTGCTTTCCGTTCTTTAACCAGTTGCTGATCCATAAGAGGACCTGTCCTCTGATTCCATGACTGCTACGTTTGCTCAGGAGTACATGGAAGCTTAAGCCAGAATAAATGTGTTAGGCTTAAAGGCAGCCTTCCCCAACCTGTTGCCCTCCAGATATGTTGGACTACAAGTCCCAGCATCCCCCAGCTAGCATCTGCATAGCACCAGGTTGGGAAAGGCACCACAACACTTGTTTCTGTTTTTTTCTGCACTAGACTAACACAGCTGTTCTCTGGGAATAATTTTTTATTTTATTTTTAACTATCTATGTATGTATCTCCCCTTCATGGATCACTGCCTTGTTGTGGCAAAGGGGCTTGAGTAACTCAGTGAAGCCATAAGCTATGCCGTGCAGGGCCACCCAAGACGGACAGGTCATGGCAGAGAGTTCTGACAAAATGTGGTCCACTGGAGAAGGAAATGGCAACCCACTCCAGTATTCTTGCCAAGAAAGCCCCACGTATCACAAGGCTAAAAGATATGACGCCGGAAGATGAGCCCCTCAGGTCGGAAGGTGTCCAATATACTACTAGGGAAGAGCAGAGGGAATTTCCAAGCAGCTCCAGAAAGAGTGAAGCGGCTGGGCCAAAGCAGAAAGGACACTCAGCTGTGGATGTGTCTGGTGGTGAAAAGAAAGTCCGATGCTGTAAAGAACAATATTGTTTAGGAACCTAGAATGTCAGATCAATGAATCAAGGTAAGCTGGAGCTGGTCAAACATGAGATGGCAAGATTGAACATTGACAACTTGGGAATCAGCGAACTAAAATGGACAAGCATGGGTAAATTTAATTCAGGTGACCATTATATCTACTACTGTGGGCAAGAATCCCTTAGAAGAAATGGAGTAGCACTCATAGTCAATAAAAGGGTGGGAAAAGCAGTACTAGGGTACAATCTCAAAAATGATAGAATGATCTCAGTATGAATCCAAGGCAAACCATTCAACATCACAGTAATTCAAGTCTATGCCCCAACCACTGATGCCGAAGAAGCTGAGGTTAATCAGTTCTATGAAGACCTACAACTAGGGATGTCAGAGAATTCCGCGATGGATCTCGGTGAGGCCGAATGCCAGTGCATTCGGCCCCCTGAAATCCATCGTGGAACGAAGCCCCCCCCCCAACCCATGAAAGGCGCGCGGGACTAAGTCCCCGCCGCCCCAACCCACAAAAGGCATGCGAAACAGAGCACTTACCTGCTCCCATCAGTGCTGCTTTGCAAATGGCGGCCGTCCTGCGGCCACCATTCGCTTCCTCTTCATAGCTGTGATAGGCTGCGTAAATACTTACATAGCCTATCACGGCAGGGAGAAAAAAACCCAGTGTACGCAAATGGCAGCGGCCACCGCCATTTGCGTACACTGGTTTCCCCCCCCGCCCGCCGTGATAGGCTACATAAATATTTACGTAGCCTATCATGGCTAAATGCAGGGACACAAATGGTGGCGGCTATGACAGCTGCCATTTGCGTCCCTGCACGGCTGCCCAGCGGCCAGATGTCTGGCTGCGGGCAGCCGGAGCCAGCCGGCGGCTCTGCGGCTTGGCTGCGGAGCGGAGCCGGCCAGGCAGGATTCCAGGGGGGAGGACCAGATTGCCTCCCCCCTGTCAAGGATTCTGGGGGGAGGGACGGAGCACCTCCCCCCCCCAGCGGAAACAGAATGGAACAGAAGGTAAGTGTTCCGTCCATCCCTACCTACAACACCTTCTAGAACTAACACCAAAAAAATATGTCCCCTTCATCATAGAGGATTGGAATGCTAAAGTAGGAAGTCAAGAAATCACTGGGATAACAGGCAGGCATGGCCCTGGTGTACAAAATGAAGCAGGACAAAGGCTAATAGAGTTTTGCCAAGAGAACACGCTGATCAGAGCAAACACTCTTTTCCAACAGCACAAGAGGCGACTCTACACATGGACATCACCAGATGGTCAATATCGAAATCAGATTGATTATGTCCTTTGCAGCCAAAGATGGAGAAGCTCCATACAGCCAGTAAAAACAAGACCTGGAGCTGACTGTGGCTCAGATCATGAACTTCTTATTGCAAAATTTTGGCTTAAATTGAAGAACATGGTGCCAAAAAGATGACAATGTTGGAACCAGATGGGCCTCATCAGGGGAGATCATTCCATAATTGGGGGCCACCACTGAGAAGACGCACTCTTTCTTGTTTTCACCCTCCAAGCCTCCCTTGGAGGAGGCACGCAGAGGAGGGTTTTGGATGCTGAGTGGGTGGGTGTCAGTAGCACAAGTGGTCAGTTCAAGGAATAGCAAAATCAGGGAAATAAAGTTTCAAGGTACTACAAGCTGAGGTAAGGTGTCCCAACAAGCAGAGGTAAGGTGTCCCAACAAGCAGCAGGCCTCAACTAACAGACTATAAACTGGAGCTTCCAGAGCCCCACCCAAGACTCAGCTGTAGCATATCAGAGACTCTTTGTCATAAGTCTACTCATAAGCAGGGCCTTGCTCACAAGGGGGCCTTTAATCTTGAGGAGTCCTCTTTAGCAAGCAGGCACTCTTTTTCCTGGCCACTGTCCTAGCCTGAATCTTAAAGTGCCAGTGTTCTCAGGGGCTAGGTGGTGCCTCAGAAGCTGAGCTTTCTGTCTCTCAAAGAAGCAGATCTGAAACCATCACCCCTGAGGGCCCAGGACCATCCTGGGCAGCTCCGGGTCCTATTCTATCAGGACATCTGGCTCTGAAGGTTCAAGCTCTTCCTCTGATGAGGAATCCCTCAGAGGAGTCATGACCCCTACCTCTTTCTTGAGTTAGAATTATACCCCAGATGATGAGAGGATTAGCTGAGGCTCTTTTGATCACCATCTTATAGTCTCCATCCTATTTCTTCTTTCCTCAATAAAACACGAGCCATTTCCAGTGTGGCATTACCATGAGGCAATGGAGGGCAGTCACCTGAAACAATGGAGTTGGGGGCACTGTTAAAATGTTTTTAAATATGTGGGTATTTTTTTTAGAGTTTAAAAAGCTCCTTTTGGAACAGTGACCACTGAGTACTCAACAACTGGACATTGCGCACAGGCTTTTTTCCTAGAGCAGCTCTGCTCCCTGGAATAGCACCATCTTGGAGAACGTGGTGTTCCCTCGGCTTAGAGCAAATAATATAGAAAATGTGATCACAATGTGCACACTTGACACTGTTTGGAAAGTAGTCTCCTCTGGAGGGGGAGGAGACGAGGAGGAGGAGGAAAAGCAGGATCAGAGCAGGAGACCACCAAGTTGTGGGGGAGGAGGAGACTGTCAAGGGAAAAAATCATGGGTGATGGGTGAAAAGGTGAAAAGACCACCTTTGATCCATTTCCTGCCTAGCTCCTAATTTCAAGCATTGGTGTGATATGGGAGATACGTAAATAGGATCTCCCATTGTTTTTAAAGTATTTATAGCACTTGCTAGGGGGATTAGGATTGGGACCAAGAGACTGTGGGGGTTAACATTTTCCCCATGCCATTTTCCCAGCTAAAATCCCCTTCCCCTACTGAAGCCGTGGTTTGCCCCATAGCATAAAACATACAGGGAGACCCTATTCATGGATCTCTCCTGCCGTATTTAGTTTGGCTGCTCGAGATAGGACTTGGTGTTCTGGTCATCTTTTTCATGTAGATAATTGGCTAAGAATATGCAAGCTTCTGATGATGATGATGACGATGACGATGATAAAAATAATAGGCATCTCTCATAAGAAAATGGCTTTATTAACCTCATTTGAATCAGTACGATTGCTTTGGCCTCTTGCTTTGTAACAGCAAACTCTGGATCAATTTATTTGAGGTGAAGAACCGTTAAGAGAGAGCAGTGCAAGAGTAGTGTTTAATGAACAGAGAAAGCTCTTGGTGAAGTCCTCTGTTTCCAAGGGCCCCAGCTTTATCAGAGGAAAGTTGCTCTTTTTCACATGCAGTGAGCCATCTAGAACACCATCGTCTGCTTCAGACATGTTCAACTCTATTTATTTATTTAGAGAGAGGTGGGGGGATTTTTATTGCACTCCTCAGCCAAAAAGGCTCCCAGGGCAGCTTACAAGTAATCAATAAAAGAAGACAGTCCCTGTCCACAGGCTTACAATCTAAAAGACACGACAGGAAAAAGGAATGGGGAGGGAATGGGAGTTGGGGGGAACAAGCCTCTTAGCAGGGCTGGTGGGATAGCCCTGCTTCCCCCTTTCATCTCCCTCAGCACAGCCTTCAGTGAATGTGCATAGGTGGGGGAATGGCAGTGACAAGTTCCACCCCCTGAAGGACATGTGTTCATTGCATTGTCTGAAAAGACCCCCAAGCATAGAGCTGTAGGTGGGGAAGGGGTTCCTCTACATGTTGGGGAACCTTGTTTCCCCAGGATTCCTGAATGCATCCCGAAGAGCCTTCCTCCACATGTACACCTGTATATGCATGAAGGCCTTTTCAGACAGTACATTGGGGGAAGGGGCAAAGCCTGCTGTTATTCCCTTATCAGGGCCAGCCCTATAATTAGGCAGAGTGAGGCAGTCACCTCCGGCAACACATGCTGGGTGGTGGCAACAAGGTTTTGGATGACAGCGCTGTTGGCCACGCGGCCTGCCTGTGCTCCCTGAGCCAGACTGCTGCCTTCCGGTGTGGTGGAGGACGCTACCCCATTGCCAGTGTAGAAGACAGGTTCAACTGCCAGTCCAGCCGGCTTCTGTACATGGAATGTGAGCGGGCGCCATCTTGTCCTTTACCTCAGGCAGCAAAATGTCTTGGGCTGCCCTTGTCCCTCATGTACATTCATTGTATGTGCATTAAAAGCACTGAAAAGGGCACCTGAAGTGTGTCACCACGGCTGTTTGCTATCTTCCCCTGAGTCCTGATTCAAGTTAGCGACACAAGCAGCAATCACTGGGAGCAGCTATCTGCAGATGGGTCTGCTTGCCCTGTGATCCCCAGCTGGGGCACAAGGCCCGCTGAGTTCCCTCAGCTTTTGAAAATGGCTATGGAGAGAGGAAATGTGCTCTATATTCCTGCTTTCTTAGTCCTTCAGGATGAATCATGGCTATTTTAAGCGGAGTGGCAGACAGCAAAAAAGATTTATGTAGTAATAGAGGCGGGGAATTGCTCAGACTCTGAAGTCTCTGAACAATAATCCATAATTCAGAAATTAATACATGGTAGCAAAGACAATGGGATTTGAAATAAGCATTAGTGGCCAAGGCAAAGGGAAACTCTGCAGGCTGTGGATGCTCCAGTTATACACACACCCAATTATAACTTTAGCAGTTACAAGAGAAGCTGACTTAAACCATTAAATCTTTATTATTCCCCCCCCCCCGTGTTGTGTGCGTGTGTGCGCGTGTATGTATGAGTGTGTGTAGGAGAGGGGGAAGTGGGAGTAAGGCTTCCTTAAAGATAGAGAGCTTAAATTGAGCTTTAAAATTGTGACTGAGCAAGATTTAATGCTGACAATTAGCCTGGACAAACAGTTAATCGTCCTGCAGGCATAATTTATATATTCTCTGTGCAACAGGGAGAGATTGTCAGCGCATCGCCCTGCAAATTAGTGCAATAAAAGAATCTCATAACCTCTAACAGCTTAGCTGTCTGACAAAGAGAGATCATTCCACCACTTTTTCTCTTGTTTCCCTGGCCACAATGAAATCAGTCCTGGCTGCTGGAGCTCAGGTATTATGTTTGATTTCCCTGGCTGCTTCCCATTTAACTTCTGCTGCAGTGCTTTCTATTTACCCTTCCCAAGTTGGAGCTGTTTTGTCACTAGCAGGGAGTTAAACAAAGCCAGGGTGATCACACATCAGGTGGAAAGCAACAGTGATATTTGAGTGGTCCTGCTGGTTCAAGAAATCACTGTACTTCGTCCATCACTCAACAGTTCTGGATGTCTTTCTGGTGCCTCTACTGGGAGCATTTTTGAAAGGGGGCTGATCTACACAGTGCTGGAGGGAACATAGGAAGCTGCCTGATACTGACTCAGACCATTGGTCCATCTAGCCCAGCATTGTTGACACTGGCTGGCAGCAGCTCTCCAGGGTTTCAGGCAGGATTCTTTCCTAGCCCTATTTGGAGAAGCTGGGGATTGAACCTGGGACCTTCTGCATGCAAAGCATGTGCTCTATCACACTGAACTATGGCCCCACCATAGCTCAGGGGCAGGGGCAGAATCTGCATGACAGAGTAGCAATCATGGTGTAGAGTTCCCCACATATTTTTCTGCATAAAGAGGGGAGATCTCCCACTGCAGCACCATAGCTTGTAGTAGGAGAATAGAGAATCCACACATACACACACTGATCCAGTTCTCTCTTCCCTCTCATGGGCTTGTTCCTTCTTTGCTAATCATTTGCCATGAAGTCTGAATAACCTATAAACCACAGTCTGCAAACCCACTTCAAACTGTGGTATAAAATTGTGGTTTGGAGGTAAGACACAAAGCATAATCTGCTAATTTTAGACTAGTAATGTTGCTGAAGACTGTATTTCCTGGCTCAGATATAAATTCCATGGGCTCATAATGTTTGCCTTGAAGATGAGGACAGCACTAGGACCTCACAATTCTCCAGGGTGGACATGTTTATCCAAAGCAGAAAATAGTTCAACATCTTCCCTCTTACACCTACCTGGACCTAGAGATGGCAAACTTACCTCATCCACCTCATGTGCTACTTGCTGGACCCCACTGGCCGGCTGCCATTTGCCCACCATTTGCGGCGAGCTGCTGGGCAGTCTGTGGGCACCCAGTGAGCAGTGTGCAGCCTCCTGATCCTTCACTGAGCCACCATTTGGTGTACAAATGGTGGCTCAGCCTTGTACGGAAAGGCTGATTTTGCACAAATGGCTGCCATAAAGAGGTCTCCTTACACAAAATTACAGGTGTAAATGGTCTAAATAGACCATTTATGCCTGTAATTTTGTGTAAATGGTCCCTTTATGGCTGCTATTTGCACAAAATAAGCCTTTCCATAAAAGGCCGAGCCACCATTTTTACACAAAATGACAGCTTAGTGAGGGCTTGGGGATCCTTGCACTTTCCCAACCCTGTGCTTGCCAAGTCAGGCAGGCGAGGGGATCCGTGGATTGGTGCCTGGGGGAGGGTGCCAGTGAGAAATCACTGAGCTGTGAGCCTCAACCGGACACCCATGACATCCCTACCTGGCCCCATAGTCCACCTCCAACTGAGGTATGATCTTCCAAGCCCTACCTTCTCTCCCATTAGCATCTAGCATGTTAAGCCAGGTAGGGTGGCCCTGTGCCATATTTTACAGGGGACAGTCTTCTATCTGTTGGAGAGTGTTCAACCTGTTCTGGATGGGGTTGCACTCCCCCAGAAGTAGCAGGTTCGTAGCTTCAGGGTCCTCCTGGAACCATCTTTGTCACTTGAGGCTCAGGTGGCCTCAGTGGCATGGACTTAGGGATGTCAGAGGATTTTGCCACGAATCTCGGGGAGGCCGAATGCCAGCGCATTCGGCCCCCCGAAATTGGTGGCGAAACGGTCTGCCCCCCCCTGCTGCCCCCCTGGGATGGGACTTACCTTGGGCAAATCCTCCTGGCGGTGGTGGCTCCGGTGGCGGTTCGGCGGAGGTTCGGTGGCGGCGGCTGCGGCGGCCGGTCTTCCAACCGGCTGCCGCCGCCGCCATTTCCAGTAAAACAACAACAACAACAACAACAACAAAAATGTGATAGGCTACGTAAAGATTTACGTAGCCTATCACGGCTAGATTTTAAAAAAATACCATGATAGGCTACGTAAATGTTTACGTAGCCTATCACGGCTGAGTGAAAAAACAAACAAAAAACCGCGTGTACGCAAATGGCGGCGCCCATGGGCACCGCCATTTGCATTCCTTATTTTGGCATGTCTAGTCTACGTAAACATTTATGTAGACTACAGCGAAAATAAGGGGAACGCAAATAGCGTAGCGTCTACGCTATTTGCGTTCCCCTTATTTTCACCGTCTTAGTCTACGTAAATGTTTACGTAGACTAGATGTGCCAAAATAAGGAACGCAAATGGGCGCCGCCCATGGGCGCCGCCATTTGCGTACGCGCGGGTTTTTTTCTTTTACTTAGCTGTGATAGGCTACGTAAACATTTACGTAGCCTATCACGGCTGACTGCAGGGACGCAAAGGGCGGTGGCTACAGCCGCCTCCATTTGCGGCCCGACCGGCCAGGATTCGGGGGTGGAGGGAACGGAGCACTTTCGTACATCCCTACATGGACTGCCTTCTGCCAACTCTGGTTGGTGGACCAGCTACACCACTATCTGGACAGGGATAACCTGGCTTCAGTTGTGTATGCTCTGGTAACCTCCAAGTTAGATTACTGCAATGTGCTCTGTGTGGGGCTGCCTTTGAAGACAGTTTGGAAGCTGCAGCTTGTGCAAAATCCAGCAGCCAGATTGATAACTGGGACTAGAAGGTTCACACATAAAAGACCAACTCTGGCCCACTTGCACTGACTGCCTATATGCGTCTGAGCTCAATTCAAGGTGCTGGTTTTAACCTATAAAGTCCTACATGGCTTGGGATCACAATACGTGATGGCACACCTCTCCTGAAATGAACCTACCCATACTCTACATTCAGCATCTAAGGTCCTTCTCCAAGTCCCTCCCCTGAGGGAAGCTTGGAGGGTGGCAACAAGGGAGAGGGCCTTCTCAGTGCTGGTCCCCCATCTGTGGAACAAGCTCCCTGATGACGTCTGCCTGGCACCAACATTGTTATCTTTTCAATGCCAGGGTTAAGACCTATCTCTTTTCCCAGGCATTTGGCAGCACATTATGAATTTTAATTGGTCCTGGATATGTCTTTAGTTATGACTGACTGTTTAAAGTTGTTTTTAGATACATGTTGTTTGTGTATATTGTTTGTTTGCTTTTATGTAAATGGCTTTTAAACTTTGTATATTGTATTTTAACTTCTGTAAACTGCTCAGAGAGCTTCAGGTATGGGGAGGTATAGAAATAATAATAATAATAATAATAATAATAATAATAATAATAATAATATCTGAAGTAGTTCTCTATGTTGAGGGTTGTTGCTGTCAGGATGCGCCCTAGCTGCCTCTTACAGTCTACTCCAATAGCCAACTCAAGACACAGACAAAATGATTCTTTTCAAGGCTTTAATCCTTTTACAACTTAGTGACTCTTTCAGATGCTAATCACCAGCGACTAAGCAAGGAACAGCACTGGGGAAAGATAGCAGAGTAGCCTATGATCCAGGTTAGGCAGTTGGTCCCTGTTTGAAGGCGAATCATGGGAAGACCCTGAACTGATGGGCTAGGGAGAGATCCTCCCTCTTTCCCTTGGGTCCTCAGGACGCGACCGTTGCTTGCGAGCCAAACGAGCGCTACGCCTCCTTTCCGTGCCCTCCATCTGTCGTTGCTCCCTGCGTCGGCGTTGAGCATCCAGCAAGCCCCCCTCCAGCACTCTCTTGCTGCCAGGGTCACTATCTATCCCAGGAATGCTGGCAGGAGGAATCTCTGCCAGCTGCTGTGCTTGTGAGAGATGAGCGAGCTCTTCTCCCATGGATTGCTGTTCCTCCTCAGAATCAGAACTGCTCTGGGGCTCTATTGGCTCAGTTTCCATCCTGACAGTCTGATCCAAGTCCAGTTTAAAGATAAAGAATCTGAGCAGAAGGTCCTTGCCCATCCACAGTGCTTGGTCTGAAATTTGGCATAGTGAGATGTTCTGTATTTCTATTTAAGTTACAGAAATTATGTTTTGCAAATCTGTGTCCTTTTTTTTGCGAACACCATAGATGTGGAAGGAGGGTGGGAAGAGAGTTAGACAGGTGTGGAGTAAGGGGAAGGCCTGCAGGTGGATGGAGTGGAGAGAAGTGGGGGAGGGGCTTGGAGGCTCCCCAGGGCTGGAGGAAGGATTGAATACTAGTGTGGCTCCCAATGACATTTGTAAGAAGTAATGATAGAGACAGCTTTGACTCATAATTGGGCTCAGAAATAAACAACTATTTTCCAAATTTGGAGGAAAATAGTTTGGCCTTCTGTGCCCCATTATGAGTAATCTGAGGTGGGGAAGTGTCTCATCACTAATGCAGTTGTCGTGGCAAACTATGGTTAGGGAAAAACAGGGAGGAGGGAGTGTGTAACCCCATCGGAGCGCTCTTTGGGTTGTATCCAATGGGTTGTATCCAAAGTCAGTCTAAGTCCCATTCATTTCAGTGGGTCTTCTAACTAAGTAGGACTAACATTGAATACAGCCTTCTGTTACTAAAACATGGTTTGGCTTTATGATTCAATACAGCCACTGGGGTTTACATTGTAAACAGGGGAGGCTACTAAAATCCTAAGAATGCAGCTCCCATCAGTGTGCACACAATTACAAATGTCAAAAAGACATCCCCAAGCTGTCCTTGAAAAGTCAAAACAGGGAGAATGATCTACCAGGGGCAAGTAAGAGAAAATGAGGAGAGTCCCCAGTACAAAGGAACAGTTGGGGTGAATATATACATGCTAAATATTTATTTATTTATTACATTTATATCCCACCCTTTTTCCTCCTTAAGGAACCCAAGGCAGCGTACATAATCCTCATCTCCATTTTATTCTCACAACAATAACCCTGTCAGGTAGGTTGGGCTGAGAGTCTGTGACTGGCCCAAAGTCACCCAGTGAGCTTCCATGGCTGAGTGGGGACTAGAACCTGGATCTCCCAACTCCCAGTCCCACACTCTAGCCACTACACCACACTGGCTCATAGTGTTATGATGTGCACCAGACATCTTGTAGGAAGGGGTCTGCATCAGATTCTGCTGAATCCTGAATCCAGTACTGAATTGGATTGATTTGGAAGATATCTGAATGAAAGTCACTGCATTTGAAACCTTCCAATGCTTCAGTGATTCAGAGGTGCAGAGGGACACAGACACACAGACAGTGTGTCTCAAAAGACGGATACATTTGACATTTCTCCTTAAGCTCTCTGTATAAGGAAAACACCAGGGTGGGAAGAGGGCAGGGGCAGGAGGGGGTTTAGCTTTGTGACTGACAGCTCTAGCTTCTAATTACAATGAATGGTTTTACCATGGCTCCCCAATTCCAATGCTTTGAGGGAGGGATGCTGAAGTAATATATCACAGGACTGATCCAGTGTTCAGTGCTCTTTGCTCATTCTCCCTTCCAGGTGCAGGAACATTAAATAAGGTTTGGTGGAGTCTGTGGGGCCTGGGAGGGTGTAGTATATTGGATGCTGGCTTGGAAAATGCTGGAGGTTCAAGTCTTTCTGCTTCTGCCACTGTATGTTTCACATCCATCATCCACCGCTGTCCTATTGCACTTGCTGTGACTTTGGTGCCAATTGAGCACAGAACAAACAATCCTTAAACTGTTTTCATTCATCATAACTCCCTAGCCCCTGAACCTAACCTTCAGACATTTTTCAGGTTTCTTGCCTAGAGGTGCCTCTATGATGTATGCCATTTTCATACAAATTGCCCATATCCACAGAGGGGGCAAGGGGAAGCAAATCACCCACCCACCTCAAATGTGAAGACTCCCTTTCCACAAAAACTACTGTGCTTATCCTACAATTTTGCAGGTTTCTTAGCTAGAGTCACCTCTATGATGTATGCCATTTTCATAAGACCTGTCCACAAAAGACATCCATTTTTGGAAACCCCCCAAACTGTAAATGCTGCTCTCACACAAGCCCCCTCTACCTAGTCATCTGAAACTTCGTGGGCTTCATCCTCACAGAAGGGTCAACGTTCATCTACTGCTGCCAAAAAATAAAAAAGTTGGTTGTTTCCTTAAAAAAAAAATAAAAATGTAAAGGTGCCTAGCATAACAACCTCCGGTCCCATTTGACTGAAATTTGGGATGTAGCATTCTTGCAGAAGAAGCTACTACACCTGCAAATTCCACCCAATTCTGTCGAACAGAAAAAGGTTATGGCCATTTGTTGTTGTCCAGTGTGATAATCAGTGGGGGTCATGAAGCTTCAGCTTTCCAAATCAAATATTGGATTCTCCCCCTGCCCCCCGAGTCAGATCAGGCATCCTCTGAAGCACATTGGGCTGTTTTCTGAATCATTGGATCAGGGTCCAGACTGAATCTCATGGTCCATGCACATCCCTGATTGTAGGGTTTGTAGCTTGCAATGAGTGAAGTGTCATGAATTAAATTCCATAGCTTCTGCCTCTGGCAATGGGTTTACTTGATTCCGTAGACCTCTTTGTCCTCATTTATATTTTTAGTTGAATTTATCTGCCTCATTGACATTGGCTTGGATCTAGATTAAGTTAGGGTTCAATCCTATTCATGTTAAACAGAAAAAAGTCCTACAATTTAAAATACTTACTAAGGAATACTGGGATTTGTAGGACTTTTTTTCTGCCTAAACATACCCAGGATTGCACCCTTAGTTGCACTTAGTTCCCATTGAAATCAGTGGGATTTAAATTAGGTCATATTAACTTGTCCCATGGATTTCACTTAGAGAAAAGGGCAACTAACTTAGTCTGGATCCAACCCATTGTTCTGTGAGAAGGCTCTATCAAGACCTAAGGTGACCCATCCAAGAGTCTCCATCACATTGCTGTTTTAAAATACCAGTTTTTATGCAATATTCATATAAGTTACATCTCAACATAATCATTGTGTCAGAGGGAATAAAAACACAATTCATTCCAAGCCTCTGGTGCAAAATAGGACTAGTAACACACGAAACCGAGGTAAATCAACCAACACAATTCTTCATGCAGTGTTCCTTAGATGGAGGAGAGGGGCATCACAGCAAAGTGCCAGGTGAGTGTACAGATTCAGATGAGTCAGGCATGCCTTTACATTTGCAAGTAAGCATTTTTATTTGTGAACCCTATCAGCAGTCTCACATCATACAAACAGATCTAAAAGGATGAGAAACAAGGAGGCAAGTAAAGAACAGCCAAAATTCATTATCTTTAAACTCTCAGGATGTCTGAGTCTAGCAAAGAGATTTTTTTTCAGGAGCTGCATACAGTTTTGTTATTTGAGAGTACCGTTTTCAGAATAATAATAATAATATCAAAGCACACAGGAAACTGTAGATTGGCATCTGTGGTGCTATTAAATTATGTGTTCATTTTGCAGTTCTCATGTAACCAAAGAATGATATACATTCCCTGCACCTGCAATCTTCTAGCTCAGCATAGTTTTTTGATGTGACCAAGACAAGTAGCCCATGTACTGCCACATCACAGAAGTGGTACTACGGATGAAGCACCATGCAACCACCAGCTGTGGTCCACAGTGTTAAAGAAAACATCATGCAAAGGGTGTGGATTACTTTTGTGCTAAACAAGCACAGACTAGCTGCAGCCATTTAGGTTATAGTTTATGACCCTCAGTGCTGAATAAGTAGCCCAACATTTCCTAAATATAATTGGCTTGCACTGAGATGTGTTAAAAAGCAAACTGAAATGAGGGTTCCAGTTACCTAAAGATTTATGGCACATAACATGCTATTCTTCCCACCACACTATATTTGCATAAAATGCTTATTTTACTGGAGTTCCATCAGACCTGAAAATGCAATATGATTCCAATAACATTTCTCTAGAGATAGACAGTGGGGCTGAAAAAATACAACAACGGGGGGAAAAAAGTGTTCGTTCAGCTGTGTGTGTCTTTATTAACAAACACGCCAGAATGCATTTCTAATACTGCACAATTTAAATGGAGCCACTGTGCGGGGAAAAGAATAGCTCATGCAGGGTGCTCTTGCCATCATCCAATCCATCTTTCTATTTTCTGGTGTCAATCCATTGTTTTAAAGATATAATAAAGCACTTGGCTAAAATGCTGGCACAACTGTAAATTCAATCTCAGCATTTAGGGATCCTATTTAGCTCCCTTAGTAAGAGTTTGCAGGGCTCAGGTTTCAAAAGGGCCTTCCACAGCAGCAAACTCTTGACCCAGAACACATCAGAATTAGGAACATATTACAGAAGGGCAATGTGGCAGAAGCCCTGTTGTCTAAGTTCCCCTGTTATCCAAATCTGGCAGCTATCCTAATCCAGTGTGCAGCAATACACTGTAGCTACTTATTAGTGTTATTCTGTGTAAACAGTAATGTCCCAATATCAGGTTATTTGAACATTTTGGCTGTTCTGTAGAACATTCAGAGTGAAGTGGGATTGCACTTGTTTTTTACAGGAACACCCAGTTTCTAATCCCAACCTTTATGAAAAGTGACTGCACAAAATCTATGTCAGAGGGCTTTCTAAATTTGTAGAGATTTAGGATGCCTTCAACCATCTACTGCTGAAAGACTAATCAAGAGTTTGTTCTAAAGACTAGAAGCCTCCAGCTGAAATCAATTCAGAATACCAAGGTTGCAAATGTTTGATTTATTCATCTATTGCAGTAAACAACAACAACAACAACCCCCTCATCATCAGGAAAGTTCCTTGACGTGTGGAGGTGGGGAGTGTGTGTGTGTGTGTGTGTGCATGAATAATAAACTTGTGCTTCACTTCCTTTTCTTTCTTTTTCAGAGGGAGTGCAGATGTTTGAACCTTTGCATGTTGCAATGTAAAACAGTAATGTTGTAGGGTGCAATCCTATACATGTTTAGACAGAAAAAGTGCTACAACTCCCAGCATTCACTAGCCAGCATGGCTGGCTGGGGAATACTGGGAGTTGTAGGACCTTTTTCTGTCTAAGCATGCATAGGACTGCGCCCTTAAGTTTTCCTTCAGAACAATGAAGTTTAGAGGCAAAGTAAGCCTTAATCCATGTACAAAGACCTGCCTGATCATGGCCATTTTAAAAAAGGTAAACAAAAACACCCCTTCATGGATCTGTAACATTGTTCAGGAGGCAGCAACTCAATCCATCCCAAAGAAAAAGAAATGCAAGAAAGCAAAGTGGCTGTCTGATGAGGAAAGCTACTCACAAGTAGCTGAGGAAAGAAGGGAAGCAAAAAGCAAGGGAGAAAGGGGAAGATATACCCAACTGAATGCAGAGTTCCAGGGAATAGCAAGGAGAGACAAGAAGGCCTTCTTAAATGCAATGCAAAGAAATCGAAGAAAACAATAGAATGGGAAAGACTAGAGATCTCTTCAAGAAAATCAGAGATATCAAGGGAACGTTTTGTGCAAAGATGGGCATGATAAAGGACAAAGAAGGCAGGGACCTAACAGAAGCAGATGAGATTAAGAAGAGGTGGCAAGAATACACAGAAGAACTATACAGGAAAGATCTTAATGTCCCTGATAGCCATGATAGTGCGGTCACTGAACTTGAGCCGGACATCCTCGAGAGTGAAGTCAAGTGGGCCTTAGGAAGCATTACTAACAACAAAGCTAGAGGAGATGACAGTATTCCTGCTAAGCTATTTAAGATCCTAAAAGATGATGCTGTTAAAGTGCTGCACTCAATATGCCAACACATTTGGAACACTCAACAGTGGCCACAAGACTGGAAAAGGTCAGTTTACATTCCAATTCCAAAGAAGGGCAATGCCAAAGAGTGTTCAAACTACCGCACAATTGCGCTCATTTCACATGCCAGCAAGGTTATGCTCAAAATCCTACAAGGTAGGCTTCAGCAGTATGTGAACTGAGAACTACCGGAAGTACAAGCTGGGTTTCGAAGAGGCAGAGGAACTAGAGATCAAATCGCCAACATTCGCTGGATCATGGAGAAAGCAAGAGAATTCCAGAAAAATGTCTCTTTCTGCTTCACTGGCTATGCTAAAGCCTTTGATTGTGTGGATCACAACAAACTGTGGCAAATTCTGAAAGAGATGGGAGTACCAGACCACCTTACCTTGTCTCCTGAGAAACCTGTACGAGGGTCAAGAAGCAACAGTAAGAACCGGACATGGAACAACCGATTGGTTCAAAATTGGGAAAGGAGTACGACAAGGCTGCATATTGTCACCCTGCTTATTTAACTTATATGCAGAGTACATCATGAGAAACGCCGGGTTGGATGAATCACAGGTTGGAATTAAGATTGCCGGGAGAATTATCAACAACCTCAGATATGCAGACGATACCACCCTAATGGCAGAAAGTGAAGAGGATCTAAAGAGCCTCTTGTTGAGGGTGAAAGTGGAGAGTGCAAAAGCTGGTTTGAAACTTACTCAACATTAAAAAAAACTAAGATCATGACATCTGGCCCCATCACTTCCAGGCATATAGAAGGGGAAGAAATGGAAGGAGTGACAGATTTTATTTTCTTGGGCTCCAAGATCACCGCAGACGGTGACTGTAGCCATGAAATTAAAAGACGCTTGCTCCTTGGGAGGAAAGCTATGGCACACCTAGACAGCATAGTAAGAAGCAGAGACATCACCCTGCTGACAAAGGTCCGCATAATCAAAGCTATGGTTTTCCCAGTAGCAACGTATGGCTGTGAGGCTGGGAAGGATTGAAGGCAAAAGGAGAAGGGGATGGCAGAGGATGAGATGGCCAGATATCATCACCGATGCAATGAATATGAACTTGAGCACACTCCGGGAGAGAGCGGAGGACAGGAAGGCCTGGTGTGCTATGGTCCATGGGGTCACGAAGAGCTGGACACGACTTAATGAGTGAACAACAACAAAACAAAAACAGCTTTGTGTGTGTGTGATGTGTGTGTGTGTCCTGCATGAAGAAAAGGGAAGGAGGAGATGGGGAGCATAGTGTTTCAGTCTTTTTCTACCTGCCATTTTCCCACTATAACTTTTCCTGCCATGCTGCATTTACCTCCATGGAGTTGAAAGCTAAAATCTGATTATCTCTCTTCAAAGTTCTTTTCTTCACATATTTTCTAATGTCCGCTGACATTATAGATGACTGAGGAGAGGATCAAGAAGGCATCAGCATAAGAACATAAGAAGAGCCCTGCTGGATCAGGTCAAGGATTCATCCAAACCAGCATTCTGTTCACACAGTGGCCAACCAGCTGCCCATGGGAAACCACAAGCAGGACGTGAGTGCAACAGCACCCTCCTGCCCATGATCTCGAGCAACTTGTGTTCATAGCCATACTGCCTCTGATACTGGAGGTAGCATAGAGCCATCAGGACTAGTAGCCATTGAATTGATAGCCACATTCTCCATATCCTCCACTGTTAGCCTTATCCTAGAGTTGAATAATGCAAGACTGAGACAAACAAGAGACTCTAGTTGGAAGCTGACGGTACAAAATCAATATATTTTATGATGCTGCGTTGTAGGCAGACTAGGCAGCAGAGCAGGGAGGAGGAAGTTTGCGCTCCCCATGATGAGACCTAAAGGGAATCCAGGCAGGCACATGGACAAGAGATGGGCCTAACAGTATGCAGGCAAGAACAGTGCTGACAGTTGCCTAGCCTAAGACTAAGCATGACCTGAAAGATTTTATAGCCCTTACCAAGGAAGGAGAAAACAATGAGCTGCCTGAATAAGTGGCATCACTCTGGAGACTGGAGGACATCATAACCCTGTCAACTTTGCAGTCTGCAATCCTGAATGGTTTGCTAGGAGGGATAGCGAAGTGTAGATCCAGACGCTGCTGATCCCAGTCCCAGCAGGTCTTGGCAGAGGATCTTGGATATGATCCAAGTTGCTAGGTTCGGGGTGATGCGCCCTGCTAGCAGAAGTATCAGCCTGACACGAGAAATTATTTGTATGGAGATGTGGCAGTGGATAGATACATATTCCCACCTGACAGGGACAGATATATGGTGTGATGTAGGAAGGGAGATCCACATGTGCAAGCAGCAAATTCCCAGCTGGATAGGAATCACACAAGCATGGATTAGCAGCATGGACATTGCAGTGTGGATAGGAATGCTCATTCCGACCGCATGCAACTATATTTGGAGAATTTAATTGTAATCATCATATCAAGCATTAAAAGAACAAACAATTCAGGATTGTCTCCTAAACTGCATGGAGAACACATTTTTGACTGTAGACATTTGGCTGCTGCTTTGTGTGATGAAGACCAAGACGGAGGTGACACTTTTCTGGTTTTCACTGTCACCTCACCTGCCACTACGCAAATTGAAGGCCTTTCAAGGAACAATTTGTAACAGGATGGATACAGCAACACTAAGGAATGGCAACTGGATGGATGTGCAAAGTACTGTGCAGCCTTCACACATAGCTGCTACATATTGCAAATTTCTTCTATTAACACGGTCATTGTGTACCTTATGCAATAACAATGCATTTATTAGGAGGCCTCCATGATGAAATACGCACTTGGCAGCAGTTGCAGTGAAATGAGCCAGACGAAAAGCAAAGTAGGTAACTATAGGAAAGAATCAGAGAAAACGGAGAACGATGAGGCCTACAGTGTATAAGTCTGCCCCATTAGCAGCCCATTCCTATGCATGTTTACTCAGCAGTAAACTCTACTGTGTTCAAAGGGAGTTGCTCCCCAGTAAGTGTGCAGTAAGTTACAGGTATAGCTGACAGTCCTGTTCCTAGAGACTTCTCAGCTAAGGAAGAAGAAAATTATGACATGCTTTTGGTTTGCAAGAGAGACTAGTTTACAGTTTAACGTCACAACTTGTTGTACACTGCCTTGGTGACATTTGTGAAAAGGTGGTAAATAAATATTATAAGTAAGTAAGTAAGTAAATGATAAGCTTCTTTCTAATATCTTCAGTTACATTTTCATTTAAGGTGTCCAGTTAGGAGTATTCACACTGCAATCCTATACATGTCTACTCAGAAGTAAGTCTCACTGAGTTCAACAGTGCTTGTTCCCAAGTAAGTGGGTGCAGAATTGCAGGTTCCTTTGTTACGCATTCTGGTTGACATTACCCCCCAAATAAGCAAAACCACAAATAAGGCAACATGTGGCCAACACAAGGAACTCATTTAAAATGGTATATTGTGCATACATTGTACATGTATTTTAATGTATATTGTATTTTTAACATTTTTGTAAACTGCCCTGGAATCTCTGATGAAGAACATAGTAAAAATCCCTTACATAAATAAATATAATAAAATCTAGAACTAGGTTCATGGTGAATAAGCAAACCTTTATGGGAAAGGAGTCTTCTGTTCTCCTGAAGTCACCATTTAGACTGCAGGGAGGGCAGAACAACCCCATTAAAGGAGCATTAGCCTTCTGGTTTTGAGGAGACAGGGGGCTCCATCACATGGGTGGAGAATTCTGCATCAGTGTCAGTTCTTTCCCAATCTGGTATCATTGCAGGACTGGGTCATACTCTTTAGATGGCTGTCCCCTTCACGTTATTCTTCATTTCTTTCCTTCTCACAGGGGTGGTGATGCTGCTTGGAGTACAGCGATAATTCCTCCCTGGTTCCTGCCCCTTTCCCTCCTCTTGCACATAACTGGTGAATGGGCATTTGTAATGCTGTGGGCATTTGTAATGCAACTCCCTTTGAACACAGTAGAGTTTACTGCTGAGTAAACATGCATAGGAATGGGCTGCTAATGGGGCAGACTTATACACTGTAGGCCTCATCGTTCTCCCTGTTTTCTCTGATTCTTTCCTATAGTTACCTACTTTGCTTTTCGTCTGGCTCATTTCACTGCAACTGAAATGAAATCACAAATGCCCACAGCCAGTTTCTTCTGCTATTGGAGAATTTCACGGGGAGGTCATGGCACTCCTGTTCCATGGGCTGGAAAAAATACCACATTTTTTGCATTTGTGGAAAACACGGGATAGGCTGGGAAAATGGCAGGAGACACCCTGGAGGGTAATGGCATCATCTAAAGTGCCCCCAAACATCTGTGACAGAGCCATCTCAATAGCAGGATAAAAGCTCCGCATGCTGACCCACTGAGAAAAACAGTTGCTCATAAAAATATGGACTTGGGACAAGAGGAAGAAATATGCAAAGATTAATGACAAAGAGGTTGCAAGGTGATATCATGGCAGGAGGGGGAGAAGGGGAGGGGGGAAATCACATTTTACACCTGCTAACATTCCAAGAGCCCCTTTAAGGCATGAGTGCTAATGAGCCAACAAATTATTGTGATAGAAAGAAAACCATCCCCTTGGTTCTCCAGACTCTGAGAACCAGTCTGGGGCTGCCCAAGTGGAAAATTATGTGGGTTTCTTCCTTTCTTCTTCTTCTTCTTCTTCTTCTTCTTCTTCTCCTTCTCCTTCTCCTTCTCCTTCTCGGAAAACATTCCTGTGAGGTCTGCATAACTGCTCTAACAAACCACACAATTACAGTGAAGCCAAAGATATCCAAAGAGAAGATGCAGATTGTATGCAAGCAGTGGAATATTCTGTCAATCATCCCACCCATTTCATAGCCCTCTCCAAGACCAAGTACGATATCACACCTCCATATTGCCTATATCACTAAGTAGCTTGTCCAGAGGGTGAAACATATGTGTTAAAAACAACTTAGTAACCTGTGATGGGGAGGGAGGGGAGAGCAGATTGCTCATGCCTTAACAACCCTTGAGCAATTAACTAAAAATAACCTCTTTGCAAAGCAAAGGGAAGGATGCAGTGATAACCCTTAAAATCTTTTGCTCCATCAAAATGTATGATCCAAAGCTTAGCTGAAAAAAAGAACACTAGTGAACAATTTAAACAAACACAGTTGGTATGTGAATACCAACTGCTGATATCAGAAGGCATGGTGGGTGGGTTACCAGGTTGTGAGTACTGGGTGGGGATTGGGTGCTTATGCCGTTATGTTTACACAAAAGGGAGAATTTCAACAGACAGCTGCTTTGCCCATCAGTGGCCAATGGCCAAGAAAAGCTTCAATGGGCCCAAATCTCCATCCCTTGCACTGCATGGAGCCTTGTGTCATAGTAATAAAAGCCTTTTATCATAATGAAAAGCAAATAGCAGCAGCAGAGGGCAGCAGCTTCAAAGAACAAGAACAAAGGAGCCAATGAGGAGCTTCATTTGCTCCTCTCTAACTGTTGCTCTCTCTTTTATATTCTTTTATATTCTTTTACACTTCAATATTTTTAATACGTGCCTGGGTAACTCCGGGGGGCAAGGGGGTGCCCCCATAACTGTGGTCACGGGTAGGGGGAGATATGGCACTGGGGGAATAACAGGCCAGCTGAGGAGAAGAGGGGCTAGATACCTTACAGCTATCCCCTCTTCTGGTTCTTCCCCCAACCAGATGGTTCCTGGTGGCCCTACCAGCTTGCCCTTGGGTCTGGTGCTGCTGCTGCTGAATGCCAAGTTGGTCCAAAACAAAATCTCCCTTATTCAAGATTTGATTGGATGAGGGGGCCAACCTGGTATATATTGCTGAGACCAGGATGGAAGAACTGGGAGGGGTTACTGTCTCCCAGCTGTGCTCTCCTGGGTACTTGGTGCAGCACCAACAGTGACTTGAGCATGTGGTTTGCTATGGTCTATAGGAATATGATCTCCCTCTCTAAACTTCCTGTTTATTTCAGTGCAGATCTGGAGTGTCTGAACCTTGTGTTGGGTACCCAAGACAGATTAGGAATTCTGCTGGTGTACCACCCACCCTGCCACCCATCAAACTCCCTGCCTGAGCTGACAGAGGTGGTCATGGACTTGTTGTTGAGGACCCCTAGGATGATGGTTCTGAGGAATCTCAACTTCCATGCTGAGGCTGCTGTATCTGGGGTGGCTCAGGACTTTATGGCCCCCATGACAACCATGGGGCTGTCTCAATATGTCATTGGCCCAATACATGTAAAAGGACACATGCTTGATCTGGTTTTCTTGACTGGGCAGGAGGAGGATGATCTGAAAGTGGGGGGATTAACATCTATTCCCTTGTCATGGTCAGATCACTTCCTATTGAGGTTTAGACTCACTGCAGCCTTTCCCCTCTGCAAGAGTGGGGGACCTATTAAAATGGTCCACCTTTGGAGGCTAATGGACTCTGACAGATTCCAGAGGGCTCTGAGGGATTTTCCTGCAGGTATGGCTGATGCTCCTGTCAAAGCCCAGGTCGCTCTGTGAAATGCAGAGATGACTCGGGCGGTTGACATGATTGTGCCTAAGTGCCCTCTCCCTTTTAGCAGAGCCTGGCCAGTTTGTTTGTTTGTTTGTTTATTTATTTATTTCATTTCTATACCACCCAATAGCCGAAGCTCTCTGGGCGGTTCACAAAAATTAAATCCAAGCAACACACAATAAAACAATTTAAAATATACAGAACATTAAAACCACAATATAACAATACAACCACAATAAAACCTAGCAGCAGTGCAGGAGTTTAAAATACAGATTTAAAACAGCAAAGATAAAAATTTAGAAAGCTAAAATGCTAAAATGACTGGGAAAATAAAAAGGTCTTCACCTGGCGCCGAAAGGAATACAATGTAGGTGCCAGGCGAACCTCACTAGGGAGCTCATTCCAGAGCCGGGGTGCCACAGCAGAAAAAGCCCTCCTCCTAGTAGCCACCCGCCTCACTTCCTTTGGCAGGGGCTCATGGAGAAGGGCCTCTGATGATGACCTTACGGTCCGGGCAGGCACATATGGGAGGAGGCGATCCTTCAGGTAACCTGGCCCCAAGCCGTTAAGGGCTTTGAATGTTAACACCAGCACTTTGAATCGGGCCCGGAAATGGACTGGCAGCCAGTGCAGCTGGAAAAGTACTGGCGTAATATGAGCTCGCAGGCCAGTCCCTGTTAACAATCTTGCTGCCCTATTTTGGACCAGCTGAAGTTTCCGGACCGTTTTCAAAGGCAGCCCCACGTATAACGCATTGCAGTAATCCAGACGAGAAGTTATCAGAGCACGGATAACTGTAGCAAGGCTATCTCTGTCCAGATAAGGGCGTAGTTGGTATACCAGCCTAAGCTGATAAAAAGTGCTCCGTGCCACTGAGTTCACCTGTGCCTCAAGTGACAGTTCTGGATCCAAGAGCACCCCCAAACTATGAACCTGATCCTTTAGGGGGAGTGCAACCCCCTCCAGAACAGGTTGAATATCACCTAGCCGGGCAGACGAACCACCCACTAACAGTACCTCCGTCTTGTCTGGATTGAGTTTCAGTTTATTAGCCCTCATCCAGTCCATTACCGTGCCCAGGCACTGATTCAGAACAGTCACTGCCTCACCTGGTTTTGATGCAAAAGAGAGGTAGAGCTGGGTGTCATCTGCATATTGATGGCACCTCAGCCCACACCTCTGGAAAACCTCCCCCAGCGGTTTCATGTAGATGTTAAACAGCATGGGGGATAAAACAGAGCCCTGTGGAACCCCATGGCACAATTGCCATGGCACAGAGCAGTAATCCCCCAGCACCACCTTCTGGAATCGGCCATCCAAGTAGGAGCAGAACCACTGTAGTGCAGTGCCTCCTACTCCCAACCCAGACAACCTATCCAGAAGGATACCATGGTCGATGGTATCGAAAGCCGCTGAGAGGTCCAGGAGAATCAACAGGGTCGCACTCCCCCTGTCCCTCTCCCGGCAGAGGTCATCCCACAGGGCGACCAAGGCAGTTTCCATTCCAAAACCAGGCCTGAAGCCCGATTGAAATGGATCTAGATAATCCGTTTCATTCAACTGTGCCTGGAGCTGTCCTACTACAACCACCCACTCAAGCACCTTGCCCAAGAAGGGGATGTTGGCCACTGGCCTATAATTGTTAACATCCTCTGGGTCCAGGTTAGGCTTTTTCAGGAGTGGTCTAATTACGGCCTCTTTTAAAGCGGCAGGCACCACTCCCTCTCTCAAGGAGGAATTTACAACCTCCTGGACCCAGCCGGACAACCCCTCATTGTTTGATTTAATAAGCCATGAAGGGCAAGGGTCAAGCACACAAGTGGTCGATCGGACTTGGCCAAGCACCTTGTCCGCATCCTCAGGCCTCAGTAACTGAAACTCATCCAATAAAACTGGACCAGACGGTGCTCTGAATGCCTCTACCAATGGAACTGCATTAACGGTGGTGTCCAATTCATGACGAATCTGAGCGACTTTATCCTCAAAGTGCTGTGCAAACTCGTCACAGCGTGCTACCGAGGGTTCCACCGTCTCTCTCCCTGGCCCAGAATGTAACAGGCCGCGAACCACTCAGAAAAGCTCCGCTGGACGACACTGAGAAGATGCAATGCTGGTGGAAAAGAACTGTCTCTTTACCACCCTCACCGCCACAGAGTAGGCTCGATAGTGGGCTCTTACCTGTGTTCAGGTCAGACTCAGCACGAGTTTTCCTCCACCTGCGTTCTAGCTAGGGTTGGCGGAAAATTTATCCCCGAAACTTTGGGGGGCTGAGCACCAACGTGTTCGGCCCCCCGAAGTAGTTTTGGGGAGAAATTCTCTGCACCCCCCCGCCCCCCCCCCCGGGATGGGACTTACCTTTCCCGAATGTCCCTCCCGGCGGCGGGTCCCGGCGGCGGTTCGTCGGGTCTTCATCAGGGGTGGGGGCGGCAGCTGATCTTTCGACCGGCTGCCGCCGCCGCCATTCCAATAAAACTTAAAAAAAAAAACCCGCCCCCGTGATAGGCTATGTGATGATTAACGTAGCCTATCATGGCTAGATTTGCAAAGTCAGCCGTGATAGGCTACGTAAATCGTCACGTAGCCTATCATGGGTGACTTTTAAAAAAAAAAAGCGCGTACGGCTAATGGCGGCCCCCATAGGGAGCCGCCATTCACGTTCCTTATTTGGTCGCTGTAGTCTACGTAAAGATTTACGTAGACTACGGCGAAAATAAGGGCAACGCATAAAGCCTATGGGGGCCGCCATTTGCGTACGCGCTTTTTTTTTTTTAAAGTCACCCGTGATAGGCTGCGTGACGATTTACGTAGCCTATCACGGCTGACTTTGCAGATCTAGCCATGATAGGCTACGTTAATCGTCACGTAGCCTATCACGGGGGCGTTTTTTTAAAAAAACTTTTAATTTCACGGCCGGGCGAGGCGAGGCGCCTTCTCCCCGGCCTGAATTTCGGCCGGGCAAGGCGGGAAGCCTCCCCCCCGGCCTGAATTTCGGCCGGGCGAGTCAGCAAGCCTCCCCCCCTGGCCTGAACTTCAGGGGGAGAGCAGCGAAGTGCCTCCCCCCCACCGCGAAAAGCTGTGAGACCAGGTAAGTGGCTTTCGTGCACCCCTAGTTCTAGCCATCTCCCCTCTTGCTTCATTGCCCTCAGCTCAGGTGTATACCAAGGAGCTGGCTGGGCTCTGCTCAGAGGGAGAGGGCGCTTGGGCGCGATCGTGTCAACCGCCCGAGTCATCTCTGCATTCCACAGAGTGACCTGGGCTTCGACAGGAGCACCAGCCATACCTGCAGGAAAATCCCCCAGAGCCCTCTGGAATCCATCAGAATCCATTAATCTCCGGGGGCGGACCATTTTAATAGGTCCCCCACCCTTGCAGAGGGGAAAGGCTGCCAGGAGTCTAAACCTCAGCAGGAAGTGATCTGACCATGACAAAGGGACAGATGTTAATTCCTCCACTTTCAGATCACCATCCTCCTGCCCAGTCGAGAAAACCAGATCAAGCGTGTGTCCTTTTGTATGCGTTGGGTATACACCTTGGTATACACCTGAGCTGAGGGCAATGAAGCAAGAGAGGAGCCGGCTAGAACGCAGGTAGGGGAAAACTCATGCTGAATCTCACCGAACACAGGTTAGAGCTCATTATCAAGCCTAATCTGCAGCAGTGAGGGTGGTAAAGAAACAGTTCTTTTCCACCAGCATTACATCTTCTCAGTGTCATCCAGTACAGCTTTTCTAAGTGGTTCATGGCCTGCTACACTCTGGGCCAGGGAGAGAAACTGTGGAAGTCTCAGAACCATGCTGTGATAAGTTTTCACAGCAATTTGAAGACAAAGTCGCTCAGATTCATCATGAAATGGACACCATGATTAATGCAGTTCCATTTGTAGAGGTGTCCAGAGCACAGTCTGGTCCATTTTTATTGGATAAGTTTCAGTTATTGAGGCCCAAGGATGTGGACAAGGTACTTGGCCAAGTCCGATCGACCACTTGTGTGCTCGACCCTTGTCCTTCATGGCTTATAACACCAAACAAGGAGGGGATATCTGGCTGGGTCCAGGAGATTGTAAATTCCTCCTTGAGAGAGGGAGTGGTGCTGGCCTCTTTAAAAGAGGTGGTAATTAGACCACTCCTGAAAAAACCTAACCTGGACCTGCAGGATGTTAACAATTATAGGCCGGTAGCTAACATCCCCGTCATGGGCAAGGTGCTTGAGCAGGTGGTTGCAGGACAACTCTAGGCACTCTTGAATGAAACAGATAAATCTAGATCCATTTCAATTGGGCTTCAGGCCTGGTTGTGGAATGGAAATGGCCTTAGTTGCCTTGTGGGATGACCTTTGCTGAGATAGGGACAGGGGGAGTGTGACTCTGTTGATTCTCTTGGACCTTTCAGTGGCTTTTGGTATCCTTCTGGATAGGTTGTGCCTTGGCAACTATGCTATGGGCTTTCACAGGACCAATTCAAAGTGCTGATATTAACATTGAAAGCCCTAAATGGCTTGGGGTTGGATTATTGGAAGGATTGTTTCCTCCCATATGTACCTGCCTGGACCCTAAGATCATCTTCAGGGCTCCTTCTCCGGGAGCTCCTGTGAAAGGAATTGAGGTGGGTGGCTACTGGAAAGAGGGCCTTTTCTGCTGTGGCACCCCAGCTGTGGAATGAGCTCCCTAGAGAGGTTCACCTTGTGCCTAAGTTGTACTCCTTTCAATGCCAGGTGAACACCTTTTTATTTCCCCAGCATTTTAGCACTCTAGCCTTTTAGCTCTGTGGTTTTAAATCTGTATTTTAAATGTCTGCATTGCTGCTAGGTTTTATTCTGGTTGTACTTTTATATTGTAGTTTTAAGTAGAGCTGTGAACAGATGGCCTCTCAAAATTCTCTAGAGTAGAATGAGCAGAGACATGGGGGCAGGGGGATTTTCGCTGAATTTTTCCAAGGGGAGGAGAAATTCTCCAACAGTTTCTCACTGATAGGACTGACTATTGGCAGGGTTTGTAGCACAGAGTCTTTCTTTTCTCCTAAGCTTTTTTATGTTTTTCCATTGCCACTACAAGTGTTGAGGCTTCCACTCTTCTGCATCATTCTCAGGGCATTTTATAATTTATTTTGGTGGTGTTTTTGAGCTTACCTAATTACTGCAATGTGGTGAAGGGTGCTGTGTGTGTTTTCTTTCAATTATAATCTCCCCTTGCTTTGCAGCCTCCCAGGCTGCCTGTGCTTCCTGATCTGAAAAAGCCCATTTCATTATTATGTCTTCCCTTGGCCTTTAATTGAGTTGTGGGAAGCCAAGGAAGCTACAGGCTGCCACAGAGATGATTGTACAAGGAAGACAGGACACTTCTTCATATGCCTTGGCCACCTCCTAAGTAAGGTAAGCACAAGAATCCTGAACACAATCCATGAGAGTTTCTCTGAAATTTCTTTTCCTTTACATTTATTTTCTAAAGCAATTTCTTTTCTCTCAAATTGGTTGAGAATGGTAAAAAAAAAAAAATGGGAGAAATTTTTGGCACAGCACTAGTTTTAAGCTTTTATATTTTATATTGTTTTACGTTGTACTTTGTGTTTTTAATTTTTGTGAACCATGTAGAGAGTATTGGCTATTGGATGGTATAGAAATGGAATTAATTAATGAATGATCTGGTAATGGAAAAAAAGGAAAGGTTCCTCCTGTGCAAGCACCAGGTCATTACTGACCCCTAGTGGGACGCTGCTTTTGCTGGAGTTTTCATGGCAGACCTTAGCGGGGTGGTTTGCCATTGCCTTCCCCAGTCATGATTACCTTTCCCCCAGCAAGCTGGGTACTCATTTTACCGACCTCGGAAGGATGGAGGGCTGAGTTGACCTGAGCCAGCTACCTGAGAACCGGCTTCTGCTGGGATCGAACTCAGGTCGTGGGGAGAGTTTCGGTTGCAATACTGCCACCTACCACTCTGTGCAACACGAAGCCCTTCAATGATCTGGTAATAGGTTTGCAAAATTCCCTGGGACACTCACCTCCCAGATATCCACTCCTTTTTTTACATTCCTAGTGTTTATATGTAGGGGATGAACAATGGGGCAAAAATTAAGGAACTCTGTAGGAAATAGCACAAAACAATCATTTGTGTACCCATCAGGCCCATCTGCTGGGGCCTATGCATCCACAGGGAGCCCACCAATGAACCAAGCCTCCCACATCACTTCCTTAACCATGGCTGCTTGTAGCACACTGGGTCAAAAGCTAGGAGTGGACACTTCTACACATCAATGGGGAGCCTAGACCACATGTGGGCAAATGGAGGCAGCTCTTGGAGGTCTTGGTTGCTGTCTTCATGCCTCCACCAGACTCTCTTTCTCCCCCCACCCCAATTTTTCTACTCCCTCCCTGATCAGGAAAACTTTCTCCTTTCTGCTTAGACAGGAGACTAGAAAGTGAACTCTAGCCCATTGGTTTCTCTCTCATTCTTGACAGAGAACCAAAAGAATATGGAGGACTACAATATCTCACCATTCTAGCGTTATATTCCATGGTTTCTCTTTCAGAATAAGATCCCTGAGAGTAAAGCCATTGAGTCCAGTGGGTTAGAGTAGCAAAAGATGTTCTAGCTCTCTGTGCTCTGTGGTTTCTTAAGCATCTGAGAGAGAAACCATGGAGTAAGGAGAAATAGAGTTGCTCCCTTTCTTCTCAGGGAGAGGAAATCATTCCCTGCCCAAGGAGGGCAGGCTTAATGGCAGTGTGTGTATGTGTGTGTGTGTGTGTGTGTGTGTGTGGTGTTTGTGTGCATGAGAGTGTCCTGTTCCACTGTGGATTTTCTTTTGTCATCATACTAAGCAATGCCTCAAGTGACAGGGCACAGGATTGGTTAACCTCTGAAGTAGGACTGAAATAGAGCAGGTTCAGTACCCTGGACAGAACTGCTGACTCAAGGACTGTGGGCTCAGATTCAGGACTCATGTGCATCTTGCAGCTAAGGTACCACAGCACTGGCTTAGAGCAACTGGCAGGGTTACTTCTGGGAGCACCACCTCCTCAGTGCTACATCTGGTTTCCTTAAAGGACTAGTGTCCTTTCTCACAGTGGCTGGCTTCTTCTGGGTAGTGAGGGTCTGAGGAGCCCCACTAAGTTTGTTGGGACTTACTACCCATTGTGGACATAGGCAGTGATATCTATTTGAGAACATAAGAAGAGCCCTGCTGGATCAGATCAAGGGTCCATCTAGTCCAGCATTCTGTTCACACAGTGGCCAACCGGATGCCCACGGAAAACCCACAAGTAGGATATGAGTGCAACAGCACTCTATAACAATAGTATAAGCAATAGTTAATAGTAACATTATTTTTCCCTCAAGCATGTGCTGGTTTATTTATCTGGTTTTTATCCCACCTTTCTACCAAGAAAATGGCACTCAAGGCAGCTTACAATCATAGGAACTAAAATATTTTGAAGACAAAACTGAAAACAATAATAAACAAATACATAAAAATACAACTAAAATGCCACAGAATAAAAACAGCACCCAACCTAACAGGCCAGGTTACATGCCAAAGGCCTATTGAATAAAACAACCACCTTTGTCTGCCACCAGTAGGACAACAGAGAGAGAGCCAACCTAGCCTCCCTCAGAGTCGGCAGGGAGTTCCATAGCTACTGCGAAGGCCCACTCTGGTGTCACCACCAAACATGCCTCTGAAGGTGGAGGTACTGAAAGAAGACCCTCTCCAGAATATCTTAAGACCCAGGCAGGCTCGCATGGGAGAAGGTGGTCTTTCAGGCAGCCTGATCCCAAGCCATACAGGGCTTTATAGGTCATAACCAGCACTTCAAATTCTGCCCAGAAACAGACTGGTAGCTCAGCATGCTGGTTGCAGAATGCTGGGAGTTGCTGGACTTTTTTTCTGTCTAAACATGCATAGGATTGTGCCCTTAATGGATTTGGTTAGAAATGGCACTCTCTTCTTTTCTGTGGGGTGAAAGATAGAGTTGAAGGGCCCCTGATGGTCTCTTGCCTAGGGGCCCTTAAAATCCTCTGCATTCAATCCTCTGCAGCTGCCTCACACAAATAGCAAAATGATGGGCCTTATACAAAGTCTCACAAATTGCACATGGGGGTGCTTTTTTGGTTGCATCCAGTGGAACTGGACAGGTATATGGGTACAGAAACTTCCTCTACTGCAAGTTGCATAATGTGGCATTAAAGCAGAAGTGTTTAACACACCCATTGGTGTGAAACATCTCTTTCATTTCCTGTCTACCAGAATGGTCTCACAATCCTGTATTTCCAAAATGAGATTATCTGGAGTAATGTTTAGGTTTACAGGTCACATTTTAAACACATTTGTAGAAGACTGGGGTGCAGGGGAATAATCCATTCTCACCAATCACTGCAGCATAGGTGCCCTCTCCCTCCATGATTTGATCAAAAAGATGAAAGAATGTTAGAGAATAAGTTATCTGTTCTCTGTGAGCTTGGAAATGCACCATAAAGTGGGGGGAGGTAATTCTCTAATCCACATTAGCAATTAAGACAACAGAATTCGAGGATGACATTTATTCCAACTTAATTAATTAATACACAATAATCATGCAAAAGCCCCTAGCCAATAGCATTTAACTGGGTTTGCAAGCACTGTTTATATCCACGAATAGCACTGCTGTAAGATATGTGGCAAAATGCTGCTTCTGTAATGATAAACCTAGCAAGAAAATCACCAATATACGCAGTGTGGAAGAGAAGAGCTATGGATCACAAAGAGAAACCTCCCTCTCCTTTCTCCGCTCCCCTCCCCATCACCCCTGATTTGTAATTACCAAATTAACACATTCTAATGGGTGAAGTACTCTAGTAACATACTATGATTAATGCACATGTCCAATTAGCTGCAGCTTCTTTCCCTCTAATTTTAGCCCACTTAAATAGCGCGAGGCAATCTGCAATGTCTCTGAGGTGAGGCTCCCACTCATCCAGTCCTCCCTCCTCCACCATTTAATGGAATGTTTAATGTGAGAGGTACCTCTGCTCTTGCCACTCTGCAGGAAAGATGTGCCTTTCATGCCGCAGATGCTGTGTGCAAAGAGCGAGACTATTCAGGGGAACTGGAGTGGGAGCGTCTGATGATGTGAGGTCCAGAACAGGGTGCATCTAGTGATAGATGAACTCCCCCACCCCTCACTATCTCAACTCATCACTGGCCCAGTCTCCTCAGACACCATCAGAGAACCCGAAGAGGTAACTCCAAGAGGTAACTCAACCAGCATCTGATGAAGCAGACTATAGTCTGCAGAAGCCTAGGTCAGAATAAATGTGCCACAAGTCACTTGATTGTTTTTGTTCCAAGAGGCATGTTATTCTGGCGCATGTGCACTAATGGCAACTGGCCCTGTCCATGCAGGTGGCACAAAATGGTTTCCCACTCACCCCGCTCTCTTTCTCACCTCATGTGCATCTTGCAATGATTGCATACCGTCTCAGATGCATGGGGGGAAACATGATAGGGATGAGGCCTTTCTTCTATGCATTGATGGAGGAGAGGTGCAGTCAGTGACTTCCTCCACAAAGCAAGGAAAGGGGTGGTGGGTGGGGTGCCTCCAGATGTGGTGGAGACAGAAATGCTGCTGCTGCTCCTGGTGGTGCGGTGAATGCTGTGAGAGTACATCATCAGAAAGGTACATGTTGGGCCACCTAGCACTCTCCACTCCAGCTGTCTGCAGAACCTGTATATGCCTGTGTCACTGGTTGTCCTGTTGCTTGCGGTGCTTTGTCCACTGCTTGGCTGCTGAGGCCAAACATCACAACTACCAAACCAGGCTTTTCCATAGGAAAAGCAATGACGGAGAGTTCTCCCATTTGTTTTTCCTTTGCAGCTCAGACTCTGAGTGGAAACAGTGTTGCAATCCCTCTGAGTCAGAAGATTTAGAGTATACTACCTGCTTCTGAGAAGATTTCTCCTCAATCATTGCAAGGGCCTGGAACCATAGATAGATAGATGGATGGATGGATGGATGGATGGATGGATGGATGCCTGTGGGTGCTTTTTCACAGCTCAGTCTGAGCTATAGTTATTGACTAAGACTTAGGCAAAAAGAAATCAACACTTTTGATTTTGTACGATGTTCTTAGCTGTTCAGCAAAAGGTTCTTCCTCACCAAACATGCACATTCCAACCCCAAAACTGAAACTCACAAACAGTCCATCTCATCTCTAGCACAGCAGTGCTGGTGCAGGCTATGCAGGTCTAGAAAATTGTGTGGCAGTGTTTGACCTTGCAGAGCTACACTGGTAGCTTCTTAATATTGTACATGACAGTGACTAAGGAGTTCATAATTAGTGTAATATTAAATGGTATTGTAATTTTGTGTAACTGCACTTTTGCATGTCCTATGAAAAAGCAACACAGCAATACATGCAAAAACCCATAAAGAGATGCATTTTAAAAGCTATTTACTTTGTGGCACTTGATGAGCAACATAGGCTAAGGACATGTGTATCTGCAACATTTTGTGTGGTGCACTGAACATAATTGACAGGGTTATCTAGTGCAGGCATCCCCAACACATTCATTGGGTTGGTGGACACATTTGGAATTTTGAGAGAATGCCATGGGTGCTCTCACAAAATGGCTGCCATGGGGTGGGGCTTGCCCATTCATAAAATGGTTGCCATGGTGGGTGTAACCAGGCACAAAACACTGATTTCCCAGAAGTCAAACTGCTGAGATGAAAAGAAAAGTAACTTGCCCAAGAACTTAAGTACAAGGAGAGTGTCAAGGGCTCTTTGGAGGCCTCTCTCAGTCTAATCCAGTAACCAAGTCCAGACACAGACAAAGGAATTCTTTTCAAAGTTTTATTCTTCTTTTACAACTTAACAGCTATACCGTTTGCAACTAGATCTGAGCAGCACAGTACCTATGCCCTAAGTTGGAACAGTTGGTCCCCGTTTGAAAGGGAATTACTGGCAGACCCCTGAACTTAAGGACTAGGGGGAGTCCCTCCCCTTTTCCCTTGGATCCTCTGGGTGCAGCCGTTGTTTGCGCGCCAACCGGGCACTACGCCTCCTTTCTGCGCCCTCCATCTGGCGCCGCTCTCTGCGTCTGCGTCGCGCATCCACCAAGTCTGCTATCCGCGCTCCGTTACTCCCTGGACTGCTATCTAAGCTAGGAATGTTGGTGGGAGGAATCTCCGTCAGCTGTTGGCCCTGGGAAAGAGGAGCGCACTCCCCTCCCAGGAGCGACTGCTCTTCCTCAGAATCAGAACTACTCTGGGATTCTATGGGCTCAGTGTCCACCCTGACAGAGAGGTGGGGTCTGAGCTTCAAAACACAAAACCACTCATTTGAACCAAAATAAAGATGGCATTGGAGGACAGCACTTTGCTTTGCACCATGCCAGCATCCCAGTTAAAAGATACTATGTAAAACTTTTAAGAAATAAAATAGAAATTCAGAGGGGCAGGGAGCCTGGTAGGCACCAAGAATGGTGGTTTTGTGGGCACACTGGTGTCCATGGTAGCCACTACACTGGAGACCCCAGGTCAAGTGGTCCTTGAAGGAGTCTCATTTTGTAGTTGTAATGGTTGCCTGCCTCAGCCAAGCTGTGCAAAATGTAACTGAGAAAGAAAAGGGAAAGGGAAAATTGGTATGAGTGATGGTTGCTTATCTTCTTGATGGAACTGCTGTGCTACACCAAAAATAGTAAAAGAAATAAATAAAGAAACTTATAACTATTGGAGGAGAAATGTATCCCTGAAGGCACCGTGCTTTCCTATCTGTCCTGGGGAAGCAACAGAATAGGAGTGGACAGTTGACCTGGTTTTGTATTGGTTTTCTTTTTGTATGGATTTTAAAGTTTGGTTTTTTGTTTGTTTTTGTTTGTTTCATGTTTTGGAGTTGGGATATAAATAGGGCTGTACAAAAGTCACTTACCTTTTCGAAGGGTGACATTCGCGGTGGGGAGCAGGCGCTCTGTCCCTCCCCCCCAATTCTGTCCGGCCGGCTCCGCTCCATGGAGATTCCGTGGAGCCACCGGCTGGGGCCGCCTGCAGCCAGACATCCGGCCGCTGGGCAGCCTGTAGGGATGCAAATGTCAGCTGCCGTAGCCACCACCATTTGCATCCCTGTATTTTGCCATGATAGGCTATGTAAATATTTACGTAGCCTATCATGGCAAAAACAAACAAACAAACACGTAGGCTAAAATGGCAAAAAAAAGGGGAACGCAAATGGCGGCTCCTGTAGCCACCGCCATTTGCGTTCCCTTAGTTAAGCCATGATAGGCTACGTAAGTATTTACGTAGCCTATCACGGCTATATGGAAAAAGCGAATGGCGGCCGCAGACATGGCTGCCATTTGCAAGTCAGCGCAGATGGCAGCAGGTAGGTGCTCCATTCTGGGCCCATTTCGTGGGGGGGGGGCTTCGTTCTGCCACAGATTTCGGGGGGCCGAATGCACTGGCATTCGGCCTCACCGAGATCTGTGGTGGAATTCTCTGACATCCCTAGATATAAAACTTTCAGTGAAAGAATACACAGAGTGCAAAACAGACACAGGATCACAGACAGCAGGTGCAAGAATCCACCTGGCTTGCGCTGGTGGCTGCCGCTCAGGAGATTCCCACCACTCCACACCTACTCAGGACTCAGGAGTGCAATTCAGATCATGGCTGGGGGTGGGGGTGGGCAAATCAGGTGCAACCACTTCACACGCTTTCGAAAAACAAAACAAAAAACGAGAATCAACCCCAATAGAGAAGATACTCACCAAAGAAATGATTGATGGGTTGGTTGATCAATTGCCTAGTAATGAACAGGTTTTGGCTGTAAACGCACTGGTGCTGCTGATCCTGACTGATCAGTACGGTGCAAGACCAGTATCACACAAGTGAAACAGATCCTCAGTTATGGTTTTTAAGCTTGTCAGGGGGTATAATAAATAATTTAATTTATTTCAATGTGCGATGTCGTTTTTTGTGAATCCCATATACAGGCACTTTGTGTGTGTGGTTTTCAAGTATGATTAGTTTTTTTTTTCTTTCTCTCCAGGCAACAAGATATTGTTCCATAAATTACATGGCCATTTCAAACATGTCTGCAACAAAAGTTGTCTCAAGAGTTAAGGGGTCAATGGTAAATAACGTCCGCTTCTGCACCTGCAAAGCTGTTTGCTTTGCACACCTCACTTACTGAAAGCAAGCCATGCACCCACATGCACCATCTCATTTGCCATTCCAAACTGGCATTCCATTCTGCTATCAGCCAAGCACTACAAGGTGGCCAAATTCATATTATGAACCAGGTAATTACAAACATTGGCACCATCACTAGTCTTCACCAGCCAATTTTCATTTGATTCGCTCTAGTACATAACCTAATGGCTTATGCAATCCACATCTGACAATGTGTCCTGTTTCAGTCTGTGCTGTTATCTTGGGCACAGAAAAAATTTTGTATCTCCCCCTGTCCCCCAAAGTAGGAAACGTATCACACTGTCCTTTAGAACTAGTAACATTTTTTCTGGACAACATTTTAGTTACTCTTTCCATCCATCATCTCCCAATCCTCTTTCTCCTCCGTCCTTATCAGAGGGCATGATCCAGCTAAAGTGAGCACTTTTCCAGCCCAAAGTGTATGTACTCACAAATAACCAGTTCCACTTACTTCAATGAGACAGCTTCCCATTGCCAAATCTGAATAGCTATGGAGCACTGTGGTCAGATTGGCTGAGGTCATTTTAGGAAGAAGAAAGGAACCCTAATCAGAAAAGAATAATGCCAAAGTAGCAGCACAGAGGGGAAATGCCTGGCACTGAACAGGTTTTCAAAAATGAATATTAAGGGCCTCTGGAGAAAGTACTTCAGTCTCCCAAGGGTCTAGTTGTGGCTCCCAATTTAAATCAAAGACATAACCAGCACATCCCTAAAATTGCATTCAGCTCAGCAGGAAGGTCAAGGTATGCGGGCCCTCATCCAGAATGTGCAATGCCTAGAGGCCCCAAATGAGGATTCAGTCCCCAGATGAAGTTGCAGAATCCCATCCTCATCAATGAATATTGCAATACAATGCACCCATTAGCTGCACATGCGGAAGCCTGCTTGTGCACATGTTTTTTTCCCCCTTTGAAATGTCATTTCATTTTGAAATAAAGTTAACAAAATAAGGGCAACAACAAGAAGAACAACACACATCATAATATAACAAGATCACTAAAGAAACAAAGAAATCCACAACTTAGAATTATAACCGATATGCTTGTGGAACATCTACAGCAAAATGGCCTAAGTAGGAGCTCAATATTTGGTGACAGAATAAAAATACAATGTATACAGCTTATAAAAGGAGTGTGTGTTATTTTGTGTGTTTGTGTGTATTAGTCAGAAAATAAGATAGGCAACTATACTTGGTCAGAATTTGATCCAATGTTCGAAGGGCTGCAACACAGGGAATAAATTGTAGCCATGGTGCACATGTTTTCCCAGGAGCAACGTACGGCTGTGAGGGCTGGGCTATAAGGAAGGTTGAGCGCCGAAGAATTGATGCCTTCGAACTGTGGTGCTGGAGAAGACTCTTACGAGTCCCCTGGACTGCAAGGAGGTCAAATCAGTCCATCCTGAAGGAAATCAACCCTGAGTGCTCATCGGAAGGACAGATACTGAAGCTGAAGCTCCAATATTTTGGCCACCTAATGCGAAGAGAAAACTCTCTGGAAAAGACCCTGATGCTGGGAAAGACTGAAGGCAAAAGGAGAAGGGGACGGCAGAGGATGAGATGGCTGGATAGCATCACCGATGCAATGGATATGGACTTGAACATGCTCCAGGAAAGACGGCAGGACAGGAAGGCCTGGCGTGCTATGGTCCATGGGGTCACGAAGAGTCGGACACGACTGAACGACTGAACAACAAACAACAATGGTACACATGTATCTCTCTTTCTGGACTGGGTGAAAGACACTAATGCTTATGTTAAAACCTACTCCAGATCTTCCCCAACCTGGTGTCCTCCAGGTGTACTGGACTGCAACTCCCATAATCCCCAGCAAGCATGGCCAATGGCTGGGAATTATGGATGTTGTTGTCCAACACACCTGGAGGGCACCAGGTTTGAGGAAGGCTGACCTCCCCTATTTGTACATCCACCTATATCAGCCTGCCCACACTTTAAGATCAGAAAGACAGGCCCTTCTCATTTGCAATTTGCCCACCTGTGAGAGCAGTCAGGTGGCTGAACTCACATGAGTGGGCCTTCTCTGCAGTGGCCCCACATATTTGGAACAAGCTGCCATTGTAGGTCCTCCATGCTCTGTCATTGCAGACTTTTAAGAAGGCCTTTAAAAAATATTATTTTACCTTGGCCTTCTATTGATATGACTGCTGCTGTTGCTGCTGTTAACATCATCGTTGGCTTTATTGTTGGTTTGAATTGTTGTCTTTATTGTTGTTTTTTATTGTTTTCATATTTTTATCACTTTTAATATTTGAACTGTTTTCATGTATTTTATTGTTGTAAGCTGCATTGGGAGAGCTTCTGCCCTGAAAGTCAGCCAATAAATATTATAAATAAATAAATAAATAAATAATCAGAAGATGATGTATATAAGAAACAGTAAGCTTGGGGGGTAGGTGGTTAAAGGATTGTGCAATCCCACCTTTAGAACAGCGCCCATCAGTATCATTGCCTGCAACTGCTCTTAGTTTGTTTTCTGAAGTGGCTTTAAGTTCTCATAGAAAGAAGATGCTATATCCAAAATAAAATAAAATAAAATGCAGTTTACCCTTAAAAGTGGTGGGTTTTTTTTTAAAAAAAAGACTTCTAGTAAAGCCAGATTCCTCCATAGCCTCCACCATGACAAACATCAATAAATGTTATGAGCCCCTGAGGTTGGATTTGAAGGAAACATTAAAGATTAAAGAATGCACAGGTCAATTACTGAGACAAGTAAATGACTTAAAGAGTAATTACATATAATTTTGTCTTGTTTATTTTATATTAGTCAGAAGTGTCCATAATCCAGGGTCCCCTGAGGTCTCTTATGGATTGGGTGGAAAGATCATTTATCAAATGTACTGTCAGGACATTTATCCCTTGCTTACAAAAACAAAAAAAACAAAACCAAGTCCTTCCTTTTCTGAGTGGTGAAAGTTCAGAAGAAACATATTAAAAATACTAAGGGTGTGCACTGGCTTTGAACAAATCCTGAATTCCGAGCCGAACTGCCTGATGTGGACATCTTTAGGATTTGTCTGAAGCAAAGCAAAGGTTTTCTGAATTGCTCTGAAACTAATCTGGGTTCTCACAAAGTTTTGTGAGCAATTCAGAGATTTAGATGGTCACAGAGACACAGACGGTGTGCCCCCCAAAATGGATACATCTTCTCCATATAAAGAAAACACAAGCCAGGGAGGAGGGAGAGGAAAGGGTTTTCTGTTTTGTGACTGACAGCTCTAGCTTCCAACCACGGAATTAATTCACCATGGCTCTCCTTTTTACTTCCAATCATAGTGCTTTTGGGAGAGGTGTTTAAATAACTTATTAGAAACTATTCCTGTGTTTTCACTGCATTCTGTGACTGTGTGTCTGTGGAAGCAGAAGTGGCAGCAGCACTCATGGCATCCAGGAATGGCCTTCCTTGGGAGCTAGCATTAACTAGGAGATGCCTGTCTCAATCCTGCCTGCTGACATCACTCCACAAACAAATATGGAGGTCCACTGAGCCCCCACAACCTGAGTCAAGCCCACCCACTTTCTTCTGGCTGCAGGTACAGGTGGGAGGGCACCACTTTCTTGCTAATGCTGGTGCCTGCCTGCAATTTATAACAGGGGACCATACAGAAGCTCCAGGCAGCCAGGGAGCATAGCTGAGGAGGCGGGGGACCGGTCTTGCTACCTCTTCTTTCTCCTCTCTTACCATTTAATGTAAAGTCTGAAAAAATGTTGGGGGGTGGGGAGGATCTGAGGGTTTTATAAGCAAGGAGGGTTTTATGGTTGCACCAAGCATGACTCTAGCACTGTGTGTCTAACACAGGCACATGACAAAGAACACAGCGAATTGCCCACGAAAGGGGAAGGGAACCCCTCTTAAAAACACCATAGACTTTCAAGGCTCTCTTTGCACTATACAGCAGGCATAAAGGCTCTACAGTGTACACTTTGATATATTTTCTTAATAAAGTGTCATCTATTCACTCCATTAAGGATGAAGCACTTAACATTTCTGTGACTTTGGCACAGGAGGAGTCCCACTCTGGAAGCACTAGTTCTGGCTAGTTTATGGTCATGCTAGGCAGCATTAGTTTCCTGTTGTGCTAGTGGTCATTCCCACTGGTACAGAAGTAGTGCTGGATACTGCCCCAAACCAGAATCCTGAGTTGTGCCTGTGAACAAACTAGAAGCCAGTGAAGGTTTTCTAATACATGTGAGATAAGTTCCCATTGGTTCATTCCAATTGGTTATCTGGCCATTTTCTTAACCAATTTAACTTTCCAAGTAGTTTTCAAGGCCAGCCTTATGTCCAACGCATTGTAATCAATTAAGATGTGGTACCACCAAGGCGTGGATAGCTGTGGTATATGTACAAATACCATTAGTGGTGAGAGAATGAACATTTCATTTGATTGCATATATAACGAAGGACTCTTAAGGCAAAGCCTTTGCTACCCTGCCACCTTTCTTTTCAGGCAATGGAGTGGTGCTTGATTTCTAAAATCAGTGAATCCGAGACTCAACTGTTCTGGGAAACTAATCCCGTATTGTGTGGAGGCTGGTTGTTGTTATGAAGTGGTAAGAGGAAGGTTGTTTAGGGTATGTGTGGATCAGCAGCTGAACTTCACACAGGAACAGCCAGATCTTTGGTTGTTGGCCTTTGGTATAAAATTAAATATACACCAGTCCATTAGGACCAGCCCAAGCACATCATGATGCACTCTGTGAACTTGCCAAACATGGCAAGTGAGAAACCATTTCCACCTGTTTGTCCTTAAATTTACAATACATGGATGCTGACAAATATTAGTTAACCTGTAATATGTAACATAGAGGAAAACAATTAAGCACAGAAAAACAGCTTGTGTATATGTATGTGAGTGGGGGGGGGAAGAGGGGGTATCCCTAATGAGAAAATGAAAACAGTATGGTCTGGGTTGGGGTGGGGGACTGCTCATAGGGCAAAACTAATACAGAAGGAGAAATGCTTGCAAAGGTCTTTCACTCAGTTTTCACTGGGTTTGTGTTCCCCACTTTGCTTTAGATTAGCATCCTATTTGCATAACCCCTTACGAAGTATACATTTGGTGTTCAGGGCAGACTCAGCAACTCTGCCATGGCGGTTCTGCTTCTAATGTTATTTTACAATGTGCCTGCTTATAACAAGGCTAATAAAAATAATGTTTAAAAAATACATTAGGCAGAATTTGGGAGGCTCTCAGCAGCCAGTAGGAGAAGCCAGCACAGTAATGGACATGTCATAATCTTCCTGTGTCAGTTAATATATGTCCAGGGTTAGACTGATGTTTCACTGCACTCCACACATTTTGCAGAAGCCCATTTCTTTTAAGTGATTTTGATAAGCTGATTGATGCAGTCCCTGTTTTTCTCATATGTGTGTGTTTGCAAGAGCCCATCTGCCTGATGCCATGGGCTTCTATCTAATAAAGCACCCATAATGTACTTATTTTCCTCTACCATGACTTTCCTCCACTTTCTCTGGCAATTTACGACTTTATAGAAATTTAATCTGCTGTTGAAATTCACTGTATTATTAATGGAGAGGCAGTGCAGCACCACACTATAATTAATATATATATATATATATATATATATATTTCAAATAGCATCAAGGGTTTGACAGAAAGCCACTGAAGCCAAGAAATCCATAGCCATATTGAACTGAAGGTGCTTTCCTGTGGTGTCCTGATGTGTCTCTGTGTTCTGTGTATTAAATCAGGAGCCATCTTGACTCTAGAATTAGAATTGGGTCAACGGTTGTGCCTTCCATACCTGGGTGACCTTTGTTTCTGAATGTATGCTAAACAACATTCAAAGAAGGCACATCTATGCTGGTGACCCTGACTAATGATGCTAACATGATTGCCAATGTGTAATTCCACATTCCTAGTTCAACTTTAGCATTTCAAGCCATATATAAATATTCAGTGTTAGTTAGGCTTTTAAAGGTATATAAACAGTCTATAAAGGGATGCAGGTGTCACCTTCTTGAAAGCACAAAGTCTCTCTTTGTGTCAGTGATGTCTTCTCTAAACAGTTTCATGCTCACACCTTGCTAGTAACAACTTCTGCTATGTTTTCTTCTGTTCTCTAAGAATGATCAGGTAACAGATTTTTCTGGAAGATTTTTTCTGGAATCTTTAAGACAGAAACTCCCAATTATCCACTGAGAAGAAACTGGAATAGAATGATACATTACATTTTCCCAGCTCAGTCTTGTCTGGATTGAGCTTCAGCTTATTGCTAGGGGTGTACAGATTCCCCACAGTCTGTTCCGGTGGGGAATCTGTGTGTGGGGGGGAGGCGATCCGTTCCTCCCCCCCGGAATCCTCCATAGCGGTTCCGCTCCACTCGGATTCCGGGGGGGGGGACTGTCTTGGCGGCGCTTACCTTCGCTCCTGCCAGCCAGAGCCGTTCGCCTCCTCCCTGTACCTGCCGATTGCCTTTAAAAAAAATGTCTTTTTTTTTTAAAAAAAATGGCAATCGGGAGGATGTGCCCATAGACCTATACGCAAATAGAGTCATGAATCTTGTGTATAAGTCTATGTGTCCAGTTTTCAGGACCAATGGAAACCTATTTCACAACAATCTCAGCTGCTGGTAAGAAAACGTGTTTTTTTTGTTTTTTAAGGGGGAGAAGTAGGGCACTTCGGCGGGTGCCAAGAAAAGTGTCCAAGGGTGCATTGGTTGCTTAATCATTCCCAACTGTGGTTTATGAAGCCAGGAACAAAACAGGTCCACATACTCCTTTCTTGCCTCCCTTGCCCTTCTTCCCTCATACACTGGCTTCTGTTTGGAGATCCTGGTTTGTTACCAGAGTCACCCATTTCATCTGAAATTGGGACCTCTGGTTTAAGGTTGGTTTAATAAGCCAAGATCTGACCTTGGGTTAATATTCTGTTTAGTAAACCAATGTTAATCCAGAATTTTGGACATAACACTCATTCCAAGCTTGGCTTAGAAGCTGGGAATGTTATGTCCAAACTGTCCCTATGTGACACAGTCCTCAGGTCTTATATGCCTCAGAAATCACTCCATTAAGTGGTCAAGAATTTAAGTAAAGATGCCCTGTTGCAAACTATAAACTAAGGTTGGATCCATTAAGGCTGCTCTCCAGATTTCATATTCCAGGCCAGGGCTTCAACCCTGGAACATGTGAGGTAATAACAACAAAGACACTACATCTGAGCATGCGAAGATTGCCTTCCTGTATCACAACCAAGCCTAATACAATTTGGGATGAAAGTGCAGAGCATCCAGATACACCTGAGTCTCAGTACCTCTCCTTCCTTTCAGAAATGAAGTACTACCCTTCTGCATGCAATGTGGCAGGAGACCGAAGTCTTTGTATTAGGGCTCGGCCTGAATAGTATATGCTCAACCATTAGCACAGGAACTCAGACAAAGCCTCCAGCATTTAGCCAAGGAAATATTTGTGCAGATATTAAAATGGACTCCAATATGCCACAGGACATGCAAAATGTTGACATCAAACTGCAGGAGCCTGAGAAGCCTGCAAGTTGCTGATTTGAGATTAACTGTATTAAGCGTTCCTTGGCAAGGTGGCTCAAGCCCTTAGGGGTGTAATGCACAGCGACAGCTAATCTCAGTGACTGTGGGGTGGTTGTTGTGGGGGGTTTTGCTACCCAGTGCAGGGTGTCAGGTCAGACCCTGGAGATGAGAATGGGCTTTCTTTTGATCTTGACATGCTGGCTTCAACCATAATGGGAAAGTCAAAATGTGTGGTTTTGCTGCTGGTTTGCTGATGGGATTCAGACAGGATGCTGCAGTCTCACTGGGCTAATATTTAAGCTATTCCACCACTATTGAATGAAGCTGGGATTATTTATTTTTTTAAGTATCTCCAATTTATTTTCTGTGGCTTACAGAAAATCAGAAAGCAACTGTCACAGAGAACAAGCTGAGCTTCCCTAAATGGGCAGGGGGAAATTTTCTGCAAGTGAAGGGTTCTTTCTTTATCCCCTAGCCTAGAATGTGGTGACTTTTTGTTTCTCATTTCCATTTTATTTTTTTTAGCATTTGTATGGCCACACTACCCATGATGCTAGAGACCTATGGCTGGATTTCCCCATGTCTTTTTCTTTACTTTACTTAAAACCAGCCACAGGGCACAATAGAGACTTGCATCAAGGCTGTGGGACTGTGAGGTATAAACAAATTCCTCCCTGGAGCTGCTATTAGCTGGGGAGGAGAAGGGGAAGACAGGTACAACACGGCTATCTATCTCTCCACCCACACATCCCCATCCTGCTGCAGACTGTGGCTAATATATTTTTATTAAATTTATTTAAAATATGTGTCAGCCGCCCTTTAGTAAAACTTTGAGGGTGGCTGACAACAGAGTAACAAAACAAACAAATACGATAAGAAATGTTAAAATAACAACAAATGAACAGATAAAACAACAAATAACAGTTACAACAAAGACCTCTGCAGAAAAGCAGCAGTTAAAAATATAACATTCAGTTAAAAACAAAACTTACAGCCAGCTTACACTCTGTGATACAAGCCTGGGAAAATAAAAAGGTCATTGCTAGTGTCAAAATGCTATCAAAGTTGGCACCAGGTGAGCTTATTCCAGTTAGGGCACCATGACTAAGAAGGCCCTCTCTCCAGTCATCACCTGCCTAATTTCAGATACAGCTTGGGGAATTTAAACTGGAGATACAGTGCAGGGGAATCTGTCAAATCCCCCCCTCCAGCAACATGCCCATTATCCACTTTGGGTCCCATGAAGAAAAGAAACAGATGTCAGGAGATCAAGTCACAGAGATCTCCCATGTCATGTGTAGTTTAGCCTGTTGTCTTAGTCATGTAAAGAGTTGCGATACATACTCTCAAATTCCTGCCTCCATAAGTTGCACTGGCTGATTGGGTGACTAATGGAGCAAATGAAAGAACTGTAGATCAACACCAGAGAATGTTGAGACCAGAACAGGGTTTTTGTTTGTTTGTTTGTTTTAGTGTGTATCCAGATGCAAATGTGCAGTTCTAGGGAGAAAATGTACAATTCTAAAAAAAGATTTGGGCACTTCAAAAATTGAAGTCATGCAGAAGTTGTATTGTGTTAGCTGACATAAAAAGTGACTGACAGAAAAGTGAAAAGTAAAGTGAGTAGTCCAGGCTTATCTAGAACTCTTGACCATGATTAACAATGCCCATTTCTCCTCCTCCTGCCAAAGATACTCCCTGCAGACTCCACTGCTCATCTCCACAGAGTGTTTACCAATGTTTCAAAGATGAAGTAATTCCTTTGACAACATGGGGAGCCCCTTCCTGCCAAGTCATGTGACATTGGCAATGTTATGATAATGATACTGAAGTCAGAAAATAACTAATATCACTTTCTTAACGTTCTTATTGGAGCAAAGTTACATGAAACATTTGTGTTTAAAAGCATCATCACAGCAGCCAGACTGGTCTAGTCCCCAATGAAAAAGGCTCCTTGAAGCTATTTAAAGATTCCACCACATACCACAAGATAACGTTCAGGGGCAAAATTATTGAGTTTTGAGAAGAGAGAAGTCTTCTACGTAGATTTATCATTGTAATGAAAAGCCAGCCATATACTGACCCCAAAGAGGCTCTTGGGAAGTATGAGTTTTTAGCTCTCCTAAGAGACTTCCTCACTCTAGATAAAAACATGCTCTATGTCTCCTTAAATATGACAAGTCAAAAGTCACCTATGCCTTAGACCCAGTGATTTCTCTTAAAAAAAAAACTTTAAACCCCCCCAAACCATTTTTCCTTTACAAAATAACCTTCCAAGCAACAAAAAATCAATAGTTTTGTGTTAACATTTCATACATCCAGAATTGTATATTAACTGTTGCCTCTATAAATTCTAAAACATCTTCCTGCTTTGGGTTGGTCATCTTTTTGCTGAATCCTGAAGCCTGAGTATTACACTCTTCTATATTACAGCTGTCAAATTCCTAGTTCTGCAGATTTTCCCTCATTCTATGTAGGCCTCTAAATGTTAGGGAATGTGACTCTAAGCAACAAAGCATGGGCACACACAAAAGAAAATGCACAGGTGTGTTGTAGCAGCATGTGCTATGTTCCAAATTAGACTCACCTACCCCTGTGCAGTTCAACACTTCCCTCTTTAAAAAGCTCTGGGCCAGGACCAACTCCTTGTCACCTTCCAAATTTCACCACCCTGCCTCATCTTCCTGTTCCTTATTTTGCATGTAAGTGTTGCTTTTCCTGATCCTGTAAGCAGCCAGTACCACTTTAAAACACAGCAGTGATCTGAGGCTGTAGGATGTGGCTGTTGGGCCAGGAGCCAGCGGCCAGTACAATGCTCTATCCATCCCATGGACAAGCCAGCCCAGGCTGTGGCTCAGTTGTTCTCAGATGTGCCATTCATTCACAAAGAAAGCTTGCCAGACAGGGAGACGATGGACCATGGAACAACAGAGAGCAATACCATTACTGATCACCACTGAGAAAAATCAAAATCCCTTCTGAAGTCCAGCTCTGTGGCAAGTGAGAAATATGTTGCCATCACATAATTTGCCATCGTGACAATTCCCACTAGAAAGATAAGTAGAAAGCAAATAAATAAACCCAACACCTGAGAATTAGATATCTTGTGAACCTGATAGGGATGAGCAGAATTTCCAGTGGCCAGTGAAAGGTTTGTGTTCCCTACACAAATACTCTGTCCCTTCTCCAGGGCTTCAATTATTTTGAAATACATCCTTCTGTGCCACCTCTTCTCTTCCGATCTTTATGACTTCTACTTATCCTCAACCACGCCAGTCTCCTGGCCAAAAAAATTGCAATGCTTTAAACATACAACTCATAGAAAGCTAAATCCATACAAAAGTAGCAACAATCTGCAAATGTAATATGCTTCAGTCTTGCTCAGCACCAGCTGTTTGTATTTATTTATCTGTCATTGTAGCTTGCCTTTCTTCAGTCAGTGTATTTTTATACTGTGTGCTTGTGAAGGATGATTGACTACAAGGAGTCTTTGTTGTACTATTGGCTGTAATTATTTTAATTCAAGCACATTCCCTTATAGGACTGACATCATAAACACTGTTTTCTATAACAAATAGCTGTCAGGTCTGTCAAGTGGATCTGCTTACTGTTTTATTTCATTACAATATTTAATTTCAACTTGGTGCTTTTCATCATATGTTCTCAAGGCTTCGTCCTCCTTTGCCAGGGGACCAGTCAGGCGCCTTATTTCTTAAACCGATTGCTCTTTGCAGGAGAAGTTGAGAAGGAAATGTACTGCTGAATGATGCAGGCATGTCAGAAGCTTATGCATTACCCTAACTTTCCCACAGCATTTTTACATAGTTGTTGTTCAGTCGTTAAGTCGTGTCCAACTCTTCGTGACCCCATGGACCATAGTACTTTTACATAGTACTGAGCACCAATTTCAGAGAGTTAATGGCAGCACCTCTGGTAGTACTAAGATCCCATGTTCCACTATGATGTTTGCCATATGACCCAAAGCAAACAAACACACAGCAAGTATAAGAACCGGGGCATGTCTCCATGACAGCGGAAGGGGAAGCGAACAGTGGCTTACCTGGATTTTTCAAGGAACTGGCTTTGGCCTGCTCAGGGCTCCACAAATGAGTGCACCACACCATTCTAAGTCTCTTCACAGGAACATACTTCTGAGTGTGTGTGTGTCTGTGTGTGGGAATTGAAGTGAATGTCATCAGACTGGCTGGGGCTGCTCATCCAATAAGAGAGGCTCCTCCCACCCCCTCCAGGCTCTACCCCCCTTTCTCCTTCCCCCGAAGCTCCCATAATGTGAAGGAGTGAAGCTTTGCATTAATTGCTTCCTTACAGCAATGAAGCAAACAATAAAGAAATCGATATTCAGCATCGATATTTAGGAAACAAGCCTGATTGACCACAAAAAAAGGTAGAGGCTGCCTGGAGCACACCTATACTTTGCAGGGATGGCCACCAGATTTTAGTGGTAGACAAGGTGGATTAATGCCATGAGGTAGCTCCGAACTTTGATGGCTAGCTGTGAAATGGCAGAAACTTTGGGGAAACACAGACGGGGAAAACATTGGGGAAACACCCCTTGACTGGGTCAGTGAGGTCATGGCGAGGTGAACAACAGACCCCTGGGTAGGGAAATCATGCCGGAGTAAATGCAGAGGGTGGTGCACACCACAACAGAAGCACAGACAAACAGGATTAAGGAAAACAATAGGGATAGGTGGAAGGCTTACCTCTGGGTCCAGGGGGGGTGTCCGCGGGGGGGGGGAGGTGATCCATCCCTCCCCCCCAGAATCCTACCCTGCCAGGTCTGCTCCGCGGCAATTCCGCGGAGCTGCTGGCTGGCTCCGGAGCACCAGCAATACAGCTGCCATTGAGTGCTGTATCGCTGGCTGGGTGGATTGACTGCAGACGCAAATGGCATCCACTATGCCATCTGCGGCTGTAGAGGTCTTAGTTTAAGGTAAATGCAGCCGTAAATGGCTGCATTTAGCTTAAACTAAGACCTCTATGGCCGCAAATGGCATAGTGGACGCCATTTGTGTCTGTGCTTTTTCACGCGATAGGCTATGCAAATATTTGCATCTGCAGTCAATCTGCCCAGCCAGCGATATGGCAATGGCGGCCATATTGCTGGTGCTCCAGAGCCGACGGGTGGGGAGGATCTGGCCAGTGAGGTTTCCTCCTAGAGGCGGAGGTAAGTCTTCTGATCCTCCACGGACTCCGGGGGGCCGGATTCTTTTGAATTTGGCCTCACTGGGGTACGTGGAGGATTTCTCTCCCATCCCTAGAAAACAATCAGACTAAAAGCAGTCTCAGAAGAACTGGGTTTTTGGTGCGAAACTCCAGGGTGGCTGCGAGATGGCCACAACGTCATGTGCCCTGAACAAACTCCAAATACAGCAACCTTGCAGTAAATCACTCATGGAGACTCCCCCCTGCATTCTCCTGTTTTATAGGCTGATCAAGTCTTAGTTATTTATGTACATTATGCTACAGTCCTGCACATCCTTCCCAGGAACTCCGTTTACCAAGTAAACATGTTTAGAATCAGAAGCTATGCAGTTTCATGGGGTTTGTGTTTCACCACAAAATAAAAACAGACCTTCTGGTGCTTCCTGCTCTCTTACAGAGATATGGATTTGTCCAACCCATATTGTCCAACCGCTATTTGCGTTGCCCTTATTTTCGCCGTAGTCTACGTAAATCTTTACGTAGACTACCCGTGCCCAAATAAGGAACGCAAATGGCGGCGCCCATGGGCACTGCCATTTGCGTACGCGCTTTTTTTTCCCCAAAGTCAGCCGTGATAGGCTGACTTTGAAAATCTAGCCATGATAGGCTACGTAAATCGTTACGTAGCCTATCATGTTTTTTTTTTTTTTTTACAATTTACTTTTTTATTTCGCGGCCGGGGAGACGGGGCGCTCCCCCCCGGCCAGAATTTCGGCGGCGAGGGATGGGGCGCCTCCCCCCCAGCCTGAATTTCGGCCAGGAGGGGCGGGGCGCCTCCCCCCCGCCAAGAATTTTGGGGGGAGAAACGGCGCGCCTCCCCCCCCACGGAAAACAGCTGCGGGACCAGGTAAGGGACTTTCGTCCATCCTTAGCCCCTAGATGATTGCAGCTTTGTTAGCCAATTGAAGAATAAGAGCCTCCATCAGTCTACCTCTATTGCTTTTTAAAAATAACTAAACAGAATGTGTTTCTCTTGCTTTTATCACTCCATTGTGAAGATTAGGAAGATAGTGACATCTTAATTTTATCTTTTCATAATTTGGAAGAGGGTAAGAATAACATCCTTGTTTTTCTGCTAGAAGTGATCTCAGACAGGTTGGATTCTTATCTAGGTATTCCAAATGAACCTCTCCACCCCTTTTATGACGCTCTGCTTTGCCTAGAGAAGGAAGCAAAGGAGTCCATATTTATGAGAGACAGTTCCCATAGTTATGATCCTGCAGGCTAAATGGAACTCAAGTATGGGCTATGCAGAGGTGAGACAACACACATAGGAGCTGACTCAATTATTCCCACTGAGTTCTATGGGGCAAACAGGCTGCAATACGGGGCACAGCTGAGCAGGAGCAAAATCTGCCCCTCACCCTAACCACTATGGGGCAGGTTTAGCCTCCCCTTCAATGGATTCCTTTGAATGGGACCCTTTACTTCCTTCTATATAAGTGAATGGGTGCCATGCACTGCTGGGGTATAGAGGGGGGAAGCACTGCACCTGGTGAGAGTGTTGCTGTCAGAGCAAAACCTCCCCCCCACACACACACACTTTTGACAGTGGAAGACACCATTTCTGCCAGCAGGGGACATAGGAAGCTACCAAGTCAGGCCATTGATCCATCTAATTCAGTATTGTCTACACAGACTGGCAGTGCCTTTCCAGGGTTTCAGACAGGATTCTTTCCCAGCCTTACTTGATCAGGGAGAGTTGCTACTGTGCATTCGACACAGAGACTCATTGCACATGTACATCTTGGGATTCTTGAAATATATAGACCCTCTCTCCACATACACCCTACCTCAGGTGCCCTCCAGCTGTTAGGACTACATGCCCCATCAACCACAGCCACAATGGCCAGCGGTTGGGGTGATGGGAGTTGTAGTCAAAAACATCTGAAGGGCAGCAGGTTGCCTATCACTGCCCAACCTGTTATAAGGTCAGGTGTTTCACTAATAATAATGAGTAGTAGAAGAAGAAAGGAACCTTTGCCTGTGCCCATGCATCTCACTTATACAGCAATATGATGAAATATAAGACTACAGAGACACACTGCAAAAAAAAATAAAAAAATAAAAATCCAATGTTTAGTGCAGGCGAGCATTCCAAGAGCAACCCATCCATTTGCTCCAGTGATGATATCTGGGGCTACTGACGGTTCAAAGCCTCACTAACCCTCAGCTACTTGGAGCTTATCATTTAATTAAAAATAATGCCTAGGTTTTGGGGGCCAACCTGGTGATGTACGGTGAGCTGTTCAGCTTGCCTTTCCCCCTCTTTGTCTTTGTGCCTGGTGTCTGGTGGTGTACATTACTGTAACCTTGCTTTCCGGCACAAAAGTGCTATAAACTGCCGATAAATTTTACTGACTTTCTAGTGACCTTCATGAGGGTTGGACAAGTCACATTTCACACCAAAGATGGAGCTGTAAATATTTTATCTGTGCAGTAAACACAGCGCTGACAGCAGTGCCGCACTCATTTCCCCGGGACTGCTTCTGAACATTGCCACCTCACTGAGAAAGCGATTTATCTGCTGCTCCAGGAAAAATCCTGGCACAGAGACAAGGAAAGAGCAGCTTGCAGAGGGAGCCGACTGTCTTGTTCAGAGCAGCCCTCTGTCAGTGGCAGCCACAGCTGCCTTGTTACATGGCACCCCCCCCCCTTTCCAACTTCTGCAACATCCTGGATTGAATTAAAGGGGGAAGACATTTATCTCCGGGGCAGAAGTGTCCACAGCTCTCTCAGTTGGGTCCAGATCCAGCGTAACATTAATGCAGATGCTTAACATTCAAGGTTGCCAAATGCAGCTTATATTGAAGGATCCTCCTTATTTTGAAGCAGGGCTGGATTAATCATCATGCCAAGTTTGCTATAGAGTAGGAGTGCATCTGGACAGGTCAATTTTTGGTGACTGGTGCACTCCTTCAGTGCACCTGAATGTCACCACCAATAAAGCACTGCTTCCCCACTTGTCTCGACTACAGAGGTGTGGTCTTGCTTGTCGATGCAGGTTGCTCATTCTGTAAAGATGCATTTGGGGGAAGACGTTGCTGAGGGGGACAGGATTTGGAGTGGGGAAACAGCAGGCGGGGAAAGGGTTAAAGTTTAACCATTAAACAAACAAACAAGCAGAAGCTGTCAGGCTACCGATACACACATTTGCCTGTATCCGTTTAGCACCCCTGGGAGTGATACATACATAAATAAGCAAATAAATGTTGGCATTGATTTTCACAATTGGGTAGTACAGGGTACTACTGGCTTAGATTTGGAGCTGGGGACATAAGTTGCTGGTTCAAATCACACCTCAGCCACAGGCAGCCATAAGCAGACCACTTATTCTCTCAGCCTCCAGCCCTCATCTACAATATGGGGATAGTAAAACTGTCCTTCTTACAGAGCTGTTGCAAAGATTTCTGAGATAAACGTGTGTGAAGTGCTACAGAACATTTTTAAGTGATATCAAAATGCCCAGTAGTGTTGTTATTACTCAATCTCTGCTTTTACACAGACAATTTCTTCTGCTCTTGTTCTAGGAATGAAGCACCAGAGCAGGAATGTGGGAAGCTCCCACCCACACAGACAGATTATGGCCCAAAAGCTGAGGCAGATGGCACCACCTGCAGTTCTCCAATTCTCTTTCCCCCTCCCCAGTTTCTTTTTATGGTGACTCCCTTAGATGTTATTTTTGTATGGAGGGAGGGCATGGGCGTAATTTGTCCAAAACTGAGGGAAGCCAGGTATGGGGCTTGTGAGTTTTATTAAGGTCCTCCAGTGGAGGCTGGTGGCTCCGATCCGATGTCAGTGAGGCAGTGAATCCACTCTGGGTTTTAGTCAGAACCAGTCAGAATACTAAAGGAGCTATCCAAGTTTGTGATAAAATGGTGTTTTGTTTTGTTGTTTAACTGTATGTTTGACAGTTTGTTTGCATGATTGATGTATTCTAACATATCTTTTCTCCTAAAGGCTAGGGTAAATAGGGGGAGGAGGGAGTTACAATGTTTAGATTTTAAATGGTGTCTGCTGATTGGCTGTTCCTTTTTCAGTTAGGAGAGTGAGGGAATAAGAGTCACTTGGTTTTCTTTAGAGGGGAGATAGGGATTGGCTTTCTGAGGGGTAGGATCGAGGCGCTGGGCTCTAGCCTGGAGGTGGGTTGATTCCCCTGGGCAGTGGAAGGAGGCATATTTATTATTTTGTTGTCTTATTAGAAAGGGTAGAGTAGGTAAGGAATTAATAAAAACTTGAAACAAGAATTTTACCACATAAAACTCAAACTGCATCTTATACCTTGTAAATAAAGTTTCATTTTTGATTTGTTCTTTTAAACCACACCATTCTCAGTCTCATTTGTTACCAGAAAAAGGGTTAGATGAAACGATGAAAGAAATAAGCCATGGTCTATGAATTTACACTTGCTCACACACAAAACAATTGAAGGTTCTCTCCTCATGAGGAGGAGAGTGGTGGCAGCGTCTTAATAAAGGTTTATAAAAAAGTTTTCTATTAAAAAAAAAGCAGAGGGAGACAAACACAACAGTAGTGGTTGCTGGGGTTATAGCTGTGAGTTTTATTAAGGTCCTCTAGTGGAGGTTGGTGGCCCCGATGTCAGCGGGGCAGTAAATCCGCTCTGGGTTTCAGTCAGATACAGTCAGAACTCTAAAGGAGCTACCCAAGGTCTTTTTGGAAATAAAGTTAGTGCTGGAAGGCAATGCTTCACTTTGCAGCATGCCAGCATCACAGTTAAAATATTTTTAATTTAAAAATTCTAAAGAAAGTGAAAAAATCAGCACGGGCAGGGAGTCTGCCACATGATCATAGAGGTGTCCACGGGTGCAGCGGTGCCCATGAACACCATGTTAGAGACCCCTGTTTTACACAAAGTTAGCAGCAAAAGGTTTTGAGTGAGGGTATATGTAGAAAGGAGGACTTCTTTGCTTGCTTTTGTGGTCATATCCTGCCAGCGTTAGTTCAAGGGAACAGGTGGGCATGCTACTTCAGTATATCTAATCCTTGCGCAATATTGTGCAGAGCTTCAGCCTGAGCTATCCTTCCTGGTTTACAAGGCAGAAGGGCACCAGCATGGGCTGCAAAACTATATGGTGCCCTTTCAGTGTTGCCATACAAAGCAAGTAGTGCTAGAAACCACAAGGTAGGCCATATGATGACTTCTGTGTAGGCCATGGATGGCAAACATGTGGACCTCCAGATGTTGCTGTACTACAGCTCCCATTCACAACTTACCATTAGCCATGCTGGCTGGAGCTGATGGGAATTGGAGTCCAACAACATGTGGGGGGGAACATGTTCCCCATGCCTGTTGTAGGTGGAGGACAGTGGATATAAGGATGTGTATTATACCAAGTCAGGTCATTGCTCTATCTAGCCCAGGGCAGCAACTGCCATCAGCCCCAGCCAGCATGGGCAATGGTCTAAAATTATGCCAGTTGTTGTAATACAAAACATCTGAAGGGCACCAGGTTGCCCACCCTTCATTCAGCCCAATTTGTCTCTCTGTATGATAGCAGCAACTGCCTACTGCTTGAGCTCCTTTAACTAGCAATGCAACAGACTGAACGTGGGACTTCATACAAGCAAAACATGAACTTTGCCACAGGCCTGTGGGCCCTTTCCTAATGAGACATGTGCACAAAAGAAAAATTTTGGGCCCAGGATGTGGCTGAATATTTGCCACATCCATTCACTGAGCAACATGACTGTCCCTTTTATTTCCAAAGATCACCACTCCAAGGAACATAGTCAATGGGATAAGCATTTCAATGTCTGCCACACTGCAAACCCTCAGAAAACAGATGCAACAGATCCATAGTATTCCTTATTTTCATCTGACTACCCTAGACTAATGTTATGTGAATAGCCCCACATATGCGAAATTACTTACATGCCTGAAAGACATCGTGCAAGGAAGTCAGAACATAAATGGGCAAAATAAATGAACTATGCTTCCTCAGAGAAATGCAATTCTCCTGGGAATAATAGATTGTCTAAAAAAATCCTGTAGGTATTTCACACAAACATTTCATGGCACCCATCCCCCGTAAAAATCTTGGCCAATGGAAAAAGCACTCCCTAGGAGACACAAGCCATGCCCCTAAACAAAGAAGAGTTGCTAAGAGAGGTTGTCAGCAATGCCAACATCAAGCCTAAGCTACACTTTGGTTCTATACAGAAATGCACCTTTTATGTAAATACTGCACGTGCTGAAAGAAATGTAATAATGAAGCTCAGTTGTACTTAATGAAGCTGTCATCTTACTTTTAAAGCTAAGCTGTTGGCTAGGTTTGAAGCTTGCTGTGTGTGTAATTCAGGACCAAACTACATACTACACTGCAGCCACAGTCCAGCTGCCCAGGGCCAGCATCAAGGGTAGGTATGGTTGGGCAACTGCCAAGGTGCCTATCAGGGGCCCACCTGTCTCTTGCTCTGGCCCAGATAATGGAGATGGCAAGAAGTGGGAGCAATAATGCCACCACCTACTTACTCACTGGCTCTCTGCCTGTCAAGCAAGTGACAGCAATGATGAGAAAGAGGATGAGCAGCAATAGCAGCTGGTGACAATGGCAGTGAGAAGGCAGACTCACAGATGAAGGGGTCCCATGGAAGGTGTCTTGCCCAAGGGCCCTCAAGAACTTGGAGCTGGCACTGCATCTGTTCATCCTCTGTTGCAAAGCATCCTGGGGAGAAGGTGCTTTCCATGGGAGAAGAGACAAGAGAGGGAGGAAAAAAGGATTCTTAACCCTTTCTGTGGCATCCACTTTTCTCCTGAAACTTTTCACCTTCCAGCTGCTTTTCCCAACAAGGAGTTCCAGAGGCATGTTTTCAAGGTAAACAGGGGTCCAGAATGCTGGTAGGGGTAAAAGCAGCAGTAAAACGGAGAGTTTTGAGAGAAAAGCAGCTGTCAGGGGAAGGGTCAAGCCCATTTTCTTCTTCCCTCTAGTGCAGGTTATAACAGGGAAGGGACAGATGCCTTAACGTAGCTGCAATGTAACATGTAGTTTGGCCTTTCTTTGGTCTTTGGTAATTATTTGGCTATTAGTGCTTTGTGATGAACTGAAAGTGATTGTTGGTTAATCCATGTTGCATGAAGTAATGAACAGCCTAGAGCTGTGAATGGGAGACAAATGTTTTTGCCTCTGGCTCTGTAATATTTGTATTTCATGGTGGGAAGAGGGACTTCTCTGCAATAGCATCTCCCACCTCACTCCAAAATAAATATAAGCACATATGAATATAACCAATCTGCCACCTGCTGCATTGATGCTGCTGCTGTTGCTAATGGCGGCACAACTGATATTATTGAGAAGATGTGTGGACTGAAGGGTAGCCTACAGCTGTGCTTCCCTTTGCATCACCCAGGTATCCTAAATTCCTGGAAAGGTGTGTGTGTGTGTGTGTGTGTGTGAGATCAAGAGAGAGAGAGATGTGGGTGGAATCATGCAGTTTATCTTTTCCCCTGCTTTGAAGTCTATGCCATCTAGCGTAGGCAATTCCTCTTACCTGATTGCAGTTATTAATATTGCTGTACTAACAATAATGAATATCCACCAAGGTAACATATATGGGGGTGTTCTGCTGCATTAATGTTATTTGGGGCCTGAGAAGTTACTTTGATCAAATACCAACCATACTTGATCAAGGTCTGGCTGAGAACTGGTTATAGACAGACAGTATTAAGATCCCTTCAAGCAGGCAGCATATATTTTCCTTACAAAGACAAAAGTCATTAAGGTAAAGGGTGGGGAAAGTGATGGATATTCTGCTGTCCATCAGCAAGGTCATCCTCACACTGACAACATACAGCCCATCGACATCAATGGCATCATATTCACATCACATATTTCACACAACCTAGAAATGGCTAGTCCATGAACATAAAGGGTTAGTTTTGTCTGGAGAATGCACCTCTCCACTCCACCCCTCCTAATTTATTTCTGCAATTGTAATTAAGGCCCTGACAAACTGCCTTAGCTACCTGAGCCTTTTGTTCAATTTATTGATTAGCTATTTCTCAGAAGTTCATTACCATCCAGAGACTGGGAATTGGGTTTGTGTGTACGGGTGGGGCTCTCTCTCTCTCTCTCTCTCTCCATGGCTTCATCTCCTAGTCAGATGATTAAATGCAGCCACAACACATCCATCGCGTATTGAGCAGTTCTGCCCAAGGTCAAACATTCATGCAAAACAGGAATGTCGATCTGCATGTCTAAATATCATCTGCTTGAATCCCTAAGATGATGCTCAGAAAGCTCCTTAGCAATGTTGAAATGGATGTATTTACTGAAGGTGTACTTCCATCTCTAAATGAGCTGTGTTACTACAGCAGATTCTCACTGGGCAAAATAAGAACAATGGAGAAGTTAACACAGACAAAACTCCTGAAATAAGCATTAGACGAAGATATCAGCCTGAATCTAATTATCAGTCTGAATGGGGAAGCCATACAAGAAGTAGGAACTAGAGAATGCTATGAAATTGATATTATTATTATTATTAATAATAATAATAATATAGCGCTTTGTCACAAAGTGCTGTACATAAAAGAAATAACGTGACAATTTAAAATACATAATTACAATAATTCTAATAAAACTTAACTCAAAATTACAATATTATAACAGTCTTAATAACCCAAATAAACATAAAATTAGCATACTTTGCCTCAAAAACAACCAATCACTCCCCCTCCTACTCAAAAAGGTACGTTTTCAAACCTGTCTTAAATGCCTCTAAACTGTCAGTTATCCGTAATGGTAAGAGAAGGGAGTTCCATAACTGCGGAACAATGTCCTGGAATGCACAATAATGAGACACCGCAATCCGTGAAGTAAAGCGGGGCAGAAGAGCCTGGCCCATGGACCTAGTGGCCCGACCTGGGACATACCAGGACAAAAGAGAGGATAGATAGGCTGGGTAATGCAATCTTAGGGCCTTAAAGGGCAGGACCAAAATCTTGTAAAGGGCCCTGGCCTTCAGTGGAAGCCAGTGCAAGGCCCTACAATAACGGGTGATATGAACAAATGGGGAAGGTCCAGGACAATCCTGACAGCATTGTTTTGAACCAGGATTAAAGGACAGAGAGAGGAAAGAGGGAGGCCTACTAAAAGACTATTACAATAGTCTAGACATGAAACAACTAAGGCCTGAACCAGAATGTCCGCAGCATTCACAGTTGGGGTGCCTCAAAGGTCCACCCTTGGATCTCTCCTTTTTTCTCTCTATACCCTTCCCTTGGGTTCCCTTATTTCTGATTGTAGTTTAGCATCAAATGTATGCCAATGACACCTAGGTTTATCAGTTTATCCAACTGTGAACAAAAAGGGGTCTGAGACAATAGCAGAAAAAGAAAATGAAAAAGAACAATTTGACAAAAAAGAAGTACACCAGGAAAGAGCAATGCCCAGAGATGCCAATCGGGCCAACAATATCCCATGGTCCAAAGTATCAAATGCTGCTGAAAGATCCACCAGCACCAGCACAATGTACGGTGCTGGGGCTTGGTCACGTGGACATCATTCAAGACACGAGATAATGCCATTTCTGTTGAGTGACCAACCTGAAAACCTGACTGAAAAGGGCCAATAAAATCATGAAGAACTAGATAAGGTGCCAACTGCGAAAGGATCACTCTTTCCAGGATTTTAGATAGAAAAGATAGAACTGATAGCTTGCACAAACAGAAGGGTCCAAAAAAGGTTTCTTCAACAAGGGATGAAGAAGAGCATGCTTAAGAGAACCAGGGAAGTTACCAATGGAGAGAGAGCAGTTCACTAGACAAGTCAAAAAAGTTAGAAGAAAAGGAGAAAGAATAGTTTAGAGAGATGAAGGAAAAGGGTCAAAAGAACAGGTAGTGACTGGGGAGGAGAGGATGATATGGAAAACTTGATCCTCAGAAACCTCAGTGAACTCAAAGCCACCTCGAGGTAAGAGATAGGAAGGAGAGAAGGAGGAAAAGTGCCAACTGGAAAGGTGGCAGATATCGTTGCCACCTTATTCACAGAAAACTTCCCCAGCTCTGCTGCTGAAAGCCCCAGAGAACCAGGAGGATCCAAAAAAGAGGCTGTGTGCAATGGCCCCTTGAAAGTTCTAAAGAGCTGGCAGGGGCTGTGAGCCTGAGCAGCTATGATGGCCTGATAGAATGATTGTTTCGCTGCCTCCACATGACTAAAATAGTTCTTTAATGCTGCAATATACTCCATAACAACACACTCCTCTTCTTTCCTATACCACCTCTCCAGGTGGCAAACTTGTGCCCTCTCTCACCTAAGCTCTGCAGACAGTCAAGGTCTACGTGCTGAAAGCACTCAGGAGTTGGCTGGGGCAAGATGATCAAAAGATGACCGGGTGGAAGACGAAAATATCTGACATCTCGTCAGCCGTCAAAGAACCACTGTCCCATTCTGTCATATGCAGTACTGTACAAAATAAGCTTTCCATCACCGTGACACTAATACTCGCCTCTCCCCAAACATGGGTTTGCTGTGGCCAACTTCTCTCCACAGCGGGCCATTGTTTGCAGACAAATGGCACTAGCCTTGCAGAGGTATCTTCCAAGTGATCTAGTGTCAAATATTGCCAGAGGGGTAGCCATGTTAGTCTGTCATGGCAAAAAAAACAAAGAGTCTTCTGTCACCTTAAAGACTAAAGGTGCTACAGGACTCCTTATTGTTTTGAATGTAAGATGGTCATCACACTCAGGGATGCAGTTCCCCACCACTATCACTTCCTCCGAAAAATTAGAGAGGGGCACAAATGGAGAGGAATACTATCATCATGAACTCATGCTAAAGGGTCAAGAATTCTTTCTCTTGAGGAGTTCCCTCAGAAGTGGCCTGAAGTGGCCCGAAGCACCCCACTTTGGCTTGGAGTTCAGGCTTTGGGCTGAAGCGGTGCACATCCCTAGTTTTAAACTGTGCCTAAACATCCATGAAAACTTTCTTAGAGCAGTGCTAGGCAACCTGGCACCCTCTAGATGTTTTGTAGTACATTGCCCAGAAGCCCCAGCCAGAACAGCCAATGCTCAGGGAGTATGGGAATTTTAATCCCAAACATCTGGAGCCCTGCTAGAGCTATAAGACATGAATCTCCCTCAAAAAGAAAACATAGCCAGCACAAAACATCTGAAGGCTGTGCATCTTCCCATGAGGTAAGTGCAGGCTTTACAGATATGTGGGTTGCACATTGCTATCACAAGAGTGTGCCTTGGTCTTCTGAATGTAACATGAGAAGTGACTCTTAGGCTCTGATTATAATTTCTGGAGTTGGGCAGGAGCCTTGCCCTTTGTGTCAGATCAGCATGCGATCTTCGGGCATTTAGGATATGATTCAATTTGCAAGCTTGAACTAGTATGACATATGTTTGATCCTTCCATTTTCTGTTTGTGGTGTACTATAATTGGCATGATGGGCTAATTTGCCAGTCCATTCATATCACATGGCCTCCCACACCAGGTTATTGGCTATCACATGCACCCAGTTGCTTCACTGACTCATTAGGATACTAGATGCTGTCTCTCTATATATGCCGCATCCTAAATAACTAAACCATTAACAGTGCAGCCCTATATCCACTTATCTGGGAGTAAGCTCCATTGAACTCTATGGGACTTATTTCTGGCTGAACATGTATCGAACTTTCTATAAATAAATGAAGGTTGTACCTGGGATTAGATGGCAGTAGCAGTCAAGAGAAACAAATTAAGGTGTGCAGATGATGCTAATAAGGGTTTAAGTGGTAGGGAAATAGACAGTAGGTTGGTCAAGTGGTTGAGTGGGCTTGGTATGGTCCACATGCCAACTATGAAGGAAAACGGGGCTGAAGCAATAGGAGCATTTAGATGTGGAACATCATCCTTTACAGCAGGAACTTCATGAACTTCAGCCATGAAATTCTATACCTTAATTTAAAGTTGGCCTGGACCTGCCTAGAGCTAGGGGTCAGATGGTCATACCTGGAATAAGGCCTGGAGTTCTATCTAATGGTATCCTTTTGCTGATGGAAGCAGCTCCACCAGCAGAACTGAGAGAAGGTGTCGGAGGTGTTTCTGAGCACAGGGAGTGGGATAGCAGTTCAGATTCTGAAGGAGAACCACCAGACATGGGGGAGGTGTTTTCCCAGGTTAGCCCAGACATGACTGGGCCAGCTTCTCAGGTTACAAATGCCCAGCTGGCTGAGGATGAGGGTCCCTCTTCACACATCCCTGTGAGAGACAGTGAACAGAAGGAGGTGGGGTTTGGGGAGTCTCCCGAGTCTGATCTAATAGACACCAGGCGCAGGTGCAGAGCAAAGAGAAAGAAGGCAGGGGTGGAATTTAGATGGTCTACCTGATTGGCCTTGCATGAAAAGCTGCACTCAAAAGCCTCACAGGAGAGAGGGACCTTCCCCCCTTAAGTTAGGCTAGTGAGACCACCTTCCTCTTCAAATAGTGGGCAACTCTTGTAACTTCCTTTTGAATTCCCCTAAAGGCATTCCTTTGTAGACTGGGAGTCACTGAGAATTTGCATCTGTATGACCCTGTGAAGTAATGGATTAAAAGCTGTAGACTGAAGGCTCTCATCTGTGTTTGTTTTTGGCGTTGAAATAAAGTGGGGGCTAAAGGAACCCTGACAGCAGGTGATTTCCTCTCCCGCTCTGCAGACCCCCCCCCGCACCCTCAAAATCTGCTTTGAAGGCTGGGAAACTCCAGACCAGATTTTCAGGTGACACAGAGGGCTGCAGGGGGGGAGGAGAGGGGGAGAAAGTCCCATCACTTTAGTGAGGGCCCACTAGCACAGTGGTGGATTTAATCCCTGGAGTGGATGTTCTCCGCCTCAACGTCTCTGCAGTCAGTTATTGCCATGGACTAGGACCCCTCATTCTTGGTCCTATTTCTTGGAGGAATCATAGAATCATAGAATAGTAGGGTTGGAAGGGGCCTACAAGACCATCGAATCCAACCCCCGCTCTAACCCCTCATCCTCAAACCGCTCATCCTCAGAAGAAGAGGCTCCACTTCAGGAAGAGGATTCAGTTACAGAAAGGCATCATAAGGCTTCTACTTTCCTGGGACCCAGTTCTCCAGAAAGACCCCAGGGACCTTCTCCCATGCATCCAGAGGAGGTCCCATTGCCATCTTTGAACTCTGAAGACTCCAGCCATGAATAGGGGTGTACGAAACCCCGCTTACCTGGCTCTGCCAGGTTCCGCTGGTCGGGGAGGCACTCTGTCCCCCCCCCCAGAATCCTTCCCCCAGAATCCTGGCTGGCCAGCTCTGCTCCGTGGGGATTCCACAGAGCCGCCAGCCGGATCCGCCAGCAGCCGGACATCCGGCCGCTGCCTAGCAGGGACGCAAATGGTGGCGGCTGTGATAGGCTATGTAAAGACTGTGATAGGCTATGTAAAGACTTACATAGCCTATCACGTCTGGGTTTTAAAAAAAACACACGTGTACGCAAATGGCGGCGGCTACAGCTGCCGCCATTTGCGTTCCTTATTTTTGGCCATCTTAGTCTACGTAAATATTTACGTAGACTAAGACGAAGACAAGAAAGGGGAACACAAATAGCGTCCGCTACGCTATTTGCATTCCCCCTTATTTTCGCCATCTTAGTCTACATAAATATTTACGTAGACTAAGACGGCCAAAAATAAGGAACGCAAATGGCGGCAGCTGTAGCCGCCGCCATTTGCGTACGCGTGCGTTTTTTTAAAAAACCAGACGTGATAGGCTACATAAGTCTTTACGTAGCCTATCACGAATGGGGGGGAAAAACCCCAAAACAGACTGCAAATGGCGGCGGCGGTGGCAGCCGGTCGGAAGACTAGCCGCCACCACTGCCGCCGCTGGAGCCACCGCCGTCCGGAACATCTGCCCCAGGTAAGTCTCATCCCAGGGAGGATCCGCGGGGGGTGGCGGGGGGTGGCAGGCCATTCCGCCACGGAGTTCGGGGGGCCAAATGCACTGGTATTTGGCCTCACCGCTGTGGCAGAATTCTCTGACATCTCTAGTCATGAAGAATCTAGACTGCCACTAGTCTGTGTCATTGCCTCAAGACTGGATTACTGCAATGCACTCTATGTGGGGCTGTCCTTAAGGCTGCTCCAAAAACTGGAGCTAATGCAGAACACAGCAGCTCGGCTGTTGTCAGGAGCTGCCCCTTTTCAGCATGCAGCTCCTTTGCTGAGGGAACTGCACTGGCTGCCTATTTGCTACTGGGCCAGGTTTAAAGTTTTGTTACTAGTGTACAAAGCCTGAAACAACTTGGAACCAGGATACCTGAGAGAGCACCTTCTCCCTTACCAACCTGCTGGTCATTGGAGAACATGCTCACGATGGTTCCACAGGGGCCTATGGCCCAATTGGAGTCCATTAGGAGAAGAGCCTTCAGTGAGGTGGCCCCGTTTCTTTGGAATTCCCTGCCTCTGGAGGATAGGCAGGTGCCAACACTGTGCTGCTTCCAGTGACTCCTGAAAACAGTTCTGTTCCAGGAAGCATTCCTTAAATGATCAGCCATGGTGTTTATTGGCATTTTATTTTTAATAATTTTAATATGGTGTTCTAATCTTTTATCCTTTTTGCTATTGTACTTCTTGTGTTCACTGCTCCAGAATCTGGGGAGTGGTATACAACTGCTGTAAATAATTAAAAATAAACAAATTGCAGCCTAAGGCTGCTAAAACAGACCAGGCCTCTTTAAGAGTCAAACTCTCAGTCAGTGTGGAGGCACGGCCAACCAGCCTAAAGGAATTCAGATCTCAAGGCTTAATCTCGATCTGCACCTTGTTGGGGCGACATATAACATACAGACAAGCTTGTCTGACTTCCAGCCCCAGCACCACTCGGAGCTCTCCAAGATGCTGTCCTGCTCCTGCCTGCCTGAGAAACCTGCCTTGCCCCAAACTTTGGTAAACACCTGACCCACAGCAGAACCCTGTAACCCAGACCTCACCAGTGCCCAGCAACGTGAGGCTGAATGACAGAGACCAAACAAAATAGTTGTTCATTTTATAGAAAGGCCAGGGCTACTGCTCTGTTGACTTTGCATAGGGGCAGAAGACCAGACTTTATAATGGGCATGACCAATTCAGAGGCCTCCTACTGCCTGCCAATCGCATGGACCAATGTTACATAATACATTTCCCCATTCTCTTCTGTGTCTGAAGTGGGGCTGTGTGGCCTAAAGGCACATAATTCCGGGTAGATTGCTAGGCTGTGTCTCAGACCATAAGATTCTTGGATCCCCTGACAGCATCCTGACTTATTTCTTTCTGACATTTTCAGAAGTTATCTATTTCCCCCTTCCAAATCACTATTCTCATGGCTCATTTTTTTCAGACTAATACCTAGGTTTGTAGTGGTACAGTAAATTATTTCATAATTAAATACTTCCACCACAGATGAGCTGCCTGTTATACTGGGATGGATGGGATTACATACCCCATGATCAAGCAACTAGATAGATGGATTTAGTTAGGGTAAAAGTATAAGCAAGAATGCACAAAGGCACACACAAAATAGAGGAATGGTACTTCCCCATCCCTTCCAATGTCTCTGATTTTTCTCCCCTTGCCCTGGGGGCCCTTTCAAGAGACATAATGGATATTGTGACTGAAAATAATAGAATTTATAGCCCAGACTCAACACTATAAATTTAGCTATTATGTTCCTGATGGGAAAATGAAGAAAGAAATGAATTGAGACAGAATATTTGTCTTAATAAGTGTCTCTTTTCTATAGTGTGTGTGTGTGTGTGTGTGTGTGTGTGCGCGCGCGCTTAATACATCTGAGTATACACACACACACACTAATGTATATACATACGTATGTACAAAAGTATATATACACTTGAACGTACATTTGAGAAGACATTCAAACATTGTCAGCTATATCAAAACACAAAAGCAGAAAACAATGATTTGAAAGGAGGGGCAGGCATACTATCTGTTTGGTATGCTGGAGTAGTTTCCCACTGAGGAGAAATCCTAATGTTACTTTATGGCTCATACCTACAAAAAATATAATGTGCGAATCACTAATTCATGGAATCTCAGCCATGGTCAGATGCATATCCTAAAATATTCTCTGTATCAAACAGAACTGTATGTGGCTAAAATCTCTGCATTAGGATTTGCCTTACAATTTGAGGGTGGGGGGATATGAAATGGCATGAGTGACTCTCACATCAGCTGGGCTTCCCCCCACCCCAAACTAATGGATCAGCTATCATGCAAATATTGTAGACCACAGGTAGAGAAATGATTTTAGATTTTTGTGGATCACAGACAATGCCATATATTAAAAAGGTAATTCTAAACACTATGTGGTCTTTTGAGACTATTTTAATTTCATTTTGAACCATGGAAGTCAAAGCTAAGCCCTTGTTTTGCTGGACTAAACTGTTTTCCTGAGCTGACAATAAAGCTCAGCTCCATTACTCCCCCTGATTTTTCTCACCTTTCCAAAAAAAACCACTGCCAATTTTTAGGGTCAGCAGAATGTGATTCTCTCCTCATTACTCTTCTCTCTTCCCAGCAACCCTGCCACATGCACACCCCAAATGGGTGTCTGTGATATGATCACTTGTCCATACACACCCAAGAATGCATGTCCAGGATATGATCATTTGTCATTTAAGATAGAGTAGATGATATGAACCATGCCAAACACTGTAATAACTAATTTCAAACATTTATTACAACACATGAGAGACTTGAAAGCTGTCCTGCTCTTGATTTTAATAAATGCCGTCTTGAAGCAGCCGCTTATCAAAGTGACACAAATTGTGTGGTAAATAGATTATGGCACAGCTGAAATACTGGAAAATGAGATCAGAAATGCTGCTCCATCCCCATTTAAAACACTACGAGATACGCCATCTCACAATGATGCCAAATACCAAAGACCAGCCAATCTGCTGGAGCCCAAACTGCTGCGAAATTAAGGCTGAACAAATTTGGCCATTAATTGCTTCTTTATTTGGATAGGGATACTTCCTTGCCTGATGTTTGTTGATTCTTAAGATGGGAGAATCCACCCCAAAGGTAGGTCCTTCGGGCTCAACAGAAGTGGTATAGCCAGGACTAATAGTTTTCCCCTATGTGCATGCATATATTTTACTCCAGCAAACGTTTTATAGCCTTTGGGAAATTCAGTACACCTCAGCATTAGCCTCCTCTGCACTAGATGATCCAGTATTGCAAATGTTTGCATAGACATGATGACATGGGTAAGTAATCAACATGGTGGTCACCTGGGATGAAAGTATATCCCCCATTCGGTTTCCCTATTGTTCCAGGGGTTGGCTGTAGCCCATGCTCTGCTCTTCCTACCTTCTGGTTTAACTTGGAAGAATTTCTAAAATTAATTTCAAAACTGGTGCATGGACACTGCCACAGTTTTCAGTTTGCATCTCCCCCCTCCCCCCATTGCAAATTTTCAGTGTGCACAGACATGTCTTTGCATTGACTGAAACAACACATGGAAAGGCATCCTGTTGCACTCACATATGCCCTACCCGGCGCCAGCTTGTCTGGCTGAAAGGGGGGGCCATTGCGGGCGGGTGGGGTGATAAGACGTATGGGCCTCTGATTGGTGCACCCCAGTCGTACCACCAGTCGGGGAGGAGCAGGCCGAGTTGTCTTAAACTCGACCCCCCTCCCGATCTCAGCTCTTTGGCGCGACGCAGCTATTAAGAGTTAAAGACTCGCCTGGATTCGACGAGGGATTCTTGCCTGCTGGAGACCGGCTTCGTCATCGTCTTTCCAGCCACCTGGATTCAGCGTTCTTTTGCGCGCCAAAGCTTCTCTTCACGCGCGGCTATCGAGTTGCCGACACTTGCGGCGGGTCTCGTGCGCTCCAGCGCCGCTCCCTCTGGGACGGCGCCTGCTGGCCATCGGGAGAGCCAACGTTACTGGTGATATCGCGTCTGCCCCCCCTTCCCTCCCTCCTTGCTGGCTCTTTTCCTTGAGCGCCCACCGCGGCCCCGGTTTGGCTGGCGGTGCGGCGGCGGCGCTTGAGCACGAGACCTCTCCTCTCTGCGGCTGGCCGTTAGTCCTGAGCGCCGGCCGCGGCTCCTGGTGTGCGCACCTGGGTGAGGCGCCTTACTCCTTCCCGGGGGTCCGGGTGGGGCGGCACATGCCCGCCCGCCTGCTCCCTCGGCCTTCGTTCTCCCCCCCAATCACCCGTCCGCTCCCTCACCCACCTGCCCGCTTGATCGCTCGCCCCCTCGTTCCTTTGCCCGCCCGCCCCCCCGCCCTCTCGGTCGCCCGCCCGTTTTGTTTGCTGGTTCGCCGGCCGGCTGGCCAGCTCTCAGCCTGTCTGCCGGCCGACCTATCTATTGGACCGCCGGGCTCACCTTCCGCTGGCCTCCGCCGGCCGTGACCTTCCGCTTGCCTCGCCGGGGCCTGGGAGGCATTGGTGCCGGTGAGGTGTGTCGTCGTGGTGCGTTGAGCGCGGCGCCCGTGTTTGCTGGCTCCGGCTGTCTCGGCAGCTGTGTGCCTGCCTCCCCGCCCCCAGCTCGACAGTTGAGACGGCCTGGTGGGGAGGGGAGTCTGGCTGCAGGGCCGGAGACTGGGTGTTTCCCCCCAGTGCCTTAGTTCTTCTCCTATCAGCATCTCCCCCCCCCATTAAATATTTAATTAATTAAACTGGGAAGCAGCCGTGGCTGCCTGTTTGGCGCCTCCTGAGCCAGGGTGCCCGCGCTCAAGTGCGTCTCCGTCTCTGCTGATAAAAAAAAACAAAAAACTTTGCTGCGCCTCTTGAGCTTTAATCTCTCGGCCTGGAACTCGTACCCACTGATCGTGAAGATTGTCAGGTAGTTGTCTGTTGCCCGGGGTGCCCACTTGCTTACTTAAGTCTACGATAGCAGCTAAGCTTAACTCACCTTTTGCATCATGCCTCCCAAGAAGGGCCAAGGTGGTAAGAAAGGGAAGGGGAGGGCCCCGCCCCCCCTCTCCAAAAGAATGCTGCCAAGGCCTGATTCTGAGTCTGATGAGGACTCAGACCCGGTACTGTCATCAATTCTTTCTCATTTGGAAGCTGCTGAGCGTTCCTTGGGGATCCCTCTCCCTCCCCCAGCCAGGCCCAAAAAACCCTCAGCGGTCCAGCCTAAGTGAACGCGGCAGCAGACCCAACTCTCATTGCTCCTTTCTATTTCAGCTCATCTGGACGCTATTGAGGCATCCACCTCCTCTTCCTCAGCTCTTCCAGAAGGCGCACCGCCTTCAGTGGAGCTCCTCCCTTCTGTCGCCTCATCTTCCCTGGGCGCACAAGCAGCAACATCAGTTTTTCCAGCTAGGGATCAGAGCACGCCCACGATTGATACAGGTGAGGCTGCTTTGGCACCTCAATTTGCATGGCCGGGCATGGGGCAAATCACCCCATGGGGTTGGTTGCCGTGGTTTACCCTTCAGGGTGGCCCAGTCCCCCCTCTCTCACTTCCTTCAGTTACTTCAGCCTCCCCAGTTAGTACTCCCCAGCCCGTTGCCTCGGCCTCAGCTCTCAGTTCAACTGCTCCGGTGGCCAGCCCACCTAATTCAGTGGGGCCTGGCGATTCATTCCCCTTAGCAGGAGATGCCACCACGTCGGCTCCGCCACTGCTCCAGCCTCATCCGCTTAATATCGCCTCCGCCAGTGTTTGGCAGGGGCCCGCCGGTTCTTTTCAGGACCCCCTGGCTTCCCTATCTCCTCCTCTCCTAGCCCCACAGTTGTCCTCGGTTGACCCATGCGCCAACCTGAGTCGAGGATCTATGCCTACTGGTGCTACTTCCTCCCCTATTGGTTTTCACTTAACCATTACCACCAGAGAAAAAATTCTGCGGGGTGAATTTACTGATGTCTTTGCCCTGCTCTTTCGCGAGCCTGAACCCAGCGATAAAGATAGGACCCGTGACCGAGATCCTGAGCGGAGCAAAGCCCGCAAGGTGCCTCGCACCTGGGTGAACTGGTTGCCAGGTTTTTTAATTTACGCTGGCATCCTCCAACAGAGATTCCCTGAGATGGCTTGGGTTCTCACCAAATATCTTGACATAATATACAGGGCTTACACCGAATATGAAGGGAGTGCATGGCTGGCCTACGATGAAGCCTTTTGAAGGAGGGCCGCCATTGACCCCTCCATGCGCTGGGATCTGAAGGACCAGGACCTTTGGCTCCAATTCATGACCCCTTCTAGGCCAGGCTTCGGCGACAGGTCCGACAGCGGCCACATCCTGGCCAAGCTGTCGCCCGCAATAGCTGTTAGGCCTATTGTGGGTCCAGGGGTTCAACACCGCTGGCTGTGCTGGGAGTTCAGCTCCAAAGGTTCCTGCTCCTGAAACTCATGCCACTTCCGGCATGAGTGCTCTCTTTGTGGCGGCCAACACTCCTGCTCCTCCTGCCCGAGAGCCAGAGGTTGGAGAGGTTCCCCAAGGGATGGCCATGGTAGCAGAAAACAGGGCGGTGGGCATCCTCCCCCTCCCAAAGGGCCCCAGCCCAGTTAAGATTCTTCTGCTCCTTCAACTTCTAAGGCGTTACCTAAATCATCGGGCAGCGATCTACTTGGAACGCGGCTTCACACTGGGTTTCAGGATCCCCTTTATGGGTCTGCGCAAGCCGTATGTGACCGGTAACCACCGGTCTGTTCTTAGCATGCAGCGCTTGGTGCAAGACAAAATTAACAAAGAAGTTCAGTCAGGTCGGGTCATTGGCCCCTTTTCCTCGCCCCCACTACCCAACCTGCGGATTTCCCCTTTGGGAATTATCCCCAAGAAATCGCCCGGTGAGTTCAGGTTAATTCATGACCTCTCTTTCCCCAAAGGCCAGTCGGTTAACGATGAAATCCCAGATTCCCTATGTTCCGTGCGTTACACATCCTTTGACACTGCGGTAGCCATGATAAGAGCCCTGGGCCGCGGGGCATTGATGGGCAAGTGTGATATCAAATCCGCTTTTTGCATTTTGCCTATCAATCCTCTGGATTTTGATTTGCTGGGATTCTCCTTCCAGGACAAATTTTACATCGACTGCGCCCTCCCTATGGGATGCTTCATCTCTTGCGCCATGTTTGAAACGTGTAGTACCTTTCTGGAATGGACCATATGGATAAGACGGGCTACGGCAATGTGGTCCACTATTTGGATGACTTCCTGTTTGCTGGACCCGAGGACGGCAGTCAATGCTCTGACCTGATTAAGGCATTCATATCCCTTTCCTCAGATTTAGGTGTCCCTTTGGCACACGAGAAGACAGAGGGCCCAGCTGTTACTTTGACGTTCTTAGGGATCGAGCTCGATACCCTCGCACAGTGTTCTTGTCTCCCTCACGATAAATTGCTGGTACTTAGGAATAAGATCCAATCCATCTTGCACCTTCGTAAAGTCTCCCTTAGAGCCCTCCAAGAGGTCGTTGGCCATTTGAACTTCGCTTGTAGGGTGGTGGCCCCTGGCTGCGCATTCCTGCGATGGCTCTGCTGGGCAATGCAGGGTCTTCGACTCCTGCATCATCGCACCAGAGTCACCTCCGCTATGCGCATGGACCTGTGGGTATGGCTTAAATTTCTGAGAGACTTTAACGGCATCTCCTTTTGGAGGCATGAGTTACTTCTACGAGCCGACATGCAGATCCATTCGGATGCGGCTGGCACCTTTGGTTTTGGGCTAATTTGGTGAGACCGGTGGTGCCGGGGCCAGTGGCCAGAGAGCTGGGCTGCTGGCAGTATCTGTCGTGACCTCACCTTCCTGGAATTCTTCCCCATTTACATGGCTGTACATATTTGGGCAGAATTGATGGCCAACTCTGTCGCTCTTTTTTGGTGTGACAATTTGGCTGTAGTGCACGTCATTAATACTTTATTCTCCAGAAACCAAAGGGTTATGGAGTTAGTTAGAGCATTTACCCTCCAATGCCTACGCCACAACATATGGTTCCGCGCCCGCCATGTGCCGGGTCTGGGGAACCCTGTAGCCGATGCTTTGTCACGAAACCAGATCAACCGGTTCCGTGCATTGGCTCCGTGGGCACGTCCGCTACCAGACCCCATGCCAGACGAACTGTGGGAGATTGGCGCTCTCAAGTCGAACACGCTATCCTGAATTCTATAGCCCCCAGCACTAAAGCTGCCTACGAGAGAGCAGGTAGGGAGTTTAGCGCCTTCAGGTGTGGACTTCAGTTGCAGGATGTGTGCACCTGTGGACCACTTGTTACAATTCTGCGTACATCTGCATAACAAGGGACTGTCCGCTAGGACCATTTCGGGGAAGCTCGCCTCTTTGGCCTTCTGGGCCAAAGTGCGAGGGGTGGAGGACTCCACCTCAGATTTCCGAATCAGGAAGGCTGTGCAAGGCTGGGCACGGATGTCTCCCGCCCCGCCAGACTCCAGACATCCTTTGTCGCCAGTTATCCTTATAGGGCTTCGGGCATTGTGGCCCTCCATTTGCTCTTCTCTATACGAAGCCTCCCTCTTTCACGCTGCGGCCTTAACAGCCTTTTTTGGGGCCCTTAGGATTTCAGAACTGGTCTGGGCATCCAAATCCGACACCACCAGGAGGGCCTTGAGGTATTCCGATATTCTGATCCATTCTAGCCTGATTCACCTCCATATTCGACGTTCAAAAACCGATCAGTCAGGCAAGGGAGCATTGGTGACCCTTAACCAGGCCCAGGCTGACGAGTTATGTCCTGTCAGGGCCTTGCAGGCTTTCACTGAGTATCGCGGGGCGAAGGAGGGTCCCCTATTTTGCCATGCTGACGGTTCACCACCGACAAAGTTCCAATTTTGGGCAGTCACTAAGTTAGCCTTGACCACACTGGATCTGGGACATTATCGTTTCGGGACTCACTCATTCCATATTGGGGCGGCCTCTATGGCAGCTGCCATAGGTTTTTCTTCCAAGCAAGTGAAGGCGGTAGGGAGATGGCGCTCCAGGGCCTTCCGCTCTTACATGCGTAAGTTGCCTGATGCTTCATGATGATTCTCTTCACCTTCCCCAATTTTTTGTTTAGATGGGATTCGACCGATGCCGGTACGGGTGCTCATTTGTGGGCACAGTATGGTTTTTTGGGCTGCCCGCAGAGCTTCTACGTCGGCCTTCGGATCCCGGCTGCAGTTTCCCCAACAGGTGGCGATACAATGGCTCGGCTGACGGGGTATGCGATGGGATGGTCTTCTTCCCACACTCTTTCAACGAGGTTTGGTCAGTTTCCCTCCACAGGTCCTGGTGCTGCACCTAGGAGGGAACGACCTGGGCTACAAGCCTGGAAAGGGCTTGATTGAGCAGGCATTGGCTGATCTGCGGACGATCCGACATCGCTAGCCGGCGCTGACCATATTATGGTCCTCAATACTCCCGAGAATCATGTGGAGGGCGCAAAGCAATGCGGCCATGGAACAGGCCTGGCGCAAAGTGAACAGAGAACTGGCACGTGGGTTGTCAGAGCATGGTGATGGTTGTATCAACCACCAAGGAATCCATTGGACTAGGAGGGAGCTTTACAGGCAGGACGGCGTCCACCTGTCAGACATAGGCAACGACTTATTTTTGGCCGATCTGCAAAGGGGCCTGCGGGAAGTTCTTCTGCGCAGGTGGGGGGAGTTTCACAAGCAATAGGCTTGTGACTCCTGTGGCGGCTAGGATGGGCAAAACAGGAAAGGTAGTAGGGAAGGTGTGCACGCAGAAGCACCTTATGGTGACAGGTGACGCCTGAGGCCCCCCGAACGGGTTGTGCGGCTTGGCGGGGGGATAATGGTTGCCTGGGAGACCAACCCTACTCACTCACCCAGGTGTTGTGCTGCACCAGGTTGGGGGTGACACCGGAAGGTCTACCTCCCCCAGAAGGGGCAGTCTGGAGGGATGGCGAGATCACCGCCACCCCTCAGGCTGGGTGTGTTTTCACCCAAGAAGTGTCAGCTAGCCGCTGACACAGTTAGATGCCCGTCCTAGTTACCCCTTTGCAAATATTTCAATAAATGTGGCCCAATTTTCAACCCAAGCTTGTTGTCTGCGTCTTCTTTGACCCATCTCTGCTCGCAAATTCATGTCAGGATTCCCTTTTGTGCTGTGATTTAATCAGCATGCCCATGACAACGTGACCTGAACACTGCAGCAAACATGTGCATGCACGCACAGCAGTCTAAACAAAGTCTGATTTAAAAACAAAAAACACCACCATGGAAGCATGGCAAATTGCTAACACTTCAGTGCCACTCCTAAATAAGATCAACTAATTTGGAAACTTCAAATCTGGGGAGAAATGTAGAGGGCCAAAATTTTGTAAGTATTCCTACAAGCTAGGTAGTGCAGTGAACACAGAAGAGCAAGGCTTGAAGTCGACTTTTCCCACCCATCACAAAAAGGATATCCTACCTTCTAATGATTTATTTTAAACATAAAAGAAGCCCAGCCCAAGGATACATAAAACTATGGCTGAGATCTTGGGAGGGGGTGGGGATGGAGAGACTTGCCTTGTGATTCATACAGAGTGGACTACTGGGAGTTTCATGCTTTGGCTGGCAACTTTCGGAGGAAGGGTTTTCATAAATCAACATATACATTTTGATGAGTGTTTATTAAATAAAGTCAAAACTGTCCACAAAGTTGATCTCAACAATGTACATTGATCAGAGTGAGACAGTCCCTGTGTCATGAACCAGAGTACCAACAGGAACTTGGACAGTGCTGGCCCAAGACATTTTGCTGCCTGCCCTAGTGCCAAAATGCCCCCCCCCCCGCCTGTCCCTTGCTGTGCCCAACACTTAAAAATAATTCTTGCTCTCCCATTCAGACACAAATTCCTGCCTTCATCTACTACCTGCCCCCCTTTGTGGTGCCACCTAAAGCAGACTGCTTCAACCTGCTGCATGGCAGAGCTGGGCCTGAACTTGGATACTGGAGGGAGAGGGGCAGATAAGTCAGAAAGGCAAATAGCAACAGAAGCACCAGATCTGGGCCCTAACACTGAGCCCAAGTCCAACCATCAGGGCCCCACAAAATCATGACCCCTGGGTGTGGCCATGTGATCCCTTTTATAGAAGACAGGCCTCTATTTGAAGGGCTGCCAGAGCGCTCCCCTCTGTTTGAAGGTGTGTTCTATTCAAAAGGCTGTCTGTTAGTTCCAGTTTATAAAGAACCACAAGAACTGATGTCCATCACCAGTTAGCACCTGGGCAGCAGACTGAGCAGGCAGGCACACAGCTCACCTGGACACAGTCTTCCACACTACAGTAAGATGTACTGTATTTCCATTTAAATTATTTCTAAATTTGCATCTACAGGTATAAATCAGCAAATGAAAAAATTATGTAATTCATTACCGCCCTTTTTGTCCTGACCAGCAGGTTTGAGGCAAGAGGCCTTTGGGGTGAGGAAGGTGGTGATGCATTTCGTCTCTTTTGGCAATTTGTGTAACTCACTTCCAGTGACTGCAGCTCCCAAGCAGGAACAACCATCCTCTCCCCAACGGGCCTCTTGTCTCAGACCTGCTGATCACAGGCATCAGGTCTGCCAAGAGATAATGGCTTGGCAATGGAATGCGAGGCTCCAGGCCTAATTATCTTCATTCTCCAGAGAGGGAGCTGGACGGACCTGGGAAACATAGGCAGACTCAGGAACCAGGCAAGGGCTGTGTAAACACTCAGTACTGGTTGGGACAAGCCATCTCTTCCCTGGGACCTGTCTCTGATCACCAATGCTTCTGGTTCTGGTTCTTGACCTTTGGAATTGCTGTTGCTCAGGTTCTGCCAGTCAGCCCCTGCTGCTGAAGTCTGGGACCTCTGCCAGAGCTGCTTCCTCCAGACTCTACTGTGGGTCCATTCTTTCCAAGGATGGATGTGAAGGCACATTATGTTAGAAAACATGTCCTGATGTGAAATTCCCATTATCATTTTCTACTCTCTCTTTTTTATCTTTTCATGCATAACAATACAATGCAATTCAATATACACTCTCTGTGGCAGAGAAGGTCCAAGTAGTTTTGCAAGTTTTGCACATTATTATTATTATTATTATTTATTTCATTTATATCCCGACTTTTTCCTCTTTGAGGAACTCAAGGTGACGTACATAATCCTCCTCTCCATTTTAGCCTCACAACAACAACCCTGTGAGGTAGGTTGGGCTGAGAGTCTATGACTGGCCCAAAGTCACCCAATGAGTTTCCATGACTGAGTGGGGACTAGAACCCAGATCTCCTGGCTCCCAGTCCAACACTCTCGCCACTACACCACACTGGCTCTTTATTTGGCATCACATGAGAAGTACATCTGACGAACACGCTTTGCAAAGACTCACATGATCACCTACAGCTATTTCCCATTTTCAGAATGCTTGTAGGGGAATGGAATGTGTCAGATGTAGCTCAGAAGGGTATAAAGAACAAGGAAAGGAGCTGGAATCCCAGTTCTAACATATGTACTCTAAGGCTGAATCTACACATAGCAGTTATACCATTATCATAACTATTGGTACACATGACACCAATGGGCACCAATAGTTATGGTAACAGTATGATAATGGTATAACTGCTATGTGTAGATTCAGCCTATATAGGAAAAAAAATTCCTTCAGCCTCCTTAGTGGAAATGAAGAACATAGGAAACCACTTATATTGACTCAGACCATCGGTCCATCTAGCCCAGTATAGTTGACACTGACTGATTGCAGCACTACAGGGTTTCAGGCAGGATTCTTTCCTAGCTCTGCTTGGAGATGCCAGGGGTTGAATTCTGCATGCATAGTATGTGCTCTTCCACTAGGGATGTCTGAAAAATCCACAATGGAATCAAATGAGTTCAAATCTCTATGAATCCAACCTGCAGATTCCTCAGCAGGCCAGCTTTTCCTGAGCTGCATCGATGCTATGGACTTGCAGACAGATTTTTGTTTTTTTGTTTTTTAACTTTCCAGAATTTTGCACAAATCCAGTCATAGAAAAATATGTAAAATAAAAAACACCAGCCAAAAAAGTGCATTTCCCCCATAGGCTAAAGCTTGAAAATGCACGGGGGGGGGGGATTTCCATAGTTGGGGGGTTGCACATTTTCGCAAATGCAAATTGGCAGAAGTGCGAATGTGCACAAATTTGGAAAATGGGGAAAAATCCAATTCTGTCAATGAATGGACAAAGGAATGAAAGCCACCTGACAATCCATGAAATGCAGACAGAACAGATTTTACAAAATCTATACATCCCTATCTACCACTGAGCTACAGCCGCTACCACATCCAGGCCCATCTAGGGATTTTGGTGCCCTAGGCAAGATGGTATTTTGGCGCCCTGGTGGATATGCCACCCTGCTACCCCCTCTCTTATCTCCCTCATCTCCCAGTCACCCCCTCTCTTCTCCCCCCATGCCCCAGCCCCTCCACCCCATCGCTCTGATCCAGCCTTCTCCAACCAGTAGCCTCCCACTCCTCTTCTTTACTCTCCCCGCTGCCTGCTTCCCCCTCCATGCTGTGTTTCCTTCCTTAAAGTGAGACATTCTGGGTGAGGTGGCCCTGGAGATTGCATATGCTGTGGCAGTACAGGCAATCGTCACAGCCACTTCACCCAGAATCCCCTGCTTTAAGGAAGGACCCCTCAAAAAACAGCATTTGGGCCTGGCCAGCTCTCTGGTAAGCCACATTGGCTGCTTTCTACAGCCACCGTAGCTCTCCAGAGTCCACTGGATCTCTCATTCTGGGAGATTCCTCAGAGTGAGCGATTGGGCGGCTGGGGGGCTTGCTGTCTGGGCAGCACAGATGGGTGGGAAGATGGCATATGGGAGGAACTGGAGTGCCGCTGCCACCTTCAGGGGTTTGTTTTGGCACCCCCAGAATTTGGCACCCAAGGCGGCTGCCCTGTTTGCCCCTCTTCCCAAAGAAACAGCCCTGACCACATGTCACCCCTATGGTCCAAATCTTTCTTTATTTACACTCTGTAGCCACCTGATTTCCTGGTCAGGGTGATGAGGTCGAGTCAGAAAGAACAATATAGTGTTTTTTAAAACAACAACAACCACAACAGCAACAACCAACACCTCAACGAACTCCCTCATACAAGGCTTCTCTAATAGGAAGCAAGATACTGTGGCAAGGTTCTCTTTAAAAACCACCCAGCATACTGTTCCTCTTCTGTCTATAGTGTAACCAGCACCGAAAGAAATAACGTAACAACAACAACAACTGTGTGCAGTTCATTTGAATGGAAGATGTTATGGCTAAATCCCCAGCAAGGTTACTTTGCCTCTTGATGGTCTTATTCATTTGAAAGGATGCTGCCGCAGAATAGAGATTGGAGTTTTGAATATGCAAAAGAGAATATTTGCCTGCAAATAGTCCTTTGCTTTATTCAAATGATTGTGAGGCTTTCTGTGGCTTTCATGAATTCCAGGAAATGTGTTTACAGAATCATCAGCTACAAAGAATTGGATTTCCACATCGCAGCTCAGGAGGGATTTTCAGGGTTTTTGTTAAGACGTGGAGTCTCCGGCAGCAGAAAGCCACTTTAATAAGGGAATCTACTGCAATTTCATATTAAAAATCCGCAATTAATAACAACAGAATTGAAAGAAAATTCATGGCGACCTCAGGACTCCCCGATGTGAAACTAAACACCTTGAGAGGCATTTATACTTGTAAGTTTCTTCTCTATCCTTTTCATCCTTGTTGACAGCCAGCTCGGACCCTTTATTGGATCACACTTTGTGTCCCATTGACCCCTTGAAGAGGACATCCAACATTACAACAAAAGACTCCCTCAACTTCCACTGTCAGTTGATGTCTTTTCAGTAACATTTGAAGGGCATCCACATGGACTGAGGGTGGGGGGCGGAAGGGGAGAGATAATATTTCATCAATAGTTAGAACAATGACCTAAGAAAACACCAAGAAAATCAGTGGGTTGGATCCAAATGACTGTTCATAGTGTCTCCCAGGTGTCAGCTCATCCTTCCCATTGCACCTGCTGGAAATCTGCTCCAGAGGGTTGGCACCCTCCATGCTCCTGTTTACGAAAGCCTCCACAGGATCCAAGCCCCTTCCTCAAATGGAAGGAACTGCCTTTGGATCCAGCTCACTAACATATTTTAGAAGTGTACTTCATGGGAATATTTGGAAAAGAACTGAAATTTAATAATTAAGTTGCAAAAAATGTTTTTAAGTGGGATGAAATTCAAATCTTATTAAAAAGAAGAAAAATAGACACATAGCTGAGCTCCCAATAGCTGAACTAAGAGCTGAACTCTGCCCCCCCCCCATATAAAACAAAACAAAATCTGAAAATGTATTCAGGACATAAAATGTGGACACCAGATTTGAAACCCAGAGCTTATTCATATATTTAAAGAAGGATGGAAAAAAAAGAAAGAAAGAAAGGTAAAATGCATTTATTTTTACACTTTCAGCATACTGTGGAAATGGGCCTTGCAGGACTCCCCAGTGGTATTCTGGAACCCACGGGTCTCACTGCAGGAGAGATTTGTGAGTTCTGTATTCTACTGGAAGCATAAAAGTTAGTAATGCAGACACACCATTTCTTCTGCCACTCTTTTGAATGTGTGAACCAACTGAGAAACTGAAGAATTTGATTAATTGCATATATAAATTTAAAACCTAATTTGAGTGAGCATCTCTTCCCAGACTAATTGCAGCTCTATTTTGCTTAAATATAAGTTTGTTTGTTTTTTTAAAAAAATCTATTCACAAGGTTGGAGTATATTAGGCACACCCCACCACCCTTTCTAGCACACAGCCACTCTAGAGGAAGTGCAACTAACAATAAAGCTTATAACATATATGGCAGTTTTATCTGATAAATTGCAAAATGCTTGGCACACCTGGGGAAAAGGCCATTATTCTCATTTTAGGGGTGAGAAAACAGGGAAATTGACTTGCTTCATCGGAAGATTGATTCACCCAGAAGGGCAGCAAAATATAAAAAATAAAAGAGCAGGGAAGTGAAGCTGGGTTTCTTGCCTAAATTCCTGTCCAATGCAGTTTCGCCACCCTTCCCAGCTCCATTGTTCTCAAGCAGAAAATAGCACCTTTGCATTTGACAGATCTATCAAGCACTTGATGGGTTCACTTTTTCCATATATATTCCCCACCCCACCCCCTTCTCTTTCACCCACCTCCAATTCAAATTACAAGGCTATTTTGACGCTATTATTTGATGCTGCCGCTGCACTCCTGCCAAAAAGCTGTCCCAAGCCTGCCCCTTGCCTGCGATCTCTACTGAGTGCACAGGAGTGACTCTGGCAGCAGAAGCCAGCACTTTGATGAGAAACTCTTTGCACCCTGGAGTTGCCATGGCAACGAGCTTCCACAGAGCAAGAGGCAGATCTGCTAAGGCTCAAGGATGCACCATCGGAGCGCACGTATTTTCACGTCCTGGATGCAACTGCATCTTGCAGAAATCCAGGCCAAGCTGATTTTAAAAACAAGAAAACATCATACTTGGGCGCACAGGTTAGTAGGAGGCCAAATTGTGCACTCGACACTGAGTGACTAAGCTCTGTCTAGACTGCCAGGTTAAAAACACCAACAAACATGAGCTTTAAAGATGTGGGGGTGATAGAATTTCAGGATGGGATGGGATGGGATGTGAAGGTCATGTGAAGGTCTACTCCCTGATGAGAAGGCAGGATCCACCATGACCAACAATTCCTAACAGATTGCCCCAATCACATGCAGGCTATGGGGTGCTAAAAGGAGTCAGTGGATGGGCCAGAGAAGTCCCATTCCATAGTGCTTGCTAACCAAGGCAAGGAATAGCTTACATTTTCAGAGGTGGGGATATAAGGGAAAGGCCATGGCTCAGTGACAGAGCACATGCTTTGTGTGCCAAAGTTCCCAGGTTCAATCTCCAGCATCTGCAGGCAGGGCCGGAAAATTGCCTAAAAGCCTGGAAAGCAGCTGCCAGTCAGTGTCAATAATAGTGGGCTAGATGGACCAATGGTCTAACTCAGTATCAGGCAGTTCCCTATGTTCCTATCCTCAATCACTGGTCTTCAAACTTCTTACCTGCAAGGTAGCTCAAATGTTGCTTCAGCAACAGAGAGCCAAAGACTGAGGCTGAAATAGGGCTGCAGCTCAGGCTGGGTGGCTTTTGGTTAAAGGGGCTTTGCCTGCTTTGGCCACTGTTGGCCCAAGGACATTGGGAGGGCTGTGGCTTCCATGATGGAGAGAGCCCTTGGATGCTGTGGACAATGGCAGCACAACCTTCTTAGGTTGGGGAGGTGGTGGCAAGATGGACCCCTCACACGTTAGGGCTTCCAAGGGAGTGGGGTTACCCAGGGTCAGTATGGAGATTAATTCCCTCTGCTACTGTGCCATCTCCCCAGAGTCCACAGTGTCATGCCCCAAACATGGGGATCTGACTCTGGGGCCATTACACAAAGGGCAGTTATACCATATGCCAGTGGTATATCTCCTTGTTACACCTAATTGCAATACACCTATGGTATACCTATGATCATAATTATGATGAAGGTGTATACATGACCAAGTACAGCCAACAATCTTCATTTTCGCCAGTGTTATTTCATCATACAGGGCAGCCCTTTTGTGGTTTTAATGGTGAATATTGCTAACCTGGAGGGAAGGCATCAGTATGGGTTGTAAAACCGAATCTTGCTGGTAATGATTGAATCTTGCTGTTAGTGAAAGTACTGCTGGTGGTATGTTGCTAGGTATATGGGCCTTACAATATTAAATGACTCTTCCACATACTACACTAGCTATTTTCCCCCAACAGTAATTACTCTTTTGTACTTGCATGCTGACCCACAACTCCACTGAGTTGAAGTACTTGGTTTGGAAGCAACTCAGGACTTGCCCACACTGTCCAGGGCTTAGTTTTCTGTAACTATATTTTTCATTCTTTGTGTGGTCCTCCTCCTCATAGGGTTACATCCAATCCCCAGGAGACAGACTACAGATGCAGGCGGGGCGCAGGGGAGTGAAATTCATTTGTGTAGTGTGTGTGTGTGTTTTTAAAAGCATGCTAATGCAAGAAACAGGAGGATTTCAAAGGACAGTAAGTGCTGACAAGCACATCTTTGCTGTTGCAGTAGCAAAGGGGAGAAGAGGGCAGGAGGAGCGGAGTTTGTACTGGAAGAAGTCTGTGGGTCAGCACTTACACCCACCCCATCTCCGTTCTGAACTAGTGCTCAGCCCTCACTTCCATTTTCATAGGTCTGAGATGAAGACAAACAGACTCTAATTATTTTTAGCTTGCACAGCTGAGCCCTCCATTGCCTTACCTGAACATTCTCATTCCAAGCTGGTTATATATGGCCAAGCCCTGTGGCTGCATTTCTTCTGCAGTGGAACTTCGGTGTCACAGCTATCATAGACCCTTTCTTCAATTTCATTTTCTCAAGTGAGAGTCTAATAAAGAATGTTAATTTACTTGGGCTTCCTGTAATGGATCAGGCTGTGAACCAATCATACCTAGAGAGGTCAGGAGAGGTTGTGTGTGTGTGTTTTACACTACTGGGATCGGTGTCAATCTCTTCTCAAGAGTATATATTCACCCTTGTAGCTTACTCCTGTGCAATATTTAAGTTTCAGACTTAAAATAAAATGAGAAACGGGCACAAGACACACTTGCCAGATATCGTATTTGTGCATTTTTAGCTGCTAATTGGGAAAGGAGTACGACAAGGCTGCTTATTGTCACCCTGCTTATTTAACTTATATGCAGAGTACATCATGAGAAATGCCGGGTTGGATGAATCAGAGGTTGGAATTAAGATTGCTGGGAGAATTATCAACAACCTCCGATATGCAGATGATACCACCCTAATGGCAGAAAGCGAAGGGGATCTAAAGAGCCTCTTGTTGAGGGTGAAAGAGGAGAGTGCAAAAGCTGGTTTGAAACTCAACATTAAAAAAACTAAAATCATGGCATCTGGCCCTATCACTTCCTGGCATATAGAAGGGGAAGAAATGGAAGCAGTGCCAGATTTTACTTTCTTGGGCTCCAAGATCACCGCAGACGGTGACTGTAGCCATGAAATTAAAAGACGCTTGCTCCTTGGGAGGAAAGCTATGGCCAACCTAGACAGCATAGTAAGAAGCAGAGACATCACCTTGCCAACAAAGGTCCGTCTAATCAAAGCTATGGTTTTCCCAGTAGTAATGTATGGCTGTGAGAGCTGGACTATAAGGAAGGCTGAGCGCCGAAGAATTGATGCTTTCGAACTGTGGTGCTGGAGAAGACTCTTACGAGTCCCCTGGACTGCAAGGAGGTCAAATCAGTCAATCTTAAAGGAAATCAACCCTGAGTGCTCATTGGAAGGACAGATACTGAAGCTGAAGCTCCAATATTTTGGCCACCTAATGCGAAGAGAAAACTCCCTGGAAAAGACCCTGATGCTGGGAAAGACTGAAGGCAAAAGGAGAAGGGGACGACAGAGGATGAGATGGCTAGATAGCATCACCGATGCAATGAATATGAACTTGAGCACGCTCCGGGAGAGAGCGGAGGACAGGAAGGCCTGGTGTGCTATGGTCCATGGGGTCACGAAGAGTCGGACACGACTGAACGACTGAACAACAACAACAACAACTATACTCAAGCAATGATCATAAAAAGACTGGACCCTGCTTGAAGCTAAACATGCAAGGTGTGCAGATCAGTTCTGATGCACAGTGTGCTCATTTTTTACTCCAGGATCATACCCAAGTACAAAATTCTTGTTTTAAGCAGCTGTCAGTTTCTCAGATGAGTGAAAATACTTGAGGGCAAGAGATCCTTATCTAGTTCTTCAGTCAACAAGGCCCAAGCATTGGGACTGGGATGGGAAGGAGGTATTTTATGTGAGTACAGCAGGTCTGGTACTTTGAACCATTACCATGAGAACAAAAAATTAAGTTAATTATAGACCATGCTAGATATTTCTGCAAACTAGTTTCCTAATATTTATAAGAGGTGTCCAGAGATCTTGCAATATTTTCTGAGAATTACTGAAGCCAACTGGAAGGAGTGTATGTACACAGAGCAAGCAACAGCCTAAACAGTGAGGGGTTGACCCAGGCCCTTCTCCCAAGCAGACAGAGGGGCAGGGCTGGGGAGCAAGTACATTTGTACAGGAATTCTAGGGCTTGTATTATGAGAGACAGAGAGGTATGCCCACCCTTTGTAATATGCTCTCAAGAAGCTCAAGTTCCAGTGTTGCTTATTAGTGTCTGCAGGTGTTTCTTATGCACAGGGAAAAGGAGCAAAAAGGGTGTGGCAGCTGGAGTGAGAAGACATTTCTGAACATGTTTCAAAGGCAGCTACATGTAGAGCAAGTCTAAACAAAAGGTCATTAAGGCATGGTTCATTGTGGCCAAATCTTCTTTCCCCAAGAAAGGGTGCTGCTTGCTCACCTGATGAAGCTGGGCAAAATATAAATAAATAAATAAATAAATAAATAAATAAATAAATATCACTCCTGTCCACTTCTGCCATTTGACCTTCCAGGAACAGCACCGGATCCAAGAACATCTCCAGACTACATCACTGAGAGAGTACTAACCCATTCAGAACCAATCCTGGGTTTGGTTGTCTACCGATCAACAGGACCTCCACCTTGCCTGGATTGAGTCTCAGTTTGTTCACCCATATTCTGTCCCTCATTGCATCCATGCAATGGTTTAGGACTTCCACAACTTCCTTGGCATCCATTGAAAAGGAGAGATAGACCTGAGTATCTGATGTGACCCTGCCCCCAAACTCCAGATGACCTCTCCCAGTGGCTTCATGGGGATGTTAAAAAGCATGGGGGACAAAATAGAGCCCAGGGGAACCCCGTAGGCCTAGAGGGTGAGTAACAGCCACCCAAGATCACCTTTTGGGAATGGTCATCCAAACAGGATGGAACCACCACAACATGGTGGCAGCTAAGCATCCCAGAAGAATACCATGAACAATGGTATTGAATGCTGCTGAGAGATCTAGCAGAACAAACAGGGGTGTGCTCCCCGTGTTGAGCTCCTGATGTATGTCATTACCAAGTGGACCAAAGCAGATTCCATCCCAAAACTTGGCCTTAACTCAGACTGAAAAGGATCTAGATCAAGGGTGGGCAACATGCAGCCTGCATGCGCCTCCCATCCTCCTCTGCACCCCCCCCCCCGGCAGCAAAAATATTTGGCAGTTTGCTGCTGAAATTTGGCCGCAAATTGCTACAGAGCATTAAAAAGGACAAATTTAGCTTATTTTTAAGCCAAATTTTGCCTTTCTAAGGCTCCATACTAGTTTGCCACTGAATGTCAGCAGTACACAATATTTCTTTTGGCCAATGCAGTAGCAGCAGCAGGATTACATCCTGCAGGGCCATCCAGAGGGTGAAAAATGGTTCCCAGATCCCTGTTAGGGTGGACACTGAGCCCATAGAATCCCAGAGTAGTTCTGATTCTGAGGAAGAGCAGTCGCTCCTGGGAGAGGAGCGCGCTCCTCTTTCCCAGGGCCAACAGCTGACGGAGATTCCTCCCACCAGCATTCCTAGATTAGAAAGAAGTCCAGGGAGTGACCGAGCACAGATAGCAGACTTGGTGGATGCGCGACGCAGACGCAGAGAGCGGCGCCAGATGGAGGGCGCAGAAAGAAGGCGTAGTGCCCGGTTGGCGCGCAAACAAAGGCTGCACCCAGAAGATCCAAGGGAAAAGGGGAGGGACTCTCCCTAGTCCTTAAGTTCAGGGGTCTGCCAGTAATTCCCTTTCAAACGGGGACCAACTGTTTCAACTTAGAGTATAGGTACTCTGCTGCTCAGATCTAGTTGCTACCTATAAAGTTGTTAAGTTGTAAAAGAAGAATAAAGCTTTAAAAGGAATCCCTTTGTCTGTGTCTAGACTTGGCTACTAGATTAGACTGAGAGAGGCCCCCAAGGAGCCTTGACAATCCCCTTATGTTGCCCACCCTGCTCTAGATAATCCATTTTATCCAAGAAAACCTGGAGCCATGAGGCTGCTCCCTGCTCCAAGACCTTACAAAAAGAAGAGAGAATGTTGCCTGGCCAATAATTATCAAAGGTGGTGGAAGCCAATGAAGCCTTCTTCAACAAAAGTCTTACTGCTTCCTCTTTTAGAGAAACAGGAACATGGCCCTCTTCCCAGGAGCCATGTAGAACATTCACCACCCATTTGGCTAGCCCTTCTCTAGCAGCTCTTATAAGCCAGGATGGACAGGGGTCTAAGGATCAGGTGGGTGGCCTTAGCCCTCCTAGCAACTTGTGATTACATCTTCAGGCAAAACAAACTGAATCTCAGCCATCAACATTCGACAAACAACTGCCACAAGTATCTCACTGTACTCTGTGGAGTCCAAGTCAGAACAGATACAACTGACTTTATCAGCAAGGTATTTTGCAAACTTGCCACCACAGGCAGGGCCAGGGCCAGATTCCAGTGGGCCTTGGGTGCAGTGTTGCCAATAGGCTGCTGCCACCACTGAAGCCCACCACTCACCTGCCCATACACCTGCTGGCAGAAGCCCCTGCCCACACAAAACTCCCCACCCAAGCACCTGCCTGCCAAAGCCTCCCCGCCCACATGCCTGTCCACTCACTGAAGACCCCATCCGCCATCTGCTCACATGCCGGAAGCTCCCACCTCCTATCCCTCCACCCACCCCTCCACTCTAGTTTTTTTTTTTAATCCTGTTGGAGGGAGTGGCAATGGTTCCTCCTTTTCCTCCTTCTCATCTGGCCTGGCCAGCCACACTGGCAAAATGCTGTGGAACCTGGTCGCCCGAGCCTGCAGGTGCTGCATGTGCTCTTAAAAGGAAAACATCATCAACAACAACACTAACAGAGTACTAGCGCTCTGAACCAATCAGATGCCACCTGGGGGGGGCTCAGCCAATGAGGGCACAGAAGTGATGTAAAGACTGTGCTGTGCCCTCACTGCCCCCCCCCCTAAAGCAGCATCTGATTTGTTCAGATTGCTGCCACTCAGAATGTAAGGATTTTTTTCTTTTTAAAGTGGAGTGCCATAGGGCCTGCAGGCTCAGCCTTGGTGCTTCATTTTGCCAGTGAGGCTGGCCGGGCGATCAAGGAACAGAACAGGATGGCAGCCGCTTTGGCAGGCTCAGGAGCAGGAATGGGTCCTTCTGAGCCCCTGGACCCTCGATAGCTTCCTGCCCATGCCGACATGATGCTGTGCCTAACAGGCTTTAGATGGCTCCTTCTTACCACCATGGAGAACAAGATGTAATAGCCCCTTAACCACCCAAAAATATTCGACTGGATGACGCTGTGCTGACACAATGGAGGAAGAGAAAAAAGACTTCTTTGCTGCCCTCAGGGACAGTGGAAGCCAGTGCTTCTGAAAGGATTGACAGACCCCAGGTGAGGAAATGACTTAAGCTTCTGATCTCCATGGTGCATAGAAGAGCTGATCCTAGGGACAGGAAATAGTGTCCAAAGAGCATTTGTGACTCAAATGTCATTAATATACATACCATATGGCCGTCTCTGGCTGTAAATACAAATCAAGCACACAGAAATGTGTGCCATTTTTACTGCAGATTAATTTTGTATTCTGTCGTTTTCTTGTTATATTTACTGTTGTTTCATTGTATTTTATGTTCAGCACTTTGATACCCCTGTGGAAGGTGCTATATGCATTTGAGAAATAAATAAATAAATAAATAAATAAGCCAGAAATAAGAGAAATTTCAGGAGTTCACACAGGGAACTAAAAGAAGCTAAAGGTCACCAATCCTTCAATTTTTCAAAACAGACAAGGCCCTTCACCAGGAGAGGGAAAGAGGGGAAAAGCAGAAGGGAGCCTATGTTACAGGTTTGTCTCAGGCCCAGAAAAATGATGCTTTGACACTGAGTTCAGTGAGATGCAAATGAATTCTGACAGCTCCTGTCAGAAGTCCCTCTCCAACATGGCTAATCAGTTGCCTCCTTTGTATCTGGACACAAAGGTAAAGACCAGTCTAACAGAAGTAAATACCAAATTTTAGTTATCTCCAGATAATAGTTATGCTGCCAAGATATCCAGGAGAATCAAGCTTGTTGCATGCATACATACACCTGTCTATGTCCTGTTGGAGATCATCTACCAGGTAACAAAAAGAGTTTCTGTGCTGAAATGGGTATAGATAATCTGCACCATCCAGGAAAGCCTAGAGTTGGGTGACCACCACCCCTTCATCATCTTTCATATAAAAGGGAGATTTGTGACCAATTAATAATTAGGCAAATCTGATGGGTCTAGCAAAGGCACAAAAAGAGTGCCATTGAACATGGGCAGAGTGTTCCCTCTAACCACAATGTAATCACAGCCCACCCTTCACAAATCTAGAAATAGGGTATGAAATTTGAAATAAGAGGCCATGTCTCTTAGGCAAGCATGAGCACCTTATACCTCTCTTAGAAATTAACTACTGAAAGCCATGCAAGATGGTTACCTCCTTCAGGAAAATAGTTCTGAATTAACACATCTGATGGGATCACACCTTCTGAATTAGCCAGAGCAGACACTGGGCTGCAGTTTGTAATTAAGCTCCCTGAGCTAATGATGCTGCATTATAAACCCAGATCAGTCTAATTACAAAATGCTGTCACTTTTAGTCCTATTATCTCAAGCAGCAAACAGCTGCATATATCTTCAGCTTTAGCAACAAAAAAGAGCAGGGGGTGGGGTAGGGGGAGACAAGCCAACCTCTAGTGTTACATATTATTTATTACAGCTGTGAAACTGATGCAGAGAAGCTACACTCCAGCAAAGCAAGAGAGCTAAAAATAGAAACCCAAAAAGAAATAACTTTTGGAGGGGACCCATAATTAGACAAGAGGACACTGACCATGTAAAATGCAATTTTTTGATGATATTTATGCACTAGGCTTTTCTTTGAGATTAGAAGTATATAATCAAACCAAGGCCAAAGTGAAGGCTAGCCTCAAGGAAAAATCATCTGAAAGGCAAAAACATAAATACATGGCACTACATAGGGTATATGGGAAAATCTCAAGAAAAAATGGAAATAAAAATTTATTTGGAAAAAAGTCAACTCAGATCTGTAGCAAATCTGTTTTCCAGTGTTCATGATCATCATGTACATATTCATTCAAACAGGACCTTGAAAGCTTACACATTCTGCCTTGCTTTATCCACATAAAGCTGTTAACAAGTCAGCCAGTGTGGTGTAGCGGTTGGAGTGTTGGACTGGGACTCAGGAGATCTGGGTTCTAGTCTCCACTCGGCTATGAAGCTACCTGGATGACTTTGGGCCAGTTGCTAATTCTCAACCTAACCTACCTCACCAGGTTATTGTAAGGATAAAAGGAGGCTCATATGCACTGTCTTCAGTTCCTTGGAGGAAAAAGTGGGACATAAATAAAACAAACAAGTAAATAGCAATCTAATGTTATAACTATGCCGAGGACCCATTTTTGTTGGTCTGAAACAAATACAGTATTCTATTCATAGAATGTACATTTTTGTTTGCAGAGTAAATTTGGCATCAAATGGAGTTTAAAATCTGGATCTTTAAAAAAAATAATATTTTTTTTAATGTCCAAACTGTTGCATTTTTAAAAAACTGAAACATACTTTGGGGAGTTCTTGAAATACTGAAATGTCAGACATTTTGTACAAGTGAAAGCTGGAATAGCATAGTAACTAAGGTCCAGTGCAGATGTAAACACTAATGATCTCCTAACTATGGTTATGTGACGGGGAGCATGCTACATTTCCACATGACCCCTACTCTTTACTCCACAAATCCCTCCCCCTGGGGGATAATTCTGCCCCATAGTTAGACTTAACTAGGGAGCAGAATTATGCCTATACCAGTTTTTAGCCATGACTTGCAAGCCTATTCTAACCTGAACTTGGTTGATGTTAACCCTGGTTAGTTCCAGTAGGGACATAATGCTGTACCATAGTTACCACTAACAGTGAAGGAATGTGGCCATCTGTAGGGCTGAACGAATGGGGGGGGGGCAGAAAAGCTCTCAGCATGTTCCTGATTCCTTAAAAATGAGTAGGAGACTTATATTATGTTAGGAATGTGCAAAACCCTAGCTCACCAAAGCTATCTGAATTCTACCTCAAAACTCATTATGATTTGAGTCCACATCAGATTGCGAGCTTGCTTGCTTTCTTTCTTTCTTTCTTTCTTTCTTTCTTTCTTTCTTTCTCTCTCTCTCTCTCTCTCTCTTTACTCCTTTTCATATGAAAATCCATGCGTAATTTCATGCATATTTTCCCAAGTGTATGCATTAATTGTGCACATCTTTGAAAAATATGCATTCTTCTCCTATAGATTAAAGTGTTTGTGTGCATTTTTCAAAAGTACGCATTTTTTCATGCACATTTGTCAAATGTACACATGCTGTCGATTGGTACACAAATCATACTGAAAGCTCAGAAATGTACAGACTTCGATCGCAGATTGTGTCCAAGTCTGTGTTTGGTCAGGAAGTTGTGAACTGGGTAAATCCTGATAAAAAATGAACTGAAATGAATTTCTCATACATCCCTATGTTACGTTTGCTCCCACTTTAAGAGTGCAAGCTGTAAGCCAAGAAGTTCCTAGTTCAAGGATCACCTGAAGTTAGGATCTTGCTTGATGTGACCTTGGGAGACTATTCTTTCAGCATCTTCAGCCTACCTCATGAATAATAATAATAATAATAATAATCTAAGACAGTACATCTGAAGGGCTTTGAATACACAGGAAATGCATTATATAAATGCTAATATTCCTCACTACTGAAATTTTATACTTGACATTGAATATATGCCTGTTCAAAGTTTTGATGCTAAAATATCCAATTGCCAGATCAAATTTGACAGTTTAACAAACAACAACAACAAGCAAAACACTTTTTTCCTCCCGTTAGCCTTGGCCCTGCATTTAGAATCATAGGATCATAGAATAGTAGGGTTGGAAAGGTCCTATAAGACCATTGAGTCCAACCCCCTGCTCATTGAAGGAATCTAAGTCAAAGCATCCCTGACAGATGGCTGTCCAGCCTTGTCTTGAATGCCTCCAGTGTGGGAAAGCCCACCACCTCCCTAGGGAATTGGTTCCATTGTTGTATTGCTCTAACAGTCAGGAAGTTTCTCCTGATGTTCAGCTGGAATCTGGCTTCCTGTCACTTGAGCCCATTATTCTGTGTCCTGCACTCTGCAATGATCGAGAAGAGATCCTGGCCTTCCTCTCTGTGATAAGCTTTCAAGTACTTGAAGAGCTCTATCATATCGCCCCTCAGTCTTCTCTTCTCAAGGCTAAACATGCCCAGTTCTTTCAGTCTCTCTTCACAGGGCTTTGTTTCCAGTCCCCTGATCATCTTTGTTACCCTCCTCTGAACCCTCTCCAGTTTGTCTGCATCCTTCTTAAAGTGTGGTGCCCAGAACTGGACACAGTACTCAAGATGAGGCCTAAACAGTCCTGAGTAGAGAGGAACAAGTACTTCACAGGACTTGGAAGCTATACTTCTGTCAGGGGGCCCTAGCTGGCCTCTTTCAGTCTACTCCAGTAGCCAACTCCAGACACAGACAAAGGATTCTTTTCAAGGCTTTATTCCTTTTACAACTTAATAACTCGATCACCAGCAACTAAGCTATGAACAGCAGAGTAACCTATGCCTCGGGTTGGAAACAGTTGGTCCCCATTTGAATGAGAATCACTTGCAGACCCTGAACTTATGGGCTAGGGAGAGTCCCTCCCCTTTTCCCTTGGGTCCTCTAGACGCAACCGTTGCCTGCGCACCAAACGGGAGCTACGCCTCCTTTCCGTGCCCTCCATAGCTCGTCGGTCTTTGCGTCTGCATCGAGCATCCAGCCAGCCCTCTTCCCATGCTCTTTCACTCCCAGGACCACTATCTATGTCTGGAATGCCGGCAGGAGGAATCTCTGCCAGCTGCAGGGCCTGGGAGGGATGAGCGCGCTCCTCTCCCACGGACGGCTGTTCCTCCTCAGAATCAGAACTGCTCTGAGGTTCTATGGGCTCAGTGTCCACCCTGACAACTTCTATCAATGCAGCCCAGAATAGCACTTGCCTTTTTTGCAGCCACATCACATTGTTGGCTCATATTCAGCTTGTGATCTACAACAATTCCAACATCCTTCTGGTTTGTAGTATTTTTGAGCCAAGTGTTCCCCATTGTGTAACTGTGCATTTGGTTTCTTTTTCCTAGGTGCAACACTTGGCATTTATCCCTGTTAAATGTCATTCTGTTGTCTTCTGCCCAGCACTCCAGCCTATCAAGATCACTTTGAATTTTGTTTCTGTCTTCCAAGGTATTAGCTATCCCGCCCAATTTTGTGTCATCTGCAAATTTGATCAGCATTCCCTGCACCTCCTCCTCCAAGTCATTAATAAAAATGTTGAAGAGTGCTGGGCCCAGGTCTGAGCCCTGCAGTACCCCACTCGTTACCTCTCCCCAGTTTGAGAAGATCCCATTGATAAGCACTCTTTGCGTCTGATCCTGTAGCGTACTGTGGATCCACCGGATCATTGTTTCATCTAGCCTACTTCTAGTTTGCTAATCAGGATACCATGGGGCACTTTGTCGAAAGCTTTGCTGAAGTCAAGGTATATTATGTCCACAGCAATCCCACAGTCCACAAGGGAGGTTACCTGATCAAAAAATGAGATCAGTTTCATCTGACAGGTTTTGTTCTTGACAAATCCATGTTGGCTTCAAGTAATCACTAGGGATGGCGGAGAATTTCTCCCCGAAACTTCGGGGGGCCGAGCGCCAACGTGTTCGGCCCCCCGAAGAAGTTTCGGGGAGAAATTCTCCGCACCCCCCCGCCCGCTGCACCCCCCCCGGGACGGGACTTACCTTTGGTGAATGTCCCTCCCGGCGGCGGGCCTGGCCGGCAGATCGTCGGGTCTTCGTCCGGGGCGGGAGCGGCAGCCGGGCCTTCGACCGGCTGCCGCCGCCGCCATTCCAATAAAAGAAAAAAAAAACACCCCATGATAGGCTACGTGACGATTAACATAGCCTATCACGGCTAGATTTGCAAAGTCAGCCGTGATAGGCTACATAAATCGTCACGTAGCCTATCACGGGTGACTTAAAAAAAAAAAAGCGCGTACGACTAATGGCGGCCCCCATAGGGAGCCGCCATTCCCGTTCCTTATTTGGTCGCTGTAGTCTACGTAAAGATTACGTAGACTATGGCGAAAATAAGGGCAACGCAAATAGTTAAAATAATAAAGATTTACGTAGACTACAGCGACCAAATAAGGAACGCAAATGGCGGCTCCCTATGGGGGCCGCCATTTGCGTACGTGCTTTTTTTTTTTTTAAGTCACCCGTGATAGGCTACGTGACGATTTACGTAGCCTATCATGGCTGACTTTGCAGATCTAGCCATGATAGGCTACGTTAATCGTCACGTAGCCTATCACGGGGGTGGTTTTTTTTTTTAACTTTTTAGTTCGCGGCTGGGCGAGGCAGGAAGCCTCCCCCCCGGCCTGAATTTCAGCCGGGCGAGGCGGGAAGCCTCCCCCCCCCGGCCTGAACTTCGCGGGGGGAGCAGCGAAGCGCCTCCCCCCCACCGCGAAAAGCTTCGAGGACAGGTAAGGGACTTTCGTGCACCCCTATAGGCTACGTGACGATTTACGTAGCCTATCATGGCTGACTTTGCAGATCTAGCCGTGATAGGCTACGTTAATCGTCACGTAGCCTATCACGGGGGTGTTTTTTTTTTTAACTTTTAATTTCGCAGCCGGGTGAGGCGAGGCGCCTCCTCCCCGGCCTGAACTTCGCGGGGGGAGCAGCGAAGTGCCTCCCCCCCACCGCAAAAAGCTGTGAGACCAGGTAAGTGACTTTCATGTACCCCTAGTAATCACTGCATTGTTGTCAAGGTGCTTACAGATGGATTGCTATATAATCTGCTCCAGAATTTTCCCATGGATTGATGTCAGAGTGACTGGACTGTAGTTCCCAGGTTACTCCTTTTTGCCCTTTTTGAAGATAGGGACAACATTAGCCCTCCTCCAGTCATCTGGAACTTCACCCGTCCTCCATGATTTCTCAAAGAGAATAGACAGTGGTTCTGAGAGTTCTTCTGCCAGTTCCTTTATTACTCTAGGATGAATTTCATCTGACCCTGGAGATTTGAACCCATTCAAAGTAATTAGGCATTTGATGACCATATGCTTATCAATCTCAAGCTGCAATCCTGCCCCTTCAGCCTATATTTCGCCTTTGCCAGGGGGCTCATAGACCCTCTTTGGGGAGAAGACTCTTTAGAGACTGAGCCAAAGTAGGAATTGAGCACTTCTGCCTTTTCCTTGTCATCTGTTATCATTTTGCCATTCTTATTTAATAGCTGAACCACCATTTCTTTCCTCTGTCTTTTACTATGCAAGTATCTGAAGAAAGCCTTTTTGTTGCTTTTAGCATCCCTCGCTAACCTCAGCTCATTCTCAGCTTTAGCCTTCCTGACGCTATCCCTGCAATTCTGTGCTACCTGCCCGTACTCTTCCTTTGTTAGCTGGCCTTCCTTCCACTTCCTACATGTGTCCTTTTTTGTTTTCAGGTAATCTCTAAGTTTTTTGTGAAGCCACATTGGCTTCTTCTGTTGTCTTCCACCTTTTCTTCTTGTTGGAATTGTTTGTAATTGTGCCTTGAGAATTTCCTTTTTTAAAAACTCCCACCCATCTTGGACTCCTTTTCTCGTTACAGTTGCTTGCCATGGGATCTTACTGATTATTGTTCTGAGTTTATTAAAATTGGCTTTCCTAAAATCCAGGGTATGCGTTTGGCTACACTTGGCTTTTGCTCCCTTTAGAACCAAGAACTCAAGTATAACATGGTCACTTTCCCCCGAGTTCCTGTAACTGCTACTTTACCCGCTAAGTCATCTCTATTGGTTAGGATCAAGTCAAGGATAGCTGATCCTCTAGTTCCTTCCTCTACTTTCTGTAGGAGGAAATTATCAGCGACACAAGTCAGGAATCTCTTGGAGGGGCCATATTTTGCAGAATTTGTCTCCCAACAAATATCGGAGAAATTGAAGTCCCCCATTACTACTATATCATGCTTCCTTGAGACATTGGCTATTTGCTTTTCAAAAGTTTCATCCTCTCCTTGATTGGATGGCCAGTAGTAGACTCCGACCACCAAGTTCCTTTTATTCTTTGCTCCATTTATTTTAACCCAGATGCTCTTGATGGGGCTACCAAGCTCATTCTCCTGTATTTCTGTGCAGATATATGTATTTTTAATATATAGTGCAACTCCACCTCCCTTTCTGTTCCTCCTGTTCTTTTTGAACAAGTTATATCCTTCAATTGCTGTATTCCAGTCATGGGAGTCATCCCACCAAGTTTCAGTTACACCTATCAAGTCATCATTTCCCTCCTGAATTAAGAGTTCAAGTTCATTCTGTTTGTTTCCCATGCTCTGGGCATTAGTGTATAGACACTGAAGACCACATGCTTTATAGTCTGGCTTTCTTCCTACATGTTTCTGAAGACTGTTATTGGGCGTTATTGGAACTGTTCTCTCCATTGAGGTGCATGAGCCTTCATCCATTGTTACCCCCAACTTTACATCTCCCTTCCCTGTAGGATTCAGTTTAAAGCCCTCCTGATGAAGTTCTTCATGCTGTGGCCAAACACATTCTTCCCAGCCTTTGTGAGGTGCAACCCGCACTTGCCAACAGTCCATCTTCCAGGAAGTATATCCCGTAGTCCCATAATCCAAATCTCTCATGCTGGCACTAGGTATGCACGAAAGCCACTTACCTGGTCTCGCAGCTTTTCGCGGTGGGGGGGAGGCACTTCGCTGCTCTCCCCCTGAAGTTCAGGCCGGGGGGGGGAGGCTTCCCGCCTCGCCCGGCCGAAATTCAAGCCGAGGGGGAGGCTTCCCGCCTCGCCCGACCGAAATTCAGGCCGGGGAGGAGGAGCCTCGCCTCGCCTGGCCGCAAAATTAAAAGTTAAAAAAAAAACAACGCCCCCGTGATAGGCTACGTGACGATTAACGTAGCCTATCACAGCTAGATCTGCAAAGTCAGCTGTGATAGGCTACGTGACGATTAACGTAGCCTATCACAGCTAGATCTGCAAAGTCAGCTGTGATAGGCTACGTAAATCGTCACGTAGCCTATCACGGGTGACTTTAAAAAAAAAAAAAGCGCGTATGCAAATGGCGGCCCCCATAGGTTGAAAGACCGGCTGCCGCTCCCGCCGCGCTTGAACACCCGCCGAACCGCTGGCCGGACCCGCCGCCGGGAGGGACATTCGGCGAAGGTAAGTCCCGTCCCGGAGGGGGGTGGTGCGGGGTGCGGGGGGGGGTGCGGAGGATTTCTCCCCGAAACTTGTTCGGGGAGCCGAACTCGTTGGCGCTCGGCCCCCCGAAGTTTCTGGGAGAAATTCTCCGCCATCTCTACATGGATGAGAAGAAAGGGATACCTGTCATAAAGTGGGCTTTATGAGTGTAGGCAACCCTTCAGTCACAACTCTAATCTGTCCTCCCGGAAGACAGCATACCTGGCAAGTCCATAGGTCTTCGCAACGTACTTGGGTTTTGATCCCATGCAGTAAGGAGTCTCCCACTACTACTATTCTTCTCTTCTTGTTGTTGTAGGCCTTGCTTTCATCACCTCTGCTTGACTGACCTGTTGACTGACAGCCTGTTGCTCACTCTCATGCAGGTTCCCCTGTAATTCTTCCTCTGCAGGCTGTCCTCCAGTCCTCAAATACCTGGAAATGGTTCCATAACTCCACTGCCTCCACTGCAGAGTGACTTCTAGTTCATTTACATTTACATGATTCTACTATTTGCAGGGCTCCCTTCCCCACTTCAGCACAATGGGATCCTCAAAGCGGTTTACTGCATTTTAGATCAAGAGATAGATTCGGAAGGTCAGTATCTGCCTCATCTGTTATTCCAAACACCTTGTCAAGAACAAATGTTTGAAAAGACATCTATCTTCTAGCTAATGTATATACTGTGACTCCATTAGAGGGCAAGGGAGAGAGAATACTTCAGCATTCTAAAAGATGCTCACAGACATCTGCCAATGGAGCAACTCTAGAATAAAACTTTTGGGTGTCCACCATTTTTATAGGGCTGAAAAATCTTACCATTGAAATTAGAAGGGGCTGGTGATTATTTGCAGGACAGAAAATGAGAATTAAAACACACACACAAAAATCAGAGAGCCATATTTTTAACTGATCTTGTGCTTGTTTCTGTTTCATAAGATTTATTCCCTCATTAATCACTGGCCTCCCTTCAACCATGTTAAATATAAAAATGATTAGGAAAGATCCCCATCATGGTTAAAAAAATAATTAGCTGCTACATCATGTTGCACACATTCAGACAGAAAGGAGTGATTAAATTAGGAATATTAAAACCCCATTAATCTGTGCTCAACTTAAGCTCTGCTTGTTCATCTCAGTGTGGCACTTATTATTTCTGACACTGAAAGATATTTGAATTACTAGCTGAAACAAGGTCACTATCAGAAAGATGTCAGGTCAGCAATTAGTCAAAGGTGGGAGAAGCTCCCTGAACTGAGTCATACTTGACATTCCACAAACGTGTCAAGATCTCCTCACTTCTCAATGTCGTTTGGGTGAGCAGGTCACTTGCAGGAACCTAAGAGCATGCAGATAACAATGCAATCTCATTATTATAGAGCTGCATTTGACACCGGTTGACAAAGCCTATGCAAGCACGTGCTGTTCAGGACACTGTCTGGCACCCCTGCTGAAGCTCAAGTTGAAGGTGGTTCACAGTGCAATTTCTACACTGGAAATGGTGGGAATTTTGTATGCATAGTGCTAGGAATGCAGGAAACTGTTTTATACTGTGTTAGACCATTGGTCCATCTAGCCCAGTATTGTCGACACTGAAACTCTTCAGGGGTTCAGGTAGGAAATTTTTCCCGACGTACCTGGAGATGCTGGGATCGAACCTGGGACCTTCTGCATGCACAGCAGGTGCTCTTCTGAGCTACAGTCCCTCCCCTTCAACGTGCATGCCAGCTGCTGGCTTTTGGTAATAAATAGGTAAGAGAAGTAGCATGCCACTGAGGGGATGCTACAGGGCTATTTTTTCAGAAGAACCAGAGACAAGTACTTCATATATGCTGGTGTATGAGTAGTGGGGACTATCGATGAACAAGTGGTGGACCTCAAACACTTGTCACACTCACAATCACTCTGGAATGTTTGGAGCGATCAAACAGAAGTCTATGGCCTAACACTAGAAGATGCCATCACTTCTTCTTTTTCTTTTTACAGTCAGCTGAGTAGGGGTTCCTTCGTATCAAGAAAAAGCCAGACGTTGGCTGACTTATGGCAATTCCATGCATGCTCTCATTCCTACATACAACTAGCTTTCGAACTAGGCCCAACTCTTTCTGCCCTGAAAGGAGGCCTAGAATTGTTTTAATATTTAAAAAAATAAGAATTCCTCTGTATTATGCTCATTAGCAGTCTGGCCAGGTTGAGGAATTGGCAAGAACTTTGAATAGCCCAGTAGCAGCAAACCAAGAACTGTTAAACAAAAGAAAGATTCATTTAAATATCATATTAACTTTAGGCATTTCAAAAGAAAATCAGCATTATACCTACTGTTCTGACTACAGACATTCAACTTCAACAGTGAAGGAACTATACATAAGCTTACAAAGCAAGAGTGGGCAACCTGCAGCCTGTCGGCTTCATGCAGCCTGCAGCACCTCTGACAGACTCCACCTGAACCTTCCTGGACCAGGCAAGTAGGGGGCCAACCCCTCCCCACTCAAGCAGAGAACCTTGGAAAGCTTTAGAAAGCATGCCTCCAATGGGATCAGTGGAGCAATCAGATTATGTGTTTGACTGAATGTTGTGAATGGATGGGATGTTGTGTGGTGTGTGTGAGATAGAGAATGAGTGTGTGAGAGAGGGGGGGAGAGGAGAAGAAGAAGAAGAAGAAGATCTAAGATCCATGCCACATTGTCTCTCTCTTAAGATTTTGCAGAGGGACAAAGAGAGAGACTCTCTCTCTCTCTCTCTCTCTCTCTCTCCCCCCTCCGTGTGTGTGTGTGTGTGTGTGTGTGTGTGTGTGTTGGGTGGAAGAGTAAGAAAGTAGCCAGGGTTAAATGCATCCAGCTAGCCTGATTAGACTGGGTCCCTATTTTCTCTAAGTTCTTCTTCCCAGCAGTGTCTTACTGTCAGAGTTCTCAGCTTTTGCAGGCATTCACCTTTCCCCAGCAGCTCTCCAATTTTCTTCCTCTTTCTGATTTTTCTTTCCTTCCAAACTTTCTTCTCTCTAAAAACTGCATTTTTGCCTCTTGTAGCTGACCAGTCAGGACAGCTTACCTTTGCCCAAAATTCCTTCTGCTGGGTTCTGCACAGTGCACACATAAAACCAAAATGACTTCTTGCAGAACTGCAGACTATGTGGCACTATAATGTAAACAAACTATTTACAAACCATTTGAGTGCCATTTTCTTGGTAGAAAGGTGGGATCCAAATAAAAAAAATAAAGAAATAATCCCTCATCTGCAGGCTCTTTATCTTGCTGACAATCCGCTGAAACTTGTTCTCTTGTTTGTTTTACAGACCTGGTGGCATGAGACCTAGTAAGAGGTTAACTGGATGTTTAACCTTTTGATTTTACACTAACCAACACACACACACACACACACAGAAAAAATTAACCGCATAATATCCAAAAAGCTATATATAAAATTATAAGACAGTGCTGTTCCTTCACACATACATTCACCTGAATGCATGGAGTTGAGTGGGGGATGAGGATCATATATTCCCACTTGCAACCTCCATGCATTCAGGTGAAGGTTTGTAGTGTGTATATGTGTAGTGTTCTCTCACCACATGATTGGAAATGCTGGAATACAAGGTCATGAGGAAAGAACCCGATATACATACATAGTCTCTATTCTGACATTATCCTCACAGAGATCACGTGTGTTCCTATTCCACCTTCACCCCTGCATTCAAATTAACATCTGAACAAAGCTGATCTTATCTATCTATTTTTTGTTTTGAAGAACCAGTGGTTTCAATTTCATCAGCTTTAGGAAGAAAGCCATGGATGATGGATAGACGGGAGGCGGGAAAGTTTCTTCACCATCTCTGCATTATGTAAAATTCCTCTCTTCTCTCCCTTTTATAAGAGCTAATTTAGATGCATGGAGTTTTTCAGAAAGATAGGGCAGCTGGCGACTGAAATTACCTGCAACACTATGCCACACAGATTATTCTAGCTGCTTCTCCAATTTCAGGGGAGCTCAGAAACTGGTGATCATTGAAGTATCAAGTCTGTCTCTTCCCATTCTTCCCCCTCCCACCTTGTAAGAACAAACCCTTCCAATTGTTTTTATAAGGTTAGGCTTAAAAGGGAGGTTTTGCTTGCATGAACTCTTGTACCAAGCAAATGGCCATGTCTTATCTTAGGATGGCTGCTGTTGAATAAAGCTGATTCAATACCAGTGTCAATTTGGTATGAAGTATGGTGAGACACAGCTTCTGTGGACTGATTAGAGGAAAGGAACTCTATTTAAAAAGACAGGTGCTTCTCAACTTGGGTCAGTTCAAATTAATCAACCTGAGGACAACCCTCATGCTTTTGAGTACAAACTAGTGATGGATAAGTCACATGTGTTGGCTTGGTTCAGAAATAAGCCAAGCTTCTTCCCCGGCAACTAGGCATAACTCAACTTATTTCCAAGCCAGCTGAATTTGCCCCCCCCCAATCAGTGAAGCCCCAACTCCATCCCCTCAACCCAGTCCCATCCACCCCCATCTCTGAAACCCATCCCATTATCTTCAATGCCTACTTAGTGGGCAGGCAACAGCAGTAGTAATCGCTTTCTGTCCAGAGAGAGATAGAAGGAGGAAGCTCCCTCCCATCTCTAGCACCTGGCATGCTACACATCAGAATGCCAATAGCCCTTGGGGAATGTAGTTTTTCTAAGGTAACTGACATAAGCCACATAGAATGCTGCCTTCTATTGAGTATGGGTTGGATCTAGATTTAAGCTGGATCACCTGCACTGGCCAAAGTGGACTTCCTTGCCCCCTCTTTCCCACAGCAGCCCCTCTAGACCCCTGAAAATGCTACACAAAGACGCAGGAGGCTCTGCTGAATGGGATGAGCTTTGGTTTTGGGGGAGGGGATCCCTCAAAATGAAGTGGACAGACCTTCTAAAGCAGAAGGTCCCTTCCTCTCATGGAAGGCAAGTCCTGGATCCAACGCTTAGACAATTGTTCCATCTAGCTCAGTATTGTCTATATCTCCCTACTTGGAGATGCCAAGGATAGAGCAAAAAGGTGCTCTGTCAATGAGCTACAGCCCTTTCTGTGGTCTTCCCCTGCCTTTATATGTCTGATCCCATGCTGCTGTGGGGACACCGGCAGCCAAAAAGGGGATATAAATCTAAATAAATAGATAAATATTCAGGATCACCAATATCTCATCAGTTCATTTGTTCTGCATTCTGAGGCTGCAATCCTGAACACACTTACTCGGGAGTAAGGCTCATTGAACAAAGTGGGACTTACTTCCATTCCAACTAAATATGAATAGGATTGGTTTGCAGATGACTGATATAAAAAGAGAAAGGGCTTCAGTATTAAATTGGTATGTATGCCAAAAACATGGCTGTTTGGCCTGTTTTGATGAATCGTGGTAGACCTTATGGGATATTAAAAAGCTATTTAAAAAGTAACAAATGTGCTTAAAACACCTTCTCTCCCCTCCCCGCAATTTACTTCTGAATATATCCAAGCTCAGGAATTGGAGTGTTAGTCTGAAACTTACCCCCTAGCCCTTGATTTCCCCATCTGAAGCCTAAAATGGCATTCACACTAGCAAAGTATAGCTTAATGTCTCTGCTATTGCACCTATCTGGTGAAACTTCATCAAGAAGAAAAGGTGGAAGACAACAGAAGAAGCCAATGTGGCTTCACAAAAAGCTTAGGGATGACCTGAAAACAAAAAAGGACACATATAGGAAGTGGAAAGAAGGCCAAGTAACAAAGGAAGAGTACAGGCAGATAGCACAGAATTGCAGGGATGGCGTCAGGAAGGCTAAAGCTGAGAATGAGCTGAGGTTAGCAAGGGATGCTAAAAACAACAAAAAGGCTTTCTTCAGATACGTGCATACTAAAAGGCAGAGGAAAGAAATGGTGGTTCAGCTATTAAATAAGGATGGCAAAATGATAACAGATGACAAAGAAAAGGCAGAGGTGCTCAATTCCTACTTTGGCTCAGTCTTCTCCCCAAAGAGGGTCTATGAGCCCCCTGGCAAAGGCGAAGTACAGGCTGAAGGGGCAGGATTGCAGCTTGAGATCAATAGGCATATGGTCAAGGAACACCTAATGTCTTTGAATGAGTTCAAATCTCCAGGGCCAGATAAACTGCATCCTAGAGTAATAAAGGAACTGGCAGAAGAACTCTCAGAACCACTGTCTATTCTCTTTGAGAAATCATGGAGGACGGGGGAAGTGCCAGATGACTGGAGGAGGGCTAACGTTGTCCCTATCTTCAAAAAGGGTAAAAAGGAGGAACCTGGGAACTACAGACCAGTCAGTCTGTCATCAATCCCTGGGAAAATTCTGGAGCAGATGATAAAGCAATCCATCTGGAAGCACCTTGACAACAATGCCGTGATTACGCGAAGCCAACATGGATTTGTCAAAAACAAGTCCTGCCAGACAGATCTGATCTCATTTTTTGATCAAGTAACCTCCCTTGTAGACCGTGGGAATGCTGTAAACATCATATACCTCAACTTCAGCAAAGCTTTCGACAAGTGCCCCATGATATCCTGATGAGCAAACTAGCTCAAAGTGGGCTAGATGGAACAATGATCCGGTGGATCCACAGTTGGCTACAGAATTGGACTCAAAGAGTGCTTATCCATGGGATCTTCTCAAACTGGGGAGAGGTAACGAGTGGGGTACCGCAGGGCTCAGTCCTGGGCCCAGTGCTCTTCAACATTTGTATTAATGACTTGGAGGAGGAGGTGCAGGGAATGCTGATCAAATTTGCAGATGACACAAAATTGGGCGGGATAGCTAATACTTTGGAAGACAGAAACAAAATTCAAAGTGATCTGGATAGACTGGAGTGCTGGGCAGAAAACAACAGAATGGCATTTAATAGGGATAAATGCCAAGTTCTTCACCTAGGGAAAATAAACCAAATGCACAGTTACAAGATGGGGGATACGTGGCTCAACCACACTACAAGCGAGAAGGATGTTGGAATTGTTGTAGATCACAAGCTGAATATGAGCCAACAATGTGATGTGGCTGCAAAAAAGGCAAATGCTATTTTGTGCAGCATTAATAGAAGCATAGCTTCCAAATCCCAGGAAGTACTAGTTCCCCTCTACTCAGCACTGGTTAGGCCTCATCTGGAGTACCGTGTCCAGTTCTGGGCACCACACTTTAAGAAGGATGCAGACAAACTGGAGAGGGTTCAGAGGAGGGCAACAGAGATGATCAGGGGACTGGAAACAAAGCCCTGTGAAGAGAGACTGAAAGAATTGGGCATGTTTAGCCTTGAGAAGAGAAGACTGAGGGGAGATAGGATAGCACTCTTCAAGTACTTGAAAGGTTGTCAGAGAAGAAGGCCAGGATCTCTTCTTGATCATCCCAGAGTGCAGGACACGGAATAATGGGCTCAAGTGACAGGAAGCCAGATTCCAGCTGCACATCAGGAAAAATGTCCTGACTGTAAGAGCAATACGACAATGGAACCAATTACCTGGGGAGGTGGTGGGCTCTCCCACACTGGAGGCTTTCAAGACGAGGCTGGACGCTGGACAGCCATTTGTCAGGGATGCTCTGACTTGGATTCCTGCATTGAGCAGGGGGTTGGACTCGATGGCCTTGTAGGCCCCTTCCAACCCTACTATTCTATGATTCTATGATCTCTCCACAGCCTCATCCTACCCATCAGGGGAGAGATGGCTGGGCCTCAACTCTGCCCAGAAGATGCAGCATGTGAACTGGGACCCAGATGTGTCTGGGTTTATTGTGGTTGCTCAGTGTGATGGAAATAAAACTTGCATGTTCAAAGGGAATACTTCTCTTTTTTATCTCTCTCTCTGCTCAGCCATGAAGCTCACTGTATGACCATGGGCCAGTCACTATCTCTCAGTCTAACCTACCTCACAGGGGTGTTGTGAGTGGGAGACAGAATCATATATGCCAGTGCTAGCCTGCACTCCTTGGAGGAGAGGTAGGGTATAAATATAATCCTACCTCAATGAATCAATCAATGAATCAATCAATAGAAATATGGAGTGCAGCTTCATATGGGGTGCAGCATCTTAAATATATTGGGTTGAGTCCAGATCCAGGGCTGAAGGAACCTCCTCCAGAGCAGATTTGGAAGCCATGTGGAATGGGGGGGCACTGCAGGAGCACAAAAAGATGCGGAAGTCCCATTCCATAAGTGATATCCTTCCACTGGAAGAACAATAAATCTGGATCTGATTCATTACATTGCTCTTGTGGTTGGGAAACCTCACCAGGAAGATTACATGCATCAGAGGGAGAGAGGAGAGAAGTGGTGGGTAGAAAAGTACACCCCAGTTCATACACTGGCAGCACCAGCTGCCTTCCATTCTCAGCCTTTCCCCAGCAAATAATATGTGCTCCTCTACAATGAAGCTTGCTCATGCATGTGCCTCACCTACGTGACTGCTCTCTTTTGAGGGGGGAGGAGAAGGAAGTGAAGGAGAAATCACATGAAGGAGCGTGTCATCATCATGGAACATCCAGCTCACACATTCTTTGAGACATGAGGTGGGGAAGAGAACATATGAATCAGGAAAGAGATGTGCAAGAAGTGGTGGGAGACAGGGAGGAGAGAGACAATGTGCACCAGGGTCAAGGGAGGTGCATTGATCAGTGTGATGGTGGGGTTTTGCTTTGGAATCTTCCAGCCAAAACTTTGGCTGCAGGCATCTCAGGAAAACGTCCTCACCTTGACAACGTCAGGCAGGCGTATTATATGTCATAATAAAACTCTTGTGCTTCATTTCACACTTGCCAGTGTAAAAGCTCTTGCTATATGGTGATTAGTTCTCTGTTGGTAAAATGTCATATGCTGAAGTAATTTTGTTAAGAAAATTACAAGAGCCGGGGGGAAGCTTCTCACAAGCACCCTTCTGCTCATCATCAGACAGGGCCAGTCCCTTTTCTTCCCTTCCAGGCCAGTGTTTACCTCTCATGAGGCGAACCCTTGGTGAGAGGGTTTCCATACTTGCCACTTTGATTAACAGCCATGGCCAGGGAAAGTGCTCACTCAGGAGCCAGGCTTGCAGCCAGGAGGCCACTTTTTAAAGCTAGTTATTTCAAGGCTGGCACTCCTGAAATGGCAGCTTTCAGGAAGCCTCAGCATAATGCCTCACCCAGCTGGGTGCTACAGTTTTTCTCCCCCCCCCCCGCTTAAAATCCATTCCAAGTGACTGACATTTGCCGAGTGTATTCATGCAGCCCTTTCTAATCCCTTCAGAATATTAAGGCTGCATTACTTTGTCTTTGGTTACATTAACTTCAATTTTCTTTATGAGTAAGTATTTGGTGAAAAATTAATATACTGAAGTTGAAAAGAATCTTATGATGGGAAAAGACTAATTTTGTCTCGTGACTGCTCAGATACCAGAGTACACTGGGGTTAATGTAATTAACTTACAATTTTAGCCTGGGTTGTGTACATACACTGAATCTCCCGGCTGGAAACAAGATTAGATTTTATTACACTATATATCCTGGTTATCTTCACCATGCCTCCGATATTACTTCCCTCAATGACTTCAAGGCTCTTTGCTGCAATGAAAATGCAGAACCATCTGGTACTGAGCCCATGCAGTTTATTTAAGGATTTAATTAAGTGCTCTAAATGGAGAGCTTCTTCGAATTAACATTTTAAATGTGACTTATTGCAGGTTTAATATTGTCTTAATGCCAACCTGGGAAACTCCGTAGCCAAGTTGTTGACGTTTAAATTGAATTCATTTGGGTGGCTCCAGGGGGACTCATTAATTAATCTAAACAACTAATGGGGATTGGTTCTGACTTTTGATGAAGATTATTTACAGAGACAATTTGCTGTGAATAAAGAGTCACAGTAGGCATATGTTTAATTGAATTTTTTTTAAAGGACATCTCATTGTATTTAATATCAGGAATGCATCTTATGAGTAAGCTTTGAATGCCATGAAAGGGAGGAGGAGAAGCTGGGAAGTTCCTTACTGAGTGCTAATAACAAAGGGAATGGGTAATTACATTTGCCTGTGTAATTTGTAGCTTATAAGGGGACAACAGGTCTGTCTGACTATACGCTTAAGGAGAAAGAATTACATTATCCTACAGGCAACTTTGGGTGGTATTCAGTGCTGCTTCTGAGTTGATATATTCTACTTGCAGTCATGGATTGTGAGGCTGAAACCATTTGGAAGGTTCAAGCTCCTCACCTAGAGTGGTATGTATCATTCCTTTTACTACAGCAAATCACCCTACTCCATATTCTCCCATCATCTGAGGTTCACTGAATGGTTACTTGGGATAGGGCCTTCTCAGCAAGGGCACCAAGACTGTAGGCATCCATCTCCAGGGCAGTTCACTGCCACATTTTTGGTGGTCTTTTGGTGCTAGGCTAAATTGGTTTTATTCTATAGAGGTTTAGAGGGCATTTAAGTTTATTGAAAAATTTCTACTGCTTAATTAATGTGTCTGCTGCATTTTAGCAGTTTCAGCTTTCTCCTGTTTACTTTTATGATCATTATTTTAATGTGTACAGTGGACCTTTTTTGATATTTTGTTAGCTGCCTTGGGGACTTTTGTCAAAAGGCTAGATAGAATTCCAACAGACAGCTCACAATTCCAAATGGTTGATTTGGTGAGGTTTTCCTCAGGCAACCCTTGGTTGTGATCCTTACAAGGAAGTAAGCCCCACTGAAAGCAACAGTGAGAGCTGTTTCTGAGTAAACATCAGGTTCTGTAGAAGTGTACCACACATGAGAGGAACAGCAACCAAGGTGCATCATCAGAGAAACTTATAATACTAGAAGTATTTCTAGTTGGGGATGATAGAGGTTGTAGTCTAACATGTCTGAAGGACCCCAGATTGTGGAAGACTGTAGTGGCACTTATCTAGACAGTAATTCCCTGTGTTCCTTTGCTGGATGTATTAATAGGTACCTTTCCCCCAAAGATCTCCCTCACCACTATGAGATGCTGCCTGGCCCCCAACTGCCAAAACAGAGGCAAAAGAAGCATGGAGAAAGTGGTGTATGTGGCTGAAGAATTTGCTTGACAATCATTTAGGGGTTGTCACTTGAGAGACTGGCCTACCACCCTTCACTCAATTCTCAAAGTGGTCCTCCAAAAAACAGCCTAGTTTCTGGCCAAGATTCTAAGTTATTGAATACATCCCATTCTGTGACAGCCAGCAAAGGAAAAGACAAACAAAGTAACAGCACAGCAAAAGCAACACTAAGCATTATAAATAGAGCTGTGCGGAAAGGGCCTCTCAAAATTCTCCAGCCTATCTGTGGGCAGAGAAATTGGGGGGGACAATTTCACCGAATTTCTCCTTGGGGAGGAGAAAGTCTCCAACAGTTTCTCACAGATTGGGCACGCTATTGGCAGAGGTTGTAGCACATGTTTCCTTTTTTCCTAAAGGCTTTTGGTTTATTGCACTGCTTCTGAAGTGGCAACAGTATCAACTGTGTTGAGGCTTCCACTTTTTTGAGGCAGAATTTTGATTTTCTTCTGGTTTTTTCGTACACTCCAGGAGAGAGCGGAGGACAGGAAGGCCTGGCGTGCTATGGTCCATGGGGTCATGAAGAGTCGGACACAATTTAACAACAAAGCACTGTGAGGAGGCCGAGGGTGTTGTGTGGGTTTTCTCTCTCTATTACACACTTCTCAATTGCTCTGCAGCCTCCCAGGCCACCTGTACTTCCTGAACTGAAAAATCCCCCATGGGAAGAACTGCCTCATGGTGGCTTTAATTGAAGTGTGGGAAGCCGAGGAGGCTATAGGCTGTATTGAGATTACAATAACAGACAGGATGCTCATACATGCTCCTCAGCCACCTCCTAACTAAGGTAAGCACAAGGACCCCAAACAAAACCCATAGGGATGTACGAAAGTGACTTACTTTTCCGCGGATTATGTTGATGGTGGGGGGGAGGCATTCTGTCCCTCCCCCCGGAATCCTGGCTGGGGGGGGAGGCGCTCCATTCCTCCCCCCTGGAATCCTGGCCGGCCAGCTGTGCTTCGCAGCTATTCTGCGGAGCCGCTGGCTGGCTCCGCCAGCAGCCGGACATCCGGCCTCTGGCTAGCAGGGACACAAATGGTGGCGGCCATAGCCGCCGCCGTTTGCGTCCCTGCAGTCAGCCATGATAGGCTACGTAAATGTTTAAAAGGGCCGCGGTGGCTTAGTGATTAAGATGCTGAACTGCAGACTGGAAGGTCGACAGGTCAGCAGTTCGAGACCCGAGTGACAGAGTGAGCTCCCGTCTTCAGTCCCAGCTTCTGCCAACCTAGCAGTTCGAAAGCAAGAAATTGCAAGTAGATAAATAGGTACCACCTCGGCGGGAAAGGTAACAGCGTTCCGTGCACCTCGGTGTTCAGTCATGCCGGCCACATGACCACGGAAGCGTCTTCGGACAGCGCTGGCTCTTCAGCCTAGAAACGGGGATGAGCACCGCACCCTAGAGTCGGACACGACTGGTTGGGGACACCTTTACCTTTTTAGTCTACGTAAATGTTTACATAGCCTATCACAGCTGATTAAAAACAAAACAAAACATGCACATACGCAAATGGCGGCGGCCATGGCCGCCGCCATTTGCGTTCTTTATTTTGGCACATCTTAGTCTACGTAAACATTTATGTAGACTAAGATGGTGAAAATAAGGGGAACGCAAATAGCGTAGATGCTATTTTGTTTGTTTTAACCTGGAAATGGTGGCGGCAGCCGGTCAGAAGACTGGCCGCTGCCGCCGCCGCTGCCACCGCCAGGAAGATCCGCCCAAGGTAAGTCTCGTCCCGGGGGGGGGGGTGGGCCGTTCTGCTACTGATTTCAGGGGGCCGAATGTGCTGGCATTCGGCCTCCCTGAGATCCGTGGCGGAACTTTCTTACATCCCTACAAACCTATGAGAATTTCTCCAAAATTTCTCCTCCTTTGAATTTCTTTTTAAAGGAATTTCTTTTCTATCAAATTGAATAAGAATGGTCAAAAGATGTGGGAGTAATTTTTGGCACAGCACTAGTTATAAAAGAGGAACATTCAACACAAAACATGCAATATCTCCTGTTAAAGTTTCCTGACATCTGAATATGCCATGGTTGTGAATCCCAGACAACCCCATGTATAAATCCTTTCAATTTTGTCTTTCATCTTCTCCTATGCAATGATCACCTGCTCCTGACACCATTCTAGTTTAGAGAGTCTGCCTCTGCTCAGATATCATATTTTTTCTGTTTTCAGATGACAATGTCATAATAAACTGAATATCCATTCATAGGATTGGATGACCATACCAGATGACTCTAGGTGAGCACTTTTGGCAAGCTGCTCTGTGCAGAGCACGTACAAACATCCCTTCCCAGTATTTAGCAGAATATGGTGTGGTCCCTTTAAGAAATTCAGCCTACAGTACTACTGAGTGAGTGAAGGCATGGAGAACACACAGGACTGGTTGAATGACAAGGAATTTAGCAAGCGATTTTGCCAGAAGGGCATCAACACTTGGTCACATACCCAGTCCAGACTCACTTAGCAACACAGCAAATTAAGTGGCACTAGATTATGTACCTCAAGGTTATTCTGGGCACAGCAATCAAGAACTTGGATATGCATACACCTCAGGCACAGTGTGAGTTTCCTCCAGGTTTGGCATAATTATTGATAAATATAGTAGCTGGACAGAGATTTCCCCAATTTTAAGCACCACAATTTCTATTGTGGCATATATAGACTAGAACCTATTTTGTCAGATGCAGCATTGAACTCCATTACACCATCTACATGGCATTGTTCTTGGCCATATGCCAGGAAATAAGTCTAAAGCCAAAACCATCTGGATTACCCATGTGTGTTCTTAAACTATATTGGTACCAAAAACAGGTCTGAGAAATGTTCCCTAACTTCACTCCCTTTACAAGACTGCACAGAAACTGCATGCTAATGCAGAGGAGAACTGATGGGGAGGAGACACTGAGAAAAAGCATACACAGTCATTAAGTCAGATGCAACTAGGGCAGCCAGCCCTTATCAGCATGGTGGTACTATCAAGAACATTGCCAGATTCTCTCAGAGATCCACAAAAGATCTCTTTTATGCGAACACCTCCAGCAGTAGCTTTTAAGTATCTGACAGTCAGAGTGGTTAAAAATTATACATTCAGCAGGGTTTCCAAGGGAGAATTATTGTGTAGTACATCTGAAGGGGGGTGTAGTATCTTGATTATAATAATAATAATTTTAGAAAAGAATAATGCACAATTGTCATAAGAAAAAAAGACTGTTAGACAGACTTTGAAAGCAGATCAAACGGGTATTTTTAAGAGGTTTGAAAATAGTTTTCATTCTGACACCTCATATGAAGTTGAAGGTAAAAAAAACCAAACCAACCAGTTTTACGTGGAAGTGGCTTACAGAAACAGGGATATCCTATAGATTAGAAGGGGGATTTGGGAAATAAGGAGCATACATTTTTTCCTATGGAACTGATGTACTAGACTCACCCCTGTTCTAGAGTATGGAGCAACTAGCTTTTAAAATAAATGGCATCTAGCAAGCCTTCGTAGATCCCAAGATAAGTAAATGAAAGAAGAACAGAATGTCCATATATTGGAGGATTGGACAGTCTATTCATTGAACTATTTCAAATCCACATAAAATATCACATCTTGTAGTTAATGCCATACATCAGCTTCTCCTGTAGAGTTCAGCTAGTAATCTTATGGCTAAACATCTATGAAACCATTGATGCTTGGAATCATTTAGTACCACCAAGGCTGTTTAAGTTCGATCACTAGCTTATAGTATATACTGTAGTATATATTATGCTAAAATCAATATAACACAATTGGTAAACATAACTTCTGACATAAGAAGAAAATAGGCAGCTCAGATCGGTCCTCTTCCTCTATAAAGCTCACACAAAAAATTTAAATGAAATATTCTTCAAATACAAAACTTGCAAATAAATGTTAAGCAATATTTCTCCATTGTGATATTTGATTCCTACTATTTCCATGTAAAGCACACAAGTACATAGTTCTTGAAAATCCACCACTTTTATGTACCCCCCCCCACTTTAGGAAAATTATGCAGCCTTAATTAGCAGTTAAGGAAATCCCATCATAAAAAAGATCAAAGGGGTTTTTCCTCCCCTCCAGGACATCTTGATCATTCTTGTGGGGTTGTCAGTTACTTACACACCATGTAAGACATATATTCAGAGAAGGAGCTTTGGCTTTAAAAATAAGTATAAACTGGAATATTGCAACAATTAAATTGTGTGAAGCAAAATATAGAGACTGACCTTTTTGTTCTCATAGAGATCCCCATTTTCTTTGGTTTTGAATTCAGAAGTAGATGTTTCCATGTCCTAGGAAAAAGAATGAGTGCCTTCACATCATTGTCAAGTATGAAAAATCCAGGTTATGGAGCTGTGGTTCTGTGGTAACCAGAGAGTTGTTTGCTATTTTGGATGTTTGTGAACAGATCAAAAACTGTCCTGTTTCAAAAGATCAATCATTGGTCAAACACAGCCTTCCCCAACCTGGTGCCCTCCAGATGTGTTGGACTGCAAGTCCCATCATTCCAGGCCAGTTCCTAAGATAATGTATGAAATTCTTTTCACTCTTCTAAATGGTAAACATAATTCCATAATGTTTTTTTTTTAACAGAGATTCTTCTTTGTAGAATCTAGTGGTACCCAATTAAAAAACAAGATATAGCTGGTTAGCATTAGACCAGCCTTCCCCAACATGGTGCCCTGCACAATATATAATCCAGCACACCTATGGTTCTGGATGCCCTGGAAAATGTGCCATCAGTGGAGGCTGGTGGCTCCGATTTTGATGAGGCTGTAATCCATTCTGGGTTTCAGGCAGAACAAGTTAGAACTCTAAAGGACCTATCCAAAGTGCTGAAACCTATACCCAAAATGGATCCAATGCCTTGGATAGCTCCTTCAGAGTTCTGGCTGGTTCTGATGGATTCACAGCCCCACCAAAATCAGAGCCACCAGCCTCCACTGTGTGCCACTATCTCAAATCTCAAATCTCACTTCCTCCATGTGGGGCACTGGGGACTGCGGGGTGAAGGGGCATCTGCTGTGTTGGCAGATGATATTCCATTGGTGGATGAACACAATTGGATATCACCCAATGGGACTTAAAAGTGCTTCATTTTGGCTAGATCATACTGTTTGGAGATAAAATGACTTGAGTTAGTGGAAGACAAGATGTGAAAGGTATAGCAGCAGGCATGCCCTGATCTGATTTGATAACTTTTTCCATTGCCAGGAGCATATGATCCTTAGGTTCATTTCAGGAAACAAGCCACGTTACCTTAACTGGAGCTTTTAAGCCTCAACAATTCAGTTTTATAATTATCCACCAAGTTACCTTGATTTACTTATTACAGGGAAATGCCAGTATTGCTGGAAACCATTGAATTATTAAGCCTCAACTATGAGGACAATAATGCATATGTGCAATTGTACAGAAGAAAAAAGGGTGCTTCTTGCTGAAGAAATTGTTCATTCCTTTCACAAACTTTGTTAGCAATATCTTCAGGATCCTGTACATCTTGAACATTCCTAGGATGGGAGAGAAGCCATGTAAGGCTGCAATCTTATGCACACTTGCCTGAGAGTAAACCCCATTGAGCATAGTGAGTACATGTGCATAGGATTGTATTGTAAGACATATTACAAAAAATGTTTTCCATTTTCTTTTGTGCATCTCATAGACCTTCTGCCTAACTCAGCAACTCTACTAAAATTGGGACAATATACTTTAAAATTAATTAGAGTGAGCAAAGGTCAGATTCCACCCATCTCCCTTGGAGAGGGAACAGTGTCATTTCTAATTAATTTTGAAATCCAGAACAGTATTCTAGGTAAATAAGTGCATTGTCCATGGCACAGATTCTCAAAATGAGGGGTCAGTTTCCTGGTAAGCTGCCATAAAAAACAGAACAGCATCTTAGATGCTGTACAGGCCCTTTCAACAGCACCATGGACAGAGGAAAGCCTGACCTGTCTCGGGCTGCATCCAGGCAGGTGGTTTCTTCTAGCACCAATAAATCATTGCTCTCCTGCTGTAAGCTGCAAGCAGAATTGTAATTGACTTTCCACTCTATTGAGGTTACTGCACTATTTCTGCATGTTTATTTCACTATGTTCCATCCACACCAGTGGGCGTGACATGGTGGTTGAAGCTGAGGAAAGTCCAAGTCACCTGAGCAGCCATTTGGAAAAAAGAAAACCGGAGTGATCCTAGAAAAAGAAAAAGCAGCAGTAAGCACTTATTAATTTAAGCATGATTGCCCATTACTACTCAGGAAATGTCAAAATACAAAGTGTTTCATGTTTGTTTTAGACTGGAAGTGTAGATTGGAAGTGTTTAATTAGGAAAAAAACATGTTGCTAAAATGGCAGTGATCAGAAAGGTGGATTTTTTTTATTTTCTTATTTTAAAATTAGCATCATGATGTTATGGGTGTTATAACACTCGTTCATATAAGCAGCATTTTACTATTTTTGAAAAATATAGCTGAAAAAATGTCTTAAAAGATCAATTTAACAAAATAATTGGGTTATAGAATGGTGCCCACCACAAAGGTTATATTGAATGTGTGCTGAGCTGGGATAGGTTCATCTTCTCAATATGTCACTGCCCACATCAAAAGAAAAGAGAAGGGAAGCACTAAGAGCATCTGTACCTATGGAGAGTCTGCAACTTTTCCATCCTTCTCTGAAAAGTCAGACTTTCTGTGGTCAGAAAAAAGACAGAAGCAGCACTGGGAAAACATGGGAGGATCACATCGTGACATCATGGAGGTCCTCCATAAAAGGTGACTGAATAAGGCATTGTGATGCCACACTATATGCCTAGTGTTGAAGGAGTAACAGATCTTATCAGAAATTCTTTAATGGATTTGGAGGTGGGGGTGGTGTTCAAGTATGTGCTATTTCAGTGTACACCTGATCCCTGGGAGCCACACCGCACATGTTCAGAGCCTTTGCACTTCCATACAGCAGGTGTGAGGCTCACAGGTTGTACCTTGATGCTGCAGCCTACACATGTGACTGGTCGACGTCAGTACACTCCACCATGCCTCCTTTTCTGAGGTTCTTCCTATGCTTCCAGATTAGTGCTAGACCACTGAATAGGGAGCCTGGCCCCAAGAACATGGCTGAAGACTGTTCTAATAACCTGAGATTTTCTAACTATTACATGCATAACATTCCAACACCTCATCCCATTAAAGTCAATAACCTATCTCCCACTGGTTTTAGTGCCCATGGTGTTTTATGCTAGAAATTTCCTCCCCTCACCAGGTGACAGATTACAGTGGATAGGTCCACTTTGCACACAGCAGACTAGAAAAGATGGGTGTCAATGAAAGCTGTAAGCTTACAATGCTCTGTGGGATGTAGCAAGAAGGCAACACCTTTGCAGCATAACAGGGGCTTATACTATTCAGAACACTGTGGAGACAGCAAATAGATTTTCTCTCTCTCTGTCTTCTACCCACTTTCTACTTAAACTTTGGGACCAGGTCAGGCTAAACCAAAAGCAAGTTGTTGTTGTTGTTGTTGTTGTTGTTGTTTTAAAAATCATGCAATGCATACAATGCAGGTTATGGAATTCATTACCATAAAATGTAGTGATGATCACTAGCTTAGATGACAATTAGATAGGAGAACCAAACATAGTATCTCCATGTTCATAGGCAATATCCCTCTGAATCCTACATGCCAAGGACAAACAGCTGCTCTTTCTCTATCTCTCTCACCATGTTTTTGAGAGCTTCTTGGGGTAGCTGGCTGCTGCTCTTGGAAACAGAATGCTGGACTAGATGAACCTTGGTCTGATCCAGCAAGCTAATTCTTAGGTTTCTTTCTTTCTTTAAAACATTGAGATATATATCCTGCCTTTTCTAAAAATTCAAGGCAGCTAACACAGCAACACAGGACTACTGCTTCTGGAAGTATTTGGTACAATGGCTAGAAGTCCAATCTGCATGGGTTTTACTGGTGCATATGTGAGAAAGAGGCCCCAAAGTCACCCAAACTGATATCTTTTCTAGATGTGTCTGTTTAACTCACTACTTCTGCTTCTGAATTCTTTGGAGAATTAAGATTGGATCTCTACACAAAGTTCTTTTCCCTTCCTGCTTTTCCATTGCACGAGCTCTAGGTGGTGCTGTGGTATAGTGGAACAAAGCAGAATAATGCAACTACACTAGTGGAGAGTTGCACTTTGTCAAACAATGCCAAAATATATGGTATTAACATTTTCCCTGCTGAAAAAAAGAAACAAACAAACCTGCAAAAGTGCTTGGAAAACACAGGAGCAAAACTGGAGGATGACAATGTCATCTAAAGCACCTGTAAACAACTGTGAGTGAGGAATGGCAAGTGCACAATAAAAGCCTCATCTAGAAAAGTTCTGAGACTAAACAGAAATGGAAACAACACACACAGAGCTGATTCTGAGGACACTCTTTCTCAGCCATGTGACCCTTAAGGATCATTCTATATGAAGGGTTCCGTAGATTATATATATACTCTGAATCAGAGTGCTGATCACATCTCAGTCCCAATCCCCACTCCAATCACTTGCAGTCAAGACAGACTAGCAGGATCAGCATGGAAGAAAGAGCTAGTGTCCCACTAAAACAGTGATGGTAGCTCTAAATCCCACAACTAGAAGCACTTGTTATTAAGCGACTTCTTCTTGCGCTTCCTGTTTGCCATCTACAATTCCTTTCCAGAAAGGGTACTTCTGGATGGACAGCTCATAGTACTACCCATCAACAGGCATTGTGCAGCTATTCAGTCTTTCTCTCCTTCATAGACCATCTGTCTGTCTGTCTGTCTGTCTGTCTGTCTGTCTGTCTACAAATGGAAGATGACATCAGCTGGACAGACCCATAAAATTCTGTGAATGAGACACGGCAATTGCATGATACAAGTCTCATCTGGAAGCACCCAAGTGTCTGAAGAGATAGACTGGCAGTGATTAAATGCTACTTAAATGCTCACCGGTTGGCCTTTTGCCCAGACTTTCTTTCTTTGCAATATTGTTCTTCCTCAGCAGTTTATTTCTTTGGCCTACCCACCCAGAACTCCCTAATCCAGCAGTTTCCAGAGTGCATGTCCTAATAAATGAAGCCCGAGTTTGTTAAATGAGTCACAAGAATGTCCCTCTGTCATGGCATAAATTCCACATTAGGTTCTTCATAATATGAAGAGCAATATCCTTTCAAGCATAGTGGCGAGGTGGGTGGGAACCCTATCAGCTCACTTTTTCTCTTCTCTGACAAACCCAAAGGCATCTTTTAAATTAGCTTCTTTAACTCTTGATGGAGGAGGTAGGGAATCAGCTGAAGCAATCAGGCTAATCTTCCTCTAAGAGGCACACTGACTCTTTCAGGAAGGAAGGTTTGCAGTGGGATATTGGACACCAGGCTGTGAGACGGCCGTGTCTCTTCTTGTAGATCTCAAGAATGTTGCCCTGTTTCTAGATTGAACAAGAACTTGAGACTTAAAAACAAAAACAAAAAACACAATAACAATAACTATGGACAGATGGTTAAATTACTGGACAGCCTTTGTATTAATTAATTAAAATATCCCCCACTCACACTAAATTAGCATACATCAACTGCCTTCCTTAAGTCATTTTTGATAAAATCAGATCTATCTAAAATTTAAACACAGGAAAAGAAAATAAACTGCTGCCTTTTCAAATATTATCTTGCAGTTCACTGTGTACCCTCCACCCCTTCTCATCGTGGCAAGACCAGCCACTGAATAAAAATGCTTTTCATCATTTGCAAAAATTTGATGCCCAAAATAGCCCCCTGGTTGCCTTAGCAACTAGTATTTATTTCCCCTCCTCCCCTTCCATTCCTCCCCCCCTTTACCCTTTGCATATTGCTGCATATTTCTATCATCTCTTTCCAGGCACAGTTCATAAACACGGCTGCATAATAAAGAATGTTATCACCAATGACTTACAGCCCAGCTGCTGCAAATAAGATATGAAGTGGCAGGGAAATGCAATTTCATGCAGCTAGGACAACAGATTGATAGGGTGCCCTTCAAATTTGATGCCACTTCTTTAAGTCTGTCCAAATTAAAAAAAAAAAAGTTGGTTTGCTCTCCCCCTCCTCCCCCTTCCCTGGTAGCAAGAGACAATAAAAGCAAGAGATAATTCATAGGGATTCTCATTACGTCTGGAGCAACCTTGCCCTGAGATATTGACGATTCAAAGAGATGTGCATCTCTTCACCCCTCTGCCTGGGTTCTCTGGCTTTCCCTCCTCATTGAAATACTTATCTATCTAGTTTGTGCACCTTTTTAATTCAAATATTGTCCCTTTCAAATTATTATTCAGGCTTGGATTTCTTGGGGGAGGTTTGTCATCAACAGAGATAAAATAAAACCCTCTACTCGCACCATTGGTACCTTCAAACTTTGATTTGATTCAAGATATATGAAAGCTACACTTGTTAAATGGGGAGAGATCTCAGGGACATTGTCTCTGTCAAAAGAGAAGAGATTGCTTCTCAAGGATTCCTATTGGCAATTGCTTGCTGAGGGGCTGACCTCAGCATGAGGGTTTGGACACTGATCTGAACTGACAAGAGTTATCATCCTGGTCTTTTATGGCAAGATCATATGGCTGTTAATGCCACTGAAACACACAGTTATATCTGCTGGCAACAAAGGCCTAGTATTCAGTACTTGCTACACACATGCTGGAATGTTCCCTAAACATCTATAAAGAACTTTGCAATTTGGGAGAAACTTGCCTTGACTTTCTAATACTTTTGTGTGTGATGCAGTCATGTGGTCAGCTGACTGAGAGAAGTACCAAGTGACTCAACATGTGACCCTCTAACCTGTAGGAGCCCTACACGACCCAGAGAATTGACTTACTGAGGGATCAAGCGGGCAGATGTTGGGTATGGTCAGGGAGGCAGACTGGAGAAGGGAAATCAAAAGAGGGAAATAAAGTATTTTGGGTGAGTGAAGCATTCCCAGCCTGGTTGCTAGAGGGAGAAGCCAGTGAGGTGAATGGGCCATTCTGGGACTATCTACTACAGGGATGGGCAACTCGTGGCCCTCCAGATGTTGGACTAAAACTCCCATCAGCCCTAGACAGCATAGAAAATGGGGAAGGATAATGGGGCTTGTAATCCAACAACATTTGGAAGGCCACACATTTTGTTGTTGTTGTTGTTGTTCAGTCGTTCCGTCGTGTCCGACTCTTCGTGACCCCATGGACCATAGCACGCCAGGCCTTCCTGTCCTGCGCTCTCTCCCGGAGCATGCTCAAGTTCATATTCATTGCATCGGTGATGCTATCTAGCCATCTCATCCTCTGCCGTCCCCTTCTCCTTTTGCCTTCAGTCTTTCCCAGCATCAGGGTCTTTTCCAGAGAGTTTTCTCTTCGCATTAGGTGGCCAAAATATTTGAGCTTCAGCTTCAGTATCTGTCCTTCCAATGAGCACTCAGGGTTGATTTCCTTTAGGATGGACTGATTTGACCTCCTTGCAGTCCAGGGCACTCGTAAGAGTCTTCTCCAGCACCACAGTTCGAAAGCATCAATTCTTCGGCGCCCAGCCTTCCTTAGAGTCCAGCTCTCACAGCCATACATTACTACTGGGAAAACCATAGCTTTGATTAGATGGACCTTTGTCGGCAAGATCATATGGCTGTTAATGCCACTGAAACACACAGTTATATCTGCTGGCAACAAAGGCCTAGTATTCAGTACTTGCTACACACATGCTGGAATGTTCCCTAAACATCTATAAAGAACTTTGCAATTTGGGAGAAACTTGCCTTGACTTTCTAATACTTTTGTGTGTGATGCAGTCATGTGGTCAGCTGACTGAGAGAAGTACCAAGTGACTCAACATGTGACCCTCTAACCTGTAGGAGCCCTACATGACCCAGAGAATTGACTTACTGAGGGATCAAGCGGGCAGATGTTGGGTATGGTCAGGGAGGCAGACTGGAGAAGGGAAATCAAAAGAGGGAAATAAAGTATTTTGGGTGAGTGAAGGTGATGTCTCTGCTTCTTACTATGCTGTCTAGGTTTGCCATAGCTTTCCTCCCAAGGAGCAAGCATCTTTTAATTTCATGGCTACAGTCACCGTCTGCGGTGATCTTGGAGCCCAAGAAAGTAAAATCTGTCACTGCTTCCATTTCTTCCCCTTCTATATGCCATTACCCACCCCTGATTTACTACGTGGCTGCCTAGGAAGGAGGCAAGGCTTGCAAGCAAGGTGATCTCTGGGGCAAGCTTCATAGCATGCAACATGTCAAAGCAAATTGCTACTAACAGTACCACAATGTGTACATCCAATTAGTTTTTCCACAGGAAGTGAGAGGTTCATATAAAGCAGATTGCCAGTCATCAGTCAACAGAATGGGCCTGACTATGGAGTGGTCACCTCTCTTCATGGCTTTGTTGCATGATTAGCCATATTTTGAGCACATACAATCATGACAGCGCTCATCAGTGATCTCAAACAAAATGGCTGATTTTCCTATGTCCTTGCTATTTTCAATCTGATATGACATGCAAATTCTGCAGATGGATCTCTCACTGGATGCTGGTTGCAGTAGCTCTGGCAAGTTCCAAAGATGCATATCCAAAGATGCCCACAATTCCACTCCCCGAATTTGCCACAGTGAATATTCGCATCACACTGTGGTGAGAAGGACAACAGGAGAAGCCCTAGCATTTCTCTCCAGCTCTGAGCTGTTTTGTTGTTGGACTGCTGAGGCCCACCTACCTTCCCCAGCTCCAAGATATCTGTGCAGTTAGGTTTAGTAGTCTTGGGACTGCAGTAGAATTTTCTCTGAAAAGAAGTCAAACTCTCCATTTCTAGCCAAAGTCATTATTAGAGCAAGTTTTTGCCCTGTGCAGAGGCCAAATTCAAGAGCACTGCATCTTCATTTCCTTGAATAGCAAAAATAGCATTTTTCTCCCCCCCTTGAGTAAACAAACAAACCCACCCCATCATTCTGTCCTATAAATGACCCATAATATACTGTATCCAAAATGCACATTTAATCCCTTCTTTGCTAAAACCTTAAACCCCACCGACACCATAAAACATCAGTGGACTGCCAGCTATGATTGTCTCTCATAATCGAGGAGAACATTAAGGCAAGAAGAATTGTGCTGCAAAATGACATCTTATCTATTTCCTCCCCACCCTTGCTCTCTCAATGCCACGTTTTTGTCATTGCAGGTCATACACCTGCTCCCTACTTTATAATACACAGAAGTGATAAATGCTTGGATGAGCAGATTACTGGAGGCCATGTCAATCTGGAAACAGGAAAACTCATTCAATTGCCAGCTTTTGTCCTGTAAAAAAATAAAGTACCAATACGGTGAATTTGTCTTTCTCCTCTCATGTGTTGCATTGTGCATAATGACTGATAGCCAAGAGAAAAAGGTCCATATTAGAGCTCAAGGGGGTTTAGAGATGAGACAGCTTTGTCCAGTTTTCAAAGATGGGATGATCATTTACATGAGATGAACTTAAGCCACACTTGACCATGACCTTATCTTGACTTCTGCTTGCTAGATCCATTTTCTTAGAAAAGTAATGTATCCATGATACAAGATCTACTACAAGGGTGTCAAACAGAAGACCAGGGGACTTATCAGGCTCTTTAAAAGAAACCCAATGCAGTCCATGGTTCCCTTATATTACATTCCACACAAATTACTGAGCCATCTGCAGTTGTAGGAACTGCATGATCTTATTAGGCAAAGAAGCTGACTTGTTTGTGGCTGCTAATGTATGCCACAGTGAGGCATTATGTATATATGTATGTATATATGAATACATAATGTATTTTTGTTATATTCATGCCATAAATGTTTAAGAACAGATAACTTGCCAAAGCTGGAGGAACTGGTTGTATTTCCCCCCTAGTTTTAAAGGATGCATTCTGATGGAATTGACAGTTTTGCTGAGGCCACTGATGGGTTCCTGATGAGTAAGGAACTTGGTCCTCCAACTCATCTGAATGTGATATACCCTGGCCCTTCTATAATTATATGGCCTACCTACCCAGGCCATTTTTGGCTGTGGATGACTGTGAATGACACACCCACAACAGTCAACCTCCTGCCAAATGTCATGTAGGGTGAAAAATGTCCAAGTTGACAGAAAGATCAGAAGATCAGAGGGTTATTTGCCATAAATGTATGGCAAAGCCCAGAGGATTCATCTGCAGTATCTCTACCCCATGGGATGTGAAGATGTGTTTGATAATTTCCTGGCTTTGGGCTCCTAATTGTATTTAATGACATAACAGCTCTCCTTCACAGTCTTGCTTTAAAAAGCATTTGAAGTGATGCAGCAATATTCTCATTGTCTTCCTCCTCTCCCCCTCACTACTTGCTCTTCTCTGTACACTGATGCATGTGCAAGATCATTGCTAACATTCTATCCTGTAGCAATGCAACCCCCAGAACTGTGAAGAAAGTGCAAAACTGCAAACACAATTTCTAGAGTGAGAAAAAAGAACAAAAACAAATCCAAGGAGGGGAAATACTAGACGTTGCAGAATGCACCTATTTATCTGTACACCCCATTGAAAATATTGAAAATGCATGTGAAGGGCAGGAAAGAAAAGTAACACATGTCTTGAAAAAGTAACAATACCTATGTCCTTAAAAGCATATTTGCTGAAATACCTCCCTAGCACTAAGTGCTGAAACACTCTGTGATATTAGCACTTGTTTTATGACAACTGGAGAAGTGCAGCAGCTCAGAGCCACCTCACATGTGACAATGTGATGGCTCACCGTGTTTCTACCAAGAAGCAGTCAAATATCTCCTGTAATGTTTACATATTTCTGAAAAACTGTGACATGTGCAACCTGTCTGGAATGGCTCCCAAGCCTTGCCCTAGCTAGCATGAAAGCTTCCCTGAAGCTCCTGGAGGCTCTCGATTTGGTCAGGCAGCCACAAAGCATCCTGGTAAGCCTCCGTCTAAGTACTTGCTTGATACGAACACTGCAGCAATAACATTATACTCTACTCCAGCCTTCCCCAACCTGGTGTCCTCTGGATGTGTTGGACTGGAACTCCCCTAATTCCCAGCAAGCATGGCTATTTCTCAGCATTTTCCAGGGTCCCTGAGGAAACTTAGAGCTCTGTTCCAGGCACCCAGCAGCCCCAGAAAAGGAAGCAGGAAGAAGCTGCTGGCAGGCTGGTCAACAACTCCTGCTTACATCTCCTTGACTCTTAATTGTATTGCTGCCTTGTCTTGCCCACCTCTTCCCTGCCTCTCTCTGATTTTGTTGTTTATTTGCTCAGTCACTTCCAACTCTTCATGACTGCATGGACCAGCCCACGCCAGAGCTTTCTGCCAGCCATTGCCACCCTCAGCTCCCCCAAGGTTGAGTCCGTCACCTCCAAAATATCATCCATCCATCTTGCCCTTGGTCAGCCCCTCTTCCTTTTGCTTTCCACTTTCCCTAGCATCAGCATCTTCTCCAGGGTATCCTGTCTTCTCATGATGTGGCCAAAGTACTTCAGTTTTGCCTTTAATATCATTCCCTCAAGTGAGCAGTCTGGCTGTATTTCCTGGAGTATGGACTAGTTTGATCTTCTTGCAGTCCAAGGCACTCTCAGAATTTTCCTCCAACACCACAGTTCGAAAGCATCTATCTTCCTTCACTCAGCCTTCCTAATGGTCCAGCTCTCGCAGCCATAGGTTACTATGGAGAATACCATTGCTTTAACTATGCAGACCTTTGTTGTCAGTGTGATGTCTCTGCTCTTAACTATTGCTGCCCAGCATATTTCCCTGATCAACTGCCCAAAGCTTTCCCCTGAATCCAGCTATGCTGCCATATCCAGGTTTGCTCCTTGATCATTTCTACGCCAGGGCTGACCCAAGAGATTTTGCTGCTTGAAGCAAAGAAAAGCTGCTTCCACCATTTCATGTTGAGAAGTCAGCCAGACTGGCCATTGAATCCTACTTCAACACTCTGGCCATGGGACAGTGTCCTCCACTGCACCTGAGGGCAGCAGGCTAGCTTACGGAGGTAGGGCAGGCCTTCTGGTCCACACAGCTCTGTCCTCTAACACCTTGCCACTGATCTGTGCTGCTGAGCATCAGCTCCCTTACGTGGCTTCTAGGGATGTCATTGCTAGGAAATCCAGTTCTTTTTTGGCTCGACAGAGTTCTGTGGCATCTATGACTCACTTTGTGTCTGAGAGCTGAGCTGTGGCCTGCTCTTTGAACTCTGGGAGCTTTTTTGTGCATGGGTGTGTGTGTCCCCTGTAATTTGCACAAACGTCTGAGCAATGTATGCGAATTATGGTTGAATTTGCACAAATTCCACAAATTCAGCTGTAATTTGTGGAATTTGTGCATATTTGGCTGTCAGGGCTGTATCTAAGCCCATAGAGTCCCAAAGCAGCTCTGATTCTGAGGAGGAGAAACTCATGGGAGAGGAACTCTCTCAGACTTCAGAGGTGCAGCTGGAGGGGGAGCCCCCCCTGCTCACATCCCTGGGAGTGACAGTGAACCAGGAATGGAAAGGGAGGGACAACCTGAGCTTTTAGATGCGAGGCGCAGATGCAGGCACGAGCAGGGGCTGCGCTTCGGCGCTCAGCCCGATTGGCTTGACACCAACAGCTGCACCCAGAAGCATCACGGGAGAGGGGGAGATCTTCTCCTCCCACTCCTTAAGTTCAGAGAATTGCTGTGTTTTTCCCAAACAGAGAACAACTGACGTCCTAACCCTTAGAAACCCCTAGATGGCTGTTCCTTTGTAGTTTCTCTGAGTCCCAAGCAATTAGCATCTGTATGCCTCATTAGGATAAATGGAATTAAAGCCTTGGAAAGCAGCCCTTTTGTCTGAGTGTTGATTTTGGCTATTGGAGTATTCAGTAGGCAACAGGGGAACCTTGACATTGGCCATAATTTGCAGAAACTGGCTCAGAAATTTGCACAAATTGCAGAACCTTCCCAAGAAATGCAAAATTCCCAGAAAATCTGCAAACAGGCCCAACTCTCTGCAAATTACACAAATTTGGCCATAATTTGTGCAAATTTGGCTGTAACCTGTGCAAATTGCAGAAATATTGGGGGAAAATTCATAACATTTTCAGAAAATCCACAAACTGGCCCAACTCATGCAGATCGAGTTGGGCACTGCAGCCAGAACTGAAGTGAAGGTGGGGGCAAGCCGAGGAAACCTTGTCGAATTCCACTCCCCAAACAGATTTCTCTGGCATCCCTAGTGGCTGCCTTACTCTGCGTAATGGTAGAGCCAGCCCTGCCTATGACTTTTGATTGGTTGAGGCTCCTGGGCACATGTTTAGTGCTTGTTATCATGTGTGCAAATGCCCTTCAAACATTACAGAAAAGATACAGCCAGCCCTCAGTGGAAATGTCAGGACCTGTCTTTTGCTGTAACATGTGAAGCAGCCCTAGGGCATTTATGCCCTTGTGCAGCAACTCTGAGGTGCAGATCATTAGAAGAATCACATTTGGAAGCTAGATTGTTGCAACAGATTAGGACTATTGACTAAGCACAATTTCCTTACTGACCCCCAGAGTCACTATTCCAAGTGAACAGACCCAGCAGACCTAGATTGTGTAGACCTCCATGGGTTGCTGCTGAGGCAGAAGGGGATGCTGTCTGTGACATTGAAAATGGTCTGTAAAGTATCACCCCTTTCAGTGGGGTGACAGAAGAGGATCAATAGGATTGTTGAAGATGCCATTCCTTTCACATCCCTTGGCACAGCATCATCCCTGGAGTGATGTTTGCCTTTAGCCTTGGTGGGAGGCATAGGCAGCACCCATCTGCTCAAAGGTAGGAGAGAGCAGTACAGCTCAGCCTTCTGCCACCTGGTGCCCTCCAGATGTGTTACACTACTGGCTGGGGATGATCGGAGCTGTAGTACAACACATCTGGAGGGTACCAAGCTGGGGGAGGATGGTATAGCTCATAGCAGCTGCCACCAGGTATCCACATCCTTCACAGTTGAGGAGTTGGCTGCTAGCCCATCAATGGGCTCCTCTCCAGGTCAAGGGCTCAGCTAGGCTTGAGCAGGGGTGGGGGGTGGGGGGTGGATCCTGTGCTCTTTTTACCCACAGTATGCAGACTGAGCAGCTGATGATTAGTTGGCAAGAGACTGACACCCAAGGCCTTCAGAAATATTTCTTCCTTAATATACACAAACCCCCAAAGGGGGGAAATGATCACAGCTGCCTTGGTTTCCACTAACCAAAAGCAATGCGAACTTCCTTTTTGGGGAAAAAATGAATCTCACTTACATTTTGTGCCTGACTTGTGCATAAAACTTCCCCAGATTTACACAAGCCAACTCCATAAGTCATTCTCTTCCCAATCGGGTCCTATATCTTGATGACCTTTTAGAAACCAATGACTGCTTTTCTGTTGTTATCCATAATTGGAAAAGCACTGGAGATAAGAAAATTTATAGCAATGAATGATCTACCTGAGAAAGACAATAAAGAATATCAGGCAGCAGAAAGGGGGGAAAGATGATATGAAAACACAGGCAAGCAGGCAGGCAGGCAAGCACATAGGCATATGCACAGAGGACAGAATGAACTTTTTGTTTGCTTTAAAAAGAAATGTTCTGACTACCCAGTAGCCCTGCCACCCCTGAGAAAGACAATAAAGAATATCAGGCAGTGGAAAGCAGAAGAGGTGATATATCTATTTTTCCTTACTCACTTCGCCTGATAGAATATTATTAATTGACCTTGGGTTACTTTTGATTTGGCTGGCCACTTAGGAATCACCAAAAAAGAGGTAAAAAGAGGACACACATTTGCATATAATTTGCATATGTTAATTTGTATGACCAGATGCAAGTTAAGAAATAATTATGATAATTCTAATAGAAATATAATACATCTCAACATACTGCAGAAGACAGTGTGACCAAGTGAGCTGTGTGCCAGCTGTTCAGTCTGCTGTTTGGGTGCTAAGCGTGGCTGGGCAACAGTTCTGATGGTTCTTTATTCTTAAACTGGAATTGGACAAGGTAGTCCTTCAAATACAGGACAGTTCCCTGGCAGCCCTTCAAATAGAGGACTGTGCTCTGTAAAATAGGGCATATGGCCACCCTACTTTTAATCCTTCCCCCCCACCCCCCATCCGTACTTTTAACAACAACAGCATCATGAACAACTCACCAGAAGCTGTTACAGATATTCAGCTTCCTCAGTAGGTGTCTCATGGGCAGAATGAGGACACAGTTTTAGCACTCGAAGGCAGTATCTCTATGGCCCTCAGATTCACTTTGTTTGGAGACTGATGAGGAACTTGGTTATGCTGATATCTGTAGCAGGAAGCCCGTCAAGTACTGTCACTGAACCAGCCAATACTTAAGAAGATGGGCTATTCCAGTGTATTATAAGCTAAACACATGTAGCAGATTATTGCATGCTGGATTTGCTGCTCTGCACTAGAGGGGATTCAGATGGAGGAGGAAGCGGTATCACCTTGCAATACGATTACTTTACCAAAACCGGTATATTTTCAGCTCAAAGCCTCCCCAGGGATTGAAGAGTGGTGACAATGGTCTTCCTTGAGACACCTATCATGCAGCTGGTTTCCAGACCATCTTAGAGGATTGATCTGTTGATTTAATTTGGTTCTCCAGGGATGGCCTGATCAAACTTTGTCATGAGAAGCTGACCTTGGCTGACAATACCTCAGGTGATATATGGTCACTCAGAGGGCCTTCTCCTTGTTCGTTTGTTTTTTGTTTTTAATATTTATTTATTTATTCGTTGCATTTATATCCCACCTTTTTTCCTCTTGCAAGGAACCCAAGGCAGATTACGTTATCCTCCTCCTCCTCTCCATTTTATCCTCACAACAACAACCCTGTGAAGTGGGTTGGGCTGAGAGTCTGTGACTGGCCGAAAGTCACCCAGTGAGCTTCCATGGCTGAATGGGGACTAGAACCCAGATCTCCCAGCTCCCAGTCCAGCACTCTCTCCACTGCGCCCCACCAGCTATCATTCAAGACTGTTCCACAAAGCAAGCAATGTCAATAATTAATCAGTAGATTATTTAAATGTTCAATCTCATAAATTACTCTTCCCAACTTGGTGCCCTCCAAATGGTTTTGGGCTTCAACTACCATCAGCCCCAGCCAGAATGGCCAATGGTTAGGGATGCTGGAAATTGTAGCCTGACAACATTTAGAGGGTCACAAATCCCCCACCCTTGATTTAAAACTTGCTGCTGTAATTTAGATACATTTGGCAGGCACTTGAACTGGTTTAGGGGAACTGTAAGCTAGAATTTTTCACACAGTTCTCCTTGCCATGGACAAAAGTAAAAAGAAATAATAATAATAATAATAATAATAATAATAATAATAATAATAATAAAAAAATCTGTTAGTTTTTTGGGGAAAGCATGCACTTAGAAAGAAAAAATAACTTCAGAAGATATTATCTAGTTAGGCTAAATGCATCCCTTTGGGGCACAGAGGACAAAGTGCAAAGGATCTGTAGGTGGAAAATGGGAAACCGGTAGACTAAGGGAGGCAAGGATTGGTCAGCCCAGTTCCCCGTTCCTTCTCTTCTCTCATACTGCTCATGGCACCTGACAGGTGAGTTTCATCCCTAAGTGAATACAGGCTCCCTTGTACAGGCACCAAGTGCAGGATTACTTTCATATGTGGTCCTTGGTCATGGAAGGAGTGCAACAGTCAGGTTCTGTACCTGAACAGTGAGAGAGAGAAGTGGCAAGCAGGAGTGAGGAATACAGCAGGACTGGCCAATCCCCGGCCACAGTTCACTTCTTGTTCTACCATATTCTGCACATAGAAGGACTGATCATAGGTTTATTTATTATCCATATACTACTTCCCTTTTGTGAAACTTACATGACGTTCACAAATAATCTCCTAGCAAGTCAGTGGCCGTGCAAATATCTGCTTAGCTTTACCATTGTAACAACATCATTTTCCATAGAGCAGACCACTGTCTGGGCTGTCACACATAAAAATGTGATCTTAAAACTACTACACATTACCCTTATGAATAGTGACTAAGTAAACAAGAACAATATTATGAGTATCAGTTTCACAGACTCATCAGCATGTGTACACACACATTTATGAAGTTCTTTTAGGTTATTTCTGAAGTTAGCTTGGATCAGTATTAATATTTAGCCACAGCTTTCATAAGACTCAGGGGCCAGGGCATCCCAAAGAATAAAAAGCTTTATGCATATAACAAACTTACCCATTTAACAAGGGAAGATGAAATACATAGCACAATAGGAGTTGGACGGAGGCCTTGGGAAACTTGGAAAGATACCTTGAATATAAGTGTCAGAAAGCTCAGAAACTAAAGAGCAGTGGGTTGATAACAGCTGGAAGACTGATTAAATATAAACATACTTAGTAAGTGCAGCAAGCAAGGAATTCAGGTTTTAAGAAAGGTATTATGGCACAATAGTTTCTATTTATTTCCTATGTGGAAGCCCTTCAATCTTTTGATCAAATTCCAAACAAGTATTGTTGCCTTTTTTTTTCTAACACACACACACACACACACACACACACACACCCTCTATATGCTATATAAGTTGCATTTTCATTCTTTCATTAGCTAGTGAGCTCCTATTTAGGCTATTTTACTCTAGCTGCTTCATAAGCATAACAGTGATTGACTAAGAACTATAATCTTTATTTAGTAAACTCGTTATATTAGTATGTATGTTCTTGGGGGGGGGTGCCTTTATTTTTTGAAATTTATTTCAAAATAAAAATTATTTTTCATGAGAAAGCTGTAACTAAATTCATTTGAGTACACTACAGTGGCCATTTTAAAGGACTATGCTGCAGACGTGATAGAAGTAAATAAGGCATTTTTTTTCTCTGCCAGTCTGTGTAGTTTTGTGCAATGAAGCAATTTCAGATAGTTTGTTATCATTCTCCACAAAACGCAAGGAGTCAGAGCTGTCAATACCCCACTGTGACTTGTTTGCCAGAGGATTGCATCTGATACAACATAGGCTCTGCATCTGGAGCAAAGTCCAAGCCAGAAGTGTCACTCACTAGCTTCTTTGTTTCATTTACTTGAATTATTTCTCATTTGCTGCTCTGGGTAGTACCAAAAGGAGATCTTGAGAGGTGTGTAGAAACATATCTTCCAGTTCAGGAGCAGGAGTCTTGGATATGGAGTTCTAAGGTGAATGGTCACAGTAAACCAAGTACTGTTGGTTTACTGAAATGGAAGCACAGGAAGTAATATGAAGAAAGTATGTTTTAGAAAAACAGATTGATTGATTGATTGACTGATTGATTGCAGGTCAGTTCATGATTCCCACCTGGTTGGATGTTCATCTGAGCCTCTCTCCATACTAATGTTCAGCCTTCTTTTCTTTTCTTTTTTTATGTAGGACTATATCTAAGGATGTATGAATTGCATATATCAGCCCGAAGGATGTCTGTCGTGGGGAAATTCGGTCCTCTTGTGGCTTGATAGATTTCCCTGGAGACCCTGGCTTTGCTTGTGGATTTAGCTTCATATTTTTCTCTAAAAATGGCAAGATAAGCAATTCGGGGCCACAATTGATGGTCATATTTAGCATAAATTGTGCACATTGCAGCCATAAAGTGTTTAGTTATGTGTAAATTGCAGCCACAATGTACACATAACTAAGCATTTTACAGCCACAATATGCACAATTTATGCTGATTATGACCACAATTGGCCCAAGATATGCAAATTGCAACCACAATTTGCATAACTTGGGCAAATTACAGTCATAATGGTGGCCGCAATTTGCATATCTCGCCATTTCTGGAGGGAAAAAATAAGTCGAACTCTGCAAGTTGCGCACAACCCTCCTGCTCTCCGAGCCAGTGTGAATACCAGCAGGGAGATCTGATCCACTGCAGATTCCACAGGTCAGATTCTTAGGAATTCAATGTCCTCTCAATCCATTGAGGATTTCTCCAACATCCTTAGCTATATGTAGACCTGTGTCAGACCCTTTTCTTTAAAAAAGAAGAACTGCCGAGAGAGCTTCAGCTATTGGGTGGCATAGAACTAACTAAATAAATAAAATGAATGTATGAATGAATGAATGAATGAATGAATGAATGGTTGGATGAGTACTCCCTTGCTGAAGCTACATGGCAGAGGCAGAGAATCTGTAGCCCTCCAGATGTTGTTGGGCTGCAAAGCCATCATCCCTCACCATTGGCTATGCTGGTTAAGGCTGATGGGAACTGCAGTCAATAACATCTAGACAGCCACATGTTCCCCACTACTGCTATACAGAATGGGACTGGCCATCCTGTAGAAACAAATTAGAATGTGGTAGAGGCAGGACTGGATTTCTATTACTTGTCACAGCATAAAATTGGTTCAGTAGGGGCCCATGACATTTGTGCTGCCAGAACCCACAAGTCCAACTCTGAGAAATGTTGGCACAATCTGCTGGGAGAATTACATTGTGGTGCCAACTCAGTATTGTGCTTTGAGTGTTGGGGACATCTCCATAGGTGAAATTTTCTCAGTCACCAGGGCTAGCTCTGCCATGCAGCAGGGTGAAGCAATGTGCTTCAGGCAACTCCATGAGGAGGGTGGTAGAGATAGATGGAGGCAGGAGCTGCTGTCTGAATCATTGGTGCGGCAAGGCTTCTTAAAGTGTTGGTCCTAGCAATTGGAGGGAGGGGTTTATGGGGTGCCATTTAGGCTCCTCAGGCAGCAAAATGTATCTGTCCAGCACTGTGGGTCACCCACAGTAATGAAGCTATGGCCATGCATTCCCTCTGCAAATAAATAAATTAAACAGATTAATTAGAAATGAGGGACAAAGAAGGCACGTTAGCTACTATAGGATACTGATTGCCAATAACATGTGAAAATGCTTCCTATTGCAAGATATCAGATTGCTCCTGACAAAGCATGACTAGCTTTGAAGAGTTAGAGGATGGCTTTCTAATTTTGTTGTTATTGTAATGTCCAGCTGAAAGAACATGCCTGCAAGGGTTATTCACAGCCAGTGATTCAGAGATGAAAAGGTGCATGGAAGATAGGGAAAGACCATTGAGAGCATCCCACCCTGCTTTTGCATATGCATCTCCTGGGGCAAGAAAAAGCGGCCCTGACAGAAAGTCACTGACATTCCACTGCAAAGGGAGTGTTTAGTGTAGGCAGATCTCCCAGATGCCATTTGACGCTGCAATATGCAACCTCAGGGAAATCACTTTACAGATGGGAGGAAGCGAGACACCCTGGGAGATAAAGCGTGGACAGGAGTATTTGCCTCACAGGGGTGGGTTGTCGGAATGGATTAACACTGAAGCTGAGAGAGGGAATACGAGGTGACTGGAAAAGTGGAAATCTCAGGCACAAAATTTATTATTTGAGTTGCATTGGCAAAGTGGGGTTTGTGACACATATCCAATTTGCTGTCCATGCAAGGATCTTTGTTGCAAACACACTTTTAAGCTTTCCATACACTAAGGCTTGTGATAAAGATAAATTGTGATTAATTCCAGGAGACTTGGTGGATGTTTGTATAGCATGCACACATGGTTGTTGTGAGAGTTTATAATCTGAGTCATGGTTAAAACACCTGCGGGGATGACTGTGCAATGGAGAGAAGCCACAGGAATGATGGGACTTCCACCCCCAGCATTGAATCCCAAATAAAAAAGCTAAGGCCACAAAGCAAAGCCTGCTTTGCTCTTCAAGATTCCACTGCAGGCCTCAGGCCTAGTTTGCTGCCAAACAAGGGTGCTTTCAGCAACCTATACTTTATTGCACAATGCACTGACCAATATTCCCTAGTTCCCAAGATCAACAGTGAAGCATGACTAAAACAGTACTATCAGCATTTGAACATTGCTGTTTTGCATGCAGATCAGGTTTGTAGTCAATGGGTCAGTTTGGATGACACAAACCCCATGATTAAACAAACTGGGTTATTTAGAAGTGACTGAGCATGCTGGTTCCTGACCACTCAACCACTCCAGCTGCACTAACGTGATGTGCAAAGCCAGAATTGTGGGCTGTTGGGGGAGAAATAACCCAGTCTCATTTAAACCATGGGTTGTCATGACCAGGTCTGGCATCAGAGGTAGGTGTTAAACCAGACCCTTGCAGGGGCCCCACCACCAACCCTCAGAGCTTCCTGCTCCACCTCTTCCTCACCGTCTCTGCTTGTTCACCTGCCCTCTCCAAGTACGTAAGCAGCAGCCAGCATGAGAAGACAGAACAGCATTCTTCATTTGCCTTGTGCTCTCCCCCCAGGCAGGTGTACATACTGAGTCCAGAGGAAGAAGGCAAGTGAATGGGCAGCAGAGACAGAAGTGAGAAAGAAGTAGACCTGCTCAGGTAGGGGGCCATTGAGGGCATCTTGCCCAACAGCCCCCCCAAACCTGAAGCCAGCACTGGTCCAAATCAAGTCAGTATCAGTCGAGCCAGATGTCAGCCACTAGGTGTAAACTAGGGTTGTAAAATCTTTGTGAAAAATCCAGAATCAGGGGCTGATTGCCAGACTTCTTGAGTGATACTTTTTAGTAGAATCTAAGGCACTACTTTCTAATCCAGAGGCCTCAGACATAAGGACTAGGGACTTGTCAGAGCCTTTAGGGCTCTACAATGTGGTCTAGGACAAACCCTTCTAAGCTCAACCCAAATGAAGGAATCAATTTCATGCTATAAACATTTAAGAAAAAATGATGGATCAGAGCCACAGGGCAAAAAACATCTAATTTTCAAAATTTTAGTATTTAATTGAGATGGAATTAAGAGTCTGGTGTAATATTCAGGTAAAAATTGAGATCCTTTTTTAAATGACAAATTATGAACGTGGCCCGAAGGAGTCTTCTGGGTGGGAATTCTGGCCTTACAACCTCTTTGAGTTTGCTAGGGTTTGTCAGTTATGTCTAGCTACTTCTTTCCATTCCATTTCAAAGAAAACTAGCTATCAAGCTTTTTGTGTGTCCTTGGTACCTTAGAGGCTAACTGGTTTATTGTGTCTTGAGTTTTCATAAGCAACAGCCTGCCTGAGCAGATGGATGAAACACACTGGAAAAAGAAGAGATTTCCACTAACTGGAGAACTGCTTCTTGTCTGAGTCTCTTTCAGACTCCCCATTTGCTCTTCTTAATGCTTATTCAAATGTGGCGCTCAATGCATCACAAAAGCTTTTCATCTGGATAATCCTATTTCACTTCTCCCAATGAATCTTGTTCACTATCCACTGGTCTTGGGAAATCTCAAGGGCAAGACTTCTAACTGTTTTGGAAAATGTATTAAAAAAGAGTCTCTTAAAATTTTATGAAGAGTGAACTAAGCAGACACTGCTGCTCCCATATCCCATCATATGATCACCATGAAAGATGTTGTTCTATTTTCTTTATAAACCTATTGTGTGGCATTACTTTAAATGTAATGCTGCTACATCCCCCACCTCATTTTTACTTTATAGTAGACACAGGAACCCCTGATCCAGACCAGGCTCCTAGCGTGGGGGGTAGGGAACTTTTAAGATCTGGAGTGGGGGCCCTGTACCTATGCTAGAGTAGAAATGAAAAGACACAGCTTCTAGACACACGTTTAAAGTAATGTCTGTCTTGGCCCACAGGGTTGTTATTAATGTTGTGCAAATGCCACACATGAGCTCCTTGGACAGAGAGTGGGACACAATTTGTCTCAAACAATATGATCACTTGGATGTATGTGCTAAATAAAGCACACTATAGTCGAAAATGAAGAAAGTAGATAGAATTGGCCCAAGACATTTTGCTGCCTCAGGCAAGATGGTGCCCCCACCCCCCCACCATTCCACATACAGAAGCCAATTGACTGGCAATCTTACTTCAACATTGGCCAAGAGACACAGCTAGGGATGTACGAACTCCGCACTGTCCGGTCCGGGGGCCGGTGACCATGAAGGGGCAATTCGGGCCACTCAGGGCCCCATTGAATTCTCCAGAGCCCAGCCACGTCTGCCAGAGTTGGGGGAGCAGCTCTCTGGTTTCCTATAAGATGCGATACACTAATAACGGTTGCCATTAGCCTATCATGGGAAAAATACTGCTGTAAATGGTGCATTGTAAGCCATTTGCGACCATAAAGCACTGACTTTGACCTAAATTGCAGCTGTTTATGGCTCTATTTAGGTAAAAGTAAGTGCTTTACAGCTGCAAATGGCATACAATATGCCATTTATGGCTGTAACTTTCCTGCGATAAGCTAATGGCAGCTGCCATTAGCATATTGAATCTTATAGGGAGCCAGAGAGCTGCCCCGCAGGAACTCCTCCGGACCCGGAGATAAGTGCAGCCACTCCACCACAGACTCCAGAGGTCAGATTCTTTGGAATCTGGCCTCATTTGACTCTGTGGCAGAATTCTCCAGCATCCCTAGACTCAGCACACATGAGGGCAGTATGCTTGGCTAGGGGATGTAAATCAGGCTTCATGGCCCACACAGCTCTGTCCTCCAACACCTTGCATGGCTTTCTGCCTCCCAGGCTCTGCTGTCTGAAGCACCCAGGTCACTCTGCCCAATGGTAGAGCTGGCGCTGAAAGCAGCCCACTGTACACTACTGGGTCAGGGGATTCATCCATGGTTGAAGTATCCAGATTTCATTAAATAATTAAAAAAAACAAAAACCCAAGCTCTAAGGCTTAGGTAACAAAATGAAAAACTTCACAGTATTGTTTGCTAAAAGCTCACAAATGGCCCCTGGGCAGGGCTTTAAGTTCTTGCAATCAGTGAGTAGAACTTGATGGCTGAGATGACAGCAAGCATGAGAGTCTATCTACATTAAAAGAAGGTGTTGAATCTCCCTTTGCTCTTAATTGGGGGACAAGGGATGGAAAAATTACACCTTTAGAAAAATTGTGACTAACCCTTACATTTCCCTCCATCCTAAATAAAAGAGGTTCTTGAAGGACTAGCTCATTATTGAGATACATTCTCTACATGGCAGCAAGCAGGAAGGCATATAAGTAATTTTTATAATACTTGTTCTTTACTCTCCTCCTGTACTAAACACTGCTCCCTGTTTGCCTGTACAAGAGAACTTGGTAATACAATCAGACACTAATAAATTCATTTTCTACTTGACTGCTCATTCATTCAAATGTTAGTACATATGAAGAATACAAGCTTTGCCATTGTGGGACTTGGCTAATCAGTTCATAATGAATAAAATATACAGTATATATGGAAGAGATAACAGAGAGGCACCCATCATGCAGACTGATTGCCAAAGGTGGATGGGAAGGTAGTTCTGTGTTCATCATCAACCTCTGTCTACCAGCGATGACCTTCCAACTGGGTAGAGGCTAGCCATACTCAGGGACAGGGCACCTGTTTTGTGCAGAGAAAGTTCCTAGCATACCAGATAAAGGATCTCTGGTACCATGGCTAGGAAAAACGCCACCAGTATAGATGGCTTTAAAAGAGGATTAGACAAAACCCTGGAGGATAAGGCTATTAATGGCTACTAGTCCTGATGGCTATATGCCACCTCCAGTATCAGAGGCAGTATGCCTATATGTACACCAACTGCCAGGGAACACAGGCGGGAGGGTGCCCTTGCACTCATGTCCTGCTTGTGGGTTTCCTGTGGGCTGCTGGTTAGCCACAGTGTGAACAGAATGCTGCAATGGGTGGACCCTTGGCCTGATCAGGCATGGGTCTTCTTATGTTGATATGTTCTTATGCTCTTAACAGGCACCAGAGAACCTGCAGAACCGATTCTGCCAGGGAAGGCAGATTAGATGAACCCATTGCGGTGATTTAGTATGACGGCTCTATATATCCATAAACTGCATACATTCTAGCCCTGATCATTTGGGCAGTTACTGGGTCACATTCATTCGATGTCAGCCAAGTGAAATTTGCTTAAATATTAGATATTCCACACATTTCCCCTAATTCTCACTTATTTCATCCCTCTGAGGTTCCTAAAGATAAGCTTTAGTAGTGTACAAAAACAAATCCTTAGTATCCAAGATTTAAATATGACAGTGGAGAGGAGACCCAGACAAACAGATGGAATCAAACATTTACTTTTCAGAGAGAAGTAAAAAAATAAATTATTTAGGCCTCATCTGCTGCATGACCCAATGGATTATATTGCCTGTCCTGTGCTGTTGGTCACCAACAGCTTTGGATCCGGGAGAAGAGACAGCACAGAAATTCTAGAGGCCCACTGTAGATGTTAATCTGCATAACACACAGTCCTTCAGTTTGCTTGGCAGCCATTTTCCAGGCTAGTCGCCTTTAAGCATCTGGCTGAACTGTGTATTCTGGCAGACGAGTCTTCAAGCAAGAATGATCCTCCTCCCCCCCCTTCCACTCATATAAAGTCGAGGCAGGCACGGAGCTCCCCGATGCCTCCCAAACATCCCTTCCGTTAGGGGGAAAGAAAGAGAGGAGTGCGGGGCAGTTGTTTGTACTGAAAGGTGCCCCCCATGTCAGCTTGTTTTATTTTTTGACATTGCAGAGCTTGGGAAGAGTGATGTGGTTACCAAGGAAACCAAGCAAAGAGGTGCGCAGGGCTGCTGCCACCATTGTGAAGTGTGAAAAATGCCAGCAATCTGCAGCCATGCTCGTCTGGCTGGCACTCTGCCAATTACTGCCAACTGTATTGTGTGCATGGCAGGACAAAAGAGGGGCTTGTAAAGGGGAGTGGCAGTGAGGATGATGGTTGTGGTGTGTGAGTGTGCGAGTGTGTGTGAGGGAGGGAGGGGGGGAGGGAGGGAGGTGAACAAAACAGCAGCCTGAGCATCTGTTTCAGTATGAAAAAGGGTTAGGGGTCTCTGCTTTAGGACAGCAGCCCAAGGTTATCCACTCACAGGGAAATCTCTGCATTAGGGGTGGGAACATAAATCCATCCTGAGACGGGAGCCAAGGGTGGTCCGGCGTTGGCAGCTGCAGCAGGCTCTGCCTTTTTTATGACTCCCATTATGAGAATTCTATTATGGTTGGCAATTTGCAATAATCAATTTGAAATCACAGTTCGATTAGTTAATGCACCTTTGGTTGACATCTCTTGAGAATTTGAATCTGGGGGGATCATTTTCTTTAAAAAAATCTTTTTTGTCTTTTGTAAGCACGTATCGCAGCTGCAGTCACGGACATGCATGTGTGCATTTATGCAGGTTTGCATCTTGTCCAGAGGGGCCAGTTTGTTGCCCCTATGCAACAGAGAGCTCTTGGGCAGTTCAAATGGAGCTCTCTCGCTACCGCCGGGAAACAAAGGGTGCGCTCTCTTAGACAACAGAGTGGCGCGGCATAGTGGTGAAGAGCTCAGCCTACAACTCCAGAAGGCTTGGGGTGCATCTCACTTATGTCATGAACCCAGTAAACAGTCTTAGACAAGACATCATCTCTCAGCCTATGTCAGGGTGGAAACTGAGCCCATAGAGCCCCAGAGCAGTTCTGATTCTGAGGAGGAACAGCAATCCATGGGAGAGGAGCACACTCATCTCTCACAGCCACAGCAACTGGCAGAAATTCCTCCTGCCAGCATTCCTGGGAAAGATAGTGGCCCTGGCAGTGAGAGAGTGCTGGAGGGGGGCTTGCTGGATGCTCGGTGCAGATGCAGGGAGTGATGGCAGATGGAGGGCACCGAAAGGAGGCACTCCGCTCGTTTGATGCTCAAACAATGGTCGTGTCCCAAGGGTCCAAGGGAAAGAGGGAGGATCTCTCCATAGCCCATAAGTTCAGGGTCTTCCCATGGTTCTCCTTCAAATGGGGACCAACCGCCTTACCTGGAGCTTAGGCTTAGGGATGTCAGAGAATTCCACCACAAATCTCGGGGAGGCCGAATGCCAGCACATTCGGCCCCCCGAAATCGGTGGCGGAACGATCTGCCACCCCCCCCACCTCCCCCGGGACGGGACTTACCTTGGGCGGATCTTCCTGGTGGCAGCGGCTACGGCGGTGGTGCGGCGGCGGTGCGGCGGCAGTGCGGCGGCGGCCAGTCTTCCGACCGGCTGCCGCTGCCGCCATTTCCAGTTAAAAAAAGAAAAAAAAGAAAAAAACGTGATAGGCTACGTAAAGATTTACGTAGCCTATCACGGCTGATTTAAAAGAGAAAAAAAAGTGTGTATGCAAATGGTGGCGCCCATGGGTGCCGCCATTTCCATTCCTTATTTTGGCATGTCTTAGTCTACGTAAACATTTACATAGACTAAGACAGGGAAAATAAGGAGAACGCAAATAGCGTAGATGCTACGATATTTGCATTCCCCTTATTTTCGCTGTCTTAGTCTACGTAAACATTTACATAGACTAAGACATGCCATTTGCGGAGCCAGCCGGCCAGGATTCGGGGAGGAGGGGGGGAGCGCCTCTCCCCCAGCCAGAATTTTGGGAGGGAGTGAGGGACGGAGCGCCTCCCCCCCAGCCAGAATTTCAGGGGGAGGGACGGAGCACCTCTCCCCCACCACGAATGTCACCCTTCAAAAAGGTAAGTGACTTTCGTACATCCCTACTTAGGCTACTCTGCTATCTTTCCCCAGTGCTGTTCCTTGCTTTGGCGCTAGCAACTAGTATTCTTAAAGAGTCATAAAGTAATAAAGGAATAAAGTCTTGGAAAGAATTCCTCATCAACCTCCTTGTCCTGAGTTGGCTATTGGTGGGGACTACAAGAGGCAGCTAGGGCGCTCCTGACAGCTTGGTCCCCATTCCTCTTTTTTTTCTCTCTCTGCTCCTACTGCCTCTGGAGTTTGCCATGGACTCGGTGGTGCAAGCTCTTGCGCAAGAGAACCAGGCTGTTCGTGATCAAGAGGCTCAACTGACGACTGCTGTACAGAGTCTGCAAGCTACGGTTCAACTCCCACCACCTCCAATTCCCCCCTGCCGCAAGTGCCCAGCGGCTCTGCCAGAGAAGTTTTCTGGTGAGAAAGGACTTTTTCAGATTTTCCGGGCCCAATCAGAGCTGTACATGCGCCTCCGACCTGAGGATTTCCTGACAGAACAGGTTCATGTGGGCTTCATCATTAACCTACTTTCAGGCGTGGCGGCTAAATGGGCTTTGGGACTTCTTCTCGCTAATGACCCCCTGCTCAGGGACTATCAAGGTTTCATTACAGCGATGGTCAGATTTTTCGATGACCCCCTGTGCACGCAGATGGCTTCTCGGGAGATTCGCTGCCTCAGGCAGGGCAAGGACTCAGTTTCCAGCTACGCAACAACTTTTTGCTTGCTGATGCAGGATTTCCAGTGGAATGATGCTGCGCTGGTGGCTCAGTTTTTGGATGGTTTGAACGATGAGATCTTGGATGAGTTGGCACGCACACCTAGCCCGCCTACTTTGGAGGACCTCATTCAGACCTGCATCCAGATAGATAGTCAGCTGGAGGGGCGCCGGCAGACCCGGAGGGGTGCCGGGGGCCGAGATTTCCCTCCTCCCATTCCCCCACATTTCCTGCCCCTCCCTCACCCCCCGCCCCTGCCTGCGGTGCGGGTGGAGGAGACCCCGATGTAGCTGGGAGCTACCTGAGTCCCACTGCTGCTGGAGGAACTAGAGTGGTGGCGTGCGGACCGCCGATGTTTTCGGTGTGGAAAACTGGGACATTTCGCCAAAACCTACCATGCTAGACCCGTAGCCCCACTGCCTCCCCCTCCTCTCCTTCCTCCTCCTCCTCCTCTTCATCCCCAGGCCTGACTAGGCTGCCCCCAAAGCCTGTTGGGGGTCTCCAGTGTGGGGGTCGGTTCCCCACCAGGTGGGTGCCTTCCGCAACCCCTCCCACCCTCCTGTCTGCTATTGAATGTTCACCTTTGCTCCTCCCAGTGGGGTGGGGTGGAGGCCCTAGCTTTAGTGGACTCTGGGGCCACGACCAGTTTCATGGATGAAACATTCACTCTCTTCCACAAGATTCCTACCCTGCCTCTTCCTGCCCCCTTGGCAGTGGAGACCATCGATGGGTGTCCTCTTTCTTCAGGCGCGATGACCCGGATTACAGCTCCGCTCACTCTGCACGCCCAGTCCCACGTTGAGCAGATTCAGTTTCACTTGGCCAAGGTTCCCCAATACCCAATCGTGCTGAGTGTTTCCTGGCTCTCTAAGCATAATCCTCAGATTTCTTGAGGGCTTCAGCAAGTGGAGTTTGCGTCTCCCTACTGCCGTGGGCATTGCCTCCTGACTGAGGCACCAGTCCCAGCCCAGGCCTTAACCCTTTCCTCCCCCTCCTCGTCTGCTTCTGGCAGTTCTTCAGCTGCCATGATCCTCCCAGAGAAGTATGAGGCTTTTCAGGATGTTTTCGACAAGAAGGAGGCCGACCAGCTTCCTCCCCACCGCCCTTTTAAATGTGCCATTAACCTCACTCCTGGGGTGACCATCCCCACTGGCTGGCTGTATTCGATGTTGGAGCTGGAACTTCGAGCTCTGCAGGAGTTTTTGGACACAAACCTCAGACGTGGCTTCATTCGCCCCTCCTCCCCCCCCCCCCGCCTGTGCCCCTACCATGTTTGTGCACAAAAAATCAGGAGAACTCCGCCCAGTGCACGATTTCAGAGCATTGAATTTGGTTTTGATCCTCGACAAGTACACCCTCCCCCTGACACGGGAGATGCTGGAGCACCTAGGGCAAGCCAAGATTTTCACAAAGTTGGACTTGCGTGGTGCCTACAATCTGATTTGCATCCGGGAGGGGGATGAGTGGAAGACCTGTTTTGGCACCTGGTATGGAGCATATGAATACCTAGTGATGCCGTTTAGGCTCGCCTGCGCCCCCCCCCCTCGTTTTCGCGTTTTATGAATACCATCTTCCAGGACTATTTGGACACTTTCCTCATTGTGTATCTCGATGATTTACTTATATTTTCTGAGGACTCCCACGCCCATCAGCACCATGTCTCCGCCGTCCTCCAGTGCCTCCATGAGCACCATCTTTATGCCAAGCTGGAGAAATGTGCGTTTGACCTAACCTCTTTGGACTATCTTGGCTACAATATCTCAGCTGACAGTATCTAGGGATGGATGAAAGTCCCTTACCTGGTCCTGCAGCTTGCTTCGCGGTGTGGGGGAGGCGCTCCGTTCCTCCCCCTGAAATTCAGGTGGGGGGGAGGAGCCCCGTCCCTCCTGCTGAAATTCTGGCTGGGGGGTAGGCACCCCGTCCCTCTGGCTGCGAATCCTCCTTGCCAGCTGGGATGCAAATGGCGGCGGCCGTAGCCGCCGCCATTTGTGTCCCTGCAGTCAGCCGTGATAGGCTACGTAAATCTTTATGTAGCCTATCACGACTGACTTTGGAAAAAAAAAAAGCGTGTACGCAAATGGTAGCCCCCATGGGCGCCGCCATTTGCGTACGCACTTTATTTTCCCCAAAGTCAGCTGTGATAGGCTACGTAAGGATTTACGTAGCGTATCACAGTGTTTTTTGAAAATCTAGCCGTGATAGGCTACGTAAATCTTTACGTAGCCTATCACATTTGCTTGAGTTTTGTTTTTTTTTTACTTGGAAATGGCGGCGGCGGCAGCCGGTCAGAAGACCAGCCGCCGCCACTGCCGCTGCTGCACTGCCACCGCGCCGCCGCTGGGAGCCGCTAGCGCCAGGGACATTCGCCAAAGGTAAGTCCCATCCCGGGGGGGGGTGGCAGGGGGGTGGCGGACCGTTTCTCCACTAATTTCGGGGGGCCAAATGCATTGGCATTCGGCCTCCTGGAGATTCGTGGAGAAATTCTCCGCCATCCCTAAGTCGGTATCAGGATGGATCCTGCAAAGGTCCAGGCTGTCCTCTCCTGGCAGGCTCCATCCACCAAGAAAGACTTGCAACATTTTCTGGGGTTTGCTAATTTCTACAGAAAGTTCCTGCCCAGCTTTGCTCAGCTGACATGTCCTCTCACGGACCTCCTTAAGGGCAGGAAATCTCCTTTTCATTGGATGGCATCTGCCCAACAGGCTTTCGAGGAACTTAAGAAGCTTTTTAGTTCTGAGCCAATCCTGTTACATCCTGATCCGAGGAGGCCTTTTGTAGTGCAAACTGATGCCTCTGACTTTGCGGTGGGGGCAGTGCTTTTTCAGCCAGATCGGGCGGGCGGCGGGTTGCAATCCAGCGCCTACCACTCCAGGAAGCTGAACATGTCTGAGAGGAATTATACCATCTGGGAGAAGGAACTGTTGGCCATCAAGTCCGCTTTGGAGACCTGGTGTCATCTTCTGGAGGGGGCACAACACCCAGTCAAAGTTAGAACTGACCATCACAACCTGGAACATCTTCAGACAGCCCGTGCCTTAAAACAGCGGCAGATTAGGTGGTCGCTTTTTCCCCCCTGTTTCCACCTTAAGATTTGCCATGTGAAGGCCTCCGACAACCTACAAGCAGATGCTCTTTCTCGTAAGCTGGACCTCCAGCCAGGGGGTGAGGGAAATCCCCCCCCCTCTGATTCTTCCCCCCAGAGCCTGACAACAGCTGCGGTGCCTCACTCTTGGGAGGAACTTATTAACTCTGAACAGGCTCAGGATGCTTTTCTATGCACAAAAGTGGAGGAATTGGGGCTAGCCTCTGGCCTCCCCCACTCCTCCCACTTCTCTTTGTGAGGTGGCCTGCTTTACCATTCCGGCTGGGTCTATGTGCCTTCTAGACCCCTCCGTGAGAAGGTCCTCCATCAGTGCCACGACTCTCCCACTGCTGGGCATTTTGGCTTTGCCAAGACCCTGCACGGAGTGACGTGGGATTTTTGGTGGCCTCGTGTGTGTCGGGATGTCAAGACCTATGTCGCCTCCTGCCCAACTTGCCAGTGGGTGAAGGCCCCCTCAGGCAAGCCCACAGGCTTGCATCACCCCCTGCCTACCCCCTCAGGACCGTGGAAACTGCTCTCCCTTGACTTCATCACTGACTTGCCTCGCTCACACGGTAAGACCACTATTCTGGTGGTGGTGGATTTGTTTTCTAAGATGGCCCATTTCATCCCCTGCTCTGGCTTGCCCACAGCCAGGGAGACAGCGGAGCTTTTTTTGGCGCATGTTTTCCGGCTCCACGGATGGCCCAAGGGTCTCATTTTGGATAGGGGGGCCCAATTCACTGCCCATTTCTGGAGGGAGCTACTTGGGCTTCTCCATGTGATGCTCCGTCTTTCCTCCGCCCACCATCCACAGACGGACAGTCAGACCGAGCACACCAATGCGACTCTGGAGCAATATTTGCGCTGTTACGTCAGATACCAGCAAGATGACTGGTTTTCCTTGCTGTCTCTCACAGAATTTGCTTATAATAATGCCTGCCATGCTTCCACCTGCCAAACTCCATTTTTTGCCAATTTTGGTTACCACCCCAAGGCTTTCCCGTCCACCCTAGCTCCCTCTTCAGTGCCAGCGGCCTATGACTTTTTAGAGGAGTTGTGAGCGGTACACCACCTCTTACGGGACTCCCTCGAGCAAGCCAAGTCAGCCTACAAGGCCTCTGCAGACCGGCGGTGCCAGCCAGGTCCGTCTCTGCAACTGGGGGACTGAGTTTGGTTGTCCACCCAATACCTCCCCTCTTACTCGCCCGCAAGGAAGCTCGCGCCTCACCGCACGGGGCCTTTCCAGATTATGGCCCAGATTAACCCTGTTGCTTTTCGCCTGGATCTCCCCCCCTCCATGAAGATCCATCCTGTTTTTCATCGGTCCTTGCTGTCTCCCCTGGTTTCTGGTGTCCCTCATCGCTCAGCTGGCTCCCCCCCCTAACGCCAGTGCTGTTGGAGGGGGAGGAGGAGTTTGAGGTCGTGGAGATTCTGGACTCCCGCCTTTCTTGCAGCCGCCTGCAATATCTGGTGGACTGGAAGGGGTACGGGCCAGATGAGCGATCCTGGGAACCCACGGAAAATATGCATGCTCCATTGCTGCTGAGGCGCTTCCACCAGCTGTACCCCCACAAACCCGGGGTCCCAGGGGAGAAGCATGAGGGGGGGCCTCATGGGAGCGGGGATGATGTCAGGGTGGAAACTGAGCCAATAGAGCCCCAGAGCAGTTCTGATTCTGACAGGAACAGCAATCCGTGGGAAAGGAGCTCGCTCATCTCTCACAAGCACAGCAGCTGGCAGAGATTCCTCCTGCCAGCATTCCTGGGATAGATAGTGACCCTGGCAGTGAGAGAGCGCTGGAGGGGGGGCTTGCTGGATGCTTGGCGCAGACACAGGGAGCAACGACAGATGGAGGGTGCTGAAAGGAGGCGCTCCGCTCATTTGGCGCTAAAACAACGGTCGCATCCCGAGGACCCAAGGGAAAGAGGGAGGATCTCTCCCTAGCCCATAAGCTCAGGGTCTTCCCATGGTTCCCCTTCAAACAGGGACCAACTGCCTTACCTGGAACTTAGGCTACTCTGCTATCTTTCCCCAGTGCTGTTCCTTGCTTTGTCACTAGTGATTAGTATCTGAAAGACTGTCATAAAGTAATAAAGGAATAAAGTCTCAGAAAGAATCCTCATCGTCTGTGTCCTGAGCTGGCTATTGGTGGGGACTGCAAGAGGCAGCTAGGGCGCTTCTGACAGCCTAACACCCCCTCCCCAATGACAATATGGGATGATAATACTGACCTACTTCGCAGGGTTGTTGCAAGGATTAGAAAATAATGTAGACAACATACTTGGAAAGCTGTTATTATACTAAATATAATACTAAATATTATTATACTAAAATCGCAATGAAATGGGGAGAGGTACCCCAAACTGTTTAGCCCCTCCACTGTCATGCCCAGTTTCCTTGCCCACTATTCATATTCACGTGTTCACCTTGAATGTTGGACTAAGACAGCCTCCTCCTGGGTGCCATCCTAATGTTTTGGACTACAACTCCCATCAGCCCCAGCCAGCATGGCCAATGGACAGGGATTATGGGAGGTGTTGTCCAGGTTGCGGAAGGGTGGACTAAGCTGACCAAGGGTTAGTATGACATGAATAGCTTGGAGGCAAGAAGAACTAGCCAGAAACACAATTAGGGGTCTGTATCCATATACATGCAGGAAAAGACATGAGGTTTATCTCTAAATACAAATACGAAGGACAGCAGGATCATATGATGACTTGGCATATGGTCAGATGATTTTTCACTCCTTAAGTGTTTATTTTAAGATAGTTTTGTTGTTTTTGAATGGAGTAGGGTGCTTATATGGCTTTATTATAGCCAATGCTGTTAATTCTGTTTTAACTCACCCTGTGGACCCCTGGTGGAAGGGGGGGGTACAAATATTTCAAACAAACAAAACCTGTGCCAGAGGGGCTTCAGGAACACTTCACTATTTGTGGGAAGGTGTGGTGAAGACAAAATGCATGTTTTATTTTGCTTCTTCAGCAAGACAATTCAGAGGCTTTAACAACACCCCCTCTTGTAATAAAAAATATCTGTCTGTAGTGGCCTCAGACAACTCTTCCCTTCTGCTTATTTAAGAAAGTGGCCATGCTATCATTTACATTGGCACACCTCTGTGAGAGAGTAAAGACAGAGGCTGGGGCTGTCGTCTTTATGCACTAGCATTATTCTCTTTTACTCTAATTTAGGAGCATGTCCCTCCACACCACCATCTCTCCTTGGATCCCTGTGGGCAGCAGGTGCTTGGAGAAAGGCACAAGTGCTGCATTTCAAGGGCAAAAAACACACATTTCAAATCCAGATAGTAGCCACCTCAAGAAGGAGGAGGAGGAGGAGGAGGAGGAGGAGGAGGAGGAGAAGAAGAAGAAGGAGAAGGAGAAGGAGAAGGAGAAGGAGGAGAAGAAGAAGAAGAAGAAGAAGAAGAAGAAGAAGAAGAAGAAGAAGAAGAAGAAGAAGAAGAAGAAGAAGAAGAAGAAAGGCCATCTTGCTGCAAGTGCTGTTACCTGGCAAAGTAATTAGGGATGGTATTTACAGCTTTTGCTACCATTTTAATGCTGTTTCGCATCTGTTCTACTTACACTTAGAGAATAGGCAAAGAGGGGAACATCTGTTCTCAGCTGCACTCAGACGTGACATCCCCCTGCCGGAGATTTCCCTGCTGTTTCAATGGGCTTTAATTATGTCTGTTTCCATAACCAGGGTCATCTCCCCTACTGCAGGCAGACACAAGCCCTGGCTTAGCTCTGAGTGCTTCCCATAACCTGGTGCTGTTCAGGTTGCCATTCTTTTGCCTAATCCCCTGCTCAGGACAGTAATATGTGAGAGAAGTGCAGATGTCACCTCCACTTTGCAGACAGACAGGCATCGTAGACGGAGGGAAGAGACGCCACAAAGGACGGGAAAGCACCGTAATCAAGGTCTTATCCCAACTGACAAGATAAAGAGGATGAAGGGAAGAGAAGGGATCCTTATGAATGAACAGGCAGCCCTCAGGGCCCTGTCAGTTCCACTTACCAATAAGGTCTATGTGGAAATCTGTCAAAGGAATTTGGCCAAAACTAGGAGGGAGCTTTAAAGCGCTCCTTGTGACATCTTCCCAGTTTATATACACAGATCAGGCTCCCTCTTAAAGGGAGGCAATTAAGGAAGGGAAAGGGGAAAGAGCAGGTCCATACCACTGAATTACAGGAGGAAAAAAGGTACCCTTTGGTCTGAACCTCAGGAGGACTCAATGTATTGAAACAGAGGATCCGTTCTTGGCTGTCTCTAACCTGGTACCCTCCAGATGTTTTGGACTACAAGTCCCAGCAGGGCCAATGTTCAGGGATAGTGGAAGTTGCCACCTAAAACCCCTGGGCAGGGGTATCATAGCCACTATGCACCCTGAGTGACTGACAGGTCCACCTTCTAATCACAGGGCACATTTTACCAGAGGGTCTCCAGTCACTGTGCTTTGGGAGACAGAAGGGAAGGCATGTACCATGAGATTACTCTTCCAGTGATACCTGGCTTCACTATGAAAAAAAAAGCCTTAAACTGGCTTTCAATCATAACTCCCTTTCCCCTGCACCTATCCATTTGAAAATGTGCAGGTTTTGTGCCTGGAGATACCTCTATGACGTGTGCTATTTTCATACAAACTGCCCACAAAACCCCATGGGGAGGGAAGGGAAAATGAATCGCCCTCCCCTCAATGTGAGGACTCCCATTCCATATAAACTGCTGTGCCTATCCTTCTGAAACTTTGCCTGTTTCCTACTTAAGACCAATCTAGGCTGTCTGTCATTTTCAGGACAATGATCTATAAAGAACATAGGGGATACCCTCAAATGCAAAGGCTGCTCTTGCACAAAAATTTCTGCACCTATTCACCTGAAACTTGGCAGGCCCAATACCATCAGAAGTGGCAAATATCTGTGCAATGTTCATCCAGTTCTGCCAAGAACTAAAAATGGTATCAGCAGTTCTTTTTAAAACACACACACACACACACACACACACAGAGCTCAGTGTGGATCAGTCTCCACAGCAGTACCAGTGGCTCAAGACTTCCATGCAATAGGGATGATCCATATGATGAACTGCTTACATAATTGCCACAACCAGGTAGAGCCTATGCCACACCAAAGCAGTTCCAGTGGTTATGCTTAGGGATGTCAAAGAAATCTGTTGGGGTTGGAGGAGTTCAATGAATTTTCTTATGCTTGGCCCTGCAGACTTTGCTTCAGTGCCCACTGCAACACTCAACTCAATGTGCAGTGAGTCAGACCTGTTTGCAGATTTTCTGGAAATTTTGTGAATTTCTTCCCCAGTGGTTCTGCAAGTTGCAAATTACAGCTGAATTTGCACAAATTACAGCCACGTTTGCACAAATTACACAAATTATGGCCAAATTTATGTAATTTGCAAAAAGTCGGCTGTAATTTGTGCAAATTGCTCAGAAATTTGAGCAAGTTGCGGAACCACCACCACCACCACCACCACCACCCCCTGTGCAAAAAACATTCCTGGAGATTGGGGAACAGCTCACAGCTTGGCTCACGGATGCAAAGCAAGTTGCACACACCATGGAACTGCATTGAGCCAAATAAGAACGGGATTTCCCAGCGACAGACATCTCTAGTCATGCTGCCTGAATAATATATCAACAGCAGCTAAGCCCTAGTAATTTAAAATTCCCACTCACAAAAAAGCCCATTGTTGAAACTGGGGGAAAGTGAGAGAGCCAACCTGGATCAGGAGCACTGTAGTTCTGATCAGGCCAGAGGAGGGCGAGTTTCAGGAGAGGGAAAGGTGGAAAAGGACACCTTTTATTTCCGACCCCCTGAGGCTTTCCTGTGTTGATTCAGATAGCATGTGTTGTGTGTAAGATCTCTGCCCGATATCCCAGAGAGACACTCACTGGGTGAGATGGGCAAACAGTCTGACCTGGTTTAAAGCAGCTTCCTGGGTGCCTATAGCTCTGGAGGGCTCAGGTTTGGACTGGCAGCCAATCCTGAATTTGAACATTTTATAGCTATATCATGGAGGGGGCAGGGGGGTTTGTGGCGTGAGAAAGGGGAAAGGTATCCTTTTCCCTTCCTTTTCTAATGAAATAGGCTATATAGTGCAGGGAGAAAGTTGTTTTAACCACATGGCACACATCCCCCAACCCTAATTCCCTCCAGAATACTTACTCTAAGTGGCTTAAGCAGGCTAATTTCCTCTTCCCTCCACCTCCACTTACACTTTCCTTCTCCTTCCCTTAACTACACCTCAACATTTTGCATATCTCCGAAGTTCACAGGTCCTTGACAGGCTATTTTTTGGTTTACTTTAAAATATTTTTTTCTTTTAAATATGAAGGTATATATGTTGGTATACCTAGGGAATCTCCTAGGTATATAGAAACCCCTGTCTTATTTTTGGTTATGCTAGCTGTTTCATTTTCATACTGATAAGCACTCAACCACCTGAGTTTGCTATTAGAGGGAATGAGGATAATGATGATAGAGGCAGATTGAGCAATGAGTAAAAGAGCTCCATTTCACATGCATCACCCATTTTACATTAACATCCATTTTACAGCCTGAAGGAAATACATTTTTTACTTATGTTCAGGTAGATCACTGGCTGTTCCTCTAGTTGGGGACTCAGATTTGTCTGTGAGTAAGCAGTTCTCTGGTCTGGGAATTAGGGGATTTACCTGTTGTGGATGGGGTTGCACTCCCCCAAGTGAATGGGTATGCAGTGTGGGGGATGCTCCCAGATTCATCATTGTCATTAGAAGCCCAAGTGATTTCCATGGCATGGAGCACCTTTTACCAACTTCAGCTACTACATTGACTGCACCTATCCCTGGACAGCGATCGCTTAACCACTGTGTTCCATACACTGGTAACATCCAAACTGGATTACTGTAATGCTATTTCTGTGGGTCTTCCCTTGAGGCTGGTTAGGAAGATGTGAGCACATAATACCTGTATTGAAAGGGCAACATTAGCTGCCAGTTTGCTACTGAACCAAGTTCAAGGTATTATTATTATTGACACTATGGATTCTAAACAACTTAGTATCAGTTACCTGAAAGATCTTCTCCCCCTATATAGACCTGTTAGACCACTTTGGCCTTTGGGGGAGGCCTTGCTCTCCATGCCACATCCTGCAGAATCCCATCTGGCAGCAACACAGCAGTGGGCCTTTTCTGTGGTGGTATCCTCCCTCCGCAATGACCTCCCATCTCCATATGTCAGGCACTGACAATTATGTGCTTCTGATGATTATTAAAAACTTACTGTTTACCCTGGCTTTCCCCAACCACTGGTCTAAATGTGGCTGTGTTATAATAAGGATGTGTTGTGTTATAATGTGCTGTAAACTGTTAGGAGATTTTTAAAATGGGAAGTGGAATATAAATATAATAAAAATAAATAAGTAAGTAAGTAAGTAAGTAAGTGCAAGTTTTCACATATGATACCAGACAGTTCTGATACCGGAGATGCAGTGCACTTCAGAGCACTGCAGTCCAGCTGTGTGAGGGACTTCAGCTACTAAGTGCTGCACATAGCTTAACCTGAACCAGCTGTGCTCTCCTAAACTTATGGCTGTAGTCTGGGGAAACAGACTTGGAGTTGGATCCAGAAGCATTGTTCTGACAGCAGAAGGCTCCCATCGGTGGAACAGGATTTCCGTGTCCTACTGTCTCCTCTGCAGCCCCCTCACATCCTCCAAATCTGTTCCGGAGGTCCCCGAGCCCAGATTAGTTCAATCCAGTTAAGGGTGTATAGAACGGCATCCTTAGTCATATTCCAGCAACACAGGATTTTTTTTTTTTTTAAGAGGCCATACTAAGTATTACCAACAGCAGCTATCCTACCACATGGTGCTTAGATACATGTTCAAACACCATCAGTAGTAAGGGAATAGAACAAGTGTTATTCTTTTTTTCATCATTAGTAGATAAACATCCAGAGGTAATTCAAGGAAGTTGCTACTTCATTTGAACGCAGTGTAGCAACATAATATACAACCAATAATAATCAAAATAAGCATGATAGTAGGAGTTAATATCACTGGTAACATAATATACAACTCAGCATAAGTACATGCTGGCATCTTTGGTACTGCAAACATTCTCCTCTGCACCACTGTCCTCATGATGTTAGGTGATATAAAGACACCAACTGGGTTTAATATCACTGGTATCCATCACTACGATTACAACTACTGTCAAAAATTGTGTACATGAGGCCAAGGGTTATATTAACTCACCTCTGTGATTTCCCCCCTTCCCTAAACCTTACTTATAGAGTAGAGGGAGGAAACATACACATGCCTTTAGAAACTGACATTTTCACATAAAGCAAGAGTAGAAATGTATTATATTTTAGAAATGTCTTCTGAAAATGTCTTCATAAGTGCATATCAAAAAATGCCTACTATACTTCAAAATTCTTCTTTTCTTACACTCACATGGACATAAATTGACCTGGCAAAGGAATCTTTCACATGTGTTTAACATCTGCCACAAGATGGCTCTCTGTGCATTTCATTTAACCAGCCTATACTTTCTCCAGTTAACGGAACATACTGCCTCACTAAAAGAGTTGCCAAACTCACCTCCTCAAGTCTTTCGCCTAAGACTGGAGACAAATCTGAATGTGTATTTTCAAAGTTGGGGGAATCAGCCATTTTGTGATTCCAACAGTCTTAGGTGCTATGCAGGTTTCAACACCTAGTAGAGCTTAATCCATTTAAATCTGCACCTCCTCCTCCTCCTCCCTGTAAGAATGCAGACTTCAAAAAGAAGTCCACCCCCCTCCCCCCCAAACACTTCCTGGGGTGGTGGTTGTTGTTTGTAACATCTTGCTCAATGAAGAGATCTGGAGATCTTGAACTCTTGCCCACAATTTTGTGCATTGTTTGTTGGTTCTAACAAAGGTGCTGCCTAACTGTGCATTTTGGAACTTTCTTATGGATCAACATGACTTAGGGTGCAATCCTATCAAGGTAGGCAGCCACCTCCAAACACAGAGGTGACTGCCTATCCACAGCAAGGCAGGAGAGGCATGGGGTGGATCATTCCCTTTGCACCTCTCCTGCCCTGCTATTTTCCGCTAGATGGCTGTTTTCAGCTGTCTAGCCATGGGGGGCCGACCGGGAGGGGAGGCTGCATGTATGACACATAGGATGTGTCATACACGCAGCTCCGCTCCCCCCACCCCAGAACGCCCCAGCCCCACCCCTTTTCAGTCGCTCCACACTCCTCTTCTGAGGGTGGAGGATGGGGCTTCTTCGCACTGCCTCCAAGGCAGCACAGACATGGTGGGAGGTTGGTTCCCAGAAAAGAGTATATCCTATGGCCCTCTAGACAGTGTCTAGCGGCCATAGGATAGTTCCCTTAGGGTGCAACCCTATGTATGTTTAGACAGATAAAAGTCCTACAACTCCCAGCATTCCCCAGCCAGCCATGACTTTTTTTTCTGTCTAAACATGCATCGGGTTGCACCCTTACTTTGTTTTCTGTGTTTAAAATATTTATCACCATCATCATCATTTTCTCACACTTGTAGACTGCCTAGTAACCAGAGTTCTCTGGATGGCATACAGGTAAATTAAAAACATAAAATACTAAACGACAGATCATGATAAAAACAGCACGTAACAAAACTAAGATAAAACCAGCGGTGAAGGATAAAACTAGTGCAGGCCAAAAACCAAAGTAAAAAACAAAACAAAAAACAAAACCAGCAGCAAAATAAGATAGTGCTACGACTTAAAAGCACTAAGATGGTTCTTAAAAGGTCTTCACCTGGTGCTAAAAAGACCATAACATAAGTGCCCTGCCAGGCAAGCCTCTCTGGGCAGGGCGATCCACCAATAGGGCACCACCACTGAAAAGGCCCTCTCTCTTGTAGCCACCCACCATGCCTCATTTGATGGAGGCACACGGATGATGGCTGAAGACAATGTCTTTAGGGTCCTGATAGGTAGGATTGTCTCTCATTCCAGGACACTGTAGTTCTACTGAACATAATGGATATACTGGGCTGGGGATGTACCACAGGGGATGGCTGTCAATATGAAGACCTCCTTGTGAATTTCCTTGGAACATCTAGCTGTCCGTTATGAGAGTACTGGGGCATTTCTACATGAGGCTTTTATCCTGCATCCTTACCAAGGCTTCTGCTTCTGGATTCTTTGCAGGATTAAGATGGGCTCCTTTACACATTCTCTTTTCCAGCATGTTTCTTTCTCTGCCTTTCTATATGTTTTATTATACAACCACTAGGTCATGCTGTGGTATAGCAGAATTGCGCAATGACACTAAGTTTCTATAACACCATTTAGAAAAAATACAAGACTTTCCTCATTATGAAAAAAAAAATGGCAATAATGGTTGCAAAGCACAGGAGAGGCCCTGGAGGATGACAATGTCATGCAACAGATCTGCAAACTACCATGAGTGAGCAATCACAAGCACACAATAAAAGCCCTGTGTAGAAGGGCTCCTAGACTAAATGTCCCTTTGGTCTGACATGGCAAAACAATTAATATGACCTTGTCATGTGTTTTTAAATTATAACCTCAGAAGCACATCCACCACCATCACCACTACCTTCCCAGTACTTGTCCTCCTTCTCCCTACTTTCTTCTGATCATAGAATCATAGAATCATAGAATCATAGAATAGTAGGGTTGGAAGGGGCCTACAAGGCCATTGAGTCCAACCCCCTGCTCAGTGCAGGAATCCAAGTCAGAGCATCCCTGACAGATGGCTGTCCAGCCTCGTCTTGAACGCCTCCAGTGTGGGAGAACCCACCACCTCCCTAGGGAATTGGTTCCATTGTCGTATTGCTCTAACCATCAGGAATTTTGTCCTGATGTTCAGCCGGAATCTGGCTTCCTGTAACTTGAGCCCATTATTCCGTGTCCTGCGCTCTGGGATGATCAAGAAGAGATCCTGGCCTTCCTCTCTGTGACAACCTTTCAAGTACTTGAAGAGCGCTGTCATATCTCCCCTCAGTCTTCTCTTCTCAAGGCTAAACATGCCCAGTTCTGCTGCTCACACAGATAGAAACACAGCAAGGAAGTAGATAACCTCCAATTGACATTTTCTTTCAGCAGGGGATCTGGACAGGAACAGCACTGTCATGCTGCGCAGGAGAATGGAGAGATAGCTAGAAGAAGGTTTGAGCTGCATACACAGGATCCAGCTTTCACTGGAGCATCTGGATGGTCTAACCCCCTCAACCACATGACTTTCTCACACAGGGGTGGGTGAGTTGTGGCCGTCCAGTTGTTTGGGCCTACAGCTCTCAACAGTCCTAGCCAGCATAGCCAGTGGCGGGGGATGATGGGAACCTCTGGAGGGCCAAAGGGTCCTCATCTCTGTTCTAAAGCAACAGTGCAGTAGTTATTGGAGGGGAAAGATCGCATCTACGTAGGGTGGTTTAGTGAATTAGGAAAAGGTTAATGGAAACCCAGAGTATACAGACCCTCCATTTGCCAGATGGAAACAGGTACATGTGGTTTGTGTTATGTGTGTTTCACATAGCACACTTGTGATCAAGCTATAGAATTTTTTTTTTAACCATTTCTACATGTCTGGAAAACATTTGATATATTAAACTTCAAAATACTGCTGAACCTCCGGTTTCCTAAGTTTCCGTTATCCAAATCTCTTCATTACCCAAGTTAATTTTTTTTGTTCCTCCAACTAGCTCTGTATATTAAGCATCCCATCCTCTGCTCCAAACATCTGGTTATCCATACGTTTTGGATGTCTCCCAGGCCTCTCAGATAAATGAGAGCATACTGTATACACATTACCTTTCAATCTACAAAGGTACATTTTTACTGTGGGATACCACAAACCTGCATATAATTCACTGCAGCATTAAAAAATGTCATTAGCAAGTACTCAAGTTTCCAAAATTTAGTATACCCTATCCCAGCTGTGAAAGACAATACCTTCGTAAAGCAGCTAGGATTACAATCAACAAATAGGTACAAAATGGAAGATGGAACTAATCCAGACTTCATTATACATTCTGTGAGCACCAACAAGAGAGATACATAGTAGGAGAAATGGCACAGCTGGAAGTTATGCGACCCATTCTCCATCATACCAGTGTTCAACTCCATGGCACAATCAAAGCTCTGCAAAAGACAAACCCAGTCTGCAACCCCAGTTCACACAACCTATCATCTCACCTGGCTAGGTCAGGCTGCAGAATCTTTGATGCTGACCTTCCCATGAAAAGCCATTCAAACCCATCCTCCCTGAAGCCCTCCTGGAGATCAGTGGCATCCCTGAGTGAAGAAAATGAGAAAATTAGTTTAAACAAGGCAGGCTAATCAACTTACAATAACAATATGATGGAGATTACAGGGGGAAAATAAATGTGACATGTATAGAGCAGTGGGGCTGATCTGGAAGCATTCTCACTGCATCTAAACTAAACCCAATATTCTTCTCTAGGATCAAACTTGCTAGGGTCAAACTCTAGGGGGTTGGGATGAGGAACAGTTCTGCAAGCTTTGCAGGAGAAGCTAGCCTTGCACAGTGCTGTTTGGCTATCTCCCAGCATTGTCAGCAAGAAAACACCTCCAAACAGCTAGAACAATTTTGAACTTAAAAACCCCCACACACTTCCTTTTTCCTTGGTTAACAAATACAGCATGAAATGCATTAACACCCTGATGCATGTGGAGGGTGGGGTAAGACTGAGAGCTCAGCCGATGTTGAGTCAGCTGGTATAGATGTCTGCCATTTCAGTTGCAAACTGGACTCATCCCATGCTTTAAGGATGTGCTGTAAGCTGTCTTTTTAAATTATATCTGTCTTTATCCTATATACCAAGACTTCTCTTATCAGTAGCTTATTGAAATACACTGTCTACTAGACTGAACACTTTTACAGTACTGCTTTCCTAAGGCTATATATCAGTTGTACAAGCTTTCCCCAATCTGCTGCCCTCCAGATGTGTTGGACTACACCTCCCATAATCCCTCAACAGCATGGTCAATGACCATGCTGGCTGAGGGTAATGGGAGCTGCAATCCAACACATCGGGAGGGCAACAGGCTGGTGAAGGCAGACTTATACTAAGGCCTGAGGACCACAGCATGGTAGAAAAGCAGCATATAAATGTTGTTGGTGATGATGATGATCATAGAATCATTTCTATCATAGAATAGTAGGGATGGAAGGGGCCTACAAGGCCATCGAGTCCAACCCCCTGCTCAGTGCAGGAATCCAAGTCAGAGCATCCCTGACAGATGGCTGTCCAGCCTCGTCTTGAACGCCTCCAGTGTGGGAGAGCCCACCACCTCCCCAGGTAATTGGTTCCATTGTCGTATTGCTCTGACAGTCAGGAAGTTTTTCCTGACGTTCAGCCAGAATCTGGCTTCCTGTAACTTGAGCCCATAATTCCATGCCCTGAACTCTGAGATGATTGAGAAGGGATCCTGGCCTTCCTCTCTGTGACAACCTTTCAAGTACTTGAAGAGCGCTGTCATATCTCCCCTCAGTCTTCTCTTCTCAAGGCTAAGCATGCCCAGTTCTTTCAGTCTCTCTTCATAGGGCTTTGTTTCCAGTCCTCTGATCATCTTTGTTGCCCTCCTCTGAACCCTCTCCAGTTTGTCTGCATCCTTCTTAAAGTGTGGTGCCCAGAACTGGACACAGTACTCCAGATGAGGTCTAACCAGTGCTGAGTAGAGGGGAACTAGTACTTCCCGGGTTTTGGAAGCTATGCTTCTATTAATGCAGCCCAAAAGAGCACTGGCCTTTTTTGCAGCCACATCACATTGTTGGCTCATATTCAGCTTGTGATCGACAACAATTCCAAGATCCTTCTCGCTTGTAGTGTTGTTGAGCCACATACCCCCCATCTTGTAACTGTGCATTTGGTTTCATTTTCCTAGGTGCAGAACTTGGCATTTATCCCTATTGAATATATCCCTATTTCTGCCCAGCGCTCCAGTCTATCCAGATCAATTTGAATTTTGTTTCTGTCTTCCAAAGTATTAGCTATCCCTCCCAATTTTGTGTCATCTGCAAATTTGATCAGCATTCCCTGCACCTCCTCCTCCAAGTCATTAATACAAATGTTGAAGAGCACTGGGCCCAGGACTGAGCCCTGCGGTACCCCACTCGTTGCCTCTCCCCAGTTTGAGAAGATCCCATGGATAAGCACTCTTTGAGTCCAATTCTGTAGCCAACTGTGGATCCACTGGATCATTGTTTCATCTAGCTCACTTTGAGCTAGTTTGCTCATCAGGATATCATGGGGCACTTTGTCGAAAGCTTTGCTGAAGTTGAGGTATATGATGTCTACAGCATTCCCACAGTCTACAAGCGAGGTTACTTGATAAAAAAAATGAGATCAGATTCGTCTGGCAGGACTTGTTCTTGACAAATCCTTGTTGGCTTCAAGTAATCACTGCATTGTTTTCAAGGTGCTTCCAGATGGATTACTTTATCATCTGCTCCAGCACTTTCCGAGGGATTGATGTCAGACTGACTGTAGCTCCCAGGTTCCTCCTTTTTACCCTTTTTGAAGATAGGGACAACGTTAGCCCTCCTCCAGTCATCTGGCACTTCCCCCGTCCTCCATGATTTCTCAAAGAGAATAGACAGTGGTTCTGAGAGTTCTTCTGCCAATTCCTTTATTACTCTAGGATGCAGTTCATCTGGCCCTGGAGATTTGAACTCATTCAAAGTCATTAGGTGTTCCTTGACCATATGCCTATTGATCTCAAGCTGCAATCCTGCCCCTTCAGCCTGTACTTCGCCTTTGCCAGGGGCTTGTAGACCTTCTTTTGAGAGAAGACTGAGCCAAAGTAGGAATTGAGCACTTCTGCCTTTTCTTTGTCATCTGTTATCATTTAGCCATCCTTATTTGTTAGCTGAACCACTATTTCTTTCCTCTGTCTTTTACTATGCATGTAGCTGAAGAAAGCCTTTTTGTTGCTTTTAGCATCCATCGCTAACCTCAGTTCATTCTCAGCTTTAGCCTTCCTGACACCATCCCTGAAATTCTGTGCTACCTGCCTGTACTCTTCCTTTGTTTTAGGGGTGGGCAGACACCTTACCTCCGGGTCCAGGGGGGCATCCTCAGGGGGGGAGGCAATCCGTCCCTCCCCCCAGAGTCTGTCCAGGCTGGCTCCACTCCTTGACGACCCTGTGGAGCCAGCCACTGGCTCCGCAGGATCGCCGCAGGGGGGACCCAACCTGGACAGATTCTGAGGGGAGCCAGAGGTGAGAGCTCCATTCCGCCACATGCCCCAATGGGGCTGGATTCTTGGAATCTGGCCTCATTGGTGTCCATGGCGGAATTCTCGGACATCCCTACTTTGTTGCTTGGCCTTCTTTCCACTTCCTATGTGTTTTTTGTTTTTAGGTCATCTCCAAGCTTTTTGTGAAGCCACATTGGCTTCTTCTGTTGTCTTCCACCTTTTCATGATGATGATGATGATAAAATGCTTTGCACTCATTATCTCAGTAGTCCTTATTAGTACCACATAAACCCTGTGCAGTATTGTTATCCCCATATTACAAGATGGGGGGGCACTAAGAGATAGTGGGCTATATAGCTTGCTCATGGCTGAACTGAGACTAATAGCACAATCCTGTGCATGTTTCCTTGAGCCCCACTGCCTTCAATGGGGCTTACTCCCAGGTACGTGCGCATAGGATTGCAGCTGAAGGGTGCAACTAGAAGTGAGATCGGACATTTATTATTAAGATCTCCCATGATTTATAACCAACAACTAATAGCAGCCATGGAGAACCCCAAATGCAAGTGGAACCACAACACTGGGGGAAGGTTTTTTAAAACTCTTTTTCCTGTACCATTTTCTGATTGAAATCCTCCCCCTACCACTGAGTGACCATTTGCTCTGAGAGAGAAAATTTACAGGTATCCATACAATACCTTTAAGCTTTCCCCACTGCAGCTGTAAAGAGTACATGCGACTTTGATCAGGAAAATGGGGTGGTGGGGGGATTAACCACCCCTCACAGCACTATAGACCAATTGGATTTTCTCCTCACCTCCAGTCTGTGGCTGCTCTTATTGAAATATACTGCATACTATGACATTGTATTTGATAGCACTTTTAATGCACATGATCTGTTTTAATTATCATACTATGTGTATAAAGCACAGTCTTTCCAAATAGTTTTTAAAAACCCTATGTTGTTCTCACAGCAGATTTAATTGTTTAATGAAACAGTAGGGATGTGCGAAAGTCATTTACCTTTTCCAACGGGTGATTCGTGGTGGGGGGGAAGCACTCCGCACTTCCCCCCGAAATCCTAACCCGGCCTGCTCCGCTCCGCAGCAACTCCATGGAGATGCTGGCTGGGTGTGTTTGCAGGCATGCAGAGCCTGAGGACGCAAATGGCGGCAGCTACTGCGGCCGCCATTTGCGTTCCTGTTTTTTTTGCCGGGATAGGCTACGTAAATATTTATGTAGCCTATCATGGCAAAAAAACAGGGGTGCAAATGGCATAGCGGCTGCCATTTGCGCCCCTGTCTTTCGTCATGATAGGCTACGTAAATACTTACATAGCCTGTCACAGCAAAAAAGCAGGGGCACAAATTGTGGCGGCTACAGCAGCTGCCATTTGCGTTTCCTTTTTTTGCCATGATAGGCTACGTAAATATTTACGTAGCCTATCACAGCCTCCGCAGCGATGCAAATGGCGTCCCTGCATTAGCCGTGATAGGCTACGTAAGTATTTACATAGCCTATCACGGCAAAAATGGGGAAGCGAATGGCGGCCGCAGATGCGGCCGCCATTCGCAAAGCAGCGTGAACGGCACCAGGTTAAGTGCTCTGTTTTGCGTGCCTTTAGCAGGGTGGTGGGGCGGGGGAGCTTTGTTCCGTCATGGATTTCGGGGGGACCGAATGCACTGGCATTTGGCCTCACTGAGATCTGTGGCGGAATTCTCTGACATCCCTATGAAACAGTTTTTATCAATGAGAAGGAACTGATACAATGTAATTCGGAAAGTTCCTCTCACAACTTTCAGCAGCACTCAAAATATATTTCCCTCCCAATAGGCTGTATCAATAAAGACACCAATTTAGGGGGAAAATATGGACATTGTTACATAAAAAGATGCAATTCCACTGTGAGACAGTATGTGTGTGTTATTAAAGGGGGGGCCTAGGAAATAAATGGATCCAAGTCACAATCATTAAGCATAGCCCAAATGCAAATGGACAAATGCAATATGACATAAGTACAAAAAAGCCGTAACCTGCAGTGTGGCTACTAGAAGGTATTACGGAGAGGATTAGCTACACGTAAAGCCTCTCAGCCAGATGTTCTTTGCCCAGCATCTCAAAACCTGCAGGGATAGCAATTTTCTAGCTTTGTTGTTGTTGGCCAACTGCTCTCACTACAAGGTCATCATTATTTCTTCTTCTTCTTCATCATCATCAGCAGCAGCAGCCTACCATCCTGCGAAATGAATCCCTTGCTTTTTGTTCATTTTGCTTGTGATTATTTTTGAAGATCATTGTCAAACCTCTATCCCTGCCTCCCATCCAAATCAAACACACTCATTTTTTTCAATTTCTTTATAAAGCATCATTTCTGAATTCTGTATAATACCTGTTGTTGTCCCTTAAATTCTACCAGTTCCCCATCACCTCCTTAAAATGCTGAGACCAGGAACACTGGATGCAATACTCCACTTGGAATCTTTAAAAGTGCTACACAAACTGCTGCTATTACCCCTTGGGTCCTGGAGACTATGGGTTGGATCCAGTCTTGCCATTCCATGAATGGAAGGGCTCCTTCTGTTCTCAGAATGCATCAGGCTAAAGCAGATGCTCACTACTGGAAAAACAGGTTCAATTCCCCCAGCAGACCCCTGCATCTCCTCTCATGCTGCTCTGGAGGGTCTCCCAGCCCTCTAGAGCAGCTTTTCAGGAGCATAGAGAGGGCTGTGGGGGAAGAAAGAATTGCAAATATTGCCTTTTCATTCCCTTCCTCCAACATGAGTAGACCTCCACTAAGGGATCTTAAAGATAAAATTAGTAAAAATATAGAAGGACAAGCACTGCTGCTGAAAAAGAATCAACACGGCTTCCGCAAATGTAAGTCCTGTCTCACTAACCTTTTAGAATTCTATGAGAGTGTCAGTAAAGATGTGGTCAGGGATGATCTGGTTGACATTGTTTACTTGGACTCCTAAAAGGCTTTTGACAAAGTCCCTCACCAAATACTCCTGAGCAAACTTAGTAGTCATGGAATAAGAGGACAGGTCCTCTTATGGATCAGTCACTGGTTAAAGAACAGAAAGCAGAGAGTAGGAATAAATAGTAAATTCTCCCAATGGAGGGAAGTAAATAGTGGGGTCCCACAGGGATCTGTATTAGGACCAATGCTTTTCAACCTGTACATAAATGATCTGGAATTAGGAGTGAGCAGTGAAATGGCCAAGTTTACAGATGACACCAAATTATTTAGGGTGGTTAAAATCAAAAGGGATTGTGAAGAGCTCCAAAAGGATCTCTCCAAACTGGGTGAAATGCAGGTCAATGTAAGCAAGTGTAAAGTGATGCACGTTGGGGCAAAAAATCCCAACTTCAAGTATAGCCTGATGGGATCAGAGCTGATGGTGACTGACCGGGAAAGAGATCTTGGGGTTGTGGTGGACAGCTCAGTGAAGATGTCAACCCAGTGTGCAGCTGCTGTAAAAAAGGCCAACTTCATGTCAGGCATAATTAGAAAAGGAATTGAGAATAAAACTGCCAGTATCATGCTGCCCCTATACAAATCTATGGTGCGACCACACTTGGAATACTGTGTCCAGTTCTGGTCACCACACCTAAAAAAAAGATAATGTAGAGCTGGAAAAGGTGCAGAAAAGGGCAACTAAAATGATCAAGGGGCTGGAGCATCTCCTCTATGAGAGAAGTTTACAACAGCTGGGATTGTTTAGCTTGGAAAAAGGAGGGTAAGGGGAGACATGATAGAGGTCTACAAAATTATGCATGGTGTGGAGAATGTCAATAAGGAGACATTTTTCTTTCTCTCTCAAAATACTAGAACCTGGGGTCATCCTATGAAGCTGATTGGTGGGAGAGTCAGGACAGATAAAAGGAAGTCACACAGTGCATAGTTAAACTATGGAATTCGCTGCCATAGGATGTACTACTGATGGCCAACAATTTGGATGGCTTTAAAAGGGGGTTGGACAAATTCCTGGAGAAAAAGGCTATCAATGGCTACTAGGCTTGATGGCTATGTGCTACCTCCAGTACCAGAGGCAGTGAGTCTATGTACACCAGTTGCTGGGGAACATGGGCAGGGGAGGTGTGCTGTTACGCTCATGCCCTGCTTGTGGGTTCCTCATCAACAGCTGGTTGGCCACTGTGTGAACAGAGTGCTGGACTGGATGGACCCTTGGTCTGATCCAGCATGGCTCTTCTTATGTTCTTACATTCTTAAGTGCTAATCTGGATCCAACCCAATGCTTCTGTTAATGCATTCCTAAATAATATTTGGAGGAGGTGCTGGAGCAAGTGATTGACATTCAGTTTGTCATCTTTCTTTCAAATGAGTCGTTCAGCCCATATTTGCTTGGATGTAGGTTCCGCTGACTTCAGTAGGACTCACTTCCAAGTAAGTGCATAGGATTGCAGATATCTTCATGTGTGAAGCTGAAGGCTATAGTCCTATGCACCCTTACTTTGGAGTAAATCCCACTGAACCCAGGATGTTTACTTCAGAGTAAACATGTTTAGGATTATGGTGCACATTGTCTTTGAGCCACTCTTCCATGATTTATGGTGTAAACATATGAACATTGTAAGTCTAGACTAGAAATCAGAAGACAGGCATTTGTCATGTAAGGCTGCAATCCTATACATACACATCTGGAAGTAAGTCTCATTGAATTTAGTGGGTCTTATTTCTGGGTCTAGAAAAGGCAGAGGAACTAGAGACCAAATTGCCAATATCCGCTGGATAATGGAGAAAGCCAGGGAGTTTCAGAAAAACATCGATTTCTGTTTTATTGACTATTCTAAAGCCTTTGACTGCATGGATCATAACAAATTGTGGCAAGTTCTTGGTGGTATGGGGATACCAAGTCATCTTGTCCGCCTCCTGAGGAATCTGTATAATGACCAAGGAACAACGGACTGGTTTAAGATTGGGAAAGGAGTATGGCAGGGTTGTATACTCTCACCCTACCTATTCAACCTGTACACAGAACTAGGAGTGTACAAAAGTCACTTACCTGGTCTCGCAGCTTGCTTCGTGGTGGGGGGGAGGCGCTTCGCTGCTTCCCCCGAAGTTCAGGCCGGGGGGGGAGGCTTCCTGCCACGCCCGGCCGAAATACAGGCCGGGGGGGAGGCTTCCTGCCTCACCCGGCCGAAATTCAGGCTGGGGAGGAGGCGCCTCGCCTCGCCCGGCCGCGAAATAAAAAGTAAAAAAAAACAAAAAACGCCCCGGTGATAGGCTACGTGACGATTAACGTAGCCTATCATGGCTAGATCTGCAAAGTCAGCCGTGATAGGCTACGTTAATCGTCACGTAGCCTATCACGGGTGACTTAAAAAAAAAAAAAGCGCGTACGCAAATGGCGGCCCCCATAGGGAGCCTCCATTCGCGTTCCTTATTTGGTCGCTGTAGTCTATGTAAATCTTTACGTAGACTACTGCGAAAATAAGGGCAACGCAAATAGCGTTGCCCTTATTTTTGCTGTAGTCTACGTAATCTTTACGTAGACTACAGCGACCAAATAAGGAACGCGAATGGAGGCTCCCTATGGGGGCCGCCATTAGCCGTACGCGCTTTTTTTTTTCTAGCCGTGATAGGCTACGTTAATCTAGCCGTGATAGGCTACGTTAATCGTCACGTAGCCTATCACGGGGGCGTTTTGTTTTTTGTTTTACTTTTCTTGGAATGGCGGCGGCGGCAGCCGGTTGAAAGACCGGCTGCCGCCCCTGCCCCTGTCAAAGCCCTGCCGAACCGCTGCTGCGACCCGCCACCGGGAGCGACATTCGGGAAAGGTAAGTCCCATCCCGGGGGGGGGGCGGGGGGGCAGAGAATTTCTCCCCAAAACTACTTCGGGGGGCCGAATACGTTGGCGAGAAATTCTCTGACACCCCTACACAGAACACATCATGCAACGTGCTGGTCTTGATGAAGCCAAGGCTGGAGTTCAAATCGCTGGAAGAAACATTAACAATCTCAGATATGCAGATGATACCACTTTGATGGCTGAAAGCGAAGAGGAGCTGAGGAACCTTATGACGAAGGTGAAAGAAGAAAGTGCAAAAGCTGGGTTGCAGTTAAACCTCAAAAAAACCAAGATTATGGCAGCCAGCTTGATTGATAACTGGCAAACAGAGGGAGAAAACGTGGAGGCAGTGACAGACTTTGTCTTTCTAGGTGCAAAGATTACTGCAGACGCTGACTGCAGCCAGGAAATCAGAAGACGTTTCCTTCTTGGGAGGACAGCAATGACAAATCTTGATAAAATAGTGAAGAGCAGAGACATCACGCTGACAAGTGACAACAAAGGTCCCCATAGCTAAAGCAATGGTATTCCCCGTAGTAACCTATGGCTGCGAGAGCTGGACCATAAGGAAGGCTGAGTGAAGGAAGATAGATGCTTTCGAACTGTGGTGTTGGAGGAAAATTCTGAGAGTGCCTTGGACTGCAAGAAGATCAAACCAGTCCATACTCCAGGAAATAAAACCAGACTGCTCACTTGAGGGAATATTAAAGGCAAAACTGAAGTACTTTGGCCACATCATGAGAAGACAGGATACCCTGGAGAAGATGCTGATGCTAGGGAAAGTGGAAGGCAAAAGGAAGAGGGGCCGACCAAGGGCAAGGTGGATAGATCATATTCTGGAGGTGACAGACTCGACCTTGGGGGAGCTGGGGATGGTGACGGCTGACGGAAAGCTCTGGAGTGGGCTGGTCCGTGCAGTCACAAAGAGTTGGAAGCAACTGAACGAATAAACAACAACATTTCTGGTTAGTCATGTGTAGGATTACACTGTAAATTTTAGGGCTGTGCACAGACCCCTGCCCTGCTCCACTTTGGCGGAGACATGGTGCTGATGGGTGTGGGGGTCCTCAGAAAATATAAGTAAATCATCGAGATACACAATGAGGAAAGTGTCCAAATAGTCCCGGAAGATGGCATTCATAAAACGCGAAAAGGGGGGGGGGCATGCAGGCGAGCCCAAATGGCATCACTAGGTATTCATACGCTCCGTACCGGGTGCTGAAACAGGTCTTCCACTCATCCCCCTCCCAGATGCGCATCAGATTGTAGGCGCCACGCAGGTCCAACTTTGTGAAAATCTTGGCTCACCCCAGGCACTCCAGCATCTCAGGTATGAGGGGGAGGGGGTGCTTGTTGGGGATCGAGACCGAATTCAGTGCTCTGAAGTCATGCACCGGGCAGAGTTCTCACAATTTTTCATGCACAAACATGGTAGTGGAGCAGGCAGTGTAGGGATGTACGAAACCCCCCTTACCTGGCTCCGCCGGGTTCTGCTGGGGGGGGGAGGTGCTCCGTCCCCCCCCCTGGAATCCTGGCTGGCTGGCTCCGCTCTGCAGGGATTCCATGGAGCCGCCAGCTGGCGCCGCCAGCAGCCGGACATCCGGCCGCTGGCTAGCAGGGATGCAAATGGCGGCGGCCGTAGCCACTGCCGTTTGCATCCCTGTATTCAGCCATGATAGGCTACGTAAAGACTTATGTAGCCTATCACATCTGGGTTAAAAAAAAAACGTGTACGCAAATGGTGGTGGCTACAGCCACTGCCATTTGCGTTCCCTATTTTTGGTTGTCTTAGTCTATGTAAATATTTACGTAGACTAAGACAGCGAAACTAAGGGGGAACGCAAATAGCGTAGTGGACACGTTTTGTTGTTTTCCCTGTTTTGCGTACACGTTTTGTTTTTTTTAACCCAGATGTGATAGGCTATGTAAGTCTTTATGTAGCCTATCACGAATGGGGGGGGGGGAGACTGTAAATGGCGGTGGCAGCGGCAGCAGCAGCAGCCGGTTGGAAGACCAGCTGCCTCCGCCGCTTCCGCCAAAGCCACCGCCGAAGCTGCCGCCATCCGGAACATCCACCCCAGGTAAGTCTCATCCCGGGGGGGGGATCTGCAGGGGGCGGGGGGGTGGCAGGCTGTTCTGCCACAGAGTTGGGGGGGCCAAATGCACTGGCATTCGGCCTCACTGAGATCCATGGTGGAATTCTCTGACATCCCTAAGGTGGGGGAGGAGGAGGGCCGAATGAAGCCATGTCTGAGGTTTGTGTCCAAAAGCTCCCACAGAGCTCAAAGTTCCAGCTCCGACATCGAATACAGCCGGCCAGCGGGGATGGTCACCCCAGGAATTAGGTTAATGGCACAGTCAAAAGGGCAGGGGGGGGAGCTGGTCGGCCTCCTTCTTGTCGAAAACATCCCAAAAAGCCTCATACTTCTCTGGGAGGATCACGGTAGCTGAAGAACTGCCAGAAGCAGAAGAGGAGGGGGAGGAAAGGGTTAAGGCCTGGACTGGGACTGGCACCTCAGTTGGGAGGCAGTGCTCCCAGCAGTAGGGAGACAAAAACTCCACTTGCTGAAGCCCCCAAGAAATCTGAGGATTATGCTTAGAGACCCAGGAAACACACAGCACGATTGAGTATTGGGGAACCTTGGCCAAGTGAAACTGAATCTGCTCAACATGGGACTGGGAATGCAGAGTGAGCGGAGCTGTAATCCGGGTCACCACGCCCGAAGAAAGAGGACGCCCATCGATGGTCTCCACTGCCAAGGGGGCAGGAAGAGGCAGGGTAGGAATCTTGTGGAAGAGAGTGAATGTTTCATCCACGAAACTGGCTGTAGCCCCAGAATCCACTAAAGCTAGAGCCTCCACCCCACCCCACTGGGAGGAGCAGAGGTGAACATGCAATAGCAGATGGGGGGGTTGCAGAAAGCACCCACCTGGTGGGGAACCGATCTCCACACTGGAGACCCCCAACAGGCTTTGGGGGCAGCCTAGTCAGGCCTGGGGATGAGGAGGAGGGGGAGGCAGTGGGGCTGCATGTCTAGCATAGCAGGTTTTGGTGAAATGTCCCAGTTTTCCACACCGAAAGCATCGGTGCTCCACCCGCTGCCACTCTAGTTCCTCCGGCAGCAGCAAGGCTCGGGTAGCTCCCAGCTACATTGGGGTCTCCTCCGCCCCCACAGCAGGGGCGGGGGGGAGGGAGGGGGGAGGAAACATGGGGGAATGGGAGGAGGGAAATCTCAGCCCCCAGTGCCCCGCTGGGTCTGCCGGCGCCCCTCCAGCTGACTATCTATCTGGACGCAAGTCTGGATGTGGTCCTCCAAAGTAGGCGGGCTGGGCATGCATGCCAACTCATCCAAGATCTCATCGTTCAAACCATCCAAAAACTGAGCCACCAGTGCAGCATCATTCCACTGGAAATCCTGCATCAGCAAGCGAATAGTTGTTGTATAGCTGGAAACTGAGTCCTTGCCATGCCTGAGGAGGCAAATCTCCTGAGAAGCCATCTGCGTGCGCAGGGGGTCACCGAAAAATCTGACCATCACTGTCATGAAACCTTGATAGTTCCCGAGCAGGGGATCATTAGCGAGAAGAAGTCCCGAAGACCATTTAGCCGCCACGCCTGAAAGTAGGTTAATGATGAAGCCCACATGAACCTGTTCTGTCAGGAAATCCTCAGGTCGGGGGCACATGTACAGCTCTGATTGGGCCCGGAAAATCTGAAAAAGTCCTTTCTCACCAGAAAACTTCTCTGGCAGAGCTGCCGGGCACTTGCGGCGGGGGGGAATCAGAGGTGGTGGGAGTTGAACCGTAGCTTGCAGACTCTGTACAGCAGTCGTCAGTTGAGCCTCTTGATCACGAACAACCTAGTTCTCCTGCACAAGAGCTTGCACCACCAAGTCCATGGCAAACTCCAGAGGCAGTAGGAGCAGAGAGAGAGAAAAAAGAGGAATGGGGACCAAGCTGTGAGGAGCGCCCTAGCTGCCTCTTGCAGTCCCCACCAATAGCCAACTCAAGACACAGATGATGAGGAATTATTTCCAAGACTTTATTCCTTTATTCCTTTATGACTCTTTCAAATACTAATCACTAGCGACTAAGCAAGGAACAGCACTGGGGAAAGATAGCAGAGTAGCCTAAGCTCCAGGTAAGGCAGTTGGTCCCCATTTGAAGGAGAACCACGGGAACTTGGTTATCCTTCAAAGGAACTTGGTTCTCTCCCTCACCAGGGATTTCCCTCACCCCCTGGCTGGAGGTCCAGCTTACGAGAAAGAACATCTGCTTGTAGGTTGTTGGAGGCCTTCACATAGCAAATCTTAAGGTGGAACCGGGAAAAAAAGCACGACCACCTAATCTGCTGCTGGTTTAAGGCACGGGCTGTCTGAAGATGTTCCAGGCTGCGATGGTCAGTTCTAACTTCGACTGGGTGCTGTGCCCCCTCCAGAAGATGATGCCAGGTCTCCAAAGAGGACTTGATGACCAACAGTTCCTTCTCCCAGATGGTATAATTCCTCTCAGACATGTTCAGCTTCCTGGAGTGGTAGGCGCTGGGTTGCAACCCGCTGCCCGCCCGATCTGGCTGAAAAAGCACTGCCCCCACCGCAAAGTCAGAGGCATCAGTTTGCACTACAAAAGGCCTCCTCGGGTAGGGATGGAGGAGAATTTCTCCACGAATCTCCGGGAGGCCAAATGCCAACGCATTCAGCCCCCCGAAAATGGTGGGGAAATTCTCCGCCACCCCCCCCGTACCCCCCAGGATGGGACATACCTCTGTCGAATGTCCCTCTCGGCTGCAGGTCCCGGCGGCATTTCGGGAGGGGCGGGGGCGGCGGCCGGTCTTCAGACCGGCTGCCGGCGCCGCCGCCATTTCCCCATAAAGTTAAAAAAAAACCACGTAATAGGCTACGTAACGATTTACATAGCCTATCACGGCTAGATTTTCAAAGTCAGCTGTGATAGGCTATGTAAATCTTTACGTAGCCTATCATGGGTGACTTCAAAAAAAAAAAAAAGCGCATACGCAAATGGCGGTGCCCATGGGCGCCGCCATTTGCGTTCCTACATTTACGTATTCTACGGTGAAAATAAGGGCAACACTATTTGCGTTGCCCTTATTTTCGCCGTAGTCTACGTAAATCTTTATGTAGACTACCCGTGCCTAAATAAGGAACACAACTGGCGGCGCCCATGGGCGCCGCCATTTGCATACGCGCTTTTTTTTTTTTCCAAAGTCACCTGTGATAAGCTACGTAAAGATTTACATAGCCTATCATTGCTCACTTTGAAAATCTAGCCATGATAGGCTACGTAAATCATTATGTAGCCTATCACATTTTTTTTTTCAATTTACTTTTTTTATTTCGCGGCCGGGGAGACTGGGCGCTCCCCCCCGGCCTGAATTTTGGCGGCGAGGGATGGGGCACCTCCCCCCCGGCCTGAATTTCAGCCAGGAGGAGCGGGGCACCTCCCCCCCGCAAAGAACTTTGGGGGAAGAACCAAAGCACCTCCCCCCCCCACCGTGAAGCAAGCTGCAGGACCAGGTAAGGGACTTTCGCCCATCCTTATCCTCGGGTCAGGATGTAACAGGATTGGCTCAGAACTAAAAAGCTTCTTAAGTTCTTCGAAGCCTGTTGGGCAGATGCTGTCCAATGAAAACAAGATTTCCTGCCTTTAAGGAGGTCCGTGAGAGGAGATGTCAGCCGAGCAAAGCTGGGCAGGAACTTTCTGTAAAAATTTGCAAACCCCAGAAAACATTGCAAGTCCTTCTTGGTGGATGGAGCCTGCCAGGAGAGGGCAGCCTGGACCTTTGCAGGATCCATCCTGATACCATCAGCTGAGATAATGTAGCCAAGATAGTCCAAACAGGTTAGGTCGAACGCAAATTTCTCCAGCTTGGCATAAAGATGGCACTCATGGAGGCGCTGGAGGACGGCAGAGATATGGTGCTGATGGGCTTGGGGGTCCTCAGAAAATATAAGTAAATCATTGAGATACAAATTGAGGAAAGTGTCCAAATAGTCCCGGAAGATGGCATTTATAAAACACGAAAACGTATCACAAGGCTAAAAGATATGACACCGGAAGATGAGACCCTCAGGTCGGAAGGTGTCCAATATACTACTGGGGAAGAGCAGAGAGAATTTCCAAGTAGCGCCACAAAGAGTGAGGTGGCTGGGCCAAAGCTGAAAGGACACTCAGCTGTGGATGTGTCTGGTGGTGAAAAGAAAGTCCGATGCTGTAAAGAACAAAATTGTTTAGGAACCTGGAATGTAAGATCAATGAATCAAGGTAAGCTGGAGGTGGTCAAACAGGAGAGGGCAAGATTGAACATCGACATCTTGGGAATCAGCGAACTAAAAGGGACAAGCATGGGTGAATTTAATTCAGGTGACCATCATATCTACTACTGTGGGCAAGAATCCCTTAGAAGGAATGGAGTAGCACTCATAGTCAATAAAAGGGTGGGAAAAGCAGTACTGGGGTACAATCTCAAAAACGATAGAATGATCTCAGTACGAATCCAAGGCAAACCATTCAACATCACAGTAATTCAAGTCTATGCCCCAACCACTGAGGCCGAAGAAGCTGAGGTTGATCGGTTCTATGAAGACCTACAACACCTTCTAGAACTAACACCAAAAAAAGATGTCCTTTTCATCATAGGGGATTAGAATGCCAAAGTAGGAAGTCAAGAAATCACCGGGATAACAGGCAAGCATGGCCTTGGTGTACAAAATGAAGCAGGACAAAGGCTAATAGAGTTTTGCCAAGAGAACACGCTGATCAGAGCAAACAAGCTTTTCCAACAGCACAAGAGGCGACTCTACACATGGACATCACCAGATGGTCAATATTGAAATCAGATTGATTATGTATTTTGCAGCCAAAGATGGAGAAGCTCTATACAGTCAGTCAAAACAAAACCTGGAGCTGACTGTGGCTCAGATCATGAGCTGCTTCTTGAAAATTTCGGCTGAAATTGAAGAACGTAGGGAAAACCACTAAACCATTCAGGTATGACCTCAATCATATCCCTTATGAATATACAGTGGAGGTGAGGAATAGATTTCAGGGATTAGACCTGATACACAGAGTGCTTGAGGAACTATGGACAGAGGTCCATAACATTGTTCAGGAGGCAGCAACTCAATCCATCCCAAAGAAAAAGAAATGCAAGAAAGCCAAGTGGCTTTCTGATGAGGCTTTACAAGTAGCTGAGGAAAGAAGGGAAGTGAAAAGCAAGGGAGAAAGGGGAAGATATATCCAACTGAATGCAGAGTTCCAGAGAATAGCAAGGAGAGACAAGTGTCAAGGGCTCCTTGGAGGCCTCTCTCAGTCTAATCCAGTAGCCAAGTCCAGACACAGACAAAGGGATTCCTTTCAAAGCTTTATTCTTCTTTTACAACTTAACAACTCTACTTTTTGCAACTAGATCTGAGCAGCAGAGTACCTATGCCTAAGTTGGAACAGTTGGTCCCCGTTTGAAAGGGAATTACTGGCAGACCCCTGAACTTAAGGACTAGGGAGAGTCCCTCCCCTTTTCCCTTGGATCCTCTGGGCGCAGCCGTTGTTTGCGCGCCAACCGGGCACTACACCTCTTTTCTGTGCCCTCCATTTGGCGCTGCTCTCTGCATCGGCCTCGCGTTTCCACCAAGTCTGCTATCCGCGCTCTGTCGCTCCCTGGACTGCTATCTAAGCTAGGAATGTTGGTGGGAGGAATCTGTCAGCTGTTCGCCCTGGAAAAGAGGAGCGCGCTCCTCTCCCAGGAGCGACTGCTGTTCCTCAGAATCAGAACTACTCTGGGATTCTATGGGCTCAGTGTCCACCCTGACATCAAGAAGGCCTTCTTAAATGAACAATGCAAAGAAACTGAGGAAAACAATAGAATGGGAAAGACTAGAGATCTTTTCAAGAAAATCGGATATCTCAAGGGAACGTTTTGTGCAAAGATGGGCATGATAAAGGACAAAGAAGGCAGGGACCTAACAGAAGCAGATGAGATTAAGAAGAGGTGGAAAGAATACACAGAAGAACTATCCAGGAAAGATCTTAATGTCCCTGCCAGCCATGATAGTGTGGTCACTGAACTTGAGCCGGACATCCTCGAGAGTGAAGTCAAGTGGGCCTTAGGAAGCATTACTAACAACAAAGCTAGCGGAGATGACAGTATTCCAGCTGAGCTATTTAAGATCCTAAAAGATGATGCTGTTAAAGTGCTGCACTCAATATGCCAACACATTTGGAACACTCAACAGTGGCCACAAGACTGGAAAAGGTCAGTTTACATTCCAATTCCAAAGAAGGGCAATGCCAAAGAGTGTTCAAACTACCGTACAATTGCGCTCATTTCACATGCCAGCAAGGTGATGCTCAAAATCCTACAAGCTAGGCTTCAGCAGTATGTGAACCGAGAACTACTGGAAGTACAAGCTGGGTTCCGAAGAGGTAGAGGAACTAGAGATCAAATCGCCAACATTCGCTGCATCATGGAGAAAGCAAGATAATTCCAGAAAAACGTCTACTTCTGCTTCATTGACTACGCTAAAGCCTTTGATTGTGTGGATCACAACAAACTGCGGCAAATTCTTAAAGTGATGGGAGTACCAGACCACCTTACCTGTCTCCTGAGAAACCTGTATGAGGGTCAAGAAGCAACAGTAAGAACCAGACATGGAACAACTGATTGATTCAAAATTGGGAAAGGAGGACGACAAGGCTGCATATTGTCGCCCTGCTTATTTAACTTATATGCAGAGTACATCATGAGAAACGCCGGGTTGGATGAATCACAGGTTGGAATTAAGATTGCCGGGAGAATTATCAACAACCTCAGATACGCAGATGATACCACTCTAATGGCAGAAATGAAGAGGATCTCAAGAGCCTCTTGTTGAGGGTGAAAGTGGAGAGTGCAAAAGCTGGTTTGAAACTCAACATTAAAAAAACTAAGATCATGGCATCTGGCCCCATCACTTCCTGGCACATGGAAGGGGAAGAAATGGAAGCAGTGACAGATTTTATTTTCTTGGGCTCCAAGATCACCGCAGATGGTGATTGTAGCCATGAAATTAAAAGACGCTTGCTCCTTGGGAGGAAAGCTATGGCAAGCCTAGACAGCATAGTAAGAAGCAGAGACATCACCTTGCCGACAAAGGTCCGTATAATCGGAGCTATGGTTTTCCCAGTAGTAATGTATGGCTGTGAGAGCTGGACGATAAGGAAGGCTGAGCGCCGAAGAATTGATGCTTTCGAACTGTGGTGCTGGAGAAGACTCTTACGAGTCCCCTGGACTGCAAGGAGGTCAAATCAGTCAATTCTAAAGGAAATCAACCCTGACTGCTCATTGGAAGGACAGATACTGAAGCTCAAATATTTTGGCCACCTAATGCGAAGAGAAAACTCCCTGGAAAAGACCCTGATGCTGGGAAAGTTGAAGGAAAAAGAAGAAGGGGACGGCAGAGGATGGGATGGTTAGACAGCATCACCGATGCAATGAATATGAACTTGAGCACACTCTGGGAGAGAGCGGAGGACAGGAAGGCCTGGCGTGCTATGGTCCATGGGGTCACGAAGAGTCGGACACGACTTAACGACTGAACAACAAAAATAGATATTTCTTTCTCTCTCTCTCTCTCTCTCTCTCTCTCTCTCTCACACACACACTCACACACACTTAAAGCCAATAGAAGTGTAATAGGGAAAAAATAGTGTGCATTACTGAAGATGAAAATGCCATAAACTCTGAAGAACTAGTAGAACAATGACAAGTTTGGATTTATAAAATAACCCATGACAAATACTGCTCCCTCACTGATTCATAAGAGCAGGTAAACTAACATCTCTTGAGAAACTCAGAACAGCTAAACAGATTGTCCCTAACCATGATGTACATGCTCTGGCATTCATGTGTGCACTACAAAATACACACATGGGAACTGTGCATCAGCTGCTTCCTTTATGGAATGGTCCATGTATGTAACTCCAGTGCCTATGCAGAGCATTCTGCATCATTGAAGTCAATCAGAGAGCACTTTCAAACAGAGGTTCCTGTGTGCATTTGAGCCCTGCAGAACCTTGGATGAGAGTGGATACCATGGTATTAGGTGAACTCTACTTGGTGAAAGTAGTGGGGCTTTAAAAACACCACCACAACTATGGTGTTTTCCAGGCAAAGCCATAGTTACACATTCAGATTGGGCATCTTATCACAAGTTTGTTTTGACAGCAATACCACTTTTGAACAAGACAGATGACTTGAATTACTATCCAATTGCATTGAGGTCTTCAGGGTCAACAACACAACAGTTCAGATTTCTGTGTATAGCAGAAGTGGGCAACTTGTGGCCCTCCAAATGTTTTGGCCTACAACTCCCATCAGTCCTAGCCAGTATAGCCAATGGTGAGGGATGATGGGAGTTGTAGGCCAAAACATCTGGAGAACCACAAGTTACCTACCCTGGTGTATAGGAACTAACTGTCATGATCGCAATGCTGTATGTGTGTGTGTGTGTGTGTGTGTGTGTGTGTATATATCCCATAATATCACTGCTGAAGTGGTAGGCATTTTTTCTACATCCAGTTCCTATGGTGTAGGAACTGATGAAGTGATAAGGCACCGTTGCTTAAAATGAGCAATTATTGTTCAGTACACTCCAGGTAAAATAGTGCGTAGTCATGTGACATCACCCAAAAGCATGTTGTTTGGCATCAACAACCTTCTGAATACTTATACCACAGATATGCATTGCACAGTGTCAATCCTTTTGCCATTCAAATAGTTTCAATGTCGAAAACATGTCTGGCCATGCTGTGTACTGCTGTCCCCATCTGAAATATAGCACATTTGTTTTGAAGCACCTCCCCTCCGCAGCCAGCACGTAGCCACCAGCTCCAGATGCTGAAGCTGAACCTTGCAGAGACTATTTAATTAATATCTCTTGCTGTGGCCTAATTCTCTTTTCAACATGTGGCTGTCATTTGCCTGTCATCACAGCTGATTTACAATGGGGTTTAATTAAATCCTATGTACATTATTCAGCATTCTCCAAAGGCAGCACCAAAGTGTCCAAGGGTATTTAAAATGTCACCTGCTGAGACATATCATCTCCCCCTAAATAAATATGACAGTGATCAAACTTTGGCTAATTACAGTGACTTTATTATTTGTTTGTATGTTTTAATATTTAATTGCTTTCGTGTTCATCCAATTATGAAGCAACAGCAAATAGAAATTAACTTTTTATCAGCATGTTCCCAGCCCAGCTAATCAGCACTTCAAAGGCCAGGCACAAGAGGAGGTCATCCAACCTGAGAGAGCTTTACGATGCACACTTCAGTGAGTGGATCATCATTCTACCACATCCAGGAAGAATTGTGCTCTCCAGACTGTTCCTGGCTCCCACCTGCACTCCTTTTGACACTGCCTTTCATAAGCCCTCTTGTACTTGTTTGCCATATAATAATAAACAGTTTGCATTGTTAGTGACTTGATTCATATGGTGCCTTTTAGCTGCAAGCTGCTGCAGTGTGTCATCCCAACATAACTAAGCTTTGAGGACTCTAAACTGGCAATACTTTTTTCCTGTTACAATGGGATCCAGATAAGAAAAGTGAAAACGCCAGTATGCCAGAGGCTGTGTATGTGGATAAATAAAGACAGCCAATGTTGAGTGGTTCAGTTTATACGTAACACTAAGGTATGGTGTGGTTTATTGCAATCTGGCTTTTCACTGTGTTTGAACCCATTTCCACAAACAAACCATTGACAAACCACAAATAGAAACCATGGTTTGTTGTTGCCTTACAAAGTCTGGCTTGTTTAAACCATGGCTTGCTATGATGTCTGAACCTAGAACCATGGCATATCCCTGGCTTGTTTGTGCTGCTGTCCACCATGAAACAGAGGTGCCCAGAAAGAGCAACCTGAAAAGACTGGCAAAATGGGCAGGAGAGAAACAAATGGAAACAGGGAAAACAAGCCACTGTTTCTTTATTTGTCTATAAGACAATCCAACTGCTGAAACAACAAGCCATGTTTAACATAAATCATGGCTTAGCATTAGGTGCAAACTCAGCCAGTGTGCTAGCTTTGAGTTTGAAAGACAGTGGTAAGTGGTGTATTCAAACTGCAAAATGTGTGCATAATCCCCCCGCCCCCGCTTCCATCCCCTCAGCACCTTCAAGGGCTGTCCCTTTCTCCACCCATGTGGAATGGAAAACTGTGGCAATTTGAGACAATCAATGAATAAGAAATGAAAAAGATGCTTGTTACCAGGTAAGGTCACCCAAGTGGTGAATATGAAGAAATAAGACAACCTGATGGACTACAAATCCAAACTCATATAAATTTCTAGCATTTTTTATAATAGTTTTTTTCTGTACAAAAATAGATGATTGTTTCAGAATTGGGGTGGCAGTTCACCATCTTTTTATCTTTCAGGTAGAGCATTTTAACAGCTTTCTGCTCATTCACAGTGTGTGTGTGTGTGTGTGTGTGCACGTGCATGTGTGTTTGGGGGTGGGGGTTAGAACAGTTAGCTCATTTGATAGAGTCCCTGAAGGAAACAAGATATACCCTAGGGCTTTAGAGATCTAGTAAACTAGTCTGTGTTGTACACTGTCTGAGCTTCCCTTACTTAAATATGAATACTAGAGATACAGAACCAGGGATTTATTCTCAAAAGCAATATTTAGTCTTCAAAAATGTAGAAAAAAATAGGGTTGTTTTCTTTTCTCAGAAAAGAGTTCTGTAAAGCTAAACAAAAACCAACAATAATTTGCACACCATCACTAGTGATACTTGGTCCATAACTGTAAATATAAACATACTGGTTGGATCCAGAGTTGCCCTTTTCATTCACAGAAGGCACTTGGGACCATGGGAAGCTCCTGCTGGAGGAAGAATGGGATGTGATTTTTGCCTCCTTCCCACTGCGCTCCTCAGCTCCACCTCCCACGCTATTTTGAGGATTCCTCAAACCTCTGGAGCAGTTTTTCAGAGAGCAAAGAGAATGTATGAAAATTGCCTAATCCCCTTCCTCCAGTGAGAATGACCCATGAGCAGGGTCACCCAGAGGAATCTGTGGGCCTGGGGCAATGGAATTATCGGGGGAGCCCTGTGACATGCAAAAATTACAATTAAAAAATCCGCAGTGTTTCCATTTTTTAAAAAATGCTCTCCTTGCCTCAGCTGCTGTGACTGGCTCACATTTTATTTTAAAAAAGCACTTGGTGTGGGTGTGTGGGTGTGTGTGCTGTGCAGGGGGCTGGGGCAAACTGCCCCATTTGTCCCCACCCCTGGCAGGCCTGCCCATGAGCAGAGTTCTAGTCTTGTGAACTCTGGATCTAACCCATTGACTGTGAAATGAGTAAAAATGAGCCATGCTTCAGCCTGTTCCTGAAATTATCAGAACTGCCTATGAATGAGACAAAACAATATCTTAAAACGGGGTGCCCAACCATTTTGAACCTGTGGGCACATTTGAAGTGTTCAGAAAGTATTGTGGGCACCATAACAAAGTAGCTGCCATGAGGGTATAGGGCAATCAGAAAATTTACTACTGCAATAAAACACCCATTTCAATTTCACAAAAGGCAAACTGGTGAGACTGAAAGACGATCTTGCTCATGAAACTGAGTACAGGGGCGGGGGGACTAAGACCCAAATACCAAGCCATTTGACCCCACATAGCACAACAAAACACCCATGTCACAGAAGGCAACTGGTGAGGCTCAGAAACAAGTAACCTGCCGCAAACCCTGAGTACAAGGCAGAGGTGCAAAACCACTCCTTTGAGCCCACTGTTTTCTGTTCCAATCGAGCACCCACTGCCCAGAAGGTGGGTCAATTAATTTCCCTAAAATTCCTCTGAAATTAATTTCCTCCAATTAATAGGAACACCAGCCCCAAATCAATTTTCCCCCTATTTCTTACCCAAATCAATTTCTGTTCAATTAATTCTCAATCCATGAATTTCCCCTCTACCACCCAACTCAGCTCTCAGTTTTTGTTTGTCTCTCTCTGCCAGCAAACCCTCCCAGGGCTGGTCCAAGACAATTTGCTCCCACCCTGCAATTTTTCACTCTCCCAGGATCACCACCCAAACACACAGACCCTTTCTCTCCCCCAAACTCCCTCCTCTCTCTTTCTCCCTCTCTCTCCCCCCCTCTGTCACCCCCCCCATTTTCTTAATGAAGGCATTCTGGGGAAATGAAGATGGCATGTGACTGGAGGCTGGCACTTGGCTTGGCTTTGCACCCAACTGCCTGCTAAAATTGGTAGGGGCTGGCGACCTCATGGGCACCAAGGGAGATGTCCATGGGCACCACATTAGGGAAGGCAGCCTTAATTTTGATGACTTCACTCAGTTGATTTTGACATGATGTCAGGGTGGACACTGAGCCCATAGAATCCCAGAGTAGTTCTGATTCTGAGAAAGAGGAGTCGCTTCTGGGAGAGGACCGCACTCCTCTTTCCCAGGGCCAACAGCTGACGGAGATTCCTCCCACCAACATTCCTAGCTTAGATAGCAGTCCTGGGAGTGACAGAGAGTGGGAAGCAGACTTGATGGACGTGCGACACCGACGCAGAGAGCGGCGCCAGATGGAGGGCGTGGAAAGGAGGTGTAGTGCCCGGTTGGCGCGCAAACAACGGCTGCGCCCAGAGGATCCAAGGGAAAAGGGGAGGGACTCTCCCTAGCCCTTAAGTTCAGGGGTCTGCCAGTAATTCCCTTTCAAACAGGGACCAACTGTTCCAACTTAGGGCATAGGTACTCTGCTGCTCATATCTAGTTGCTAACAGTAGAGTTGTTAAGTTGTAAAAGAGGAATAAAGCTTTGAAAAGAATCCATTTGTCTGTGTCTGGACTTGGCTACTGGATTAGACTGAGAGAGGCCTCCAAGGAGCCCTTGACACATGACAACTTAGTCAATAACTCATACTTTCTTGGACTGTGACCTGGAGAAGAGGGTAAGGATAGTGGATCAAGTCTCCTGACTTCATTTCCTAGAGTGGCCTTCTCGAACGTTTGTTACTATAGATATCTTTTCCTCTACACCATTCTTTTGTTTCTGGATTGGAAACTGGGTAGCCAAGTGACACCACTTGAGAGGCTGGATTAGACCCAGGGACTCCACATTGCCAATTACAATGTGTGTATATATATACACACATTGAAATAATCATGTCAGAATGAAAAATTCATGTGGATTTAGTCGTGGGGAGGGGAAGTGTGAACATAAGTTGGGAGGAATCAAGCAACCTGTTCTTGGATGGATCATTCTTGCAAGGTCTGACATAGTCTTCCACCATCTGATATAGTCTTCCACAGATGTTCTTTTGCAGAGGAAAAGTTGTTACGTTGGAATCCACTGTCATTGTCAGTAATGCATTCCTAATTTTTACAATGCACTCTAATTGCTGTGGGGGCTTTTCATATGAAACTCCCAAACTGCTTCTCTTAGCCATGGCTGACCTAGCCTGCTTCCACTTTCTTCTTGGATAGTTAAAATCAGCCCAGGTCAGTTGCAGCTATGGAAGAAAATAAAAAGGAGTGAGTGTTCTGTCCTAGCTCAGCTTAGGTCTCCCAGGGGAGACTGGGTTGCAGTGGTGATACTGGAATGGCTGAATCACTTCTGGTAAAGTAAGTTCATGTCCAACAAGGCAAGGTCTCATTTGATAGGCCTGGCAAGACATGTCAGAGCCTGGACAGATCACTGTAGCAAGTATTGGCTGGAATTCATTCAAAAGCAGTTGTCTCAGCAACATGCAGAGGCCTTCTGAAGCCTGGCAGGTCTGGGTCTGCTGTTAACTCTGAACACTGAGGACTGGTCTACTTCCTACTACAAGGCCGTTGTTTGATTCTGCAGCTGCTGTCTCCTATGGTGTGGAGGCAGTGAGGACTGCATCAGAGAGATGCCTCTGAGTCCAAGGAATCTGGTGAAGCTATGCCCTCTGGCCTGGGAGGCCCTGGAGTAGCAGATGATGGGTTACTTGATGAAGCCTCCTCCCCTTCAGAGTCCTCCTCTGAGCCAGAAGTGGGGAATGGAGGATATGACACAGACTGAAGAACATTATATAACTGCCATCTCTTCCAAATATTTAAGAGGAATCACCAGGTTACTGAGTCAGTTGCTTCTGGAGGGTATGTATAAAACTACTGAGAATCATTTATAAGAAATTCTCCAGCAAATCTTGCATCTGATAATCAAAACAGAATGGATATTGTCATCCCCGTACCGCCGAGTAATCACAGAGATGGACTTACAAATTTGATTAGTAGATAAGAAATGGTGTGTATGTGTGTGTTGGGGGTGGTTAAGGAAAAGAAGTAGCAGGGAGGAAATATTATTGTAATGTTATCTGGTCACTCTAATTACCAATAATGGCACCTACTGGCATACCCAACCACCATCAATTCCTTTTTAAAAGCTATATAATAATGTTTGGGATAAGGAATTGATTTTTATAATAAATGCAGCTGATTTACTTGTACTATAATTTAGATTTATTACAAATTAAATTCCCTCAAGACAAGTGTTTGATTTGAAGAATCTCTGCTTTAATAAAAAGGAAAGCACCATGCTGGAAACAGGAGATCACCTGTAATTCGCAGACAGTATCAGTGAAAAGATGCATTGTGGGTGGCTTCCAAACCCAATGTACCACTGAATGTCTCCCTCCCCCCCCCACACACACTAGACATTGCTCTAGGGTACATGCACAATACAGTGGTAAACCACTGCTTTTTCATTCCATCCTCTTCTCCTCCATACATATATAATGCTGTTGGCTCTCTCCATTTCTGTGACCCTTCCCTAGGAGCATAGTAACCATGCAGAAGCAGCACCAGAGAAAAAGGAAGGGAAGTAGGTCAGGGAAGTGAGTCAGAAAAGGAAAAGTGTAATTTAGCTGGTCTCTCAACCCATTCCAGGCTCAGAGGACAAGCATTTCCTTCTTCTTCCAATCCCATCTTCCCTGCGGTGCCAGAGGAAGAAAGGGGAAGGAAACAGACCATAGACACAGAACTAGGACCATCACTGGCAAGGCAATCAAACTTCTTGTTTATAGGCAAGATCCTATGATAGAGGCCTGAGTAGAACTGAAACCTGGGTATGCATCAGACAACAATTGGCCCACAGGCTGTACTCAGCATTTCCTCCCTTAGACGGCATAGCTGCCTGCAGAATGCTATCCACTCAGAGAGGAAAAGCTTCAGAAGGCTGCACTGATGAGGACAAGGCATATGTTGCCTGCCTCTTCCTTAGGATATTCCCACCCAGGCACAGGTAAGCATCATATCTAAATAGGCCCCAACCCTCTGCTTTGAACTCATGTTCTTATTGGCCCCATCTACCTTTAGCTGCCCCACCAGCCCCAATAGGTACTGGCTGCCACTGCTAGTATGAGAAGGGTGCCGTGCAAAATGTGTGTGTGGGAAACAACTTTGATGAAAAGTTTGAAATTTTTTAAGACTGGCTGGAGTGAAACCCAGGTCCTGGAAGGGTTGAGGCACCTGACTTTACTACAATATTATTGGCAGACCTACTATCCTTCTAGGGATTCAGATGACACTACAATGACAGGAGAAGTCAAACGAAATCCAGCTGTGTAGCAACTGCAGAAAAAAGATATTTCTGCAGCTAACTTAACCATCCATGAAAACTATGAGTAGAAGCACTGGACTGGACTGTTTCTGTGAGGAATCAGAGACAGTACCTAAATCCGAAATGAAAATCCACACTGCATCAGAGCACTTGCAGCCAATATATCTCTACATAGAATCTGAAGACAGGACAGAGGTATCAGCACTGTTATGCTAAGGATTTCCTCTTGCCAACACTCCAAGTTCCAGAATTCAGTGACAAAACTTCAAGCTGACTATTTAGTGGTGGTGGTGTGTGGAGAAGAGTGAGGAGAACCACCATTTTGGACGAAGTTAGATAAAGTGTAACAAAAAAAAAAATCATATTTATGGTGTACTCAACCATAATGTTCATTATGGTTCCACATGAACAGCAAGCAGGGTAATCTCTGTCCCCAATTAAGAGTTTGGAATCTGAGCAGCTCCATGGACTCCAACTTGGGGTTAATAGGCACACAAGCCATTTTTTTAACCTCAACATGATATCATGCAGGGAAAGTTTCCCAATGGCCCTCAGCGGTGATAGTGAAAGAGAAGCTCCACCTGATTACTAGAGGTGCTTGTGGCAAACTATAGGGGATGGCTATATCACCCACTCTCATGTGAGATTCCCAAAGGCATTTGGATGTCCATGATCAGAAGCAGAACTCTGGGCTAGATGGATGGACCCTGATGTGATTCACCAAGGAAATTTTATTTCCCGGGAGGGGGGGAGATGCTGGAGATATTTTTGAATCCTAGTGATGCTTTTGAATGGGTGCAGTCTAAGCCCAACTGATTTACCACCTTGTGCCAAATTTAAAAAGTTAGCTGAACCCATTAAAACAACAACAACATGCAATTTCCACCACAAGAGGACTGTCCCGAAGTTGTTTTAGAGTGACAAGATGGTCACACATGTGCTGAACCCAGTATTAGTTTCCTTGGATGGAGACAGGTCTAGTTATGAGGACACTCAGCTTGGAAAGTGGAAGTCAGCACTAAACAGTTTACATCAGCTCCAGAACTTCAGCTATTAAGAGAGCAAATTTTGTAGAAGGTGGAATTGGGGGGGGGTGCGTGTGTGCGCATGTGTGTACTTACTCTTATCATTTTTGTTTCAAAGGAATCCTTTACATAGGTTTCTATCCATTTGTACCACTTTAAAGGACATCATCTTCTTCTAAAAAAAAGAAAGAAGGCTGGTATTGGAGTTACTACTGAAGGAATGCCCAATGGGTTTCCCTTCCACCCTTGGAACAATATACCACTTCCATTATCACAAACTGCTTATGAAGCTCCACTCAGTTTAAAAGACATTTACCATGTTATTTGAGAAATAAAAATTCAGTGGGTCTATGGAACTAGTTGCACAGCACTTGGGATTGAGGTGCTTACCTGAATTAACTTACATGGCTCAGGACCACAGTACCTGATGGAATGCCTCTCTCAAACCTACACATACACTATGGTCAACATCTGGGGCCCTCCTCTGAGAGCACTCCTCCAAGGAAGGCTTGGAGGGTGGCAACAAGGGAGAGGGCCTTCGTGGTGGTGGCCCCCCAACTTTGGAACATTCTCCCTACTGAAGTCCACCTAGCACCAACATTGCCATCTTTTCAATGCCAGGTTAAGATTGTCTTCTACTCCCAGGCATTTGATGGCATATGTCGGGATTTTAATGTCAGCTGTTTTATCAGGTCCTGATATCTCACTGTGTTTTTAGCTGTTTTACTTTTTTTTAAGAATTGCATGTTATTTTTTATACATATTGTGTTTTGCAATTTTTGTGAACTGCCCAGATAGCTTTGGCTATTGGGTGGTGTAGCAATGAAACAGATGAAATGAACGAAATTAAATTAAACTTAATCATGCTACCCAAATTAGGGAGGAGGCAGCTGTGAGCTTTGTTCTCAAAGACATTTCCTCTTTGTCTGGAATTGGGTGGGTTTTGGATCCCTTGCCCCATTTCCTGATACTGTAATTCTGTTTTTTTTGCCCTTGCTATTCCTTGCCATCTCTGTTCATCTTTGTCCTGTCCCATCGAACTTAGATGGTAAGCAGTCTGGGCAGGGACCATTTACCTATCAAACCATGGCCACTACATTCATGCGGAGACTAGGTTATAAAAAATCATCATTTAGTAATTGTGTTAGTAATAACACAATAAATAGGGATGCATGAGCAATTCATTTCAGTTTGTTTTTGATCAAGATTTATTCAATTCACACTTTCCGGACCAAACACAGACTCAGACACAATCTGCTGTCGAAGTCTGAACATTTCTGAGCTTGCAGTGTGATTCATGGTTTCCCCCACCCCCCAAAAGTAATCCAACAGCATGTGTACATTTGAAAAATGTGCATGAAAAATGCACACAAAAATGTTTTAATCAATGGGAGAAGAATGTATATGCTTCAAAGATGTGCACAATAGATGTGTACATTTGGAAAAATAAGCACAAAAATACACACAGATTTTCATGTGAAAAGAAAAAAAAACAAAGATTGCAATTTGATACAGACTCAAGTCAGAACGAGCTTCAAGATGGAATTTGGAGAACTTTGGCAAGTTTGAGTTTTAAACCATCTCCAAAAGGGTTACATCATATATTTTTAGAATAATAATTCAGTCTTGAGAGAGTTCCAGTTTGTCATCATCAAGACAAAATCTGTCTTTATTGATGAGAGATTTACAGAAAAAACATCTTAAAGCTGTCAATGTCTACATTAGGATTTCAGGCCACATTCAGGAAGTGATATTTTAAGAACCATGGGTTTCCTTAAACCCAGAGCAGTGACATCCAAGACCCTGTCTTTGCTGGATGAACTATCCATGAACTCCTTGTTCTATCAGAGCCCAGCAAACCATCTACAGGTGCTGTAGATGGACATCTCTCAATGGCCTATCATTCACTGTCTTACAGCTGACTGTATGATTTGCCTCCATTTTCAGGTATTCTGAGCTGATTTCAGATGATATGAAAGTTCTTTTTGTAGTCTTTGATCTGTGCTGGCACTTTCATGTGTGGAAGACCTTAGCATGATGTCACAATCACCCACTGATAAACATGTGTCTGTAATCTCACCTAATGCCAGCCAGAATGGCTTGCTGGAGGATGCTGGGAGTTGTAGTTCAATGCATCTGGAGGGCACCAGGTTGGGGAAGGCTGCCTTATGCTAAGCCTCCATCCAAGTTTGGGGAGGAGGTTCTCCCAGAGAGGTAGAATTTCCAGAAACATGACATATATGTTAAGAGTATGCTTCTGTCTCTTTTGGTTTCTAAGGAAGACCTGGAAAAAGGATGGCAGTATATGTTAGAGAATGTGGCCAGAGCTGGACGCTTATTCCAGTCAAGTTACAATTCACATTTAAATACAGCTCATCCAAGTAGTTTGAAGAACATGGAAAACATCTGGACGATCTGAGGTTGGGAATCATAGGACTTCTTCCACCAATGTCTATTACACTGACATCATGATAACAAGATCTGAATAACGAAGTTATTCTTATCATGGGAATTTGAAATCACAGAGTTTTAACGAGGCAAAATGAGGCACAAAGACTGGGTATTGGTTAAAAGTTTACCTTGTTGCTCAGCATTACTGAGATTATCAGGGCATAATTCCCATTGGTGAAGAAGTCCCCAAGTCTCCAGATGCTGAGACTGATCCATGGAAATGTGTTTTGATTTAGAACGTTATGCTGTTTGCAAACTTTTTCCAAAGCATCAGGAGCTGCCCCATGCCAGGCAGAAGGAACTGAGGTTCATGGAATTTGATCTGACCTGTAAAAGCTTCTAATCCTTTACTCAGGAAGTCAAGGAAGTAAAGGCTCTAGAGAAATTCACTGCTTTTTCTGAAACTGTATATGTAAGATTTTGTGTAGAGAAGATATACACTTTTACCAATTTTCTCAAGGGAGGAATGGACTTCTGAAATGTTATGCAGAAACTGAGCTGTGTAGTAACCACTCCAAAGGCTGGTTGCAGACCCTATAATATTCATTATGACTGGAGGTTTTCTTGACCCTCTATTATCTCCTAAAATTATTCAAAGAGAACTATTTTAATATAGTTTATACCCCCCATATTATGCAGAAAAATATAAGCCAAGGTCCAAACAAACCCCCAATGACTTGTGCACACACAAGCAGGCTCTGGCAAACTGCTTATGAAGATCTGGGGACTTTCAAAAGCAGGTTACGATTAGTGATGCTGCCAAATTTCTTAATTAGTTGGCTTGTTGGTCGAAACTCCCCCCCTTAAATTTTCAGTTATCCTACCACCTAGATTCTCAAAAAACTTACTTGAGGCAGTCTCATTAGCTGCTTCCCTCATTGTTATCACCACCACTGCAGCCCTGGCTCCAGGGAGGACTCTGCAGGTTTGTCTTCATGCCAGCAATTGGCAACGGCAAGTAAACATCACATGACATCATCCCACAGGCAGACCACATGAAAACAAGCCATCAGAAAGGGCCCACATAACATTACACATGACGTCCTGCTGAACTACACGATTCCAAACTACAGCTCCCAAGATGCACCTTGATACTGCATATGCAAAAAAGCCTATATGCACGGAACAAGATTTCATATTAAAGGAAAACTCTTGTCTGAACTCACATAGACAATTTCATTACTTTCCAAGTAAATAACAAATTCACTCAAAGTAAGTTCACTCACCCCTAGTTATGATGAGTTGGGAGCTTTGGGTGGTATCCAACACTGTCAGTCAGCTTACGCTATTGACGTACTGCTAGAGTAAGTGACTTCTAGTGGTATACCAATAGCATAAGCGGGCGCAATGAGTTTTCCAGGAAAACCAGTCATTCCAGCTTACATTATTGGCATACTGCTAGAGTTCGCTTATGATAAAGGTACACCAATAGCATAAGTGGAGTGGCAGTGCTGGATACTGCCCTGTGTTTTAAAGAAGAGAAAACTCCCACTGGGCTTGCCTAAAGTAGCTCTTTGGATCCTGGCCATGATTACAGTTAACGTCAATAGTCACACTTTTCTGAATGTAGTGATGCAGTGCTCCAATTCGAAAATGCATACAAAAATGCATTTATTTGGGGAAAGTGTGTGCAAAAATGCATCAACTAATGAAACCAATCTGAAAAAAGGCATATTAGGGAAAATTCCTCACGAAATGTGTCTGTTAGGAAAAATTGCATTCAAAAATGCATAAGCTAGAAGAAATGTGCACCAAAGTTCATGGCGACTTAAAAACAGAACAAAACAAATGTGTAGAAAAAGGATGAAACAAACTGAAGTTTGAAGAAATGAGAAACTGATACTGACAGATTCATCCATCCCTATTTATTTTCCTTCTGGAAAATAGTTGTGCAGATCCACTGCTTGACGAATGCCAGCCTTCCAAGCAGTCTGGTCTGGCACATCATAAAAGTAAAAAAACATTGTTTTTGCAATAGGGGGCAAAGAGGGAGAATTGTATTAGGGCCTTATATAGGACTTCTCCTTTGGTGAATACTCATTGAAAGATGCAAGGCTGATGACAGGGACACACTGGGGGTAAGGAGGGGATAAACTGGAAGAATGAGGAAACTGAATAAAGCATCCCCCCGCCTCCTCGTGCCCCTTTTTTAATTCCTAGAAAAGTCTGGGTTTTGGATTCTGCCCACCCCAGCCCTAGCCCTGCCATCATAAGCTAAAAATGTCAGTTCATCCTAACATTTCTTTTCAGGCCCAACTTTGATTGTTTGCATTTTAATCACCCTCCTAGAAACACAGACACACACACACACTTCTTTTTTGCATTAGGTTTTTTTGCCTCAGGACACAACAGCCTGTTGGACAACTGAATAGCTTAACTGTATAAAGCTCTGAAAAGAAAGAGAAATAAGTAGGGAGGGGTTGCTTATGCTAATATTGGTAAGAGGCCCCCCTTGGAGATTGTATTGAGCCTATGAGAGAGGAGAAGTGACACTTTTCTAATGCAGGGATGAGAAGGCCTTTTGCCTGGTGGAATTATATTCATCACACTGTCCCCAAAGCAGGTAATGGTGTCCAAGGTGCCATGGTTGGGATAGAACAAGGTAGTGGGTTTTTGCAATGGCCTCTGTGCCGAAGCGAAATGGACTTTGAGGACTTTGCTAGGAGCAAACTTTGGAGGAAGCATTGCTGTTGAGTGGTGAGATCAACCAATGACCCCTTCCCAATCTTCCCAGCCTTGGACTGCATCTTGCCTTGTCTCATTGCCATGAGATCCCAGCGGCCAGGTTACTACTGTCAGGGATGGGAAATCCATTGCTTCCTTGAAGTGTCACATTGAGGAAAGTCAAGCACCATTTCTGTGGTATCTCTTTCCTATCACGCCGGAGTCTCCTGGCCTCAGCCTCAACACTATTGTCAAGGGCTTTAATTCAAACAAAATGAAATACCCACCTGTGCAGGCAGCCAGGACCTCCCCCCTCAATCTCCCACCGCCCATCTTCAGATATAAAAATCTATCGCAGTGGAGCCGGGGAAGGGAACTTGATGAGGAATTCATATGCCAGCCTTCCCACCATTGTAATTTCATTCTGTCTTTGTAATTGTCTGATATTACACTGTTCCCTGCCGGAAGATTAATTAGCTAGTCTTACCCTCCAACATACCATCCCTCTGAAACCCTCAAGGAAGCTGGCGTGGTGCCAAGACTTGCGTATTTGCAATGCAGGCTGGCAGCTGCTTCTCTTCTCCCCTAACAACAGTTGCTGTGCCAACTGACCCCCGTTTTTCCTCCCTCCCTCCATCCCCCAATTGCTCCCCAACCCTCCACCAAAGAGGTAGCTAAGTTTTAATGCCATCGGCCGGGGGAGGGGGTGGAGGGAAAAGGAAAATAATAAAACCGCACACCACCCGAAAGTCTGATTGGCATAATTACTCACACTCATTAAGTATGGCTGCACTGCATATGCAAATCGAACGAGTCAAGTGCACGAGGCGCGTCAAGCTGCTGGAACACCAATAATGCCTTTCAGATTCCTCAGTCCTGTCTAGCGTTGTTGGGAAGAATGCGAACGAGATGGCATCTTGCCGGGATGGTGTGCCGGACTGACAGAAAACAGCCTTTGCATTCAAGCTCAAGCCCTCTGACGTTTAGCAGAGAGATCCTTGAAAAGGGAGGACAAGAAAGAAAGAAACATCAGAGGGAGAGGAGAGAAAATGGGGCAGGGGGAGTTGAAGGTGGGAAGGCACGGGGAACATGACCAGCCATTTTGGATTTAAAGGAAACAGTGGGGCAAAGATAAGGGAAGATACCAACCTGTCTAGATATGTATCATCATCATCCTCCACCCATCCCACCCCATGTAATATTTTTCTCCCCCCTCCCAACAGGTCACCCTCCTCGGCAATCAAGACATTGTCTTTCGCAACTACCATTAGCTAAGACAATGGCATTTTGCATGCACACTAACACTGCTGATTGTGCATTCACTTGGCAAGTAGCCCGATCCAGCGCTGAATGTCTCAGCACGCCGGGCAGTATACTTTCCGCTTTGGTTTGGCTCCGTCTTTGTTTTTCGCAAAAGGGTTTTTATTTTAAATTAGCCTCTCTCCGCCTCCATTATTTCTGCATTTCCATTTTTGATACCAAGACCCGACTGTTGCTGTTCCTAAAATTTGGCGGATGCAAAAGAAACATCTTTCCCTTGCCCCCCAAAAGACTTCTTTTTTGAAGAAGGGTTGTGATTTTTCCTTCCAATCTCTAGGCATACTTTTGTTTTTACCCATTTATATTTGTGTCTGTGTTTATGATCAATTTAAAGAACTCTACCTCCTCACCCCCCTTGACTCCTGTCATACAGTGCTGACGAATTAATTCCAGCTATATATTTTTTGCAGAAAAAGGGAGGATGGAATTAATGAAAAGAAAAATCACAACATACATAGAACCTAACACACTCAGTGGACCAATGCTAATTAAACTGCAGGCAATTAGTTACCTCAAAGATTGGATGCCTTTGCTGAGGGTCTTCAGGTAGTTATGCTTGTCTCCTAACATTCCATATTGGTCAGTTTGTTTTTTTGTTTTGGTTTTTAAGTACACTGTTTTTGCCACCATGCAGAGGTAGTGGGGAGAAACGTCTGTGCCCCTGCACAGACTGAATTTCCAGATGGGATTCTCGCTGTGGCCAAGGTAGAATGATAATTTTTTTTTACAATAGAGGAGTTGGTTGCTGCTTCTGAAAGTAGGTCATTAAACAAATCTTTTAGAAAAAGGAGAAAGGATCCCTGCAATACCAGCACGCTAACAGCTCATGGACATGTTTTGGATTTGTTATTGCCTGATTACAATTTGGGCTTGTTCATGCTACATCCTGTTGCAATGCCCAATCCTGCAGACAGACACTGGTTTGCACTGTTTTATCAGCCAAGCTACAATGGACACTCATGGTTTTCCATTTGGCAGTCAATGAAGGATTTGTATCAACATTTTTGTCTTTCCCTCGTGCATGCAAAAACTCACAAACTCTGAAAGACATCAGGGTTCCTGTGGCACAGACTGGACACCAGGGTGCGGTAAAATGTTTTCTAACCATATGATACAAGGACTGCAGGAAGTGATCTAATATTATCATGGGGCCTAATTAAGCCCCACCAAGCTTAATACTGAAGCTCAGATAGGAATACTGCAGCTGAAACATACCACTGTTGGGTATGTCCCACCCACTCCCCTCCTTCACATCTTTGTGTACTACATGAACATGAATTAAACTCTGATGAATGTAGTATTAATTAATTACACAAAGATGCGCATGGTAAGGGAAAGGGGAGTTCTGTGCTATGCAAATGAGCCAAGGATGAACGGCTGTAAATTTGTTTTATGCTGTGTTGTTTTCCCTTCTCTCTTGGTCCGCAAGGTTGAGTGACAAAACTGTGTGCTAATAAGCCAGCACACCTAACCTGCAAGCACCAAAAAGGCATCCTGGAGATTTACAGCCATCTGTCTCAGGGTGTCAAGATGAGAGGTGATAACGGGATCACTCAAAGGAAGGAAAAGGCACTCCCACAGTTAGTGCTCTGTGCTGCCATTTTCTTCTGCTCAAAAGAATGGTTGGGAAATCAGTTTTGTGCCTTCTGAAATGGCTGAAGGAGCTGGGTTGTCAAGAAGGGATTATGTCATATTATTCAAGATGGAAATTGCTTCCTAAGACACTACTAGCTAAAAAAAAATAATAATCTTTTTTTTCCAGGAATGAAACCAAGTAACTGACATCTGAGTGCCAAGGCTAAATGTACATACCTCAGCACTGATTATCACTGGGTGTTTTACATTGTTCTAAAAACAACAACTGCAGGGTCTTAATGAGCACGTGATACCCAACCATGTGACCAGTGTCAAGCAACCACATATACTGGAGGTGCTTGGCTTGTACAAGGCTACATAGTTATAAGAAGACCTATCTAGGCTTAAATTCAGCCCCTTACAAGAAGATGGTCTGTGTACACTCATCATTTGTGTGCCCGGAATGGAACATAGGGAGCTGAACGGACACTCTACTGAGGCACACTTGTGCACCATGCTGCACTCATTCAGCTTCCATGTATTCTGTAAGTGGAAGATACCGAGCTTCATCAAGTACTATTTGAAGAATCCATTAAAGGCTCTGATGGAACAGTTGCATGCCTTTCATGGCACATAATGAAGACAGCTTTTCCAGGAGTGCTCAGTGGGTAGGAGGTTGCCAAACTGCCATCACCAACCAGTAATTCAAGCCGCACCACACTTCAGTATGTGTCCCTAATTGTCAGGCTCTCTAGACACATAATGTGGCTGGCAACCGCATCACAGGCATGGTGATGGAAACCCGTCAGCTTAGCCTACTTATACACAGACACCTGAAAAGACTTTCCAGTCTTAATGGGAAGAGGATATGACAATGCAGCCTTCCCCAACCTGGCACCCTCCAGATGTTTTGGCCTATAACTCCCATCATCCCTGAGCAGAGGCCATGCTGGCTGGGGCTGATGAGAGTTGTACTTCAAAACATCTGGTGGGCATCAGCTTGGAGAAGGCAAGTGCAACAGGAGTCACACTCCTGAGACAGGAGTGGTGCAAATTAAAGTGTGTTTCAGCAACCCCATTAAAAAAAAACACCCTGAAACATTATCTCCTCTTATCAGCACATAATGCAGTTTTAATTCTCAAACTGACATTCCAGCAATGTTTTTAATAAGATAACATATAATTCATACTAGAATGGTAAGAGTGTTACTTTACCTCTGTGCATTTGTTCTAGAATATATTGCATCAACACAGATACCTGGTTTTAATTCCCACCTCCCACCCTGCTATAACTCAGTATCCCAAATATATTGCCCATACAGCATCTCTGCCCACAAGCTCTTCCCTTCCCCCAAATTCAGCATTGCCTATCTTCACCCTCATTCTCCTTTCTGCCAATTCTGTGGCTGGGATTTCCTCAGATTTTCAAGCCTTCTGTCCAGCAAACAACACAGCTGTTCATTCATGAAATCAGCCTATGCGTTACAATAACCACACAGAGGCTGCTTGAAACAGCTTCAGTGAGGCAGCTGCCAGGGACCAGGAGCAGGCTGAATCGGGTTTTGTATAAAGCTCCACAGGCAGCCCTATTACTTACTGCTCTCTGGCTTTAGGTTATACAGGTCACAGCCTGTTTGCATTATGGCAGTTAATATTCTCTTCAACTCAGCAACATGTTAGAGAAGTTTAAGTAGGGCGGTGCCTTTGTTAAGATGTTGCATCCGCCGGAATAGAGCTAGTCACTGCCATTGCTTTTCTAGCCAGGGGAAGCAGCAGTTCCCAGCTCCTCACAATCACCTCGCAACTATAACTGCCTGGAAGAGAGAATTACTGCAGTTGCCAACAGCACAGGACTCAAAACTGTTAGGTAGAATTGCCAAGTCTTCACTTCAAGATGGTGCCTGTCCCCTTAAAAAGGTCCAAAGCACTGAGAGAGAATGCAGCCGCTGCCACTGCTGAGCCCTTCACCCGCACCACATTTATTATGTCATCTGTAGGAAAGAGGACTCTGCTAACTCCCCACAACAGGAATGAGAGAAGATGTCTGACAGAGATGCTAATTTGGGCTTGGTATTCAGGGGCAAAGAGATTTTTTTCAGCAGGGTGGGGTTGGAGAAACGAGATTCATAACATGGCTTTAAGGCTTGCTTTCAGATATATTCAAGATGGGCAGAGCTATCCTATGGGGGTTTGGAGGAAAGGCCACTTCCTAAGCCCCACCAGACTTACACTGAGCTGCTGGCCAGGGCAGAAGGGGAGGGGCTTTTATCCACTCTGCCCTTTCTTCACCCCACCAAATGTTCTTTATTTTTTAAATTTTCCCCACCCACTGGTTCCAGGGCTGGTGTAGTTCCCCCTCCCCCACTCCAAGGGCACATCGCCCAACCCACCCTTGATATACCCCCCAGACCACCTCCTTTTTGCCCTTAGTGTCTGCAGAGCGTCACCCATGGAGCAGCCATGCCAATGGAACTTTCCACCATTGCCACTCAAGGGAGGCTTCCCTCCCCATGGACAGGCCTCCCTCTCTGCTCATGGAAGAGAGCATCCATACTGTCCCAAGGCCTCTGGGAAACAAATGGTCAGAGCATTTGTAGCAGCTGCTGTTTTCCTCATAATAATAGAAACCAAATGCATGTGCTCTTGAGGAATAATGCAGTGTGGCCTAAATTGCACATGTATGACTCCCACTCCCTAAAGGGCCCCGGTGGATGACAGAAGGAAGAAAACAAATGGGATGGGTGGTACAATGGCTGTATCTTCTTTCAGAAGCACAATTTTCAGGCAACGATCATGCAACCCAAATGAAAGGGTTCACCAGGGCTTAGGACTATTTGTAATGCCAGGCAGTGTTTGAATTACAGGGGAAGATGAGGGACAGAGGGCATCCAATCCCCTTGAATTACCGGGGAGACAATGGGGGTCCAATCTTTTGGGATGGCCTCTTTAGCTACTGCTTTTAGAAGACCGGCGGGGGGCATGATTTGCCTAATGTTGGGGAAGTCTGGGGGTGGGGAAGTTGGGGGGTGGGGACTGTGGATTTCATTAAGCCTGTCCCCTGCCAGGACAGCCCAAGACATTTTCCTGTCTGAGGCAAAAGACAAGATGGCACCCCCTCCATTCCATATACAGAATCCTACCGGACTTGCAGTTGAACATTAGTATTACTTTAATGCTAGCAATGGGACAGGGCCCTGCACCACACCAAAGGGCAGCAGTCTAGCTTATGGGGTTCAAGACAGGCTGTGTGGCATATGCAGTTCTGTCCTCCAAGGGAGAAGAATGCTGGGGGGGGGGGCCCTCAGGAGAAATGGCTACTGTGGGGTCAGCAATGCAGTGCCTGCTAAGACACCCTTCCCCCTGGCCCAGCCCCCTCTCTCCCCCACCCCCAATTATTGAGTACTAGAGCCAGGGCAAGGCACAGTTAGCTAAAGGGCAGGAAGATCCTCTAGGTCAGAGGGCCGGTCTTCTTGCACACAGGCCATGCCACCCCTCATAAAAACACCACCAACAACCCAGTGCTCTACTCCAGCACAATGGCACTAAACATAAATATAGGTTCACTTTTAAATGACTGGTTAAGTTGACTGCTAGCTTGAAGGGATTATGGTTCTGAAATCCTTGAACCTGTGGGAAATGCCACTGAAAGGATAAATATAAGTTACTGAACAGCAGGTAATAAAACATAGCATTTAACTCTCCTAATACCAACCTTCATTAATTAAACCTCAGCTCCCCCCGCCCCCCTCTCTCTTCAAGGTAGGTAACAATTAACTGTCTGCATTGTGCAGATGGGCTGTGTGGGAGGCTCAGAGAGCTTAAGGTGACTTCCTGAAGGTTACCCAGCAAGTCCACAAAGGATAGACCACCAAGGACTGTAGCCCAGCCTCTTCGTTTCCAGGCTGCTTGATTAATTGTAGCATTTCTTCCCCCTCAAGCCATTAGGAAAAAGGCCAGCACTGAGCGGGTTAAAGGCAGCTTATCAAATTAGGCATTAAACTAAGTGGAGAGAAAGCACTGGTAAGAGTTTGTAGAAAACCATTCAAATTACAAGTGTGGGTTACAGTAATTGCTAAATTATAGTGTGGCTGCTTCACTGCACACAACCCTGACCTACCCCCCAACTTTAATAATATGCAGGGGCTGACTCTGGCAGACAAAACCCAGGGAGTCCTAAGTTATAGTTTGACACTCTTATTATTATGATTATTATGATTATTACTACTACATTAGCACCTAGAGGATCTCGCCAAGGACCATTGTGCTGGGAACAGCACAGCCACAAATAATAAAAATGTTAAAACTGACAATTTAAGTAGTCATGAGAGACAGTGAGGACCAGAGAACAGTGAGTGGAAGGCAGCTTGGCACAGAGAACTGGTGTCATGCTTGCCTCGGAGAACGGGGAATGAGAGACATGCGCAGAGGAGTTAAATTGATATCTGTTTTATGGCCACTGATTGAGACATGTATTAGAAGCCTTCCTAGGGGCTGGTTCAGACGTGCATGCCCATCACTTGATGGCTGACTTGCATGTGTGAAGGGACCCCCACCAATTACACATCCATACTCACCTTAACATAGTACTTTTCGGCGTTTATGTGTGCTGCTACCTGTCACCATGTGTACGTGCATCAAGTGCTGTAAATCAGGCATGGAAAGAAAGTAGATCAGGGTTTACTGGAAGGTCTCTCAGTGATTTGCAGTAGATCAGCAAGGGTTTCTGACTCCCAAGTGTTTAGCAACAGCAGCAAAAAAAATGTTTTAAAAAACAAAAAAACACACACACCCAAAAATCTAAATTAGGCTGCTGAAATGAAGAAAGCTCAGGGCAGCCAGGAGTGGCCCTTTGTGTGAAAGGATTGCTAGCTCAGTTCAGCATTGGTACTGAAAACAAATTCCTCAGCTCAGAAATGTGCTCAGAGGCACCTTGTTCTTTAATGCCAAGGAAATGTCTTTTGCGCCGGGTTCTAGTAGGCGGATCTTGGGCTTGTAGTACAAAACAAAGTAGAAACAACAAGCTTGACATCTGCCCATCCCTGGTGTGTGTGTGTGTGTGTGTGTGTGTGTGTGAGAGAGAGAGAGAGAGAGAGAGTCAAACAGATTCATTTTGTAGCAAGGCCTCCTCAAGGGTCAGCGGGCCCAACATGTACTATAGAAGTATTCCCGATGGCCAATTGAAATAAGGAGATTCTGCAGTTTCATTGCACTGGGTAACTTGTCCCACTGCTCAGATATAAAGTGCAGAACAGCCCTACACAGGTTTACTTAGAAAGTAGACCCACTATGTTCAGTGGGGCTTACTCCCTTAGTGTGCAGAGGAGTGCAGCCTTAGGATGGCAGCAGTAGAGGCTGGCGTCCCCAATTTCGATAGGGTTGTAAATCTGTTCTGGGTTACAATCAGAACCAGCCAGAACTCTAAAAGAGCTATCCAAGGAGCTGAACCTATTTGGGGGATAGGGTTCAGCACCTTGAATAGCTCCTTCAGAGTTCTGGCTAAACCCAGAATGGATTCACAGTCTCACTGAAATTGGAGCCACCAGCCTCTACTGCATGGCACTTTGGAAGGACAGGTGCATCCAAGTACACATTCCACCCACACCCCTCCCACTGAAGCCAGCACATCCTGATCCTCATGTGTCCCTACCATCTTCCTCCCTGCAGAGTGGGGTAAATAGCCCAGTTGGGACAGTACAGCCTGCACACGCTCATTCCAAGAAAAGAAAAACATTTGCTTGTTTGTGTAATTGCTTGGTCCATCTTCCTTCACTGCAACATGGATGTTACCTTAAAGGGAAGTGATCATTATGAATAGCATGTTTATTTGGAATTCCCATAATATTATGCTGGTACCCTTCGCTAAGAACTAGTTTCATAATACGTGGTCTGGTTCCCTTTCATATCCTAGATGGGAACTGAATGTTTTGAATGCTCCTTTGTGTAAAACTAATGAACCTCTTTTCACTTTGGAAACTAGTACATTGGGGAGAAATAGTTTAGCTCAACCACTCCCTGACGGGCCAGTGCTCCTAGCCCTCAGGCACCTCCTTCCTCTTCCCATTCTCTGGCTAGCTATCAGTAGTGGGGAAGGGTAGCTGCTGTCAAAATGCATAAGCTCTACCACCTCCCAAGATGATGGATGGTTTATGGCCCTGATGTCACTGAAATCCCCTCCCACCATGGGGAAGAAGCACCAGCGTGACCCCTCTACAAACTCATCATGCCATTGTGGACCAACAGGAAGATGTTTTAGAGTCTTGAGTCCCATGTACAATTCTGCTTGGAAATGTCTCTTTCTTGGAGCCCATGAAATTCTCTGGGGTCAGGTTGTTTGGGGGCAGAATGTATGCATGGGGGAACTCTACAACAACAGGAGAAGCAAATGGAGGATTACCGGATTTTTCAGGAAATTGACTTTGGTCCATGCAGGGTTCTATGAACAAGTGTATCATAGCATACTAAGTTGCTTCTCAGTAACATTCTTCCAGGTGTGTGTGTGTGTGTGTGTGTGTGTGTGTATATAGAGTGATCATCAGACCGACAGGGGCTGATCAACCAATGTGAGAGGCTTCCCCCACCCTCCAATGCAAGAGGCTCGCTGTCAAGGGCTCTTTGGAGGCCTCTCTCAGTCTAATTCAGTAGCCAAGTCCAGACACAGACAAATGGATTCTTTTCAAAGCTTTATTCCTCTTTTACAACTTAACAACTCTACTGTTAGCAACTAGATATGAGCAGCAGAGTACCTATGCTCTACGTTGGAACAGTTGGTCCCTGTTTGAAAGGGAATTACTGGCAGACCCCTGAACTTAAGGGCTAGGGAGAGTCCCTCCCCTTTTTCCTTGGATCCTCTGGGCACAGCCGTTGTTTGCGCGCCAACCGGGCACTACGCCTCCTTTCCACGCCCTCCATCTGGCGCCGCTCTCTGCGTCGGCGTTGCGCGTCCATCAAGCCTGCTTCCTGCGCTCTGTCACTCCCAGGACTGCTATCTGAGCTAGGAATGCTGGTGGGAGGAATCTCCATCAGCTGTTGGCTCTGGGAAAGAGGAGCACGCTCCTCTCCCAGGAGCAACTCCTCTTCCTCAGAATTAGAACTACTCTGGGATTCTATGGGCTCAGTGTCCACCCTGACACTCTCCCACACTCACCAGTCCTTTCTTAGAGCAAACATTAGAGAAACACAGCTGCAGACTGCTCCCTACCCTGAAGCTCCTGAATGCTGTGAAGGAGTGAAGCTGCGAATTCATTTCTTCCGAAAAGCAAGGAAGCAGGCATCAAACACACACAGCTTTGACAGAGCACTTCACAGCCTTTAGGAGAGTTAACCCTCTGAATACTTGCAGCACCATGGCTCCAACCAGCCCCCTTTCTAATCCCCTTTCTCCTTTCCCCTGAAGCTCCTGATGTTGCGAAAGAATGAAGCTGCAAATTAATTACTTCCAAAAAGCAAGGAAGCAAATGTCAAAGACACGCGGCTTTGACATAGCCCTAAGTCTCCTGAATGCATTATTTCAATTCATGGGATCTCAGTAACTTCAGAAGTGTTCATTTCTGGAACAAGCCTCATTGAGCACAATGGGAGTTACTTCTGAGTAGACACACATATGTTTGTGCTGGGAAAGACATGGATGGGAAACACAGGGACAGGAAACACCCCTTGACCAGGGTCATGATGAAACGCACACCCCTGGGCAGGGCTAGCATAGCCGAGGTCAATGTGGGGGTTGGGGCACACCACAGCTACAGTGTGGAGAACCCAACTTAAGGAAAAGAATTGCACTTTAAGCTGTCTCAGAAAATCTGTTTTTTGAAAATCTCCAGGGTGGCTGTGGAATGGCAGCCCACAAGTGCCCTGAAAACCTCCAAACACAGCCAGCTTGCAGCAAATCGCAACCATGTGTGCGTGCTCCTGGACACCAAATGTAGGTGGAGACTGAAGGATAAGTGCTGAGTCTGATATCCCTCCCCAAAGATTTTCCACGGAGATTTTGTAGTGCCCAATACACTCCCCTTGTTACACAGTGCCTGGACAACACTTTTAATAGAGGCTTGTATAAAACCACGCCCAACTCACTCCTCTAGTTACACACAGAGTACATAATACATAGAACATGATGAGTTGTGCAAAAGGCCTTTTCAGTTAATATAGACTACATTGGTATCCCATCATATTCCCCTGGTTCAGGGGTGGGGAACATCTGCAGATTGGGTGGGGAACATTGATTGCTCCAGAACCCCCCCCCCCCGGGCAGCACTTCACCCCCCCAATTTGCTGTGGTGGCAAAAAACTACAGCGATTTAGCACAAAAACAAGGCATTTTCTATAGGCATCCCTGTCAAAGTAGATCAACCAATACTTTTTTCTTTTTTTTTTAATCTTCCTCTTTTTTGAAGGCCAGATGGTTTTAGGTTGTCCTTTACTGGTCTAGGAGAACCTCTAATGGGTGAAGTTCCATTCTCTTTAGTGCATTTGAACTGTTGATCAATATGGCTGAAATTCCAAGAGGTTCTATGCATAGCAGAATGTAACTGTTCACAGGTTATTCTGGAGGCTCATCGTATGTTACTTATTTAGACAAAGGATGGGAGAAATCTGCCCAGATCAATTCAGAATGGACTGGGATTTTCCCAAGAGTTCTCAAAGGTTGGAAAGATTCTTGCTGTGGAAAGCGGCAGCACCCAAAATAAAAATATTATTGAGGGCACTGAAGGGGCAAAGTGCATTTATTTGAGGGGGGGGCATGTGAAAAGTTTCCTTCAAGTACAGGAGTCCAACAATTGCTGAGGGGTGTGCTACCCCCCCTCGACCTTGCCTCGCACTGCCTATTTTGTGGCACTTCTGCCATTGTCACTGGCCCTCTTGTCTGCCAGGTTTCTTCCTCCTGTCCTACTCGTCCATGCTTTCTCACACTTACCAAGTTACAAGAGGAAAAAAGATGGCTGGGAGAGCTGCCAAAAGCAAAGGCTTCTTTCTAAGTTGTTCCTCTGATTCCTGACTCTGCAATGGAGATTTCTGAGCATTCTCAGAGCTTCCATTGCCAATGAGGACTTTGAACATGTTCGGAAATCTTCATTATAGAGATTCAGGAATAATGGGAACAACTTAGGAAGAGATCACGGTTGCTGTTTCACCCCGCCACCTTTGCAACAGTAAGTTTGGAAAAGAATGGGAAGGATGATGAAGAGGGGGCTTGAAAGGGCTGGTGCTGCTGAACCTTTGTAAGCAGAGTCTCTGTATACTCATGACATTTATTTAGAACACTTATATCTTACCTTACTTCCAAGGAGCTCAACATGTGTATATGGGTCTCCCCTTTTTATCAACATAACAACCCCCATAAAAGAGAGAGAGAGAGAGAGAGAGAGAGAGAGAGGCTGGCCCAAAGTCATCCAGTGAACTTTATGGCTGAATGGAGATTTGAACTTGGGTTTTCTAGGTACTAGTCAGATGCTCTAACCTCCATAACACACTGCCGTTCAGTGTGTATAGGAATGCACCAATGAATTTCCCCATTAACACATGTAACCTCAGATGCTTCACATCTCATAATGATCTGAGTCATCTCTGAGTTCCCCCAGATCAAGCAATTCTCTTGTGACTTATCCACAAAGACCAAGAGGAGGTGCCAGAAATGCTGAATGCTCTTAGGAAGAAAAAATTACTGCATCTGAAGGTCCTTTGAATGATTCAGATATAACCCCGCCTGTAATAAGACATCTATTTTGGTTAATCTCTTAGTTGCATATCTTGGAACTCTTGAACCTGCCTGAGGCTGCTGTCAGCAGCATTCTATTTAAGATTGCTTATTGGGAATAACTTCTATTTCCCAGTGTAACCTCAAAACCTCTTAAAGCCGTCCTTATTGCTTTGTCCAAATATACTTGCCTTAAGGATATGGAGTAAGGGTTTTATTTTTTTCTTTACAAAAAATAATTTTGCCAAGATGATTTGAGCAAGTCGACTCAGAGGAGACCCCAATACAAGGCAGCAGGAATTGAAAATAACCTTTTGTTTCAGGGGATTCATTTTTTTGCCCCAGATGTTAAGTAGGGTGCTGGACTTGGATGACTGTGCTTTGATTACTGGGCACAAGGCAAAGGATCCAAGGTGGCAAGAATAGTTTAATCTTTCACACTAGCTGCTTTACAATAGCAATTTCCACCTGCAGTTAAAGTGGAAGTCCTAAGTGGCATATCTATCTTGTAGGTTAGGTCATTTCATTCTGTTTCAGTTCTGGATTGCTGACAACACCAGCCCTGGTAGCAGCCGGCATATGCAGCCAACGCTGGGACCAATGGGTCCCAGGGGGGCCACTGGGGCTGATGCTGGCATCCCATAAGCTGTGTTTTTAATTTTTTTGAAATTTATCATTTTATGGTCCAGCACTAAGAAGAAAGTTCCAGGCAGTTGCAACAGTCACCACCATCTTAATTTTCCCAGAATGCCTTCTGTGGTTGGTGGCTGCTATCACTTTGCCCAGCAATGCTCTTATCAGAGTTGGTCTTTCCACCACTGTGCATCCCCACTGCCTTTGGAGCTGTTACCCAACTTTCTGACCCCAGGTAGGTTACTGGGGAAGGGGTGGAGGGCAACTGACCCAGGAATCCTCAAAAGCAATGCCAGGCCTGAACAATACAATTACCTAGGGATGTCAAAGAAATCCACAATGGAATCAAATGAGAATTCTATGAATCCAACCTGCAAATTCTGCAGTAGACCAGCTTTTTCTGAGTCATACAGATTCCACAGAATTGCAGTCCCCCCCTTTTTTTTAACTACCTGGAATTTTACACAAATTCACTCATAGAAAAATGTGTAAACTAATAATTTAAAAACCACCAGTTGAAAATACACATTTCCCCCACAGGCTAAAGCATGAGAATATGCATTTTGGGAGGGGGAGTTGCACATTTGGGGGGGGGGAGTTGCACATTTTTGCAAGTGTGGATTTGCACGAATTTGGGAACTGCGAAAAATCCAATTCCATCAATGAGAGGATGATAGAATAAAAGGCATCTGACAATCCGTGAAATGTAGACAGAACAAATTTTGTTCCATACATCCCTACATTACCCCTTCATCCTGCCTGCTCCTGCATCTAACATTCTTCCATCCCATGGTACACATATCTTGAAGTTATTCCAGTGTAATTAGGCTGTCCCAAAGATGAGCGGTCAGCATTTATTTGATCATAGAGATGCAGGGAGTCAGAGACTTTGGCAAATGAGCCAATGCATTCCATTTACTCCAGCACTAGGAATCAGTGTTAATTTCTTTTCTGGACAGGGGGAGAATATCACAGAAGCTCCCTTATGGATGGCCTTGTTCCCCAGAGATGGCTCCAGAAATTATGAAGCATCAGAGGAAATAATTCAGGTGGTTAAGAAGCAAACACTCTACTTTTTGTTTATGGAAATCTGTAGAAGTTGAGCTAAACATTTCTTAAAACATCTCTATTAACCATTAAGGTACAGAGCAGCATGATCAAAGACGAAAGATAACTAGGGGTGGGTGTGGGTGGGGGAAAGTATGAGGGGAATGAATGGGATTGAATAGAATTGTTTGTGCAATTTCAGATCTAGTGGTTGGCCGCCACACTAATAATGAGTATATGCATTATTAATAGTACTGTTTATTCTTATCAACCAAATACAGCAAGTTAATATTTAATCCAAAGACTACACATGTGAAATCCCACCTACCCTTTCTCAGCTCCCCACTCTTCTTCCTTTGGAAATACTCTGGATATAGACTTGTCATTAGAATGTATGGAATAAAGGGAACTTGAGATAAATACAAAGTGGACATACATTCCCATTCTTGATCCAAACATTCTTGTGACTTTTTGAAATCCATGATAGCCTTGTTCATGCATTCCTTGCATGTAGGCTACTACGCTCCAGCAAAGGAGATGGTTACCTTGTCGTGGTGCTGGAGCTGGAGCACCTCAATGATGTCATGAGCTAAACCATGAAGGGACACCCAAGATGGGAAGGTCATGGCAGAGAGGTCAGACTAAATATGATCCCTGGGGAAGATAACGGCAACCCATCCCAGTATTCTTGCCATGAAAACTAAATGGATCAGTACAACCAGAAATATGTCGGTATACCATCGGAAGATGGCACTCCTAGGTTGGAAGATGATCAAAATGCTACTGGGGAGGAAGAGAGGATAAGTTCAACTAGCCCCAGATGTGATGACGCAGCTAGCTCAAAGCCGAAAGGACGGCTAGCAGCCGACAGTGCTGGTGGTGAATGACGAATCTGATGTTCTAAAGATCAGCACACCATAGGAACCTGGAATGTAAGATCTATGAGCCAGGGCAAATTGGATGTGGTTATTGGGGAGATGTCAAGATTAAATATAGACATTTTGGGTGTCAGTGAACTGAAATGGACTGAAATGGGCCACTTCATATTAGATGACCACCAGATCTACTACTGTGGACAAGAGGACCACAGAAGAAATTGAGTAGCTTTCATAATTAATAATAAAGTGGCTAAAGCAGTGCTTGGATACAATCCAAAACATGATAGAATGATCTCAATTCGAATTAAGGGTAAGCCATTTAACATCACAGTGATCCAAATATATGCCCCAACCACAGATGCTGAAGAAGCAGAAGTAGATAAGTTCTATGAGGACTTGCAGCACCTTCTGGACAATATGCCAAAAATAGATGTTATTTTCATTACAGGAGACTGGAATGCTAAGGTGGGTAGTCAAACGACACCTGGAATTACAGGTAAGCAGGGTCTGGGAGAACAAAATGAAGCAGGACATAGGCTGATAGAATTTTGCCAAGACAACTCACTGTGCATAACAAACACTCTCTTCCAACAACCTAAAAGATGACTTTATACATGGACTTCACCAGATGGTCAACACTGAAGTCAGATTGACTACATCCTTTGTAGCCAAAGGTGGTGGACATCTATACAGTCGGTAAAAACAAGACCTGGAGCTGCCTGTAGTTCAGATCATGAACTTCTTATTGCATAATTTAGAATCAGACTAAAGAGAATAGGGAAGACCCACAGATCAGTTAGATATGAGCTCACTAATATTCCTAATGAATATGCAGTGGAGGTGAAGAATAGATTTAAGCGACTAGATTTAGTAGATAGCATCCTGGAACAACTATGGACAGAAGTTCGCAACATTGTTCAGGAGGCGGCAACAAAAAGCATCCCAAAGAAAAAGAAAACCAAGAAGGCAAGATGGCTGTCTGCTGAGACACTGGAAGCAGCCCAAGAAAGAAGGAAAGCAAAAGGCAACAGTGATAGGGGGAGATATGCCCAATTAAATGCAAAATTCCAGAGGTTAGCCAGAAGAGATAAGGAATTCTTTTTAAACAAGCAATGTGCGGAAGTGGAAGAAGATAATAGAATAGGAAGGACAAGAGACCTCTTCCAGAAAATTAGAAACATCGGAGGTAAATTCCAGGCAAAAATGGGTATGATCAAAAACAAAGATGGCAAGGACCTAACAGAAGCAGAAGAGATCAAGAAAAGGTGGCAAGAATATACGGAAGATCTGTATAGGAAGGATAATAACATCGGGGATAGATTTGACTGTGTAGTCAGTGAGTTAGAGCCAGACATCCGGAAGAGGGAGGTTGAATGGGCCTTAAGAAGCATTGCTAATAACAAGGCAACAGAAGATGATGGTATTCCAGCTGAACTGTTTAAAATCTTGCAAGATGATGCTGTCAAGGTGATGCACGCCATATACCAGCAAATTTGGAAAACACAAGAATGGCCACCAGATTGGAAAAGATCAACTTATATCCCCATTCCAAAAAAGGGTAACACTAAAGAATGTTCGAACCATCGAACAGTGGCACTTATTTCACATGCCAGTAAGGTAATGCTCAAGATCTTGCAAGGTAGACTCCAGCAATTCATGGAACGAGAATTAGGGTTGTCAGAGAATTCCGCCACGGATTCCAGTGAGGCCATATTCTTTAGAATCCGGCCCCCTGGAATCCGTGGTGGAACGGCCTCCCGCCCCCCCACGGAATCCTCCCGGGACGGAACTTACCTGGGGCAGATGCGGTGGTGGCGGCGGCTCTGGTGGAGGCTCCAGCTGGTCTCCTGGCTGGCCGCGGCTGGGCTGCTGCAGCTGCCATTTGTGTTCTTGCAGCTGTGATAGGCTACGCAAGTATTTACATAGCCTATCACGTCAAAGAGCAGGGACATAAATGGTGTCCACTACACCATTTGTGCCCCTGCTCTTTGCTGTGATAGGCTATGTAAATACTTATGTAGCCTATCACAGCTGCTTGCAAGGAGGGAAATGGTGGCCACTACGACAGCTGCCATTTGTGGCCACAACAGCCCGGCTGCAGCCAGAACTCCGGCTGTAGCCACCCTGGCCGGCGGCTCCGCAGAGCCGCTGCAGAGTGGAACTGGCCAGGGAGGATTCCGGGGGGAGGGACGGAGCTCCTCCCCCCCACCGTGGATGCCCCAGCACGGAGCCAGGTAAGGGATTCGTACATCCCTAACAAGAATTGCCAGATGTACAAGCTGGGTTTAGAAAAGGCAGAGGAACTAGAGACCAAATTGCCAATATCCGCTGGATCATGGAGAAAGGGAGTTTCAGAAAAACATCTATTTCTGTTTTATTGACTATTCTAAAGCCTTTGACTGTGTGGATCATAACAAATTGTGGCAAGTTCTTGGTGGTATGGGGATACCAAGTCATCTTGTCTGCCTCCTGAGGAATCTGTATAACAACCAAGTAGCAACGGTAAGAACAGACCACGGAACAACGGACTGGTTTAAGATTGGGAAAGGAGTACAGCAGGGTTGTATACTCTCACCCTACCTATCCAACCTGTACGCAGAACACATCATGCGACGTGCTGGGCTTGATGAAGCCAAGGCTGGAGTTCAAATCGCTGGAAGAAACATTAACAATCTCAGATATGCAGATGATACCACTTTGATGGCTGAAAGCGAAGAGGAGCTGAGGAACCTTATGATGAAGTTGAAAGAAGAAAGTGCAAAAGCTGGGTTGCAGTTAAACCTCAAAACCCCCAAGATTATGGCAACCAGCTTGATTGATAACTGGCAAATAGAGGGAGAAAACGTGGAGGCAGTGACAGACTTTGTCTTTCTAGGCGCAAAGATTACTGCAGATGCTGACTGCAGCCAGGAAATCAGAAGACATTTACTTCTTGGGAGGACAGCAATGACAAATCTTGATCAAATAGTTAAGAGCAGAGACATCACGCTGACAACAAAGGTCTGCATAGTTCAAGCAATGGTATTCCCCGTAGTAACCTATGGCTGCGAGAGCTGGACCATAAGGAAGGCTGAGCGAAGGAAGATAGATGCTTTTGAACTGTGGTGCTGTGCTGGAGGAAAATTCAGAGAGTGCCTTGGACTGCAAGAAGATCAAACCAGTCCATACTCCAGGAAATAAAGCCAGACTGCGCACTTGAGGGAAGGATATGAAAGGCAAAACTGAAGTACTTTGGCCACATCATGAGAAGACAGGAGACCCTGGAGAAGATGCTGATGCTAGGGAAAGTGGAAGGCAAAAAGATGAGGGGCCGACCAAGGGCAAGCTGGATGGATGATATTCTGGAGGTGACGGACTCGACCTTGGGGGAGCTGGGGGTGGCGACAGCTGGCAGGAAGCTCTGGCATGGGCTGGTCCATGCAGTCACGAAGAATCAGAAGTGACTGAACGAATAAACAACAAAAGGCTACTCACAATTTGAAGCAGGTGGTCCAAGCATTGAAAGGAGCCACCTCTGAGGTCCTGCAGCTCCCTGGTTCTGCCTCCCAGTGTTTACGCATTGAGCGTGGACTTCTGAGCTGGGGAAGTCTATACACATAGACCACTATGGTGCCCCTTTCAATGCAATAATGTATGGAAGGAGTTAGTATTTTTCAAAAATGTCTACCCTCAGCTCAGGGAGCCCTTTTCACATGGATTTCTTGGCTGACGCATCCTTGCACATCACAGAGGACTCTGGGATGCACTGCTCACAACGGTCTTGGTACAGGTGAGGTGCTGGCTAGGCTAGGCCAGGTGGGCCTTGCTGTGTGTTCTGCACAACTGAGGGCCTAAGTACCCATTACACACACGATCACATAACAGAATCCAATGAATCCAATGTTTAAGGAACAACTGGTTTAGAAGAGGGGAATTTGGCAGAAGAAAGTTCGTTAATCCTCTTCCTACCTGTTGCTTCTCCTATTCAAGCTGGGCCACACCCTTAGCAGATGCATTATTTAGGCAACATATATATGGTATGGTGTCCTGTGCTGTGGTTAGTTCCAGTTTCGCCACTACCTTGGAGCTGGATGGCTGTCAGTGGCAGAGTGGTGGACCCAAGTCCCAGATTTGTTTGTTTGCCAGAACAGATACATGGAGTCTATGCAACTGAAGCAGAGAATGGCCAAGTTGAGCCCTCCAAGTCACCACTGGAAAGAATTAGCCCCGTGCCCCACGGTCAGTCTCCTAAAGCAACATACTCAACTAAGGGTGCAATCCTTTACCTGTTTAGACAGAAAAGAAGCCCTGCAGGTCCCAGCATGCCTCAGCCAGCATGGCTGGCTAGAGCATGTTGAGAATTGTAGGACTTTTTCTGTCTAAACAGGCATAGGATTGCGCCCTTAAAGCCTGTAACACAAGCATCTAGGCAACTGGGGGAAATTATGTTCAGCTTTTTCCAAGAAAGCAGCCAACTTTCAACATCTCTTTTTCCTTCTTTTTCTCTTCTCTTTGGGTAACACAATTGTGCTTTTGACACATTAATCTGTATCCCAGCACTCTGCCACCATGTAACAAAGCCACTCAGATAGGCTATCCCTGTGAGGTGAGCTGAGTGCCACACAAGAGCCTTTCCTTTTGGAATGGCTGCCACCACTCTGCCTCGATGCCTCCTTGGTTGGTGAATGCAGCGATGCTCCCAGTCTTTGGTGATATTAACTTGGGAATTGAGGGTGCTGCCAGCTGACTCCCCAGATGCCACTAGGTGATTCAATCAGTTCTCCCTGGATCCCTTTCCCCCATACTTTCTAGTCTAAAACCCAAGTGGCTGGACTCTTAGGAGATATCTCAAACTTGTGCTTGAGGTTGGCCAAGTAGGTGGCCAACCTCAAGCATCCACTTTAGAAAATTTTTGTTTAAAACAAGGTAGAAAGGGGGTTAGGAGAGAAAAAAGCAGAGTAGAAAATAGAAACAAAAATGTCACCTAGCTAGCCTAACCTAGGAAGCTCGGAAGACGTCGACAAAGGAGAGGGCCTTTTTGGTGGTGGCCCCCAAATTATGGAATGATCTCCCTGACAAGGCCTGCCTGGCACTAACATTGTTATCTTTTCAGCACCAGGTTAAGACCTTTCTCTTCTCCCAGGCATTTGGCAGCATATGATAAGTTTTAATCAATCCTGGAATGTCTTATGGTTATGGTTGTTTGCTTTTGAGATTGCTTGTTTGAAGTTGTTCTATATATATTTTTCTATTGTGTATATTGTCTGTTCATGTGTGTGTGTTTTTATGTAAATAGTTTTTAATCTCTCTATATTGTATTTTTAATGTTTTTGATCTTTGTAAACTGCCCAGAGGGCTTCTGCTATTGGGCAGTATAGAAATAATAATAATAATAATAATAATAATAATAATAATAATAATAATAATAATACACTGGGCAAGCTAATGTCTCAACTTACAGGCAGGATGCTCTGATGAGATGAAGATTAATAAAAATCATCCCACCTATATACCTGTGCCAGGAAGGTGGTGGATCTCAGGAAAACATGCAAACAGATTGGATCCTGGGGCCAAAACCAACATATTGTTTAGCCAAGACTTCCCCAAGTCCAGTGCCCTCCCGATGTGTTGGGCTACGCTGTCAATCATCCCCAGCCAGCATGACCAATGGACATGCTGGCTGGGGATGATGAGATTTGTAGTCCAACACATCTGGAGGGCACTAGGCTGGGGAAGGCTCATTTAGTCCATGGGAGTGCCTTTTGAAGGTGGGAACTTGCGGGATGTTCCCCTTCCCTTCCCGTCAGTCCTTGTGTATGTGAGAGGATGCTGAAGACATGACTAGAGGCTGAGAGGACTCATAGCATGGAGAACCTAACCAATGGGGCTGGATAGAGAAATTCTAAAGTGACAGACGTTGCAGGGTTACCACATTCTTCACACTCAGGTGAGGTTAATAAACTGTGTGTTTGGCCCCCCATTAAGCTGCTTTCCTTCTCTTTTTTATGGCTGTTGGGATTCTTGTTACATGTGTTTTTCTGTGTAATGTTTAGTTAGGCACTGTGTGTACTAGACTGCGATTCAAACTCCCCTGAAGTTGCATATTGCACTGGGAGATCTATAATGACAGACAAGGGGACTTTCAGAGAATCTTAACTGCTATTCAGGGATGGTCCCGTCCAGGACATTTTGCAGCCTGAGGCAAAGGACAAAATGGCATCTTTCTTTCCACATACAGAAGCCAACCTGGCAGCTGAATTGTACTTAACACAGCTGAAAGGTCAGCATCCTCCGTCACACCTGAGGACGGTAAGCTAATTTCAGGGGTGCAGGGCAGGCTGCACAGCACGTAGAGCTCTGTATCCAAAACCTCACCACTGCTCCCTGTCCCTCAGCCTTCGCTGCCTGCGGTGGCCACCTCACTCTGCCTAATGGTAGGGCTGGCCTTGGTCTTCTCATTGAGGAATGCCAGATAAACTCCTAAGGGCTAAACTACATTTTACACTTATTGCTTAGTATGTAGCTACATCTGGGTTTTTGTTAGTTTAATTTCAAACATGTGTGTGTGTGGGGGGCTCTATTCTTGTTGCATATATTGCAGTATGCAACAAGGGAAGGCTGATATCTTCACTCCCAGACGCATTCCAGTTGAAAAACACCCCCCATAGGGTCTGGAGACTGGGGGGAATCCCATTGACACAAATGGTAACATTTTTTCTAAGGCTCCAAATCATACAGAGTGGTTCTGGTTCAATTTTGGGGGTAGGAATGCATCTGGGCAGTGAACATGTGTGACTCTAATTAATCTCACTAAACACCCCCCCGCCCCCCCAGACATAGCTACATGCTACACAATAAGCATAAAGTGTAGTTTGGCCCTGAGGTACATTAGGAATAGGAGACCGGAGATGAGTATAGATGACCATTCATCAAATGGTAACTTACCCCTTGGTTTATGCCATTACTTGGTAAGCTGGTGGAACTTGTCATCCTGCAAAGTGCAGTGGGGAATTTCACTACCCCCAATTCCTGGCCTGAGAAGGTTCTTGCCTCTTAAAGAGTGGCAGATAAAAGAACATTCCACCAGGTGCAGCTGTCCCATGACTGAAGCACTGTGACGGGAAAACTCCACCTGCTGAAACATCCCGTTTCCACATAAAGGTACAACAGCCATTTTAGGAGCTGCACCCAGCAGCTACAGTTTTTCTGTTATGAAGCTTTTTTCACTAACACAAATGCCACTGCCCAAAATGTTTCTGATGGCTCATTTAATAAATGGGTACAAATGGTAGCCTCTGGTGCTCCCATCCTGCCTCACCATTGGCTATGCTGGCTAAGGATAATAGGAGCTGCAGTCCAACAACAACATCTGGAGGGCCACATGTTCTCCAGCCCCTGCTCTAATCTGAAGGCTGTTCTGCAAACTCAAAAAATTACAGTCAAAATAAATATGGGAAGTCATAAATTAGATTGGGATGTTAGAGGGGATATATTGGTAGATCTCCAGGTGATCTGCAGTAGATCAGCAGGTGCTCTGACTCCCAAAAATTTAACCATAGCAATAACAAAAAGCCCTTTATCATCCCAAATTAGGCTGCTGAGATCAAGAAAGCTTGTGCACGAGGAGGGAGAGATGTGTATATGTGAAAGGATTTGTGTGCGATTTGTGAGCTCCAGTTCCAGTACTAAAACCAAATCCTTCGGCAGAGCATGTGCTCAGAGGCACCCTGGTCTGCAATTCTGTGTCCACTTCTTGAGTCACCCTTTTGCACCTGGCTCCAGTGGGTGGACCTTGGAGTTCTAGTGAAAAACAAAGTAGATCCCACAAGCCCAAAGTCTTCCCACCCATGTAGTAGGTTGCCTGACCATCCATTTACCCCCTGTACCAGAGGGTGAAGTGATGACTAGATGCAAAGGAGGGTTCCTGCAATCAGAGTTGCCATTTTTATTTTTACTAGCAATTAATAATAATAATAATAATAATAATAATAATAATAATAATATAACAACAACAATAATGCCCTGCCTTTTTTTTCTCTTCCAAGGAACCCTTTGCAAGGGTTCCTTGCAAGCTGCAGCTGGTACAGAATGCAGTGTCTCGCCTGATTAAAGGCAGCCACCAGTGAAATCACATCACTCCAGTGCTGAAGGAGCTGTATTGGTTACCAGTTGTTTTCCAGGCCAAATTCAAGGTGTTGGTTGGTTTTGGCCTTTAAAACCCTATACGGTTCCGGCCCAGCTTATCTCAAGGAGCACCTCCAGCAATACCAGATAGGCTGCTCAACAAGATCAGCCTCAGATGGCCTTTTCTCTGTCCCATCAGCCAAGACAGCTAGGCTGGTGAGGATGAGGGAGAGGGCCTTCTCTGTGGTGGCCCCCACTCTGTGGAACTCCCTCCCTAGGGAACTCTGCCATGCCCCCTCTTTAATGAGCTTCCGCCATGCATTAAAAATGTGGTTGTTCAGGTAGGCATTTGGGTGGGTTAGGGTAATTTTAGTAATGTGATGTTTTTAATGTTGAATTTTATTGTTTTGAACTGTTTTTATTGTTATACATTGTCCAGAGTGGCTGGGTGACCAGTCAGATGGGCGATTAATACATTTAATAAATAAATAAATGAACCCAAGAGGGCTTACATGGTCTTCCTCCTTCTCTAGGTTATCTCCACAACAACCCTGTGAGGAAGGATAAACTGAGAGTGCGTGACTGGCCTGAAGTCACCCAGTGAGCTTTATGGCCAAGTGAGGACTAGAATCCCGATCTCCCAAATCCAAGTCCAATCTCTAACCAGTGTGCAACACAGTGGCTATTTATGTGCCTTTAACTGAAATCTGGAATAAGGTAGATGGTCCCCCCCCCTTTTTGGGGGGGTAGGTTGGGGATAACCTGGGGCAAAATTTTCACCGCTTAATGTCTTTATGTCAGGCATGGCACAAAGGCAGGTAAACAAGAAAAAGTGCCTCCTGCCCCTGCTTGCCTGTACCTTTAACAGTTATGCCAAAGAATTTCAGCCGGTGTTGCATTTTACACCATAGATGCCCAGACCTCCCCTTGCCCATCTGTTAGAGCAGCCTTCCCCAACCTGCCTGTTGAGAAATATGGGAGTTTCTCAGTCCACCACATCTGAAGAGAAGCAGGGTGGGGCAGGCCGGTGGGTTCTGGAGCCCCCATCAGCCTCACACCTGGTCTTTCTAGATGGAGAGGACCCTGAAACAGCGGTGGGCACAAGGTAGTTTGGGAGCTACGGGTAGATTGCTGGGTGATTTGTAGTAGATTTGCAAGGATCTCCAACTACCAGTTATTTAACAATAGCCATTTTAAGGATCTAAATTAGGCTGCTAGTATCCCTGTTCTCTAGTAACTCAGAGGCAGATTTGTGTATTCAGGTCATCCCAGTACAGGGCTGATGGGGTGCAGAAGATGATCGCACCAGGCTTCAGCTGGTGGACTCTGAGGTTCTAGCACTAAACGAAGTAGATCCTGAAAGCTGGGCGTCTGCCCTGCGATGCCCTAAAGACCACACCTTCACAAAGGGCAGTGTTTGTTTAGCAAGATACCATCCTTTTGTGCCACTCCACCCCTTTCAATTTCAGTCCATACAAGACCGCCTGTTGGTGACTTGGGGAAGCAAAGCACTTTCTGCCACTGGTTCCTGGATTGTTATTCCTATAGAGGATTTATAGCATTTGGGGATAAGGCTCCAAGTTATTAATCAGGCAGATGGAAGAGTCCAGTCCAGTTTATTGTGTGATGTGGATGAAAGATAAGTCTGAATATTGATGCCTCAGATAATGATTAGGAGATAGAAAAGAATGGGGGGGGGAGAAGGAAGGAAGAGAAGCATTGTGGGTAAATATATGCCATTTCTGGTGGTGATTACCCTCCAAGTAATTAGTTTTTAAATCAGGCAGACGTTTTCAGGAGCCATTTACTCTGAGCGGCTTTAATTATTTATGTTCTCTTTTATTCTTATTATTTATAGCAGATTCTCTTTTAAACAGGAGCAGCATGGTGCAATGGAGCCACTCATCCTGAAAAGAAACCCATCTCTTGGCATAGGTTCCCCCGTTGCAAGGATGTGTTTCCTAAGGCTCTGGTCACTGACAAAAGCCACTGGCTGGGGACAATCCCGCAAACAAGTTTTCCTTGGGCTGTTCTCTCACCTCCTTCAGGTAGGATGACCAATGCGCAATGGAGAACTCCAGGAGACCTTGCTCTGCATGGGCATCTCTCTTTCTGCCATTTATTATAGGCAGCAAACAGTGCCCATTTCCCTCCCACCAAGCAGTTAGGGCAGTTTACTTGAACATGTAGTTAAATATTCTGTCCAAGTCATCATGGCACTCACCCAAGGTAAATATCCTTTTGTGAAATCGCTACTACGGTAAAGAAAAAAAGTTGATTTGAATGAAATGGTACCAGGAAAAAAATTGCACCCCTGTAACTACTTGGCTGATTTGAGTTGTGGGTTGTTTTGTGTGTGTGTGCTACATTTCCAACATCTGCTCAAATGCAATGCAAACATCTTCATTACAGTAAAACCATTACATTTTTGTAAAGGATGTAACGCTCTTTAAAATTTCACAAAAGCCCTAGTGTCAGCAGCAGAGTTTTCCTGTAACCATCACATGACTTACGGAGCCTAATTTGAATGTCTGCAGATCCCTCCTCCCCCATCCCATCTTGGGACTGTGAACATGCAGACAATGTGACTTCACCATCAAGTCATTTTTTCCTTTCCCCTGTTCCGTGCCTCTCCCCCCCCCCCTTTATAATGTTTTGCCTGATGAAGTGATCTGGAGATCTCAAAAGCTTGCACACTTTTCATGATCTTTTGGTTGGCCTAATAAAGGTATTACATGAATATAGATTTTAACATTTTAGTTAGCTTTCCATCAGTTGGGTGGCTTAGTTGTTAGGGTTAGTTGTTAAGTCTTATTTTTAATTTTAATGGTGGAGATTTGTTATTTTTTTAAAATGTAATTTAGTTTGAGCCTTTGGGAAAAGCAATATATAAATAGCTGAAATCAATACATACATATTCTAATTTCACCTATTTTATGTGTTACCTTTCTAAACTGCCCAAGAGCTGAGGCTCCTTGGGCAGTTCACAACAATTAAAGCCATAAAATGCAACATGATAAAACTTTAAAAGTAGCATGTAAACCCAAAGCAAAGCCCAACAGCAGTTACAGCCCAGGGAGGGAAAGTCTGGGGGCATCTCTACACCAGCCTAAAAACCTGCATTTAAAATGGGGCTTTCTGCTTCTGTTTTAAATGCAGGATCACGACGACTCCCTTTTTCATGTGCTTCCTTCTCCCCCCTGCCCCCTCCCCCTTCTCTGAGTCTTCCATTAACTTTCATTGATCTCGCTCCTCTTCTTGCTGCTTTCCCTCTTTTCACGGAGGAAACTGAAGTGGAACACAGTGGGGTAATTTGATAGCTCATTATCTGCGATCTATTTAAAAACAGAACAAAGGGCATTTAGTGCAGGAGATGCCCTCGAGGATCATGGCGTCATGTAAAGAGCCCTCAAACTTCTGTGAAGGAGCAATGTCAATTGCAAGATCAAAGCTCTGTGTGAAGGAGCCCTGGGTGAAAAGGTGTGTCTTCAGGAGGTGTTTGTTAAAAGATATCACATGTTCTGCCTCCTGAACTGCACAAGGGAGGGTTTTCCAAAGGGTGACTGCTGCTACAGAGAAGGCCCACGGTTGGGGTTCTTCATGGCAACATTCCTTTCATTTTTGAATGACCCACAAGGCCTCCTCTGATGGTCTTAAATGTTGCTTGGGTATATATATTGCCCACAGCTCATGTACCTTTGTGGGGCACTGGCCTCTTATCTATGTTACTGCTGAATAAGGAGATTAGAAGACAGAAGTTCCAGCAAGCCTTGCCTATGGTGGTGTGCCGCACTGTAAAAAGGTTCACCACATCAAGGTCAAAACAGGAGAGCGTGCCCTTCTAGGGCATCCTGTATTCAGCCCCCTGTGCTGGGTGTGGATATGCCTCTAGGCCCCCAGGCTGGGAATGCAGGCAGGGGACAGGCACGGCTCAACACTAAAAAGGCAAGTAGCACAGCAGGCTCAATTCTATGCCATAGCTAGACTTAACATACTCTCATCCTACATGCCCCCCCCCCTTCACCACAGGGTGATCACACAGGCTGTGATGAGTTTCAGGGATACAGCAAGAGGCGTAATGGCACAGTGAAGCTTTGAGCAGGTGCAAGGGATTGGGGGTACACAGTGAAGTGGGAAAAATACCACTTGCATTGTTAGCATGGGAATGTGTTGCTGAGGTGCCGAGAGTCACATAGGACGTAGTGCTGCAGGTAGTGATTGAATAGGTATTAGAGGATGGTGGCTGATTAACTTACTGTGCATGACTCACAATGCCTAGCACTCTGGAAACTGGAAAACTTCCTCTGAAGGAAGGTTGTAGCCCCTTGACTCAGCGCTGCACCCAATACTGACCAAAGCCTACGTCATGGGCCTTGTTTACTTCTTTGTATAAATATCAAAGTCGCCTACTGTTCTGGGTCCAGTCCCGAGGGGCCATGTTGGCAACTCTTGACTGCACCACACTTTGGTGTTCTGGTAGTAAACACCCAAACAAAAGTCAGTGTCTGTTCTCTGGCAGAAGGGTAAAATTCTGCAACAGCAGCAACACAAAAGGCATCTGTACACCATCCTAAAATCCTGCACTTAAAATGGGGCTTTGTTTCCATTTTAAATGCAGGTTCACAGTGACTCCCTTTTCACCTGCTTCCTTTCCCTCCTCCCCTTTCCCCCTCCTTCTCCCAGTATCTGAGTCTTCCATTATTTTTCATTGATCTCATTCCTCTTCTTGCCCCTTTTACTCTTTTCATGGAGGGAACTAAAATGGAACACAATGGGGTAATTTGATAGCTCATTATCTGTGATCCATTTAAAAAGGGAACAAAGGGCATTTCGTGCAAGAGACGCCTTGGAGGTTCACGGCATCATGTGAAGGGCCTGCAAACTTCTGTGAGGGAGCAATCTCAATTGCAGGTTAAAAGCTCTGTGTGAAGAAAGCCCAAGTCACTACAATTCAGCTGCCAGATAACTCCACCACACAATTTAACCTGAAGTGCCTTGTGACACCAGTGCAGAATGTGCAGATATCACACTTCCCATCCAGCCACCAATTTTATTGTATGCTGTACATCGCCCAGAGTGGCTGGATGACCAGCCAGATGGGCGATTAATAAATTTAATAATAAATTAATAAATAAATAAATAAAGGAAAAGGAGCAAATCCCTCCCTCACCAGAACACTGAGAAAATGAACCCTACAATCCATTGTTATGCTGACTTTAATCTGTTGGGGGAAAGATCAGTCTCCAGTGGAGAAGGTCAGTGGCTGCTGCTAGCAACAGAGAACAAAATACCTGCACTGAGAACTCTCCTGGGAAGAACAAGGAGTTTTTCTGCTTTACGAACTCTGTGCTTCCACTGGAAACCCCGCCCCCCAAAAGGCATCTTCAACTACATCAACAGTAAGTGTGTGTTTTTTCAATTGCCACCAAGTGTTTTTCAATCTTGAACTAATCAGTATATGCAAAAGAAGGTGGTAGCCCTAAGTGTTAGCAAGGAGTTGGGTGCGGTGCGGTGGGGAGGATCAAATGTGTATCCATTTTGCTGTAACATTTTTTGCCCATTTATGGGGGAACTTATTTTGCAAGCTGCATTTGTGCAAAGAAATTCCTGTCAAAAGCATCTTTGTTTCTTTGGGGCAATTCCCAACTAAAGGCTCCTAACTTGCACATATAGGGTTGGATCCAGAAACCTCATTCTGCATGCAGAAGGATACTGCTGGTGGAATGGGGCTTCTGTGTCCTCTCCTCTACCCCTGCACCCCTTCCCCCATGCCCTCCAAATCTCCTCCAGAGGGTTGGAGCCCATACTCTTTAGCACTGAAAAAAGCAACCCAACTTTCCTGACATTTTCCATTTGAAACATTTATTTTTGGGAAATACATATTAAACACTATTATTTATACAAAACAGGACTAAATTTGTCATAATGCATACAATCCTCAAAAAGGCCATTTTTATAGATTTGGATGAATTTTTTGGTTTTATTCAGTATCCCCCTGCCCCAAGTACAATATAAAAGGAGAAAGCCATTTTTGTCTTGCTTTTGCTGGCTGCGATATTGCCAAACAAGATATGATGCATTTTTTTTTGCTGAAGTGTATCTAGGGGGGAAAAATGACGTTCTCCATTTCATAGTCTTAAACACTTGAAATATATATATTTTAGTTAATACACAATTTTTATTTTGCTAAAATATAGCAAGTCAGCAAGTAAAAAAAATAATTTTCCTCAGCTTAACACAGCTCAGTTAAGTTTCTGCCATTTTTGTTTTTAGTTTGGGAGGGACAACATGAAAGTTAAAAGGGCAGTTTAGATTTACTTGCAGCACAAAATGTAGGAGACCCTCTGAGCAAAGAATATTTGGAAGTTTATTCACCAGGGGCATGTATTGCCAAATGAAACATAACAAAACACCTGACAACTTGGATTTAGGAAAGAAAACCACTTGTGGGCATGCCAACTGATCTTCACCCAAGACAGGAAGTCTTGGGTGAAGATCAGTTGGCATGCTTGTACTAGAAACACCTGCAAGAGGAGGCAGCCATCGGCTGGCATCTTACTGTGGTGGGTTAAGGTGTGACGCATTCCCCTAAGGTTTGCTTGCTGAGAGGGGGTCACACTGGTGCCTGAATGAGCAGGATGGAAATGGGAGGTTCGCCTTTTACGAAAGCCAGGAGTCAGCACACCCCTCCTTTTCTTGAGGGCGCCACAAGGGGGCAGCCTGGCCAGAGCTTTCTGCTTTCAAAAAGGAGCTGTGACAACATATGGCACAAAGGAGATGGTTCTACAGAGCTGGTTACTAAGATTTTTTTCCTCCACAGAAGAGAAAGCTGGGATATATTGGCTTTCTAGATTAGATGGCCATTCTCGGACAAGACTTCTGTCTCTCTGACTCAGGTTAACATTTAGCAAATGCCGGATCCCCTCCCCCTTTCTACTGCTTTGGAGAAATTGCCCCCGTGCAGCTTCTGGTTTCTTCCGAGGGTGCTCTCAATTACTCTGGACCTTGACCAAGAGCTGTACATTGCAGAATGCATGCTAGATCCTGGAGTCAGATTTTCGTGGTGTACAGCTTTTCACATGGAAATGATGAACAACGTGTACAGCATGTCTACATATGCACATCTGGGGAATTTTAGCCACAGTTCGAAGGGTGACACACAGAAATTGCACACTGAGATAAGTTAGACTAGCCTGAACCCCAACAGCTTCTCTGCCCTCTTGAAGAAGATGCCGGAGGACTAAGGACTGGGCTCTTCTACACTGGCTTTGCAGAAACGGTTTGAGCCTCTGTAATAGGCAAGCATACGCTAAGCATTTAAACAGAAGCCTGAATTGAGTGTGTGCATGCACGCATGCAATGAACACATGCACTTCTAGGAAGGCAGCAGGATTTGGGATTCCAGCTCTGAAGGACAGGGAAATTGTGAAGAAGGAGAAGAAGAAGAGGGATGCCTTCTGCGATTCAAGAGGATCTGCACTTGCTAAGAACAGCTTGTCCTTATTAGAGTCGACACACTTACCCCACAGTAGGCCCCTTCTCTTTTCTAGTGAGAAAAGTGGCTCCCTATTATTGCTGGCTTTTTAAAGGAAACGGGATGGAGATTAGATGAGTATGAGTAAGAGATGCCTAGTGCTGAGTAAAGTTGTGCCATGTGGTCATAATTCATCTCTCGATCACTTTACCCTCACTTTAAAAGCCATAACTAGTCATAAAAATCTTCACCTGAAATGGATGGAGTTAGATACAGAGAGAGAGAGAGAGAGAGAGCGATTCAGAGAGAGAAATATACAAATTGCAAACAAAACAAAAACAATCCCCACCCCCGGTTTACAAAAGAGTAAACCTTTGGCACTAGGTAAATCAAGTGGCTCAGAAAGATTTCCATAGACCTGAACCATGGAAACAAAGAAGGCAGAAATGGGCTCCTCTCTAAGCCTCTCCTCTTCCTTCCATGCAGTGAGGAAGATGCTGTGGCACATCCTGTCTAGCATCCATCTGAGCCTCTCATCAGACTGTACAAAGTTGCTAAAGAAAGCTGCCACAACCTTTCAGGATTGCTCTGATGCTGCCCTTCTGGGGTGAGGCTGCTTGAGCGGGATAAGGAATGTGAGGCATCCTCTTTTCTCTTGAATGCAGCCATGCCCCATGCTATATGGCACAACATGAGGAATCTCCAGGCTTCAACAGTAGGGCAGATGTCTATGAAAATACATCTCCATTCCAGATTAACCAAAAGGGAAAATATCAGTCTCTGCTTTCTGGCAAGGTTCATCTTGGCCTTAAGAGCCTGAGATTGCTACAATCAATGGGAGTTCCTCCACTGAGTTCCAAAAAAAGGGGCTCTGGCTTATCACAGTGAAGGATCTATGCGAAGATGGCTGCAACTAACGCTAAACACGAAACCAAGAAAAGCTGTTCCTGTTGACATTAGCTGCAACCACATTTATTAGAGAAAGTACTGTTATTTGGTCAGTTAACATCAGCAGCGTGGGTATCACTGGCAGAAAGGAGAAAAGTACAGTGGAGCCCCAGCAGAAGGCTTATATGATTTTTTTTTTTAAGAAGAGAAAGCAGGGGTGGGGAGAGGAAGAGAGTACATTGGGTCCTAGCTCAGGCTTGGAGTGTTACATTTCATTGGCCACCAACTCCTCTTTCTCAGCCACGCCATTGGAGAGCATATTCTGGCCTTCATTCAAGCGTTTGACTCTGTAAGCTTCAAAATGGATGCTGCTGGTAATGTCCTTGATGTTTTGCATGTGTGTCCTATAGGAAAGAAGAGAGGTGGTTATATTTTAAAAATTGTTATTCATCTCTAATGTTTGAAACAAAATCAACAGTAGCTTGATACTGGAATGTGACAGAGAAGGGCAATCTCACAATTGCAAAACACACACTTTGTGCGCAGGGGGACACACACACACAAGATCCCAGATTCATCCTGGGCTTCTCCCGTAGCTGAGGAAGACCTTTAACTGAGACTGACGATGGTATTGGGGGAGACGGACCAATGGTCTGACTCGGTATAAGGTCAGCTGCTTCTATCACATTCCTAGGGCAAGACAGGTCAGTGCTGGCCGGGGAAATTCTTGCAGGGTCAGCTCCACTCACTCAAATATCACTCTGAACTGCTCTCGCCAGCTGTGGAGAGAGCAATCAGGTCACGGCGGCTCCGATGTGACTTCAGATAACATGTATATATGCCAAAGACAAAGTTGTACACACTTTACCCTTCAATTCCAGGAGCAACAATTAAGGTGTCTTGAATGATCCCTTCCCACCTCTTCCCTCTTGGGAAGGTGCTACCAACCTGATCAGAAGATCCCGCAAATAAGCAAACTCGCAGTGCGTCGTATTCTCAACTGTAAAAGCAGGACACGGTACTGGATGTTAGCATAACATCGAAATTCAAGAGCAAGATAGGGCTCCAAAAGTCACGTCAATTCACAAAGAGCTAGCAGCTGGCTGGAACATACTTCGGACAGCCTCCCCAACCCCAACCCCCCAGTGTCCTTTAAGGATCTAGCTCTATTAGGTTAGAACAGTCTTCCCCAACTTAGTGTCCTCCAGATGTGTTGGGCAGCTTCCCTCATCCTCAGCCAGCATGGCTGGGGCTGACGGGGGTTATAGTTCAACCCATCTGGGGTTGAACTATATAAGTTCAACCCATTTGGGTTCAACCATCCTCACCAGGCTGAGGAAAGGCTGCATTAGAAGAACAGGAGGAGCTCTTCAGATAGTGCCCCAATGGCATTGCATTGGAGCTCTCTCTCTCTCTCCTGGAGGGTGTGTGTGTATTTATTCCCTCTTGCACATGCACCAACAGGAAGGTGCCATGTTTCCAAGAATCTGTTAAGCACCTGCTTGGTGATGGCCTTGCTGCTTTTATGAGTTACCAAAGACTGGCCACAGGGGGGAAGCAGAAGGCTTAAAATGAAGCAACTATCTTCTTACAGAAATCCTAGTTGGAGAAAATGCTTTCTCTAAGGAGCCAAAAGAATCATGACTCAGAGAAACATACAGAACCAGAAAAGCAGCAATAAAATAAAGGTAGCTTGTCTAGATTCACAACAGTATTGGAAACGGGTGGGTGGGAAGGGAAGGGGTCATTTGATGCTGCAGCTGATGTGGTAGAGGCCATTGTGAGTGAAGACAAACACTGGTGCAACCATTCCCAGTGGGATGCCATTGAATTATTTGAACTCCATGACTGCAGCTGCCCCCATGCCCCAGCCACCTACAGATATACTACCATACTGGGAACAACTTTCTGTAGGATACTTAGGTTTAAGGAACAGAATAAACATGGCCAGTGTGTCCTCTCTCCATACACCCTCTACTGCAGTGGTTACTTATTATTATTATTATTATTATTATTGCATTTATATCCCGCCTTTATTCCTCTTGCAAGGAACCCAAGGCGGCTTACATTATCCTCCTCCTCTCCATTTTATCCTCACAACAACAACCCTGTGAGGTAGGTTGGGCTGAGAGTGTGTGACTGGCCCAAAGTCACCCAGTGAGCTTCCATGGCCAAGTGGGGACTAGAACCCGGATCTCCCAGCTCCCAGTCCAACGCTCTTGCCACTACACCACACTTGTGCAATTCCATTTAGACACTGGTATATTTTTCCATTTGACTACGCTAAAGCCTTTGATTGTGTGGATCACAACAAACTCTGGCAAATTCTGAAAGAGATGGGAGTACCAGACCACCTTACCTGTCTCCTGAGAAACCTGTATGAGGGTCAAGAAGCAACAGTAAGAACCGGACATGGAACAACCGAGTGGTTCCAAATTGGGAAAGGAGTACGACAAGGCTGTATACTGTCACCCTGCTTATTTAACTTATATGCAGAGTACATCATGAGAAACTCCGGGTTGGATGAATCACAGGTCGGAATTAAGATTGCTGGGAGAATTATCAACAACCTCCGATATGCAGACGATACCACCCTAATGGCAGAAAGCGAAGAGGATCTAAAGAGCCTCTTGTTGAGGGTGAAAGAGGAGAGTGCAAAAGCTGGTTTGAAACTCAACATTAAAAAACTAAGATCATGGCATCCGGCTCCATCACTTCCTGGCATATAGAAGGGGAAGAAATGGAAGCAGTGACAGATTTTATTTTCTTGGGCTCCAAGATCACCGCAGACGGTGACTGTAGCCATGAAATTAAAAGACACTTGCTCCTTGGGAGGAAAGCTATGACAAACCTAGACAGCATAGTAAGAAGCAGAGACATCACCTTGCCTACAAAGATTCGTATAATCAAAGCTATGGTTTTCCCAGTAGTAATGTCTGGCTGTGAGAGCTGGAGTATAAGGAAGGCTGAGCGCCGAAGAATTGATGCTTTTGAACTGTGGTGCTGGAGAAGACTCTTACGAGTCCCCTGGACTGCAAGGAGGTCAAATCGGTCAATCCTAAAGGAAATCAACCCGGAGTGCTCATTGGAAGGACAGATACTGAAGCTGAAGCTCAAATATTTTGGCCACCTAATGCGAAGAGAAAAGTCACTGGAAAAGACCCTGATGCTGGGAAAGACTGAAGGTAAAAGGAGAAGGGGACGGCAGAGGATGAGATGGCTAGACAGCATCACCGATGCAATGAACATGAACTTGAGCACACTCTGGGAGAGAGCGGAGGACAGGAAGGCCTGGCGTGCTATGGTCCATGGGGTCACGAAGAGTCGGACACAACTTAATGACTGAACAACAACAAATATTTTTCCATTCCTCCAAAAAGCAAAAAGCAGCAGATATGCAATAAACTAAATTAAAGGCAACTTGAAGGTAGAGTTTGGGTCATACTTTCTCTCTTGTGTGATACTCCCCACCATACAGAGAGGGGTGTGAGAAAGAGGAAACAGCCATTTGTAATAATATGCTTCTGCCTACAGAGTGACATGAAAAAGCAGCCATTTTTCACTTGTGCTGGAACGTGGTGTGTTACTGAAGCAAGAAATATCCTGCTTCAAACATGATCCTCCATGAGTGGTGGGGAGCATCACCCCACCTCCAGAAAATAAGTCTCAGAACAACAACATGCAAAGACAGTTGTCCACTCCAGCCCTTTGGCCCAGAAATCCCCCACGCACCTCTGTTTTAACACTAACACGTTCTGCTGACTCACAAGATTTTAAAAACACAAACTTTGGTTAGAACTGAAACACTAACAGAGGGAGACTGGGCAACCAAGAAACAGGTAGGCAAGGAGGGCAAACTCAATGAAATAGACATTAATCCTGTTAAAAATGGGTTTCTATCTCTTTCTGCTAAGCTGCTATACAGGCCTAGTTACTTCAGCACACGTTTCTCTGGAAACCTCTCCTCTTCATGTTGTGTCAAGGAGGATGCAATGCTATGATGATCCCAAGGGCTCAGGGCAAGTGTGTGTGTGTGTGTGTGTGTGTGTGTATGCCTGTGTGCTCCTATATGTCTGAAGGGCTCACAATCTGATTGTGACAAATATCAAGGGAATGATGATATAAAAACTGTGGATACAAACAAATAATACTGCTTGTCCACATTATTCTCAACACTTTAGGATTAAAGAGTCTTCCATGATTGCTGCTACAGAGGACGAGATATATGCAAGAGTAACAATGGGTAATATTGGGGGGTACCTCCCCGCAAATTATTACCCCAGTTGCTCCCACAGCTTTCAGTTGCTATATATCAAATGTCCTACATAGCATGGATGAAATCCTTTTTGTTACCTCTACAGCAGCATTAGTGTGCCGGGTGATTTACTGAGTACAGGAGGGAAGCGGAGGCAGCGCTAAACAGGGATTTGAAGGAAGTAAGGGAAGTGGCATCGCACAGCAGGTCTGGGAGGCAGTTCCAAGCATTCTTGTTTCTCTAATATTGTTCCTATTTCCTTGTTCCTCTTGCTGAATATATGATTTTATATTGTATTGCAGCTTTACATTCTTTTGAGCCGCTCCGAGTGGAGCACGGGCTCTTGAAGGATGTAATATCCATTTTTACATAAGCAAATAGAAACAGCTGCAGGTTGACTTGCACATGTGTTAGCGTAGCCCCAAGTAGCATTTGCCCTCCCGCCCCTCTGCTGCAGTTTCTACCAGGGGCCTCTTGCTTCCTTACTCTGTGACAGTGTCTGCTAGGCAGTAAAGTGACAAATTTCTGGAGAATGCCTCACTTCAACCCAGATGAGGGCCTCTTTCTTCTGGAAGTTCTAGGGACAGATCTATGCCTTGCATCATATCATCACGATCCCACGATGTAACCCTATATCCCTCCTGTGCATTTATACCTCGTAGAACCCACAGTGACATTTGTTGCAGTATTTCAGATAATGAGGGATAAAAAGCAGGAAATAACACTACAATAGCAGTATAGAGAATGTGTAATGTGCCCCATCAGTTATCAGTGCACTTCCATACCAGTAGAAAGCAGTAGTGTAGATTTAGCCCAGGACAGGATAGCTAGGGATCAGCAAACTCACTGTTTCTCACCCTGCACACCGCTCACTGGGCCGCTGCCAGCTGCCTGACCTGGCTTGCTGCATGTGGCGAACCGCTGGATGGTCCATGGGCATCCTGCTGCTCTGGCAGCTGCCATTTTGTGCAAAAGGGCGGCTAGGCTTTTTCTAAAATCCCCCATTTTGCGCTAGTGACAGCCGTGAATAGGGCCATTCACGCAAAATTACAGGCGTAAATGGTCTAATTGGATCATTTACGCCCGTAATTTAGCATAAACGGCCCCATTTACAGCCGCCATTTTGCACAAAATAGTGAAGTTGCGGAAAAAAGCCTAGCAGCTGCCATTTTGTGCAAAATGGCAGCTGCCAGAGTCCCCATTCACCAACTCCTCGTTCTCTCCTTCACAAGGAGACATCGAGGGGTTGATGAGCGGCAGGGGACTCCTTCCCCCGCCACCTGTTAACCTCTCTTGCTCTCCTTGCAAGGAAGGAGGGAACGAGGGGGTGACAGGCGGCAGCAGGAGCCCCTGTCACCACCCGCCAACCCCTCGTTCTCTCCTCCTTGCAAGGAGAGTGCGAAGGGTGGGTGGGGGTGGCAGGAACCCACAAGCCTGCCTGACTCACCACCCGCCAAGTCAGCAGGCTCAGGGGTCTGCGAGCTGGCATCTGGGGGGCCACGTTGGCAGTAATCCACTGAGCTTGAGCCCCCAACTGGACTCCACCCCTAAGGCTAGGACGCTGGACCTCTCTTTTTTGCAGGCTGGACTTTGTAGCACACGTCTCTACAACAGGGGTGGGCAACACGTGGCTGTCCGGAGGTTTCAGCCTACAACTCCCCTTAGCCCCTGCCATTGACCACGCTGGCTACAGATGACAGCCAAAACATTTGGAGGGCCACACGTTGCGCTTTTCCGGTCTACAACTTTCCCATAAAGAGAGAGAGGCTGCATTGGAGATGGCGAATTAATGCTGGGGCAATGGAACATCCTGGTCAAGAAGCATACCACAGCCACTTCTTGTTGCTGTTCGTGTTGCAATCCCTCCTGAGAGTGGTGGCTCTGTTATCCTCAGTTCTATTTTGCCTGGTGGACAGTTCCAGCCATCTGCAACCTGGCTGCAAAACAACCACCGAGGAAGACTCTTTGGCCCCGGGAGACCAAAAGGGATTCCTCTTTCCTTCTCAAGTCAAACACTCTTGTGAGCAACTCGACCACAAAAGCTGGTTCTCATTCTGTGAAGGTTCTCATTCTGCGCAGCAGAGGGCAGCAAAACCCACTTCCACACAATAGGTGATGCATGCAACTGTTGCCATCTTTGCTAGGGATGTACGAAACGATTTCGTGACATCCACGGTGGGGGGGAGGTGCTCCGTTTCTCTCCCCAAAATCCTTGCCGGCTGGCTCTGCTCTGCGGCGACTCCGCAGAGGCGCCAGCCTGGGCCGCCCACAGCAACATCAAGCTGCTGCTGGGCTGCGCAGGGACACAAATGGCGGCCGCTGTAGCCACCGCCATTTGTGTCCCTTTTTTTCGGCACGATAGGCTACGTAAATATTTACATAGCCTATCATATCACGGCGAAAAAAAGGGAATGCCGCCATTTGCTTTCCCTTCTTTTCCCCGTGATAGGTTGCGTATTTTTTACGTAGGGCGTACCTGCATTAGCAAATGGCATCCCTGCATTAGCCGTGATAGGCTATATAAGTATTTACGTAGCCTATCATGGGAAAAATTGTGAAGCGAATGGCGGCCGCAGTTGCAGCCATTTGCAAAGCAGTGCGAACGGCACCAGGTAGGTGCTCCGTTTTGCGCGCCTTTCGTGGGGTGGTGGGGCGGGGGGGGGCTTCGTTCCACCACGGATTTCAGGGTGCCGAATGCCAGTGCATTCACTGACCTCACTGAGATCTGTGGCAGAATTTTCCGCCATCCCTAATCTTTGCACATTCAAATGTTCCTTTGGCAATCTAAAGCCCCAGTGATGGCGAGGAAGCAACAAGGAGGAGCGAGGACTCTCACCTTCAATTGTGCCCCACTTGGTTTTCCTTCCCAGAATTCGCCTTCCATTAATCTGGTATTCCTGGTCACTGCCCACCACAGCAAATGGAATCATTTCCTACAATGAAATTGCAGATTGTCAGAAACAGGGGATCATGAAATCCAACTCCCTTTAATCAAAGCCGTATTTAAAGCTGGAAATGGCTTGCTTTACTTCCTCCTACCCTCGCCCCTTATTTCTGAGACTTCCATCATCCCCTATAGCATGTCTGTCGAGAGTTTCCCCACACAGAGCCAGTGTGGTGTAGTGGCTAGACTGCTGGACTGGGAGTCAGGAGATCCGGGTTCTAGTCCCCACTCAGCCATGGAAGCTCACTGGGTGACTTTGGGCCACTCACAGACTCTCAGCCCGACCCACCTCACAGGGTGGTTGTTGTGAGGACAAAATAGAGGAGTAGGAGGAGTATGTACACTGCCTTGGGTTCTTTAAGGAGGAAAAAAGGTGGGACATAAATGTAATAAATAAATAAATAAATAAATAAATAAATAAATATTGGGGTGAATGAAACCCCAGAGGCTAAGAAGTCATAGCCAAACTAGACACGCTTCTTCAGGGACTGGCTTTTCATTTGTTAATTGTCCAGGAGGGAGGAGGAATTCTCAGACTTTTAGCAGCAAAATTGTCCCTCACTACCTATTCTTTTCCAAGGCTTGACAACATGGCAGTGAGATCATTAACAGGGCCCAGGCATTATAAACACATGATGCCAGTCCTTCTTTGCCTGCACTGGCTCCCAGTTGGTTTCCAGGCCCAATTTAAAGTGCTGGTTTTGACCTATAAAGCCCTGCACAGCTTTTGACCTCAGTACTTAAAAGAACACCTTTTCCCTTATGTCCCTACCGACCCATGCCCTACCATCATCAGCAGAGGCCCTTCTCTCAGCGCGCCCTCAGTCTGAAGTCCAGAGGATGGCCCTGTTGGTGGAATGCTCTCCTGCAAGAGGCTTACCTAGTACCCACTTTAATGTCTTTTCAGCACCAGGGCAAGACAGTTTTGTTTTTCCATACCTTTTAAACCACATGTTCACGTCTTTTTATTACTGGCCTCTCTTGACAGTGTTACTGATTGGAGTTTTGGCTTTAGCTCATTTATGTGACTTTTAGTGGTGTTGGCATTTGTTTTATCCTTTTAATGCTAGATTTGGGTTGCTCTAATTGCTCTATTTTATTGTTTTAATTTTGTTTTCTATTTGATTTTTTAAAGTTGCTCAGAGACAGGATCAGTCCAAGACATCTTGCTGCCTTAGGTGAAGGACACAGGGTGCGCTCAGCCCCCTCCCCCTCCATTCCACACATAGCAGCCAGCTGGGTCAGCCTTTCAGTCTTAGTCCAACATTGGTGACCGAACAGCATCCTCCATGCACCTGAAGGCAGCAAGCTAGCTCAGGGATGCAAGACTGGCTGTGGGGCACACACAGCTCTGTCCTTCCAACACACTGTTGCTGCTCCCTGCCTCATCACCATCTGCCTAACTCTGCCTAATGGTAGGACTGGCCCTACTTAGAAAATGAATTTTAGAAGGTGAATAACAAATACATCAAATAAGTAAAATAGATACAAGAAGGATGCTTTAGGCTCAGGCCAAAAGCCTGACTTTAAGCCTTTGAGACCAAGCTAGTGGGTGGTAAGCAAGGTCTGCTCACTTACTCTAAACTTCTCATTTATTAGTCGGTCTTCAGAGTCTTCATCAAACTGTTTCTGGGGATACACATCAATACCATTGGCAAGAAGATCTGCTGTGATCTAAGAACAAGACAGGGAACAGAACAGGTATGTTATTAGATAAAAATGCCACCAAAAGGGACTCACTCAAAGTGCTTTCCCAGGAGTGCTCAATCTGGAGCAATTTCACATGTGGGAACAGTCCTCATTACCCACAACCGGTCCCAGGGCATGGCGTAAGGCACATGATGTAGTAACCTTGCTGAAGCTCTGAGTCTGGACAGTGTCAGGATGGGAGATTGACTTGGAAACCTATGCACAGTGCCTTGCACTCGAAGGAAGGAAGGCTACATCTACTAAAATAAAGCACAGAAACAAACATGGCTGTCCATTGTGAAGATGGTTGACTAGATCCATATTAAAGAGTAAGTGCAGCGCAGTATTGGGGAGTGTCAAAATTTGAGGGTTTTTTTGGACATCTCCTAGATCCCTGTTTTTAAACGCAGCGTCACACAGGGGTTGCGCAGTGATCTTCCACTGCTGCCCTTGAGTTGCCTGCTCCAATCTACAAAGGCACCGTGGTGGGGAATTGGCCCATGTGCTCGATTTTCTCCTGCAAAGAGAAAAACAGTAGTTTGTCTTGTAACTACTGTGTCAAAGAGAAGCAACGGAAGGTAGAAGAGTGGGTACCCACAGCAGGGTCAGGTCAGAGCATGCACTCCTTCAGTTATTAGTTGCGGGTCTGAACATGCGAGTTAGGTGATGAGAAGCAAGGGGCAGGAAATTCAGAGGCCAGAATGCTCCTGGGTGACACACAGAGTCTCCCTTTCCACAGCCATTTTAACAGGGGCTCTGTTTTAAAATCCACCTGGAGAAAGGTCTGCAAAAGGAAAAAGAATCAAAATCGGAAATTGAATTTATTTCCCCCTCCCTGAAGAGAGGGCAAGCCAAAAGAAACACCTGCAATGGCTTGGGAGATCGATGAACACTTTCCTCTCACTGTGCAAGACTGCTCTGGGCTGGGGCCCATGGAATGTGCTGGGCTCCTGGCCAGCGACTGGGCTTCAGGGAAGTGTGCAGGGGGAAGAAGCTGCAGAAGGAGAGGAGATGCTCAGAAAGGCCCAAGGAGGCCCCGTCCCCCTTACCCGTTGTTTGAAGTAGTCCCTCTCCTCCAGCGTTAATGTGTCTGCCTTGGCGATGACGGGCACAATGTTGACCACTTTGCTCAGGCGTCTCATGAATTCAATGTCCAGTGGCCGGAGGCTAAAAGCAAGAGGAGGAGGCTTCTTAAAGGGAAAGGAGACCAATAAAGTTGAAGCATATATATGACTTTACACTCCTCTTCCCAAACGACCGCAAACTTTTAAAGAAACACTGACATTCAGCAAAGAAGCAACTCAGCTCTCCAGTCAACAGCGGAGCTAGAACACGAATGCAGATGCCCTTGGCTCTGCTCCATTCACTAGGGTCCTCTGCCTCTATCATGAACAGGATCTGGACAGTACAACACTAAGCTGGGTAACTGTGGGTTGATCACTTCGACTGCCAAGAAGCGTGGGTAGCTAGGCTCGTGTGCCAACTTGCCCAGGTGTGCCACAAGCCCTCGCTCCCTGTGCCACTTGTGAGGCATGTGTCAGACGCTGGCAGACGCTGGCAGACGCTGAAGCATTTGCACATGGGGCTGTTTGTGGGAATTGCCACAGAGGGACATGTTGGTATTTATATAGCACATATAAGTATTTTAATAGATGATAATTCCAAAGAGCAGGAGCAAGTGATAGCAAACCACACCTGAACATATTTACACATAATTCAGAACACCACCAGTGCTTTCTTGTCATAGATCGAATAAGGGCCAAACTAGGTAGACACCATTCACACAATTAGCAATTGCATGAATGGCTTTAAAAAAGGGAAATAGCAGCCCACCCCCAATCTGGAACAAGACTCTGGTGAGAGAAAGTATGTGAATGGGGTCTCATCTAGTTTGGTCTTAAGCATCAAGTCAAAGAACATTTCTCTCCGTCGGTTACACAGCTCTAAATCCTGCCAGTGTATGTACTACTGTCTGGGTGTAGTCCTGGACTCAGCCCTGAACTTGGATGCCCAGGTTTCGGCACTGGCCCCGAGTGCGTTTGCACAGCTGAGGCTGGTGCACCAACTGTGCCCATTCCTGGAGATGTCTGATCTGGCCACAGTCACGCATGCCTTAGTTACATCCCGTTTGGACTACTGTAACATGCTCTACGTGGGTCTGCCTTTGAAAAATGTTCAGAAGCTTCAGTTGGTCCAGAATGCTGTGGCTGGACTGTTGACTGAGGCTTGTTATAGGGAGCACATGACGCCCTGGACACAAGAGCTTCACTGGCTACCAGTGCGTTTCTGGGCAGAATTCAAAGTGCTGGTTATGACCTATAAAGTCCTATGCTGCTTGGACCAGGCTACAGGGAAGGCCACCTTCTCCCATACGAGCCTGCCCATGTTAAGATCACTGGAGTAGGCCCTTCTCCTGGTCCTGCCACCTTCAGAGGTGCATTTGCTGGCGAGGTGAGAGAGGGCCTTCTCAGAGGCTGCTCCCAAGTGGCTCAGCTGGGAGTTTGAACTCCCTCCTGAGGGGGGCTACATTGGCTCTTTCTTTGTTGTCCTTCTGCTGGCAGGCAAAGATGTTGTTATTCAAGCAGGCCTTTGGCATGTAAGCAGATCTGTTGGGTTGGGTGCTGTTTTCATTCTTTCATTGTTGTGTGTTTTAAACTGTGTTTTAATGCACTTGTTTTATGATTGTTTACATTTTATTTTAAATGTTGGCTTTAATTGTTGTTAGCTGCTTTGAGCACCATTTCCTGGCATAAAGGCAGGGCATAAATTAAACAAATAAATACAGTTGATAGAGTGTTACTTGGCCTAGGGAGTCTTTGGTTCAGTTTCCAGTTTGGCCATGAAGCTTACTGGCTGGCCTTGAACAAGACACTCTCTGCTCAGCCTTCCTCAAAGAGTTACCGAGAGCATACAATAGGGGTAACTGGAGGAAGTGCTGGACAGAAGTGCGATAGAAAATAAAAGTATTTCCTAATGTCAAGGTTTAGGATTAGCAGTTCGCTACATAGTATGTTTATTTACATACCTGCCCGGACCCTAAGATCATCTTCAGAGGCCTTTCCCCAGGTGCTCCCACCAAATGAAATGAGGCGGGTGGCTGCTAAACTGAGGGCCTTTTCAGTGGTGAAGCCCTGGTTGTGGAATTATCTCCCCAAAGAGGCTTACCTGGAGCCTACATTGTGGTCATCTCAGCACCAGGTGAATACCTTTTCATTTTCTCAGGCTTGTTAGTTTTTCAGTTTGTTTTTAAATGTTTTATTGTGTTTTCAGATTTTCCCTGCTGCTGGTTTTTACTCTGGCTTCATTCTGTTTTAAACCTTTAAAGGTTCTTTTTTATTATGTTTTGTCATGTTGTATTTTAGAGTTTTAATATTTGTGAACTGCCCAGACAGCTTTGGCTACTGGGCAGTATAGAAATATAATTAACAATAACAACAATCATCATCTTCAAAATGTGGAAGTGGATTGTTCGAAGCAGTAACTTTAAACATTGCTACATGGGGCAAAAGGTTTTTGGCGGCGGGGGGTGGGTGTCTTATGCACATTCACACCGCGTGTACATTTGTCACATATGACAAGCATGCATACTGTGTATGCACTTTTGTTGCCTATGTAGGAGTGATAGTCAAAACAAGAATAATCAACATGTGGGAAGCACCCTTACTGTTCAGGCATCAGCGAAAACAGAAGGGCCAAGAATTTCAACTCAAACAAGCTTTCCTAATTAGGGATTGTTTTTGCCAACAAGTACAATGCCAAATGTTTAGCAGACCAAAAGTGCATGCTCCCCACCACCACCACCACCCCAACCCCCCATTTCCAAAATAACTTGGCTGGGTCTGGCAGTTTATAGGGAGTAGCCATTCCATACCAATGACCAACAAAAAGAGAACTTGTTTTTCAAAAGCAAGTTAAGCAGCTTCATGGTCTCAAAGAACTATTACTCTGCTCTGCGCTCAGCAAGCTAGTTAGGACTAGGGATGGAGGAGAATTTTGTTTGGTCTGCATTTTTAAGCAAACCGACTTAATTTGCACTTCTTGGACTAACACGTGGATCAGAACACAGTTGCTGTTCCGATTGTGCACTTCTCTGAATTGGTTTGCTTCTGAGCTGGGTGGCATATCTAAGCCCTGGATGTTGCTTTCCCCGTGCAAATTTTGATTGGCTTTTCCTTTTTTTCCTCCTTCTCTTTTTTTGGCCTGCAAGGCCTCGGCACGTGGCCAGGCACGCTTTGCCAAAAGAGGAAAAGGTGCTAGCAGAAGAACACAGGCTATTTGAAAACAGGCACAAGCAGAAAATAACAGCTCTCAGTCCAAGTTCTGTGCATGGTTTTAGCACAGTTATCTACAAAACAAAATGCTCCCTTATCCTGGAAGGGTTTAGCTATGCCACTTGTACAAGGAACACTCTCATAGTACAGAAGCGGCTAGCTGTTACATGGTGACGAAATTTAACAACTTGTATTAAGAAGGTATGTGCAGATGCACGGCAGTGACGCAGGATGTTCCGGTTAAGGCAGTCACCTGCTCTTTAACGAACTATGAGCATGATGAAGTCTCGTCTTGGCAATGGCGATGCAAGTTTTTCCCCCTTACACTTACTACATTTGTGGTATACAGTAGCTACAAAAAGTTACCAGAACTTCCTCTTCATCCAGTCACAGCACATATAACATAAGGATGAAGCAACAAGTACAGATGGATTCATAGTCCACACTCGATTCTCAGCTCTGGATCACAGGGTTGCTTTCATTTATGCTTTGGTTGCTTTCACTGAAAGCAGAGAATTCCCCCCAAACACCCAGAAATCATGTACCTTCAGGTACAGCACAAGAGGTCTTCCAGCTAGGGATGCTGGAGAAATTCGAGATGGATTAAAAATATGTTCGGATTTCTAAGAATCTGATCTGCGGAATCTACTGTGGACTGACCCCTTCAGGCCACATGGAGTCTGTGGAATTACGGAGCTTTTCTTTTTTTTAACTTTCTCGAAATGTACGCATATTTATTCGCAGGAAAATCCACCCGTTTCTGCTGAGACTGGTAAATATATGCATGGAAGAGTTGAATGGAATGAAGGACAATATGCTAAACGTTACGTACTAAGGTAAACTATGTAAATTATTGTGAACCCCCTTATGGAATTATTTGCGTATTTTTCCACAGAGTGAAAAGAAATCAAATCCATCTGTGAATAGACAATTGAACAAAAGGTGCCTAGCAATCCACGAAACACAGACAGGGTGGATTTTACACAATCTGTACATCCCTCCTTCTAGCTATAGGATCAAACACTTTTGCCACACAGTGAAGTTACGGGCACAGGTGAGATCATACTGCTGCTCCTTAAGTCAGCAGTAGATCAGTATCCATGAGAAGTGGGAGTCTTGTTCTAGTGTTCACCTGAATGCATGAGGATTAATGCTGTGTAGGGGGCATCGGGCTGTGCCTGCTGGCCCTGATCCCACATACTTGTGCACACCATCCCCCTGCCCCCTCAGTCCCCAACCCTGCTGCACTGAGAAGCAAGATCAGAAAGGGAGTTCTACCCATGTTCTACTTGCATTCAAGTGAATGTGAGAGGAACACTCCTTCAGTTCTCCTTGCTCAACATGGGGAGGTTGGGGCTGAGGGAGGAGGTGGCATACCCGGGACAGGCTGTGTGTGTGCAGCTATCCTGCACGGCTCCCACCCCTCTCACATATGCAGGTGAATGCCTCAAAAGCACCCAGAAAAGGCTAGGCAATCTGTTGCCCTCCAGATGCTTTGGACGATGACTCCCATAATCCCTGGCCACTGGCCCTGCTAGCTTGGGCTGATGGGAGTTATAGTCCAAAACATTTGGAGGGCACCAGGCTGCCTACCTCTGACCTCACAGGCTTTCTCACAATGCCATTTGGAATCCCAAAATGACCAAGGTTATTTTTGCACGTCTGGCATTATTCTCAGATAGGTCCAAGAATGCAAAGTCAACTGGCTGCGGCATCATGACCGGGCACAGGTCAGATTGGCTCTCCCTGTATTTTCACAGAGTCAGCTCAGCTAGTGATCCTTAAGGTCTGAATCGAAATGTCCAACATGCACACAGTACTAAGCCTGCAGAACTGGAGCTGCTGAGTTAAGAATTCATAGCCTCTTTTCAGAATCAAAGGGGGACTTTCCAGATGTCAGAACAGAACCTGATGGTGAATTTATAGGGTGGTGAATGCTTTCAGTGTGACTGCCTTGGCTAGCCCTTTTCCCCACTCCAGCATATAACAGCCTTTTAAAACAGGGGTTTTACAAGACTGTTGCAAAAAGGGCAGGGAACATCAGCCTGGTTTCAAAGCATGGTCAGAAGGTCCATGCTGACATGAGAGAGACAGAAAGAAGCACGACTCTGCTCCAAGAGGATGGGGAAGTCTCCAAGTGATTTATACCAAGCTCTGCTTTAGAAAAAGCTAAAATGGGAGACGCTTTCCTCAAACTCCTAAAGCCAGTTCTGAAATAGAAGTAAGCAAGCAATCCATCAAACCGGGGCTGTAATGAGATTGGACAATGGCTTTGGCTTACAGACCGGAGCAAGGGTTTCAAACGACTCGTAAAGGCCACTTGGAGTTTGCCTGGCTCGGTATACGATAAATATTTATGACTACTGCAAAAGAGAGAAGAGGGAGAGAGAGAGAGAGAGAGAGAGAGAGAGAGACTTCAGCTGAATTGAATTTAATCCAAATTCCATCAGCCCAGAAAGCAGTGCTCATTGCAAGCTGCTCTCCATGTCCCAAAGGAACTGAAGCTTGATGTATAATATGCTAATACAGGCAGCGTGTGAAAAATGCACGCGTTGCAGAGAGGGTGCCAAGACCCACGGGTGGCTTAATTAGAACAAGGAGAAACCTAAGACACGTTTGGAACTTATTGGCATGGTAGAGGTGTGTGTGTGTGTGTGTGTGTATAACAACCTGTATGCCTTTTTTATTATAATCCACTGGCCATATCTGCTCTTTCCCTGTAGCGGTTTCCTGGCTGGGGAAGATCCATGGATATCCCTTCTAGTTTATAAATGTAGTAATAAATTACTGCTCACATATTTTCATGCTTCTCTCCACAACTCTGAGGGCTAGAAGCTTTTGGTTTTGAAGTGTGACACCCTGTGGAATCTGCATACGGTACTAGAATCTGTGCTGTGCAGTGCAAACCATGGCCATGTGTCTTTTTAAATGAAGAAACACACACTTCTCATACTCCAGGCTAAAGTGGGAAGTAGCCCAGTCATCCTTAAATGTCTGCCACCAAGCATCACAGGCTAATGAGCAAACTCTGCAGAAGCAGAGAATAGCCTAAAAACAAAATGAGAATTTGGTTGCGCTTCGGTGCTTCCACTGAAGTAATACCTAAGCATACCAAACAAAGACAAGAGTCACAGCAAAGGTCAACACAATGCTACATTTGAGCATGCAATGTGTGTGTGTGTGTGCGCGCGTGCGCATGCATGTATGCACACATATGCACATGGTGGTGCATCTTCCTCTTCTAATGAGAACTGATTGATTGCAAGCAAGCCCTCAGTCATTATCTCAATTTAAACAAAACTGCCAAGAGAAAGGTGAAACAATATTGGGGAAGGTGAGAAAGAGATGCAAGTTTCTAATCTCCAAAAATATGAAACCTCATCAGGTACAAATGCCTAAAGGTAAAACAAGTATCCTTGGAGCAGCATGGGGGCTCTGGTGTGAAAGAAGAGAGAGGGGCTGTAAAGGGAGGAAAAAATTCACAAGCTGAGCTACTCTGCTCCCTCTTTTTTTGCCCAGAACCCACAAGAATATAGAATTGCACTGGGTACCAGGCAGTGCCAAACCACTATTCCCTGATAATGATGCAAGTGGGTTAAAGGAAAGTGTGGGGCACTATTATTACAGCTGAAAAGCTTTGCAATCGGAAGGAGTAGCCAAGCCTTACAACTCATTTCTAGCACCAAATTGCTGCCACTGAAGTGGGAGTGATATGACAAGCCAAAGGAGTTCTAATGCACCAATAGCCATCAGGAGCATATGCTTTTTAAAAAGGGTTCTTCATATGTTTCTTGCTGTCTCCTGCTTAGGTTTATCTTCCATCCCTTCCTTGCCCCCTGGTCAACCTGCATGCGAGTCTTCAGAAAGGCCCTCTGGCTCCCTTTCCCCCATCCACAGATCTGCATCCTCAACTCAAAACATAATTAAAAAACAGATGTCCATTTTGACACTGGGACAGGAAACCAACAGCCCTAGAAGAAGCCGTCTGTGGTGGGAGCCAAGGGAACACCTCATTCTAACCCCTAGCAGGGGTATCATGCTTGTAGCCAAAAGCAACTACAGGGGCATGGAAGCCAGTAATGCAGCGTCTCATAGCTTCAGAACCATTCGTTATATTGGAAACACATGTTCCTGGGAGAAGGGGAATACACCAGGCAGACTTCTAGGCACCGATCACCAGGCAAGCAGCAGGGTGAGAGGCAAACTGCGGGACGCCATTAAAAGGTTGCTGTCGGCTAGTCTAATGTTTCAGTGGCTGAATATGTGAGAAACAGAAATGCGTAACTACATTGGTTCCCAAAGAGGGTTGGCTGCCAGTGGAATAGGCCCTTTACCAGACAAGCTGGGAAACAGCATCTAACAGAATGGGTAGGGGGGCTACCAGAAAAGAGCTGTGCGCACACACATGAGGATGTCTGAAAATAGTGCCAACAGGGATTGAAGTCTTGTTTGAAGCAGGGGTTGAATATATATGAGGAGGTTTATTGTTTTAAATTATTGCAGGTTTTAACAGTAAGTCTCTTTAGGGGGCCCTATTTGGGCCAAAAGGCAACTCATGAATTTACAAATAAATACAAATATTTTCTGGGGCTGCCTAGTCCCAGAGAAGAATTGTGGTTCACATAAGGAGGCAGGATCAACTGGTGCAATTTTGTCTTATGTTCATGATCCATATATATTTCATTATATTTCTATTCTGCTCTTCCCCCAAAGATCTCAGACTAGTATATATGGCATGACCCCCACTGTCCTGTGGGGAAGGTTGGCCTGAGAAATAGTGACCGGCCTAATGTCACCCAATACATTTTGGGTGAGTGAGGACTGGAACTCAGGCCTCAGCAGCCCAACATTCTAACCATTATAGGATTGGTCCATTCTAAACAATGACCTGCAAGAGGGAGAATGCAGCATAAAAAGGTGCTAACAAACCAGTCCCAAGAAGTCAGTAGCAGACTGGCATATAGACTCTGGAGCATGAGATTTATTTGCTTTGCTCCTCTATAGGAAAAAAATAGGTGCAGTCCTGAAGGAGCATACATACGAGTGCCCGGTGGCAGGGATGAAATATATACAGCAGTGGACTCTACTGTCTGGTATCCGCTTCTTCCGGTTAATATTGAGCTCTTCCTGGAGGTACTTCTCATACTGGTCATTGATGAACTTCATAATGGGTTGCCAACTGTGCAAGGAGAAAAATGCATGTAAAAGGAGAAGGCATATCTACACAGAACCCTTCAGAAAATATTCACACATGTGTGCACGTGCCCACACACAACTGTGCATGCAATGTTAAACACCTTTGGAAATAAGCACCACTGATATTAGTCTGAGGTCATTCCAAGTAGATGGCTCTAGGACCAAGGGGTCAGAACCACAGGACTGCAAGAGACTGGCCCCAAATGCCTACACCGAAGTGGAATTTTCTATAGGGGTTGTTTTGGACTACAACTCTCATAATCACCAACCACCGGCCATGCTGGCTGGGGCTGATGTAGTCAAAAACATCGAGAGCGCACTGGGTTCTATGCACCCTGGATGCAATCCAGAACCACCCTATAGCAGAGGTCATCAGCATGTGTTGTATGAATGCTCCAGGCTCTCTGTGGATCTTTGAGCTCTGACCCCATTTTTGGAAGGTCAGTATTGATGGGGTTAGTACAGAACAGCTGAAGCATGGGCTGGAGCCCTCCCACCTCACCATGGCCTGTGCCCCTTTGACATGGCAGTGATTCCTGCAGGGGAAAAGTCTAGGCGTTTGGAGAAGTACGAGGTGCAAAACTGAATTCAAAACCTGATCATAAAAGGAGACTTTCATAGAAACAAAAGCTGTTTAGCATCTCAAGAGGAGACTATAAGTGGAGACTTCTTCCACTATTAAAATATAATGTTATACCCATAAGCTTTTCCCACACATGCATGGGAATTGTAAGAAACTACAAGATGTGCAGACTACCTTTTCTCTATCCATTTTCTAACATTATAATTACCTTTTTCACAGCTGCAGGGCACTGCCAAGGCTTCCACCGCATATGTATGTCTATCCTGGATAACTTGTTTTACTTTTAATGTGCATTATTTTGCACTTACTGCTGCAGGTCACCTGCTGTTATTTTGAAATTAATAAGCTTGGATGGATTGTCCTGAGCTTTTCACAGGCTGCACGTAGGTGGCTGTATCTTGGCTTCATAAGCAGACATACGAACAAGCTTCTCCCCCGTGCATGCATCCCCTTCGTGTGAATCAGGAAGTCTCTAATTAACTATAATTTTCTGCTCTGCCCAAAGTGGGAAGCTATGGTTACTAGCTTCAGAACAAGCCAGGCTGTTAAACCAGCTTCAAGGCAAGGTTTCATATCCTGGCTTGTTCCCAAGCTGGCAACCATCATTTACTAGCGTTGACAGAACAGGAAAGTATGGTTAATTAGAGGCTTGCTCATTCTGTGAAGGGAGTAGCAAAGGGGCTGCATGGGTGGGTCAAAGGCCAAGGAAGGCCAGGTTGCTTATCTGTAACTGTGGTTCTTTGAGTGGTCATCTGTGAACTCACGGGCATGGGGTTATGTACCTGCGCAGAACAGTCATTTGAAAAATACTACAGCTAAACAGAGTTTTAGGCGGGAGCCTCGCCCACCTCCTCTGAGCACGTTCTGGGAGTGGTTCCTGCCTGCCTCTCCATTCTGAGCCCACTGCAGTGGAGGAATAAAGAAGATGAGACATCAAGATGGGGAGGAGGGTGGGTTGTGTGAGTTCACAGAAGACCACTCAAAGAATGACAGCTACAGGTAAGCAACCTGCCCTCCTTCTCAGAAAGAGAAGAAAGGAAAGAGAGGAGGACAGTAGACTCTGATCAGCATCCCAGGAGAGGACAAGAAAACAATTTCGTAGTAGAATAGCCATGTGGCAGAGAACATTCCAAACGCTGCTAGTTGTTGGACGAAAAGGAACTGAGAGGCAGGTGGGAGCCATGCTGGAGTGTGTGCGGAGGGGGTGGGTGAGACTCCTGTCTGAACTCTGTTCAGCTCTAGAATGTTTCAAACGACAGTTCTGTGCAGGCGCATAGCCCCATATGTGTGTCACAAAGACCATAAAGAAGAAGATTTACTGATCTGAATAAGAGGAGAGTGTTGGCAGATTCACCAGCATCACTTGATTTAGTGTTAGGCAGGTTTCCTAGGGAGGAAAAGATCCCAAAGCACCACTGAGTATGGTCTATAATGATTGTTTATTCAGTGTGCAAATCTCTGAAATGCTCTGCTCTACACGTTTTGAGACAAAGTCTCTTCTTCAGGAGCAATTAATCTCTTGGTCAAGCTTGCTTTTATTTCTGTAGGAACTAGTCTGTTCTATCATAGGAACTAGTCTGTTCTATCAGCTGATAAAACAGACTAGTTCCTATGGACTAGGAACCAGGAGGCAGAGCGGCTGAGACACAGCACAGAGATACAGCGTTTGCATACAGAATTTCCTCAGAGCCTGCTTTGAATAGCAGCCCCTTGTGAACACCAAGTTCTGTATTAGGGATCTTTGTGCTACAGGAATATGCAACCTACATTTTCCAGGTTTCTAGTTTTCCTAGAACCCTTCTCTGCCGTCCTCTACTCCCTTTCCTCTGGTCTGTTGGCCTCCAGCGTTAAAGACAGGAATGAGATCTGAAGCTGACTGGGGAAGCTTGGTCATTTGTTTTGTTGACTTTGGAAGGTGGGCACAGTTTGAGAGCTCTTGTTCCAGGTCACTTACAGTGGCCTTCCCCAACTTGGTGTCCTCCAGATGTCTGACATCCACCTGACATCCAGGTGCCTTCTGGATGTCAGCTTCCATTCGCCCCAGCCAGCATGGCCAATGGTCAGGGGTGATGGGAGTTGTAGTCCAAAACATCTAGAGGGCAACAGGTTGGGGATGTCTGATTTACAGAGTAGTAACTATGGATTCTCTCAACAGTATTCCCTACTCCCCATATAATCCATACAGACTGTGGATTTGTTCCTTCTCTAATGGTGCATCTGGACATAAAAGATTCCTATGAGTTTCAGGAGGAATTCCATCAGAGCGCTCCCCTAGGAAAGGTAATTAGGATGATGAGTCTCATATACCAGTAACTGCAAGGCTCCATGCCTGGACAAGTGCTGTTTTGTTTTCACACCTTTGCTAGTTTTGTGAGCCCTCCAGAGAAGCATCAGCCTCTGCCTTAATATGCCGGGTAACACCGAGTAATCCGATCCCATCCCTCGGGACGGAAACTCTGCTTGGGAAAGATAACATGAGCTTTCAAGGTAGAGCCTTTTCTTACCCAGATTCAATTCTCCCCACCCTACTTCATAGTCCAGAACTACAATAAGCCTGCTAAAGAACAGGGCAGTTTTGTACCTGTTGACCAACAAAAAAAGGCAAGTCATGCTGTAGAACAGGGGTGGGCAACTTGTGGCCCTCCAGATATTTTGGCCTATAACTCCCATCAGCCCCAGCCAGAGAATGGTGAAGGAACATGGGAGTTGTACGCCAAAACATCTGGAGGGCTGCAAGTTGCCTAGCCCTGCTGTAGAGAGATGCAGAAGTGGCACACTAGGTTTCCCCTGCCCTACCTGCCAGCTCAACGTGGCCTGCCGAAAAGCCTTTCCCAGCACCCCTTCCCACCCTCGCCATGCCCAGTGGCCTTGTGCACTTCACACTTGATGGCTGCTCACCAATTCTCATTGTTGATGTGGTCTCCAAATCCTGGGGTGTCGATGACAGTCAGCTTCATGCGAACACCCTTTTCCTCAATATCTGAAACATAATGTAAAGAAGGTAGGTAACAACATGTCATCCTAGGATCAACGCAGCAGAGAAAACCCTTCCATATATGTGCATTCACTAGACAGACATAAAGGACTTACAGAGATGTAAGAGTTTCAGAAATCTTATATGCAAGTGAGCCAAATGAATGGTTCTCTCAGCCCCTTCCTCTGTCTCCTGGCTGTCAGATCCTCAACATCCCCATCACCCCAGAAAACAACCCTGCAATCTCTTGGGAAGGCTCACCATGTGTGATGGACTTGATTTCAATGGTCTTGGGGATCCGTTCTTCAGAACTTGGCTGCACAGATTTGCGGCTGATTTTGGATTTGAAGAGGGTGTTGATTAGAGTAGATTTTCCCAAGCCACTCTGACCTGAAAGGCAGCAGGATGCAAATAATCAGAAAATCCTTCTCTTTCATTATTAAAATCGCCCCACAGCATACTTGTACACATTCGAACTGTTTTCAGATGCCATTGGGTTATACACACACAGACCACTATAGCTTGGTCCTTAACTGGAGCAAGTCTAATAATGTTGATTTTGACTGGTTTGGCTGACAACTAGCAGCTTCTCCCACAATACTAAGCATGGGGGAAGATTTTATGTATGTCTAATACGCACCATACGAGGGATCTGAATTGCATCAGCTTGCTAAGCAACTTTCTTCTTCAATTCTTCCTAGCACACACAAAACAAGCTAAGATTTATGAAGAAAAGAGAACCAAGCAACCTTGAATTCAGTCAAAAAACCAAACTAGGGCTCAGATTTGTTGTATTTATTTATTTATTTGGTTTGTATCCCACCTTTCTACCACGAAAGTGGCTCTCAAGGTAAAACTTGATAAAAACAATAGTAAAACAAATGCATTATAACACAATTAAAAACACAGCAATAAAAGGATAAAAACAGACCTACATACATGCCAAAGGTCTGCTTGAATAAGAAGCTCTTTGCCTGCCAGTGGAAGGACAGCAGGAAAGGAGTGAACTTAGCCTCCCTCGGCAGGGAGTTCCACAGCCTGGGAGCAGCCATCGAGAAGACCCACTTCTGTGTCGCCACCAAATGCACCCCTGAAGTCTCGAATAAGGGCCCTCTCCCAAAGATCTTAAAACCCAGGAGGGCTCATATGGGAGAGGGCAGTCTTTCAGGTAGCCTGGTCCCAAGCCATATAGGACTTTATAGGCACTTTGAATTCTGCCTGGAAAAAGACCCGTAGCCAGTGAAGCTGTTGTAACAGGGGAGTTATGTACTCCCCATAACTGGTTCTGGTCAACAGTGGCTGCAGCATTTTGGACCAAGTGAAGTTTCTGAACAGTTTTTGAAGGCAGCCCCATGTAAAGCGCATTGTTGTTCAGTCGTTCAGTCATGTCTGACTCTTCGTGACCCCATGGACCATAGCACGCCAGGCCTTCCTGTCCTCCGCTCTCTCCTGGAGTGTGCTCAAGTCCATATTCATTGCATCGGTGATGCTATCTAGCCATCTCATCCTCTGCCGTCCCCTTCTCCTTTTGCCTTCAGTCTTTCCCAGCATCAGGGTCTTTTCCAGAGAGTTTTCTCTTCGCATTAGGTGGCCAAAATATTTGAGCTTCAGCTTCAGTATCTGTCCTTCCAATGAGCACTCCGGGTTGATTTCCTTTAGGATTGACTGATTTGACCTCTTTGCAGTCCAGGGGATTTGTAAGAGTCTTCTCCAGCACCACAGTTCGAAAGCATCGATTCTTCGGCGCTCAGCCTTCCTTATAGTCCAGCTCTCACAGCCATATGTTGCTATTAGGAAAACCATAGTTTGCTTAGACGGACTCTGCTTCTTACTATGCTGTCTAGGTTTGCCATAGCTTTCCTCCCAAGGAGCAAGCGTCTTTTAATTTCATGGCTTCAGTCACCGTCTGCGGTGATCTTGGAGCCCAAGAAAATAAAATCTGTCACTGCTTCCATTTCTTCCCCTTCCATATGCCAGGAAGTGATGGGGCCAGATGCCATGATCTTCGTTTTTTTAATGTTGAGTTTCAAACCAGCTTTTGCACTCTCCACTTTCACCCTCAACAAGAGGCTCTTTAGATCCTCTTCGCCTTCTGCCATTAGGGTGGTATCGTCTGCATATCGGAGGTTGTTGATAATTCCCCCGGCAATCTTAATTCCGACCTGTGATTCATCCAACCCGGCGTTTCTCATGATGTACTCTGCATATAAGTTAAATAAGCAGGGCGACAATATGCAGCCTTGTCGTACTCCTTTCCCAATTTTGAACCAATCGGTAGTAGTCCAAATGGGATGTAACCAAGACATGCATGACCATGGCCATATCAGACATTTCTAGGAATGGGTGCAGTTGGCGCACTAGCCTTAGCTGTGCAAATGCACTCCTGGTTACAGCTGAAACCTGGGCATCCAGGTTCAAGGCTAAGTACAGGAGTACATCCAAACTGCAAGCCTGAGTCTTCGGGGGAGAGTAATTCCATCCAGCATAGGTTGAATCCCTGTTCCCTAATCTGCCTTTTGACTAACCAGGAGCATAGCATGTATTTGATTTTTGCCCCTCACATTTGCTTAAAACTTGGTTTGCTTCTTTAATTCTTATAATTTGCAAGAATAACGTTTGTATTTCTCCCAGTATCACTTCAGTTTGCGTTTTCCCCAGTACCAGGTTTTCTACATGATATGAGAGAGGGCTGGATTCAACCTACTGACTTGCCTATGCCTACTTCATAAGTGATCAGATTTCTCACAGTGAAACCCACTACTCAGCCACTGCACTGGCTGACAACCATGAAATGATGTTTTTCCTAATATTAACTGTCTTGGGATTATATAATTTCTACAAGGGGAACTTGTAACAAAATGTTGTAGTATATCCTCACCCCCTAACATGAGTGCTCCAGTCAGTCATGCCATCCTCTGGAATACTATAAGATGTTAGGGGCTCAAACAGAACAATTCACTCTCTTCTCTGATTCCCATTTATTTATTTTCCAATGGACACACAATATTCCATGGTTCCTGGAGTCCACTGACTATACTTATCCTCACTGGGCTTTGGGGGGTAGATTTGCCCCCCACATTTGGACTTTTTTGTACTTCTGCAAACCTTCGGCATCCCTCAAGTATGCTGACACCTGCCTCTTGTTTTTCAATGGCCTCAATTTGGCTGCATTTCTGTTGACATGGGAGGAAGAAGTTCGCTATTAGAGAGAGTGATATGTATGAAGAATGAGAAATGAACACATCTCATTTATAAGAGCAATGAGCTCTCTCCTCAATCAAGAGGAAAGAGTTGCTTCCATTCTCAAGATTTTAATTGACCTCTGATGTACCACATATTGTTTTGCTTCCTTTAGTTGACACCCTGCATGTATAATAAATCCAGATGCTACAGAGGAGAGCGAATGCATCTAATGTTTCTGAAAGAAAACTATCCATGGGTTTTTTTTTCAGCAACCCAAGAAGGATAGATATACTAATTATCCAGTATTACACTAAAACAATAATGGTGGTGCTGAAAATTATATTGGTTATTTTACATGGATGCAGCCATCGCTTGCAGTCCTAAATTCAAGTCAAAATTCAAACAAGCAAAAATGTCAAAAGAGTCAAATAAGGAAACATATGAGTCTGTCTTGTTTAAATAAGGGATGTTGCGGGGGACTGTCACAGTGGTTTGGTCTTACACAGAACACAGGAAATTGAATCTGCATGCATGGCTTACAGAGATCTTTGCTACCATGGCAGCAAGGCAGTTACTTTTAACATCAAAACTCATCTAGCATCTCATGGTCTTAAAAAAACCAGGGTGGGTTGCTTAATAGGAAGAAGAGGCAGCAACAGAGTGATGGGTGGGAAATGCTGGTGTCTAGTCCTGCTCTGGCTGGCCTTGAAGTGAGAGAAGGCTATCCTGGGGATAAACCACAGCACTTGGTTAACTGTGTGGAGTAGCCAATTTTTATCCTTGAAACTCAGTCCAACCTAATGGTGAGTTGCAGAACAGGAAGCCTAAATTAAGGAAGGAGACATTCTAGTTAACCTGATTTGTGCTCCGTCAGCCTATAGGCATGTGTGCGCGCATGTGCATTTGTATGCCATATATATTTGTACACAACAAATGCAAGTAAATTTACAAGGACGAAAAAAAGAAATAGTGGCCCAAGGGAAATGCTACAGTTTTAATTCAGCAGACAACTTTGTTGATTCTGCAAAAATATGTGCATATGCATGCATGCATGCATGTGCTCGCACACGCGCACACACACACACACACACACACACTGGAGTGAATCCAATTCAGGCTTCCAGAAGTATATTCAAACTGTTGTGTGAAAGGGAATGAATATTTTAGGAGCCTCAGAAGAAACAAGGGAAGCAGATAGATTGTTATATTCCTGGTTCTGCCTTCCATCAAGCCACAAAGACAGAAGAATTCTAAACTGAATGCTTCACTTCCTAAATGTTTCTAGTTGGCTCAGTATCGGCTGCAGGACAATTTGGGGATTTTATTGAACACTGTAACCAAGCCATTGCTAGGAAATTAAACAAAGTACCCTTAAAATTCAAATATTCATTCTGGGACTATTCAGTCAATGAGGACTTTTTGATCCTTCGATGTCGGCTCTTCCTATCATCGTGAAGCAGAATTCACCATGTTCACTCACTAACGGGGAACATGAGCTGGGTTTAGACCATCACGAGAGAGGTTAGCTTTACCCTACTGATGATGTGTTGTTGTGATTGTAATCCTGCTCAGTATGAGAGGAACCACAGGTTCAGACATCTGGTGTATGTGCTTGGTTGAGGAGCCAAAGGGGCAAAGCCACCATCCGTGGGATTATGACTGAGCACCACTAGGTTGGAATGCCCTTGGATAGCTGTGCTGCCTGGCCTGCTGCAGAGAGCCATCCAACTCAGGAGCGGAGGAGCACTACAGGAAGGGGTCCGCTTCTCATGTGACGCACCACATGTTTGTGGGGAACCTCTGACTAAATCATTCATAGACAACCTGATTCTTGGTCAGGATTTCATAGGTAGCAGAGCAGCTCCCTTGCTGCTATCTATGAAAGTCAGCTCTTGACACAAGCTTTTGTCCATGCTTCGGAGTAAGTGCCTGACCCCCCGCCCCCGCTCCAGGTAGACTGGTCTTTGGGTGACCCAGCAGGAAGACCAGGCTTCCCTAGCACCACCCAGATCAGCATCTCCTCTCTGCAGGAAGACCTGGCCTCCCGGAGGGTGTTGGTCATGGCACCTTCAAGAAGAAGCGTACATGAGACAGCTCAACACCATCAGGCCTGATGGGAAGACCTGGTCTCCAGGAGACCAGCAGGCCAAGTGAGTAGACCTCCTGGAGGTTGCTGGGCTTGTGCACCACATCCCTGCTGGTAGACCTGGCCTCCGGAATTCTTGCTACCTGGGGCTGAAACCCTGATTTCCTGGCTACTTTGGCCTCATCTTCCACCACCCCACACATGCCCTCCCACCCTTAAACTTTCTAGCCACTACACCACACTGGGAGAGCCAGTGTGGTGTAGTGGCTAAACTGCTGGACTGGGAGTCGAGAGATCCGGCTTCTAGTCCCCACTCAGCCATGGAAGCTCACTGGGTGACTTTCGGCCACTCACACACTCTCAGCCCAACCCACCTCACAGGGTGGTTGTTGTGAGGATAAAATGGAGGAGGAAGAGGAGTATATACATCGCCTTGGGTTCCTTAAGGAGGAAAAAAGGTGGGATGAATGCAATGAAAATAAATAAATGAATGAATGACGTCTGCACCAAGGCAGGAGAAACTTAAGGCCACTACACAGAGGCAGGAGAAGCTTAAGACCACTGCACTGAGATGGGCTGCATCTACGCAGCCTTAAGTCTGCAAAGCTCTCTGCGCGAAGACAAAAGATTAGAGTCTGCAAGTACTAGACAACTTCCGTGCATTCCCACTATGGGCCCTGCCAAGACAAGATGGAGGAGGAAGAAGGAGCAAGAAGGGAGCACCATGTTAAAGCAGACCCAAGGCCTGCCTGCCTGTCTAGGCCAGCACTGGGGGCAGGAGGCCTATACCTGGCCTCTGAGAAAATGGCAAAACACAGACCGAACTTTACAGAATGGGCCCCATTCCGTCATTCACTGTCCTTCCAGTGATGTCACTGCCCCCACCTTCAAGTGACCTAGGCACCAGCTGTGGGTCACTGTGCAGAAGGGACTGCACTTCTTTGCATTCTGTTGGGCTTCTGATGTGCACCCCCCACCCTCCGCTGCCAGAGAAGGACAGGAAAACACAGAGCACTAAAAGCTCAGCATGACCCAGAACTGGCTTTTATCATTAGTGGAAAATTAGGAGATGCTCAGACTGTTTTAGAAGGGATCACTTATGCACTGATATCCCTTAGGTGCCAAGAGGTTATATCTGTAGCAGCGCAGTTGCTACCAGCCATGTAATTTCAATGCACGCTGAAGTACTGCAACCGTTCAACCTAAATCTTTGTAGGACTCTGTTCCCTGCATTGTTAGAGCTCAGAATGGGTTTATTCTGCTCAATAATGAATCGTCCTACAGCCGAGTCTGCTTCTCTAGACTTGTTTTTGAACATGAGAACCAAGGTTTTATTCACACCACCTGGGGAACACAACTCTAAAAGAAGCTGACTACAGTAAAAAAGCTGATATCTGGGGTACCTCTGAGGCTGAAGGCAGCCAAGTGGGCCAAAGTGCTCCAGAATCACTGGCACATTTAATGAGACCCTCTGAACAAAGCTCCCCCCCTCCAGAGGTTTCGTTGTTCAGACAGTCAAGCACTGGGAATCCCAAGTTACACATGCCCAACACTTAGTCCGGAGCTACTAGCCATCTTATTTGGGCCACATGCTTCCTCTCTGACTCACCACCGCTTGCAATAAATCTTTAACTAAAGGCAGGAGTTCCTTGCTATCCCTTCAAAACAGCAGTGACATGGAAAGGCAGCATATGAAAGAGACTGATGGGTGGCTAGTTTTAATTATATAATTTATTCTTCTAAACTTGGTGACCTATACATCTACTACCATAAACCTCAGTAAAGCTATAAATTCAGCCCATGCTATCATTCAAGATTCCAAAATAATTCTTTCATACACTAGAAACCATTCCAGCTGACAAGCAGTCAACCTAGCCTCAAACGTAATGCTAGCCACTCCTGATGTTATTTTAATTACAGCACTGAAATAATGTGGCACTTTTTAAGCACTCCCAACCAAACAAATAGGAGGCGTGCACTTCACAAGTTCCAGGATGTAACACAACAAAAAGGTTTCTTCTCTGGACTGTTCTACAGAAATGAGAACTTCTCAACTCCACAGTGAAGTCTCTTACAGACAGGGATGGGAGGTAGCCAGAGAGGAGTGGTGACAACATCATACTGGCTTATACAACAGAGCAAGGAATCTTGAACTGTGTCCAGTTAACTTCATTGTCAATGAAGCCTCCTCACTGCTTCAGCAGTCCTTAATTCAGAGTTATGAGCAGTCAGTACTAGGAATGTCAGAGAAATCAACAACAGATTCAGATGAGTTAGGATGTTTATGAATCTGACCTGAGGATTCTGCATTGGACCAGCTTTTTCCAAATTGTGTGGATTCTGCAGACTTCTGGACTTTTTTTTTTTTTTACTGGGGGGGGGGGGATTTGTGCAAGAGTCCATTAGCGCAAATGTGCATTTGCAAACAAGAATGAAATTCTCATACATCTCATTCCATCAATGAACGGACGACAGATGCCTGACGATCCGTGAAACACAGACGGAACAGATTTAACAGAATCCATACATCCCTAGTCAGTGGCTCTTAGGTGGAAAGGAAGCACAACCCGTTCTCCAAAATGCTGGTGAATGCTTTCTTCCTATGGAAGAAAGATGGCAGGAGGCCTTTCCTCCAGCCCAAGAGTCAAAGTTCGGTGGGGTTCTCTATGCAAAAATATTGCTGGGATTGTTTAGCTTGGAAAAAAGGAGGGTAAGGGGAGACTTGATAGAGGTGTACAAAATTATGCATGGTGTGGAGAATGTGGATAGGGAGACATTTTTCTCCCTCTCTCAAAATACCAGAACCCAGGGTCATCCTATGAAGCTGATTGGTGGGAGATTCAGAACAGATAAAAGGAAGTACTTCTTCACACAGCACATAGTTAAACTGTGGAATTTGCTACCACAGGATGTAGTGATGGCCACCAATTTGGATGGCTTTAAAAGGGGGTTGGACAAATTCATGGAGGAGAAGGCTATCAATGGCTACTAGTCTTGATGGCTATGTGCCACCTCCAGAACCACAGGCAGTGAGCCTATGTACAACAGTTGCTGGGGAACATGGGTGGGAGGGTGCTGTTGCAAGACCTGCTTGTGTGTTCCTGGTCAACAGCTGGTTGGCCACTGTGTGAACAGAATGCTGGACTAGATGGACCCTTGGTCTGATCCAACAGGGCTCTTATGTTCTTATGTTGTGCCTAGCTAGTTGTGAAACACAGCTAGTAGTGAAACATGACTACTAAGAACTCCCCAAGTGCAGGACCTGAGGGAAGCTTTTAGTTGTATTTTCAAATAAATGGCACAGATTCAGAGCCCACGCTTCTTCTGTTCTATGTCTTCCACATCCCCAGACACAATTGTCCCCCCCCTTTACCAAAACACCAGAGAATCCATGAAGAATGAACTGCAAGGCCACATCTAATCCTGCAAGTGGAAACAAGCCCCTCTAGGGAGTGTTGTGTAGCTATTTTCTGGAACCACAGCTTGCTATAGTAACTGGAGGTCATCTTTTGCAAGACTTCAGTGAGCAACAGAACACTACCACCACCACCCGCACACATTCACACACAATGTTGAAGGGATTCAGGCATTACAAGAAATAACTGGGCTTGCTGGGGATCAGAAAAGGGAGACAAGCAAAGATGAAATCAAAGCCATGGTTGGTGGTCCCTAAATTAAGCTGCATGCAATCAGAGCAAAGCAGTGTGGTAACTGCCCACTCTCAAGAGAAGCCTTTGCTTCCCCAACCTAGTGTCCTTCAGATGTGTTGGACTACAACTCCCAGCATGTTGAGGGTTGTAGTCCAACACATCTGGAGGGCACCAGGTTGGGCAAGGCTGGTCTAGGAAGTGACCAAGGGAAGCGGAGCCCGACATCACTCCTCTGTATAACAGGAGGGCTCAATCAATGTTCTCTGCGGAATTCAGCAGGTGAGACAAAACCCACTGAAAAACTACCCTCTGAAAAAGTACTATTTCACAGTCCCAAAAGACCTAGGAGAAATACAGAGGCAAAGAGGACCGTGAGTTTTAGTGGAAGAAATTCAGTCAGAACCACTGCCTCGCTAGCAGTCTGCTAGCTGCTTGAGCTGCCACAAGAGAGACAACTTACTAAAAGCTACACGTTCTTGACCGTTGACATTCCAGTCAGTACAAAGAGGCTTATTTGAGGAAGTGTACAGTCACCTTGACATCTGGGCTACAAGATGCCTGCAGTGAGTTGGGAGCTTTATTAACAGAAGAGGAAACAATTTACCAAATTTTATAAATTCAGAACTCTCTGGTGTTCTTATGAAAGAAAATAATCCTCCCAAGAAACCATAACAAGAGCAGGTAACCCCCAAAGGACAGTGCTGTAGCCAACGCAACTCAGTGCCCCCAGCACCAAGGAAAGAAGACTTACCAACCACCATGATGTTGAACTCAAACCCTTGCTTCATGGCTTTTCTCCGCATTTGCTCAAGGATGGCATCTATCCCAACGTAGGCAAAATCGGCAGCTGGTTTCTCTGGCCGTGTTGATGCAGCTTGCTTAAGGCCAGCATCTCGAGTGGCATCCATCATGCTGCTTGGGTAGCTGGGAATGGCCTCTGGACCTAATGGCAAGAAGGAAAATATATAGTATATATTCATATTTCTCCTTGTGAATGCATAAAATGAAAACATGATGGAGTAAGCTACACCATCAAAGGGATTAGGATATCTCTTTGTGGCTGGAGGGGGAAAGAAAGTCAGGACATTTGATACATTTTTATTTTATTTTTTGCCAAAATGGGTGTTAAATTTTACCCCATGTCACTGTTGAGTTGTTTGACAGACAACTTATTCACACACAGATGGAATTAGCTCAAGCGTGAAATTGACATGAAACTGGCATGCATCTGACAGTTCAAATGTGACTTGGACACAGATCTGTATTCATGGAGTATTGGAAAAGATCTAGATCTCTCCTCTATAGAAGCCTTTCCATGGAAAAAACAGGATCTTGGGCTTCAATTTTTAACTCTGATCAGAGGAAAAAACCATGTGTGTGTGAGTGTACGCACACACATATCGATACATAATTGCACATTTATACAATAAACTTTAATATAAAAGCATGGAAATCCCAAAAGGGAGCTGACCATTTTCCAATGTTTTTCAAAGCACAACTCTCCATTAAAAAAAAGATACCCACCAACAGCTATGCTTTTAAGCCTCTCTTCTCATGTCCCTTTTCCCACTTTGATTTTGAAAATTCTCCATCTTGTCTTATAGTATACTATGCACCATGCTTTATTTCTTGGAACTACTGGATGTTTTTTTTTTTTTTTTACCCATGAAGGCACCTCACATACCATATGCCTTGCTCAGGACAGTTTGTATCTGGATGCGTGCTAACCTGTCAGGAGCATTTTAGGATATGAATGGTTGCAAAGTGAATTGGATGTGAAACTGTAACCATTAGATCTTCCACATGCCCTGTGATTCTAAAACTCACTCCAAATTCATATGATGGATTGTTGGCAATACTCCTGGATCAAAAAATTATAGAGTGAGAAAGCCAAGATGCCTTTTGATGACTCCTGAAATAGCAGCATTTTTAGAATGGGAGAGCCAAGCATTTTTTTTTTTTTGCTAATCTTGCACACCACTAGGAAAGAATAATTCCACATGGAAAGTATTTAGCCATTTGTAGGAATGTTTTGTTATCTAAACAGTCAAACTGCAGCCACTAAGTAAAACAAAGCATGTGTCCAGCCTTACACATTTCAACCTAACCACGAATAGGAGAGAGACCAGCAGCACTGAACTTTCCAGATCCTTGAAAGACATTTGGGGCTAGCCCCAGTATGGCAGAATAAGAGCCCCTAAAAGTGAAGGAGATACACTAAAAAAGGTAAAGGTGTCCCCAACCAGTCGTGTCCGACTCTAGGGTGCGGTGCTCATCCCCGTTTCTAAGCTGAAGAGCCAGCGCTGTCCGAAGACGCTTCCGTGGTCATGTGGCCGGCATGACTGAACACCGAGGTGCACGGAATGCTGTTACCTTTCCCGGCGAGGCGGTACCTATTTATCTACTTGCAATTTCTTGCTTTTGAACTGCTAGGTTGGCAGAAGCTGGGACTGAAGATGGGAGCTCACTCTGTCACGCAGCACTCGGGTCTCGAACTGCTGTCCTGCCGACCTTCCAGTCTGCAGTTCAGCATCTTAACCACTAAGATTGTGTCCAAATAGTAAAATGTTTGGGTGATGCCTTGGAGTTTCCCTTGGGGGTGGGGGCGGGTTAAGGCTTTCCCTGTCCATACCGCACCAGCACTGAAAAGGGGCTGTACTAGGTCATTTCCTATACATCCAAAATTTATCCTCCAGGATCAACCAGGACTTGAACCAGAAAACTCATAATCTATGTCCTGTAGTGAGCCTTCTATGCTGTAGCAAGGAGAAAACAGACAGCAATACTATCCTCTTCAACCCTAGCATGCCTCCATCCACCCCTAAAAGCCCACTGGCTCCCCCTGCCCCGACCACAAATACTTGTTAGTTTGTTTTTATTTATAACAACATCAACAACCTACACTGTCCTCACCAGAAATGTGTGAAGTGGCAAACAAAACACAAAAACCATTCAATCATTACAAGTATATTCAATGCAACAAAACAACAACACACCAAGACTAAAAACAGCATAAAAACCAAGCCAGCCAGCCAGAACTAAAAACTTCATGGTGTAAGCAGCAGCAAAAGCCAAAAGCTTGTTGGAAAATAAACATCTACAAACCCCAGAAGAACCCGGGCAGCAAGGATGATAGGCTAGCCTTTCGAGGCGGGAAGTTCTACATATGGGGTGCTGTCACCGAGAAAGCCGTCTCTCCCAGTGCCACTGAACATATATCACAAGGCAGGGCATGTGTAACAGTAGATTTTAAATGGTGGGCAGTTTTAAATGAGAGGTGGTCCTTCATGATCAGGCCTAGTCTTTTGACAGAGCAACAGCTCTAGACCGGTCCTTGCCTGCCTGGCTTCTGCTGCACTTCCAACCTGTTCATCATTTCCTTGCTTTTCTGCTCTCTTCGGACTGATACTTTGGCCTTCATCTGCACAAATGAACAATGCACCCTGTGGAAAGATCCTTGCCCAATGCTACTTTGAACCCAGGTGAGCAGCTTTGGGATCTCACTGGCAATGCTGGCCACGGATCCTGTTGTACTCAAGCTTGGCTCTGCTTTGGCTGCCTACAGCCTTGCGCTGAGGGCACACGGGGCCCCCTTTCTAAAACAAAGGGGGGAAATATTATTTTTTTGAAAAATGACCTCCCTCTCCAACAATGGCTTTAATAAAAGGATGGTATATAATAAAAGCTATTCATAAATGTGGTTTTTTAAAAAACAAAAAAACAAAAGGCTCTAAATGCAAAGTGCCAGAACATCTTCAATAAAAACAAACAAGAGATCAGTGGTCACCGGTGCACAAATGTTATTCCCACTCTAGCCCTCTCCTTCCCTTGCTTCTTTGGCAAGCCCTTTCTGTCATGATCTCATCTTCTCCCCTAAAGATAGTTCATTTTCTTCCATTTGATGTAGCTTTGGAACACTTGGTCACCCTGAATATTTTAGATTAAACAGGGCCATACATTATGGCTGCCGGAGGGTGTGTGTGTGTGCGTGTGTGCATGCATACATGTGATCTGTCAAAAATGCACATTTAGCACACAATGTTTCAGAATGCCTGCACAGAAACAGTGCCTGATTGCACAGACATGCTGCCAGAATTTCCTGTTATGGCGAAGAAGTATGTCATCAAGCTTGCTCATGGTAAAGCTGCCAACACTGTTAGAGAATGGCCCACATTCCTCCTGTCTGGATCACTGGCTATGTGGGTGCATTTGGTACTCAGAAGAAAGCCCCGCTGAATTCAATAGGACTTACTCCCTGGTAAGTATGTTTAGGATTGCAGCCTGGATGTAACACATGCAGGGGCCATCTTGGGCATGAAATGAAGTGACGCTAATTGAATCTTTGACCCAATCTGAAAAACAGCCAAGATATGCCAAGGAGGATTGGGAGCTATGCATTACCATGAGGTGTGTGTAACTTCTAATCGCACAGTTAAGCCTGGCATTACTAACTCTCCAGGCTAGCGAGAGGGATGATCACAGACTAAGAACATAAGAAGAGCCGTGCTGGCTCAGGCCAAAGGCCTGTCTAGTGCAGCATTCTGCTCCCAGAGTGGCCAACCAGATGTTCCAATGAGAAGCCCACAAGTAGCACATGAACACAATACCATCCTCCTGCTCATGTTCCCCAGCAACCAGTATTAAGAGGCCTATTGACTGATACTGGAGATAATATATAGCCACCATGGCTAGTAGCCATTGATAGATAACTAGTGGCCCTATCCTCCATGAATTTATCTAATCCCCCTTTATAGCTGTCCAAGATTGGTGGTCATCACTACACCTTGTGCTGGTGAATTCCATAGTTTGACTATGTGCTGTGTGAAGAAGTCTTTCATTTTAGAAGTTTCCTTGAACGAAGCTCCACAACACGCATAATTTTACACACCTCTTATCATGTCCCCCAACCTTACACACTTTTTTTTTCTAAGCTAAAGAAACCTAAACATTGTAACCTTTCCTTGTTGGGGGGTGGAGGGGGTGGGTGGGGTTGCTCCAGCTCTTTGTTCAATTTTGTTGACCTTTTCTACGGTTTTTCAGCTCTACAATATCCTTTTGGAGAGGCAGTGACCAGAACTGTACACAGTATTCCAAGTATGGCCATACCATAAATTTGTATAAAGACACTGTGATATCCGCAGGGTTATTTTTGATACCTTTCCTAATGATTCCGTACATGAAGTTTGCCTTTTTCACAGCAGCTGCACACTGCATCAATATTTTCATTCACTACAATCCCAAGATCCCTTTCTTATTCCTTCACTGCTAGCTCAGATCCTATCAGTAAATATGTGAAATCTGTGCCCCAACGTGCATCACTCTGGGCAACTTGTGGCCCTCCAGATGTTTGGCCTACAACTTCCATCAGCCCAAGCTAGCACAGCCAATGGTGAGGGATGATGAGAGATGAAGGTAAAAATATCTGGAGTGCTACAAATTGACCAGCCCTGCTTTACACTTCCTGACACTAAGTCATTTTAATGATCATTCCCCCAGTTTGGAGAGTTTCCCTTGGAGCTCTTCATTGTCTCTTTTGGTTCTAATCACCCTAAATTATTTGATGTCATCGGCAAACTTGGCTACCTCACTGCTCACCCCTAACTCCAGATCATTTATAAGCAAGTTAAAAAGTACTGGTCCCAACACATATCCTTGGGGGACCCCACTGTTTACGTCCCTCATTGTGTGAAATGTCCATTTATTCCTTCTATTTGCTTTTTGTTGTTTAAATGAGCTGATGTGTGTGTGTGTGTGTGTGTATGTGAGTGTGTGTGTGAGAGAGAGAGAGAGAGGATTTGAGACACAGAAATTTTAGAAATCTTCTGTTCCTGACACAGAAATTGGTATGCTTATCTAATACAAGGGGAAGTGGTTTGTACTCACAATATTTTTGATGTTTACCTGAGGCCTGTTAGTATCTGGCTGCAAAACACAGAAGGGAGGGAAACAATCTGCTGAAACGTCCAGGAAAAGCCACTGTGGACCTTAAATAAACCATATTTTTAAAAACATGGCACCAGTTCAAACTTGAGTAGATTCTTCAGTTTCCTCATGGAAAACTATCTGTGTAGGTATCTTTCCAGACTGGTTGTAAACATGGACTTAAAGTCAGAAATTTAAAACAGATTTAGAAACTGATTTAACAACCCTCGAACCCAGACACCCAAGAGGCAGAAGGACCTTCTACATATGTAATGTCTGATTGCTGTAATGTGGGACGTGCTGAGGATTTTCATGGAGGAAAGAAGCCCTTTTACCAAAAGTTAACCCAGTGCCACAAAAACATGTTTCTCAGAGTGAAACTCATTTTAAATGTAATTGTTGATGACAGCAAAACCAGGGTGTTTTTTTTTTTTTTTAAGGGGGGAGAGCTGAAAGCCTATATCCCACAAGTATGACATTTCTTACCCACTGATTTAACACTTCTATCCTCTAGAGATGGGGAATGCTAGACTGGGAGGGGGAGAGAAGACACTGCAGTTATATTTTTTTTAAAAGATACTTGGAGGTTTGAGAACATCCCATTTTTATTTAATAGTGCCTTCTGAAAGAGTGCATAGTGACAAATTCTTACTCAAGTTTCCCCTTGAACTGTATGACAGATATAAATGGTTGCATCCCCACATATCTCCTAGGTCACAGATGTTGGGAGTGGGTTACAAGAGATGAGCAATGCAGCTTGCTCAACCAGATTTCAAAACACTACAAAAACAGACAAGACACAGTCCTATGCAAACACCTTGCCTGGAGAGCACTATAAACAAAGCATTCACTAAAGAGCACATTCCGATCAACAACCCCTCACCCCACCCCAGAATAATGTTGCTGCTCCTAGTCCCTGAGGGCAGGAACCTGATGATGTATTTTTAAAAAACTGTTAATATTCTTTATTGATAATTTATTATTTTTATGTTGCTTGTAAGCTGCCTTGGTAGGATTTGTATCCTGAAAGCAGCATATAAATAATGGTAATAAAGGAAGGAAGGAATCAATGAATGCTGGATGTGGGATGGATGACAGGAAACTAAGAAAGCAAAGGTGATCATCTTAGTGACATGAGATTTTTGTGAACTGCCCAGAGAGCTTTAGCTATGGGGCAATACAGAAATATAATAAATGAAATGAATGTAATTAAAGAGACAAGGGAAACACTCCCAAAGCCATTAGCAAAGTGCCGATTTAAAGGTTTCAGCAACACCCATGTTGTGGCCATTGAAGGTACTTTAGAGCTATTTCTGGGTTATGTTCCTTTGGTTTCTCTTCCTTCTAATAATAATAAAAAAAACAGTTTTATTGATAGGAAAGCTTATGCTGAAAAGCCAATTATCTCATCCATTTGTCCAAATATGGTTGCTAAGAACTGTGCAGCACCTGCACGGAGATGGTACCTGTGTGCTTTGAAGTGGATGGGAGCTATGAAAGAGACTTTTAAACGTTATGAACACTACATGGAGTTCTGCCACATGGATGTACTTTGCATTGGCCTCTGCCTAGCATTTTTATTGGCCCGAAGGTAGTCCTCAATGGGCCCCATGCAAACGCTCACGAAAATACTGCTCCTTCCTTCCTTCTGGCCAAGCGTTCAGTGAGAGAAGCCAGGTTGTCCTGCTGCTATGCTGAAGATATCATCCAGGTCTTGCTGGAACTACTAGGATTTTGCATCTAGGGCAGCACGTACACTATGGAATCTAGTAAAGGGTGTATGGTCTTGAACATTCTAATTTTCTTCTGTAAAGAAGTGTGATTCTAGATAACAAACAAAGCAGCTGAGAAATGTGTGAGCAGCCTCTCCTCAAGGCTCCGATCAAGGCTGGATCTGGGGACCCAGGCAGAAGTGGGGCTTCAACTCAGTGCTCCACACAGGCCCATACTACTCTTCCATAGATTGCTATCTCTTGTCTCCCTCGCCCAACTTGCTAGCTAACCTCAACCTTCATTCCTTTCCTGTTTCTAAGTACATTATGAGGGGTTTCAGGCAAAGTTTCCCTGAAAGATGTCTTTCCCACAACTACTGATCTGAACCTGCAATATGTAAGTGTAGGGAAAAATCTGTTGCATTTGCATGTAACACTGAGCCATGGTTTATTTTAACCATGGTTTGTGGCTTTAGCCATGAATTGTCTTAGAGATGTGCAAAATGCACCACAAGGCTTGTTTCCCCTATTTGTGATTTGTTCCTCTCCCGCCTATTTTGCCAGCCTTCAGATGATTTAATTTTCAGGCTGCTCTTGCTAGGAACCTCTGTTTCAAGGTGGACAGCAGTGCAAGCAAACCAGGGATAAGCCATGGTTCTGAGTTCAGACATCACAACAAGCCAGACTCATAAGCCAACAACAAACCATGGGTTCTATTTGTGATTTATAGCTGGTTAACAAACCATGGTTTGTTTGCAGTGATGGGTTTGGAGGCCAGGGTGTCTGGGTTTGAATATCACACTAAGAACTTATGACTGAGGACATCATAGCTTTTTAACTGAAAGCTGATGAGCACACTGGAGGCAGTGTGCTCGCTCACTCACTCCTGCTAGATTTTAGCAATTTGTGGGTTAATTAACCCGCGACTGCCATTACTTGCAAATTGGCTCATAGACTAGCCAGATTTCAATAAACTACACCATTGGTTCATACTTGCAGTTCAAGGAGGACAAAAGTGAGTCCCAGCAGGCCTGGTCAGTGCCACATATAAACCAGATGTGAACCCTAGAACAGACCCTGTTGTAATGACCAGTGATACACTGGAGTTCTGTGGTAGACCTGTGGGGGTGGGTGGGTTGTTGGGAGATGGGGTGATTTAGAAAGGACTCCTCAAGGGTGGGAAGTTTGAAAACCACATGCATGACTTGGGTTAAATCCTACTGCTTGGTTCCTCAGGTGGTGGCATATGGTCAAGATCAAGGTCAATGGCCTTCCCCATTGGGCAGCCAAGCTTCTTTTCTTCTACCCAGGGATCGTTATCCTCCTTGCGCTTTCTGGTGGCTATATGCTCTAGTCCCAAGTACATTATCATGAAGGGGTGGGAGTGGGGGGTGAGGCTGCATGCTTATCATCAAGTACAAAAGGGGGGGATCTCTCATGGGACCCAGCAATGCAGCAGCAAACATGGGGAAATTGATGGCACCAGACAAAGGGATCAGATGAAGTAGTACTGTCCTACCAAAGACTAAGGCTGTATTCACATGAACAAGAGCATTAGGTATATTTGTAGGATTTATTGAACTGAGTGTGCTTTATTTTTGCACTATTCATACTCCCCCCCCCCCTCGCCAGAGCAAAAATTCAGGTTCCATTCAAGTCCTATCAGGGAATCAGTGTTCTCTTTTGCTCTGCTTTGTAGAAAAGAAGCCATCTTTGGTTCTGTGATGCATAGGGGAGGTCCCACTGTACTGAGGTACAGGGAAAGGGCCCCATTATGGTCACAATCACCACAAGTATTGAGGAATGAGGTAATGTACTCCTTTTTTCTTTTTCTTTTTTAAAGGAAGCACATATTTCTACTCCATCCTTAGTTCAACTCTTCTGGAAGAAGGGGCAGTTATAGGGCTTAAAGTATGCTAAGGATTTATTGAAGTGAAATCTGTGTACGTGTGAACATGACCTAAACCTCTGATACACAGCCCCACTAGATACCTCACCAGCCAAACTGGTGCTTGTTAACAACCTCAAGAGATTCCATGGGCTCATTTCTTTTATAAAGAGCATATGATTCTTGCTGTTACAAAGTAACTAAAGGTCTAGCACTCAATGAGGTGGCAAATCTGCCTGGGCTGTACCACTTCAGGCTGCAGGTAAAGCCTCCCATGACAAAATGTTTCTCAGTGCTCCCACCAGTAAAAATATCCCTGGAGCAAAGGATGTCAGAGAGGAAGGTTTTAGGCTAGCCTTCTTCCCAATATGCTCATTTTCTATATGCAGGCATTTTTTATTTTATGGAGGAGAATTCATTCATGTAAGCAGCCTACCTGCCCTGCAACAGCAATTATGTTGCTGAAGTCTCTCCTCTTCAAGTGGGTGTGTGTGTGTGTGTGGCGCGGGGGGATGGGTCCTTTGCTAACACGCTTTTTACCTTAGTCCTTGTTCTGAATGAGGTGGCAGTCCTGTGCCTGGACTTCACAAGTTCAAGCTGTGGGGTTGGGGGGCAGGGCGGTAGGCTGCTTACATGACTGAACACAGATTCCTACTGGCAGCATTGAAGATTTCACTGTATTAAAAAAAGCAAGGAAAGGCAAACCATCACACATCCTGCCTACAGAATTCTGAGACCACTCTGGATTCAGTTACCAAACTGAGCAGGAGATTTTAATTAAATTAGTTTGGTCTGCTTTGCCTGTGTTCATCAGCTTGTGGTGAAGGGAATGGATGTTGGAAACATCTTGAGCTTTTAAAAAAGAAATGTACAGAGGAGCTTTGCAAATTGCTCATCCATCCCCACGCACCTCCCCCAACGGGAAGTGCAGCCCCAGCAGAGTATGAAGATGCCAGCAGCAAGCGGGTACGTTAAAGAGTGTGGCCGGAAGCTGGTTATGATACAGCTAGTTTTCTCTGAAAGGCTGCAAAAGCAAATGGAATTAAACCCTTTTACTGTTCTAAATTAAATGTGGAGTTTTACCCCTGCCCTACCCTGACAAGAACTCAGAAGAACAGACTAGTATGGATTGATAAGCAGCAGCGTCCTTAAAATGAGAAGTCCCCATGGAAGTTCTATCCCCCGCCCCCTACATTTTCTAAGGAGCATATACAACCTTAGCCTCTCCTTCTTGCAGAACTGGAGTTTTTCATGCCACAACTGGGGTGGAGTGAGAGTGAGAGACACAGGGATGGGAGGAGGCAGGCATTCTGCAGCAGCAGCGTGGAGAGGGGGAGATGGACATGCAAGTCAGGCAGGAATCTTTCCCCATGGAAAGGAATCATTTGGAGAAGACAGAGGGCAATGGCAACATTATATGGGGCTTCCAGACAGAGGGCTCCTAGCACTACCAATCAAAAGACATTGTGCAGTGATTCCATCTTTCCCTCCTTAACAGATTTCCTGGGGTAAGGAAGACCCCTCCACACACACACACACAAAGGTGGTTTAGAAATTAAAGATAATATATTAGGACCCCACTCCCCGCCCGCCCCCCCCCGTAAAATTCTATAAATAAAGCAGGGCTTTTTTCAAGCACCCATTCTTTTACGCTTACAACTCTGATGTTCCCCCCTCCCTCTCTCTCTAACTAGGACAAAATCAGCAGCAGAAATCCTTACCCCACCTCCAAAGGCTGGCCTATATTATTGCTTTGTTAGTGAACAGAATTGGCACATAAGTTAGGAGCACAAAGGTGAAAGAACAACCAATATCAGTTGGATTAAAAAAAAAATTAAGAGGTCAAACGACATGCGATACATGGTTCCATAATTCTTTCTTTGAACTTTTTTTTTTTTTTTTAATGAAAAGCAGTTACAGAATCTGAAATAGTATAGTAAGTGGAGGACTAACAGGCATGGGAGGAAGTTCTGCTGGTCATCCACTTAAAATTACTCTCCCTAAGTTGCATTCTCCCCTGCATGGGGAAGAGATATGGCGACCTTGTGGGGGGCAGTTTTGAGGAAAGTGAAAGCAGGGAAAGGGTTAATCAGCACCACTAGCACTATCAGAAAATATTGGAGAGGGCACAGAAGGGCTACTACATCCATTGGGGGGCATGTGAAAAGTGTAACCACAGGGATCCTGCAATGGAGGGATGTTTGGAGGAACATTTAAGAACATAGGAAGAGCTGTGCTGGGTCAGACCAAAGGCCTATCTCATCGAGCATCCTGTTGCCATATTGACTAGCCAGCTGCCTATGCGAAGCCCAAAGCAGGACAGGAGTGCAACAGCACCTTCCTGCTCATGTTCCCAGCAACTGGGATTGAGAGTCACCTCGTTTCCAACACTGGGGTAATATATATAGCCATCATGATAGGCATAGATAGCCTCCTCCTCCATGAATTTGGCTAATCATCTTTTAAAGCCATCCAAGTTGGTGGCCATCACTACACCTTGAAGCAGTGACCCCCAGCTGCTGGGGGTGAAGCACTGCCCCTAATTTCAGTCTCCTCTGGCTGCTTTTTGTTAGAGACACACAGAGAGAGACAGAGGAAGTTGAGAGAAAGTATCATAAAACTGACCACCGTGCAAATGTAAGTTGGCCCCAACTAAAGAGAAAGAGAGTTATAATTAGGGCTGTGCACCACTTCAGTCTGAAGCCCGAATAATGAGTCGAAGTGGGCTGTTTTGGAGGTGCCTGCATCTGGTACGAGGTGGAGCAGAATAGCAACGAAGCACCCCGGAGCGAAGCAGCTTGTATGCGGTGCCATGTCTGACTTGGTGATTGTATGCGGTGCTGGTGCCCTGTCTGACTGGCTGATTCGTTCTGAGCAACCCAGACAGCCTGGCACCAAAAGTATCAACTTCAGAAAGTTCAGCAAAGGGTTGAGGAGGAGGGATGGGGGGAGCTTTGGCAAATGGAAACTCTAGTTGCCAAATCAGGACTGAACATAACCCAGCAATCTCCAATCAGATACAGTGGTGGAGGAGGCGGGGAGAGAGACTGAATAACTGCAGAAAAATGGCTGCATTTCAGAGACAGAGATCATTCTGGTGATGTTACTTAGGGATATGAGAAATGAGAAAGCAGTTAAAAATCATGAATCCGCCACTCATGGTTAATGAGTGGTTAATCCAGTCACAAAGCACATCTGCCTCCATGGCCTGAAGCAAAAAAAACATGGATCTGCCACTTGTGGATGCAGCCATGGCACAAAGACAGGGATCCGAGGCAGGGATCCTCTTGATTTCATATGATTTTTCACACCAATTGAGGTGAAATAGAAGATCGGGGGTCTACTGGGAAGCAGCAGATCTGGGACTCTTAACGTGCATACTTGGACAAAGATGAGTTCTGTGCTTTGATGGAGGCATTGGGCAGGGGGGACCCAATGTAAAAAATTCAGAGGATCCATATTGAATTGGGCGTCTTATCCATAGCTTTATAACATGATGGTACTATGAATCCCCCAAATCTATGTTTTTTGTCACTCATCCATGGGCATATATATGCTCTGTGATATGACGGTGTTTGGGCGTATCTTTCTTGTAAAAATCATGAGGATCCCTAAGGATCCCTGCCTCGAATCCATTTTTTTCCACCATGGCTGCACCCATGAGTGGCAGATTCATGATTTTTCTGCTTCAGTCCATGGAGGCAGATGTGCTTTGTGACTGGATGGTGGTTTTGTGGGTCTCCCCTTTAAACATCATCTGAAATCAGGAGGAGCCCTTTTTGATTTTCTGGATCCTCATTTTACCCAGTCCCCTTTGTATTTACTGCTCTCTTTCCCAGCACAAGCATATGTCTGTCTACTCAGAAGTAACTCCCATTGTTCTCAGTGAGGCCTGCTCCTGAAATGCAGGCATATGTCTGTCTACTCAGAAGTAACTCCCATTGTTCTCAGTGAGGCTTGCTCCTGAAATGCAGGCATATGTCTGTCTACTCAGAAGTAACTCCCATTGTTCTCAGAGAGGCTTGCTCCTGAAATGCAGGTGCATCTGGACTTTCTGGGGAAAGGAGAAAAGGGGGGAGGGGGGAAGCCTCTCTTAATGGTTGAGAAGCCCCTGCTAGTCAAATGATGTTCACTCCAACCCCCACCCCCACCCGGAAATAGGTTCTGTGAAGCGATTTTTATTGGTCCAGAGAATCTGCTCATGGAGGCCTGCATGGACCACACTGTGGCAAAGCTGATTCCTTCTTTAAAAAATCCAGTACTCCTCCATAAGCTTCTCATTCTGTTGTCATGGAAACATGGCCATAGACAGCCAAGCACGCTGGAGGAAGTGGTGCAGGGCTGAGAGGTATAGCTCTTTGCTTTGAGAGTTTTTGTGGAAAAACTCAAAGTTCAGCTGCACCTAGCACAAAGAGTGCTAGGGCCAACCTGTCTTAAATTCGGCAGGTGGGATCCCTTCCATGCCAGCAGAGAGCCCCCAAGATTCATGTACTTATCATGAAAACTGAAAAAGTTATGGCCATTTGTGTTTTCCCATGCGAGTCAATGGGAAAATGCCCAAACCAAGTGGTCTGGGTATCTGACTTTCACTTCGGTTCCCGAACCGAGTCAAAGCGGAGGGGGTCCAAATCGGTCCAATTCAAAGCGGGGCTGATTAGGAGGGTCTGAAGCGGCATCCGAAGTGAGTCAGGGGGTCCATGCAAAGCCCTTGTTATAATAAACAGTCAAAAATGGTGCCCTTTGTACCTGCTGAAATATCATCAGTTACCTTCAGAATGAATCAGTTTCTGGCAGCACAGAAATGATGTCCCAAATATGTAATAGGCTGTGCTGGAATAGTTAATGCTAAGATGGTGTTTTTGTAGTGCTACAGTGCAGACCTATCCAATTAATTTTACTCATGAGGATACATGGAATGACAGCGCTGAATAAACCACTCCTGTGCTTGGGAGCTTTGAGTCTGCCAACAGTAGCCCATGGGCAACTATGAATCCATTGTTAGGAGACATTCAGACCAGGTGATCTGGTATTCTGGTCCATTTGTTGAAACATCTTACAAGTTTCACAAGTCAAAAGTTCTGAATTCACTCTGCGTAAGGGTAATTAGAGAAGAAGAGAGATTTATGCACCACAAGTCTTCCTATGAGTAAGAAAGATTGTGGAAAGAGAAGAATAAGGAGGACTTAAAAGGAGGACTCAGACTCAGAGTAGCAATGCAAACTACTCTCCCTGCCTTTATTGTTGACTCTCTCAACATTTCTACACAAGATGCTTATTTTTGCCTGTACCAGAAGAAGTGCTGATCCATGGGCATGTCCGTCTTTAGCCAGCACAGAGGCCCTCTCTTTTCCCCACAAGATAGCTATTCATTCTGTGCTAAACAATATGGACCATCTAAGCAAGCCGTCAACCATGGGAAAACACACACACACACACAGGCTCTTCTTATGGTGCTGGAGCAAGTAGTTATACAGGCAAGAGAAGGACAAAAGAGAAGCTTAACTAGGGATGTACGGAAGTCACTTACCGTTTCGCGGATCTGCTTCGTGGTGGGGGGGGCGCTCCATCCCTCCCACTGGAATCCTTGATGGGGGGGGAGGTGCTCCGTCCCTCCCCCCGGAGTCCTGCCCGGCTGGCTCCGCTCCACGGGGATTCCGCAGAGCCGCCGGCTGGCTCCGCCCGCAGCTGGACATCCGGCCGCTGGGCAGCAGGGACGCAAATGGCGGCGGCCATAGCTGCCGCCGTTTGTGTCCCTGTACTTAACCGTGATAGGCTACATAAATATTTACACAGTCTATCATGGCAAAGTAAAAAAAAAAGCGTAAATATTTACATAAGCTAGAACGGCGAAAAATAGCGAACGCAAATGGCGGCCGCCGTAGCCGCCGCCATTTGCGTCTGCTGCGCCCGGCCATGGCTGGCCAGGAGACCAGCTGCCACCGCCACTGCTGCACCTGCCGCATCTGCCGCTGAATCTGCCGCATCCGCCCCAGGTAAATGCAGTCCAGGGGGATTCCGCGGGAGGCAGGAGGCCGTTCCGTCACGGATTCCGGGGGGGGGGCGGATTCTACAGAGTCCTGCCTGGCCGGCTCCGCTCTGCGGGGATTCCACGGAGCCGCCGGCTGGCTCCGCCCGCAGCCGAACATCCGGCCGCTGGGCAGCAGGGACGCAAATGGCGGCGGCCATAGCCACCGCCGTTTGCGTCCCTGTACTTAGCCGTGATAGGCTACAACGCGTAAATATTTACGTAGGCTAGAACGGCAAAAAATAGCGAACGCAAATAGTGGCCGCCGTAGCCGCCGCCATTTGTGTCCGCTGCGCCCAACCGCAGCTGGCCAGGAGACCAGCTGCCACCGCCGCTGCTGACTCTGCCGCATCCACCCCAGGTAAGTGCCGTCCCAGGGGATTCTGTGTGTGGGGGGCGGGGGGCAGGAGGCCGTTCTGCCACAGATTCCGGGGGGCCGGATTCTGTAGAATCCGGCCTCACTGGAATCCGTGGTGGAATTCTCCGCCATCCCTAAGCTTAACTCTTTGCCTGTTGGAACCTCATATACACCCTGATGGGCATGGTGTATGACATACGACAGAAGAGCAGCACCGCATGTTTTAGACTTTGCTGCTAAAAAGAATTCCAGCCTGCATCAAATTCTATCTATTGTTTACTGACCCAGGTTAACATACAGTATGCTGTCCTTTATCCTGGCCTCCCCTTTTACCAATGGAATAGTCTTCCCTCTTGCTACCTGCATCTTCCATTGACCTGTTGACTTTATCTCTTTTCATTAAGGTACTTGTAGCCTGTCATCTCATGCCAAAGCAACTTGAGGTGCTGAACCCCCATGACCATGCTGAGAACAGAGCAAGGGGCAGAAGGACAGTGCCCTAAGCCTCACCCAAAGTAGCTGGCGAGTTATTTCGCCACAGAACACCCTTCTTTGGTCTGTGGGCTGGCAAGTGGAGTGGGTGATGGGGGAAGGAGGCTGATAGTCAAGTTAAAGAAGAGCTATACTTTGAGAATTGTCTGTATTAGTTTTAACCTCATGTAGGTATTTATTTATAGATCAACATGCCCCCAAAGGCCTAGGAAGGGAAATAACATTTCCTTTTAACGTATGGAGTGACTTACCCAAAACCACACCAGCAAGTCCACAACTGACATCTGAGTCCAGGGCTCCCAGTGTCCAAGACCAGCAGACTATTCAGCAGGTCACACTGGCTTCTACTATTGCAATGGGAATGGCAAAGATCAAAGGGATAATTAAACGAAGGTAACAGACCATTATAGTCACTGTTTTTATACAGTGTTGAGAAATACACTGTCAGAGAGCCCAGAATTTAGTAAAGTGCTAGGCACTGTGGAACTCTTGTGTATTTTCTGTCTCCTAAAACAGACAGAAGCTTTGGTTCCAATAATGCAACTGCACAGAAAGCTCCATATGTTCTTCCCATGCTTTGCTTTCAGAGACTCACATTCCAGAAAGAGTTTGCCATTAAAATGTCAGTAAATATCTCCTTTTACGTTCTATGCCTACAATGAGCTCAAATATTCATGCACACCCCACTGCTTGCAGTGGAATGGAACCCCCCCCAAATCCTTACTCTAGTACCAGTCACCTTAGCACCAGCCACCTTGCAACTGATTGCCACAGTCCACTTCTTTCTGAAGGAACTGCTTGGCTTACTCTTCATTTAAATAATCAGTTCATTCACAGTACCCTTGAATACTTCTCCTGATCCATTCAAGAACCGACACAAGATTTCACTTCATCCATTTCTATACCTCCCAATAGCCAAAGCTGTCTGGGCAGTTCACAAAAATTGCAGCCCAAACAACAGAGTATAACAACATAATACAAAATCTTTAACATACAAAATTTAAAAAACAATTTAAAATAGCTAAAAAACAGTTACAAAAATGCCCCACCCCCTTTTACCAAGTTTACATCACTTAGTGCCACCGCTCTGATGTGAACAGAACTACAGTTTTCTTCTTAGGCTTCCAAGCAAGCTGTCACATATGTACAAACATTCCCAGTATCCTCACAAAGCACTCTGTACTACAGTGAAGATACAGTTGGTATCTGCAGGGTTATTTTGTAGCAAAGAGACCCGTTCATTTGCTCCTTGTTGATTTTCTCTGCAGGTTTGAAGTTGTTCTGGTGGTGCAAAGGAGGTGGACATAAGGTAAGATGACTTATGCGTCAACCTTTAACAGCTTTGACTCAAAAGAGTGGAAGCTTATGAATGAACACCAATGATTTATGGGTAACAGTTCCCAAACAGGTTCCTCGACCAGCTGTTCCTGGATCAGCTCCAAAGAAGGTAATGCATACCAATGCATTAGTTGGGCATGAAGAACCATAGCAGATACTTCATTCCCAACTAATGTCCAGCAACAGCAAAAGCCACCTTTGAAATCTTGAATGGGGAAACCATAGCTAATAGGCATAATCTTGCTACATGTGATTAAGAAATTTTGGACATAATTGTTGTGAGCCTGGCAATTGCCAAACTAAGCAGTACTTATGGCATACTTGTTCTACAATATTCTCCTCCTGAAATCAGCATCCTCAAATGTGAGATTTTTCTTTCCCGATCTAAGCTGATCTAAGATATCACAAAGCTTTCCTTCTTTCTGGCACACAGATGTGGCAACACCCTATCTCTCATCAACCCCATCATGGACAGTACTAGAATCTCATTAACTGATATTAATCTCCCAAGGATGACACTAGACACCCACTTACACAGAGAAGAAATAACCCCACCTATTATTACAGCAACTTGGGAAGCATGGCATATACTTGCCCACCAAACCCTTTCTGTTTGTGGGATATATACCTTCCATCAACTTCTAGGAGCAGGTGATTTTCTGCCTTATTCAGAGTTACAATACAAACTGCCAACTACAGCCCTCTGGCAATAGTTGCAATTAATGCACCTTTTAACATCCGTTTTTGATCCACCAGCTCTTAGTACTTCTGCACCACTATCCCAAATATAAGAGGAATTAATTTCCTTGCCACACACTAGCAAGGCTACAACTGGGCTATATAAACAATTCCTAGACATGACTAAATTGGATACCCAGGTCGTTAGAACGGAGTGGAACAGGGAACTGAAACATACCATACATGAAGGACAATGTAAGATTGTCCTTGCCTCTGTGTGTTTAGTGTCGCTTGACTTGAAAGTAAGAAGAATACAACACAAATTATTCTTTCACACATATTGGACACCATATAGTAATTTTAGAAAAGATATTTGCAGCTGCCAAATGTTGGCGCTTTGGTGTGGATTTTGTATTATCTGAGCACATATAGTTTCATGGGACTCTAAGTCATTCAGCACCTGACTGGGCAGAAGAAAATAGGGGAATCTCAACACAACATGCCATGCCTGCCTCCTTGCTCCTGGTAACAGAATCTCTAAAGGTATGCCAACACTCTCTGCCCTCTCCCAATCGAAGAGAGTCAAAGATGGAACAGTTAAGCTTCCTTGCTAGTTTAGAAGAACTAACTGATTTTCTAGTCCTACTACTCTGTCAAACTTTTAAGATTTTTGCTGTTGTAGCAAAACAGAGATAGCTGCTATACAGCTAATAAACCTGGGGGTGCATTTCAGTAGCACACATGCTTTATCTATCACATTCTTCTGGGAAAATGGGGGGCTCCACCAGAAGCACTTTGCTTTCTTTAATTTGCATGGCATCTCAATAAACCCATGATGTGGCATCCCCATTTTCACAGATGGGAAATGAACACCCTGATCCTTATTCTACCTGATCAGAAGTAAATGAATTTCAAGCCAGTATGCTTACTCTTATGCACACTTACTTGGAAGTCTCACTAAACTCCGTGAGGCTTAATAAACATACAGAGCATCAGGCTGTAAAGCTGATAGATTGATGGGGAGTTGGCCAAGGCCACCCAGCAAATTAATTCTGTTGTATCCAATGTTAATCCTACTTCGAATAGACCCATTGATATAAATAGGACTTTACTTAGACTAACACTGGATACAAGCCGTGGTCAAAATGGTATTTGGACTTTAGGCTCAGGTGCATCACTATTTCACTGGGAAGATCAGCTCCCTATGAGTTTCTCCAGTTCAGTTCATCCCAATGGAGTGCTGCAAGTTGTCCAACTCTTTCCACACTTGGAATTGGCTTTCCTTCTCCATGATAAATTGTTATTAGCTGCTTCGCAGACCCAGGGCACAGCTTCCCATTGATTAAACATGTAATGTGGCTCATCTGGATGCTTGCCTGTCCTTCACTGTGCTGTTAAGAGCTCTGGTGACACAGGCTTGTCATTTGTAAGTAGGATAGATAGAAGGGATTTTCATCTCTTTGGCTATAGGGAGTCCCACAGACAACAGTGTGAGAAATCATTGCCACTCTGCTGCAGCCCAGACTGGAACTCCTGCTTCAATCTGGCCTGTTGGCAGTGCAGCAGCATGGACATTTCAGATGGATTACACCCCTTTTTATGACTTAATAAAGCTTTACCCACTATCAATGAATATTAAAGATTTTAATCTCCTTAATCTCTGTGAAAATCCTCCACTTGATGCCAAACATGGACTTGCCCAGTAGCAGTTGGCCTCACTTCTTGTTAACACAAACTCTTTCCAGGTTCATGTTAGCTCAGTCCAGGGAACTGGAGCCAGGTTCAGTCTGGTCAGCTGAATGATGCTCGCATTTGACCACTGCCATCAACTAGAGTCAATTAGGTTCTTATGTAGACAACAATCAGTACAAAATAGCTGTCATTCAAAAGAAAAGAAAAGACACAATCCATGTGCTGCTGCCACTTATGAAAAACCAGCTGTTATATTACATTATATTAACTATACTATACTATACTATACTATACTATAGGCAGATCATCTCTTTGGTGAATGGCATCCAAAAGCACATTTTTTTCATCACTAGTGGTGATCTGCTGTAATAATCTTTAGTACCACCAAACTGGATTTGTATGCAGAACCCTGGTCTTCCACAATAGGCAGTCCACAAACCACATAAGGACTTCCAATCCCCTTTCCCTCTGTTGCTATTGGTATCATATCCCTTGGCTTCACCTACAGTGCCAGCTCCCAGACATTCCTTGTGATACTGCACATCATGGAGTATTGCACTCTCTGTCTGCAGTGGACTTTTAAAAATAAATGAATGTGCATGTGTACCCCATGTACAGTATTTTAAGGAAACATGGCAGCTCCATGTTTCCTTACAATGGGAAACCAGCGAACACTGGGAACTCCATAGATGCTTGGTTGCCTCTGCAGGGAAGAAGGAAGTTGACTACCCCAAAGCAGTGCTAATTTAATGGGTTGGAGAGTGCTGCATCAGGGCACAGTTTGGACCCAGAGCCTTCTCTGTTCCTTCCAAGTCTAGAAATGAACAAGGTATCCTCTTGGTGGAGGATAATATTAACCTCTTGGTGGAGGTAATATAAAATCTGGATTCTCTGTCATACCCTTGAGCTATGGGAGGATTTGTTTCCAACAGTAACAGTTGGTTTTGATTTTATTTGTCTCATTCCATAGATACACACACCACATGGGGACATATGCTTCAGTTGAAATCCACCAAATCTACAGTTCTGGGAGTCAGAACACCTGTGACAGCATTTTCAGAAATAAGCAGTTCCAAGGTAACTGATAATATGTCCAGCATTCATTAGTTTTATTTTTGTCTCGCATTTCACTTTAAATTGTCAGACTTAAATTATGAGCCCTCTGGAGTCAGGCAACTGTGTTACTTTCTGCAGTCCCAAGTCACTAGAATGGGGTCATTTATGAATCCAATACAACTGGGCTGATATACTTGCCCTAATGACTGTGAGTGTTACCTGAGGACAGATGGGTGGAAGGTTGAGCCACAAGATTTACATGCTGTTATTGTTGGTCTACCCTAACCAATAAACAAACCCATCACAATGAAGTGTTTATTCTTGCAAGAAAAATGTCCTAAACAATAGTATTTGAAGTTAATGTAAGAAAGACAAGGATGAAGGGGTAGAGCGGCCTGGCGTAACAATAATGAAACAGGCCTAATCAAGATAAACGTTGTAATGGGAATAAGTCTTTTCCCTGAACAACCTGTGGTGGCATGTGCACTATTATTTAGATCTAAGAGATGACAATATTAGGTCTTTTATTTTAAAAAAATATTCTTGTAGAAATGCAATCAGAATGAACATCAGCAAATGTAACTGAGTTGTCTCAGTATTATTTTGGTACAGGATAGGAAAAAAGATGTAGATGGTATTTTAATTATGTACTTAATCGTAAGCTGCTTTGGAGAGGGGGTCATGTTTTACCCAGGAGGTGGAGGAGGAGAATAATGACGACGATGATGATAGTAGTGGTGGTGGTGGTGATAAATTAATCTACCACGCCTACATTTCCAGGCTCATTACCTGAAGAATCCAGACTATGTATAATGCTACAATTTCTGGACCCCACTCCTGTTTTTAAACTTGCTTCTGAGCAGCACAAAAGAGCTGCACCCTAAACAAAAAGTTTTATTTTCCCACGCCCCTTCAAGATTTATCCCAATATAGGGAACTACACAATTAGAAGAAACCCTCATGGTCTCAGGACTGGAATGCGGACAGTTCCTGCAGGAATCATACAGCAGTGATTGCAGCAGAACTAGCTTTGGGGGGTTTCTATCTACACACAGTACATAAAACAGCAGCAATGTGGTTCTAAGTTTGGCTCTGTAACTACTGGGTTCTATTAACTTCAAGCAATTCAGCTCATCTTCTAGTGCAGAGGTGGGCAACTTGCAGCTCTCCAAATGTTTTGGCCTGTATCTCCCATTATCCCTCAACACTGGCTATGCTGGCTAGGGCTGGTGGGAGCTGTAGGGAAAAACTTCTAGAGGGCCACAAGTTGCCCACTCCTGTTCTAGTGCCTCAATGTCCCCCATCTCACTCTCTCTCTCTCTCTCTCTCTCCAATTTCCCCGTTTACACTACTTCTACAGGCTTTTTGACCATCTCCCTTGTGCCTACATGAAACAGCATCTAACTCTGAATAGAACACAGCTGTTAGTTACTTACCTAATAAACTTCTTGCAGTGATACTTTTAGTCCCAAATGCACATGACACCCAGATTTTAAAGTCGGACTGGATACATTATTCCTCTTTCTCACTCTCTGGGGTTCATATTTTGTAAGCTGCCCTGGGAATTTTATTAAAGGCCAGGGTATAAATCTCTAAAAGAAAAATATAATAAATACTTCTGCCAATTCCTATACAATTATGCCTGTCTTCTGTGCATAAAACCCCAAAGTGCAAAAACCAATGCCTTTCTTACTATTGTTGCTGTGAAATAAGAGTTACACACAAAAAAGAACCACCCAATAGAAGAATATGCATTTGTTCTATTCAACACAATAATTATCTGCATTCTACCACCACAAACATCTTATTTTCAGAGTCTGCCCTGCCATATGTTTCCAGTGGTCTTCTTCTATTGCTAAAAAGAAGACATTGCATTATTTTAACTCTGGAATCTTTGGCCCATTTTAGCCCACTGTAATCTGTAAGACTACTCTGTGGTAAACTGATGGGAGGATAGTGGCATAAAGCTGCACTCCTCAACTCACTTACACAAGTTAGTTCAATGGGTCTATTCTAGAGCAAGACAAAGATAGACTAAAAGATGCACAGTGTAAGCCATGTGTCCCCAACATAGCATCTGCAGGCACCTGCAATGGTACCCATGAAGTGGTCACATGGTGCCCGCAGGCAACCTTTTTTTATTGTACATTTTTTCCATTTTTAAAATATACATCCATGGATTTGTATGAAATGCATACAACTTTCTAGCAATTATACATAGGCTTCAACACTATCTATTGGAAGGTGGTGTCTATACGCCACCCATTTAAATATTGGAAGCATTCTAAGGTCCTCAATCCATTGCATTATTGGAGGTGAGTGTTTATCCTTCCAATGTTGTAATATTAGTCTTTAAGCTGTCAAAAGGGCACCAAGAATCTATTTATGCTGACCATTTGTTAATTTCTATGAGGTAAATAATTTAAAAGAACATGTGTGTACATCAGTGAGTATCAAAGACTGTTCCAGGACAAAATTTATCTGTGTAATACTCTCCTCCCCAAAAGAAGCAACTACTGGACATTGCCAAAACATACATTTAAAAGAAACATTAGCTATATTGCACTGCCAGCAATTAGCCAAATCAGACAATCCCTTATTAAACAGACATTTCCTTGTCCAATAGGCACAAAACAAAAGTTTTTTTGCTGAATAAGATGCATCTTAAGATCCATAGATGCAACAGGTAGATGCCAAAGCGGTGAACCACTGATTGGGCATTTTGTGGTGGTGCCCACAGCAGTTTCTCAAATTCCTAAATGTCCCCATGAGTTCAAAAAGGTTGGGAACCCCTGGCATAAGCAGAAAGTGGGAAAATATGGATAACACTAGTAACAAGTCACTAGCAAACAGGAAGATTTCGTTTCTCTAAATGGTCAGGACTCATAACGTTTAAGACTAGAATTTTTAATAAGTATGGTTTCAATTTCACCAAATGGACTCAACTCTTGGGGAAATTTAGACCTTGGGAAAGAACTAGTGAAAGTTTTGGGGGCAGGTGGTTTCTATTGTTGTTTAATGTGGCTCTCATTTTGAGAACTGGGAAATTGCCCTTTGAATTCTCTGGGTCTGATTTTGAGAATATTCATGGTCCTCTGAGCTTTTGGCAGGTTCACCTTTTCTGTAGGAAATCTGAATTTGTCCTGTATTGTATCCACTTGGTCCCACCTGGTGTGTGTTATCCCAGGTTGCTTCAGACAAATTCACACATTTTTATTTTAATGAATATATAATGCTCAGAGCAATGCACACAGAAACCTTGCAAAGAGAGCATATCATTACACGGAGCCCAAAAATGTTTCCACTTCTTATGAAGTGAAACACTTAAAACGCTTGTGACCAATCTTCCGATGAAGGCTCAAAACCAGAAGTGGCCTGAGAACAATCCTAGTCTGGCCCAGCAGCAGTTTCTGTGTCCTGCACAGGTGCTACCCCTTTTCAGGAGTTACAGAGGCACAAATCTCCAACTTGCTGGCTTGAGGAAAAATACTGGGTTTCATAGCCCCAGATTCTTCTTTTGCCAGTTGACTGGCTGTTTTCATTTGCAGTGACAAATGAGTTGTTAAAAGTTTCCTGTTTATCTCCATGGGGCAGCACCAGATGCAGAATGCGTGCTCTTGTGTAGGCCATTTCTCCACCCGCTTCCTTAATAAGGAAGAACTTCCCTGGGAAACCAATGTTCACCCCCCTTATCACACAGCCAATTTGTGCAGCAGCAAATACCTCCCAACACAGGACTGGAAGAGAGAAGGCCTGAGTCCCTATGCTGCTGGCCCAGAACATCTCTGATATCTAAACAATAGCTTGTTTTCCTCTCTGATACATCAGTAGTGAAATGGGTACACCTGTCCTTAGAGCAACTGGTGGATCTTAGCCTCAATTTGTCTCCCCGTTTTCCTCCTACACATATTGAAATGGACTGAAGGGAAGAGGAATACCAAATCATGCAAATAAGGGGACACATCTTCTTCTCACTGGTACACTAAGGCCTCAATCTGCCTTCCTACTTGTCTTTCACATTAGAAAATATTGGCGTGTCAAGTATGCCACTGTTGTAGTCCCTTCCTGGCATCCCCTCCCCTCCCCCTCCCCCACTTCAAATAGTATGGAAGTGGCTAAGGGATGGTGCCTGGATTTGCTGAAAGGCCACCTTTTGTGGGGCGGGCTTCACACCCAAACTAATGTTTCTATCAGCAACACATCCTTTGCCCTTTTTGAATCAGAGAACCAGAGTTGGAAGCAGCTTCATTAGACCAGACGTATAGAGCTGACCAAGGATAAACCCAGTCCACTACCCAACCTCCAGATGTTCTAACAGCCAGAGAACTGAGAGTATATTCAATGATCAAAAAACCTGCTGGTTTAAGACCAGAGTTAAGGCTATCTCATGTTGGCTCAAACTCCACAAAGCCAGGAAACTGGAAGCTAAGGCTCATGCCTTAACTTATGTGACCGATGATCAATGATTGTGCAATATCACAAACTGTGCTCGCTTACAACTTACCCTCCATGCACCCACACTTTTCCTTGGACTTTCAGGCCGAAATCCAGATGGGGAGGATGGAGTGCCTGGGACCAGCAAAGATTCTCCATGTTGTCCTTGTCCTGTATTGCCTCATGAAACATGTGAGCCTTTAGGTATTGCTAGGGGAATCCTCCTGTGAGCTGACCCCATACCATCTCTCTCACTGCACACTCTTCTTCCAAAAGCTGAAGGTTTACACAGATTTTCTCAGGACAACCTTTTCCATAGGTTTTTGCAGTTAGGGGGGGAAAAAATTCAGTTTCTAATTTAGCCTTCCCCAACCTGTTGCCCTCAAGATGTTTTAGGCTATAAGCATGGCAAGTCTACAACTCCCAACATATCCATAGTGGCTAGGGATGATGGGAGTTGTAGCCCAACACACCTGGAGGGCACTAGGTTGGGGAAAAGTGCCCTAACCTGTTGTAACTTGAACTTGTCCTTTTCTTAATATGTCTTGTAAACCATTGCTCTCTTTCATCTCCCAACTATGGTAGCCTTTTCAATCTTGTGCATGTGTACATGCATACCAATTTAGTCCTCTTTCTAACCCACAGTTTCTGACCTTCCTTCCTATTAATGATTTGTTCTAAACTTACTAGATCTTTTTTGCCAACTCTCCCAGCCAACTCAGTTTAGAAACCTTATTAGATATGCCAGGTCCAACACTATATCATCATCCCCATCACACCTCCAACACGGCCCCTTTGCCTCTTCTCCCTTAGGTCATATGTAGGAACCATCTCCTCTTCTCTTCTAGCCCAAGGTATCTGGGCCCAAAGCAGTCAGAATCATGCACCTTACTCCCTTCCACAGGATTGTGTCCCATACCTTGGAAAATCCTGAATGTTCACTGCCTCATGCACAAGACTGTGCACCTCCCTGTTGTTGTTGTCCTACATGCTCCCCCCTGGTGGAGGGCTGCCCCCATTTTGAAAACACTGCCTTCAGTTCAAAGTTCCATACACCTCTCCTTATGTGTGTGTGTCCCAAGCCTCTTTTCATTTCCTGATGTTCCAGGTGAACAGTCTCTAGTGTGTTTGGATCCTTGGATTTAAAGACCTACCTACTGCAAGCAGAACAGTGCTATTACCTTACATTGTTGCCTAGAACTTTGCAACAACATTGCACTTCTGTTTCATATTCAGACTGTGAACCAAAAATAGACAATTAGATTCAAGTCTTCACCCCCACCCACTTCATTTTATCTTCCCTACTTCTATTTCAAACACCCTGCTGTCCTGAGTAAAGGAGTGGACATCTCAAATCTGGGTGGGATGTATGGAGAGAAGACAATCACAATCCATGGCACTCTCAGGCACTGGCCTTCACTTTCTTTCATCCTATCAGGAACATTAGGAGGTTACAAAGACTTTACAAAACATCAAAGAAAGCAGCACATGGAATATGTCGTTTCACTACCATCACTAAGCAGATGCCTCTTTACCTTGGGATTAGCATTATTACACTTGGAAACCTTTTGCCCAGATAACCTGGAGCTGGATGCAAATCTAGCTTCACATGGCACTATATAACAAGGAAGAGTTATTCTGGTTCTCTTCCTGCACCAAGCAGTACTCTCTGAACAACACTTACAGACCTGGTTCACATGTAATGACAACCAGAGTGCAGGCTGAGTATGGGTTGAATATGGGTTTGTCATTGAATCATGGGGTTGCTGTTGAATGTGGGTTGTTGTTACATGCAAACCTTCCACTGTGGTTTAACTATAGGTTGCTAACCACCAGCAATGCAGAGTTCACAATCCAATAACAAACCATGGGTTCTCTTCCTGTCTAAGGTATACAATATCTATCCTTTAAGCATTTCCAACAGGAGGCCCCTGAAAAAAAGCTCCTTGGTTGAGATGGAGGATTAGCTGTTCATATGGTGATTGCTCACTGAGGGGAAAACAAAGGGGGGATTCTGTGATTCATCAAGTGGGGTCAACCAACCTCTAGAAACAGCCAGACCAGCTGGTTTCCAGGGGAATAATATAGCAAAAAACTGTTTCTGTTGCACTCTCTCGATATTACCTAACCAAAGCCAACCTATCTGGAGTGATAGAAAGGCTCAACAAAGCAAAGACAGTTGTACATTATCTTTTAAAAAAATCAGTGAAAAGGGTCCTCATCTTTGGCACTTACAAATATCACAGGGGGAGCTGCGTTGTCTGTTGCAGTGAAAACAACAAAGAGTCTAGTGGCACCTTAAAGCCCAACAACTTTATTGTAGCATAGACAAAAGCCCACTCCATCCAGTGTATGACATGTTATCATCTATTGACAGAGACACACACAGGGAATACATACAGAAGAGAAGAGGAGGGAATTGGACAGATACTTTTACAAAGTGAGGACAAAAAGCCCAGGAATGTGAGAGGTGGGTGTGCCACATTAGTATGCAGAGCACAGAAAAAGATGGGGTCCATTTAAAGAGGAAAAGATCCAATCCAAGTGAGTGCGACCCACTCCAAACAGGTAAACAGAATTGGCAAAGCAAGATGAAGCGTATATACAGACACCTAAACAGGGACAATTTCTTTCTGTAGAGCAGCTTTCCTAACCTGGTGCCCTCTAGAAGTGTTGGACTATTGCTCCCATCATCCCCAGCCAGCATGGCCATTGACCTTGCTGGGTATAAATAATGGGAGTTGTAGTCCAGTACATCTGAAGAACATGGTATGTGCTGCCACATCCTCTCCTGGGAATAAAAAAATATTCCCAGAAGTTGTATGTGCTGGGGTGGGGGTGGGGAGGGCTTGTGCACATTATGTTATTTCTGCCCATTATTATAGAGTAAGCTTTCTGTGATTTAAGGTAGCTGCTGCCTCTTCTTTGTTCAAAGGCTTCTTTAACCTAAGGAGGCCAGTGCACTCTCTCCAGATATAGAGGCAAGGAATCCTGAAGCTCCCACCAACCCTAATTAAAACCGGTCCAGACTATCAATACACAAAAAGAGTTATGAGTTTCCTCTTGCCAAGGCCTGATACAACCCCCTGCCCCCCCCCCACACACATCCCACACACAACTGCAGTTCAAGTCCCATAATATGGCAGAAAACAGGAGCAAGCTCTTTTTCCTTAAAAATAAAAGACGCGAACGTTTATTCCATTGGGACATACTGATTAAGAACAGTAGATTCACGATACTTGCAGGCTTCAGATCCAGCATCTTAAACCATAATATGTATTACAATCTCCTCTCAAGATATGCCCAGATCAGTTTCAAGAACTTTGGTATACAAAGACAGTCAGTCTGTGGAGTGGGCTGCAGGAGAGTGATTGCAAGGTCGACACCATCCTTGTGATTCTTTTCAAAAAGACCACACAGCACTAGAAGTATAACACATTTACAAGACATGCTCTGCTAACTGTCACATTTATGCAAATTATGGATGCCAAAAATATCAAGACAAGCAACATCCCTCTAGCTCATCTTGCTTTTATGGTTATCCATAGAGAGCCATCAGCAAACACAGCACTTTGCAGAGGAAAAACAGCAAATAAATAAATTACTTAAAAGGACAGGTCTTTGCCCCAAGGAGTTTACAATCCAGATTTTGATGTGTGGGGTGCATGTGTCTTTGATGAGATAGGAAGATGTAAGGATAACTCACAGATTCAGCTTTGTTGGTACGAGCAGAAAGGGGGAAAGTTTTTCCTTCCCCTCCCCTCTCAGGAGAATTTAAGTGAGGATGTTAGTTCCGTACAAGAGTGATTGATACAGGGCCTCTCCAGATGGACTGCATTCACAGTAGGTTTTAAGGAATCATTATTTTAGAAACTATTTGAGGAGGGTGTGTCTGTATGTGCAAAACCCATTCTGAAATTGACTGCAGAGGGCACCCACAGGGAATGCAAACAAACACCTATGTCCCTTTGCACTGCTTGCCTTAGAAACTACAGGGCCCAACGCTTCTTACCCTTCATTCCACTCCATAAAGATGGAGGACCTTATTTAAATTTCAAAACTATTTATTTTCTTTCCTCCTTTCCTATGCATATTTCCTCCAAAGTATGCTCTTTTCTCATCTCTGCAGTTGCAAGAGGAACAATTGCAACTCCCACCCCCTTCATGCAGTCCATGGGTCATCTAGGCCTAAAGAAAACCAGGTTAAGAAGCAGACTTTGAGATGGAAAGAGACAGACAGAAAAATATGGGTTGGCTGCTAAATGGCATGTCCCTCTACCCAACTCACATACAACAGGCCTCTCCACAAAGGCCCGCATATGCCACTGCAGAGTTTATAAATTAGTTTTACAAAGCTGACACAGTTGCAATTTCATTTGAGAACAGATCAACTGGCACACGCATTACTGAGTAATAAGTAAATAACCTCTGGTGTCCCCATTCAGTCAAGAAGGTTATCCTTATTATTAAAGAGATACCCCATTCAATTCTCAATACCATAGGACCATGGAGCATAATAATGAGAAAACAGCTCCATAGCTATTTCTGCACAAGCATCTCCCCTGCTCTGAAATGTCCTTTACTTGAAATTTTATATGGAAACCTTTCTGCCTTCTTCCTACATTTTAAAAAGTAGTAGTCCTGTTTCCTGCAATCCCCAAAGAAATAGCAAAACCCCTGCAATACTGCTGAAGAGGAGGAGGAGGAGGAGAAGTTGTCCCTAGAGGAACAGTTAGCAGAGTTTAAAAGCCCAGCCATGTACAAGTCCAACACCTACCTCTGGGGCTTATGTTCTGCAAAGACAGGAAAACCCAGGCACTCACGCTGTGCTTACCCAAGCCAGATGGCTAGATAATAAGTAGTAAAGGGGAGGGAGGGATGGTGGGTTTTGCAGAGGGGCTGGGGGGGAATTACAGTTAGGTTTTGTCCCTTTTCTTCAGAGTGCAACGTACACTGTGTGTTGGGGAGGGGGGGAGTAGGGGAAGAACTCATCAGAGGCAGAAATTAGCACACTCGGCTCCATTGGCCAAATATTTACAAAGAGATAGCTGTGAGGCACAAAGCCCTTTTCTTTCCGCAGCAAAGAAATCTGGTCAAGACATGGAAACTGAATTCCCCCAGTCCCGGCTTCTCTCTTGTTACAGGGTCCCAGACATGAGGCTCACAAGCTGTTCTTCTGGTGAGGCGAAGGAGGAAGAACCTGCACCCACACACACCCCTCTCAAAAAAACAGAAACCCCCCCACACACCAAACACCACTAAAGCTGAATGGGAGAGAAGCCTGAAACCTCCCTTCCTCACAAATCCAATTGCCTTGTCATAAAACAGCCCACAAAACACAAGGATTTCTTCCTTTGCTTCAGCCCCCCCCTTCTGCCCCCCTTTCCCGCCCCCCTTTCCCCTGCAGAAAGCCAGAATGGCAAAGCAACCTGAAACAGGAAGAAGAAGAAGAAGAAGAAGAAGAAGAAGAAGAAGAAGAAGAAGAAGAAGAAGAAAGGCAACCCCAAATTATCTGCAGCAGATTGCAAGGGGGAAGGAAAAGTTTGAATTCTATTTCAAAGAACAAAGGCAGTTTTGAGGAGACTCACCCAAGCAGCTGAAAACTCTCTATTCTCCTGGCTATGTTAGCAGAGAAGGCCCGCCCCCTCCAGGGTCACATGGTTCAGAATGCTAGTCAATGATCAAAGGAGCATTGTCATTCTGTGAATAATGAGCACCCCACAGTGCAACGGAGGTAGGCAGTAGTTGGAAGGGGGGATAATTGCTGCCCAAGGGTGCAGATAGCAAAGGAGAATCAGCTCTGAAGGGGGAAAGGTTCGGCTGGGCTGTTTAAAAAACAGGAACGGCTGCAGAAGTTATTCTGAAAGCAGCAAAGTATCTCCAAGAAAGCGAGAGGATGACTTCTGCGGCCAAAACATTTGCGAGGCAGACTCCTAAACTAATACCCTGGCTTCAGACATGTTTACTGAAAAATAAATCTCATTAGAGTCAGCCGGACCTGCAAGTAAGTATGCTCAGCTTTGCAGCCTAGCTCTGCAATCCTATGTACATTTCAAGGAGCAAGTCCCATTGAAGTTGGTGAGGGTTACTTCCAAGTAAGCATCCGCAGAATGAGGCTGTGTGAATCGGAGAGCAAGGGATGGCTGAGCTGGCAAAGCTGGCAGCACCCTGAGTCGGAAAAAAGCCCTGCTATGTTTGTCCAAGCATGGCTGACAATCTGTGCATGATTACTCAAGCGTAAGCCTCACTGAACTCAGTGGGACTTACTTCTGAGTAAACATGCAGAAGATTAGAAGCTGCACTTCAAAAGCCTGAGTTCTAATTCAAAGCAGAAGACTCGTGTCAATGAAGAGATCTAAAGGATAAACAGCAGACACACAGAGAAGTGGCAAGAATGAAAAAGCCAGGGAGGGGTAGCAGTAAGGAGCCCTGGGCTGGGGATCCCCATCCCTTCTTCACTTGGCTAATTGGGGCAAGTCATTCTCTGGTTAGACCTACTGCACAGTGTTGCTGTGATTTTAAGGGCACAATCCTATGCATGTTTAGACAACAAAAAGTTCCACAATTCCCAGCATTCCCCAGCCAGCCACAGCTGGCTGGGGAATGCTGGGAGTTGTAGGACTTTTGGCTGTCTAAATATGCATAGGACTGCACCTAAATTGCTCTGCTGAGCTCCTCCTATCAGAATCACACAATACACATGTGGCTGCCTCCCTATTGGCCCTCTCCTCTCCCAGACAAACCCCATCCATGCAAAGCACTGGCACTCATTCTCACCCCACCAGCTCACAAACTCCTCCCATGCCAAGTACAAGTACCTCGAAACAGTAAATGGGACAACAAGCAGACTTTCCTAGGGAAAGACAGAGGACTTTGGTAAGCAAAAGGAACACAAGCACAGCACTAGTACAAGAGGTCATGTGCCTGGTGGACATTAGGGTGGCAACTAGGCTGGGTGGAATTCAGGAGGCCGTTCAGTATCCTTCCACATGGCAGCAGGCCACATTGAACTAAATGGGGCGTACCTTCGAGTAGGCATGTATACGGGCTACATCCACCATGTGAGTGGACATCCACCCACACAACAGGACTTCCTCTTCCTCTCCTCCCCCCTGCCCCCAAAATCTGCTCTGCAGGGTCTCCCCATCCCTCTGAAACAGACCTGGGATATGCATGGGGGCTTCGGCTGGGATATCTTCTGCCGGCCATGTCCATACCCTTGGTGAGCAAGACACCTTTGGATACAACCCTAGAAATGCACTGTGAATGGCCTGTATGGGTGCAAGCAGATATGAAGTGATGCCTGTCTTAGCAGCTGGAATATAGGGTTTGGTTTCCTGGATGCAGTCCTAAACATGATCCTGTGCAGAGTAGGATGTTCCTGAACTGATTGATATCAATAGGATTACACATGTCTCTAAGGCTGCATAGCATGACCCTATTATAAGGAAGTCACATTGAAATCTGTTTTACTTATTTCCTTGCAAGCATGCTTAGAATAAGGTATATTTAATCTGGAGTAAATATGACTGTATGAGAAGTTTAATAAGTTACTAGACACTGAGGAAAGGGGCTCAAGAAACATGAAACCTTTATATAAGCATGGCCTGCCTTTTCATTCAGGGTTTCTATGTGTGTGGATTTCTCTGGGGAAAATACAGACTTCTGTGGGCATAAGAATGGAGAGACATTTGGAAAATATGTTGGTATGTGTTTTCTATATGCAGTATAACACTTTAAGTGTGCTCATCTTCTAGAAGAAGGAAACGTGCAATAATTTGGCATCTAGGAGTTGTGGGATGTGTCTGTGTTGGGAAGAAACATGGAAATGGAAGGCTAGCTTTGAGGGAAAAAATTGGGAAAATAGGATAGCATTAGGACTGTTCACTGGTCCTGAGAGGAAGTCAGCTTCCACTTTGGTTCTCCCCCTCCCCACCACCACTGCCACCAGCAAGATTAACATATGGGACTTCAAAACTCTTTACAAGCTATGCAAAATATATTGCATGGGGGGGTGTGTGTTACTGTTTAGTGTTGTTACCAAACTATTCCTAAAAAGCAACATAGGGGAAATTGCATCAAATTCTGCTGACAAGAGCTTGCAAACTTGGAGGCAACCTCTCATCTTGAGGGCTTGCAAACTCATGCCAAGTAGGACCTATTCATAGCTAGAGTTGGTCCCCTCTCCCTCAGGCGGTACTCCTGTGTTTTCAATAGCTGCATGGAAAGCAGACATTCAACAGATGAACGGCACTGCCATGCAGGTACAGCTGCACTTGTTGAATTTATGCCTGTCATGTGCCTGTTAACAGGAGACCTGCCAATGCAAAGGTGGCAACCCTATTTACACAGATGTCATGCGTACATTACTTGGACATTGGTTTCAGTGGAATGTAGTACAAGTAGTGTGTTCAGATCCAGGTCAACCCCTGGCCTTTCAAGAAATTAAAAAGAAAGGCAGCACGACCAGGCCTGGAGGTAAACTCAAGGAAATTGCAGGCACAGGGCAACAGGCCTTGGAAAAGTTTCAAAACTCTTGTAGTCCATTCTCCTGCAGCACCAAGGCAAAAATCAAAATCAGATCTAACACTTTTAAATTCAAGGGGGAGGTTGTAGTTGGTGAAATACTGTTTCACAGAAACTCAGTAGGGGGATCAAATGGAATTTGGGGTTTTAGAGGACAGGGAGAAATGGGAGGGTTAACTGATAAGTAAGTCAAAGGCCATTAGGCCAAACTCTGAATGTCATTATTCAGCTTAAACAGGAAATTAACTGCATTTTGACCCATCATGGCATGCCATTGGCTGAGCTGTTCCAGAGACGGCAACAGGAGACAGTTAACATTTTAGTTACATTTCAAGATAGTTACAGAGATAGCAGGCTGCAGCTTCAAGGAAGAAGCGAAATGGTTGCTAAATCAGCCCTTGTTCACCCTTACATGTACGCTATCTCCAAGCCTTTGAGGCCTTCTGTGCAGCTGCACGGAGGACCTGGAACTCCCTCCTGAGAGAGGCTGGATTGGCCCCTGTTCTGTTGTCCTTCTGCCTGCAGGCAAAGGTGTTTTTATTCAGGCAGGCCTTTGACATGGAAACAGGTCTCTTACTGAAGATGGTTTTAACTGGTTGGGTGCAAGGCCCTTTTTATTCTCCCAGGCCTTTAAAATAATTTTAACTGCTGATTGTTTTATTTATTTTGCATGAGACCCAGTGTGGCATAGTGGTTAGGGTGTTGAACTGGGACTCAGGAGATCCTGGGTGACTTTGGGTCAGTCACTGACTCTCAGCCTAACCTACCTCACAGGGTTGTTGTGATGATAACATGGAGAGGAGGACCATGTAAGCAAACTTGGAAGAAAAATGGTGGGATATAAATGTAACAAATAAATAAATAAATAGATAGATAGATAGCTTAATGGTGCATTTTAAAATGATTTCCCCATGTTTTAGTTGCTGGGCTATTTGTCTCTTAACATTTTAAATTATGGTTGCTGCTTTAGTTTTGTTGTATTTGTTTTTATTGTGTAATTTGCCTTGAAAACTTCGGCTTTAGGGCAACTCATAAATTATTACTGTTGTTGTTGCTATTTTCACTTATTTGTTTAATTGTTATGTTTTAATTAAGGTTTTGTTTTATTATTAACTGCCATGAGTACCATTTATGGGTGGGAAATAAATAAATAATCATAGGGGGTTATAGCTCAGTAGTAGAGCCCATGCTTTGCATGCAGAAGGTTCAGTGCCTGATATCTCCTCCAACTAAAAGGATCCCCAATCGCAGGACTGAGATAGATCCCCACCTCTGCCAGAGACCCTGGAGAGCTGCTCCCAGTCAAAGCAGGCAGCACTGGGCAGTCAAAGCAGTCAGTGGGCCGGTTATTTAAGCCATGGTGGTCTGTGGCACAGGCAGGGTGGCCATTTTGAATATTCAAGCTGCGACCGCAGCTTCTGTCACCTGAACCTCCCAAGAGTGGCTTGTCGGCATGGTTAACAAACAACCTACAACCCTAAAACAGCCTTTGAGTTCTAGGTGGTTTGTTAACCATGCCAAAAACTCATGCTCACTGGGTTCGGATGACATGACATGCAGTGACTGCAGCTTGAATATTCAAAAGCAGCCCAGCATGCTCTACACCCCACTGTGGCTTAAATAAGCCATGGTGGGCTATGGTGATCATACGAACCCAGTCATCAAGTGTCATGAATTAATGGCACAAGCAACCTAATTCATGACACAACCAACATCTGACTCAGTATAAGGCATATGCAATTTTTGTAGTGTTTAAAAGATACTGCTCTACATTAGATCTAATGACAGTGCATAAAGCCTTGCAAAATTATTAAAATACCATTAATATTACTCAATATGTATTAAGAGCACTTTTTCACAGCTTTTATAGACAAACATGCAAAATCTGTCACAAAGTTCCTCTCTTCTCTTCCTGCCTCTCTCCTCACACCTCCCCACAACCCAGGTGGTGTGAACCATCTGCCAGGACTGTCTTATTACTAGGTCTGGAGATTCAGATATGTCATATCTCTCTATCTTGCTCAATTTTCAAAAAAGAACACAACACAAAAAGAAATCAAATAAATGAGAATTACTACTGAATTAGCCCTCTCAGTATGCCTTTGAAACCTTCAGTTAGTTCTTAAACATTGGTGATGCAGGACTTCCCTTTACAGGAGTGATGTTGGTATTTCCTCAGCGAGACGTGCTCTTAAAATATAGCCTTAGTAATGTTTGCTACTAAGTTACTCTGCAGGTTTCTTATTTCCTATTTCCCCCTGGAACCTTTTTTTTTTCTTTTCAAAACCTGGTGTTATATTGTCCACCTTCCACTGTCCTTTGGTAAGGATGCTGATTTTAGTAATACATTATTTTAGTTAAGAGTTCTGCAGTTTCAAATTTGAATTAAGAACTCTTGAACAAATACTTGCCAGTCCCAATGACCTGTTACTTTTTAATTTGTTTCTTCTGAAACATTGTCTTTCACCACTTTTATTTCATGCAGTTCTTGAGATCACACAGAATCAAGAACTGGGTGTCCAAGCCTAATAATGGACTATCGGTGTGTCCCCCCACAAAAAAAATACAAGATGCATAAATATAATTCATTTTCAGGCAGGCATTTGGGGTGGGTTAGGGTATTTTAGAAAATGTTTTTATTGTAGAATTTTATTGTTTTAAACTGTTTTATTGTATGTTGTACATCGCCCAGAGTGGCTGGGTAACCAGCCAGATGGGCGATTAATAAATTTAATAATAATAATAATAATAATAATTTTCTTCCCACCTTTCTGCTTCTAGGAATCTCACAGTGGCTAACAATCAAAATTAGCAAAAACAACATTTGAAAAACAATAAAAACAATTTTAAAAGAAAAGTCAAGCCTACAAACAGACATGGCAGCAGATAAAACAATCCATTAAAAACCATCCAAGTAATCAGCCAATGATGGAATAAAAAAATGTCTTAAGGAGGAAACAAAATGACAGGAGGGGAGAAGTCAGGGAGTTCTACAATCTGGGTGCCCTTACACATCCCAGCCAAACATACTGAAGCAGAGATGGGAGGTGCAGAAAAGCCCCAGGAGTTGGCATCAAAGAGCAGACAGAATGGTATGGGAAGAGGCGATCCTTGAGGCAAGGCCAGGCAACATACAGTCTGAGACTCACAAATGCCCCCCTCATCCTTGTGGTGGTGTGGTTGCAGTGGCAAAAAAGGTGGTTTGCTGCCAAATTTCAGCCACAAACTGCTCCATACGCTTATAAATGATAAAGTTAGCTTGAAAACAACCTAATTTTTTCCTTTTTCCACCCATTCTTTTGCCGCCTCACCACTGAATTAGGCTGTGCAGCAGTGGCAGGAGTGTGTGTGTGTGTGTGTGTGTGTGTGTGAAAAATGCCAAAGTTGCCCATCCCTGCCTTAAGGTATCCTGGTCCTAAACTTCTTAGATTTATTCCCATAAAGGTCTTTCATCTTTTGAGTTGATACCTCCAGATTTGCAAAGGTAGGAGATACACTGCTGCAACATTTATACTGTAATAGACAAGATGAAAACTGTTCCCAAGGGCAGTGTGTCTTCAGAGCCCACCATCCTCTTCTGCTATCTTTGGACCTGGAAAAAAATCCTTCTTCAAACTGAATCTTGACAGTGGTTTCCAGAATAACATACACAAAGATTTAGACAAACTTGCCATGGGAGCTTACAGACAAACCTGCAGACAGGAGTGGGTGTGGGATTTTTAGCTGCAGAGTGAACTCTGATCCCCTCTCATAGCTCCTAAAAAGACACATGTACGTTTTGTGGCTCAAACCCTGATTGTCTCTCCCTATTTTCCTCTCCCCGATGATTCACACAGGCTATCCACTTGTCTGCTTTCATAAGTACTTCATTTTTTTTTTAGTTTTAAGTTTATAACACTATGAAAAAAACACTGTAAAACTGTTCAGAGAGGGAAAGAACTTGACTTTTTGATTGGCCAGCCAGTCAGTGTTGTGCACAGCCTTGCTCTGAAAAGGTGGGAAGCAGCTTCAAGACTCATACAAGGGACAGCAAATCAGCTCTGTGCAAATTCCGCTACTGCTGAAAACTAGGGACAAAAAGGGGTTCCCTGAGCCCAATTCTGGTGAGAAGGTTGTACATATGTCTAAATGGCTCTGAAGAAGGGGTGCACATTGATCACAAAATTTGGCTCAGACCTCAATTCTGTGATTCAGAAAACAGGCCAATTCAGCTTGGGACTGATTTGGAGGCCATCTGCTTCAACTTGGGTCCAAATCTGAATCTCAATTCAGAAATCCATATCTTCATGCTTCCTGTTGACTGTCATTGGAACCAACAAATGGCTATAACTTTTTTCTTCTTTTTGTCACAATAGGATATCATTTGCAGACATGAGCGGACAATGCCTGCCAAATTTCAGAAATACAGGTGCAGGGGGTTTTGTGCTAGGAAAGTCTTAGAAAACTGGGAAGCATCCAAAAGAGAGCCAAAAAGAGAGAGCCAATCTCAGTATGCTGAAAAAGTAGTTGTATTCTTTGAGGCTTCTTAAAGAATAAAACTACTTTTCGACATCTGGAGATTAGCTCTCTCTTTTTGGATCATTTTCTGCTCTACAGCTTTTTTTTTTTAAGAGAACTCCTGAGTACTTTTTCTATTTCTTAGCAGAACCGGATTAAATCTGCAAAGATAGCTGTCCTTTCTGAAGGGAACAAGCTTGCCAAATTTCAGATAAATAGGTGAATGGTGCTTTGTGCAAGCTTTGTGTTAGAATTGGGTTTTTGTTTTTTTTAAAGGATGCGCTTGTTATGCAATTGTTACGAAAATGACATAGAGCATAGAGGTGGCTCTAGTTAAGAAACCTTCAAAATTTCAGAATAGGTGCAGTGATTTTGTGAAAGGGAAGTGTTCAAATTTGGGGTGGGGGGGCTTCACTTCCCCTCATTCCCTCCATGTTTGTTTATTTGGCAATTTGTATGAAAACTGTATATGTCATAGAAGTATCCCTCAGCAAGAAAGCTGCAAAATTCCAGAAAGGCAGGTGCAGGGGCTCGGAGCTTATGGATGAAAAAATGTTTAAGACGTTTTTTGTTTTCTGCTCAGTTCACATGAGAGTCACAGAAAGTGCAATAGGGCAGGGATGGATGTGGAACATACAGTGGCAGAGGCAGAAGGACTGGAACACCCAGCATTTTCCAAGCCAGCACCCAATGCTACATCCACTCAGATCCCACAGATGCCACCAAAAACTGTCTGCTCCTGGGAGAGAAAACTAGCAAAGACCACTGAACACCTGATCAGTCCTCTGACATATTACTTGAACATCCCACCCCCAAATCACTAGAATTGGAGAGCCCTTGTAAAACCATTCACTATGATTAGAAACTAGGCCTGCCAGTCACAAAACTGCACCCCTCCTCTCTCTCCTCCTTCTTCCAACCTCAGTGTTTTGTGTATATGGAGAGTTTGAAACATATCAGTTTCTGGAGACACACTATCTGTGTCTCTGTGGTTCTCTGAATCCTGAATCTTTAAGAGTATTCACATTCAGACCACTTTGGAAGAGCCCCACTTCAATGTAGACATCTCTTGCACAGCAATAACATCCATATCATATATCAACCTTCCCCAATCTGGTGCTCTCCAGACGTGTTGGACTATAACTCCCATCATCCCCAACCAGCATAACCATTGGCTGGCTGGGAATGATTGGAGTTGTCATTCAACACATCTGGAGAGCACAGGAGTGGGGAAGGTTGCCATATATGTTCTATTTTATTGTGGGCTTTCACATTCCTTCAAGGGTTGTGTTCTTCCAGGGAGCAGCCCTAAAAACGCAAATGTATATTTTCCTTACTTCTTCCTAATTCCTAGAAGTGTGTGCGCATGAGTGTTTAACACAGGGGAAAAGTCCACAAATCAGCAGTACTTGCCAGAAACAACACTGCCTATGGAACAGCCTGTAGTTGACTTTTCAAGCTATGCATTACTACAATGTATTGAACCTGGTCAGTGTTTACACTAACTTCACCTTCCTTGCAATGAAGGGACTAGAACAGCCTTCCCCAACGCAGCACCTTCTGGACGTTTTGGACTACAACTCTGACCAGCTCCAGCTAGCAGGGCCAATGGTGAGGGGTGAGGGGAACTGCAGTCCAAAACATCTGGAAGGCCCCATGTTGGGGAAGATTTGCCTATATCCAGAAGTTTCATTGAAGTGTAAGGTATGCTTTTTACATGGTGCAGCAGAGTCATGGGAACTGCTTTTCTGTGGATTCATTCTACAGCACTGCTGCACCATTTAAAGCATGACACCATGGAGACAGGGCTGACTATAAAGCTTTTTCCCATGGACCAGCTGACCAGTCAGGTGGGGTAAGGACCCATGCTATTGGTACTGACGAAGTGATGCCACCATGCCTTTAAACATTACATCAATTCCACAGGATGAACCTGCATGTAAAAGGTACCTAAATGGTTTGAGGATTACAGTGTTCTGATGCAGGTACACAGACTGGCCTGTCTTGCTAACTAATGCTTCTTGGATGAGCACATCTGCCTAGAGAAAATGAAGCTACGAAGTGCATCTAATGCAATCTGTTATCTTCAGACCACAAACGCAATACTCAGATCTTCCTCCTCCAAGCTTTCCTATGCAATGCAATGCATAGGGAGGGTCAGTTGCTGAACCGCTGTAAGCTGTGTCTGCATGACCAGATTTGTGGGGATCCTACAGAGGAAAAGGTTATCTACAGCTGAATGCAACAGCTGCTTCACAGAATTCTTGCCCGGCAATGAACAAGCGTACTATGATTGCATACTTTTGTGTTGCTCAGTATTAACTGTGAGCTCTCCTGTAGATACATCTGCTCAGAGGCTATCAACAAGTCCAGGGAAGAAGTCACTTGCAAGTATATAGGACACTGGAAAGGATGCATGTTGGTTGAAGAAATGGAGCATTACACACAAAGCCAGAGGCTAGTTCCTAGCCAGACAGCTATCACAAGAGGAGCATTCCTTCACTCCCACCTGTTTTGCTTTCTATCAGCTTGAGGCTGTGAGCTGAGATCACTTTTTACCCTTATGGACAGCACTCTGCACAAGTGCCCCTTCATGGATCACTGCCTTGTTGTGGCGACGGGGCTTGCATAACTCAGTGAAGCCATAAGCTATGCCATGCAGGGCCACCCAAGACGGACAGGTCATGGCAGAGAGTTCTGACAAAATGTGGTCCACTGGAGAAGGAAATGGCAACCCACTCCAGTATTCTTGCCAAGAAAACCCCATGGAACGTATCACAAGGCTAAAAGAGATGACGCCGGAAGATGAGCCCCTCAGGTCAGAAGGTGTCCAATATACTACTGGGGAAGAGCAGAGGGAATTTCCAAGTAGCGCCAGAAAGAGTGAAGCGGCTGGGCCAAAGCCGAAAGGACACTCAGCTGTGGATGTGTCTGGTGGTGAAAAGAAAATCCGATGCTGTAAAGAACAATATTGTTTAGGAACCTGGAATGTCAGATCAATGAATCAAGGTAAGCTAGAGGTGGTCAAACAGGAGATGGCAAGATTGAACATCGACATCTTGGGAATCAGCAAACTAAAATGGACAGGCATGGGCGAATTTAATTCAGGTGACCATCACATCTACTACTGTGGGCAAGAATCCCTTAGAAGAAATGGAGTAGCACTCATAGTCAACAAAAGGGTGGGAAAAGCAGTACTGGGGTACAATCTTAAAAACGATAGAATGATCTCAGTACGAATCCAAGGCAAATCATTCAACATCACAGGAATTCAAGTCTATGCCACAACCACTGATGCTGAAGAAGCTGAGGTTGATCGGTTCTATGAAGACCTACAACACCGTCTAGAACTAACACCAAAAAAAGATGTCCTCTTCATCATAGGGGATTGGAATGCTAAAGTAGGAAGTCAAGAAATCACCGGGATAACAGGCAAGCATGGCCTTGGTGTACAAAATGAAGCAGGACCAAAGCTAATACAGTTTTGCCAAGAGAACACGCTGATCATAGCAAACACTCTTTTCCAACAGCACAAGAGGCGACTCTACACATGGACATCACCAGATGGTCAATATCGAAATCAGATTGATTATGTCCTTTGCAGTCAAAGATGGAGAAGCTCTATACAGTCAGTAAAAACAAGACCTGGAGCTGACTGTGGCTCAGATCATTTATTATTTATTTATTTATTTATTGCATTTATACCCCGCCTTTCTCCCTCTCGCAAGGAACTCAAGGCGGCTTACATTATCCTCCTCCTCACCGTTGTATCCTCACAACAACAACCCTGTGAGGTAGGTTGGGCTGAGAGTCTGTGACTGGCCCAAAGTCACCCAGTGAGCTTCCATGGCCAAGTGGGGACTAGAACCCGGATCTCCCGGCTCCCAGTCCGTCACTCTCACCACTACACTACACTGGCTCTCCAATCATGAGCTTCTTGTTGCAAAATTTCAGCTTAAATTGAAGAACACAGAGAAAACCACTAAACCATTCAGGTATGACCTAAATCATATCCCTTATGAATATACAGTGGAGGTGAGGAATAGATTTCAGGGATTAGACCTGATGGAGAGAGTGCCGGAGGAACTATGGACGGAGGTCCGTAACATTGTTCAGGAGGCAGCAACTCAATCCATCCCAAAGAAAAAGAAATGCAAGAAAGCCAAGTGGATGTCTGATGAGGCTTTACAAGTAGCTGAGGAAAGAAGGGAAGTGAAAAGCAAGGGAGAAAGGGGAAGATATATCCAACTGAATGCAGAGTTCCAGAGAATAGCAAGGAGAGACAAGAAGGCCTTCTTAAATGAACAATGCAAAGAAATCGAGGAAAACAACAGAATGGGAAAGACTAGAGATCTCTTCAAGAAAATCGGAGATCTCAAGGTAACGTTTTGTGCAAAGATGGGCATGATAAAGGACAAAGAAGGCAGGGACCCAACGGAAGCAGATGAGATTAAGAAGAGGTGGCAAGAATACACAGAAGAACTATACAGGAAAGATCTGAATGTCCCTGATAGCCATGATAGTGCAGTCACTGAACTTGAGCCGGACATCCTCGAGAGTGAAGTCAAGTGGGCCTTAGGAAGCATCACTAACAACAAAGCTAGCGGAGATGACAGTATTCCAGCTAAGCTATTTAAGATCCTAAAAGATGATGCTGTTAAAGTGCTGCATTCAATATGCCAACACATTTGGAACACTCAACAATGGCCACAAGACTGGAAAAGGTCAGTTTACATTCCAATTCCAAAGAAGGGCAACGCCAAAGAGTGTTCAAACTACCGCACCATTGCGCTCATTTCACATGCCAGCAAGGTGATGCTCAAAATCCTACAAGCTAGGCTTCAGCAGTATGCGAACCGAGAACTACTGGAAGTACAAGCTGGGTTTTGAAGAGGCAGAGGAACTAGAGATCAAATCACCAACGTTCACTGGATCATGGAGAAAGCAAGAGAATTCCAGAAAAACATCGATTTCTGCTTCATTGACTACGCTAAAGCCTTTGATTGTGTGGATCACAACAAACTGTGGCAAATTCTTAAAGTGATGGGAGTACCAGACCACCTTACCAGTCTCCTGAGAAACCTGTACGAGGGTCAAGAAGCAACAGTAAGAACCGGACATGGAACAACCGAGTGGTTCAAAATTGGGAAAGGAGAACGACAAGGCTGCATATTGTCACCCTGCTTATTTAACTTATATGCAGAGTACATCATGAGAAATGCCGGGTTGGATGAATCACAGGTCGGAATTCAGACTGCCGGGAGAATTATCAACAACCTCCGATATGCAGATGATACCACCCTAATGGCAGAAACCGAAGAGGATCTCAAGAGCCTCTTGTTGAGGGTGAAAGTGGAGAGTGCAAAAGCTGGTTTGAAACTCAACATTAAAAAAATGAAGATCATGGCATCTGGCCCCATCACTTCCTGGCATATAGAAGGGGAAGAAATGGAAGCAGTGACAGATTTTACTTTCTTGGGCTCCAAGATTACCGCAGACGGTGACTGTAGCCATGAAATTAAAATACGCTTGCTCCTTGGGAGGAAAGCTATGGCCAACCTAGACAGCATAGTAAGAAGCAGAGGCATCACCTTGCCGACAAAGGTCCGTCTAATCAAAGCTATGGTTTTCCCAGTAGTAATGTATGGCTGTGAGAGCTGGACTATAAGGAAGGCTGAGCGCCGAAGAATTGATGCTTTCGAACTGTGGTGCTGGAGAAGACTCTTACGAGTCCCCTGGACTGCAAGGAGGTCAAATCAGTCAATCCTAAAGGAAATCAACCCTGAGTGCTCACTGGAAGGACAGATACTGAAGCTGAAGCTCAAATATTTTGGCCACCTAATGCGAAGAGAAAACTCCCTGGAAAAGACCCTGATGCTGGGAAGGATTGAAGGCAAAAGGAGAAGGGGACGGCAGAGGATGAGATGGCTAGAGAGCATCACCAATGCAATGAATATGGACTTGAGCACGCTCCGGGAGAGAGCGCAGGACAGGAAGGCCTGGCGTGCTATGGTCCATGGGGTCACGAAGAGTCGGACACAACTGAACAACAACTGCACAAGTGACAATGCTTCTTTACACATGACAGTCTTTTGCATATACGTGAGAAGCACATTTTTACATAGATACACAAACCACAGAGCCAAGAGTGGTTGTAGTTCCTCACCATTTGTTTATTATTTATTTAGTCTATTTGAATCCTCCCCTTCTTCCATCATGCCACTCAACATGGCACACCTGGGGTTCTGGAGAGACTCCCATCCAGGCACTGACCCAACTGAGACCTGCTAAGCTTTAGCAAGGTGCCTGGAACATAGGAAACTGCCTTCTACCAAGTCAGACCATTGGTCCATTGAGCTCAGTATTGTCTACGCCCAGGGACATCCCTCCAGGGTCTTGCCAAGCTCCCTGCCCCCCCGTTTTGTTTTATTTCTTAAGATTTTTTTAAAAATAAAACTTCTCTCTTTTTTTTTAGTTCACAGGCTGGAGAAAATGCTGCAAAGTGAAGTGCTACTCCAATGCTATGTTCGTTTGGGTTCAAAAGAGTGGTTTTGTGTTTTGGAGCTCAGACCCCACCGCGGTCTTGTAATTAGGTTCTTGGGCAAGTTGCATTTCTTTAAGTCTCACCAATTTGCCTTCTGGGAAATGAGTGTTTTGTGACCATTATGGTGGCCATTTTATGAATGGGCGAGCCACATACGCACCCAGGGTGACCAGCCATACTCTGCATAGCAGCCATTTGGCGAGAGTGTCCACACCACTTGCTCAACATTCCAAATGTGCCTGCTGACCCCAAAAGGTTGGAGACGCTTGGTCTACTCTTGTCTCCTTTGCTTTTAAGGCCCCTGGCCTACACTGACTGGCAGCAATTTCAGATTTTCCCAGCCCAACTCAGATATGCCAGGCACTGAACCTGGGACCTTTGCATGCATAGCATATGTTCTACCACTGAACTATGTATCATGTGCCCTGAGACCAGGACAGCCAGCACATGAGTTCAAGAGCATCCTCTCACTCTTGTTCTCCAACAACTGTTATTTAAAGGGATACTGCCTGTGATACTGGAATTAATATATTGTCAGCATGACTAGTAGCCATTGACAAGTTTTTTCCAGTGTCTAATGTGTGAAGCAGCCCTCCATAAAGCCCCTAGTCAATGCTGCAAATGTAATAATGCATTTCTGTACAGTGGGAGAATTTAATTCACAAATACAGCAAGTACATGGAGTGAGAAATGCTATGGACAAAGCAATCCTAACGGGTAGGGAGAGTGAAAGGGTGAACAATCCACCAATTCCAAGTCCTGCTATATCATGCTGGTAAGTGAGAGGAGGAGAGCAGTTTCCACATAGAGTTTTCTAGCAGATCTTTTTCATCCCCATTCCCATCCCCCATTGGTTTCAACAAGGAGAAAATGATGTATGACAACTCTAGAATGGCGAAGCTAATGGGCCTGATCCAGGGGTTTCTTAGAAAAATGGAGGGGCTTTGGATCCAAGGCCACCTCTGACCTGCCCTTGGAACATCCCATGTCAGGGCCTACCACTGGTGGAAACACAGCTGGCTGAGCTTTCCACAAGTGTCCTAGGGCACTGCCAGCATGGATATCCACCACCATTCCAGCAGAGCTTCTCTTCACTGGCAAAGGGGCACATCTGCCCCATCCTAACCCCTCCAGCTAGTGGATTGGCAGGTTAGCGTTACTATCTAAGTCAGAGAAGGTGAAAGAAAGACTTTGGCCTGGAATTGAGGAGGAGGAGGAGACTAAAAGAGCCCAAAGGAAATTATTTCCCTAGGAACATAAGAAGAGTCATGCTGGATCAGACCAAAGGCCTATCTAGTCCAGCATCCTGTTCCCAAAGTGGCCAAACAGATGACTGTGGGATGTCTACAAGCAGGACATGACTATAAGATCACCCTCTTGCTCATGCTCCCCAGCAACTGGTATTGAAAGGCATAGCTCCTCCAACACTGGAAGTGTATAGTCATCAGGACTAGTAACCATCAATGGCCTTCTCCTCCAAGAATCTGTCTAACCCCCTTTTAAAACCATCCAGATTGGTGGCCGTCACATCTTGTGGTAGAGAATTCCGTAGTTTTAACCATGCACTGTGTGAAGAAGTACTTCCTTTTGTCTGTGTTGAATCTCCCACCATTCAGGTTCATGGGATGACCTTTGGTTTCTAGTATTTAAGGACATGAGTACAAGGTCACCGTCTTGCTCATGTTCCCAGCACCCTTCTCCACACTGTCTCCAATCCTATTCACTTTCTCCACACCATGCATAATTTTATACACCTCTATCACATCCTTCGTATGTGCCTTTTTCCTAAGCTAAAACACCCTGAATGCTGTAAGCTTTCCTCACAGGGGAGTTGCACCAGCCCCGTGATCATTTCCGTTGCCCTTTTCTGTGCCTTATCCAGCTCTAACAGTATTGACAAGGAAACTTCATTGACAAGGATAACTAGAAACACAGATCTACCCTAAAGCTGCTTAGGAATTCTTCAGAAGTTGTTCAGCAGCTACAGGGATTTAGACAAGTCACAGGACCACAAGTTATTGCATTGTAACTAGTCAGCTCAGCCAGATGGTATAAAAAGAGTGCCCTGTGGGAGATGACTCAGCCGTATGTGGTACCAGAATGCAGGGCATTCTGCTTTGCATGATCAGTTTGCTTTTCTTGGTGCATACTGAAAGCTCTGTGCTGAGATTGCTTGATGCCTTTAGATTTTCACACATGGGGCTTTGAAAAGACAGAAGTGATCATTAGGACAGTTTGCCCTGAGCAACACAACTAGGCTGGTGTAACACATACCTACCATTTTCCTGTTTGCGTCTACTACTGTCTTTCCTTCAGTTTGCACTTTCACTGCTTCCTGTTTCTCTCTCTGACCCCATCTCTACTGCTGATTTCACCCACCGTACCCATCAGGTGCTGTGGAGGGCAGCAACAGCTCCCACACAGTAGGCAGCCAGCCTGTGTCTGACCACTGCTTCCTGACTGTTGCCACCTCCCTGCCTGAAGTAGCAGCAGAACAGAACAGCAGGCCAAACCTGAAATGCAGCTCCTGAAATTACAATGTTAGCATGCCATAAGAATATAATTCAAACTGAATTCATATTTCTTGCCCAACATAAAAGACGGGAGGGGAATGAACTGAGAAGCCTAATAAAATGAAGTAAAATTCAGAACAATTCAGTGGAACAATTCAGAACTGAACAATTCAGATGAGACCTCTGCCTTAAATTGGATCCCTCCCATTATAAGCCCGCAGGGTATGGCTATGCTAAAATTGCTCACACAGAGGTTAAGGAAAAATTAAACACACTTATGAATTAGGACAGTCTTTCACCTCCAGAGGGCAGCTCAGCCCTTCCTTTCTGCTCCAATGGAGTGCCACGTTTGTGAGCCACTGAGCAAAGTCTGGGCCAGACGCACTGGGAAACATTCACAGGGAAAGCACTGAAATACATGGAGTAGCACCAGATGGGCAGTGTCCAGGTACACAAAAGCCTTGAAGTCCTAGGCCCTGAGGTTGCCTAGGGTTACACTCTTTACTCCCAAGTGTCAATTTACAAATCCTGTGAATGTCTTGCACTTTGAAAAGGCATTAGCCTTTGACAGGGAGGTTCTATTTAGCTTCTCTGTAAGTCTCTCTTCCTGTACTGGTGGGATCTGGAATGCTGCCATAGGAATGTCAAGTTAAGGAAGGGAGAAGAATCAGGCAGCAGAGGACTAAGCTGTTTGACAGTTGTGCACAGAGGCCGGAGACAGGAAAGAGAGTTACTACAGCTCCATGTTGTGGTGACCCTGCCCTGTTTCTATGATATTCATGCCTGTGTCAAACTGGAAACACTGGAAGCTGCATTTGGCCTCTTGCTTCCTTCACATTCAGCGGTGGCATGGGATTGAACCTGACAAAAAAACTTAAGGATCAGCACTTATGCAATGCCACATAAATCTATGAAGCTTGTGTTGTTTGTTGGATAAAAGCAAAACATAGTTTCCCTGCTTTCCACATCAGTGTCCCAAAAGTTAGCAGAGACATCAAACTGTCAGATCTGCTGTTCTTCCACTCATCCTCCTCTTGGGACTCCTGAGGGTGATAGGGCTGGGAAATGAATGCTCTTGACATGAGTTCTCATATTGTTCATGCAAATTAAAATACAAGAGACACGAGGAGATTCCTTTCAAAGGGTTCCTTTCCATACAGTGGGAAGGCTTCAACAGTCTAATGAACTAATTTCTACCGGAAGGAGCTAGGAGCTTTTGAAACCTTTCTTAGTCAAGAACAGAAGGTCCAGTAAAAAGGGATCTTCTCATTGCCTAAAATGCAATCCACAAGCTTCTAACAGACACATTTAAACATCAACTGGCCTAATTCCATTGAGATAAATGAGGCTAAACCAGCACAAGGGCAGTCACACATGCTTTAGGTTTCCAGTTTGCACTGTTTATTTCTCAGGCTCATAATTCTCCCCCAAACCTATCTGCAGTAGCATTGCAAGAAGTGCAATGGCCATGGCGTGGTCTTGTTTCCTGTGTAACGGCCACGCAAGCAGTGCGGTATGCACTGTTTGGGACCCATGTGCTGCTTTCTTTCGAGAATCTTATTATTCCAGCTGAAGATGATAGAAGCCAATTTGTCTGAAATTGAAATACTTCTGTTTAAGTGGTTACTGAACAGAGGTGCAAGGCTGTGGGATCTATGCTAGGGCAAAATTTAAAGTAAAAAAAGAAGATGGCTGTTGGCTGTTCCTTTTCCCTTTTAGAACCTGAGAGGTAGTAAAGAGTAGTGTCCGCTAGCATGAACTATGGGACAGGAAGCCCCACATTTAAATATCATCTTGGCCATAAACTCTCACCATTGGTTTTATGGAAGCTGCTATTCTCTCAGCTTCAGCCTCCCAGCTGCAATATGGAGGTAATTATACTGGATTGCTTTGGTATATTAAAATGCTCTATATAAATAGTAAGCATTGTTGTTATTAACTTAATGGCTGAAAATGTTTCAGTCCAGCAAGCAGCTTGGCTTTGAGATCTGATCTGAGTTGTGGATAGCAGTGGAGGCACACTTGCGCTTTGCAGGCTCACTGAGGTCAGGACAGAGAGCTCTGCTTTGGAGTTCTCAGTTGCACAGGAAGGATGTAGCTTTTCTTTCTGATGCAGTTCAGTTATAGCCAAGGGCAACATCCAGTTCCTAAAAGCAGGGCTGCAAAGGGAAGCCTCCAGCATGCAGCAGAGCAACCAGATGGCTCTTATTTTCAGGGGAAGTCTTTCTTGTAGAGTGCTGAACCTGATCCCAGAGCATCACAGCACCATAGGGCATAAAGGATGTAGCCCTGACTTCACAACATTCCCAGCTTCAAAGCAAGCACAATGGTGTTCCACAGTATTTCTTAGTTTGGAAATCTTGACCAGGGCACAGCTCCAGCTCACAGTCAAACCATGCCAGCAACAAAGTACAGGCTTGCATAACATCACCAGACACCTTTGGATTTTAAATGAAAGACATTTAAAAACTATAATGATGAGCCTACATTTTGTTTGCTTATATATATATCTCTGCAGCAATATTTTTTTTTTGGGGGGGGGCAGCAATTCCACCCCCACAACATTGTCTTTCTCCAATCCAATGCAAAGACTGAGGAAGAAGGTCAATGCAAAGAGGTTCTGCCCCCCTTCCCTTAGGTTCAACACATCTGGGCACTAAAAAGCTCTTCTATCTATTTGCAAAGCCCATATTGTGCAAAACCCAGTGCAACTTGTTAAATACCTCTGCACATCAAGCTAGCGCTGCCCTGTATTTTCAGTTTTGCACAGAGGAAATGGAAAGCTCCAGTTAGGCCCTAGATATATGACTGTGGCTCAGATCATGAGCTGCTTCTTGCAAAATTTCGGCTTAAATTGAAGAACGTCGGGAAAACCACTAAACCGTTCAGGTATGACCTAAATCATATCCCTGATGAATATACAGTGGAGAGGAGGAATAGATTTCAGGGATTAGACCTGATAGACAGAGTGCCTGAGGAACTATGGACGGAGGTCCGTAACATTGTTCAGGAGGCAGCAACGAAATCCATCCCAAAGAAAAAGAAATGCAAGAAAGCAAAGTGGCTGTCTGATGAGGCTTTACAAGTAGCTCACGAAAGAAGGGAAGCGAAAAGCAAGGGAGAAAGGGGAAGATATAAACAACTGAATGCAGAGTTCCAGAGAATAGCAAGGAGAGACAAGAAGGCCTTCTTAAGTGAACAATGCAAAGAAATCGAGGAAAACAACAGAATGGGAAAGACTAGAGATCTCTTCAAGAAAATTGGAGATCTCAAGGGAACGTTTTGTGCAAAGACGGGCATGATAAAGGACAAAGAAGGCAGGGACCTAACAGAAGCAGATGAGATTAAGAAGAGGTGGCAAGAATACACAGAAGAACTATACAGGAAAGATCTGAATGTCCCTGATAGCCATGATAGTGCGGTCACTGAACTTGAGCTGGACATCCTAGAGAGTGAAGTCAAGTGGGCCTTAGGAAGCATTAGTAACAATAAAGCTAGCGGAGATGACAGTATTCCAGCCGAGCTATTTAAAATCCTAAAAGATGATGCTGTTAAAGTGCTGCATTCAATATGCCAACAAATCTGGAACACTCAACAGTGGCCACAAGACTGGAAAAGGTCAGTTTACATTCCAATTCCAAAGAAGGGCAACGCCAAAGAGTGTTCAAACTACTGCACCATTGCGCTCATTTCACATGCCAGCAAGGTGATGCTCAAAATCCTACAAGCTAGGCTTCAGCAGTATGCGAACCGAGAACTACCGGAAGTACAAGCTGGGTTTCGAAGAGGCAGAGGAACTAGAGATCAAATTGCCAACATTCGCTGGATCATGGAGAAAGCAAGAGAATTCCAGAAAAATGTCTATTTCTGCTTCATTGACTACGCTAAAGGCTTTGATTGTGTGGATCACAACAAACTGTGGCAAATTCTTAAAGTGATGGGAGTACCAGACCACCTTACTTGTCTCCTGAGAAACCTGTACGAGGGTCAAGAAGCAACAGTAGGAACCAGACATGGAACAACCGATTGGTTCAAAATTGGGAAAGGAGTACGACAAGGCTGCATATTGTCACCCTGCTTATTTAACTTATATGCAGAGTACATCATGAGAAATGCCGGGTTGGATGAATCAGAGGTTGGAATTAAGATTGCTGGGAGAATTATCAACAACCTCCGATATGCAGACGATACCACCCTAATGGCAGAAAGCGAAGAGGATCTCAAGAGCCTCTTGTTGAGGGTGAAAGAGGAGAGTGCAAAAGCTGGTTTGAAACTCAACATTAAAAAAACGAAGATCATGGCATCTGGCCCCATCACTTCCTGGCATATAGAAGGGGAAGAAATGGAAGCAGTGACAGATTTTACTTTCTTGGGCTCCAAGATCACCGCAGACGGTGACTGTAGCCATGAAATTAAAAGACGCTTGCTCCTTGGGAGGAAAGCTATGGCCAACCTAGACAGCATAGTAAGAAGCAGAGACATCACCTTGCCGACAAAGGTCCGTCTAATCAAAGCTATGGTTTTCCCAGTAGTAATGTATGGCTGTGAGAGCTGGACTATAAGGAAGGCTGAGCGCCGAAGAATTGATGCTTTCGAACTGTGGTGCTGGAGAAGACTCTTACAAGTCCCCTGGACTGCAAGGAGGTCAAATCAGTCCATCCTAAAGGAAATCAACCCTGAGTGCTCATTGGAAGGACAGATACTGAAGCTGAAGCTCCAATATTTTGGCCACCTAATGCGAAGAGAAAACCCTCTGGAAAAGACCCTGATGCTGGGAAAGACTGAAAGCAAAAGGAGAAGGGGACGGCAGAGGATGAGATGGCTAGATAGCATCACGGATGCAATGAATATGAACTTGAGCACGCTCCGGGAGAGAGCGCAGGACAGGAATGCCTGGCGTGCTATGGTCCATGGGGTCACGAAGAGTCGGACACGACTGAACGACTGAACAAACAAACAAAAATATGACATTAGCAGGCTATTGGCTTTATGCCTTAAAACTGTGGGACATTCCAGGGAATGGCTGCTTCTTAATATGCCAGACAATAGGCTATGAAAGGGGGGTACAGTTTTGCGGAGGACCCCTTTCCACATTCTTACTAATAAATGTGTCTTAAAAAGTAGTTTTTAAATGGATTTAAATAAAAGAGTTCAAATGGGTTAAAAAATGAGTACAGTTCCAGCAGATCTCATGATCTTTTATGTGTGTGAGAAATCACCAACAGAAAAGCCCCTTCCCCAAATTGTTACCTCATGGCCACCAGTTAAATGTACAGATTAAAAAAAAAAATGTTTTCATGCTAGAGCTGCTGCTTAAGTGTGGGTAGGTGGGTATAATCCAGCTCATTGGAAAGCAAGCGTGGGTGCTCTGAACCCTGCTTGAAACTGGACAGACAAAAACATGGCCTCTTGGCAATAACCTTGTATGAATCTTAGTTTGGGAAAGATTTCATCTGGATTTGTATATAAATAAATGTCCAACCCTGTGGTACAGAGATCATTACTCAGTGTTTCAGGTGGCACTGTAATACAAGCAAAAGGCCTACTGCTGATCCTTTCAAATCAATTTGGCTGATTATTGCCAATTGATATACAGTCAGGGCCAGAAATATTGGAACAAGGATAACTGCTTTGGCAGTTGGCCTCTGTACACCACCACATTGAAGTTGAAAGGAAACACACCCAGATGGGAGAGAAGTCAGGACTTTCAGCCGTAATTCAAGGGGTTTGACAAAAGTGGGGCACTAACCCTTCAGGAAGTACAGCCAGTGGCATACACACACACCCATCGTTGGTGGCTCAGAAGTAATGGAACAAACCAACATAATTTCAAACTTAAGGATCGCCTTTAATACCTGGATGAAAATCCTTTGCAGTCAATGACTGCCTGAAGTCTGGAACCCATGGACATGACCAAATGCTGAGTTACCTCCCTCGAGATGCTTTGCCAGGCCTTTACTACAGCTGCCCTCAGCTGCTGCATGTTTGTGGGTCTTTCTGCCTTCAGCCTTGTCTTCAGTAAGTGAAAAGCATGCTCTGTTGGGTTGAGATCAGGTGACTGACTTGGCCATTGAAGAACATCCCACTTCTTTGCCTTCAGAAACTCTTGGGTAGCTTTTACTATATGTTTTGGGTCATTATCCATCTGCAATATGAAGTGGCGTCCTATCAGTTTGGCAGCATTCGGCCAAATGTGAGCAGAAAGTATAGCCCTATACACTTCAGAATTCATCCTGCTGCTTTTATCAGCAGTCAGATCATCAATAAACACCAGTGACCCGGTTCCATTGGCAGGCATACATGCCCATGCCATAACACTGCCTCTACCATGTTTGACGGATGATGTGGTATGCCTTGGATCATGAGCTGTTCCTCTCCTTCTCCATATTTTTCTCTTCCCATCATTCTGGTACAAGTTAATCTTGGTTTCATCAGTCCAAAGAATCTTATTCCAGAACTGAGCAGGCTTTTTTAGGTGTTTGCTGGCAAAGGCTAATCTGGCCTGCCTGTTCTTGAGCGTTACCAGTGGTTTGCACCTTGTTGTGAAGCCTCTGTATTTATTCATAAAGCCGTCTCTGGACTGTAGATGTTGACAATGACATGCCTACCTCCACAAGAGTGTTCTTGACCTGGCTAGGTGTTGTGAAAGGGTGCCTCTTCACCATGAGCAGCATTCTGCGGTCATCCACTTTAGTGGTCTTCCGTGGTCTTCCAGGCCTTTTGCTGTTGCTGAGCTTGCCAGTTAATTCTTTATTTTTCAGGATGTTCAAAACTGTTGTATTGGCCACTCCCACTGTTTTTGCTATCTCTCTGATGGGTTTATTTTGTTTCCTCAGCCTAATGATGGCCTCCTTCACTTGCATGGACACCTCTTTGGACTTCATGTTGGGAGTTCCAGTGAACAGCTACCAAATGCAAATGTAACACTCAGAACCACCTCCAGGCCTTTTATCTGCTTGATTGGTCATGGGGTACCCAGGAAACAGGCCACACCTGGCCATGCACCTGCTTGTCAGCCATTCGTTCCATTACTTATGAGCCACCAACGATGGGTGTGTGTGTATGCCACTGGCTGTACTTCCTGAATGGTTAGTGTCCCACTTTTGTCAAACCCCTTGAATTACAGCTGAAAGTCCTGACTTCGCTCCCATCTGGGTGTGTTTCCTTTCAGCTTCAATGTGGTGGTATACAGAGGTCAACTGCCAAAACAGTTATCCTTGTTCCAATATTTCTGGCCCTGACTGTATGTTCCCCCTTCTCTGTCTGTCTAGCTTCTGGCCTTGTGCACCTCTCTTCTCTGCCCATTGTCCCTCCCTGTTGGCCTTTCTCCCTCAAGTCCTTGCCTTTAGCCTTCTCCTCTCACACTCATTCCCCTGGACCAGGCTTCCCCAACCTGGCTCTGTCCAGATGTCTTGAGCTATAACTCTCATCATCCTCAGCCAACATTGTCTGTGCTGGCTAGGGATAATGGGAGTTGCAGTCCAACACATCTGGAAGGCACCAGGCTGGGGAAGACTGATCTGGAACATGGCCTCTCCCAACCCTCCTTTTCCTGGTCCTGCTAAGTTTTGGGCAATCCCGCCCAAATCCCTATGGGCTGCTTTGCCCCTCTCTAGTGTCTGACCAGCTCAGCCAACGGCAGCCAGAGACTTTCTGCAGGCCCTGCCAGAATTTTCACCACCACCAAAGAAATGCCTTAATACCTTATAATGCAGATAATTGCAAATACAAGAAACACTTTATAAATTCATAGGCTGGAAGTTACAGCCTCTTGCTTGATCTTCCATGCTCAAAGCATTCCTAAGATATTAACTCCTACTGTCTTCTAGATTAATGAGATCAAGTAAGGGGCTGAGATACACCATGCCAGAAGTGCATGCAGGACAAGAAATAAATTGAGCAGATGCACCCAACTGGCAAATGCAAGTTAACAGGGCATGTAGCAGGAGATTGGGTGGTGGAAACCATCAGCTGTCTAACCTAAGGGACAGTCTTCTTAGACCCAAATGCACAAATCTTATTCTGAGCAGTGTAGCAGCTTCCCATTCTATTTGGTATTGCATCCCCACACGTGGCCATGTTTGATGGCCCAGAGGCTTGCCTTTGTGAAAGAACCAATGCGTTCTGGTGGCCCCTTGGAGACTTGGCTAAAAATTCCACTTCAACCAAGAACTCAGCAAATGGTCTATAGACCCTACAGAGATAGGCAAGCAGTTTTGAAAACTCTGAAAACAATGGGGCCCTCTGAGCATTCCATGTGAATGCTCAAAATCTCTTGAGGAGGGTTTCAAGCATTCAAAAGAAGGCTCAAAGGGCCCAATTAACTGCACTGCCTTTGTCCTGACTTTGACATGGTGCAGCACCATGGAAAGCTCCAAGTGAGCAACTTGGCCTAGGCCTGGACTGCCGCCTTCTATGCCTGCAGGGCTAGATAATGCCATCCAGGCTCTGTCCCTTCCTTGAGGAATGGAAGGCCTTAAAGGGACAGGCCACTGGCTTGGAGTCTAACACTCCCTCTTAGGACAGTTTCTTCCAGGCTCACTGCCTGTTGTGATGGGCCTACATGGGAGGTGTGGCTCTCTGGCCTTGAGGGGTTTGGTTTCTGGGGTGGGGGAGCGTAGCCCCCAGAGGTTGTGACTGAGGGTTCCCTAGCCCAAGGGCCTCCCATCCAATGGGTTCAGCCTGGTCATGATTATGGGGCCTGGCTCAGCTTCTAGCCCTTCTGGCCTCCAGTGCTACTGGTCTGATGGATCTGGCTGGCTCCTCCTCGTCTGGGTCATAGTCAAATCCCAGGGTACTGCTCTAGGTGTGGGCCCTGGGGGAGATTTCATTGCCTGGAAGAATTTCCAAACCTCTCAGTATGAACCCGCTTGGTTAGTAAGTCTGGCAGTAGAGGCTCTTTTTGAAGACACTCTCACTTGCAGAGGCCTGCTTGTTGAACACACAGGAAAGGGCTTTATCCTGTGTTGTTCCCAAATTCTGGAACATACTCAGTTATGACTGGTCACTCACTCTCTCTGTGTTCAGGAAGGGTGTCAAGGCACATCTTTTTAATTTGGCTGTTACAGTATTTATCATTTTACTATGTTTCTACTGGCTTATTATTTTTGCTTTCTGAATTTTTGTAAACTGCCCTGGTTCCAGAAAGGCAGTATAGAAATGCAATAATAAATAAATATAAATTTGCACGGCCAAGCACCCCTTCTCACATTCTTGTTACACTGCCCTATAGGCAATTCACTCATTCTAAACAATGGCCCCTTCTCTATATTGTGTGGAATAAAAATGATTCACTGCAGAGTTGCAGTGAAGATGGATGAGATTAGGAGTATAATGTGCTCTGAATATTTTCTGCCCAGTCTACATGTAGAATGGAACTTGGCTCCCTTAAAACCAAGTGCACTAAGCTTCATTAGTGTAATGGATTGCAGCACTCAGAACAGTACTATAAATGAGAAAAAAAATTCTGGAAAAAGAAAATGGTGGCTTTCTGGAAGTAGAGGAAGGTCTGCCTCTCAGAGAGAGCCTAATCCCCATTAGCATAAATCTTGATTCACTGTAATTATACTTAAATCCTGCAGAAAAGCTCTTTCCTCTTTGTTTCCAAATAGCTTGCTATGCACTGTGAGCTTTGCCTAGTGAGGGTTGTGAGGGTTTATATATATAATCTAGGTTATAAATTGGCCTGCTGGGGTCCTTGCAGAAGCTTCTCATGATGACAGAGCATTGCACAATTAGCCAAATCATTTTAGGGTGTTGTTTCCTCTAAGATATGACATCTATCAGAGGCAGGATGTGGGACTTATACAGGGCATTGGCCTCTTTGGTATAACAACAACTCTCTCCCAGTCCTCTACATTTCCCCACCCTTCCTCTAAGCTTCCCTTCACAATTTATCTCCCAAAGAAAGACAACCTAATGCATATACCATGGGGAAGTGGTGGTGCACACACCCCTTTTCTGGTACTAAGACCCTGTTAGCTTGTTTAGGCTCACAGAATTAAAGCTAGAAGAGACACAAATGTCAGTCAACACTGCCAGAACCACTGTATCCAATGCTACGAATCAAGTAGCTTGCATCCAAATTTCCATAGGCTAAGCAAGAAGTAATAATCAGGAAGTCCATGATGCGCCCTGTCAGAGATGTCTGAAAGAGGGAGGAAACTTTAATAAAATACTCATCAGATGCTCAAGCAGACAACCTGTGTCTCAGGGCTAGCAGGCAGAGGCAAGCAGGTGCTGAACATACAAGGTAGCAGTTACAGAAAGTAGGGATGCTCAAAGATTTTGTTTAGTCCATATTTGGAAGTGAACTGACCTGATTCGCACCTCTCAAACTCATTTGTGGATTGGTAAACATTTCTCCTTCCAATTTTGCACTTCTCATATTTTGTGATGTAGTTTTCAGATTAGGAAACATAGCAAAATGCATATAAAAATGCATATTTGATTATAAAACGTGTATTACAATGTGCATTTTACCATGAAATGCATATAAAATGCATCGTAAACGTGTACTTCACTATAAATTACATACAAATGTTTGTGTGGGTATCTTTTTTAGTACAGATTAAAGCAGAAATGGGATATCATGGATTTATGAATAAGCACATAAAACTGACATAGACCAAAAATAGTCTGATCTGTCCATCCCTATCAGAAACCAGATAAGAGGACCGTCCAAGAGCAGTTCAGGCTGTAGCTGAGTAAGAAGTTGCTAAGATCAAGGAGTCATACTACAGACAGGAATAGTTGGATCCCTGCTGGCCCTTGAGTCACTTGATCCTGATGAGTTAGTAGGTGTAATTCTGCCTTCTGGCCATGCTGACATGCAGAGGAGAACAGGTCCCCTCTTGTGAGATGCCATACCAGCACAGAATAGGGCACCTTGGTCAAGATCCACAGTGCCTAACAGTATACCATGCCACTCAAGATGAGCCCCACTTCACATTGCATACCAGAGGGTGTGCCCTGCTTCCAACCTTATGGTCATTAGTCCACCTGCTTGATAGGGCGTCTCCCTTCCTCTTCAGTGCTGCAGCTTTAGCACCTTCTCACACTTTGTGGAGCAATTCTGTTTGCCATAACTACATCAGAACTTTCTGTAGTAAAAGTGCAAACAGTGTGAAGGGCCGAGACACATTTCTAAATGTGCACTGGACATGCTTCAGGGAGCTATGATGAGCCAGGGCTCCCTGGCAGGTTACTACATGTTCCTGAGCATTCAGCAAAAAGTGTCGCATTCAGCAAATCTTTACTGTGGGAAATTCCAGCGTAAAGCACAGCGTAGCAACGGCAAAGCACTGCCACATAAGTGCAAGCCAGCTCTTAAAAAACAAAGAAGCACATGCCAGATTTTGCCCCCCACCCATTAAATGTATCTGCAGAGCTGAGTTGTCTGTTTGCTTTCTGTGGTTAAGGGGTAGGGGAATTCTTCCCATTGATTAACAAAGACAAGCATTTTGGGGCCTTCCTGTACATTCAGCCTTTCCTGTTTACTGCTGCTGGCCCTCACGAGGTTGTGCAAAATCCTAATCCCCCCTCAGTACAACCTGGAGGATGCATCCAACCTCTTTCCCTGGAGTGGATTCCCATGCTGCGGAAAGCTCTCATCTTCACCAGCAGAGCTGCCATGAGGCTGAGAAGTACACAAATCGCTCCACTGGACAATGACAAATATGTTGCTACAGTGGGCCATGCAGGAGACCGCCCTAGGGTCTGAAACACAGAGCTTGCCAATTTCCAGGCTCTGCCCCTTGATTTCTAACCTCATTTAATGGAGTCAATAAGCAGAAAGGAGAAGTGTACAAGAGATTTCTCTCTCCCCTCAGTTATTTGTTTGGGGGATATTTCATCTTTACACTGGAAAAGTGCCCCTGCCTCCATGAAATGGCACCCCCGCACACACATGCACACAAAGGGAAGAACAAAAGAGAGGCTGCAGCAACTCAGTGACAGCAAATCTCTCTTCAGAAACTCAATGAAATATTTACAGCCAGCCAATATATGACTCTCCTCACTCCAGCTTTTATTTCTTTCCCACTTTTTAAATTGATAATTGTACACACATCCTTCTTATCCTCTAGGTGAAGGGAAATGGATGATCAAGCCCATCTGGGTAAAGCAAACGAAATGCGTTTTTCTAAAACTGACAAAAGTGACAAAGGCCTTCCTCATATTTCCACAGTACATAAATGACTTCGGCTTCAATGCTTTGCACACTTATTTGGGAATAAGCCCCCTTGAATACACCAAGATGTATTGGTGGGTAAATGCGCATAGGGTCAGGTTGTGCATGTTCAGTGTCAAGTGAAGTGTGAACAAGCTGTTAGCCCTCTATTTGCCATTCAATTTGTACACCTTTAGATATCATGAAACTGAACCTGGTTTAGATCGGTTTTGGGGTGTACAGAAATTACAAGTGTTGAAGACTCCAGTTCAGGATTCTAACCAATCATTCCAGGATACTCCATTCCATTCTTCCTCCCCCCTCCTTGGTCTTTTCCCCCATGGTCAGTCAGCGTAAATATTTTGTGTACTTCTGCAAAACATGGGGTTCCCCCAAGCCTGCTGATACTTCCCCCTTGGGTGTGAATGGTGCTGTTTCAGCTACGTAAGAATTCACCCTCAGCAGAGATGGCTCCTTATTTGAGTTGAATGGACCATGACCCCCCCCCCCCTTGTGTCAGAGAGATCCTCCCTCAAACAGGCATATTTGCTCCAAGGTGCAGCAGCAGCTAGGAGTGCACGAAAGCCACTTACCTGGTCTCGCAGCTTTTCGCGAGCTAATACAGTTTTGCCAAGAGAACACGCTGATCATAGCAAACACTCTTTTCCAACAGCACAAGAGGCGACTCTACACATGGACATCACCAGATGGTCAATATCGAAATCAGATTGATTATGTCCTTTGCAGTCAAAGATGGAGAAGCTCTATACAGCCAGTAAAAACAAGACCTGGAGCTGACTGTGGCTCAGATCATGAGCTTCTTGTTGCAAAATTTCGGCTTAAATTGAAGAACGTAGAGAAAACCACTAAACCATTCAGGTATGACCTAAATCATATCCCTTATGAATATACAGTGGAGGTGAGGAATAGATTTCAGGGATTAGACCTGATGGAGAGAGTGCCGGAGGAACTATGGACGGAGGTCCGTAACATTGTTCAGGAGGCAGCAACTAAATCCATCCCAAAGAAAAAGAAATGCAAGAAAGCCAAGTGGATGTCTGATGAGGCTTTACAAGTAGCTGAGGAAAGAAGGGAAGTGAAAAGCAAGGGAGAAAGGGGAAGATATATCCAACTGAATGCAGAGTTCCAGAGAATAGCAAGGAGAGACAAGAAGGCCTTCTTAAATGAACAATGCAAAGAAATCGAGGAAAACAACAGAATGGGAAAGACTAGAGATCTCTTCAAGAAAATCGGAGATCTCAAGGTAACGTTTTGTGCAAAGATGGGCATGATAAAGGACAAAGAAGGCAGGGACCCAACAGAAGCAGATGAGATTAAGAAGAGGTGGCAAGAATACACAGAAGAACTATACAGGAAAGATCTGAATGTCCCTGATAGCCATGATAGTGCGGTCACTGAACTTGAGCCGGACATCCTCGAGAGTGAAGTCAAGTGGGCCTTAGGAAGCATCACTAACAACAAAGCTAGCGGAGATGACAGTATTCCAGCTAAGCTATTTAAGATCCTAAAAGATGATGCTGTTAAAGTGCTGCATTCAATATGCCAACACATTTGGAACACTCAACAGTGGCCACAAGACTGGAAAAGGTCAGTTTACATTCCAATTCCAAAGAAGGGCAATGCCAAAGAGTGTTCAAACTACAGTACAATTGCGCTCATTTCACATGCCAGCAAGGTTATGTTCAAAATCCTACAAGCTAGGCTTCAGCAGTATGTGAACAGTAAGAACCAGACATGGAACAACCAAGTGGTTCAAAATTGGGAAAGGAGTACGACAAGGCTGCATATTGTCACCCTGCTTATTTAACTTATATGCAGAATACATCATGAGAAACGCCGGGTTGGATGAATCACAGGTCGCAATTAAGATTGCTGGGAGAATTATCAACAACCTCTGATATGCAGACGATACCACCCTAATGGCAGAAAGCAAAGAGGATCTCAAGAGCCTCTTGTTGAGGGTGAAAGAGGAGAGTGCAAAAGCTGGTTTGAAACTCAACATTAAAAAAACTAAGATCATGGCATCTGGCCCTATCACTTCCTGGCATATAGAAGGGGAAGAAATGGAAGCAGTGCCAGATTTTACTTTCTTGGGCTCCAAGATCACCGCAGACGGTGACTGTAGCCATGAAATTAAAAGACGCTTGCTTCTTGGGAGAAAAGCTATGGCAAACCTAGACAGCATAGTAAGAAGCAGAGACATCACCTTGCCGACAAAGCTATGGTTTTCCCAGTAGTAACGTATGGCTGTGAGAGCTGGACTATAAGGAAGGCTGAGCACCGAAGAATTGATGCTTTCGAACTGTGGTGCTGGAGAAGACTCTTACGAGTGCCCTGGACTGCAAGGAGGTCAAATCAGTCCATCCTAAAGGAAATCAACCCTGAGTGCTCATTGGAAGGACAGATACTGAAGCTGAAGCTCCAATATTTTGGCCACCTAATGCGAAGAGAAAACTCTCTGGAAAAGACCCTGATGCTGGGAAAGACTAGAAGGCAAAAGGAGAAGGGGACGGCAGAGGATGAGATGGCTAGATAGCATCACCGATGCAATGAATATGAACTTGAGCATGCTCCGGGAGAGAGCGCAGGACAGGAAGGCCTGGCGTGATATGGTCCATGGGGTCACGAAGAGTCGGACACGACTGAACGACTGAACAACAACAGGTGTAAAAGATACATACATGTAAAATTAGATGCATGTCTCTTTAAAAAATCTTGAGTTGTGGGGCAGCCTTCCCTGGCTCTTTTGACTTTTATGTTTCATTTTCAAAGAGACATATTTTTAATTATTCAAGCATGTGCTCTTCATGCCTGAGATGACTCATGTATATTTTGTATCAAACTATGCATACCTCAAAACAAAAAGAAAAAGGGGAATTGAGCCTTGGCATCCTAAGGCTCAATGCCCCACAGATGAGCCCTGCCCCAGGTCACCTCGAAAAAAAGCCAAGGGTTGCACTTGCAGTCATACTCAGCTTGAGATCAGCATGATATGAAACAGTGGTAGGGAACATGTGGCCCTCCAGGGGTAGTTGGCCTTCAGTTCCCATCAGTCCCAGCTACTCTAGCTAATAGTGAGGGATGATGGGAAATTGCAATCCAGCAACATCTGGAGGGCTACATTTTCCCCATCCCTGATATAAAATATGACCGTGACCCTCTCTGGACAGGGAAAGGAACAGTTCAGGTTGCTGGCAAACATAAATTCCCGCTACAAAAGCCAGCCAAAATGCATAGACTCCTGAATAAGTTAGAAGAGTTAGGATTTAAAACCGGTATGGTTTATTTACTTTAAAGTTGCAATTCTATCTACACTAACCTGGGAATAAGTCCCACTGAATGCAGTGGAGCTTACTTGTGAGTAGACAGGCATGGGACTGCACTGTCAAATGTAGCTTCCCTCTGTATTAAATTACTAACAGCCTGCTTGGAGAAACTAGAACTGCATTCCAACAGACATTGGATTCACAATCATCACTTCACCCACCCACGCATTTCCTACTTGATCTAAGGTCTTAGGAGTTGACCTTGCCAGTGGGGTGATCCATTGGGGAACAGGAAGAAGGCCCTTAGCAGCCTGTGAGGTAATTTCCCACAGGCTCCGCTTGATGATGCGCTGGACTTGGAGAGGAAGTGAGTTCACGGTCACCCGGAGTTTGTCTAAACACTTTAGTCCTTTCTTCAAAGCACAGCTCGGATCTCATTCTTTTCCCAGGCAAATTCTGACAGCTCTGAGGAACGTTCCTCTGCTTCTTACTTTCCCTGAATTTCAAAGAATGGGAGGGATTAAAGAGGATAAAGAAGAGGCTGATGCAAGGAGTTGGTACAACTGGACAGAACATTTGCAAAGGTTCTGTGACTAAACAGAAAATATTGTTTGGGCTTAAGGCAGGGGTCCCCAACATTTTGGGACCAGTGGGCACATTTGAAATGTTGAGAGTGTGTAGTGGGTGCTCTCACAAAATGGCTGCTGTGGGGGCTGCCCATCACAAGGCACCCCCTTCACAGAAGGCAAACGGTGAGGCTGAAAGAAAAGTAACTTGCACAAGGCAGTAGGGATGTATGAAAATTTTGTTTCAGTTTGCAAATCACTTGCAAATGCTCTGTTCGCAATCCTGAGCATGAATACAAGGGCATTTTCTCCAAAAATATTTGCAAATTCCCGAACATGCCTTACATTCACAAAATGTGCACTTGAAAAATGAACGATTTTCTCAAACTGCACAACTTTCTCAAAATGTCATGTTTTAAATCACCTATGCTTTAGTCTATGGGGGAAATTTGCACAATATGGGAATTGTTCATGCAACTTCCATGTTTGATAGCTGTTCGTTTTGCACAATTTTCCCACTGATGTGAAACAAAGAGCGACTGCAAACAGAAGCACAAATCGAGGAGAGATGAGCACTGAGTTGATGTTCAGAGAATCTTGGCAGATTCGAACATCTCTCATTCACCCCTCCCTACAAGGCAGAAGTTGGGGCTAAGCTGCAAAGCACAAAACCCTCCTCTGAACCCACAGTTTTCTGCTCTAGCAGCCATTCCACAGGTGGCAAACTGAGGAGGGCTCAGTGACAAGTAGTTTGCCCAACAAACTGAGCACAAGGGAGAGGCAGGCTTGAAGCTCCGGATGCCAAATCGCTTATTTCCCCCCACAAAGCACAACAAAATATCCATTTCATGGAAGACAAGCTGCTGATGCTCACAGAAATATGCATAAACACACAGGAAAGACACCTGCCATACCAGCTACCAACCCCCCCCCCCCAACCCCGGCAAAATACACATACACACCACACACAAAAACACACGAAACCCAGGCACACACACCTGGAGAAACACACACCACCCCTAACAAACTAACAAGCTAACACACACATGAACTCACAGGACAGGCAACACACCCCTACCCTCTCTGCCCCCCAAGATGATCCCCACCAACACCAGCTTATTTTTTCTCAGCAGTTGGGCACATTCAAAAGCAAGTGCTGGGCTACAGTCGCTCACCGTTTTTATTTTTTAAGCATGCCTCTGGGGCGTAATAAAGATGGGTCTTGAGGCTGGTTCTTCACTTTGCAGCCTGACATCCTCCAAGAATTTTGATTTTAATAATACACAAGTATCAGGAGAGGGAGAGAGCCTGGAGGGAACCAAGGGAGGTGTCTGCAGGCACACTGGGGCCCACGGACACCAAGTTGAGGCCTCTAGGCTTCAGGCACCAGACTGTAAAGTTAAGTAGGCTCTAGTGTCATTTTGGCCTAAGAATTGATGCTTTTGAACTGCGGTGCTGGAGAAGACTCTTACGAGTCCCCTGGACTGCAAGGAGGTCAAATCAGTCAGTCCTAAAGGAAGTCAACCCTGACTGCTCATTGGAAGGACAGATGCTGAAGCTGAAGCTCAAATATTTTGGCCACCTAATGCAGAGAGAAAAGTCAGTGGAAAAGACCCTGATGCTGGGAAAGACTGAAGGCAAAAGGCGAAGAGGATGGCAGAGGATGAGATGGCTAGATAGCATCACTGATGCGATGAAGATGAATTTGAGCACGCTCCGGGAGAGAGCGGAGGACAGGAAGGCCTGGCGTGCTATGGTCCATGGGGTCATGAAGAGTCGGACACGACTTAACGACTGAACAACAACAACAAGTGTCCTTTTGAGACCTAGGATTATCTCATTAGGGGAAAAAGCTGTCAACCTCCAATAAAAATGGGAGTTTTAGGTGGGGGAGCTCAAGTCAGAGCAGAGGGGACTAGAGCCCACCTCTAAGGTGGCTTGGGGTGCTGAGCCTCCATACAGATCATCAGGAAAAAAGCTGCCCTTGTAGACAAAACTACTTGATAAGGGAAACAGAAACCAGACCCAGGAAGCAATCGCACCATCTCACTTGCTGTGTATTGGGTACAAAACTTTGCTGGGGAGGGACGAGCCAAGCTGAGCAGAGCCGAGGTGTTTTGAAAGGTGCTGCAGCATTGCTTCTGGAAGGCACATGGCTTGGGCTTTCTCAGACCAGAAATTAACAGCGTTTCAGAGACAAGAACTTGCCAGCGAGAACGGTCTCTCCGTGTTGTCATTGTTTTAAGCTGCCACATGGAGGGTGCCACCAAAGGGCTGCTCCTAGCTGAGCATAGGGACCATGATGAGACAGGGAACGTGATGGGTCTGAAGTTATGTAAAACTAAGGCTGTGCATACATTACACCTGCTGCCCTCTAAATGCTCTGGACTACAAGTCCCATAAACCCCAGCCAGCATGGCCAGTGATTACGAATGATGTAATCCAAAACCCCTGGAAGGCTCCCGATGGCCCATCCTTGCATTAAACCATCCACTGCATTGTGCTCGGTGTACCAGTGCAGCCACTGGAGAAATGGTGTAATGCAGTCCTGTTGGTTCACACCCCCTTGAGAGAGCGGCTGCTGCATTCTACGCCAGCTCTTTCTCAGCAGTCCTTAAGGGGAGCCCAGCACCAAGCACACCACAGTAGCCAATTAACAGCAACCAATAGAGAAGCAGTTTGAGTGCCGCAGTAAGCAGTTAACTACAGCCGGATGAGCAGTTCTGAGTGTTATATTCACTAACTACAAGCTCTAGCAGCAATATCTTAGGCAGCAGTCAGATGGTTGTTATTTATATTTTCTTTCTTTGTTTTTGAGAGCTGGGGATTGGTTTGAAAGCAGATTTGCTGCTCATCCCACTGTTGCCACTTTCTTTCAGGGTTTTGTACTGCTTCAGAAACCTGCAACCCCTGTTTGACCAGAGGCGGCAACAACAGTGGGACAAGGGAAATGTGCGTACACACCGTGGGAAGCAAACCACAGTCAGCTTTCGTAGAACATATTGTCTGTCTTCAGCCTTATGAATGCTTGAGTGATGGGGTCTCAATTCCTATCTGAGGCATCCCTTGCCATCTGTTTCTGTCCTTTCCCCTTCCTGACTGCCAATTTGGCAGTACTTTTGGAAAACACCTGCTGAAATCATAGGTAGAACTCCACTGAATTTTCCTTTGCGATCCCATCAGGGTTTTAAAAGCCAACTCTCAGAGCCTGACGATTAATTACCGCCAGCCCCACATACAAAATTGGCATCTCCCTTGCTCTTCTTGTTCTGCGGGGGGGGGGGGGGATCTATTCTTTCAAAAACACAGATCCTGTCTGTTCTCATGCAAATGGTGCCAACTATAAAAACACAAAAGGAAGGGAGGGGGTTTAGGGGGACACCTTGAAAATAGTCATTCTGAGGACAATGGCTTTTGAAGTGTCTTACAAGTTGCCAGCAGATCTTCCAGATGCTGTAAAGATGCATGCAAAAGCAGGACTGCAGGGGGAGCAATAAAAAGCATTTGTGCAGCAACATGATGTTCTCAGGCTTTTGCGGGCAAAAGGGTATTTAGCGCCCCCCAGCATAAGGCAGGGCAGCTGAGCAGAAAGCCTGGGATGGGCCCTCACATTCTTGTGTATGCATGCCATGTAGTTCACAAGGAATTGTTTAAATCACGTGGGCGGGGGGCGGGCTGGTTGAGGCTTGCAAGATGCCCCAAATAATCTCTCTCTCTCTCTCTCTCTCTCTCTCTCTCACACACACACACACACACCAAGTGCCAGGGCCTGAAAGCAACACGTGGCTTCTTCCACAAGCTACATGTAAGCTGCTTTTCAGGGAAGCTATGTCATGTAGTGGTGGGAGGGATGGTTGGTTACAAAATCAAGCAGGCATGGCCAGTCACGAGGGTCTATCCCATTCTGCGAGGAAAACCTCCCATGAGAGGCCCTTCCCATGTGAATGCATCATCCAGACATGCTCCACAGCCATGTGGCTGCTTCTACACCTGAAGGGCACTGGTATCCGTCAGTAAGGAGACTAGGTTCTCTGCAGTGAAATGACACTGTCTAGAAAGGGATGAGCATTCCAACCTCTGGACTTCGCAGAAGAAGACACAACAAGTGGATTAGCAAGAGTCAGAAGCCCTCATGTGAAGGGCAAAGTGGGGAGAGGGAGAGCGCCCCCCCACTCTAAGCATCTGTGCACATCTGGATACCAGCTGGAGCTTCACATGTTGAGGAAGGAGGTCTGTGTAGGGCTCTGTAAACATGTTCAGCTGAGATTCTGTGGCTGTGAGCCCTGCCTTATCGAGGTTTCCAAAAAACACTTGCATAGCCCTTTACAGACCTTCATAATTGGGAGCCAGGCATGTGACGATGTTGGGGATGGGGCTTAGGTGCTCACCCACATCCTCCTCCCCACTTTATCTGAGGATAAAGTTGATAATTCTCCTGGCAATCTTAATTCCAACCTGTGATTCATCCAACCCGGCGTTTCTCATGAAGTACTCTGCATATAAATTAAATATGCAGGGCGACAATATACAGCCTTGTCGTACTCCTTTCCCAATTTTGAACCACTCGGTTGTTCCATCTCTGGTTCTTACTGTTGCTTCTTGACCCTCGTACAGGTTTCTCAGGAGACAGGTAAGGTGGTCTGGTACTTCCATCTCTTTCAGAATTTGCCACAGTTTGTTGTGATCCACACAATCAAAGGCTTTAGTTTTCATAGTCAATGAAGCAGAAAGAGACTTTTTCTGGAATTCTCTTGCTTTCTCCATGATCCAGCAAATGTTGGCGATTTGATCTCTAGTTCCTCTGCCATTTCGGAACCCAGCTTGTACTTCCGGTAGTTCTCGGTTCACATACTGCTGAAGCCTAGCTTGTAGGATTTTGAACATAACCTTGCTGGCATGTGAAATGAGCGCAATTGTACGGTAGTTTGAACACTCTTTGGCATTGCCCTTCTTTGGAACTGGAATGTAAACTGACCAGTTTCCAGTCTTGTGGCCATTGCCGAGTGTTCCAGATTTGGTGGCATATTGAGTGCAGCACTTTAACAGCATCATCTTTTAGGATCTTAAATAACTCAGCTGGAATACTGTCATCTCCGCTAGCTTTGTTGTTACTAATGCTTCCTAAGGCCCACTTGACTTCACTCTCGAGGATGTCCGGCTCAAGTTCAGTGACCGCACTATCATGGCTATCAGGGACATTAAGATCTTCCCTGTATAGTTCTTCTGTGTATTCTTGCCACCTCTTCTTAATCTCATCTGAATCTGTTAAGTCCCTGCCTTCTTTGTCCTTTATCATGCCCGTCTCTGCACAAAATGTTCCCTTGAGATCTCCGATTTTCTTCAAGAGATCTCTAGTCTTTCCCATTCTGTTGTTTTCCTCGATTTCTTTGCATTGTTCATTTAAGAAGGCCTTCTTGTCTCTCCTTGCTATTCTCTGGAACTCTGCATTCAGTTGGGTATATCTTCCCCTTTCTCCCTTGCTTTTCGCTTCCCTTCTTTCCTCAGCAACTTGTAAAGCCTCATCAGACAGCCACTTGGCTTTCTTGCATTTCTTTTTCTTTGGGATGGATTGAGTTGCTGCCTCCTGAACAATGTTACGGACCTCCGTCCATAGTTCCTCAGGCACTCTGTCTATCAGGTCTAATCCCTGAAATCTATTCCTCACCTCCACTGTATATTCATCAGGGATATGATTTAGGTCATACCTGAACGGTTTAGTGGTTTTCCCGACGTTCTTCAATTTAAGCCGAAATTTTGCAAGAAGCAGCTCATGATCTGAGCCACAGTCAGCTCCAGGTCTTGTTTTTACTGACTGTATGGAGCTTCTCCATCTTTGGCTGCAAAGGACATAATCAATCTGATTTCTATATTGACCATCTGGTGACGTCCATGTGTAGAGTCGCCTCTTGTGCTGTTGGAAAAGAGTGTTTGCTCTGATCAGCATGTTCTCTTGGCAAAACTCTATTAGCTTTGGTCCTGCTTCATTTTGTACACCAAGGCCATGCCTGCCTGTTATCCCGGTGATTTCTTGACTTCCTACTTGAGCATTCCAATCCCCTATGATGAAGAGGACATCTTTTTTTGGTGTTAGTTCTAGAAGGTGTTGTAGGTCTTCATAGAACCCATCAACCTCAGCTTCTTCGGCCTCAGTGGTTGGGGCATAGACTTGAATTACTGTGATGTTGAATGGTTTGCCTTGGATTCGTACTGAGATCATTCTATTATTTTTAAGATTGTACCCCAGTACTGCTTTTCCCACCCTTTTGTTGACTATGAGTGCTACTCCATTTCTTCTAAGGGATTCTTGCCCACAATAGTAGATATGATGGTCACCTGAATTAAATTCGCCCATGCTTGTCCATTTTAGTTCGCTGATTCCCAAGATGTCGATGTTCAATCTTGCCATCTCATGTTTGACCACCTCCAGCTTACCTTGATTCATTGATCTGACATTCCAGGTTCCTAAACAATATTGTTCTTTACAGCATCGGATTTTCTTTTCACCACCAGACACATCCACAGCTGAGTGTCCTTTCGGCTTTGGCCCAGCCGCTTCACTCTTTCTGGCGCTACTTGGAAATACCCTCTGCTCTTCCCCAGTAGCATATTGGACACCTTCCGACCTGAGGGGCTCATCTTCCGGCGTCATCTCTTTTAGCCTTGTGATACGTTCCATGGGGTTTTCTTGGCAAGAATACTGGAGTGGGTTGCCATTTCCTTCTCCAGTGGACCACATTTTGTCAGAACTCTCTGCCATGACCTGTCCATCTTGGGTGGCCCTGCAAGGCATAACTTATGGCTTCACTGAGTTACGCAAGCCCCTTCGCCACAACAAGGCAGTGATCCATGAAGGGGAAGCACACATGTAGATAGTTCCAGATGTTGCAGAATGCACACTGTTTTTGCTGTACACATATTGGGGGGGGGACCATAGCTTTGCAGGTCTCTAAAACCACACCACTGTAAATCCTGTTCAGCACCTCCTCCTCTCCATCTTCAAAGATTGCCTGCCCATTCTCAAGCTTAGCGATGCAACCTTAAGGTCTAGAAACCTGTTGTGTGTAGAAACAACAAGGAGTCCTGTGGCACCTTAAAAACTGACACCTTTTTAACAGATGTATGAAGTGTTATCCATAATTGGCAGGTATGGACATACATTGTTATGGCATGTGGGAGGTCAGAGAGAACTGAAATGCAAAAAGTATAGACAGCAATAATGAGGGATGGTCCATAAAAGGCCCTTGATGCCTGCAATCTTGAGTAATTGCCCCTTTTAGGCAACCATAGACACAACTTTAGATATGCAGAGGTAACTGAGAGCTGCGATTGTGCGCACAATTGCTTGCTCCGTAAGGGAATGGATGGCCTCTCAGCACTTCTCGGGTGGTCGCCAAGTTGTCCTTTAGCAGGCGGACAGCAACAGCAGCTTGGCAATCACCCAAAGGGACCGGACAGAAGTGAGTCTGTCCATCCCTAGCAATAATTTGCTTAACAGTGGCCACTCACAAAACAGCTGTTGGGTGATAATGCAGACATCCTTGTGCTGGTGAGCTAAGTAACACATCAAATGTGATTAAAAGCCTTTGTCCTTTTTCAAGCCACAGGACATGGAGCCCAATTTCTTGATCAATCATAGTTTAGCTGTTTCATGTTGAAATCTATCTTTGATGTTCCATGGTTCAAGAATGGCCACCTTAATGTCACTGATGGGTTGTCTTGGAAGTTTGAGGTGTCTCTCCGCCCGCCCCCCCCCCCGGGCTTTTTCCCACTTCATTGGGTGAATATTGTAGTCTGACGAATGCCTGATTTAAATCCTTAAGTTGTACGTCTCTGTGTAATGAATCTGTACAGATACAGCTGTATCTTAAGAGTTTGGCTGTAGACAATGGAGTTATGCCCAAACCCCATGATAGGCATAATTAGAAAAGGAATTGAGACTAAAACTGCCAATACCATACTGCCTTTATATAAATCTATGGTGCGACCACACTTAGAATACTGTGTACAGTTCTGGTCACCACACCTAAAAAAAGATATTGTAGAGCTGGAAAAAATGCAGAAAGGGGCAACTAAAATGATCAAGGGGCTGGAGCATCTCCCCCATGAGAGAACGGTACAACAGCTGAGTTTAGCTTGGAAAAAGGAGGGTAAGGGGAGACATGATAGAGGTCTACAAAATTATGTATGGTGTGGAAAATGTGGATGGGGGGCATTTTTCTCCCTCTCTCAAAATACTAGAACCCAGGGTTACCCCATGAAGCTGTTTGGTGGGAGATTCAGGACAGGTAAAAGGACGTACTTCTTCACACAGTGGTAGTTAAAGTATGGAATTCACTACCACAAGATATAGTGATGGCCACTAATTTGGATGGCTTTAAAAGGGTGTTAGACACGGGTGGGAGGGTGCTGTTTCATTTGTGTCCAGCTTGTGGGTTCCTGGTGAACAGAATGCTGGACTAGATGGACCCTTGGTATGATCCAGGATGGCTCTTCTTATGTTATGTTCTCATGTGGTGTGTTCTGGGTGAAATCTGGATGTATGTATGTATAGTGTTCAGTGGATTTCTGTTATAAGGTGGTTCTTATATGCCCATTATGTATTTATACAGTAGTGTAACCTGTTGCGTGGAACTTTGCCAGGAGCTCCTGTCTCTGAATCCAGATAATGAAGATGTCATCAAAGTAGCTCAGGTAAAGAACAGGTTTTTGGGGAGAGGAGCTAAGAAAGTGTTGTCTTAAGTCCACCATGAAGATGTTGGCATATTGTGGGGCCATGAGAAACCCCATGGCAGTGCCAGTGATCTGAAGATATAGGTTTTCCCCAAAGCTGAAGTCTTAGTGGGTAAGTACAAAATGGCATCATTTTGTGGCTAGATATGCTACAGCATTATCAAGGATAATATCCCTGATAGATGGACTACAAGCCTTGTTGGGGGATTTGGAGGGATATTTTCAACACTCATGGTAGCTAGGATAGTGTTTTCTGGGAGGTTGTCAATGAATTGTAGTTTCCTCAGCAAGTCAGAGGTATCCCTTGTGTAACTTGGTGGCATGTGATCTGTTGCGTGTGGCTTTTTTGTAATGAAAGCTGAGTTTATCAGAAAGCTCAGACTAGTAACGTGTTGAACTTGCAAGATGTGCACGATCAGCAAATCATGGGCATATATCTACAGCTCAGATTCCCCCTAGCCCTGGTGCTGTCAGCTTTCTTTGGCTGCTGTCATCTCAGATCTTACACAGAGGCCATTCCCAACTCTGCTGCCTGAACACATTTAACAAGGGATGCCAGGGTTTGAGCCTATACGAGAACACATTCAAAGCATGCACTCTGCCCCCGAGGTAAAGAACATCCCTTCCATTGCACCCCTTTGGCACATTTGATGTGCTACAAGATTACTGGATAACTCTGACACTGTTTGAGTAACAAGGGCACTATCAGATCCAGGGCTGCTGCTTATAAAATCCTTCAGGCTTGAATGCAGAATTTGCACTTCAGCAAACAAGAAAGTGTTTGTTCTTGCTTAAGGGCAGGAAGGGAGAAGACTTTGCTATCATTAGAAAAAAGCCAGTGACTTTGAGTGAACATCAAAGGGACATGGATCCATTCTTCCAAGTAGATGATTATTGAGCATGAATTGATAATCAGCTGCCTGGTGCAATGAGGTTGGCTCATTTCCTGACAAATGCAAAGGCAGTGGAATGATGTAAGCCAGGAAAAAAGGAAGAAAAAAGGCTGGTTGATGGTGTTAAACTTCACACAATGCCAGATTATCTTGTCACTTCCTTATACATACACAACAACTTGGGACTGCTACTTGGCAGTTGAATAGCTTACAATAGTTTATACACCTGATGACTTGTTATATAGTGCATGGCCTCATGTGGGTTTTGTCAGTGTTTGGGTGCAGTAAGTTAATGTATCTGAGATATATATATATGGGGCACAATACATTGTCAGTCCACTTGTCCCTCTAGAAGACCAGAAAAGTGAAGACTAAGGACACAGCATATCCATTTAGACTAACCTTTACAGGTATCTGTAAGTTTCTCCTCACAGGGGCAGCTTTGGGTGAAGGGGGGATTCAGACTGGAAAAATGGCATGGGGAAAGGGTTATGCATCCTCCTTTGGTGCCACCACCCTGATACGCTATGAGGTTTCCTGAAGCTACTTTCACCTTTGAAAAAATCCATGGATGCTTTCAAAATTCCCCCATCACTGTATCTTTCTGTTGGGGAGAGCTTCACCTACTGAGTTTCTGCTGGGCACAGCAGCTGGTAAAAAATTGGACACCTGTCTAAAAAAAGTGGTGACTCTATGTGCCAACTTTCTCCAGTGGCCACATGTATTAGATAGTCACAATAGCTCTTGAGGCATACGTATTAGGCTTACATCAGATTTTTTTTAAAACACACACACACACCACATTGCTATTCATTCATAGCACTGATATATTATGGTTATGGAATTTTTTCTCCCATTAGCTACAGAAGTTGACAAAACTGTGAACTACAAAGCCAAACCGATTAGATTAATTGTGGATCTCAAAGTTGCCCAGCTATTTGCTTATCTATCCCAAGAATGAACTCAAACAGAAGTCTGGTAATTGATTTACAACCCCCCCCCCCCACACACACCCAGACACACACATACACCCCTCACAGAAATGCCTCTCACTCCTGCAGTTCAGTCCACATAAATATCCTGAAACCTTGATAAAATTCCCTTTCATCACCTGCCATTTCACAAAGGTCCAAGGAGAAGATGTGCCCTGGGAGCATGGATACCCCTTTTCCATAAGAGTGCAGCCACCTTTGGTGTATAAGCCAATTCCTGGGGCTGTCTGGAGAGTTTCCAGTCCAAAAAATATCCCAGCACACTTAAGGAGAGAATGCACCAATTACAAAAAGGGGAGAAAAAAAATCTTGTCTCTTCACCATTATCTTTTCTGAAAACATTATGAACAAAGGAATAATGACTGGGCCCCATAAAGTTTCAGTTCAGGCTCCATTCCAAGAAGAGTTGCTTCTTCCATTTATAGCTATGTTGACTCCAGATTTGTTGCAACATCCCAACTCAAAGAAATAAACTGTGACGATGTGTGTGGCTTTAAAGGAGGGGTGAAAAAAATCCTCCAAACTGGCCAATTGTTGAGTTATCTTTCTGATCACAATGAAGTTCCCAATGTTCCCCAAAAAACAAAGCTATCTTTGTGTAATCTTAATCCACTGCTTTAACTCCTTTTGCATGATTTATTGTGTTGGCATGTTACCAATCTCTTCCCCATCACGTCCTGGCCAACAGCATAAAGAAACATTGTTCTGAGGCAAACCAGGTCTCTATAAATAGTTTAAAACATAGTGATCCAATTGAGACAAGTCCATTCCTATCTTGTTTCTTGTAAACCATGAAGGTATTTATTGGATGAGCAGCACGGCATCACCCAAGGCCTCACCTATGGACACCAAGCTGCAATCTAAACCTTGTAAGAGGGGCTTCAGCAATTGAAAACAATCATCACATTGCCCAATGTGAATGGGCAAAAGTGGGATAGAGTAAGTTATCTTTAAGAGCTATACCAAACATGCATCTTGACTTAATTAAACATGGTCACGATAGCCAAAATCTTGAGCAATCCAATGCGTTGAGGTCTTCAACCATCCACGGACTTTTGATGTTTTCCCATCTGTGGAAATAGTCTAATGGACTTACTCACAGAAACTCCATCTACATCAGCCTTCCGCAACCTGGTGCCCTCCAGATTTTTGGACTACAACTCCCAGTATGACTATTGGCCATGCTGGCTGGAGATTATGGAAATAGTAGTCCAAAACATCTGGAGAGCACTTGATTGGGGAAGACTGTTCCACACAGAAGTTCATTAGACCCGGGATAGCTAAACTCTCCATACACATACATCCTACATCTCCATCATGCAAGATTTGGAAAGGGCAAGATTATCACCAAGTTGAAGCCCTGAGCTGGGAACTGGCTACATATTTGCTGGTAAATTTCATGGAGATTCTACATAACATCACTATGCATATTAACGGATATGGTCAGAAACCTTAAAAAAGGACATGGATGGTGCAACATTTGCTTTCATGTGTTTACGCCATGTAACATCCAGGGAAATCAAGATTGCATTCGACATTATAAGGCATTTAGCTGAACCGTACAGATTTATTCTGCTTCTGGGAGCAGCAGGAACACAAAGAAGGTGTGCTATGCATTTAATGGGGAATTACTCTGCATAAGGAAATAAACTGCCACGTTAAGTCAGACTAATAACTACTAATAGTTGTAAGATATATTAAGGAGAGTTACAAGTAGGTCATAGCTGTAATGTGCCAGGATCTAGGAGTCAGAGCTATACCATCTCTGAAAATGAAGGACACGCTTTTGACTAAAATGGCTGGATGCCACTGATAGACCTGTCCTCTGTGGATGCAGCTAATCTTCTCAAATGCCATTTTATGCTGTCATCAAGCAATGCAGAAGCCTGTTTTCTTGGACATAAACCTATTGCCTATCATTTTCAGTGGATGACTCCAAATGTGTGTTGAGAGTGAATCATTTCTCTCACTGATTCACTCATTTTATGAAACACCGCGAGACAGAAATGACCCTTTTAGGCCTTCCTGGCAGCAGCAGTATGGTACCGGCTGCCTGCTGGCTTCCCGGCAAAGGTCATGTTCAGCTTTACATGGATGCTAACATAAGAAGTGAAGGGGCTGTGAGAAGCAGTTCCATAAGCCATTGTTTGTTCACTCCACCCTTAGACCCCTAGCCAGGTACCAGATAAGGTTTACAACACCAGTTTTCCTGTCCTGCCCAGTTATAAATGCGTCAGGTAATTTATACTCACTCCACTTCCTGTATGGGACTGTTTAATTCTAGATTGCATTAATCTCCTGGCCCCATTTTAACTCCACTGTGGGGCCAGAGGGACTGACAGCGGGACTCATAGATCCCTTCATTCATTACAGACTTGAGCTCTGCAAATGAGAGTGGGAGAAGACTCATCTGTTGACACAAGGAAAGCAGCCTGAAGTCTGGCTGTGATTCACACTCAAGGGGATGGGAACTGACTCTGTGTCAAAATTATTAATAACTGCTTGAATCAGTAAATGGCCCACACCTCTGTTCAGATTTAATACTCCACATCTGAAGGTTTCTTTAAACAGAATAATTTCTTAATGTCCAAATGTAGTTACTTCTTCCTGCCTACATTTGTCCAAGACACAAGAGCCTTATTTATGCATTACGAGGAATATGCATGTGGGGCAGAAGTGACATTGTGGGCATTGCCTCCATTCCTGTTCTCTGCTTGTTTTGATAGATGTATACAACTATGTGCATATATGGCTCTTTCTTTGCAGGGAAGCACTGGAAAGAGGGTTCCTGGTTATGTTGGATTTGCATAGGCCAATCTTCCCCAACCTGGTGCCTTCCAGGTGTACTATACTGCAACTCCCATCATTCCCAGCCACTGGCCATGCTGACTGGGAATTATGGGACTTGCTGTCCAGCACATCAGGGGGGCACCAGGTTGGGGAAGACTGGCATAGGCTGTATGCAAATGCAGGGAGCTCATGAGCTAGGACAGCATGCAGGATCCCTCCCCTCACTCCACCCCTTCACTGTAACATCTGAATTGGGTTGGAGCCTTTTATATACATACACGTCCAGAATCTGTCTGTGAAAATTGAGTTTAGCATGTCTGGAGCCATTCCCAAGTCAGCACATACTTTCAACCTCTGAACTCTACCTAAACTCCACCTAGACCAGTGGCACTACTAGACAAAATGGATGCCAAGGACAAGCAAGCACAGTTGTTCATCAAGATTGCCACTTCTAGAATGAGAAAGCTAAGGATAAGATTAAAACCAGTCACGTAATACCCCAAAGGCTGCCTAAGGAGTAGGAAACTCTTCTTTCAAAACTTGCAACCCGTGGCTTGGTGTCTCCAGGAGTAAGAGCCAATCAGTACCGCACTTGAGTAGATAATGGGCACTGGAATGAGAGAGTGCTGATTCACCTAGTCCATCAACTCTCATTTCCCAGCTGTCCTCTCCATGTTCCAGCCATAGTTCCTGCTGTGAACTCCAGGCTCTGCTGTGTGGGCACACTCTGATGCCACTCAGCACCTCATCCCCTTTGCTGAGGGGAGTCCCTTTCCACCGGGACTCCAAATATTCTTGGAATACTTTACCCAGCACTGACATTCAGATGATGTGTGTCATTGGTACTAGCTCATTAGAACTTCAGCCCTATTCACACATTACTGTGAATGGGCTCAATTCAGGGGAGGGGGGGGGAGAGACAATCCCGTTGACCTCCATGCATCCAGCTCTTTCCCCTGACTGCATTCATGGCTTGGCTTCCTGGCATGCAAACGATCATCACCTTGTCTTACCTCAGCAATTTGCTTCCTGACTTTATCACCAATTGCCTGTGGTTTCATGCTAGAAATGACTACCAAACTGTGGCTGGGGGTGGGGGATTGTGATCTGCTTTCAGAGCTGATAGCGCACTGATACATGGCATATTTTGTTCCATTGTTCGGGTTTATACCGCAACTGCACAGCACTTGCTACCTACAGTTTGGTTATGTGAATCCATGAAGAGCCTCCTATGAAGCTGGCAGTTCAGTTTATCTGGACACCTCATTAACCAAATGCTTTTTAGATGTGCCCCCACTCATGCTGGACTGATATGAGAGGTTGGAACATGCGTGCTTGAGGTGAAACTGAAACAATGGGGAAAGAGAACCATGTTCCCTAATCAACTCATCCCCTCCCCGCTCCTGCCTTGACTCGTATTGTCTCTTTTCAAATTGAAAGCACTGCAACTTCTTATTTTTCCAGCTTATCTCATATTTGGCACCTGCCCTGCTTGCACAGAATTGGACTGTGTGTACTCCCTGCCCATCCACCCACCCTCCATGCCCCACCCCAGCCACACACACTCTTTTCTCTCTCTCTCTCTCTCTCTCTCTCTCTCTCTCTCTGCATTAACATTCAGGGCTGGAGGCTCTTTCCTGTTTAAAACTATATCAACACACATAATCTAGCCCAAATGTGTCAGCTGGTTTTAAGGAAACGTTTCCCCAACCACTTTCAGTCTCTTAGTGCAGTTAAATTGCTGAGCTGCTCAGGGAGTTGGAAAGGATTACTCACTGTTTATCTGCACAGCTTTTTGCCTGGTTTTTATTTTGGGAAAGAGTTTTTGTGTTTATTGTCTTTTAAAACTGTTTAAACCTGTGGCTACGATTAAGCAATCGTGAGCAAGCAGCAAGAGACAGCAAAGTAAGACTTTCAAAAATATACTGTAGGATTTGATCAGCACATTTCACACCCGCCACCATCACCAACAACCCCATCACAAACAACCTCTTTCAATAGATGAGGACTAAATTGGTGGTGCAGATCTTTTTGGGAGAAGCTTCTACACTGCCACTGAACTTTTGATTAGGGAACCCCAATAAGCTTCCATGGACCTCCAGGGGTTCCTCAGAACACAATTTGAAAACTTCTCTGACAGCAACTGAATATATTATTGGCAGCTAAGAGAGATGCCCAAAGGTCAGGCACAGCAAGAAGCCTGCTTACCCGATACTGATAACTGATAAGATAAAGCTTCATATGATGACTGATAAGGATACTTATATGATTGGATGTTTCAGGGGAATTAGAGAAAGCAAACAGAGGTTAATTCCATGGGAACAACTATTCCAGTTGTTTATAAGTGCATGATTTCAAGTCATAGGAGGTCCTGCACCAAGCAAATGTTTAAGAGCAAGAACTTTTAAAAATATATATTCATTCTGGTGTGTGACTGAACTCTATCTCAAGGACTAACAATTGTTAGCAACATGTTAAATACCAACGAAGTTTCTTGTTCCAAAGTCCAATTAGACAATTAGATGGAGATGTACACCAGCCAATCCTTTTAACAACAGACTTTGCCAGCTCCATACTGGCTACTCTGTCCCCATAAAAGATTCACTAATCTGTAGTTTCTCCATTCTTTGGGCTTCCTTGGCCTTCTTGATCATCATCTCTGTTCCAGGTGGCAACACCTCCCCATTCCTCTGTGTTCCCCGGTCACATTCTCACATTCGCAACAAAAGCAGTATGTCTATGCTACATCTTATTGGTGCACTTCTATTTTATGATGATGATGATGATGATGATGATGATTAGGAAAACAGATGAGCAGCAGGCAACTGAAAACATGGTGAGAAGCGAGTGAGTTCCAGCAACAGGATGCATGCAGTTGTTGAGCTCGTTAATTATTTCCTCTCTGCCAGCTGTTTCTAGGACTCTGCTGGAAGAATCCAGAAGCAGTCATCACAGCACACACATCATCCCACTGAATGCCATGTCACCTCAGTTCCTGGGCGCCTGCTTGCTAGAGGAAGCAGTTCCCTGCTGCCAAGGTTGACATTTAGCGGTCACCTAGGGGACAGAGTAACAACAACTAGAATTTTTCGATGGCAATGATGTTATGACAAACTCTCTGGTTCTGCTGCTTAATTTGGGAGCCCTGAGTTCGAAACCTATCCTATCCAAGACAGGCGTCACATCAAGGCTTTTGTGTACAATACATTAGTTTTGCCCATACGTTCAGGAATGCTTACTCACTTTAAGCATACATGTGATTCACAGCCCAAAGTGTGTGCACGTGAAAGAGGACAGGTGCTGGACAGGTGCTGAAAGGGAAACCCCCTCCGGTGCTGGTAAGCTTGTTGCCAGGAAGGGGGCATTGCTTCAGTGATGCATATTCAATGAGTTGTGAGGCAATTCCTTTCTCCTGGCAACGAACAGGGCAAGCCGTGCTGCCTCTGTTATACTTCCTGAAATAGTTCACGGGGAGAGGTTTACTTTCCATGGGAACCAGTGGCCCAGTGGCCCAGTTTGAAGTGCAGGGGTCATCATGACAGCTCGCGTAGCCACACCTCCACGGATAGTCCAAGGACTCGGGCAGCTGTGTTGACCCATATCAGCAAAGCCATTCTAGCAGCTTTCATCTCCACCAGGAGCAGGTCTTTTGCAAAGTTCATGGGTCTTAATTGTCCCTTCAAGACCAAGCCACCCAAAATTACTTTGCATTACAACGGGGAGCAATATCTTGTTCCTGGGTAAATTTATCCCCCTCCCCAACTACTGTGAGGATAGCAGCTAAGCTCAGAGGGCACAGGGAAGTCTGAGGCGAGTGGCACTTGATGTCAGTGTCCCTGCTGACAAAGAAGCGGTGGTGCTGCATCCCTGCAAGCCCTGGCTCTACTACACCACTGACGCGAAAAGCGGTGGCAGAAAGCTGTATGTCACCTTGCTCACCTCATTTTTCTTGCACAACTCCTGTAACTATCATAATTACAGCTATTAAAATATTTTAAAATACACAATTCTCACTGTTTCTGTTACTCTTAGTGAAAGTGTCATTTACTTTGATGTAGGCAATTCTAAATGTTTTGAATATTTATATATGATGGTTTTAAAAAAAACAACAAAAACCTGTTTAAAAATGTCTTGAAGTGAGCAACTACTTGTAGCTTACAGCACCTGCTTTCCCCTCGACGATAATTTATATAGTACTGATATATTGTTCAATCCTATATATGTCTACTCAGTTGTAAGTCCCATCAAGCTCAGTGGGGCTTACTTCCAGGTAAGTGTGTATAAGCATTGCTGCCATATAGGATGGACAACTTGTGGCCCTCCAGAAGTTTTAGCCTACATCTCCCAGCATCCCTCACCATTGGCTAAACTAGCTAGGGATGATGGGAGTTGTAGGCCAAAACATCTGGAGGGCCACAAGTTGCCCACCCCTTGTTTAATACATAGGGTTGCACCCAAAAGGTACACATAGCTGTAGACTGATCAAGTGTACAGAGCTATATGTGATGGAGACACCACTTTTTAAAGGGGACAAAAATGTGGTTATTCTGAAAGTGAGCACGTGTACATGCATACAAACACCCTGTACCTGTGTCCAGCGCAACATTTGAACAACCCTATTGTGATGTTATTATTTTTAAGATACTTGTAAGCCACCTTGGTGGGATTTGCACCCTGAAAGTTGACATATAAATAATTGTAAACATTAAAAAATAAATAAACCTTATTGTAATCACGGGTCCAGTGGTGAAAGTATCAACGTGGGCAATTTAAACTGCAAGATTATTTTCATCAAATATTCTTGTTCAACTGGAATTATTCAGCTGCTAGATGTTCCAGTAATGAACCAGCATTCATTCCCAGCTGGGATAAAGATGTCTGCTGAACCGCAAATCTGTTGCTGAGTTTCTGATACCACGATCAGTGAATGTGACAGGTGGAACTAAAGGAATTAGGAACTCCTGCCCCTGCTCTATGTATGTAGCTTCAATAATGGTGCTCGTAGATGCTGGAAAGGACCCCATCTTGTAATCTATTGGTAAATTTCCTGATGCCAAAATCCTTCCCACATGCTGGCGACGTGCCTTGAACAAGTACTGCCCAAAAGTACTACACTAAGTAGACTTTGAGACACGGACAGCCTGTACCTGCCAACTAATATGGCTTATTGCTGCTACAGAAAAAAAGGGGGAAAAAGACATATCAAGGTACTGTCATTAGCTGCTGAAAAAGCATTTTACAAATTTCACTGGGAATTTCTGTACCAGACTCTTGTTTCTTTCAATGTCTTTGTTGAAACCCCAGCCCAAGAAGGGGTATATATTAACTTCACACCCACAGCAAGTTCCCTTAAAACATTTTTTTAAATCAACCATAACAGTAATAATTTGCCATTGCCCCAACTTTTCTAGGCCAATGGAGATGCCTCAGCTTCTCTTGTACAGTATGAAGGTATTGCAAAATATGGCTAGAGTTTGTTTTTTACCCAGGGTGGAAAAAGGACATGGCAAAACACATTTGTGTAGTTAGGAGTTTCTAGGATTCTTTAGGGACATGGGAAGCTACCTGATACAGAATGAGACCCTTGGTCCATCTTGCCCAGTATTGTCGACACTGGCAGCAGCTGTTCAAGGTTTCAGGCAGGAGTTTTACCAGCTCTACCTGGAGATGATGGGGATCGAACCTGGGACTTTCTGCATTCAAAGCAGGTGCTCTACCACTAAGCCATGGTCCCGCCTAGTATTCAAACTGTTTCAATGGGTGTAATATAGTGTTGAGTGCCAGTTACCTGGTCTGTCTGCACCTTTCTGGGAGCAGCTACAGAGACAAGCATCCTTTAGGTAGGCATTGGAGAGCTATCTCTGGTGCCTGCACAAGGAGAGAGAGCTGCATTTTCTTCCAGACATAAGTACTAAACAAACACAGCAAAAATTAGCAAAGGGTGCCACTCCCCTAAGGGCCTGGAACCAAAATCAATACAGCAAATGCAGGCCTTCTGAAAGTGAATCAGGACTTCTAAGGGAAACAAAAATGATTTCTCATACTTGAGCATGACTTCAGAATTCGAATTAAACATTTCAGGAAATGAAGAACTTGACAGACAGGGAGAATATATACGCCTCTACAGGCAGCTTTGCTGTTAGAACAAAAATGGGAATCCATAAGCCAGGCAGCCCAAATCTAGAAATCAAGTATGTGTGTCTGGTAGTGCCTTCCGACCACCCCCAACACTTTATTGACTGGATTAAGCTTCTTTATAGGTACCCATCTCAAGGGTCATAACACACATTTTACAATCAGAATGTTCCCATCAGCTTGTGGGACTAGGCAAGGCTGTCCTCTGTTCCACGTTATATGATACAGCTCGAGCCATTAGCCTGTGCCATTAGACAGTTCGAGAGCATAAAAAGTATTACAATTCAAGACCAAGAATTTAAACTAATGTTCTATGCAGACAAGTTGCCATTATTGTGCTCTCTAACCCAGAAGGTTCACTTCCTACCCTATGCAAAGGGATAACGAATTTTGGAGAGGCATCTCAAAACTGAGACTGGGAAGAGAACTCATCAGTCCTATAACAGAGAATTGGCCTTTTAAATGTACAACATTTATATCAAATAACTAGGCCATTTTCTACGCAGAAACATTAGAAGAGTGGTGAAGTTTAATATCAAAGTCATCACAGACATTAACATCAATTGAACAAATATATCAGGGAAAACAAATGACCTCAAAACGGATGTTATATTGTGTTTTGTTTATGAAGGAGAGAGAGAAGAAAAACAAGCAACAGTAATTCCGTATCTTTTATGACAGGGGTGGGGAACTCCTGCACCAGGCCACTGTCTCCCTTCCTCGACCATTGTACCCCGCAGCAGTTAGGTTGGGGGAAAAACCTCTCCTGTTGGCTCCACTTGCAATTGGGAGGGAAGGTTTGTAGTTGGGGAGGGGGAATTAACTTTAGCCTGCCCTATCCATGTGCTGTGACCCCCCTCAAAATTCTCCCTTCCCCCTCCCACAGCAATTGAGGTTCTTTAAAAGTCTCTGTCTCAAATGGAAAGCTTTTTTCAAGCCTAATCGTTGCATAGGGACAGTGTGTGTGTGCGTGTAAGAATATTGCAGGGGCGGAGGAGGGGGAGGATATGTGTGTGGATGGGGTGGGGGGAGTATGTGGCTTGGGCCCTGCCCATTGCTGGCATGTAGCACCGGGAAGATTACCCACAAGAGAATGTAATCCTCACGGTAAAAAGTTTCCCACCCTTGTTGTATAACATGTAGCTCCACCCAGGACAACTGCTGAGCAACATGGGGTGGGGGGGAGACTTTCATGGTCAGAAAGGCCTCATGGTTAGAAAAAAAGGCAAGACAAAATGAATCAAGAGATCATCATGAGGAGCCAAAGACACACAGACATACAAGTGGTTTTGTACAGATGTGAATGAAGTTCATGAATTCGGGGGGGGGGGGCTGTCTGTGTGGTGAAGGTGGTTTCCACTTCAGCTCTCCTTAAAATACACCTAGCACTAACCCTGGCAGATGCTTGTCTCCAAAAAGAACACTTCAGAAAGATGGAAAGGAGGGAACTTCTGACCTCAACGTAAGCATCCCGGCAGCTGCGCTCTCCTCATTATTATTAGGCCTCACTTAAGCTTCAAGAAGCCCAGCCACTAAACTGTCATCACTCTCTTGGTTAATCAGAAGTCAGGGGGCACATTTCATCCATGGTGGAGGCCTGGCTTATTCACTCTTTTGTGCTGGGCAGCCAGTTGTTCTTAAAATGTTCCCCTTTGGTTATTTCATGAATGCACAAGTCACAACACTGTGTGTCTTTAATGCCTTCAAAGCAAATAAAATGCCACAGAAAGTTACTGTGGAGAAATGGGGGGTGGGGGAGGCTGGAAGCCAAGCATTCTTGCCTAGAAGATGACTGCAGTCAATACAAGAAACCACCAGCTTATACAGTTTGTTATACTGTTCCAGGGTTTAGAGCCAGAGAAGGTTAGGACCTTTCTGGGTTAGGACCTTCTGTGGCACTCTGACATCTTTTGAGAGAATTCCAAAGTAAATCTGGGGTGAAAAATGCAACCTCATTGCTTTCCATTTTTAAATATGTTCAGGCCATAAAACATTGTGAGCCATGGCTTTGTTGATACCCATGTCCCTAGGGTTCTATCAGCAGGGCTCCCGGCAACAAGACTCAGTCTCCCTATTTCTCCACTGCCTGGTGGGACCAATTTCATCTTCAGTAATTCAGATGCTGCAATGACCATATCCATGACACACAAAGAGCTAGGTAGTTGGATGAGCAGTTCAGCAAGTTTCCACACAACACTGGTATGTGTTTTGACACAAAAGCATCATTTTTGGACACTGGTGTCTTTTTTTGTGGGAAGGCAGGCTATAAATGTTATAAAATAATAGGACTGAAACAGCAGCAGCACCAAGAAAATAGTGTGGAGGAGAGCCACACCACCCTTTGCTCTAGCATCCCCAGGTCCAGAGGGAGATAATGAAATGAGCAGGGGTAGGCAGCCTGGTGCCCTCCAAATGTTTCGGACTACAACTCTCATAATCCCTTATCATTGGCTATGCTGTTTGGTGATGCTGGGAGTTACAGTCCAAACTATCTGGAGTGCACCAGGTTGTCTACCCCCTCCCCCATCTGAAGTACTGATTTGAGGACATAACCCACCCACCTAGGGAGGTGGTGGGCTCTCCCACACTGTAGGCATTCAAGACGAGGCTGGACAGCCATCTGTCAGGGATGCTCTGACCTGGATTCCTGCAGTGAGCAGGGGGTTGGACTTGATGGCCTTGTAGGCCCCTTCCAACCCTACTATTTTATGATTCTATGGCCCCCAACTTAGAATGAAGAACAGCCAACTGCTTTTAAAGAGGGGAAAAACCTAAACCATGGCCGTTGTGCCAGTCTTGGTAAGTGAGCAGAGGGCCTGTTAGTATGTGGTCTTTGCTAACAGTAGATTTTTATTGCCTGTCAATGTCTGACTACAAATTATATGCATATAATTTGGAGAAGGGGACTGTTACAGGCATGGCATAAGGGTGCAGAAAGGTTAGAAAAGTTATCTGGGTCTAGAAAGAGATTTGGCACAGAAGTCCTAGACTGCACTCCAATTAAAGATGCAATCCTATGCACGTGTAGACAGAAAAAAACTCCCAGCATTCCCCAGCCAGCAGTGATGGGAATTATAGGACTTTTTTCTGTCTAAACATGCATCGGATTGTGCCCTAAATGTTTGTATTTATTTATTTCTGCTTTCTACTCAAGGTACCTGTACCTTCTGATCAGTGCTGGAGACAGGTATCAGGCACTTATGGAGGGATTTTATTTTTTCATTGTAAACTTTTCCATTGCTTCTTGGTCCCAGCATGCTTTTGTGTAACCCGAGACTTTCATACAGAGCAATGTTCTTATCTAATTAAAATATGCAAGAACTTCGCCCATTACCATCTTAAAATGGAAATAATCTGAAAACAAAATGCTGAGGCATCCTGCAAACAATGAACACAAGTGCAGGAATTGCGTGATTTGGAGCCAAATTGTAGTTCTCTACAGGCTATGACTGTTAGTCCTGGAACGTTTGTGAAGGAACTTTGGAAACCGATTGTAGCACTTGATAGCAAGACCCCTTTCATTTTGTGTTATTTTATCCATGAAATTATGGTGGCCAACTTTCATCGGGCCCAGGAGGACAAGGGGATGCTCCACAATGGAGGAGGAAGAGGCAGTGTGAACAACAAAGCTGGATGAGAGAAAGATGAGGTGGCGGGGAAGAGAGGGAAGATATATTGGAGCCGGGGTAGCTTTAGCGAAACAGAAGCAGCACTGCTACCTCTGCTCCTGGGCCATAATTCTGAGCAGAGAGCAGCAGCTACAGGTGTGCAAGGGGGACCTTTTGTCTCCCCTTGCCTTCGTTTCCTAGCTCTTACACAGGGCCTCTTTAGAACTGAAAGCCCCCTTTGTATTCATCTCACTGAATGAGGCTGTCTCATGCTTTAAATCTCCTGCCAGACAGCTGCCGCCATTGTTCGAGCCTTACTCTTAGCAGCTGTCCTGCGATGTCGGAGCCCCTTTTCAACATGTCGGAGCCCCTTTTCAACCAAACTCCACTCCTCTCTTCCAGGCAGCTGTTCCTGGACTCTGTGACTTGGGCTCTGTGTCTCTAGACTCCAATGAAGAGCTCAGTCTTGTGTGATGCTGATCTCCACTCTGCTGGTAACTTGTGTTATGTTAAGATGAATATAGTTTTGTCTCCATTTAGTTTGTTTATATGTAAATAAGGAGGAGCCAGATGTTCTCCTGGTTCACTTTTTGCCTCAAATGCTACAACTCCCATCAGCCCTAGCCAGGGTAGCCTGGTGAAGGGGACCAAAAACATCTCAAGCGCAACAAGTTGCCCACCTCTGCTCTATGGGAAGCTTGAATGAGACCTTGTTTTGTCTTCATGCAAAACTTAGATATAAAGGGGTCCTTCACATGGAGCTTTTATCCTACTATTGAGATGGCTCAATTACAGACGTTTGCGGGCTCTTTACACGATGCTGTGATCATTCAAGGCATCTCCTGCAGGAAATGTCCTTTGTTCCATTTTTAAATAGATCGCAGATAACAAGCTATCAAATTACCCCCTTGTGTTCCGCTTGAGTTCCCTCCATGAAAAGAGGAAAAGCGGCAAGAAGAGGAGCCAGATCAATGAAAGATGATGGAAGACTCAGATATGGGGAGAAGGAGGGGGAAAGGGAAGGGGGGAAAGGAAGCGGGTGAAAACGGGAGTCGTCATGATCCTGCATTTAAAATGGAAGCAGAAAGCCCCATTTTAAATGCAGGATTTAGGCTGGTGTAGAGATGCCCAAAGAAAGCAGATACCTTCTCAGTCATTCAATGGAGCACAATTCTTCTGTATTGCGCTTTAGTAGGGAAAGGGCTGGTTTGGAGAGTTCTGTGGTGATCACACAAAGGACTTATAACTGCAACACACATCTCCAAATTCCAGAGTATGAGTGATGAGGAATAGTCCAGCTATGGGAGTTCAAGAACAGCCAAGGACAAAAACTGGAAGTAGCAAGGGATGCCTCCCCATGCCTCCAAGTGTTGCTGAGCCAAAACAACCCCAACCAAACCTTCTGTCCAATAATCAGAAGCAGGGATTTAGCACTGTGCAAAACCCTTCAGACATATTCCAAGATGTTGTGGCAATATGAAACAGAAAACTAGGCTGACACATTGCAGAGACATCTTGAGTGCTGGGAGCCCCAAGCTGCGAAGGGAGAAAACAACTGGATGGGAACCATGAGAAGGAGTGATTCCAACCACATGCCCAGAGAGAGTTACAAAAGCCCCAGCTGGCTTTTGTCACATAGCATGGCAGAGCCTAAGATGCTCAATAGAGAAAGAGAGAAATGGTGGAGGAAGCCTGTCTGTCTGAGCACCCAACCATAGGAAGGGGCACTTCCCTCTAATTATTAACCGAAATGCAGCATGTTCCATGGATTGGGCAAGAGGAGGAAGACCTTAACTTGGGCAGGAGAACTATACTTGGCAGGAGAGAGAAAAAGGGGGATCAGTGAGCAGAGAATGGAAAATTCTCTGAAGCTTTAGGGTGGGAAGTATAATGGCCTCTTTAAAGCAAATAAAGAGGGAAATAAAACAGAACTTGGTAGCAAAGAGGGAGAACAGGAGATTTAACTGGACTAACTGAAACTGAAAACAAGACAGAACAGGAAAGCAACTGGTGAGAGGCAGTGGCAGGGGCCAGAGGGGAAAGGATCCTGGATTTTGCTAATGGGAGAGGCTGTTTTTCATTTGATTTGTTTGCCACAGTAAAATGATTCTGCATACCAAAGCATCATGAAGAACGGAATGCTGTGCAGACCACATGCACATCACAACCTTGTTGGCTGAACGCATTCCTTAAGTGAGATGTTTCCAGGGCTAGAATTTTTAAAAAGTATATCAGATGTACCCTTCTTTGGAAGCTCAAAAGATGGACCAAGGCAAATATAGCCCCCAAAATATTCTCATCCTGTTCAACTGCAAGGCTTTGTCTGGGTTACCACCTAGGAGTCAGGATACTCCAGTTCCCAGTCTCACCTCTGATTCCAAATCAAGTGCTCTGAAGCAAACTTGTCACAGCAGGGTTCAGAAGATAAATCACAGTACTAATAATACAGAAGCTGTAGGTAGCCATGTTGGTCCAAGAAAGCTCCTCAATTGCTAAATGAGCCATTTTCCAAAGTACACAACAATTGGAGGTAGCTATATAGGTCTGTTGGAAAAGATCCAAAAGCCAGAGTATGGTCATGCCTTTTATTAAGACCAACCAAAATGTTAGAAAGTCATAAGCAAGCTTTTGAGTTCTCCAGAACTCTTCATCAGCGCTGTATGATCAGCACAAGGGTGTGTGTGTGTGAAAAAGCTGGATGTGATGTTTCCCCAAAGTCTGCAGTTTATAATAGTTTTAAGATGGAGCACAGGAGGAGTTACAGAGATGTAACAGGGCTTAACTTCTAGAGGAAGAATGTCATAGGCAATGTCCAACATAATTATATGCAGTGCCTTGAGATCGGCAACTGCCAAGTTCAGATGTACAACTAAAATGAGGTTTTGAACCTTCTTCAGCTCAAGGCCCAAGTTCAGTTTTCAAGAAGCTCTTGAGGGCTGCATGCATTCCAGTGGTGAGAGGAGCCAAAGGCAAATGGGGAAGGGCAAAAGGCAAAAAGGGTGGGATCAAAATGCCCCCAATACCAGCATATATTAGCTTAAAGCTCTTCCTGCCAGCACCTATGTCTTTGGAGTGGCATTTCAACCTTTTAGAATGGGAGGAAAACATGCAAACACTGGGAAAGGCTGCCATCAGCTCCATGAATGGCAGCCAAAGGCAACCAGTATGGTGTCATCTAGGCACTCTGTGCAGGAAAAGTTTTCCTTGAATATAGAGAGGGAGAAGTTACTCCAGAAAGAGGGAGGCAGAGCACACCTCCTATTAGAGACACTGCTTGGCAGTGAGTGTCAGTAACAGACGTCTCACCCTTCCCACTTGGCAAACAGACCCAGAACATTTTTAGGAGATCTGATACCTGACTCTGTGTACTCACCTGGGCTTCTTCTTAGCCCTCTCCTTTAGCAATGCAAAATTGTGGGTGTCATGATCAAGTCATATCACAACTCCAAGATTTGGGGAAAATACATGAACATTTTTCAATCTCTTTGCAAAAAAAGCCTTGCTCAGGCATCCCCCCCTCACATGTTCCCATCACATAAGGGGGGAGAGCAGGGATGCACTCATTGGCCTGGCTCTTTGTGTCACATCCCCAGCAGTGGGGAGGCTTCCCTGCTTGTGTGGGCTCCCTGCATGATTTAGAGTTCTGATTGCGCAGCGCACTAAATCACAAGTGGGTTGTACATGGGAACAGCAGGATCCCTACTACAGAAGGTCATCGCCAAAGCATTGTGGGCTGCGGGGCCAAGCCTTTGGGAAGACATGGAGGAAGCAGGGCTGATGAGTATCTCCCTGCTCTCCCCACTCATGCAATGCTGAACATGTATAGGGGAACACCTGAACAGGGCTTAAATGCAACATTTCTGTATCATCTATCTGCCTGCTTGCCTGAAGGAGAATGGAGGACTCATCCAAAAAAATAACCCCAGTGAGACCCCTTGAGGCTACTACTACAGAAGTCCATGGCTTTCTATTAATGTCTAAGACTTAATGTCACTTCAAATAGAGGATGAGTTTACAATGATTTCATACAAAGCAAGCCATGGAAAATTTGGAACCTTATAACAGCCAGTGTGGTGTAGTGGTTAGAGTGTTAGACTGGGATGCGGGAAATCCGGGTTCTTGTCCCTACTTGGCCATGAAACTCACTGGGTAACTTTGAGCTAGTCACTGACTCTCAGCCTAACCTATCTCACAGAACCGGTTGTTGTGAAGATGAAATGGAGAGGAGGAGGCTCATGTAAGTTGCCTTGGGTTCCAACTTGCAGGAAGAAAATGGAAGGATATGAATGTAATGATAGATAGATAGATAGATAGATAGATAGATAGATAGATAGATAGATAGACAGACAGACAGAGATAGATAGACAGTCCTCATACAAAATGCACCAAGCAAAACAACCCTAATGCAATCCATATTGATGCTGTCTGAAGGATTCCCTTTCACCTCTATTCTACCAAGCAAAGAGACAGTGCCTCTACCGAGCCAATGCTGTAACATATAAAATGCACAACTAAACAACAGATGAACCAACAGAGAGATCCAGTGGCAAGCAAGAGGTACACAATTCATCTACAAAAGTCCACAGTAAACTTGAATGCTGGCCCATTTCACAATTAATATACAGACATGCTTACGGCCCATTCATTTAATATACAGCACACAAAATTGATCCCAACCCCCTAATACTAGAAAAATTCTAAGTTGAGCTATGTGAAAATAGCCATGAGCCAAGGCACTAAGGCTGCACCTCCAAAACAGTAACTGACTATACCCTTGTGGGTGGCAGAACAAAGAAGTGCACAATGCAAAAAAACTTCAAGCCCTCTTCTTCTTACCTTCTTGGCTTTTGGGTGAACTTTCAGTCACTGCCGACTGTAGCTTTGGTTCTGGTGGCAGATGCTGATTGGTTGGGAAAAGCTCCACATTTTCAGTCTGCCTGACTGGTGGTACTGGAACCTCTGAAGATTTTGCTACCTGGATCTCCACACGTTTGGTGGCAACATCAGGTACAGGTGGACTAGTAGCTTCAACTCTGCGCTGTGTTGGTTCAGGGATCTTTGAGGGGCCTTCCATTCTGCGAAGAGCTTGGTCCTGGGGCTTACCTATATTGATCTCAGTCCTTCTGGGAGCAGTCTCAGGGGGCTTGTGCCCCAGCACATCTGCTCTCTTGAGGCCAAATCTTGATGCTCCTGAAGTGGAGTTCTCCACTTGCTTTGATGAGATATCAATGGAGATTTCTGTTCTTCTGGACACTGTCTCAGGATGTTTTGGTCCAGAGAGCTCAACTCTCCTCAGAGAGGACTTGGGAGACCTTTGTGCTGGAGACTCCACATGTCTGGAAGGAGTCTCTGAATTCCTGGTGCCAAGCTCCTGGAATTTCTGTGTGGAGCTGGACACCGCAGACCGAACAAGAGGGTTGGGTGTTCGTCTTTGTGGAGTGGAAGAATTCGGTGGCTGATCTACTTCTTCAACCTCAAAGGATCTCTTTAGAGCTGAAAGATATAAAAATAATCAAGTTTAAACAACACAATCAAATTGATGAGGTTACTGACAGCAGAGATACAAGCAAAACCACAGAGTTCAGCCTCCCAGGCCTGGAAATTATTCAGCAAAGTCATGATTTATTGTATGATGTCCGTCAAACCACTCCGCTTAATAATTCATATCATATGGTGAGCCTGGGAAAGGATGGGAGGGGGGCTTGTCCCTATTGTGCTGCACCTTGGAGAACATAGGGAAACAGCCAAACTTCTTACTGATTTCAAGGCCTCACCAAAGACAGCCAACGATCAGAGAAACTTCCTCAAGACTTCAGAGAAGGCCATGGCTGCTGACCAGATTAAGAAATCAGTGGATCCCTGGGCTGAAATGCGTAATCTGTGAGGTCCCTTCCAATGCTTTGAACCTTTATCTGTCATACTTCCTTGGGGTTCTTCCCTTTGAAATTTGCCTTGCTTTACTTATTCAATTAATATAGGTCCCAACTGCAAGACACTCATTCAGAGATAAATACATGATGGCTCATTAGCTGGGACCTACACATTCAAGTGACAAACAAATCCGAAGTTCTATTCTTCCTCAAACATCCAGGTCCACTCAAAGACAAACAGAATCCCCAAAGTCTTTCTGAAAGGACTACAGTAACTCAGGATCACTTATCACGTTGGTTTTTTCCTGTTCACATTATCAAAGTAACCATAGGGCAGAGTCCAGAAAAAGGGTTGAAGGCAGACATCTTGATAATACATGCATGACCAGCTGCATATCCGGTACATCCATCTGGCAAGCCTCCCAAAAGCTGGTTTGCCAAGCACATGTCTTAGATTCATGTCTGGTTACTCATTACAAAAGCTGCACCATCAGCCACTTTCTTACATACATCTCTAGAAAGTGAATAGCGGATGGGAAGCAGACCCCTGTGGGGAGGAGAATCCTGTGAACTCTCATAAGCCCTTTAAGTGTAAGCTTTGTTAAAGCAGCAATGGGAAGCATCTGTTCCACTCTCTTCTGTATTTTGGGGTCAACTCAGCCTTCCATGTGAGACAACGTTCAGAAGAGCTCAACCAACACAGCCTCAATGCAGCTGGTGGCGTACCAAAGCTTAGACAATCACTTGGTGTTGTTATTGTGTAGAAAGATCTGCTCCTTCTAAACTTTGCAAGATATTTGGACACAAAGTGATTTCTCACATTTTTTTCATTTGCGAAATTTGCACAAATGAAAGGATTACAACTTCATTTCTATCTAATACTACATTTTATTCTCCAGGGCAGCAAACAAACAAACAACCCCCTGCATCTTTTCTGTGATAATTGCCTCAATATCCATAAAACAGTGAAATTCCGTGTTTGCTTTTTACAACTCAGTGGTCAGGTTCGCATGTCACTTTAAGCCATGGTAGTTTATAGGCGACTCACAGTAGCTTATAAACTACTATATCCCCCACATGATCAGACAAATAAGCTACTCTGTATAGTTTGCAGGATCAAGATAAAACTGCACACACAGCTTTCCTTAGTAGGCAGGCACATGATGCATCATCAAAAGCCTGTGTGATTACACACAGAGAGGAGTGAAAATTCTGTGTGCAGGAAGAAGGGGGTGGCATCTACAAACCCTTGGAAGTTTGCAGCCTATGTTCTTCATATGAGGCCCTGAGGTGAGGTTGGTGGGGACCAGAGACAGGACCTTCTGTGTAGCAGCACCCCAGTTGTGGAAGTCCCTTCCCATGGAAGTTAGGTTGGCTCCCTCATAAGTGGCCTTTAGGCAGCGGGTAAAAGCAATATGGTTCCACTGAGCTTATACTGATTAAGACTTCTCTTTGATTTTTAGAAGGGTTTGTTGTTATGTATTTTATCAATTTTGTTTTAGTTTTGTTTGGAATTGTTCTACTTTATTGGGTTTGTGGTTTTATTGTAAAGCACACATTGAGTGGAGAGGCAATTCAGAAATATTTAAAGCAAATAACTGTGGAGAAGTGGTGTCAAAAAGGGAGAGGGCTCAGTGGTAGGGCACATGCTTTGCATTAAGAGGACTCCATCCCCAGCATCTCCTGCTCAAATGATAAGTTTGCAGGTTCTGGGAAAGTCCTCTCCCCCCCTCTGAAGAGCTGTTGCCAATTAGCGTAGATGATACTGTGCTGGTGGCTTAAGCTACTGGGGTAAAAGGCCATAGATCAAGGTTTGCATGCTTCCCTCATTGACATGGTTCTCAACAAACCATGGGTTAACCACTGGGTTATTTAGCCCCTTAATAACCCAGTACTCCAGGTTCACATGTCATGCTCACAACCCAAGACCTGGCCAATTGTGGGTTGTTGATTAAAAGTGGAAGTGAGGAGCACATGAGAGATGCATGGCAAATAATGAGTTAATTAACCTACAATTTGCCATGATGTGCACACCATGTCAATGAAGGCAGCATGCAAACCTTGATCTATGGCCTGGAACCCCAGTGGCTTCAGCTGATATATTGGCCCGTATTATGACCTGCCCATTCAGCAGAACATATCCAGACTGTGTTTAAGGAACACAATATGCTGAATGGAGAACCAAATGCAGCCTGAGGCAATGGTGCCTTTATCCACAGGCTGCTTAAGCAGACATTCCAGTTGTACAGGACAGAAAATACTGTCTTATTTCACAAGCACCCAGATGCCTCAAGTCAGAAACAGGAAGCCTCAAAGCCACATGCAAACAGACATGTGTGCCAGACAGCATCTTCTATAGCAAGGCTGTTACTGTAGCACAGGGCTATCAAACCTCAGGTCCACAGGCCACATCCCGCCTGCCTGGGCTCCCAATCCCACCCCTTTCCCTTCCCCCAGTCACTGATCACTGGGTGGTTTCCTGGCTTTTGCACTGTTTCTTTGCCATTCTAAAAGGCTGAAATGCCTCCCCTAAGGCTTAGCTATGGGTGGTAACAGCTTTAAGCTAAAATACACTAGTATATTTGGTATTTTGGCCCTGCCCCCTTTTGCCTTTGGCTCCACCCACCACTGGAATGTAGCCTCTTAGAGCTTCTTGACACATGTACTGTAGCATCACAGTGGCACCTTGCTGGCAGCAAGAATCTGCACAATACTCCCTGCAGCCTGGAAACATCACAGTGTGTTTGCAACATTATACTTAACCTTCCAGCTTTGTGCATTACCACCAATTAAGATAAATGGCTGTTTACATACTGCATTTGCTAGGTAATGAGACACATTATCTTTTGAAAGAGGTTAAGTGTCTGCTCAGTTAAAACTACCACTCAGAAAACATCAGATCTCTATTGCTATCAAACGAAGACAACAGTGCAGTGAGTAATGAGGGTTTCAAAAGCACTGAGCAATAAACTAAAAAGAACCCCAGAGACAGCACCACAGACCTCCAACAAATGAGGTAATGAGGCAATGGAATCACACATTCTTATAAGCTAGGGATGAACAAACCTAGCCTTAGGAAGTTTGCAGATCAATCTCAATTATTTCTGTTCAACATTTGAATGAGAGCTTGCAATCCAATCCCATCACTGGTGGGAGAGAGAAAAACCATCCAGATGTGTTTTGTAGTGTTAACAATGGAGCCGGGAATCTAAGGGACAGGGAGGTTAGGAAGCAACTAGGCTGTGCCCCCAAAGAAGAGGGCAGAATAGGCAGGGACCTCAGAACTGGGGGAGGCAAGAAGCTGAAATAAGGCAGAGCCAAAGACGGAGGGGAGCTGGAGAAAAACCTCACCAGAACCAGGAGGGGCCATGTGCTGTTAGTGGAGAGGGAGCTGGAGGATGAGAAAAGGGAAGCAAAAACAGAAAGTCCTTGGGCTGAAGAGCTGAGTGCATGAGAGGCCGGGGGGGGGGGTAGGAGTAGGGGAAAACCAATTTCTCAAACTGATTTGTAATCAGTTTGGCAGACTGCAGCTCTCTATTTAATTTTGAATGGTGCTGTAACAGTAACCCCACATTCCCCTCTGTTTGTGCCAGGCCCAAAGACTTAGCCTACACATGCTCACTCAGCCTGGAGCCTCCCTGAGAGGTGTGTAAAGCCACCAAACCCCATGCCCAAGTAACTTTCCCACCGAAAACCACATCAAGCTGTGTGAATGTGTGAGAGACAGATAAGAGGGGAGGGGAGCACTGACATCTCAACCTTTTTCAGGCCAGGGGCCAGATGTGAGGTTTCAGAAAGAAATCAGCATGGAGCTCTCACATCCTCCTTACCACCCACCCATTACTTGCTTCCCTGATGGAGACAGTTTGAGTTGTACAGCTTCCTTTGGATCAGCAAGATCTGAGTTGCAGCCTGTCTTTGTGTTTTCAGCAATGGGACTCTCAGCCATTGTGTCTCTGTCCCAGAATGGATGTTTTCTGATACCTGCAACACCTACCAGTGACTCATTCAGTCTGCAATCACTATTGCAAAACTGAGTCTATACTGCAGATCCCATGGACAGAAGATCTGACCTAATGTTTGAATGTTTCCCTCTCTTGCCCCATCCCCTGCCTCTTATAACACCTAGCCTGATGAAGAGTTCTGGAGAAACCAACAGCTTGCACAATATTTTGTGACAGTTCAGTTGGTCCTAATAAAGGTATTGCTTCCTACCCCGTGCCCTGCAGATTTTGGATTTCTTTTTTTACTTATGGACCAGCATGGCTCTCTTTGGTTTTTATCTTGATATTTCAGCTACATTCTTTAGTGAAGTCCTGCTATGCATTCTGGCCCCACTTGGAGTGAACAGCAGTTGGTGCAGTTGTCAGATCCCCCCTAACCCCATAGGAGAAAAGGAACCCCGTTCCTTAGGCCAGAGATCCTTGGGCTCCTTGGGGGAAAAGGACAGTTCTCATAGAACTGGACTTCCTTCACTATGCATGTCCTCTTGGGGCGAGCCCAGAACAAAGGTGTACCTTGGCAAGCAACCACCTAGGCAGGCCCATCCATCCATCCGTCTGTCCGTCCATCCATTATTTGTTACACTTATATCCCACCTTTTCCCCCAAGGAGCCCAAGGCAGCATACATGTTCTTCCTCCTCTCCATGTTATTCCCACAAAAACCCTGTGAGTTGGTTAGGCTGAGAGTCAGTGTTTTCCCCAAAGTCATCCAGCGAGCATCACTGAGTGGGGACTTGAATCTGGGTCTCCTGAAATCCAGTCCAACGCTCTAACTGACACTATGCTATACTGGCTCTATGATGGATACATGCCTCCCAGCCTCAGGCTGATCACTGAACAAGGAGGGAGCAACACACTCATCAAAGCCTGTTGGCAAAAGAATTCCAAGCCAGGCATTCTCGCAAAGACTTTTCCTGACTCCTCTTTACTTTTGAGAAGGTCAAATATTTCATCCACCCAGGACCAGGGAAGGAGGGTAACAAATGAGATGTATATTTCTTCTGACAGTCAGCACAGGAAAAATACTTTAGACAAACCCCCGACCCTAAAACTCAGGGGAAGCAAAGATTATCCTGAGCTTAGGGCTGCCTCAGCCCCCTGACCAAACTTTTCCCTCCTCCAATTTCCTGTTGCTTTGCTAAGCTTATGCTTCCCTTTCCCTCTCTTTTTCCCACCCAGTGTTACCTTATTCTGACTAATAGAAGCTCAGTAAAGAAGAAAAGAAAGCACAGAAGATTTCAGGAACTAGTAGCCTAGGAGAAGAAGGAAAAGAGTCTTACAAATAGCCTGTTCTGACCTGGGCCAGCAAAAGGGAAGTAAACAAGGGGTGTTCCAGGGCATCTCTACACCAGCCTAAAATCCTGCATTTAAAACAGGGCTTTCTGCTTCTGTGTTACATACAAGATCACAACTCCCTTTTTCACCGGCTTCCTTTCCGCCCTCTCCTTTCTCCCTCCTTCTCCCTGTATCTGAGTCTTCCATTATCTTTCAGTGATCTCACTCCTCTTCTTCCAGCTTTAACTCTCTTGACGGAGGAAACTGAAGCAGAACACGGAACACAATGGGGTAATTTGATAGCTCATTATCTGTGATCTATTTAAAAATGGAACAAAGGACATTTCCTGCAGGAGACGCCTTGAATGATCACAGCGTCATGTAAAGAGCCCGCAAACTTCTGTGAAGGAGCAATCTCAATCGCAGGATAAAAGCTCAGTGTGAAGGAGCCCCCAGAGGGCTCTGCCTCCCAACTCCCCCACAGGGAAGCACCTCTGGAATTATAAACACAACCAGGCTCATTCAGCAGATCAAGCAGATCATTCTTCTTACAAGAATATAAGAGCAGCCCTGCTGGATCAGACCAAGGGTCTATCTCATCCAGCATTCTGTTCACACAGTGGCCATCCCAATGCCTATGGGAAATTCGCAAGCAGGGCATGAGCACAACAGCACCCTCTCAGTTGTGTTCCCCAGCAATTGGTGTACATAGACATACTGCCTCTGATACTGGAGGCAGCATATAGCCATCAAGTCTAGTAGCCACTGATGTTCTGTCCTGCCCTGCCACCAGAGATGCATGGTGTGCCCCGAAGGCCCCAGCCATTTCATTCCTTTTGCTCCTGGGTTGTTGTTGTTTCAAATTGGGGACAACTAGATATGATTGGTGGGGCTGCGGTGGCTTAGTGGTTAAGACGCTGAATTGCAGACCGGAAGGTCAGCAGGACAGCAGTTCGAGACCCGAGTGCTGCGTGACGAAGTGAGCTCCCGTCTTCAGTCCCAGCTTCTGCCAACCTAGCAGTTCGAAAGCAAGAAATTGCAACTAGATAAATAGGTACCGCCTCGGCGGGAAAGGTAACAGCGTTCCGTGCACCTCGGTGTTCAGTCATGCCGGCCACATGACCAAAAAGCGTCTTCGGACAGCGCTGTCTCTTTGGCTTAGAAACGGAGATGAGCACCACACCCTAGAGCCGGACACGACTGGTTGGGGACACCTTTACCTTTAGATATGATTGGTGAGCAGACCTCCTACTTTTAAAAAAGCTTAATAGCTGCTGCACCAAGGGGGGGGGGAGCAAATCAAATGGGAACCATGATGCTTGGGGAGGTGTGTGTTTTTAACCCTCTACCCCATGCTGTTTGCACACCTATCCTCTAAAGCTATTTGCCCCATGGGGCAAAACATATTGGTACCATAATCTGTGGGAAGTAGCAGTGAGTTCCTGAAGAGGCTCCTGAAGAAGCTCCAAGCCTGCCTGCTCTCCAGGATGGGCAGATGATGGGGTTTGCTAGTTGCTCAAGATGGATACAGGATTGTTTGAGGAAAGCTTAAGGTTAATTATTTGGGAGGGCTCACCCTGCTGGAGCCCCTCATTCCTGCCACCCATTTTGAGGCATGATGGAATCTTTCAAATCAAGGCAACAAGATGGTTTTGCAAACAGCTGTAAAGAGTGACCATGGAAAACAAACAAAAAAAGCTTCACAGACAAAAACTGCATCCTTTATTCCTAATGTGTTTCAAGGTTTACCATTTTTCAAGGAACGCAAAACTTCACAAACAAACCAAAGCAACTGAATTGGTTTGTCTGCAATGCATATATTAATGATCATCCCTGGAATGAATAAATCTGGGAGGCTGAATCTGCTCAAACCACTTCTGGATGATGACTGAACCAGCCTCTCTGATGATGCAATCTTATACATGACTACTCAGAAGGAAGTACCATTGAGTTCAATGGGCTTCACTCCCAGGTAAAGGTGTACAGGATTGCAGTCTGATTTAATCACAGTGATAAAGGAAGCTTTCTGACTGCTTGAATTTTGGATCATTTCAGTAAGCATCACTGAATGGGTATTACAGATTAGCCAATCCAGCTGCCTTGGTATAATTGTAAAATTTGCCTCCCTTGAAAGAGTAAACTTCAGAATATGTTAGGAATAAATCATTTGCTTTCTGAAAGCACTCTGAACATCACTGAGCAACTTTCACCATGAGTTTGGCTTAATATATCCCCTTTCTTCCAAGATGTGGTCATTTATAGCAGAATCAAAACAATTGTTTCCTCAAAATCATGACCTTAATTTGGCCGTGTGTGTCAACTAATGATGTTTGCAAGCTTTATATTCTGAAAAGTAGTAACGAAACAACAATTAGAGATAACTCTAATCCCCTTGAAAAAACTCCACACCTAGTTCTGCAACTTGGGGGTCATATTTCTCGCCCACCCCAGCAAATGCCAAACCATTGTCAGATTTCATTAGGAATTAGCTTGGAGAACTGGAGCTCCAATTAGGAAAACAGATGATGAGGCAAGGGAAAACAGGACTGATTAAAAGCAATTATTTTAATGGATTTTAAAAGTAAAACAAATGCTGGATAATGATGCTGATTCATTTTATTTCTATACCTCCCAATAGCTGAAGCTCTCTGGGAGGTTCACAACAATTCACATTTACCTTGTGTTTATAGTCACGCACACACACACATGCACACACACACACAGAGAGAGAGAGAGAGAGAGAGAGAGAGCTTCTCCTTTAAAAAATATTAATCCAGTTTAAAATGAGATCTTCTTTCAATGCAGACATGTTGAAGCCCGAACTTCTCTCTTAGAAATGAATTCAAGACTTTTAATCAAACCCATGACCATCCATCAAACACAAAAAGAGTTCAAAGCTGCTTTTCTATGTAAAGAACAAAGCAAGAGGAAAGTATCTGGCTTTTGAGGCCACACAATAGAATAGATCATGTACTGTATTACACTGAGCTTGATTCAAGCAAGTGTGCGTTATGAACTGGAATGGAGCAGATTTGACCAGAGCCTTGCAGTCTTCCAGAAGTTTTTGGGAGCTAGCTTTGCTGCCTGCAAGAGTTGGGAGTATTTGACCTGAATGTCTCACATAGTGAAAGCTGGTAGCAAAATTGACTGTGTCTCATACACTGAATTCAGTCAAGATGCCCCTCCTGCTCCAGTGAGTTTTAAAAGTTCAGTTTTCCTGTCTGTATTACAAATAGCTTGTTGTGCATCTTATGTTCCCAAGAAGGGTCCCTTCCATCTATTTCAGGCTCTGCGAAATAAGGCTTGACATCAAACACTCCCTTAATTAACATGGTGTGAGGACAATTCTCGGTATGACCCACGTGGAACAAGGGAAGCTCAGCCAGTCGCCTCTGCTGGTGGTTTGTGAATTAAAAAGAAAAGCCCAAGTGGAAGCCAAATGGATGCCATACATACTGCTGCAGGAGACCAATGTCAACAAAAAAGGGTGGGATAGGCTACTTCCTGCAAGACTAACACCAAGCACATACAGAGACCTGCAGAGAAGGTGAGTGCTTCACATCAAACATCTCCCACCCATCTTTAGATTTCTGGGACACTTCCGATTGATTTGCATCGATGAGATAATGTTCAGAATGATTCCCAAGGATCATGTGTAGTGGATCACATGCTGGGCTTGGCGTTAGGGCTGAGCTGTAGTCAGCTGTCTCTGAGATGAGTCAGGAGTTGATAACCAGGAGCCAGGGAGTCGAGCTGGGGAATCGGAGCCAGGGAACAAACAGGAGTCAGAACCAAGGAGCAGGCCAGAGGTTGGAGCCATGAGAAAAGGGAGAAAACGGAACCGAGGAACAGGCCAGAGATCAGAGCTGTGGGACGAGAAGAAGCCAGGACCACAGGACAAGCCAAAGAACACACAGGGATACACCACTGCCAGGAAGATCTTGTTGCTCAGGCAAGGCCTAACTCAAGCTGGAAGCCCTTTTACAATCCTTCCTGTTCAGGAGGGTTCAATGGCAGGGCCAGTCCAAGACCTGAGGGGACTTAATTGCCTAAGCAGTTTTCCCCGCATGCAATTCTGCAGCTCATCATCACATGGGGCAACTGCACAAAGGTCCAAGGTACCCAATTTGAGTCCTGGTAACTCCCTGTACTTGGACCAAGGAATTTCTGTTCAAGCATTAAACTCACTGGGCCGCCTCTGGCATCTCACTATCCCTGCCATACCTTACAAGGCTGTTATGGGGATACATTTCAAAGGAGTAGCCATGTAACTCTGTTACAGCAAAAATGACAAAGACTCCTATAGCAAGCTGAAGACTAACGAATTTATCATAAGCTTTTGTTTTGTGGACCAGGGTTCATTTCATCAGTTGTAACATAAAGATAAACTTGGATATATCAATGTATCCCATTCTCATTTCTTTAGGGGAAGGGCAACATGCAAAGTTAACAAGTAACTTAAAGCATATATATCTCAATGTTTTGCTATGACAAACCAAATTAAAATTAATCCAGATTTGTATTTAAAATACAAATACTGGATTCAGATTCAATCCAGTGCAAAAAGCTAGATCCTAAGATGGCAGAATTTTACAGCAGGTGTTCATCCAAGAGGGCAATTCCAAGGTAATCTCCTACAAGAGTCCATTTAGTACAGACATAATCAAAACATCGCAGGGAAAAATGACACAGAAATCATGTGCAGGGGTCGGACTGGTGGTTCTGCTGCAGAACCTCACTTAGGAACAGGAAAGGAAAAATCACAGTCATAAAGCTAAAGAAACCCTGGTGCATACAAGCACAGTCTGCTCAAATGTCCACTGGCAGAAGAAGGAAAAATTCAGAGCGTGGGCAGCACCAATAACCCTGGGGGATGTCTCCATGAGCGATTCACTCTGAGCTGGATGCGTGTTGAGGTCGCTAGGGATACATGATGTTGTGGCCATCCAGCAGCCATCCTGGAGCTTATCAGGGGGAAAAAAACAGATTTCCTGAGACTGCTTAAAGTCCAGTTTTTTTCCTTAAGCAGCTCCCTGGTATAGCTGCTGTGTGTCCCAACTCCCGCATTTACCTCGGGTATCCTAGCCCTGCCCAGGGGTGTGCCTTTCACCATGACCCTGGTCAAGGGGTGTTTCCTGTGTGTTTCCAGTCCCTGCACAAACCAGTTAGTGTCTACTCAGAATTAACTCCCATTGTGGTAAATGAGGCTTCTCCCCTGAACGCCCACATCAGAACTTACGGAGATCCCCCTCAACTGAAATGGCACAGTTTAAAGCTTAATTCTCTAAGTGCTGTAAAGCGGGACTTCGAGGCTCTGATTCTCCTTTGTTTGGTTTACTGCCTTAGGAAGTAACTACTTTGACCCTTATACAGATCTTGAGCAGCATTGGGATACAATGGGGGCTGGTTTCCCATCTTTGTGTTTACTGCTCTCTTTCCCACAACAAATCCATTAGTGTCTCCTCAGAAGTAATTCCCACTGTACTGAATGAGTGGTACACTCTTGCCCTCTGAAAGCTCACATCAGATTTTACAGAGATCCCCATGAAGTGAATACAGAGTTTAAAAGGGTGGATTCCCTGAAGCCTGTAAAGCGCTTTACCGAATCTGTGATTTTCCGTGGCTTGGTGTATTGCCTTAAAAATAACTACTTCACACCTTCATTATATTGATCCTGCAGTTAGAAAGGGGGCTGGTTTCCCATCCCTGTGTGTCCCCCTTTCCCAGCACAAGCATGTGTGTGTGTATTCCCACTGTGCTCAATGAGGCTTGCTCCTGAAATGCAGGTGCATCTGGACTTTCAGGGGAAAGGAAAAAGGGGAGGAGGGGTGAAGCTTCTCTTATTGGTTGAGCAGCCCCTGCCAGTCAGATGATGTTCACTCCAACCCCCACCAGGAAGTATGTTCTGTGAAGCAATTTTTACTGGTGCGGAGCACTCGCTCATGGAGCCCTGCATGGACCAAAGAGCAACAAAGCTATTTCCTTTTTAAAAATCCAGTGCTCCTCCATTCTCTCCTCCTTCTGTTGTCGTGGAGACATGGTCTTGGTCAGCAATAATCCTGGTCAGCAACTGGTTTTACAGGAAGGCCACTTTAGAGTAAGGGATGGCGGGTAATGGGCCAGACCTACCCCCTCCCCCAAAATGAATTGCCAGTCCCCCTGCCACAACCCACCAGCTAGTGATACTCCAGAGACCAGGTTTGGCCCTGAGAGCTCCAGTTGCTGATTGCTAGGCTATAATAACCCATTGAACAGCTTCACATTTTTGAACTTCTTTCAAACTGCACAAATATCTTTACATATTTGTATTTTATTATCAATAATCATCTGAGTATTATTTTAAATCCGAGCTTTGCCTGACTTCCTTGGCCTTGTCTTTGGCTCCTGCATACTCACTTAAGTCACTGAATATTTCTCAACTGGATCTTCAATTGCTCAGCCGCTTTAATCCCCAACAAGCCTGACCATGCAGGAATCTATGCTGTACACCAACCACAACTGTCTTATAGCGTGTACAAAAGCAGATGGACCAACAGCGTTTCAGCAGGTCCCTGGATTTACACATACCTTGGCAGACCCCTGACTCCCCCAGGGAAGCCCTTGTGAAGCCATGCACTCCCAAGACAGCTTGTTCATAGCAGCATTAAAACACAACATGCCCCACTGAGTTGACAACTCGATAAATGCACTATCAGATCACTCTCCCTCAAACAACAACAATAACGTAGGAAGCCGGATGGATTTCTCTTTACCCCAGAAAGGAAGGGAGGGAAGGGAGAGCAACCAACTGGCCAATGACTGCTTCCACCCCCTCAGCTAGCGCAGTGGCCTGCAGGGAAGAGTAAAGGTTAGAATGACAAGAGGGATTCTCAGCAAACAAGCAAAGTACAACAAACATGAGCTGTCTGATGGGCAGAATCTTTGGTCAAGAAGTATCACGGAAAAAGATCCACTCTTCCTACCCGCCCCTATCCCCCAAGCCAACTGTACTTTTCTCCCTCTACCCTGAAACACATATGACATTGAAGTGTCAAAGTTTCTTTTTTACTAGGCTAAGCACAGAGGTCCCAGTCCGGATCAAGACCCTAGTTTGGGGGGGGGGGTTAAGGGGGCATTTAACCTTTTGCCCCACTGTGGTCCTGATCCAGATCAGACCCCCCACACACACACCTGTGATTTACATTGCCAAATAATGATCCATCAAAGCAAATTAATTGGGACTCCTGCTTAGCTGCATTTTCAACTAATATATGCTGTTGCTCACAGTGGGCTAAAATGCAGTTTTACCAGGAAATCCCATCTACAATTTTAAAGAGAATGACCCTTCAGCCTTGGATTGCTTTCACACCTCTCATTATCCTACAGCAGACTAGGAGGATGAGAAAATCCTAGGATAAAGGAAGGGAAGAATAAGGATGGACATGGACAAATGGGGAATTAAGAGAAAGGACCCACACAGAAGGCACACTACAGAATGCTCAAGGCTATGATCAGAAATTTGCATCTGGATTTGAATATTTCTGCCCTAGGCCATGAGTCCAGACTGAGATAAATTAGGCACACTGGGACACTGGCTTACTTTTCTGTATGATGATAACTGCAAGTATCTGAGAAAAGGATTGAAATGGGACAGAGGCACTGTAGGAAAAGGCACATGGGGGCATTGGACAGACATATAACTTACCATCCACCTGCTCATCATAGGCAAGCAGCAATTGCCCTAGGCAAGGTCACTGCAGCCAATCCACCCACCTGTACAAATGGCCTAACTAGAGCCCATTTCAGCTGTTTAAAGCCAGGAGTGGCAAGCTAGGGAAACAGCCCAGCACTATTACACAGCAATGAGGTCTAAGCTGAGACATTCAGGCCTCTTCATATACCATCAGCTCTTACACTACTGGCCAAGCAAACTTCTGAATTCTCTGTCCAGAACTTGCCATGCTGCGCATAAAGCCTCTTAAGCACCACAGACTATTAGGTGTTTGGGGGATGCATTGAACCAAATGAATACAGACATAGAAAAGTTACATTTCTTTTGAGTATCCTGGCTGCTCCTTTTACAACTGCAGAGGCTCTAAATCATCAAAAGAGCTGAGAACATGAGATCGCAAAACATTTATTCGCTGGGCCCCAACCCCCAATTGTAATGCAGCCTGAGATCCAAGTGCTGATCTCTGATCGTGGAAACCTAATTACTGCAGAAAACTGAGTCACTCACTCATTTTTCTCTGCATGTATATGTGACAGAAAACTATAGCCAATTGCAGCTTATTTATATGCAGTGTGCAGCCATCAGACATGATAATCTGCATGTGGGCTTTCATGTGCTTTCTTACTCCATGTACTTTCTGTGTAGGAAAATCATATGTCTGAAGCATCATATACTTCCCACTAGATTCTTATTCCCTGCTAGTGAACAACTTAGAAGTAGGTGTGCAACTACTTAGAGCAACAGTCTTCCAACTTTTTCACACCTGGCACGCATCTTTAACCCCAGTGGGAAACAAGGGACCCCATTTAAATTATCTAATCCTTCTCCTTCTCCTCCTCAGAATGTATCTGTACTTAAGGCATAGGCTGCTTCCAGATGAGGCCCTGCCTCATTCACAGAATTTTACAGGGAGTCCAAACGACTTTATCTTCCACTTGTAACCCTTCTGTGTTTTCTGCCCTGAAAGGTGGCCAATAAATATTTTAAATAAATAACATATCCCTGCCATGTTTTCCCACCACTTCTTCTCTCTTTTTTCTTACCAGAAAAATAAATATTTTAAGGAGGGGAAGGCAGAATAGCTGCACAGTGCCTTCTTGATTGGTAGTGATAGGAGCAGTCCATCAGGAAGCACCCATAACGATTTAACAGTCATTCCTTTTTGTGAAGTGTAGTTTTGGGAAGGGGCTGGCAGAGATCTCTAGAATTATTAGCAGCTGCAGTAAACTACCAATGGGGGGGTGTTCCTAGAGGATCCATGACGGTTGAGCTATTAGCAATGGTATACATTTGTATAGTGTATGCATAATCTGAATCTCCCCACCATCTTCTTCCCTGCTCAGTCTTTTTTGTTGTGGTACCACTTGTGTGATCCACCATAGATCAGGCCAGAGACCCACTGGTGAATCCTGACTCACTAGTTGAAGGCCAGTGACCAAGAGGTAAAACCAGCTGTTAATTCTTGGAACAGCAGCCAAGAGTTAAATGTCTTACATTCGAGAGAGCTCAGACAATCAGTATGAACCCAAGGTGGCAGTTATATAAGCTTTAGTCATAATCAATGTGGTCGTCTTGAAGGTGCCACAAGACTCTTCATTGTGTTTGCTGCAACTACATAATGTGGCAACCCCTCTGGAAACAACATAAGTGAGTTCCTACTGTAGAAACAAATGTTAGTGATTGGGAGACTCCTTGTAACGTACCGGCCCATGCCAATCACTAAAGCAAACCGTCAAAACAAAACTAATCAGCACAGGGAAACTTTGCAGCACAATATGTCGTTCAAATCATTTCTTTGGCACATACAACTCAGTGCAGTTCTAATGCTCTGTTATATACACAGTGTTCCCTAATGTATTTTGTACACAGTGCTCTTATGATGATGAAAGCAGCAGACACTTTCCAACTATGGCAGAAGGGCTCACCCACCCACCCCTTCACTATGGGAGCTCAGAATCGTGAAAGGTAGAAGCAATGTTTACCATTATCCATTCTTACTAAAACTATGCAATATATGCTTCATTCAACCTGTTTGCTTCAGAAATAAGATAACAAACTGTACAGTCACCGAACTTATGCTCAGAAAAGACACATGAAATCATCTAGCCAAACCTTCCACAACCTGGGGCCCTCCAGATGTTTTGGACTTCAACTCTCACCAGTCCCAGCTAACATGGCCAATGGTCAGGAATGCTACAAGTTGTTATCCCAAATATCTGGAGAGCACCAGGATGGGGAAGACTTCTCCAGCCTTGCCCCTGTTCTCAGGAAAATCATCTCTGATTTTAGGATACAGTCTGTTGTTATCCAGAAAGTAACAAAGCACGCCCCACCACCCAAAAAAGTGGTAAGTAGCCAAATAGATATATACAAAGCCCAAACCCTAAATAAGGCAATGAATGACCCCAAATATTTAAGCAAAAGCTGTCTATCCAGTCTCTCAGCAGTGGGGGGAAAATGCTTCCACTTCAAGGACAATGCTATCCCACCCCTGATGCTCAACAGAAAGGCCCTTCATTTCAGGACCCTTCTCACATGCAGTTGCATGCCAGCCTGCCACTCCAGTGCATCCCAAGCTTTCTGCCCTCTGGTCATATATTCCAGACCACCTTTCCCCAACCTGGCACTCTCCAGATGTATTGAATTAAACTTCCATCGCCACCAGCATGGTGGCTGGTGGTGATGGGAGTTGTAGTCCAACACGACTGGAGGGCACCAGGCTGGGGAAGACTGTTCAAATGGGAAGATTCCCTGAGGGGGAATTCAGAGGTCCCTCCATGTATGCCGTGGAAAAGGGGGGAGGGAACTAGAGCAGGGTGAAGCAGTGCAGCTGGTATGTGGGCTGTCTGTCAGGCCAGCTGCAGGCACCCTGTCTCACCATTTAAATGTCAGAGTCAGGAGTGTAAATATTTGGAATGGTTCTGAGGCCCAATGACTCTGTTGTTGCCTTTACATTCACAGCATGCTCCCATCAGGGTTTGGCGGCTGCTGTCCAGCCTCCTGTTCCCCTTGTTTACATTTGTTTTCCCTTTCTCTGCTGGAGCAAATGTAAGTGGCCTGCTGTTTTCTTAGCAAACCTTGCTTGGAAAGCACAAGTTACCACTAAAGCTCCCCTTCCCTTTAAAACCCACTATAGGTTGGTCGTGTTTTCCAAGGCTGGTTCCCTATCAGAAAATCCATCAAAAAGAGTCAATTTGTTCTCAGGCGATAGCTGGCTTGGAGGAATTTCCTGCCCAGTAGGATACAGAGAAGGTGCAGAGGGGAAATAATTCAGGCTTCTTGAGATCTCTCACTCCTGCCATTACGTGGGGTACATAATCCACAACTAGTGCATTCTCCCCACTGAGCCAAGGTCCTGCAAGGGGTTACAAATGTGGTATAGTGGATTTTTATTTATTTACATTTCTTTGCAGGCCACCTTTAAGGATGGAACCCTTCAGACACATTGTAATAAATGGTGCCTTTTTCCAATCTTTAGGGGTGAGGGATAAGTGAGGCATCTCTGGAAAATTAATACCATTCAGGTCTTCTCTCCTTACAAAAAACTTGCTTGGGTACTGCAGTTTTTCTGCTTCCCATTATGTCATATCAGCATGGATTTTTCACATGCAAAACACTGTCCTCGTATAAGGATGACCATCCTCCTACAAGGGGCACTGGAAACTTGCAGCTGGCCCAAGTTCAGCAAGGGCAACCTGAAGCCTCACAGCAGCCTGGGAGCTTCTGAAATGTGGCTCCTTCCTTCACTGCCCCTCCCAACTCTTTACTGCACATGACGTATGGACAAGGTACTGAATCCATCATCACTGTGATGAAAGTGTCTCCAATAACATAGCCAAGATGTTCCTACCCTGAAGAAGGTGGCAAAGGTGGCCCTAAGTGCTTTCAGCCTTTGCAACCTCACTCTCAAACTGCCCAGTGATCTATCACACTTCATCTTCTCCCACCTTCCTGCTCGAGCTTTACTGACCAAAAATATCCGATCGAACCCTGCAGGCCCCATGATTATTACAAGCTGTCTGCATCAACCCATCTGCTGGGAAGATTTGGGGAGGCAAAAAATAACAGTTTGTGAAAGTGAACATCTGCTTTCACATCTGCCCAAAAGCATGCAATTCTAGCTAGCATTGAACAAATGGCAATATGGATGTTGAAAAGGAGTCAAATCCCAAAACAAATTCCATGAGTGGGGAAGCTTTCCTAAGCACTGGGCATGCCATGACCCTTCAGCAGAAATGCCAAATGGCAGAAGAAGAACCAGAAGAGCTAGTGTGGTGCAGTGGCCAAGACAGCAAGCTGCAAAGATCACCTTTGCAACTGAGCCTTAGGCAACAGTCCAAATCTCTAGCATCAACCCGCCCTCCCATCTGAAACATGGGGAGAATAATACTGGACTACCTTACTGGGGTGTTTTAAAGATTATGGGCAAAATGTACATGAAAGGCTTTGAACCCTCAAAATGTGCTACATAAATGCTATTATTGTATTATTATTTATTCATTCTTAAAATTACTTGGTGTTCGGGGGTTACAGTTGTTGTCAGAAACATGCAGAGAAAAGGGTGCAGCAGACGGTGCAGCAGACTATCTGACTGCTGCCCCAGGTGACCTCAAGATCCGAAAATCCTTAAGGAACTACTTTGGTTTGTCAAGAACAAAGCTGATAAACCAGGACATTGGCAACTCTTGCAATGTTCACCCTATGAAATAATCAAGATCTGATCTGGCAACCCAGGTATACCATCCAACTGAACACAAGGAATAGGGATTGTCTGTAGATATCTTTGAATATCAAAATGCTCCACTCCAGTCTCCTCTTCACCACCATCAAACACTATTGTACCCCTCGAGGAAGTAACAGCTAGCATTGAGAACTAGAGCAAGAAAAGTGACCTGAAAGAGAGAAAGGGGTTCAAGAACAGCAGGGATGAGGAATGTGTGACCCTGCAGATGTTGTTGGACTGCAACTCCCATAATCCCTCACCATTGGCTATGCAGGCTGGGGCTGATGGGAGTTGCAGTTGAACAAAACATTCCCCCTCCCTGAAGTAGAGGGAATGCTTGATTGTGATCACAGTCCATTCACAGGTACCGAAACATCTTTGCACAGGGCATACCAGTTGTAGGTGCTTTTTACAAATAAACAAACAAACCAAATAGCCCTGGAGTTGGGAAACTGGAAACCATAACTCTTCGCTGCAAACAACTTAAAAACCAGAAAGAAAGAAAGAAAGAAAGAAAGAAAGAAAGAAAGAAAGAGAGGGAGGGAGGGAGGGAGGGAAAGAAACCACCCCATTGGTGACTTCCAGTTCAGATGGATAGAAACATCTGTTATCTCCGTAAAAATGCCACCGTTGGATTACTACTGTTTGCAGCATCCTCAGCCAGCAGAGCAAAAGTCATTGATGAGATATGTTATATGATGGCATATATGAATATCTAAAGCACCTGGGCAGAATGGGGTCAGAGGAACAGAGAAAACATCCACACAGCACCATGTATACCTCATAGACTTGCACTATGTTCTGTGGGCCATGGTACAGAAGGTCACAAAACCTTCCACTTCCCTTCCGCTTTCCATAACACCTCTATCCCCCAGTGCTAATGAGAAAGGACATGCAGTCATTTCCTCAGACTAATCAGTTGACCGCAAATACGTGGAATACTACAGTGGGAACAAGAACTCGCCTAATGTGAGACATTCCCAGGTACGCTACTAAGGGCTGGCACAGCTGGGCTGAGAAACCAGGATGCCTACAAACCACAGATTCTGACTTGCAAGTATGCTGGCTACTGAATGCCCCATCTGAATGGGGCAGCCTTCCTCAGCCTGGTGCCAATCCAGGTATGTCAGACCACAACTCCCAGAATTCACAGCCAGCGTGGCACAAGATTGGGAAAGGTTGGAACAGGAGGAGCCAGGGCTGATCCTGCCATGCTGCAGAGTGAAGCAACCTGGTTCAGCGGGCACCAGGAGGGGAAATCGATTATGGCAGCAATTACTGACTGAACGATGCAGCAAAACTGTTTAAGATGGCCTTTCCCAACCTGGTGGTTGGGGGATGCGGGGGGTTGTAGTCCAACACAGCTGGAGGGAACCAGGTTGGAAAAAGCTGGTTTAAGCTGTTGGCTTTTGCAGGGCGGGGGGAGGCTTCACTTCAGGCAGGAAAATGTCCTTGATCAACACTGGCAGGAGCTTTCCAGAGGGAAAGGCAGTATGACAGGCAAACCCTCTGCTTCTGTGTGAGGGAACCCAAGGGATTGCTGTTGCACTGGCAGTTGGTGAAAAGCCTCAGCTCAACATTTACTTGAGGACGTGCCCATCCGGGCAACACTCCCACTCACTTCGCACCTCACAAATGCCTATCAGGAAGAAGACCCAAGAAGCCAAATTCTCTTTCAACACTGCCCCCGTGCCCCATTTCCTATGCCATGATTCCACCTGCCATCCATTTGGCCCACTAGATAGGAACACAGGAAGCTGCCTTGTACCGAGTCAGAACCTTGGTCTATCTAGCCCAGTATTGTTGACACTGACTGGCAGCAACGGCTCTCCGGGGTTTCAGGAAGAAGTTTTTCCTGCTCTACCTGGAAGCGCCACAGATTGAACCTGGGGCCTTCTGCATGCAAAGCAGGAACTCTACCACTGAGCCATGGCCCTTTCTTAATAGACACCTATATATGAGCAAAAGCAAGTTGGGATATAATACCACTTGTGCTATTCTGCCCAAGCCCCTGCCCTCATTCTTGCTGGCCATGGGAACCCAGACCTACTGAGCAGTTACCACCCATTCCCAGGCCAACTCTTTTCTCTCCCTTCAGTATGCCTTTCCATTGGCTTCATTTGACAAAAGGTTTACTGGTATGTGAGGGGGGGTCGGGTTGGGGAGGGACTGTTTTCCTTTTACATCATCCCTTCTGCTGCAGCTTTAAGAGTGATGCACATGGAAGGACAAAAAGGAGAGAAGCTCTGCACCCCTGCAAGTCTTTTTCAGGGCGATTGAATGGTGGCAGCCTAGCACTGCAACAGCCTCCCCTCAACCAGGTGCCCTCCAGATGTGTTGGACTGCAACTCCGTGCTGTGGTCGGGAATGATGGGAGTTGCAGTCCAACACATCTGGAGAGCACCTGGCTGCAGGGAGGCTGCCCTGGACATTCCATGTCCTCAAAGCAGGGAAAAAAGCAGAATGTGTCGTAACAATGGGGGGGGGGATCGCTCTGCAGATGACTTCATCTTAATGAGTGCAAGATCCTACACTCACTCCTTTCCCCACTGACTCACAACAGAGGTGGGGAAGCCTTCCAAAAGCACAAACAGCCTGGCCAGACAGCTCAGGCAATTTGTGGGCAGAGGCTCCTCCCCACTTGAGTTGCTTCTCGGTGTTTTAAAAAACTGGGTCAGTTGGATGTTAGGCTGAGTTTTTGTTTTTATTGTGTAAAAGGTCTGATTCTTGAACAACTCAGCATCAGGCTGTCCCAAGACTTCAGTGCACTCAGATTATACTATACACATTTATCATGAACAGCTGCTCATACCGGACCAAATTAGTACAGCAGCAACCATTTGCCATAGATGGGTAGTGACTAAGGGCAGCTTCATTGTATACAATGAGAGAAAACAGTGCAGGCTCTAGGGTTCGGAGGGGAAGGGTTCGGCCAAGAACCTCTCAATGGGCCCCCTCCCTCAGTGAGTCTACCTTGTCACCGCCATTGTCACCAGCTGCTGTTACTCCTCCTCTTCCTCATCATTGCTACCATTTGTTTGCTTCACGGACAGAGAGCCACCAAACAAGTAGGCTGTTCCCCCTTCTCACTACCACCACCACTGTCTGGACCAGTGGAAGAGGCGGGTGAATAGGAAGGTTGCAATGGTGAAGAGGACCAACTCCAGGAGGCTCTTGTCACTGGGCCCCTACTGGGGCGTGGGCCCTTGACAGGTGCCTGACCATGCCTACCCTTGGCACCAGCCCTGATATAAAATGCCATGGTGTGCAATGAGTGGGCACATGGCCATTTCAAGTTGGGAAGCATCAGAAACTGCAGCTTCCCACTGCATGTATATGAAGCACAACTAACAAGACTGCATTGCTCGCATGTTGGAGTATACATATGTGGCCTAGTGCCAGATTTCTAACCCTTTTTTCCGTACTTTTAGTACATTATTCTGCAGTTGGTTTTAATTTGGTTTTATGTGCTAGAATGGTTTTATTCCTTGTGGCTGGTTTTATCTTGGTTTTATTCTGTGCTGTTTTAATTTCTTCTTTTAATGCTTATATTTTATGTTTCGAATGTACATAAATATACATTCTCTCTCACCATGGCGAGAACTTTCATTATTAAGCTGCTTAAAAGTACAGTAAATAAATAAAATAAACAGATAAACACAGAAGTGATGTCCAAATATCATTGTGGGAAGCAACCTTGAGGAGGATGCTTACACAATCCAGTTCCTGTGTCACGCAGAATGAGGACTAGTTTCCAACACTATGTCTTATCGATAACGATTCTCCAGCCCCCGACAATGCCACTCTGGCATCAGGGCACAGAAGTCATCAAGTACACTTCCTGCCCCAAGACAGGGCCAGGCCCTTACAAGCTAACTCCCACCGTCTAGATCACAATGTACCACAAGCAGAGAGCAAGAGCGAGGGATGGCTTTTAAATGACCAAATCTGGCATGAAACCAACCATTCTGAAATGGTGATATGGATCTTCAAGCAGGAGTCTTGGGTTCCTTTCTATATTGCTGCTTAGAGCACCTTTTATCTCTTAACATGCTTTTTTTTTTTTTAAAAAAAAGAATGCATGCAGTTAATGCAACACAAAATGCAAAAACATAGCCTTGAATCTAAACACTAGTGCACCATAATTACTGAGACGAGCATTAATTCACATGACCTGGCAGATGTGTTGCCCTTTCCACCTTCAGCAGACTCCACATTCAAAAAATGAGCATTACCAGTCACCATTGCCATTTTTGCCATAAAGGAGCATAGCAGCACCCATCACCTCCTGGCATGTGGCCTGTCCCAATTCTGCACAGCAGAAAAGCTGCATAAGTGATATTTCTAAAACAGTAACCCACATGAACCTCCATTAAAGCAGGCTGGCTTGATTTCACTATGCAGATGAAGAAAACACAACAATCAGCTTTTGCATCTTTCAAAAGCCTCTCCCAACTCTCTGACCTGCTTTGAACGATCACCACAGGTTAAACAAGCCACGGTGGCCTGTTGTTGGGTTCTTTGAAGGTTGTTTCCCCCTCAAACAAGCCATGCTGCTCAGGTTTGGACAACACGACAAGCTGCCCCCAGGCAGGTAATTAAGCAAATGGCATCTGGCACGTGCCGGAATGCCCTGGCATACACTGCATCTTAAACAAACCACTGTGTCTGCTTAAGCTGCATTGATCGTGTGAACCCGGTCTATTTCAGTTAGGAACACCACTGAAATGCACGTATTGATGTATGATGGGTGTCCTGTTCTCCCTTTCTAGACGTTGTAAGAACAAACCTAGAAACAGCCTTTCCTGCACTGGAAATGAACAAAAGAGAACACAAACAAGGATCTATTCCATATTTGTGAATATTTGCCAGATCCAAACAACATGTACCTTAATATCCAGCCATATCCAGAATTGTCCCACTGGCCCCCACAGCATGAAGCATTCAAACTAATGTGCTCATCTAAATAAGCATGAAATGTTTTGAAAGTTTGGGGGTCACATTCACTTCCTTTTGCTTTTGTGCCCTAGCAAATCGAAGACTTTCTATCTACCTAAACAACGTACTACACCCATCGCTTTCAGCTTACTAATATTAGCACACGCATGATGCTCGGAGGCTGCAGCGCTGATGCGGCAGCTGTTTCCCTCCTGCAGCAGGCAAGAGGAAAGCCATCGGCGAGCGGGAAAGCACCAGGCCTCCTCCTCATGTGTCTTTCAACAAGATTCCAACTAGTTGCTTGAGCTAGCACATATTTTCAGGAAGGGTGTGGGAAGAAAATGTGAGGCTCCTGTTCCAGGAGGCAGGCTCATTTCGGTCCAGGTTTAAGGCACTATGCAAGTGGCCGGGGCAGCAAACTTACTATAAATTCCAGGACATGATGCTCCAATTCCTAAGTAAGCCCAGTCCTTGGGATATCATTAGTTTTCCTCCAGCATCCCAAAATGCCGTGTTCATATGTAGATTGCATGGAAAATTCAGCCAAAGGAAAGCTGTGCCCAGCACAAGGGGCAGCCTACTGCCAGGCACCCACTGAGTCCCATGCCCTAGCAGGGGATCCCTGCCTACCAAAGCTCTACAAAACTGCTGCTGGGTTTCTGATGGGGGCTCTTCCCCCTTGCCACTACCGCCAGCCAGCTCCCTCCCCATCTTTTCCATTGCCTCTTTGGGCCCAATCCAACAATGGCAAGAAGGAAGAGGAGGAGCTGCTGCTGCCCTGACCATTTCCTTGCTCACCTGTGCTGTAGCCCCTGCTGCAAGGGCAGCTGCTGTTCCTCCTCACACAGGAGTGTAGGAAGCTGACTCAGACAGAGTTAGATCATTGGTCCACCTAGCTCAGTAGCGCCGACACTGACTGGCAGTGGCTCTTCGGGGCCTCAGGCAGGGGCTTTCCCAGCTCTACCTGGAGATGCCGGGGATTGATCCTGGGACCTCCTGCATCCAAAGCAGAGGCTCCGCCACTGAGCCACAGCCCCTGCCCTACTCCACCACGAACACCGCCCCACTGGGCTCACAGGAGGAGAGCCTCGAGGGGGGCGGGCAAGCAGTGGCTGCTGCTCTTGCTGCTCCTTTTCCTTGCCACGACCAGATCGGGCCCAAAGAAGAGGCAAGCAGAGAGACAAGAATGGTGTCTGGCTTTGGTAGCAACAACAGGGCTCAGCAGCAGCAGCGGCATCGGCACAGGACTGAGCCCTAGCCAGGCCACCTGCCAGGCAAGCCTGCAGCGCCACGTTAGGGGGACCCACTGCAGATTTCCTACCCACAAAGATGAGGAGCTGTTCCTGAAAACAGTCACTTTCAGGGGCTCACAAGAGAGACTCAAAGGCACATGATAAGGGCAGGCAGAAGGTAAATTAGGATCTACTGGTAGATCTCTGTGTGATTTGTGGTAGATCACCAGGGGTCTCTAACTCTCAGTTGTTTAAAAGGCCTAAATTAGACTGTGAGAATCCCTGTACTACAGTAACTCAGATGTAGATTTATGTGTTCAGGTTACCCCAGTATATTGCCCACCGGGAATATAGACATGTTAGTATGATGACAGCAAACATTTATAAGTCAAGATCACCACACACTTAAGCTAAGACCCCTTCCATATGTTAACTTCTGTCACTAATATGACAATTTGACAGTGAGCAGCATAATAGACAGGGAAGGGAATATGCAGTACATCTATGATTAACTTAGGGTGCAATCCTGTGCATGTTTAGACAGAAAACAGTCCTAGAACTCCCAGCATGCCCCAGGGAGCATGGCTGGCTGGGGAATGCTGGGAGTTGTAGGACCTTTTTTCTGTCTAAACATGCATAAGATTGTACCCTTACATGAGCAGGGGGCACTCACTCCTATGACTGGCCAAAGAGCAAGTCTTAATCAGTGCTAAGCAACATGGCATCAGCAGTGCTTCCAGGGCTAGTAAAGCCTTATATTATAGACTTCAGCCAATGGGATACAACAGAATTTTGGATGGCCAATCAGGAACGCCAAATTAACTAAGAGTGAACAGACATTCCACGCAGACTACAGGCATATCTACACAGGTCTTGGTAGAACTGCATGCACTCATTCAGCACATCTAGTACTTGCAAGAGAGTCATGTCCCAGGGGGAGCCAACTCTGGTTCCTTACCATCCTGTATGGCAAATAGGGATGAAATGGTGCCAGAAACGAACCACAGTGTCATGTTGTCACGGAGCTCTCCCATGCCACACTGCATCTTATTTTTAGGATGTGGTTGTCTCCTACACTTCCTGTTTGGTACTTAACAACTGCACTAGAAGGGCACAATGCTCCCACAATGAGAGAACGGTTGGAGCCACTGACAATGTCCTGGGTAGCCTCAGAGCCAGAGAACAAATCAAGATCTAACGATCTAGCTCAGTTTTACAAGATCTGACAATCTAGCTCAGTGGCGTTGCCCTCTCTGCTTGCCCATCTCACATGCTCCCATTCATGGGTGGCTGCTCTTTTTACAGTGAAAGAAGAAAAAAGAAAAAAACCAACCATCAAACACAATGCAGGAAGAAAATATTGCTACACTCATTTCTAAAAACAGCCACATTGCTCAGATACAATGGTGAGGTGGTCAGATGCATTTCAGTCTTACCTCCTCTCATGAAGCAGTATTCAAGTGGACTCTTTTGCCCTGCATCATCACTATATTAGTATTTTGAATAATACATGCAGTGAGCTATGCTTTGCAAGGCAGTGAATTCTCGGGATACTATCATAGTGTCTGTTGGCTACCGGAAGCCCTACAACCCCATACTGAAGGCATCTCAGAACCTTAGCCATGAATGTATGGCTTAACTATTTCATTTTTTATCTGAGAATGGCCCCTACTCTTGATAATTATACATATATATGATGTGGAATGATAACAATAAATAAAATACTGATCTCTGAACTGGCATAGTTTCCTAAAATATGAAATTACCATCAAATGGAGCATCTATCTGAGCTAGTAACATCTAGGCTTACTGGGGCAGCATACAGGCTTACTGGTGCAAACCAGGAATCCATGTAAACCAGTTTCCTCTCTTGAGCAGCATTTTACTACACATCTTACAAAGGAAAAAGGAAACTCACATAAAGTAATAATAGTTTATGATGAAGGGTTCTGTGTAACTCAAAAGCTAGTATCCTTTCACCCACAGGAGTTATGAAAGCCCTATACAGCTCAGGACCAGTATATTTCCCCCTATACCAAACTCCCAGGTCACTACAATCTTCAAGGGAGGCTCTGTTGTCCATGATGTGCCCTACGAATTTCCATTTGGCAGCAACACAGAGATGGGCCTTCTCTGCATTGCTGCTGGCCTTATGGAAGACCTTCCCTCGGAAGTATGTCAGGCCTCAGTGCTGGCATTTTTATGTGTTTATTAGAAATGTTCCTGTTTGCTTTGCCTTTCCCCTCACCGTGAACTATCGTACGAACCTCATGATGTGTGTGTGTGTGGTTTTTGTTCATTTGTTTGTTTTTATGCTTTTGTAAACTGCTTTGGGATTTGTTTCAAATGAGAAGTGGTATATAAATATTGTTAATAAATAAATAAAGTCATTGTCCTTGCTTGAAAACTACTCCATTCTAAACTGGAAACGCCTACCCTTTCTGTCTTTTTCTCATCTGGAAGCTGTTGCATGCCCTTGACTATTTTCATTGCTATTTAGAAGTGACTTGAGTTCATATTCTATTTATTATGAAGATAGTTAGCCTCTATGTGCTGATCAGCATCTTACACATCTGTTTTATACTAGAAGTCCGTAGCCAAGGATTGGGCCCATTAGTTGAAACTCATTATGAGAATTTCACCTCAGCACTTGCTTTGCTGAGAACTAGCAATCATATGAAGTTAAATATCCATCATTATGATATGCAGGATGTATCTGGAGAGAAGTCCTGTATGTTGTAGGACCCCCCGAGAGACACAACAAACCTGTGATCTTGTGTCCCTAATAGGGTGGAGATGCACAAGTGCTAATGGTCATGTTTGGCTCACATTTTCTCCAAGAGTAGCTGCCTATTGTTCCTAAAAGGAGTGGGTGGGATTGCTAACAATTCACTTATCTGTAAGAAAGGGGCATGAAGTATAATGGGATATCACTGGGGTAGAAGCAGTGATGTGGGGTAGAGAGTTTTCCAGTGCTTATATTTTCCATGGAAAATTTACCGTTTTATAAATTCATTAGTATCAATGAATGGATTCCAGCTAGAAATACAATATTAGGCAAGTTTGGCAGTTTAAAAGTTGTAATTAATACTTTTCAGGTTGTTATCCCTAGCATGTTTGTCAGAAAATACATCTATGACATGAAATTATGTCTCAGTGTGAAATGGAAGTAATAATTAGTGACAGAGAAGCTGAAGATGTTCCCGTAACCTTAATGGAAGACAGTTGAACTCTGTTGAAATACGTGAGTGGTTCTCAGCATATCATACACAGTTCTTTGGGTTGCTAAAATTTATTAGTGTATCAACAGTTTTAGTACCTTCTTTTTTTTCTTAAATTGTTACCAATGTCTGGAAAGTGCATGCTATCGTTTTTAAATGTTTACAAGTATTCCAAGAATAATTTCTGCATAATATAACATTTAAATCACATTAAAGGTGCTACAATTTCCACCATTCCCCAGCCAGCTGGGCTGGCTGGGGAATGCTGGGAGTTGCAGGTCTTTTTTCTGTCTAAGCATGTGCCCTAAGTGTGCGTTAGTTTCCCCCCTCAAATATTTCAGATCAAGTACTTGAATTAACATGGAGTACTTTTTTAAACTGTTGTTTACTAAACAGAAGTAAAACAAACATGCTACATTAAATCACTCCGAAAATTTTGCATCTGAAATTTTTGTAATGCAAATTGAAAATTTTCCAATGCAAATTAGCTTAATTTTCTAATTCAAAATTCTCCGAAAAACCCACGTCACTGGGTAGGAGATAAACATACCCCCTGTTCTAGGTGACTAATTGTTTTTAGCAGGATTCCAGCTTTGATCCTTCTCAACTGTGTCCCAGATGCAGCCAGTTTATTTTGATCCAGAGTACACAGAGACAGCAATTGGGAACTGAGCCAGCCCCTGCAAAGCCCTGCCTTCCCCCTCTACATTGTACAGCAAGCTGTAACACCAGTATGTGACAGACCACAGTGAGCTGGGTAGAAGTGAGAGCACAATGACTGTGCATGTGAGAGAGGGGGCAGGGTTATGTGGCGGACTGGATGCACAAAAAGAAGCTCCGGTCAGGATTTTGAGCCAGAGTCCAGAGACCACCATTTGCGCCACAGGCTTGGAAAACAGAAGGTAAATTAAAAGGCTCCCAGATAAACTCCCCCCTCCTTCTGGTTCCTTTCAGATGTGTTTGACTGCAACTCCCATCATGCGTGCAGTCCAACACATCTGGCGGACACCAGACTGAGGGAGGCTGCCCCAGGTCATCATTTTTATTAGTGAAATAGGTCATTATTTTTAGGCCTATTTCATTATAGTCCCCTCCCATTCTGTGCTTAACAATTCAGGAGTTACAGACTTTGTGCAACATGTCCCCCGGATATAGCGTACATGTATCATGTTCCAATAAATGAAAGCAATGCAATTATACACCTGTCAATTACACGTACACTTGCAAAATCATTGATAAAAGGCAGTATATCCATGTTTGAAATAAATAAAATTGTATTGTATAAATAATAAAAATGTATTCCATTGAAGTATGCAGGCAAGTCCAGCCCTCCAGCTCACAGTACTGTCCCAATGGGACCTTGGGGTTGAAATACTCTCTCCTCCTTCATTTTGGAGGCTTAGTTAAGCAAGCATACTGATGACTGTATATTGCATATTAATATTAATGCTGTGTTGGAAGTGCCTCAACATCAAATACCTAACAACACAGGGTTTCGTACCCACATAATGTGACGTCCTCAAGGTGATGATTGTATATTGCATATTAATGTTATGTTGCAAGTGCCTTGACATCAAATATCTATTATCCTAAGTTATAATCCCCACATACCCTCAAGGCAAGCTGCCAGCAGTGAAGAATACATCAATGCAAGCCTTGCTCTGGGACAAATGGCTGGGGTCAATCCTGATCGCTGGGAAGGAATGCAGCAGCAGACTCAGCCAGCTCAGTCGCTCTCCCACCCCTCTCCCCTCTGGGGGGAGGAGCTTCTGGGACAAGCCTCATCTGAGGCCCTGAGGGCCAGAGGTTCAACATCTCTGTGATAGGGGAACAGGATCAGTACACAGAGACTGATGATTGAAAGAAACAAGCTATAACAGCAGCAAGGCGGGGAGCAGGGAGGATTGCCCAGAAATTCACCTACAGCATTTGTCTTATCCAGAGATTTTTGGCCTATTCACACAGTCATTTGAGCCCACAGTAGGTGGGGCATTGCATCATGAGAACAAACAGGCAAAGATCAGGGCCACCACAGACTCAAAGGGTCATGCAAACAGGCCCTTGGCATCCAATCCCATGCACATGCAGCAGCCATCTTGCTAGAGATAAGTGGACCTATCTTCAGTCCAACCAGTGCCTAGGTGGGAGATCACCTGGGAACTGGGTTGGACTCAATGGTCTGGGGCTGGATTTGATGGTCTTATAGGCCCCTTCCAACCCTACTATTCTGTGATTCTATGAACCCTAGGTGAGCTGCCTTGGCTTTCCATCATGGAAGAAAAGCAGGATATAAATGCAACACATACATGATTACTTGCAAGTTAAACCCCATTGAGTTGAACATGCATTACATTCCTGGGTAAGTGCACATTGGATTGTTGCCTCTCACTCAACACCCACACCTGACAGATGGGGGATCTAGCTATATGACTCTATTGCCCTTATACTGAAGAACTTATAATTGAAGAATCAATTAACAGGAACAGAACTGATTTTAGGCCCAGGTAAATCAAGGGAGCAGCCTCTGTGATGCTACATAAGAAGGCTGTTGCCCATTCTCCAAAAACATAAGGATATTCTAGAGCTGGAACATCTGAAGAAATGAGCATCCGTTATTTCCTGTGGGCTTACAAATGCTCTTCTATCTCGTTGGAAGCCATCCTTCACTAAAGGATATCTGCCAAGCGCTGTGGTTGCTGGAGTCTCTATTCACATCACAACCCCTGCAAAAGGTCTCTTTGCCCTAAGCCTCTGGCAGGCATTGAATTTCGCATCCCCCGCCCAATGCACAGCCAGCCGTGGAACAGGAGTCTGGCATGATGCTGTGTTGGCTTTTCAATCAGGAGCTTTGGTTTATTTGGTGTCACTCCCAGGCAATCTGAGACCCTCCTGGCAGGGCAAGGCCTAGGGAAGCCTAGCAGAGGCAGAAGCAGAGCTAATGAGAAGAGGGACTCCTCAGAAGGCCTGCCAAGCTTCCTGAGCTCAGTGGGGTGATTCGCATTCTCTTGCAAGAGTGTTGGCAAAGCAGAGTCTAAATAATCTAAGAACTGGAGTTCAGGGTGTGTGGGGGTGGGGTGGAGGGAGTAACATGCTCTGCTTATTCAAGGCAATGGATCTTTCGCCAGCCATAATTCAGGACAATTTAAAGCCTGCTTCCTCACCCCTGCCCCAGCCCAGCCACTCTATATGTAGAATTTTGTTATCGGTATAACCACAGTAGTCCTCCCAGAAAACAACAGATACAATGAAATTAAGGTAATATCTTTTCTTAGATATCAATGTCTGCTGATTGCAAGCAAGAGCGTGAGAGTTTTTGAGGTACTAAAGCCGAAACCTTCATCAAGCAGGGAACAGCTACCATTTTGCTCAAAAAAGCAAAACCTGATATGAGGGGGAATATCTTCTTTGCCCCCAAATATGAAAACCATATGAAAGTAAAGGCGCCCACAAAGATAAAATACTGTGAGCTTTTTAAAGAACAAAACACAACCAGAAACAAAGGCAGCCGTGTTGGCTATTACAAAAATTCTAAAATCCATATAGTGCAATACCTTTATTAGGCCAACTCAATGATCACAAAAAAAAAAAAAAAAAGTGCAAGCTTTTGAGATCTCCAGATCTCCTTATCAGGCAAGGTGTTCTGGAAACAGGTGGGGGGGATGCAAGGGCAGGGGGGAAAAAAGGCTGCCTAGATGTTGTGGTCAGGATATCTGCATGGTCAGAGACTTATGATATGGAGGAGGAAGGGTTGCAGGCATTAACATTGGGCTCTGACAGGTGATACAATGGTTTCAGTGTCCCTGAGGCCACTAGGTAGCTTTTCAAATCACTAGCCCTGAGCACCTTGGATTCAGAGGAAGGGGGAAAACCTGGTGTCACAGAAGCCGATTATGTCCCACAATGCCTGGCCTACTGCAATACCAGAATGCCTTTTCCCCAATTAAGATGGCCAAACTGCAATGCACTCACATGGATGCATGTTCACAGGGAAATTTCTCCAGTCAAGCCAGGTGTTCTCCCACTATGGGGAGGCCTCATTTACCTAGCGAAGAATGCAGCATCTCCTTTAACAAATTCCCCAGAGGTTCAAAGCAAAGTTTTGGATGTTATCATGTTTAAATGAAGAATTGTTTCAGGGCTTAAGTGCAGTTCAAGAGATAAACATACCACCATAATCTGAAAGGTACATCTCTGGGCTTCTGAGCATCAGTCCCTGAAAGCCAGTCTCACACACAACAGAAAGAGCAGTGGAATAACAACTCAATCTAGTATGTACATCCATTGGCCCATACTTTTGTTACAAGATTTCTTTCCACACATACACACCCTCCTCTCTTGTGGTGGGTGATACATTTTGTTGTTGTTCAGTCGTTCAGTCGTGTCCGACTCTTCGTGACCCCATGGACCATAGCACGCCAGGCCTTCCTGTCCTCCGCTCTCTCCCAGAGTGTGCTCAAGTCCATATTCATTGTATCTAGCCATCTCATCCTCTGCCGTCCCCTTCTCCTTTTGCCTTCAATCTTTCCCAGCATCGGGGTCTTTTCCAGGGAGTTTTCTCTTCGCATTAGGTGGCCAAAATATTTCAGCTTCAGGATCTGTCCTTCCAATGAGCACTCAGGGTTGATTTCCTTTAGGATTGACTGATTTGACCTCCTTGCAGTCCAGGGGACTCGTAAGAGTCTTCTCCAGCACCACAGTTCAAAAGCATCGATTCTTCGGCGCTCAGCCTTCCTTATAGTCCAGCTCTCACAGCCATACGTTGCTACTGGGAAAACCATAGCTTTGATTATATGAACCTTTGTCGGCAAGGTGATGTCTCTGCTTCTTACTAGGCTTAACCAGTGATGTGGGATGGAAATTTTTCCAGAGCTTTATTTTTCCATGAAAAATCTCCATTTCATAAGTTCATTAGTAACAATGAATGGATGCCAGTTGGATTATCCCTAGCAAGTATGTGAGAGAATACATATACATTATTAAAATACATATATCTCTCAATGTGAAATGGAACTAATAAGTAATGACAACGAAAATGAAAGATGTGGAAAAGCATTTAACTCTGTTGAAATAGAAGAGCGGTTGTCAGCATATCGTGCAGTTCTTTGGATTGCTAAAATGTATTAGCGTATCAGCAGTTTTCAGTATCTTTCCCTCTTAAATTTAAACAGTGTAAGGGAAGTAGATGCCAATGGCTTTAAATTTTTACAAGCATTCCAATAAAAATGTGTACATAATATAACATTTAAAGCACATTAAGGGCACAATCCTATAGAGATAGGTGGCCGCCTCTGAACTCAGAGGCGAGCACCTATCCAAAGCAGGGCAGGAGAAGCACGGAGGGGATCGTTCCCTCTGTGCTCCTCCTGCCCTGCATTTTTGGCTAGACAGCCAATTGTGGCTGTCTAGCCACGGGAGCGTGGAGCGGGGAAGGAGGCTGCAGGATGACAAATAGGATGTATCGTACATGCAGTTACGCTCTCCCCACCCTGGAACGCCCCCAGCCACGCCCCTTTCTGGCCCCTCCACACTCCTCTTGCAAGCGTGGAGGACAGGGCTGTTCTGTACTGCCTCTAAGGCAGCGTGGAAGTGGGGGGAGGTCGGTTCCCGGAAAACAACATATCCTATGGCCATCTAGCCACTGTCTAGCAGCGATAAGATTGCTCCCTCCGTGTGTGTTAATTTTCCCTCTCAAATATTTCAAGTCAAATACTGGGACAAAAAAACAACAACACAGAAAAAAATAGCTTTTTTTTTTTTTACTAAATACAAGTAAAGTAATAACATCCTGAATAAGATCACTCTCTAGGCAGGGCATCAGAAAATTTTCTCATGCAAACTGAACATTTCCAGATGCAAACTAACAATTTTCTGATGCAAATTACCCTATACAAATTTGTACAAATTTGCACAGGAAAAAAATACCAGGAAATTTCCCAATTCAAAATTTCCCAGAAAACTAAGCTTGCCCTGAGCAGCCATCTCAACTTTCATCTTTGGGATACACTTCATTCATTCATTCATTCATTCACAATATTTATATACCGCCCCACATCAGAAGATTTTGGAGTGGTGAACAACACAGTAAAAGAATAAAACAGCAGGTTAAAAGAGTTAAAACATTTTTAAAAAGACAAACCCCAATAAAGTGGAATTTAACAAACCACGGCTGGTCATGCAAGGAAGGCCTTTTGCAATAACCACGTCTTCAGGAGGCGCTGGAAAGAACACAATGTTGGCATCTGCCTGACCTCTAAAGGCAGGGAATTCCACAGGAAGGGGGCCACCACACTGAAGGCTCTTTTCCTGGTGGACTCCAACCAGGCCATAGGTCCATGTGGAACCACCAGAGAACATGCCCTCTGATGACCTCAGTGACCGGGCAGGTTGGTAAAGAAGGAGGCGCTCTCTCAGGTATCCTGGTCTCAACTTGTTTAGGGCTTTGTACACTAGTACTAATACTTTAAACCTGGCCCGGTAGCGAATAGCCAGCCAGTGCAGTTCCCTCAGCAGAGGAGTTACATGCTGAAATGGGGCAGCTCCCGACAACAGCTGAGCTGCTGCATTCTGCACTAGCTCCAGCTTCCGGACCAGCCTCAAGGGCAGCCCCACATAGAGCACATTGCAGTAATCAGTCTTAAGGTTAATAATGCCTGTACCACTGTGGCCAAACTCTCCCTGTCCAGGAGAGGCTGTAGCTGGTGAACCAGCTGAAGCTGGTAAAAGGCAGTCCGAGCCACAGCAGCCACTTGGGCCTCCAGGAACAATGATGGATCTAGGAGTACCCCCAGACTATGGACCTGATCTTTCAGAGGGAGTGCAACCCCATCCAGAACAGGCAATGAGCTGATCTCCTGGACCCAGGAACCACTCACCCACAGGGCTTCCATCTTGCCAGGATTCAGCTTTGGTCTATTGGCCCTCATCCAGCCCATTACTGAGTCTAGGCACTGATTCAGGACTTGCACAGCTTCTCCTGATACACTTATAAGCTAAACACACACTTCAGACAGAAAATGAAGCAAGAGGCATAGAAGAAATGCCTTTAGCTTTTCAGTTCAATTCCATGTATCTGTCTATAAAGCAAGGATAGAGTTGTTTTCTTCTGCTGACTGCAAGGGCACTGATGAAAACACAGAAGTACAAATTATTCCAGCACTGCAAACAGAACAGGCAGCAGGCACTACAGGATGTTGTAGAAACTAGGCTAGTTACCCCCAGTACTTGACTCCATTGTTCCACATTTTCTTATCAAAAGCTGTTCTGTTAGATTACACCTTCATGAATACAGACCTATTTCTATTGCCCACCTACCTCTCAACCCCCACTGCACGACCCCTATACTAACAGAGGTGAACAGTCCTGCGGGGGCATGCCTGAATTCTCACAACCAATTTGGGTTTGTTCTCCCCTTCTTGAAATCAATTCATTTCCAACATGAGCTGTCCAGGTCTACGTTACCAATGGCTACTTCCTGGTAGAATGCCGCCTGCACACACAGAGGGAAATGTACCCACTGCATGTCCATGCAGTATCAGACCAAAGTTCAGCATCCTTTAGCAAGAATCCCAGCCAGCAACCAGTGGCAGATGCCAGGTGCTCTGCTAGAAACTGGTCAGGTCTCCATGGGTAGATTGGGGTCCACCTTCTGCCCACCCCTAACTTAAAAGGATATTATAAATAAAATATAGCCTTGAGACCTTAATGATATAGGGTAGGATACAGATGTTTTAAACAAATAAATAAAATAAAATTTGGAAGGCCCACAGACTCTTAGCTGAGTCCTAAGAGTTCCATAAAAGAAAAGAAACCAGACTCATTTTCCAGCCTTGACTGTAGCTGTGAAAAGTTTGAAAATGTAATGGCAAAGCGCCAAAGAGTCAGGGCAAAGGTAGACAGGTATATTGATGTTCATGGCACAGCTGCAGGCAGGCCAGGGCCAGCCCTACCATTAGAGTGAGGCTGCCTCCTCAGGAGATGGATGCTGGGCGAGGGGGGCGGCATTCCTGCTGAGACCTCCAACTTCTGGATCTGGTACCCCAGGGGCAGGGACAGTTGCTTGTTGCTGGCTCGGCCGGCTGTCTTACCTAGTCACCTTCTCCCAAGACATCACAGACAGCACCACTGAGAAAGATCAGGTACTGTACATTGATCCTACACTGTCCCTGGGTCTTGATCCTACACTGTCCCTGGGTCTTCAGGGGGCATTTAGTGAGCTCCCTAGAACCCTGTATGCTCGGACCCTTGGACTGTCTTTCAACTTTGCTTTCAGAATAGAACCTTGCTGGGTTCGAGCTTCTCTGCCTTGGCACCACCTGAAGCAGCACACCTGGTTTGCAGTCTGCTTGTCTGAGCAGCGTAACGGGGGAGAAGAGCTCCCGTGGAAGATGCAGCAAACACTGATGTGAAGCAGGGCGACTGGGAATACAGAAATCCCAGCCCATCGAAGTTTCCACTTCTGGTTACTCATTGTACTGCTCAGACAAGTACACCACACCTAAGAGTTATCTGGACAGATTGGGGCCAATTCGGCTCATGGTCTAGAAGATTTTAATATTTTTTTAAGAGATGCCTCATGGTGTTGTTGTTTTTGTTTGTAAGAAAAGAAATTAGAAGATAACAAATACCTGCAAACTGTCCACTAATTGCAGTTTGCCACTGCACCACATCCACCAAACTGCCACATACATTTGTGGCACATACATCTTCACCAGGGTTGGCCGTAGAATCCCTGTCCAAGTGTCTGGAGACGGTGAGTGGCTGTATGGGGAGGAATAAGCTGAAGCTGAACCCTGACAAGACCGAGGTACTTTTGGTGGGAGACAAGAGGAGGTTGGGGGATGCTGACCTGGTGTTGAATGGGGTACGGCTACCCTTGAAAGACCAGGTCCGCAGCCTGGGGGTCATTTTAGACTCCCAGCTGTCCATGGAGGCTCAGGTGTCAGCCCAGCCGTGAGCTGGACAGCATTGTATCAACTCCATCTGATATGGCAGCTGCACCCCTACCTTCCTGACCATCTGCTCCCATCGGTAGTACATGCCCTGGTCTCCTCTCATCTAAACTACTGTAATGCACTCTACGTGGGGTTACCCTTGAAAATGGTTCGGAAGCTGCAGCTGGTACAGAACGTGGCAGCTCGCCTGATTAAAGGCAGCCACCAGCATGATCACATCACTCCAGTGCTGAAGGAGTTGCACTGGCTACCAGTTGTTTTCCAGTCCAAATTCAAGGTGTTGGTTTTGACCTTTAAAACCCTACACGGTTCTGGCCCAACCTATCTCAAGGAGCGCCTCCAGCAACACCAGACAGGCCGCTCAACAAAATCAGCCTCGGATGGCCATCTCTATGTCCCATCAGCCAGGACAGCTAGGCTGGTGAGGACGAGGGAGAGGGCCTTCTCTGTGGTGGCCCCCACTCTGTGGAACTCCCTCCCTAGGGAACTCCGCCATGCCCCCTCTTTAATGAGCTTCTGCCACACACTGAAAACTTGGTTATTCAGGGAGGCATTTGGGGTGGGCTAGGGTACTTTTAAATAATGTTTAATGTGTAATTTTACTGTTTTAAATTGTACTGTTGTACATCGCCCAGAGTGGCCGGGTGACCGGCCAGATGGGTGATTAAGAAATTTAATAAATAAATACATACATACATTTGGGAGCAATTTGTGCAAGTGTGATACACAAGTTGGCTACAGAATTCTGATTCAGATATATTTTCAGTGGGCCCTCCGTGCTGAACAGAGTTATACAAGTAATAACAGAATGCAGCTTGGATTTTATCTACAGAAGACTCCCCTCCCAGAAAATAACACACTCTGAATTCTGCTAAGCCGCCAAGGGGATATGAAGTAGCAGCCAGCCAGATTCAGACACCTCAGTTTTTCCAGCTTCCCTTGACACCCAGCCCCACACACCACTATGCAATTTCAACAAAAGAAGAGGATCGTGTGGCTCCCAAAATAAAGGTCAAATCCTACTCACATCTGCCCTCTGAACTTCTGCATAAGAGAGCTACCACTTGCAGCCAATAGTCATGACTCAATGGAAATGCAGCTGTTTCCATGATTCAATGGTCTCCCATTGTGCAGATGAGATAAAAGGGCCTCCACATCCCTTTGAGAATGGAGTACGCACCACACTCTGCAGCACAGGAGTGTGGGAAAGGTCTGCGACCCACTGTATCACCCTGCCCAAACCTGGTGCCCTCCAGATGTGTTGGACTACAACTCCCATCATTCCTAGCCAGCAGGGCCAATGTTGGCAGTTGTAGTCCAACATGCCTGGAAGGGACCATGTTAGGGAAGGCTGCAATATATCTTCATCTTTGCTTCCACTGCAAGAATAAGACTGTGCTGATGGGAAAAGGATATCCACTCTGCCTTCTGGGCAGGGGTGGATGTGCTTCCCAAGAAACACAGGCTGCCCATCTCCTCCTTCACAAATTGCTCCTTCAAGGCAATGCTGTCTCTGCCAATCCAGAAAAGAAGGAAGGAGATGGATCTTACTCACTGTAGCAGGGGTGCAGAACTTCAGACTCGGAGGCCGAATTCAGCCTTCCAGGGATCCCCTGACCCCACCCCCTTTCCCCCAAACATCAACCATTTGGTGGTTTTCTGTCTTCTGTGCAGTCCCATTGCCCAATTTTAAAAGGTTTATTTATTACATTCATACCCCACCTTTCTTCCATCATGGAATGCAAGGTGCCTACATGTGGTTCCCAGATGGTCTCCCCTCAAAACACTGACCAGACCCAAACCTGCTTAGCTTCAGCAAGGTGGCTGCCTCTTGTGCCTTCAGCTAACATATGATGGAGTGAGTGTGTGTGTGTGTGTGACAGAGAGAGAGAGAGAGAGATTTATGTTATTTTCAATTTTTTGGTCCTGCCCCTTTTGCTTTTGCCCCCCCCCCCCCCGAGAGCTTCACCAAGATGGAATTTGGTGCTCAGGTTGAAAGAGGTTCTGCAAACTGGCACGATAGGGTCCACACGGCCAGAGCCAAGATTGCTCTGTGCCAAAACAAACAAACAGAAATCCCCCAAATTCTATGCCAAGAAAATAGAAACATGTTTTGCAAGAGTTAACCACAATGGGGCTGGTAGAAAGGGGAAGTTCCCAGCGGGATCTTAGCTGTCTCCTGGCCTCTTGTGCAGGGCAGACGATGATACTCTGCAATACAAAGGTTATCTATAGTACCAGTCACTAAGGGGGGCTCCAGCTTAAATGCTTTCTGGGAAACAGGTGAGAGGGGTGCAAGGTGTGGCCACCTCTGTGCCCCTGCACTGAATTTCTTCTTGCCTTCATGGAGCAGGAGAGATTCAGCCATTCTCACTTGCTTCTGCTGGTTATGTGGAGGGGGGAAAGAGCTGTGCAGGGCACACAGCACAGGAACACAGAGAGCTGCCTTATAACGGGTCGGGCTATTTGTCTGCCTAGCTCAGCACTGGGTTTTTATCAGCTACAGCTATTCCTGGACAGGGATAGCCTGCCCATGATGATCCACACTCCTTCCAGTTGGATTGCTGCAATGATTATTTGTGGGGCTGCCCTTGAAGACTTAGAAGCCTTAATTAGTAGAGAATAGGGCTGCCGGAACTCTGCCCATGTTGCGATCCTTTCAGCACCAGGCAGATATAGATATAGATATAGATCCCCCAGGCTTTTAAAACTGTTTGGTGGTCTGAAAGGAGCCGCATTCTACTGGGAAACAAGGGGGTGCTCCCCACATGCCTCATTTCCCCACAGAATTGCTGGGATTTCAGCTGGGAGGTGGCGACAATGACGGCAGGGACCAGGGGGGGCACACAAACAGCCATGGGTGGCCTCGCATTGCCCACCACTGCATTGCAGAGGGAGGGGGCAGGCGAGCAAGCGGAGATCGCGACAAGGCTCCCTCGGCCAGTCCTTGTTTCCCGAGAAAGACGGGCTGAGTGACTGCGTGGAGGCAGCAGCTGCTCCTGCAAGGAGCTTCCTCTGGGTGGCACAACTCGTCTTCCTCTGGGTGGCACAACAGGGAGGATCTGCTTCACTGCACAGAGTCCCCACTGCTCTCCTGCCCAGGGAGACCATCCAGGTGGGCAAGTGAGAGGGTGAGGTGGCTGCTCCCTCGATGACCCACCTTTTATGCTGCCCACAGGGAGGCAGTGAGCGAGCTCTAGAAACCTCTGCTCAGGCTCTCTCTTGGCAGCACTGCGGGTCCAATCCTTCTTCGCCCAGGGGCACGCAAAAGAGAGGAGGCAGGAGCCACTGTTGCCTTCTCTTGCAGGTGGGGGGGGGCGGGCAGGAATTCCTGACTAAGGTGTCTCTCCCCACTGTTCTTTCCCAGCCTCTGCTGAAGGGGCAAGGGAAAGGAAGAGAGACTGCGATGTATTGTTTGCCTCCCCACACCTGATTGGCTGCTTCTCCTCCAAAACAAAAGTGGCAGCACTAAGCATCCTTTCAGTCACAGGTAGTTAAGCCCGGAGCTGGAAACGCCTCTTCGGAGCACTGAACCTGGGACTTTCTGCATGCAAAGCAGGTGCTTCACCAACGAGATGTGGTTCCCACCTCCTCCCTGGGGTTCAGCTTCTGGATTGCACTGCCACGCCCACCACTTTCGCCCACCACTTTCACAGACCTCGGGGTTAGAAATCTGCCTTTGAAAGATGCTGCAGTTTTCAAGCTGCTGAAGCCTGCACCCTCTCACAGTGTGCTTTTGCCGTTTTACAGCACATGGAAGCTTTCAAAGAGGTCAAATGTACACTGGACACACATGTGTGGAGAAGTCTGCAACTGCTCTGATCTCCCCCATGTGTGTCTGCCACTAAATCCCACAGCCCAGCAGCAGCACAGGCCCAGCAATTTATACTATCAATTTTCACCATGAAAAGAGGGGGGGGATGGGATACCCACCCCACCCAATAGTCTTCTATTTCTGTGGGAAATCAACGGTGCAAGTGCAAAAAACTACCACGCCAATGTATCCCATAGCTCCTTGCAGACAGCAAACAAAAGAGGACACAAAAGCCAAAGTTTAAGGCAGCTTTTAAACCTCCTCTTGCAGGGAGAAAAAACTTTGCGATACCTTCAAATTCAATTATGCCTACAAAGATCAGGGCTCTGATATTCATAACCATGCCTTGCCCCCAAAATGCCTAAAGATAACGCTCCCCTAAACCCTCTTTCGGCCTTGTTGAGCCTTCCTTCCTATCTGAAATATCAAAAGTCAGCACAGAACAGAGCTCCCCAGGCCTGAGCCTTCTGCTGACTTGCCTGTCATTTTTCAGAAAGGGTGGGCATTAAAATATTGCCAAACAAAACAAAGAGGGAGGGAGAGGGCGGAGAGGGGGAGGGAGGAGGCCTTCCAGCCTCATACTTGTCTGAGCCACAACAAACTCCACTCGGCTGGGGGCAGCTGCTGCTTTGCTTCCCTCTTCAGTGGGGGAGAGAGCCTCTGTCTCTTACAGAGACAAACAGAAGCAGCAGACTAAGACCACAACAGGCGCTTACAAACACACACACACACACTCTTTCAAACATGACCATTTATTATGGCCGTTTCGACAGATTCACTCATGCAGGTGCCAGTCAACACACACATATACTAGAGTAGCCGTCCGCGGTGATCAGCATGGCTGATGGAATGATGGGGTTTGTAGTCCAACACAACTGGAGGGCACCAACTTGCGGAAGGCGGCTACGTAGATACGTAGATAACACACACTCTGGCTGCCTCTGCCTCAGTTTCCTCGTCTGTAAAATGGGCATATTTCAGAGGCACGCTAGCAAGATTCACGTTGGGAGAGGCCTGTCGTGCTCTTTACTAACACGCCGCTTTCTCAAGCGCAAAGGCCCCGTCCGAAAGAGGCAGCCGACGCCAGGCCCGCTCTCTCTCCCCATGTGAATGGGGCCCCCGGCTCCTCTCGCGATCCCCACCGGCGGGGCCTCTTCTCTGAGGCAAAAAATCACGGCGCCCCTTCTCAAAATTCCGTTTTTGAGCCTTGATCCCCGCCCCCTCCCCTCCGCCTCATTCATTACCTGGCCCAAACAAAACCAGGCAACTCACCCGCCTGAACGCCCCCCAACCCGCGTCAAGGGGTCTTCTCCGCTTCCCGCTTCCTTCCGCAATCCCTAGACCGAACGATCACATCCTGCCGGGGGATCTGCTCTGCAATCCAGTCCCACAACCACCAGCCGCCGCCGCCGCCGCCACCACCGGGTCTTTCCCGCCGGCCTCTCGCCACGACGGAGGGGGGGGGGTCTTGGGAGGGGTTGGCGACACACACGGGGACGACCGGAAAACGGGTGCGCCCCCCTGCCAGCGGGAAGGGGTGGGGGAGAGCCTGCGACGGGATCCTCCTCCCGCCCGCCCCGATCTACCTACCCTCGAAGTCGGAGATGATCCCTTCCAGGTGCGCGTTGACCGCCGGGTCGGCCATCGCCCCGCGCGGCTCGGGCTCCCCCGAAGTTCCCGGCAAGGTCCCGGGCGCGGCGCGGCGCGGCAGGGCAGGGCTGTGAGCGGCGCCTGTGGACGGCCCCCTCCTACCGCCAGGAAAGGGGAGGGCGAGAGCCGGCCGCCGAAGCGCAGGCAGGCAGGCGCCCCCTCCACCCCCCGGGTCCGTGTCGCGAAACAGGCTGGGATGAATGGGGGAAGGCGAGCCGCGGCCCTCCCCTCCGATCTTGGCAGCCCCGCGTGCGCCCGCCCGCCCGGCTGGCCTCCCCGCCGCGCACTGGCTGCCGCGCACGCCCGTCAAGCCGAGCCGCGGCGGCAGGGCAACGCCGAGCAGAGGGTGGGCAGGAGGCGGCCGGCCGGCCCCCTCCCAGCAGCGCCGCCAGCCGAGCCGAGCGTCCTTCTGGCCCGGAGGGAGCTCCCGCGGCCGCCCCGGCGCTCGCCCGCCTGCCCGCCCGCTTCGTGCGACGCCCTCCCCGTCGGCGAGAGCGGCAGCCCCGGGGAGGGGAGGGGCCCCGCGCCCTGCCTCCAAAGATGCTGCGCCGGCGGGGCAGGGCGCAGGCCCGCGGGAGCGTGGAAGTGATGAGCGCGTCCGAGCGCATGCACAGCCGCTCTCCCTTCCTGAGTGAAGAAGGGCACGTCCACAACGACCCAGCCCCCCCTCTTGGGACAAGCGTGCCACGGTAGGCATGGTGCGCTGGGTGGCCACGATTTGTGCTAAAGCGCAGTGCTCGTTTCATTCACCCGTTGCGGTGTCTATTTTACAGCGAGAGACTTCAGCCAGGGAGCGGGAGATCGGAGTGTCTATGCCTTGGGTTTAGACCCAGGATCAAGTCCCGGGCAGCGGCATTTTATGTATCTGCCAATCAGTCTCATTTGTATCCCACCTTTCCTCCGAGGAGACCATACATGGAGCGGTCTGTTTTTATCAGAACAACAACCCTAGGAGGTGGGTTAGACTGAGGGGGATCTGAAGAGCAAAGGGGACAGCTACAGGGGCAGCTTGAAAAGTGAAAGCAGTTGTTATTTGGGAGAGGGCAAATTTAAAGGGCGGAATCATCCTGCACGACCCATGGATGGGGTGCTGTACAGAGGACAATGTCGCGCCATCCCAAAGGGAGCGTGGCTGAATAAGAGAACCTGGATGCCAGATCCTGTATAGCCCCCAACCTGGTTCCCTCCATATATTGGACAACAACTATCATCCCCAGCCAGCATGGCCAATGGGCATGCTGGGTAGAGATGATGGGGGTTGTAGTCCAACACATCTGGCGGGAACCAGGTTGGGGAAGGCTGGTACACCTACTCTGCTCTTGCCATCACTCCTGCACCTCCTCCTAATGCCTTTACTGCGTGGGAGGAGGGCAGCTGCACTCTATTGCGCATATCGCCCCATTGTTCATTTACACTCTTTTCTAAGCCACTACAAGACACTGGCACATAGCTCAACAGATCGGCCCTTGCCTTCAGTCAAGTTTCATGTTTGAGTGCCATTTGTTCATCATCATCTTAATGAGAGAGAGAGAGAGAGAAACATTTCATAACTTGCAACAGGAAGGCCCATTTCTGAATGGTTTTTAAAGGATCCTATGTGAATTTATTTATTTATTTATTTATATTTTTCATCCGCCCAAATCACAAATGTTCTCTGGGTAATTTACAAACAGATAAAAGACTAAAATGCCTTAGAGATAGTTAAAAACATAAAATACAATACAATGAATGTAAGGTGTGAACAAAAGAGACTCAGCATGGTATGGTAGGCTTGGGGAGCTCCAGCTGCAAATCCCCACTTGGCCATGAAGCCTCACTGGGTGACCTTATAGCCAGTCACCATCTCAACCTAACTTCACAGGGTTGCTGTGAAGATTAAAAAGAAAGGGGGGGGGATGTTCAGCAGTTTGAGCTCCTTGGAGGAAAGGTAGATATAAAAGTAGTAAATATATAGATGGATAGAAAGAATGGTGAATAACTCCTAATGATAGTTTTTAAAATATAGAGTCTAACTAGATACATAGGTTGCTTTCCCCCCACCCAATCCTTCGTAACAATCTGTGGCCCTTCCTTTTGGCACACTGATAACTCTCTGGGACAGGCTTTGCCCATGTTTTCAACATGCTAAGAACATCTGTTAATAATTTATAAATGACATATAAAATCTAACCTAATATAAAAGTGTGCCTGATTTCTCTGCAGTGACACAATCTTTCCAGTGCTGGCAAAATGGTCCGTGTTTAACGATCTGTTTTTATTAACAGCATGACAGAGAAGATTTTTTAGATGGGGCAGAATTGCTTTCTTTAAAATAAAAAAAAGTAGTCCATATCAGAATAATGCCCTCAGCAGGTTCTGTTTAATCTGAGTTAGGGGGGAAAATTGTGTCTGCCATACCCTATAAGATCAAAAAGAACAATGAGGGAGCCTTGCCTGCCCTGAATGCTTCAAGCTGTTCTTGGCCTGAAGTTTGGAACTGCTAAACCACAACATTTCAGAGCCCTTTTTGTGGTCCAGGTCTGTTTGCAGCCAAAGTGTTTTCAAAATACATGGACATCATTTATACCAATAATACATGACAGTGTTTGAAAGTGAGACTCGTGCCTGTTTTCTTGAATGAGCCTAGCTAAGCATTTCAAAATAAAAATAGCCTTTAGCCACCCTAGACTTAGAACTGTCTGAACTGCGCCTATTGCAGTGCTGGTGTCACTTCCTTAGTCCTGACCTGCTGCTATTTGCTCCTCCAAACCAGCACAGCCATTCGGGAGAGGAGGCTGTTGTTCAATGAACACAGCCTGCATGCTGGCTGGCTGATCGGTGCCAACAGCCTTGGCACTGGCTCTGAAAGGAAGCGTATGTTTCCTTCTCCTGCAGTGCCAAAGTATAGGAGCTCGATGCACAATCCCTTTCAGAGACTGTTTCCCACTCTGTGAGATTTTGATAAAAGCACCTTTGTCTAGAATAATGGAGTCGAATGCAATAAGGGACCTGAAGGTCAACAGTTCAAATACTAACGTAGGCCAAGATATTACAGCGAGGTGTGTTGGCCTACAACTGCCATCATCCCCAGCCAACATGGGGATGATGGCAGACACATCTAGAGGGCACCAGGTTGGAGAAAGCTGTATTACACTGGCATGGTGCCTCTGCTCTTCCTTCAGACCCTACCTCATCCACGAACCTTCTGGCCTAAGTTTCAAATGCTTGTGAAGGTAAAATTCCTCATTGCCATTCAGTGTGGCTGAAGTTCAACAGCAATCTGAAGATCATCCATGAAATAAGGGCTGTATTTAGCCATTATGTTATTCACATCTTTAAAAGCATGCTTACAGTGGCTGCTTTTATTTTGTAGAAAAAAGCAGCCATAAGGGCCTGATTTGGAATGTGCTACTGATCCAGACTGCGGCACTGTACCGGTTTCCTGGCACCAATACACCCTTCTGCTCTTCACCCCCAAAGGCAGGGCCTGCCCAAGGCATTGTGCTGCCCGAGGTGCCACAAGATGGCTTCCCTCTCCATTCCACATACTAGATTGGCAGCTGACTCTTACTTCAACCCTGGTAACCAGCTAGTAGGCCCAAGGGGCAGCAGGCTAGTTTAGGGGTGCAGGACAGACATGTGGCAGACATGTTCTCCAAGAGGGGAATGGCTGAGGGGCGCAGGAGGAAAGGCTGGGGGCCTGCTGCCTCCCTCCCACACAGCACCTGCCTCCTGAAGCAGTTGCTTCATTCTGCCTAATGGTAGGACCAGCCCTGCCCAAAGGTGCTGCTTACAGTAAACAGCACCTTTGGAGGTAAAGAGCAGCGGGGGGCGGGGGGATGATTGGCAGGGAAGTGGTGCAAGGCCCCAGTCTGGACTGAGAGCCTGTTCTGGATTGGGGCCCTGCACAATTGTTTTTTCTTCAAAATGAAAGTGGTCACATTTAAAAAAAAACATAAATAATATAACTGTTGGCCTATGCTGCTTAGGCAATAGTAAAGATCCCATGCTTTTGACACAAGCTAGCCAAAATTCAACACTTTGAGACATAGGCCCAGTTTGCGCATAATGACAACCCATGGATTGTTTAAACCATGTATTGTTGCTGGGACCATGAGCAAGGGAATGAACATTCACTACTTCCATTTTGAAGCAGCTTTTGTCAACAACCCAGGAGTGCCCTGTTCCTGGGTTTTTTGATGTGACACCTGAATCCAGAATCACCAATGGTTTGTTGTTTGGTTAAACTCTGGGCTGTTTAACCCTACAACAACCCAGAGTTCCACGTTCAGACATCACATCAAACAACCCAGGATGAGGGTTTTCCTTCGTTGAAAGCAGAAGTGATGAATGCTCAAGAGGCAGCATGCTCACTCCCATGCTCACATGGGTTAAATAACCCATGAATTGGTGTTACAATCAAACCAGGTCATAGTTAATTATGTGTTTAACTTTCCCATTGAAATTAGTGGGACATCAAATACACAACTGGCTGCAATGTGTCCAGGCTAATGAAAAGGTTTGCTATATTTTCCCTGCCAGTTCTACCATGCAGGGCCATTTAGCAACTGCAGAATGTGGACTAGTGCTACTATGTAATGACTTAGGGCATAACACACCTAAAGGTCAGGTCTCACTACATATTACATATGGGGTGGAGGAAGATGGAAAAGTGACAGGGATATTCAGAGAGGAGAACGGGTGGATGGGGAAGGGGTTCAGCTGTTCCCCCCTCTCAATTATTATTATTATTATTATTATTAAATTTATTAATCACCCAGCCACTCTGGGCGATGTACAACATACAATAAAGCAGTTTAAAACAATAAAATTCTACAGTAAAAACATTTTCTAAAATACCCTAACCCACCCCAAATGCCTGCCTGAACAACCACGTTTTTAATGCACGACAGAAGCTCATTAAAGAGGGGGCATGGCGGAGTTCCCTAGGGAGGGAGTTCCACAGAGTGGGGGCCACCACAGAAAAGGCCCTCTCGCTCGTCCCCACCAGTCTAGCTGTCCTGGCTCTCCATAGCTTCTTTACTTCACATCACCCCTTTTCAAAGCTGCATGTAATGCACTGTTCCCATGCTAAGGCTCCAATCCTATGCACACTTACTGGGGAGTAAACCCCATTAAACGAAGTGGAAACATACTTCCAAATAAACATGAATAAGGGGGTCTAATTGCACATCTGACCATTTTCCATAGGGGAGAGACAACCACATGGAACTTACAAATGCTGAATTTTAACCAACTTTTGTTGTCTTGTGAAATGCATCTACTACAGTATGCAGAAAAATAGCCACTACAGCACTAAATATTCTGGGGATTTCATAAATAGAGAGGGAGAGGAAGTGAAGCTGTCAAAAGGAAATCAAGCTGCCTTTCTCGGTATGTTTATTTGGGAAAATGACACCCTTCTTTGCAGAGGCTGGGAAACAGAATGGAATAACAGGAAAATCCCACACCCTTTAGAACGTAGACTAGAGAAACAGAGGAGGGAAGACTGTGGAGTCATGCAGTCACGGCTGAGACAAGGTTCATTTTGTGCCCATCTCAGAGTTTTGTTTGTTTTGTTTTTAGTAACAGTTAAAACTTACCTTGTTTGCAACAATGTAAACATAATAAGAGAGAGACCTTTTTTTAAAAAAAAAAAAATTGTCTTCGGTTCCAGGAAGGGTGGAGTCATATAGCCAATGAGATTTAACTATTTTATGATGTCACTGAGGGCAAACAAAGCTAATTCCTGTAAGGGCAATTTCCTTATTTTGTATTAGCTTCCTTCACCCTCCGTGACTTCATTGCATAGCGAAATTGTAACTGATAGATCACAGGAAAGTGTGGGTGCATAGAGGCGAAGTTGTAAGCAAGCACACAACACACGAGGCCTTAGACTGTATTTACTGCTTCAATGGCTGTCTTAATTTACAATGTCCATGCTTGTTTGTTTGTTTGTTTTTGGTTCATGAGTTAATTTGTAAGGGCCTTAACTGTTCTGTTATTGGACATATTCTAAATGAACATGCACGCAGCCACTTTTTGAAGCTAAACTGCATCCCCAGTCATAGTCATTTCTTCCGACCTGTGCCAGTCCATTGTCTTTCCCTTTGATGCTTCACACACACACACACACACACACACACACTACAATGGAAAACATGCATGCCTTGAACAAGAATGCCATTAATGGCACCAAATATTTGCCATCCAATGAAAGCCATTCTATGCATCACACAGAATGACCATTCAGGACTATACCACTTCAGGTGGGAGGGTATCGTATTTCTGAATGCTTCCTCATGTAAAAAGTGCATGTAATAAATTAGCCCCTCAGAGAGATAACTTTCCTAACCTTATTCCCTGATGTGCTGATTTTCTACATATGGGGAATTAATTGTTTTCACACATGGGATGGGAATATTAAAAAATGCATTCCCTACCTGCAGTCTGAAGTGGTAGGGCTCCAAACCGCTACTATCTCACCACCACATTCTTTGAGACATCTGGGCCCATGTTCCCTGGAAAGCCTCTTATCTGCCCGGCTCTGATGCCAAGTTAGCCCATTCAAAGCCTGGACCAGGCAGGGGAAGGCAGCCAGGACATCGTACAGAGGCAGGTGGGCCAATTTGCCATCTTATTGGCCCTGCCTGGGACTGTGTTGCTGCCAGAGAGAAGCCACCCCCCTGGCTGGAGCTGAAGAGGGGCAGAAAACACCCCCTGGTCAATTACTGCTGGTTTGAGCCAGCTAGGCCCAAGTTTCCTGGGAAGCCTCTTATCTGCCCAGCTCTGACATGGGGTGGCAGCGATGCCAAAAGTGGGGTCGCCTCTTTGGGGAGAGCTGCTTCAGGGGAGAGGCAAGGGCAACCCCCCTAACATCGGGTTGATTGGTTTTGTGGCTTCTATATGTGGCGGTTGGTTGTTTCTTCGCTTAGGATCCTGCTATGTTCCTGGGAGAGAGGATATATGGCCAAGTCAGGATACTTGAGGGGCCCCATTTACTGTGGTTATGGGTCAAGGGAGATACGGCGTTGGGAGGAGGGCTAGCCAGGTTAGGAGAACATGGCCTAGACAGTTAATGGCTGTGCCATGTTCCGGCCCTCCCACCACCGCAGGTGTGCTGGTTGCCCTATCAGCCTGCCCTCGGTCTCTGGATGCTACTTTTAAATGCCAGTTAGGTTCAAAATAAGACCTCCCTCACTGATGATTTAATAGTGAATGAGGCGGCCAATCTGGCATGCATAACCAAGACCTGGGTGGGTGAGCACAGAGGAGTTGGTCTCTCCCAGCTATGCCCACTGGGGTCTTTGGTTCAGCATCAGGGAAGACCTGAGGGCTGGGGACAGGGGGTTGCTGTGGTCTATAGGAGTTCCATCTCCCTCCGCAGGCTCCTTGTCCATGTGACTACAGGTCTGGAGTGTTTGCACCTTGCATTGGGCCAGCAGGACAGACTGGGGAGTCTGTTGGTGTACCGTCCACCCTGCTGCTCAACAGACTCCCTATGTGAGCTGATGGAGGTGGTCTTGGGTGTGCTGTTGCGATCCCCCAGAGTGTTGGTTCTGGGGGATGTCAACATTCACACTGAGGGCACCTTCTCTGGGGTAGCTCAGAATTTTACGGCCTCCATAATGACCATGGAACTGTTCCAACATGTCATCGGCCCAACACATGTAGCGGGGCATACTCTAGACTTGGTTTTCTCAACTGAACAGGGTGATGGTGGTCTGAAGGTGGGGGACTTTGCATCAGTCCCCTTGTCATGGTCAGATGATTGCCGGCTGAGGTTTAGACTTGGAGCAACTTTTCCCCTCTGCAAGGGTGGGGGACCCTTTAAAATGGTCCACCCCCAGAGGCTAATGGATCCGGATGGTTTCCAGAAGACTCTGGAGGTTTCTGGCTGAAATGGCGGGCTCTCCTGTCGAAACCCTGGTCGATCTGTGGAATGCAGAAATGACCTGGGCAGTTGACATGATTGCTTCTGAGCACCCTCTCCTGAGTAGAGCTTGTGCTGCTCCATGGTATACCCCAGAGCTGAGAGCAATGAAACAAATTAGGAGACGACTTGGGTACAGATGGAGAAGAAATCCTAGTGGATGCAATTGAATGCTAGTACGTGCCTATGGTATATATTCAGGGGCAATGAGGGCAGCAAAAAAAACATAATCTTGCTGCCTCTGTTGAATCTTCTATCTGCTGCCCAGCAGAGCTCTTCGGAGTCATCTGGGGCTATTACATGCCAGCCCTAAGGACACTGTAGACCCCTCTGAGGCCCACTGTAATGCATTTGCTAGGCACTTCCAAGATAAAATCTCTTGCATCTGCCGGGACTTAGACTCTGGTGTTATAGCAGGTGAATCTGGTGAGGTACCCAGAGCACAGCCTTGTCCTATTCTCCTGAATGAGTTTTAGTTGATACAGCTCAAGGATGTTGACAAGGTGCTTGGACAGGTTCATGCAACCACTTCCATACTGGATCCTCGCCTCTTTTGGCTTATACAAACTGGCAGGGAAGGAACAGCTGGCTGGGCCAGGGAGGTGATTAATGCCTCCTTGCGAGAGGGAATGGTCCTGGGTTGCCTCAAAGAGGTGGTGGTGAGACTGCTCCTGAAGAAACACTCCCTGGACCCAGAAAATCTTAATAATTTTAGTTCAGTGGCAAATGTTCCTTTCCTAGGCAAGGTTCTTGAGCAGGTGTGGCTGCCAACCAGCTCCAGACACTCTTGGATGAGACGTATTATCTAGATCCATTTAAACAGGGGTTCAGGCCAGGTTTTGGCATGAAAACAGCATTAGTCGCCCTGTATGATGACCTGTCAGGAGAGAGACAGGGGGAGTGTGACCTTGCTGATTCTCCTTGATCTCTCAGTGGCCTTCGATACCATCGACCATGGTATTCTTCTGGGACAACTGTCTGAGCTGGGAGTGGGAGGCACTGCATTGCAGTGGTTTCACTCGTACTTGGATGGACAGCACCAGAAGGTGGTGCTTGAGGAATACTGCTCAGCCCCATGGATTCTCCGGTATGGGGTTCCACAGGGGTTGATTTTGTCCCCCATGCTATTTAACATCTACATGAAACCACTGAGTGCGGTCATCAAGAGTTTTGGAGTGCGTTGTCATCAGTATGTTGATGACACGCAGCTCTATTTCTCCTATTCATCTTCTTCAGGTGAGGCTGTGTATGTGCTAAATTGGTGCCTGGGTGTGACAATGGACTGGATGAGGGCTAATAAAGTGAAATGTAATCCAGACAAGACTGAGATGCTGTTGGTGGTTTTTCTGACTGGATGGAGGGTGCTCAACCTGTTCTGGATGGGGTTGCACTACTCCTGAAGTAGCAGGTTCGTAGCTTGGAAGTTCTCCTGGACCCATCTTTGTCACTTGAGGATCAGGTGGCCTCAGTGGCACAGAGTGCCTTCTACCAACTTTGGTTGATGGCCGAGCTATGTCCCTATCTGGACAGGGATAACCTGGCTTCAGTTGTCTATGCTCTGGTAATCTCCAAGTTAGATTACTACAATGCACTCTACATGGGGCTGCCTTTGAAGGCAGTTCAGAAGCTGCAGCTCGTGCAAAATGCGGCAGCCAGACTGATAATGGGGACCAAAAGGTCCAAACATAGAAGACCAACTCTGGCCCACTTGCATTGGCTGCCTATATGTTTCTGAGCCTGATTCAAGGTGCTGGTTTTAACCTATAAAGCCTTACATGGCTTGCGCCACCATACGTGATGGAGAGCCTCTCCCAACATGAACCTACCTGCACACTACACTCAACATCCTCAAGGTCCTGCTCTGGCTGCCAACTCTGAGGTAAGGATGGACGAAAGTCCTTACCTGGTCCCGCAGCTGTTTTTTTTGGGGGGGGGAGGCGCTCCATTTCTCCCCCCAAAATTCTGGCCGGGGGGGAGCGCCCCGCCTCTCCTGCCGCGAAAGAAAAAAGTTATGTAAAAAAAAAACGTGATAGGCTACATAACGATTTACGTAGCTTATCACGGCTAGATTTTCAAAGTCAGCCGTGATAGGCTACGTAAATCTTTACGTAGCCTATCACGGCTGACTTTGGGAAAAAAAAAAAAAGCGCGTACGCAAATGGCGCCCATGGGCGCCGCCATTTGCGTTCCTTATTTGGGCACGGGTAGTCTACGTAAAGATTTACGTAGACTACGGCGAAAATAAGGGCGCTGCCATTTGCGTACGCGCTTTTTTTTTTCCTCAGAGTCAGCTGTGATAGGCTACGTAAAGATTTACGTAGCCTATCACGGCTGACTTTGAAAATCTAGCCGTGATAGCCTACGTTAATCGTTACGTAGCCTATCACGGCTGACTTTGAAAATCTAGCTGTGATAGCCTACGTTAATCGTTATGTAGCCTATCATGTTTTGGGTTTTTTTTTTAACTTTACTGGGAAATGGCAGCGGTGGCAGCCGGTCAGAAGACCGGCCGCCACCGCAACGCCGCCGGGACCCGCTGCCAAGAGGGACATTCGCACGAGGTAAGTCCCATCCCGGGGGGGGGGCGGGGGGTGTCGGAGAATTTCCCCACCAATTTCGGGGGGCCGAATGCATTGGCCTTCGGCCTCCCGGAGATTCGTGGAGAAATTCTCCAACATCCCTACTCTGAGGGAAGCTTGGAAGACAGCAACAAGGGAGAGGGCCTTCTTGATGGTGCCCCCCCCCCAATTATGGAAGGCCCACCTGGCACCAACATTGCTCTTTTCGGCACCCGGTTAAGAACTTTCTCTTCTCCCAGGCATTTGGCAGCATATGATAAGTTTTAATTGATCCTGGATTGTCTTATGGTTATGGCTGTGTGCTTGAGATTGCTTTTTGTGTGTTTCTTCTGTATACTATATTGTTAATGTTTTTAATCTTTGTAAACCACCCAGAGAGCTTTGGCTACTGGGTGGTGTAGACATGTTGTTGTTGTTGTTGTGTGTAGACATGTTGTTGTTGTTGTTGTTGAAGAAGAAGAAGAAGAAGAAGTTGCAGCTCCCTAAAGCAAGTGTCCACGGCAGCCTTCTCCAACCCGGTGTTCTCCAGATGTGTTGAACTTCAACTGCCATCATGCCTAGCCAGCATGGCCATGGTGGCTGGGCATGATGAGAGTTGTAGTCCAACACATCTGGAGGTTACCAAGTTGGGGAAGTCTGACCAGTAAGAAAGGAAGGTAGCTAAGGAATGTGGGGGCGGGGCTGGGCTGGGTTTCTGCCTTATCTTGGAACACATTCTCCCTGCAGCTTCTGCATCACTCTGCAGAGGTCATCATCAGCTGCTGCCAGCAGTGCAGAGGCTGCAAGTTCCCACTAACCTGAGAAGACAGGAATGGGCCCAAAGCGGCTCCCTGCAGACCTGCCAGTGATGTGAATGCAAGCCTGCTTGCACATGGACTGTGAGTTTGGATTTGCACCCCCTGGATGTCAACTAGCAGCAACCAAGAGGAACAACTCCATGGAAACCAAACTCTGGTCCCTTCTTTCTCAGCAGATCACACCGTAAATGCAAAGTCCCAGCAATTAAATTTGCTTCAATGTTATGTAAGTGGACACAAGAGCAGAGTCTGCTATTCTCTTTCATTTGAAGTCCCATATGGATTGTGGCTTAAATTTGCTGAGCTAAGCTATAGATCAGGGCTGGGGAACCTCTCTCAGCCCAAGGGCTGAATTCAATTTTGGAGGAGCTTTCGGGGGCCACATTCCAGGGGTGGGTGGGGACAAAGGCAAGATGGGTAGGGTCAAGAACACCCAAAATGCCTGCATAGTGTAGCTTCAAGCTCTGCCTGCCAGTAACTAAGTCTTCAGAGAGGCATTTGAGCCTTTCAGAATGGGGAAAAAAATGGCACAAAGGTTGGGAAAACACCAAGTGATTGGTGGACGGGGGAAGGGGGCGGAGACGGGGGAAGGGGCATGGCCATCTGGAGGTCTGGACTGGGACCCCAGGAGGTATGGATTTGGCCTCTGGGCCTGAGGTTCCCCACCATTACTATCGTTTTATGAAATGGACCTAGACTAGAGTCAATCTCCTTAAAAGTGAGAGGAGGGAGTAAAAAGGCTTTGCCGCAGGGTCTTCCCTGCTCAGGATTCTAAAGAAATAACTGAAGAGCTTTTTCTCAAAAAACAGGCAGGAAACCCTTTTTCTGTTGAGGGCCACGTTCCCTCATGGGTAATCTCTTGGGGGCCACATCAGTAATTGGGGGGGGCAAAGCCAGCAGTGGGCAGGGCCAGAGCCCAAAGTGGATGGGTCACCCCCTTTCCTCTCCCTCCCTCTTCCTTCCCATCAGCAGGCTGGCAGGGATGGGGCACAGAGCTCTTCCCACAAGCCTGAGCCGATCACATGCAGAGAACGTTGGAAATTAGGCTGAAGGCCGCATGCAGCCCGAGAGCCACAGGTTGCCCCTCCCTGGCAAAAGACATTTAGAGTCAGGCTGTGCACCACTTCGGCCCGAAGCCCAAGTCGAAGTGGGCCACATTGGGCCCCTTCTGAGGTGAGGCGGAGGGGGCACAAAGTGACCCAAAGCAGGTCTGGGGCTCTCCGAAGCACTTTGGTGTGTTTTGGCAGCCCGGCACAGCCACGCCAGCTCCTTACCACGAGGGGGAGTCACCGTCATCGCTGCCACCACCCTCTGCTGCCACCTGTGCCGCCACCACAGCCTCCGCCTCCACTTCTGCCACCACCCCCTTGTAACGGCTGCCAGTGCATGTTCTGAGGGCCCAGGTAAGGAGCTGGGGGTTTGCGCAGCATGGCGGAGTCATCGGGGGGGGGCCCTGACACAGTGCCCCCCTGAAGCAGGGGCCCTGAATCAGCCCGAAGCAAATCAGACCCACCTCAAGTGTCCCAGTCACCTTCGGATTGTCCAGATTCCCCCTTCCAAGGTCAGAGGCGGCATTCCAACCTCAGAAGGGGGAGTCGGAGATCCACCCCTCCTCCCCCGCCCCCTCATTGCTGGTGCAGAAAGAACCATGCCCACTCCCCTCCAAGGCTGGAAAAGTGAGCTCAGAGGAGGAGGAAAGGGGGCGTTCCAGTGGGTGGGGAGTTAACCTGAGCCTCCTCCAGCATCCTTCCCTCCCGCTCTGAAGCGCCCTTGCTAGACAGAATGAAAAGCCCATCTAGACTAGCGAAACCTGCAGGGTGGGAGGATGGGGAGGTGAAGATTGCCTCAGCCACTCCTCCCACCCTGCATTGGACACCTCTGAGTTCAGGGGCTTCCAGTCACTGAAGGCACAATCAGTAGGATTGTGCCATTCAAAGTGCATTTGCACCTCTCTTGTGGTATTGGTATTATCACATGTGTTTGTTGTTAGTGCAGAAAATAAGGTTATACATATGTAACACAACTGTACATTCTAGCCAATGTAGGCTTTACAATCATGTTACAGAACTCATGTGAATGCTCCCTGCATCATTACTTCTGAGAGCCTTCCATGAGACTGGGGGCTCAAGCCCATAAATTCTTAGAGCTCCTAATTCATTTTAAGTGTCTGATGCAGAACATATTTTCCAACCACATGATGCTATAGTGTCCAAAAATGGCTGCATTTCCACTCGCAGAGTTTGATGCAGTTCATAAAGAAGGAAACCCAAGGAGAAGTTCAAATCACACTAGAAAAGCTCTAGGAAGTTAATGTCTACCTGAAGAAAAAAAGAAAGAAACACAAATGAACTGGCAAGGGAGCATTGGGGGGGAGGGAACAGGATTGGGCCTAACATCACAACTGAGCCAGACACTTGAGCTGACCAAAGGTGCCATTGGTACAACATGGCTGAGATCTGGAGTGGGAGGGTTGTATGCACACAACCCCCACACATAAGTCAATTTTATTCAGCTAGCCTTACAGATGGTGCCCCCAGAGAACCCCCAAGCTTCTCTTTAAGCTATGTTCAAAAAGCAGTTTGAGGGTTTGGAATGAGAACTTTGTAGAAAGGAAATTGAAGGAGAAGGTTGTGCAAGCACCATGTACCGAATGCTGTCCACTGCTTATCCTGAGGGACACAGTCTGGAAGCCCAACTTCAGTCAAAACATGAGAGCTCAAGAGATGGATTGGTTTTCTCCATTGCCATCACCCCCTGCCCAGCCACAGAAACTGAGAAAGAAGAGAAACAGCTCAAGACTGAAATTTGTGTTCCTTTTGTGCACTTCTTTGTATACAGCTTACAACAGAATTTGTAATTCGGAATTTGGCCACTAAAATGATCAAGGGGCTGGAGCAGCTACCCTATGAGGGAAGGTTACAACAGCTGGGATTGTTTAGCTTGGAAAAAAGGCGAGTAAGGGGGGACACGATAGAGGTGTACAAAATTATGCATGGTGTGGAGAATGTGGATAGGGAGATATTTTTCTCCCTCATAAGACTAGTCATCCCATGAAGCTGATTGGTGGGAGATTCAAGACAGATAAAAGGAAGTACTTCTTCATACAGCACATAGTCAAACTATGGAATTCGCTACCACAGTATGTGGTGATGGCCACCAATTTGGATGGCTTTAAAGGGGGATTGGACAAATTCCTGAAGGAGAAGGGTATCAGTGGCTAGTAGTCCTGATGGCTATGTGCTACCTCCAGTACCAGAGGCAGTAAGCCTATGTAAACCAGTTGCTGGGGAACATGGGTGGGAGAGTGCTGTTGTGCTCGTGTCCTGCTTGTGGGTTCCTGCTCAGCAGCTGGTTGACCACTGCGTGAACAGAATGCTGGACTATGTGGACCTTTGGTCTGATTCAGCATGGTTTTTCTCATGTTCTTAACACAAGGATGCAACTTGGTGCCCTCCAGATACTTTGGACTACAGCTCCCAGAATCCTTGACCATTGGCCATACTGGGAGTTGTAGTCCAAAAAGTATGGAAGGCCCCAATTAGAATGTGAGAAACTCTGCATCTGACCCTTTGATTATTGATCAGTATCACTAGAGGGGATGCATAAATGGTTGCAGCAATTCTGCGAGGCTGATGCTTTGGTACCCAGTTTCAGTATGGATCAGTTTAGCCATAAAGTAAAAGGAGGACCCAAAAAGGGACCTTTTGTCAAAGAGGTCCAGCATGGACAAGCACACAGGAAGAGCAAGTGTCCCCCTAAACTCTGTGTTGAAATGGACACCACATAGGCTAGGCAGGTTATTCTCAGAAGCATTCAGACACACAAACGCAGTAGGTTGTGATATCAAATGTCGATGTAACTAAAGGAGAACTTTCAGCCATCGCTGCTCATCCCCCTACTGGCTTTAACAAGCACATGGCATGGGGACCTTCTGCCTGCTGAGCTTTTCCACATTCATGTAGGATCCAGCCAACTCTTGCTCTGGAGAGGGAGGGAGGGAGGGAGGGCAGGCAGTATTCTTATCCTCTTGGTACATGGCAGAAACAGAAATGCTAATATGGGCCAGTCTTCTTTCCAACATTTTCACACCAGATCCCAATTACATCGTTTATAGGAAGAAGATAGGAGATGAGGCTCCACAGTGTTGCCAAAAGGTTTTCATTCTCATTTTTAGAGACCTGGAAATTGGTGCGTGTGTGGGGGGAGAAAATGAGCTTTCCATACCAGGCTACTAGAGCTTGCAGGCAGCAATTCCAGCTGCTGTCCCTACACACACACACACACACACACACACACACAGAGTTGCCTTTTACATTTACACAGACACAAACTCCTCTGCCTCCCATGTTAAAGCTGCTTCTGTTCTTCAAGGCAAATGCTCCATCCACACCTTTGTCTGCTCACACATAACGTTCACCATTCGGGGGGGGGGGGGAGGAACCACTGCTTAGAGAAAGGTGTCCGAGCTGATCACTCTCAGTATGGGCTGGGGGCTGATCGTGCACTGGAGGTGGGCAGTGCTAACATCAGAGGTGAGCATTGCAGGACACCTAGCAAGGCCCAGACCCCGGCAACTCCCCCTGGCCCTGCTGATTGTGCACTGGAGGTGGACAGTGCTAACATCAGAGGTGAGCATTGCAGGACACCTAGCAAGGCCCAGACCCCGGCAACTCCCCCTGGCCCTGCTCCTCCTCCCCCCTGCTCTTGCTACCTGTTCACCTGCCCTCTCCACAGGGATGAGCTGTGACTAGGGTGATCACTGAGGAATCTCCCCAAAAGGGGACATGCATCATCAAAGAAGAGGACCAAAAGAGGGGGTCAATTTTGCATAAAATTTGCATATGCTAGTTTATATGTATAGACTTAAAACTTCTTATTAGAATTTAAACAAATACTGCATATCTCACCATAGCGCAGTAGACTATGACCAGGTGACCTGAGTACCTGCCTGTTTACTCTGCTGTCCAGGTGCTCAGCTGTTGATGGGCAACAGTTTTTCTGGTTCTTTATCTTTAAACTGGAGTTGAAAAGGAGGATGGCCCTTCAAACTGAGGATTCCTTCAAACAGAGGGCTGTTCTCTGTAAAAGAGGACACATGGCTACCCCAGCATGACAAGAGCAAGGGAAGGAACAGCAGCCTCCACTTGTCTTGCTCTCTCCTTCTGGGCAGTGGGGCAGATGGCGCTCAGAGGGAAAAGGCAATTGAATGGGCAGTGGTGACAGTGGCAAGAAGGTGGGCTCAGTCATGGAGGGGACCCCACTGAGGGCATCTTACCCAAGGGCCACCAAAATCTGGAGCTAACACTGCAGGCAGGTCAGGTAATTTTCTACACTCCACCAAAAACTAGCCAGAAAGATTTGTGACAGTGTGGAATCAATCTCTGGAATCAGCTTAAACCAGCCTTTCCCAATGTGGCGCTCCCCCTGGCCATTGGCATGCTGGCTGGAGCTGATGGGAGTTGAAGTCCAAAACATCTAAAAGGCACCAGGTTGGGGAAAGCTGGCTTAAACCCATAAGCTTATATCATTTACAAACAGGAATATTTCAAGAAGAAACACCACAGAAAAAATGAGTAGAAAGTTTCCTCTTTTCTGTATCCCCCGATTTTTAAAAAATGATGTATATACCATTATTAGGTTACTCATCATCACACAAAGAGTCCACCTAGATGAGCCAGGGATCCCACAGCAATGGAAAGGATTGTATAAATATGGGCCTTCAGCTGACCTTCTGAAGGCCTCAACTTCAGGAGCAATTGCCCTTACAGATTAAACCAATTCACAGTCTGAGGCACTAGTTAAGCTGGGGTATTGGGATGTTGACAACTGAGTGCTGGTTTACATGCTATGACTCCCCCAAGTGGGGGCTGCTTTGAGTTGCTCCATGTAACTGTCACCAAGTGGTGACCATGTGCTGGAACTCATTGTGTGGATTAGGCAATATGGGTGCAACTGAGGAAGCCTGGGAGTTGTAAGACTTCTTCTGTCTAAACATGCATAGAATTGTGCCCTTAATTTTTTATTTATTCATTTATTAAATTTATATTCCACATTTCCACTAAAAATAGTATTCAAGGTAGTAATTTTCTACATGCTGACACAAACATCTAGAAAGAAAGGCCTGGGGTGGCCTGGAGAAATATCATCCAGTTGGAGTGGTGTGAGCTACAGCACACAAACAGCTCAGCATGCAGTGAAAGGCCCCAAATGAACAATTTAAAGTTGTTTCCATATAGTGATCATAATACATACACATACACACACACTCCCCTTTGTCCTACTTACAACTGTAAAGTCCCACTCACAATGTATTAATTTTTCCTATCGACTCAAATCACCTTCAACTGGGAACTCTGACCTAAATGTGTGAATCCGACTGTTGGGATACTTTGAAATATCACGTAATAGTTTCTGCATCTAGTCATAGCAGGGGTTGCTGGGCCCAGTCTGTTGTTTAGTAAAATCCAAAAACCTTGGCAATGGCATGATCGGCCAGGAAGTTGGTAGTGTTGTCAATGGAACAGAGGGGGGGGGAAATGGCCTGGCCATTTTGTATAATAATAATTTTAAAAGCTGGGTGGGGATAATGGGAGTTGTAGTCCAGCACATCTGGAGGCCATCAGGTTAGGGAAGATTTCCTCAGATGCAAGTCCTACTGTGTTCAATGCCGATTACTCCTATACTGTAGATCTATTTAAATAAATGGGACTTAGGTTCCTTGTGACTAACTTAAGTGTCATTCATTTCAGTGGGTCTACTCCACATAGGACTAACATTGGATACTACTTAGGCTTCAGTGAACCCAGAGGGACTGACGTCCAAATGAGCGGGCATAGGATTGCACTGCCTCTCTCTTTAATGGGTGCAGCGCCCATTTTCCCTGTGTACAGATTGCTGGTGGCTATTGGATTTATACCCAGTAATGGAGTTAATCTGTCAACACTGGGCAGCCAAATCCTCTCCAATGTACTCGGGAACTGGCTCTGATACAATTGCCAGTCATATTTTGAAATTCTCAACATGTTGGGAGATTATGCCAAAATGTTTTAATTGATGACATCTATGTGTGAAAGTGTGTTTTCTGGTCTGTAGGAAAACATATTTGAAGCTAATCATCCAACGTTTCTTTGGCAGGGCATATGTCTAGATCAGCACTCTTTCCCCATCGGAAGTGAGATTTGCATTGCTTGTGACGACTCTTCTGAAAGGTAGGTCCTATAATGGGAAAGAGGTGCACCTAGTTTCTCCCACCCAAAGTTGGAGGATAGGCAAGATCCGCTCTGGAAGCCCTGCTGCAGGACTGGATTTGGTTCTGGGCCTAATTACATGCAGAGGAGCTGATCAGAGCAACGTCTGTCAGAGACACAAACCACTTCCTCTGCCAGAGGTGGGTGGCACACACAGCATATTTACAAGTCATTTTCTTTGGAGAGGAACATTTGCTCATAGAAAGCAAAAGGAAAGCCAGGGAGAAAAGGAAAAGGAAAATAATTAAAGTGACAGATTTGAAAAAAACACTCAAGCTGTATGTGTGTCCCTTGGCCAAACTCCATCCAGCAGGATTTCATCTGGGGCTATTTTGACACCACTAGCTCCTGTTGGACCCAGGGCTGCTGAATGTGGGCACCTGGATGGCAGAGAGGCAGAGGCAATTGCTCTAGATCTGTATGGAATTATTATTATTATTATTATTATTATTATTATAATTATTATTATTATTATTATTATTAACATTTCTTTACCATCCCATAGCCCAAGCTCTCTGGGTGCTTTACAGAGAATTAAGACCCATTTTACAGCTTCATGTGAATTTGTCATGCGGTAGTGAACACACATCGTAGATCTTGCTGAACTGCCATGCATTTCAACAGGGCTTGTGCTGGAGTACTTTGTGGGCCTCAGTGTTCTGGGTACAGGAAATGGTTCCAGGTTCAACCCCAAGCCCCTTGTTGCAACCACTCTCAAGCCCCCTCAACCCATGCCATCACTGGCTTGGCTCTGCTGCCTGTTATACAAGCCAGATCCTCTTCAGTAAGCACAGGACTTCTGGTGCATTCCATGAAGTAACACACTGCTGTAGTTTGAGCTCTGTGTGTGTCACTCGCTCACATCGGTCCCTTTGTTCCCTTTTTGTTCTGCGCGCTTTATGAGTCAAGCTGTGGGCTCCATACAGTAGTGCAACCTTCATGAAACTGGGGCCCCACCAGGGATGCTTTAGAGTACAACCCCCATCATCCCCAACCAGCATGCCCAATGATCAGTGTCGATGGAAGTTATAGTCCCCCCAAAAACACCCGGAGAGCACCAGGTTGGGAAGGTTGAAGTAGTACGTGGAAAAATCTCTTGTTCTGATCAAGAAAATATGAGCCAACCCATGAGCGAGGTAGTCAAGAATCCTCTGTTAAAAATGCAGGGGCTGGAAAGCTCTCATTCTGCAATTATCTGTACAAAGAAGGGTTGCATATATTCAGTGGTTTGATCCTGTTGTAAATTTCTGGTAGATACGCCAAACGGAAATATACCTGGACTATATACTAATACAGTTGCCAGGCCTGCAGTTACTGCTCCTCCTTGAAATCTCATCTAGCTTCAGTAAGCAGCTTCGCAGACACCTGCAATGTCATGTTAATTCACTTTCCTGAAGGGAAGGAAATTGCTTAATTATCCCCAAGACACGAGTAGAGCAGCATCAGAGATCTGGTGGTACTAAAAAAGTTATTAAAGCTCGTAGGAAATTTGAGAAAACAGTAGTAAAATGACAAGCATGGGATGGCCTGGAAGAGATTCGCTTCCAGGGACATAGAGCAATGCCAAGCATTGCTAGAGAAGGTCTGGATTTGACACCAATTAGAACAGAGCTGTTCAAAGTGCCAGAGGCATGAGGATCATACCATCTGCATCAGGGATTCCCAATTTTTTTGGGTCAGTGGGAACATTTGGAATTCAGAGAGAGTGTCATGGGCACTCTCCCAAAAGCGCTGCCATGGTGGGCACAGCCAGTCACAAAACATTCATTTCCCAGGAGGCAAACTGGTGAGATGAAATGAAAAGTAACTTGCCCAAGAACCTAAGTCCAAGGCAGAAGTGGGGCCTGAGTTCCAAAACACAAAGCCACTCCTTTGAACCCAAATAAAGATGGTGCTGGAGGGCAGCCCTTCACCCTGCAGAATGCCGGCCTCCCAGTTTCCTTTCCTTTTTCCTTTTTAACTTTAAAAATCTTTAGAAATAAAAATAAAAATCAGGAGGTGCAAGGATCCTGGCAGGTATCAAGAGAAGTGCCCATGGGCACAATGGAGCCCAGGGGTGCCATTTGGGACCCGAGATCTACAGATCTTCCTTTGGATGGGGGGCAAACGTATGCCACCCCAAACTGAGACCTGTCCAGCCTCAGGCAGCAGCTGAGATTTCATCACGAATAAAACTAAGAAATAAATAAATCTATGTATTAGATTTATAATAAATCTAATAAATAAATCACTTCCCTAGAGGATGTGTTCCTTCACCAAGCTGTGGGGCCACTGTCTGCACTTCAGATTTAGACCAGTTCTGAACTGTTAATGCAGCAGCATTAACATTTTGTTCCATGATGTGGCTATCCTTCCTGATTTGCATCCCCCGCCCCTGCATTTTGCTTTTGGCTCCTGATTTAGTACCGTACTCTCCCCCTCTCCCTGTCACGTATTACTATTTGTGCTTCCACGCTTAACCCTGGCAATAATGCCAGTTTCAGCTTTGAGAGGAGCTCTGTGTTTCACTACGGATTTTCACCCATAATACTTGGCACCTAGCACCTCTGCAATAGCTAAAACCTCCTCTTTGCTTTGTGCATTTCCACAGCGTCCAAAATCCACTGAAGATCTGCAAACGACCCTCACACAATCCCACAGCAGTGGCTAGCTTAATTTTTTTTACATGCCATAAAAATTTAGAAATCATTTCTGCTCCTGTTTGTCTGTCTCTGTGTCCCACTGGCATTGGGCCAGAAAAGGGAAACGCTCATGGGCAAGGGGCTGCATTAAGGCTGAAGGCCTTGTCACTGGGAAAACTGGCACGGGGGCATTCAGACCACTTAGTTGGGTTCTGACCATCAAGTATGGATTTGGGGTTGCTTATTTCTTTGGCACCTTCCCCACTTTAGGTTTAGGATGGCTCAGCTGGAAGCTTGGAGAGAAACCCGGAAGAGACAGCAGTGCCTGGCTCGTGGTGTGAATAAGGAAGCAAAAGAGAAACTTGATTGGCAGTTGTTCGCCTCTTAGTGCTACACGCTCAGCCTGTCTCCGTTATTTGGAAACTGGAATCTACAAGCTCCCCTCCATCTCCGCTCTCTGCATGCTGCTTGGGCTGGATCACTGGAGCCGGTCTGCTGCTGTGCTTGTTCTGCTTTTAATGACCAGCACCAGAAAAACACCTTTGCCTGCCAAAGATGGGGCCTGGTAAAGGCTTGTTCCCTGTTTCCTGTAGAGCTCCAGAGATTTCTAAAACTCTTGTTCTTCCAGAGGTTGTAAAAAAAAAAAAAAAGGAGTTCAGGGTTCTGCTAGAAAGGTGAGAAGGGAACAACTTACTCTCCAGCATTTGACAAAGGAAAAGAGAGGCACTTTAATTAACCAGTCAAGCAGATTCTGAAGATGACCAAAAGCAGGCCCTTGACTTGCCCAAGAAACTGAACGTGATCTAAACTGTGTCTCCTGCCTGAGGATCCAAACACAGACCTCTCAGGGCCTATCTAGTTAGCACCAAGTGCAGGTGTGAGGATCCTGAGTTTGCTTGACAGGGCTACTGCCATTTGACAGAGCCCAAGAGCCACCAAAGCAAAAACTGAATATGCATATAAAAAGCAGAGGTAGCCGTGTTGGCCCATAAGAGTTTTTAAAAACCCGACAAAGTCCACAGTTGGGCAACACCTTTATTAGGACTGACCAAAATGCCACAGAAGTGTGTGCAGGCTTTCAAGTTCCGCAGAACTCTTCACTGGGCTGGATTACGGCTGGCATCAAGGATAAGCATGGCCGGGTATCTGCCAAGGGCCCACACCCAAGCAGAGACAAAAGCCCCCTTGATTTGCTGCTTCTCTTCACGATTGGAACCTTCTTGTTCACCTGCTTCTTGCACTGGCCCAAACAATCGGGGCTGAGGAGGAGGAGGACCAGGAGATGCCACTGCCTGCCTGCTCTCCGCCCATCAAGCAAGCGAGTGGGAGCAATGACGAAAAAGAGGAGGAGGAGCGAGGGCAGCTGGTGGCCATGGCGGTGAGCAGGTTGACTCCCTGAGGGAGGGGCCCATGGAGGGTGTCTTGCCCAAGACCCCCCAAAACCTGAAGTCAGCACTGGGCTGGATGGCACAAAAAGCGGGGGGGGGGGCAGAAAGGCGAAATGAAAGAGTATAAAAATTAGGCTAGACCAGGCTTCCACAATCTGGTGCCTTCCAGATGTTGTGGGCTTCAAATCCCATCAGCCCCAGACAGCACAGTCAATGGTCAGGGATCCTGTGAGTTGTAGTCCAAACCATCTGGAGGGCACTAGTCTGGAGAAAGCTGGGCTAAATGTTGTGGCCATACAATCTTTGCATTTAGACCCAGTCTCAAGATGGAGGGCTGCCTCTACTTTTTATGTGCCTTGGAGAATACCATATTTAGCTGTTCAGAGCAGAACCTGCAAGCAGAGGAGATGATGATTTTCCTGAAGAGGTGCTTTGCATTTTGAAGATTCCATTCCCTCCAGCCACTAGGTAATACTACACAATTTTACTTCAATTTACTTTTTTTACTTAGTGCACTGTCCAAAATTTAACTTGCTGATATAAAGACAGTCATGTTTTTCTTTTCTTCGGCTCTTTGCCTAACCAAGAACCCATGTGTTTTGCTTAAGGCTAGAGATAGTTCTGGGTAACAGCCAGACAAAAACGGGGCTCAGCCATTGCATCTTCATCCCAGAATGCTAGGTGTATAACCTGATAAATACAGCATGTAGCAGAGACTAACTCAGTCAGTCTGCAATCTCCATCCTCAGACTGGGCCTAAATACAAACCTATGAGTATGTCTAGCCTCAGTCTTGCACTTCTTGTGCTTTGCCTCTTTCCCCACCTGCTGCTTTTTTACCATTCAGCCTGATGAAGAGTTCTGCAAAACTCAAAAGCTTGCTCATTATTTTGTGACATTTTGGATGGTTCAAATAAAGGTATTCTGCAACTGTGAATGTTGACTATGCATGGATATTGTATTTCCCTTGTTTAATATACTTTCTCTCATACCTTTTCCTCTTAGGTATTTGTGCATTGTCTGTCTTCCTGCCTCCACGGAATTCCCCATTTCAGAATGTCTTTAAATTCCATACTAACAAACTGATTACTAGGCAGAGGGAGAATGATGATACCATTCATTCCTTGCCTAGATTTAACCAGACCAGGGATCTGCAAGCATGGAGATATTAATGTTATCAAGCTACTTAGGAAATCCTTAAAAAATCTCTGAGGAGAACAGAGAGCTCTCTCTCGCTCTCTTCCTCCTTTTCTCCAAGATGCCTCCCTGACAACACATAGAGCAGCTGTGACTGCCCCTAAGCCAGCCTTCCCCAACCTGGTGCAATCCAGATGGACTGGACTACAACTCCCAACATATCCAGTCAGCATGGCCAATGGCTGGGAATGGTGGGGGCTGCTGTTAGGGATGTCAGAGAAATCCACAATGGAACCAAAAGAGTTTGACTTTCTATGAATCTGGTCCATGGATTCTGCAGCAGACTGACTTTTCCCAAGTTGCATGGATTCTGCAGACTTGCGGACCATTTTCTTTAACTTTCTGGAATGTTATGCAAATTAATTGCAGAAAAATATATGAAACCAAAAAAAACCCCCACCTGTCAAAAATGCATAGTTTTCCCATAGGCAAAAACATGAAAATGCATATTTGGGGGGGGATTTGCACATTTGGGGGGTATTTGTACATTTTTGCAAGCACAAATATGCACATTTTCACAGGCACGAATTTGCACAAATTTGGGAAATGGGAGAAAATCCGATTCTGTCAATGAGCAGACAACAGAACGAAAGGCACCTGACAATCCGTGACATGCAGATGGGTTGGTTTTTACAGGATCTGTACATCCTTAGTTGCAGTTCAACACATCTGGGGGGCATCAGGTTGGAGAAGGCTGCCCTAGCCCGCCCCAGAGAGCATGCAGCAGGAGCCATCTGGAACACTTTGAAACAGCCCAAATGAGGACTTTAGAAACCAGTTAACTAAAACATGATTACTTGCTTTGTGCCTTTACATCATAACTGGACAAAGGAAGTTCACTTTTAAGTCAAAATCTTTCTTTTTATGTTTTGAATTCTACAACATCGATTTTGCAATATATACCTCTTTTTTGGGGGGGGGGGTTCCAATCATCTGCACCTACCCAGGCTTAAACACTTTGGCATAAGGCTACTGATACAGAGATGCTATTTAGTGTTTATAGCAGGAGACAGATGCTCCCACATGCCTAGGGGGGTGGCCCTTGCTGTTTGAACAAGGCCCTTGCATTCTGGCTGCCGCCAATCCAGCACGTCAGCAAGCGCTTTCCCCTTGGCATTGTTCTCCCATCATTCTGCACTGCATAGTCTTTCCATTTATCCAATTAAAAAAATCTCAGACTGGTTACAAAGCTCTCACAAAGGACCAAATTTTGTAAATAATGCCAAATATAGTCACACTAAACCCTCTTGTTTCTTGGAGGCGGCCTGTCTGCAAAAATCACACCCCCTCCCAAACGGGATGAGCCTTCCAAAGGTCTTCCACTGGGGGAACATTCTATAGCCATATGTTTCTTAAGTGTTGCTTCCTACTTTCTCTTTCCAGGCAGGGCTGTTGACCCATGTCTTACAGTCCATATCCATTTGACTTCAGAACATAAAGATGCACGTCAATGGAGCTCCCCAAATGCAGTGGCCGGGTTCCAGATGTTTGAACTGAAAGTGATATGAAACTGATACCCATCCAGTTAGCCTCACATGAGATTAACACAGAGCTTAAGTCCATGGATCTTAATATTCCTCTCCATTAAAAAAAAAAAAAAAAGGAATGCAAGAGGCAGCTCTCCCAGGGAGCTTTATGTCTTTATGTCCTTATGACTGGAAAAACTGAGCAGTTTCTGCAGATAGTAGCATCTTGGTTAGAGACTAATGATAAAAGCATGGGGCTAACTACAGATGCTCTTTGCTGAGAAAAGTAGCCATGTAGGGATTGGGGGCTTGAAGGTGGTCCAGAGAGGCCTTGGCTAGGTCTCTTGGAAAATCTCCCCATCTACAGAAACTGCCTTGGCTGGAGGAGCCATTAACGAATGAGCTGGTTTATATCTCCAGCGCTCCCTGTCCCCAAAGGCGCATAGGGGTCCAGGCAGAGTCATCTAATGGGAGGAACATACACACAGCAGGGCTGTCACTTGCAAGAACAGCTCATGGCCCTGACTAGTGGTAAGGCCCTGCTCTTAGCTCCCAGAGAGCTCTTTCTGCAGTGACGGAAAGTATAATGGAGACTTTATTAGGCCTGGATCTTCCTTTCCCACAGATTTTCATCAACTGTGTGTTGTTGTTTTTTCCTTTTTATTTAATGTCTTCAGCATGCTATTTGCGTTGCCCTTATTTTCACCGTAGTCTACGTAAATCTTTACGTAGACTACAGGGACCAAATAAGGAATGCGAATGGCGGCTCCCTATGGGGGCCGCCATTAGCCGTACGCGCTTTTTTCTTTTTTAAGTCACCCGTGATAGGCTACGTGACGATTAACGTAGCCTATCATGGCTGACTTTGCAAATCTAGCCATGATAGGCTATGTTAATCATTACATAGCCAATCACAGGGGCGTTTTGTTTTGTTTTTTACTTTTCTTGTAATGGCGGCGGCGGCAGCCGGTCAAAAGACCGGCTCCCGCCCCTGACGAAGACCTGCCGAACCGCCGCCGGGACCTGCCGCCGGGAGGGACATTCGTGAAAGGTAAGTCCCATCCCGGGGGGGGGGGGGGGCGGAGAATTTCTCCCCGAACAACCTTCGGAGGACCGAATGCGTTGGCACTTGGCCCCCCAAAGTTTCAGGGAGAAATTCTCTCCCATCCCTAGTTAGGAGGTGTGGCTTATGATGTGTTTGACAATGGTGTGCAAACTTCTCCATTACCTGGCTGCCTCCTCACCATTATCTGCTCTAGAACACTATCCCTCTGTTATGGAGTTCTTGGTACTGAAACCAAGGAGCACTGGCTACAGTTTCAAGAAGAAAACTTGTCTGTTTCAAATTTAAAAGATCTGTATTATATGCATACCGCGGCCAGATGCAAAAGAAGGCAGGTCTCCAGCACTTTCAATAGTTGCGTGAAAGACGGAATGACAAACTATCCCTGCTGAAATTCCCTCTTCCACCCAACTATTAAAGGTGCAGGAGCCCTGCCCTGTTTTCTATCTGGTCACCATATAATGTACAGCCTTCGTCCAGTGTTTGGTGCCCACACGCGACTTGGAATAATTGACACCCTTTCACCTCATTTTGCTTTCTCCCTTAATAGCGGCAGCAGCAGCCACTGTGCTGGAGAGCATCCGACTCTTGACTACAGGAGTGAGCGTGCAACATTTCCACCAGGAGCATTAATAAACAAACGCAAATCAAGATATTGCTGGAAGTCCCAACAAAGCCAAAGAAATTCAGTCCGCAAGATTTGTTTACATCTGAACTGAAGTGGAGAATTGCTCCCTGCCCCTCACTGGAGTCTTGCTGCTGAAAACAGCGGTCTCATCCTAGAGAAGAGTCATGCTTTGGGTCTTGTCATTGTTGTTTTAGAATTTCTAACAAATAAATATGTTACAGCATTTGTGACTTCAAATGGACAGAGCCCAAACCATGACAAAGGAGTGGAAAGCACAGCTGTCAGGCCTCCCAGCTGCTGGGATGGCTTGATTGTAGGTATGTCAGAGAATTCCACCACGGATCTCGGATCTCGAATGCCAGTGCATTCGGCCTCCTGAAATCCATGGCGGAATGAAGCCCCCGCCCCCCCCAACCCATGAAAGGCGCACAAAACAGAGCACTTACCTGCTGCCATCCGCACTGACTTGCAAATGGCGGCCGCATCTGCGGCCGCCATTCGCTTCCTCATCATAGCCGTGATAGGCTACGTAAATAATTACGTAGCCTATCACGGCTAATGCAGAGACGCCATTTGTGTCCCTGCGGAGGCCATGATAGGCTACGTAAGTATTTACGTAGCCTATCACAGCAAGCCAAAAAAAAAAAAAAGCGGACGCAAATGGCGGCGGCTATGGCGGCCACCATTTGCGTTCCCTTTTTTTTGCTGTTTTAGCCTACGTAAATATTTACGTAAGCTATTACGGTGAAAAAAAAGGGGAATGCAAATGGCGTAGTGGGCGCTATTTGCGTTCTTTTTTTCGCCGTGATAGCCTATGTAAATATTTACATAGGCTAAAACAGCGAAAAAAAGGGAAAGCAAATGGCAGCCGCCGTAGCCGCCACCATTTGCGTCCAGTTTTTTGGGGGGCGGTTTGCTTGCCGTGATAGGCTACATAAATATTTTTTAGCCTATCATGGGCTACCATAGGGATGCAAATGGCGTCCCCTACTCAGGACGCCATTTGCGTCTGCAGCAGCCCGGCAGCGGCTGGAGGCCCCGCTACGGGTTGGCCCGGCCTGGCCGCGGAGCGGAGCCGGCCAAGCAGGATTCCGGGGGGGAGGAACAGATCGCCTCCCCCCCCCGTCGAGGATTTCAGGGGAAGGGACGGAATGCCTGCCCCCCACCGCGGATGTCCCTGGACAAAACCAGGTAAGTGTTTCATACATCCCTACTTGATTGCGAGCATGTCTTCTTCCGCTCTCCCCCATATAGACATGCATGCACACACCTGCATGCACCATCATCTGCAGGGCCGGCCCACGACATTTTGCTGCCTGAGGTGAAGGACAAGATGGTGCCACCTCCCATTCCATGTACAGAAGTTGACTGGGCTGGCAGATGAATCCGTCTTCCACACGAATGATGGGACAGCGTTCTCCACTGAACTTCAAGGCAGCAGGCTAACTTAGGTGGCACAGAGTAGGCTGCAAGGCACACGGTTCTCTCTTTGAACACCTTGCTGCTGCCTCCCAGCACCGGCCGTCTGAGGTGACTGCCTCATCCTGCCTAATGGGAGGACCAGCTCTGACCATATGCAGATTTACAGACCCCCACCCTGTTGTTTTTCAGTGGTTGCAGCTTTTTCCTTAGAAGTTACTTGGAAAAGCACCCATCAATTACTGGAAGCCCTACAGTGTGGTTGGTTCTCTCAGAAACTAACTGGATTAGTGGGAAATGAGCTTTCGTAGGCAACACGTAGGGATGTGCGAAAGTCACTTACCTTTTTGAAGGGGGTGATTCCTGGTGGGGGGGAGGCGCTCCGCACCTCCCCCAGAAATCCTAACCCGACCAGATCCACTTTGTGGCAACTCCACGGAGCCACCGACCAGGTGCATTTGCAGGCATGCAGAGCCTGCGGACGCAAATGGCAGCGGCTACGGCCGCCGCCATTTGCGTTCCTGTTTTTTTGGCATGATAGGCTACGTAAATATTTACGTAGCCTATCACGGCAAAAAAAACAGGAACGCAAATGGCAGCTGCCGTAGCTGCCGCCATTTGCATTCCCTTTTTTTAGCTGTGATAGGCTACGTAAGTATTTACATAGCCTATCACAGCAAAAATGGAGAAGCGATTGACGGCCACAGACGCGGCCGCCATTCGCAATGCAGTGCGAACGGCACCAGGTAAGTGCTCCGTTTCGCACACCTTTCACAGGGTGGTGGGGCGGGGGGCTTCGTTCCACCATGGATTTCGGGGGGCTGAATGCACTGGCATTCGGCCTCACTGAGATCCGTAGCAGAATTCTCTGACATCCCTAGCAACACCCCTACTGCACTCCATGAAGTCGTCCTGCATCTAGGGATGCAAGAACCAGCAAGGCTCAAACTTGTCGAGGTTCTCTGAGTTCCACCTTGAAGCTCTGCCTTGCTCCCATTTTCAACTGCGATTTGTTTTTCTTTTCATCCAAATGGGGTAAGTGCGCATTTTGGAATGCATTTTTGAAAGTGTGCAGCCAAACGTGCACTTCCCACCCATAGATTAAAGCACGAAAATGCATATTTGGGGGGAAATGCATATGTTTTAAGTGTGCATTTTTCAAACATGATCACAAGTTCAGGAACCTGCCAGCTTTTCTCAAAAAATGCACTCGCATTTGTAGGGCTGATTGGGGCAAATTCAAGTCAAAAACGAAACAAAATGAAATTCTTATACATCCCTACTTGCATCTCCTCCTTGTCTAGTTCATGGATATAAGTGGCTCCTTGCTGGTGCCTGCCTGATGCTCTCACTCCTGAACACTTTTACTGAGTGCATGGGAAGTTAGAGGACTAATTCACACAGCCCTGGACTTGAGGGGTTCATCACACAGGGGCAGAAACCCACACCAATACCGGGGCTTTCTCCATCCATGTTCATCGTGGGATGAAATCGGGCTCCTTCACACAGCTGTTTCTATCTTGATATATTCCATTCCTTACCTTTTCACGGGGTGGCTACTTTTCCGTGAAAAGCCATTACACACACTGGGGGCATCGTGAAGTTTCCTCCCTGATTCCTACCCCTTTCCCTCCCCTCGCAGATTATCGGTGGTTTGGTTGTTATTGACATGCAGTGGACAGCAATCTACACTGAACTGCCCGAACCCTGCCCCCACAGGCGCCGGTTTCCTGGTGAACCACTGGCATGCTGGCCATTCTGTGTTGTCGAGCAAGCAGCCGAAGTCAGTAACGAAAGTCAGTGTATTGCATTTCGTCACAGCATGGTGGCAAGCCGGCAGGTCGGTATACTGGCATGCCCACCACCCCAACGTCACTGCTGTCGTCACCATGACCACACCCCCATCAACCCCAAACAAAGTGGGGTGTTCACGCGATGGGAGAAGTACAAGGGCAGGCCATGGTGCTCCTGTTGCGCAGGCTGAAAAAATACTGCATTTTTTCCGTTTGGGAATAACATGGGATAGGCAGGGGGAAATGGCGGGGAAATCACTGGAGGATTACAATGTCATGTAATGGACCTGCAAACTTCCAGGAGCGGCTAACCATGAATGTGTGATAAATTGCAGGTGTAGAGATGCCCTCAGTTTCTACCTGCGGTGAAACATTCCTGGGACTGATCAGCCTGAAAATAATCAGCTTGCACTTTGGCATGAGTTCAGTCATGTGACTTACCCTAGATTTCAGTTAAGGCCATGATCCCATGCATTCTTATTTGGGAATAAAGCACACTGAAATCAGTGGGAGTCACTTCTGACTAAGCATGCACAGGATCAGGCTGTGTCGTTGAGATGGCAGCGTTAGCTCTAAATATGGGTTCCCTGCCGAAGGTGTGATATTTCATGCATGTGAAGAGAAGACGCCTTTGGACCCTCTAGGTCTGCAACACCTAGTGCTTGGAGCAACTTTCCATTTCAGAGTGGTCCAGTAGCTGCGGCAAAGAGTAAGCAGACTATTAATGTGTTCGGGGCCCAGCTAATATTTGCTGCTGTGCATCCTGTTCTGTAGCACTGCAATCTCCTTCATCAGAATACTTTGTGCTGAGATAATGTATTTGGATGCATCTAGTTGGCAGTTCCTAGACTTTATATGCTAAACCAGAAGTGTGGGAAGCACCAACGCCAGCATTTGCACAATGCAGGAACTTTGCTGCACGTGGGGGGTGCTTATCCTGAGTTACAGGTTACATTCAAAAACCAGTGACAAAACATTCCCTGGACACACTGTCACTGACCTTAAAGTGGCCAGCAAAGAAACTTCAAAGGGAGATAAGAGTGAGAGAGTGCTGAGTTAGAATTCATCAACAATTAATTCTATCGCCAGAGGCTTGAATCAGGATAAAGGATTGTTATCACGCTACATGTGTTATAATTGGCTTACCTAGTGCCAGGATGTTTGTGTTATCAGCAACAGCTTCACAGTGAATGACCACTGTTCATAATATGATTCTCACTGTCAGTGCTTTCTGTATTTAATTTCCTTTCTTTCTGACCTCAGTGTTTACAATTCTCTCTCTCCGCACCCCCCATTACCACCATATGCACTGTATTTAAATCTGAAATGCTCCATGCATCTGATGAAGTGGGCTATAGTCCATGAAAGCTTATGCCAGAATTAGGGATGTCGGAGAAATCCGCAGTGGATTCAAATGAATTCAGACTTCCATGAATCCAACCTGCAGATTCCGTAGTCGACCAGCTTTTTCTGAGTTGTGCAGACTTGTGGATCTTTTTCCTTTTTGAGAGGATTTGTGTATTAGCACTAATGTGCATTTGCAGACAGGAACAAAATTCATGTATATCCCTAAAAAATGTCCAGTTCCATCCATGAGAGGATGATGGAATGAAAGATACCTGACAACCCAAGAAACACAGATGGAACAGATTTAACAAAATCCATACATCCCTACCCAGAATAAATTTGTTCATCTTTAAGGTGCCACAGGTCTCTTTGCTGATTTTAGATGTTGCATGTGGTTCTAAGCAACGCTCCTCTATCTCCTTCCTGGTGTGTCCTTTCCCCCTCCCCATTTTTCATGTCATTGTAAGCTTGTGGGCAGGGCTTGTATTGATTTCTGCTAATTGTACACACCTTTGATTTTGGAAAATGCTTTAGTACTCTGGCCCTGTGGAGCCCAGCTCAGTCAAATCACACATCCGTCTTCTCTGGCTATGTGGTGGACAGCCTGGAAGAGGTGGAGTGGGGCAACATGGTGGAAAAGGCAGCGTTGGGTGAAGATGGCAGGGGCAGATGTGCACGAATGGCACATCTGTCCTCCTCCAGCATTGCCATCTGGGCTTGCCTTAACTGCAGATTCATCCATAAGGAGATTTCTTTTTATTATGAGTAAGGAAAAAAGGGAAGAAGCTTAAAATCAACATGTATATCATGCTACCAGCAATTCTTTCCCTGCCTTTTCTCTCCTGCTGGAATCCCCCCTTGTAATCCACGCTAATTCTCTGACTCTTTTCCATATCTACAGGCCTCTAATCCTCTCTGCTCCTCTCCAGTGATGTGTAAACAAAGCCACTGCTGAGGGGTTATGGGAGTATTTAAAGGGACTCAGAGGCTCAGAAGAACAAGTACTGAGTCTCCCGGAATAAGCTGCCACAAGGCTGGTTGTGCAGAGCCTGAAAGGAAGGAGCACTGCTGGTTCTTGTGTATTTGATCCCTCGGTACAAATCGGGGAGCCTGCAAATGCTCGTGCTGTTCTTGGAGAAAGGCATTTGACTGTTCTTGCCCCTAGCTCTTCTTTGCTGCCTGGCCCTCACCCAGTCACCAGCACCCCCAGCACGTTCCACAAAGCGTGCCAGGTTGCTGCACCCCAGAGCTCTCCTCAGGGACAGTAGCTGGAACAGTGCAGCCATCAAGCCGTTTCTCTTTCCAGGAATTATGTGAGCACAAAAGCCCAAGGGCAGTCATTTCCCCAAGGCTTCCCGTTAGCAACGTGGGCCAGGACTCGGATTTAATTGAAAAGCAAATACTGCCACCTAGTGGTATCATATGGATGATATTCTGGAGGTGACCGGCTCGACCTTGGGGGAGCTGGGGGTGGCGACGGCCGACAGGAAGCTCTGGCATGGGCTGGTCCATGAAGTCACGAAGAGTTGGAAGCGACTGACCGTATAAACAACAACAAGTGGTATCATAGAGACTTAGTAGAACGAAGCAATCGTTCTTCAAGGGAGATAACAAGGCCTGCCTTGGGAAGATCCTGCACAGACATCCAACTCCACCCTCCCCGTCTGGAAGACACGCAGTCCCAATCATCCATATGCACAGGCAGCATCAGCCCACAATGATCCACTGCCCGTCCACACAGCAGTGGAAAGGACGACTGAAAACTGGGGGGCAGTGGGGGGAATCTGTGTACTCCTTTTCTGCGTGTGTTCTGAAGCTCACCATCAATTCTGAACTTAACAGCAAATTCATTGTACATCAATCCAGGCTCACTACAAAGATGAGCATTACAGAGGGACATGTTTTGGCCAACTAATTACAAAGTTTGGCAGCATCACTAGTCACTACTACCCTGCATATTCTCAGTCAGGGTAACTGCAGTCTGTTGAGAATGCCCGCGATACTCTCAGCAATAGGACTAAAGCAGCAGTTGAAATGAATGCTTTGGAATTTGGGATGCAGAACGGTATTTCGCTTTTCCCCCCTTACCCACTGTTTATATATACATGACTGATTTGTTTCTGCTCTGATGAATAAAGTTGTCATCGCCTCTTCATTAAACATGTGTGTCTTAATAAGCAGTGCCATGGCCTCAAAGCAAGGGCAATAATTATGACAGGCCCAGAGACATCAGAAAAGGGAGGAGGGGAGAGAGAAAGGTTAAGGCTGTGAGTTTTGCTAGAAGGAAGCCAGCAGGCAGCAATATGAACGACACTCATCCTTGTCTTACAAGCACATTCAGAAATGACATTTCGGTCCTGGCTTCCACTCACTCAGCAGCAATCCCAGTACTGCCTGACCAGAACCACTGGGGTTCTCTCCTATTCTCCCCTTGCCCTGGGCAGAGCTTTGCTGCTGCTGCAGCCCAGGACCCAGGCAGGTGTTTGGTGGCTCTATTTAGCACCACGGAAGACCCAGGCGTTAGCAAAATACCATCAACCACCTCATGGTGCATGGCAGCCTCCAGCAGCCTGGTACCCTGGGATAACAACTCCCATCAACCCTAGCCAACACAGTCAGTTGTAGTGGATGGTGGAAATCGTAGTCCAAAAAATCTGGAGGACACCCGGTTGGGGGAGGCTGGCCTATGGTATACAAATCCAAACAACAACAACAATGGAGATAGCTTCTGACACTCAAGGGAAGCCCTTGACTCTGAACTCTAGGGTAGTCACCCAGGACTCAAAGACTGAAGCTGTTGCTAGACCCAAAGCCTGGACATTCATCGCCAGCTCATAGATTTCTATCATAAGGAAAAGGGGGATAAATCCAAATTGTCCAGGGCAACCCTGGTTTCTATCAAATCTGGGACACAAGGAGCAGCCCCACCAAAAACATCTCACAACATGGCTTAAGGGAAGTGTTTACAGCCAAACAAGAAACGCATTTTGAGATCAAGTGGTTTGGGATCATTTGGGCACTGAAACAGCTGTTGCTGGGGGGCGGGGTTCTCTGTGATGGTGAGCCCTGCTCTGCCCCTCCCCCAACTTTTCAATGTAATTGGCAGGTAGACTTATTGGTGATTCCAATGCTGGTTGAGCCATCAGCCTTACTCCGCACCCATAGTTCAGGTGGACTGTCTAGCTTTAATTTTCAGTGTAAAATTATCTCATCTTGACTATAAATTTTTTTAAAAAGCAAAAGCAATAATATGCAAGTTGCAAAAAATGCTCTGGGCATAAGCGGAAGGAAGGTGGGACTGTGATGTAACGGCCACCAAACAATCAGCACTGTGCACAACCAGCTTCCGCACAGCAGACTATCAGAAATGGTTTTCTCCAAGCTTGACCAGAGAAAGGAATATGTACATCCAGAAAGAAAGTGGAGAGAGCACTTCCAGAGTGGCTCCTCTGCTTAAATAAAGCACATAACAAAATAAAGCTCAAATAAAGCTTCAATAAAGAACACAGTATCTGATAAACAGAAGAACCTCGTGTTTTTCCTGCCCTGTCTTCAGGAGTAAATAGGCAGAGACAGGGCAAGCTCCTTATAGGGAAGACAAAGCCATGTCTGTGGAGTGTATCTGAAACACACTGTGCTTTGTCCATAGACCAGGAGAGGCCCAAGTATTTTAAAGAGGTTGCAAAAGGTGCATGAGTCAAGACACTGGCAGAGACAAAAGTGACCTCTTGACTCTGTTGTGACCCAATTATGATTAATCATAAGGAGAAACACAAAACACTAGAGTAGTCTTAGCATAGAGAAAAAAGGATGCTTTTCATTCAGCGACCCAAGGGCCAGTTCAAAGATTATGTGGCCCTCCAGATTCTACATGGAGTGAGATTCATACAGTGCATAATTAAACTATGGAATTCACCACCACAAAATGTGGTGATGGCCACCAGCTTGGGTGGCTTTAAAATGTAGGAATGGGTGAATCTGTCAACTTCTGTTTCTCTTATTTTTACGCTCTTAAGTTCTGCTTGTCCTGACCACTGAGATTTTTTTTAAGGTTCGCGTGAAAATTCATACACTGTTTTGTGCACATTCCTCCTAGTACATACACACAATTTTGCCTAATATACACATTTTTGCAAGCACTTTTCTTAATATAATGCACTGCTGAATGTTATTTTCACCAATATATGGATTTTGTGTGTGTGCACTTTCTCCTAATATATACATTTTTTTGCACACTTTTAGACTGAGAATTCTATTGCAAAATTTGGAGAAGTGCAAATTTTGAAGGATAATCGAGTTTCAGTTTTTGTATTGGTTCAAAAGTGGGAAATTAGGAAATTTCTCTACCATCCCTATTAAATGGGGATTAGAAAAAGGATAAGCCCTGGAGGATAAGGCTGTCAGTGGCTACTTGTTATGACAATGGCAGGAGTGCTATTGCACTCATGTTCTGCACTCGTGTTCAAATCCTAGTGGCATCTTGTTGGCCATTGTGAGAAACAGGATGCTGGACTAGATAGACCTTTGGTCTGACCCAGCAGGGCTCTTTTTCCTATGTTCTTATCAGAAGCAGGTTGTAGGCTTGTACACTTCCTTCTCCTATCATTTTTTTCAGTGGGATCTATTGTGCCACAGGCCAGGGAGATCAATGGAGAGGGTGATATGGGGCAGGAAACAAGCAACCCCAAGACCTGCTCCCCATCCTCTCCCCAGATACAATCTCAGGGGTGAAGTAACAACTGGATAGGTCTACAGAAAAGAAGGCTCAAGTCGCATGTTTTGATGTGGAGCCAGGTCAGAGCTTTGTCATGGCAGGAATGCAAGGAATTGGCTGAGGCTCAAAAAAGAAGATGGATCACAAGTTCAGTATGCACCTCCTTGCTGAAAACCACACAAGCTTCTTAGCCATACCCTGGCTGGATGAACTCTTTCCTCTCCACCATTCAAAACACACACACACTCTCCTACCCTGAACCAACCAAGGACATAAAAAGGTCTCTTTTGCTCCAGCACGTCCTGCAGGCTCCAAAGGGCTGCATAACACTGAGACATGCACTCACACAGTGAATCATTTGGTGTGCCATGTACATGAGCTGGGAAGAGCATGATGCTCTTTGACTTGCCTCCGCCCCTCCCAAAGTTAAAGAGCTCCGGATAGCTCATGCCTTGATAACATATGCCTCCCACAGCCCTCAGTGAGCACTTGCTCCTCCCCACCTCCAGGTCCTGGCACTGACTTTGCAGCACACAACAAACTTTCTGGTCTGTTAAAGAGCCATTTCCGTAGCAGGCTCCCCTCCTCCAGGCTGATTCAGTCCTGGAAAGAAAAGCATCTGAAACTAATAAAAGCACATGGATGCCTTTCCTGAGAGTGGGAGCATTACTCACTGCCACTGAGCACTTGTTGGAAAGCAAGGCGATGGGCAGCCAACAAGGCCAGGCGGGGGGGCGGGGGCTGGAGGGGAGATGAGGCAGCTGCTTCTGTCAAGAGAATCTATTCAGGGCTAAGCACTAGCCCAGCACAGAGGATACGAGATAGTCATCAGCATTTGGAAGGGCAGCAGACAGGGGAGACTGCGGGGTGCATGCGTGCGTGTGTGTCTGTTGGCATCGTATGTCAACTCTTTCAGGGTTCAAAAAACCTGAGGCTGAAGAAGGGAACTGATTGAAAAAATCGTGAGGTTTTAAAGAACTCACTGCATTCACATCTGTGTGAGCCATCTTTCCTGCTTCCTCTCTTTAAAGAAAGCCAGTCAAACAGCTAAAGAGCAGGAGGGAGGTATACAGTAGTTATTAAGAGAGCAATCATATCCATGCTTAGACAGAAAAAGTCCCACAACTCCCAGCATCTCCAGGGAGCATACCTGGCTGGGGCATGCGGGGTGTTGCACGACTTTTCTCTAAGCATGCCCAGGATTTCGCCCCAAGTTAGGCACAGTACAGTTAACCTAGTTAAATTGGGCCCTATTTTTGATTCTCCCCATCAGCAAGGAGTTATTTTAAGGGGATTTCCTCATTCACTGGGTCCACAGCCCACCACTGGGGTTTTGATTCTTGATACTTCAAGCATCAGGCTCCACACCTGAAGACAAACTATTTGTCTGTTTTAGGCCACAGCACACAACGCAGCTACCGTGCTGAAGCTGGGTCTGGGCAGTGCCAGAATGGGAAGATGCCTGGCTACCCCACATAGGCTATTTTGAGCTCCTGGGAGGAAAGGTGGGATGAAAATGTAATTAACTTTGACTTGTTCAATAAGGACATTATATTCCCCTCAAAGTACACCTGTGGTAGATCACTCAGTGTGATTCGCACTCAGTGGGATTCATTTAATGGCTGGTTCCACAGCTATGGATATCCCTACAGACATACATAGGGCACCTCAAAATTAACTGGACAGTCCTCCAGAACCATAGAAAAGAGCAGGAAGGACCACTTTGCCACAATGCCATGGAGAACCCAAATGGGGACATGCCAAAGGCATGTCATCAAGGGCGTTGTGGCTGTAGATCAGCCTTCCCCAACCTGGTGCCCTCCAGATGTGTTGGACTGCAACTCCCATCATTCCCAGCCAGCATAGTCAATGGTTGGGAATGGCCATGCTGGCTGGGGATTATGGGAGCTGCAGTCCAACACATCTGGAGAGCACCAGGTTGGGGAAGGCTGCTGTAGAGGATAGGGTGCTCCTTGCAAAACGTTCCATAGATATTATATAATGGGGCTCCTAAATGAAAAACCTGTTTTTCATTTTTTACAAAGACTTGTCTCACATCAGAGCTCAGGCCAGTGTTTTCCTGTTTGCTCATTCTCTACCCCTCCCCCAAATTCCTCTGAGGCAGAACAATAATTGCAAACATATTTATGGCTGGAATGGTAATGGAGAGGATTGCCTGGATCCACTCTCCTCCCCATCTAATCATGTTTCACTTGGTTAACATGATATGGGCTCTCTCTGTCCTGCTGCCAACACTGCAGATGTACTGTAGTTGGAGAGAAGAAAAAAAGCACTGCTTTAGACCCTGGAAATACCCTTCATGCGCTCTCTCTCTCACTTGCTCACTTGCGCTCTCTCTCTCACACACACACACACACACACACACCATGTGCACAGGAGGTTATGCTAGAAGCACAAGGAAATCCCAATACTTTGACTAATCTTAAACTCAGTGTGTAAGGACAGAGGAAAAATGACAAGCTGATATGACGTACGTGCAGGCACAAAAGTCAGCATCCGGTCTTCATTGTTGAAATCACCTGTGCTCAAGGCTGGAAAGACAATGCCCCGTGAATGTGTGTGTATATGTTGAACTTTATTATACTGTGTACTGCAGTTTGTCCTGTTTGCATAAACTAAGCAAAACAAGCACATGTTGAAAATTTTGCTATATTTGGAATAGTCTATCCAGGTTGCAGCATGCAGCTATTTTAGATACAGAATGTGGGTTATTTTTCAGAATGTTGACGTCTCTACATGCGCAGCAGCAGGGCCGGCCCTTCCGTTGAGCTGACTGACACACCCACCTCAGGCAGCAGATGTGGAAGGGTGGGAAGTGGCGGTGGTGTTGGAGGGCAGAGCTGTGTGTGTACCACACAGCCTGCCTTGAGCCCCCTGAGCCAGCCTGCAGCTTTCTGGAGCAGCAGAGGGTGCTGTCCCATTGCCAGAAGTAAAGCTCAGCTCAGCTGCTGATCTTCTGTCTGTGCACTTGGGGAGAGGCACCATCTTGTCTTTCACCGCAAGCTGCACAGTGTCTTGGGCCAGCCCTGTAGGACTATGGAGGGTTGTGCTCCTCTCATGAGTTCATAAAGCTGGAGTTTCCTGAATGTCATGTTTAGACACCACCCAAATTTGTGCCGAGCATCTTTTAGTCCTCGGCTAAATTCAAGCTTTTGTTTGTTTGTTTCAATAAATCCATTGATCTCTAATTGGTAGCCCTCACAAAGTGGGCTTCAAGTTCAGCAAATGACCACATAGTCGTTTGATTTTTATCATGCGGTGCACAAATTAACCCCTCAAGGTGAGGGGGGAAGAGACAAATCGAGTTCCTCATGATGTTTATCTGTTATTAAAATATACGAGGTCAGAACATTTTCAACATCCTCACTGGGTCTGTGGCTCAGCCCTGACATCTAGTATGAAATACACTGGCCCGAATCCAGAGGGAACTCTGACAGACCTTATAACCTCAGTGCTGGGCGCAGCCTGGATTCATCATTATTCTCCCCACCCCCTCCTCTCCCAGAGGTGATCAGCACCAGTACAGCTGACAGCACTGTGGCCAGCTGCTCAACACAGCATTCAGGGGAAAAGCAAGCATCCCCCCCCCCCCAACACACACACACTTGCTGGATATGGGGAAGGTTCTCCTTGAGCAACAATGTGTACCAGGTGGAATGGAAGCCATGCACATGCCCATTTTCCTTCGATGAGATCGCAGGAGCACGCTTATTTAAGGAGCAATGCCCATGTCATCTTACGGAAGGAAAAACTCTACAACCACACACGGAAGTGCATTATTCGATACTTTAAAGAGTGGCTTAAAAGTTAAAGGGGTGACTGGAATGCAAAATCAGAAGCATTGTCCTATTACTACTACTACTACTATTAATAAATAATAACAACAACAACAACACAACAACAACAAATCAATTTATGAGTCACCTATAGCTGGAGCTTTCAGGGTGACATACATAATAAAAACAAATATACTAAAACTAGTGATAAAACACACAACCATTTTCTAAAAAAAGAATTTAAAAAGCAGCAACAATAAACCTCTTCCATGTGGCAGGATTCCCCAGTGCAGCCTTGCGCTGCAATCATGAGGGCGATCACATTATAAGTCCCCCGCTAACAACCTCTCTCTCCCAGGGGTGCAGTAATGCCGTCAGGAGTTACCACATGATCTGACCAATCCATGCTGTTCTTACAGCCCAAGTATGGGGAAAGAATGCTCCAGCAGCAACCACAGGTGCTTCCAGAGGGAGGACTCCTGCCACTCCCAATCAAAAAGCATTGTGCAGCTATTCCGTCTTTTCCTCCTTAACAGATTTATATTTTTTTTCTGCTAAGAAAAATAGAGGGAAGTAGCAGTGGGAAAACACAGGCAGGTTTCAAAGGGCTAACGATGTCATCAGGAGCCCCTGTAAAATTCTGTGAATGAGGCTGGGTAATTGCACAGTAAGGGCCTTGTCTGGGAGCGCCCCACATCATGGCTCATAATGTCTAAAGTCTTCTAGTTATTAGACGTCAGTTTGCGGTCTGAGTCTGGGAGATCTGGGACAAGTCTTTGTCCCTCTGCCTCAGTCCCCACCTGTAAACCGGGATTGCTGATCACTTCCGTTACAGGATTATTGTGAAGGAAAATGCGATTAAAAATGAAAGTGCTTTGCCATTTAAATGTTTTCAGTAAATGTTAATTCTTAAAGAAAACAAACAAACTGCCTTGCATCAACCCATTCAGAAGTACTTTTGTTTTACTTTCCATCAGGGCTTGACTCATGGGAAAGCCTGTCCCCCAGTAGCCTTGGGCTTTAACCAGCACTTTTCCTCTAAATCATATAGTCTCAGATGCTTCCAGTTTGTTTCAGAGACTGTTCACCTTGGAAAATGCAGCATGGGACCTACACACAGGAGCTACATGATCTAATAAAGAGCTTATCTGTTTTAAGCAATGCTCTTCTACATACACTAATCCAGCTAGTCCTTGCTATCAAACTTTGAGCGCATTAGGGTTTGGTGATGAGGACAAATATGGCTTGATATGGGCAATATGTTTAGAAGCCATTTAGCATAACTTTGTGTAACCTTTCTCTCTTTCTTTTAAAGCATTCATACACCCAAAAATGTTAATTGTAATGCAGGCTGATCAGCACCTAAAGCAACTTTACAATATTATCATAAGCTGGAAACACATGTGTGCACACATAAACACACACCTCTCCTCCCTCTCGCTCATCTTGCTGCATTTAATGAAGCCAATTTAAAAATCCTTTTCATATGTATTGAAGATGTCCATGTCAGAAACAGTAGGTGGTGAAGCTACTTCCCTTTGGCCTAGCCTTCTTGAATCTTGGCTCTCATTTCTTTCTCCCTGCCATCAAGCCTTTGCCTCTACATAGGGATAGCAGACAGTGCTAAAGACAGGTTAATAAATATTACAAAGCCCAAGATAAAATTATGAGCACTGGCAGCATGCTAAGAGTCCTGTTGCAGGGCCTCATGGGAATGTATAGCAGCTTAGCACAGTAAAAATAATTAGGAGTGCCGCAAACTATAGGGTTCACCTGGAAATTAACCCATTGGGGTAATAGGCCTTTGAGCACCAGTGAAGAAAGAGTGAAGGTGAGCCTTGTAAAACAAGATCTTAGTTAGAAAATAGATTTCTCTCGAACAACCTAGTATTCCACTCTCCATACTTGACTGTTGTACAGGGCAGCTCCTATGCAAAGATTCCATTCCAGTCGTCACAAAGAACTGAACCTATGCAATACCCAGATCTCCCAGACTCAAACCTAATCTTCTGTTTACCAGCCATGCTCTTTGCATCCACATGGAAAAATTTACTCTCACAGCTTTGGCTCAAATCCAAGCAAACATCACTTCCATTCCCATGGCAAAATAAAAATAAGAATTCCAGTTAGGTCTCATTCACACAACCCTTTTATTGTGGCAAAATGTAGATTATTCTGGTTGTAGTGAGCACAGTGCCCAGTGAAATGGTCTTCTGATTGCTTCATGCACCCAGATCAGCACACCCTTTCAGCCAACCACAACGTAGCTGCAGGGTGATGTTCAACAGCCCACATCCTGCCACGCTTGAAAAGGGTCACATGAATCAGCCCACGACCCACCACAAGTGAATTGTTTTTACACAACTGCACATTCATGAATAGTGACAAAGGAAATACAACATCACAAACTGTGGAACAGACAAAACATGACCCATGGAAAAGCTTAAGCTCAGCACGCTGGAAATGTTTTCAGGCAAATCCCCCAAATTAGTAAAAAATGAAGCTTCCCTGGAAAATAACCAGTTTTATAACTGTCTGGTCTTATTTACTGCTTCACCTAAGTACCTCTGAAGATAACTTAACAGGAGCAGCACGTTGCCTTCTTTGCAGGGTGCATTATTATTGTGCATTCTCCAGGCAAGACCTCTGATCCAGCTTTTCCAATAAGAGCCCTAGCATTCACACAAACAGAAGTAGCGCTAGCCCTTTTCAGACCCTCCCTCCACACATAGTCTGGCGGCCTGGAATGAGGGATGGGATCTTGCCCACTGGTCCTGCTGTCCAACCTGCATGAGTTCAGCAAGAGGTCCGAAACAGCTCCAATGTGCCACATACAGCTGTATGCAAGTAGGCTCTTCCACATGAGGCCGACCTCTGCACACTCAAGGTTCCTAATCATGTGGATGAGCATGTACAGCCCCGTTCAGAACTTCTGTTGAACCCACTGAGGGTGCAGCCAGCAGTGGAGGCTGTGGCTCCGATGTCAGTGGGGCAGTGAATCCGCTCCAGGTTTCAGTCAGAACTCTAAAGGTGTGTAAAGCACCTTGGATAGCTCCTTTAGAGGTCTGACTGGTTCTGACTGAAACCTGGAGCGGATTCCCCGTCCCACTGACATCGGAGCCACAGCCTCCACTGGAGCTGGACAACACAATCCCATCCTCCACTCCACACCTTCAAAGGGCAGGTCTCAACAGGACTACGGAGTGGTTGCCAAAGGTGTTGCCCCATGTGCCTAATCACTGCATACACACAGTCTACAAAAAACAGATACATGGTAAGACAGCTTCAGCTATTGGGTGGCATGGAAATGTAATTAATTAAATAAATAATTTTGCGGTGTGCTAATCGGCAATGGCATGTACGCTACACTTTTGAATTCAAAGTGCCTCACATACATCAGGTTGGTTCCAGATTAAAGCGAGATCCATGGCGCTGGTGGAAGAGGACTTCTCTGCCCCTCCTTCCCACACAGCCCCTCTGGCCCCCCGAAAATGCTACACAAAGAGTCACGAGCCCCTGGTGAATGGGGTGAGTGGTGGTATGTGCGGGAGGGGGGACCCCAAAAAACCAGGCAGAGGGACCTTCCACGGGTGGAGCCCTTCCTCTTACGGAAGGCAGATCCTGGATCCAACCCATTATCTTGTAATCATGACAACAACCCTGTAAGGTAGAGCATCATTATCTCCATATCACAGATTGGGGGTGGGGGTCACATAATGAGTTCCATGGCAGAGGCAAGACTCAAACCAGTTCAGTCTCTTAGCCACTATGCTACACCACCTCCCAAAACTCTTTGGAGTCCTGTGGACCTTATGGAAACGAAGAAATATCTATTACGTTCTGTGGAGCAACAACACTTAGGAGTAGCGGTCAGTCCTTTAAAATAAAGGCCATCTGGTAACCCTAATGTAGACTAGACATGCTTACTCCTGCGTGTGACTCAGGAACGGAATACTTTGAAGTGGTTCAGACCAAAGGAGGCAGGATTTAGAACAAGAGAATTGAGAACATATCACAGTAGTTCTGAAGAGGCAAGTACACAGCACATGATTTGCCCTCATTTGTTCTCATTCTCTGTGAGGCTGGGGATACCAGACCCTCTTGCTTCTCACTTGGTTTTGCTTTTTTCAAGTTCTCAGTCACAAGACAATAACCAGTATAAAGAACAAATTGAACTACAAAGCATATAAAAGGAATTTGCATGCACAGTGAGGTGTGTGTGTGTGTGTGTGCGTGCGCGCGCGCATGTGACAGAGAAAGAAAGAGAGAGAGAGAGAGTAATAAAATACATCATCAAGCCTAAAAACAATTATATAAAAGGTAACATACAAATCAAACAGTAATATTTTTTAAGCCAGGAAGCAATGGCCATAACTCAGCAATAGAGCCTGTGCTTTGCATGGAAAAGGTCACCCCCAGACATCTACAGGTAGGGGTAGGAAAGACTGTTTGAAACCTGGGAGACCCACTGCCCTGGCCAGTCAGTAGCATAGCCCAGCCTTCCTCAACCTAGTGCCCTTCAGACATGTTGACTACAATTCCCAGCATCCCCAGCCAGCATTAATACGAAAGCACCCTGGAGTTATGTTTACACTGATCATTATTTCTGTGCCTTTACAATTGCTCCATGGTTTTGTTCCTCAGCACTGCATATTGCATGCTAAACTGCAAGAGAGAAAAGTCTGTATAGACGCCTGCCTCCCACTTCTAATGCCATCCAGGGCAGTTTTTGCTGCAGGCCAGTGCGGACTTGCAACACATATCTTGAGCATTTGCTCTGGGTTGCATTTGAGAACAGTTTTTCAGGTGACTTCAGTCTACACTGGTCTGCTCCCTGTTCTTCATAGCTCACAGAGCTTGGGGTGGGGTGGGGAGTTGGACTAGATGATCTCCAAGGTCCCTTCCAACTCTATGATTCTATGATATATGATAAATGATGGAGGTGCTGTGTTGCAGGATTAGCATGCACCATACAGCTGGCAGGGCAGGAGTCACACTTTACTCTCACTAGAAATGCCAAGCAGCCACATGAAAGACACTCATATTGCCAACATCAAAAACATCTGAGATTCTGTATAGCTCTAGAAATTGTACCAAAGGAAACAGGGGGAAGCAATTTAACACATTCATTTTTCCTTCAAAAGTATTGGCCCTGGCATGTAAATCCTACATGCAGTGGGGTTTGGGAATATAGAATGCAACATGCGATCTGTGGGGTGTGTGTGTGTGTGTGTGTGTGTGTGTAGGTATGCACACACAGGTATGCACACACAGAGGCTGAAAAGGGAGCAGATTGTTTGGGCAAGACCTACACAAACTTGGGCTCATGTGCATTGGCTAGGTCTGCACAAGCTGAGACCCAGCAAGCCGAAGGCAGCCCACTAGCCACACGCTGTGGCTGGTCAAGTGCTTGCTTGACAACTTCCTTGTTTCTGCTCAATAGATGTACAGCTCTCCTGTGTGGTGAAATATTGAACTGCAGGAGGCAGCTTCACCCCAAAGTATCTTCAGGCTCTGGACTGACTCCACCCACCCATGCCAGGCATTGGATTCTCCTGGACAGGAAGGAGTATAAGAAGGCTTCCTGTTCCAGGTGAACCTTGCTTGGCAATATGGTCTTCCAGAGCTCTGCTGTGTTCCTGCATTTTTGGTTATTCTTTGCTCCCAACGTCTGGCTTGCCCCTCAGTCCCGCCTTCCAGTTTGACCTCTGGTTCTGACTGACTCTTCTATGGTCCCTGATACCAATTCCATGACGCCTGATTCCTGGCTCACCCAAGACTGCTGCCCATAGGCCAGCCCTGACACCCAGGCAGGTAGCAAAATTAGGAGGTTTACTGGCTCCCTAGTAGGCTACTTGGTGAGTCACAAGTTGTACAGGGCTTGAATCACAGATTTCACTCTACAAGAGGTGTGTGTGTGTGTGTGTGTGTGTGTGTTTTATGTCTGAGACTCACTCTCATAGCCCACCAGGTCAAGAATGTATATGCTGAAGCCACATCTTAACTGATGAAAGAAAACTAAAAATAAAACCACTTACAGCCAGTGGGTGCATTACAAAGAAATGCTATCTGTATCAAATACCTGCACCTGATCAAGCTAATTCAATTTGAGTGGTGAATTACAACAGAAAAACCAATAAAAATCAGGTATTGTGACTGTCACTTTCCCTTGACACACACACAATCCAGTTCCTTCCCTGCCCCTGCTGGTTCAAAATGGTAAGATGCACAAGGTTATAACCTTATTTATTCTTTTGCACAATTGTGCATTTTTGCAAATTGACTCAGTGGGATCCCATAATGCCCTTCCTGATGGGAAAGGGAAAAAAATGCAAAGGGCACTTATTTAATAGCCAGCTATGGTTTAATAGCCATGCATTAACACTCCATTCTCCTCGGGAGTTTGAAAGGGGCAGAACAGACCCAGGAGGATGATAGCACCAGCCCCAGATAACGTCATGCGCACAGAAGCGCTGCAGGTCTGCACTGCATAAGAGAGAAGGACAGGAATAGCCCAGGCAGTGATGGACCTGCTGGCTCCTGCCCCCAGTATGTATGGGTGTGTAACTCAAACTCGGTTGCTGGACCATGGGGCCCAGATTAGACCACAGCTGAGTTCAGTTTTCCTTTGCCACTGTTGCACTCCACCCTCACTTGGTGGTTTTCTCTAGAACATGTGGTTTTGCTTCCAATGTGAATGCCCAATAGCCAAAGCCAGGAACGCCCAGGAGAGCTGTACAGCTTCCCAGCTAGTGCTTCTCCCATGCCAGCTAACAAAACTCAGGAACAGAGACAGACTTTGGGGGCTGGAAAGAGGCAGAGTGTTCCTCACCCTACCAACAGATGCATCAAAAGAAGTAAGTCATCTGGGCAGAAAAGCATTAACAGGCTTTCTAGCCTGTACGAAGCAAAGCAGCGTACCGAAAGACACTCAGCTTTTCCCCAAAGTATTATGGACAGAGCTAGGCTAGCCAATGTTGCTGAATTCAAGGCCATCTCATCATTTCTGGTCCACGGATTTTCCGGGTGGAAAGTATAGGTCATATCACAGTAACACAGAGGCAAATCTTATCCGGGCTAATAATTTCTTACTGTGGCTGTGTTCTTGCTGAGCATGAACAGCGGTGCTTCTTTATGAATTCAGATCAATCCTTCTGGTGATCAGCAATGGGGGCCCTGCTGTGGGGTGGACCTCAGCAAGTGGCCCATGATGCTGAGCCCCAATCCTAGCCCTGAACTCTCTGAGGTTGGCCAGTGTTCTTATCCCTATATTGCAGATGGAGAGGGAAGCAGGGGGTGTGAAATTTGCCGGAGGCCACATGGTGAGTTCATGGCAGAGATGAGATTTGAACTGGGAACAGCCTGGCTTACAGTTTAGTTCCTTCGCCACGATGCCACACTACCATCCACATACCTTCTCCTCTACTGGAGAAGCATTGTCACAACCTCGACAGACCAGGTGTCGGGGTTCTCTCGCAGGCAGCAGCCTCTGAAAGTCTTGCCAGAAGAAATCCCATTTCTCATCAGCCTGCCACCAGTTCAGGAATGGCTGTGTTTCTGACGGGTGACCGGTGGGTCCGATAAACACTTCGCCTTTTGCTTTGGCAGTCGCTTCACCCCTTGACACTAACTGTCCGGAGCAACTGGGCTTTCCTCGCTTTGGGAGGAGGAAAGAGGCTTCCCGGACGCAGGCCATTAGCAGCAGCGCAAAGGCACCGCCAGCGTTTGGAACACCTGGCGCTTGCCAACACGCAAATTGCCGGGGAAGCCAGAGGGGAAATGGCTGCAGCCACTGCTCCGAATTAACCCCCGCCGGCGCGGCGGACGCGGCCTTCGCGGGGAATCCGCGGGCAGCCCGGCCACGCTCGCCCAGCGACGAGAACCCCCTGGCTCAGCCAGCGACTCTCCACGCAGCCATCCAAGCACGCCCAGAGGACGAGAGCGGGGAGGCGAGCGCCTGCCTTTCACACGCGTCTTGGCACGGGAGACCGCGCTAAACCACAACACACAGGCAAGCGACGCGAGCAGCCAGCCTCCAGAATGAGAAGGCGCCCTCGAGCCAAGAGCCGGGACAGGCCCTCTCTCGCCCGCCCCGGTTCTTCCATGCATCTCCCCCGCCCGCCCCCCGCACACCAAACCGTCCCAGTTCACAGTGAACAGGGCTCTGCATTCATTCCCTGCCCCTGCAGATTCAAACACAGGAAAATATGGGGAAGGGAGGGGAGCGGGGAAGCATCGAATGAAATCCAGATCCAGAAAACCGTTTTGACCCTTGATACTCCTATTGCAATAGCGTCCATGTGGAGGCCATATAAAATGGGGAGGGGGGAGGTAGCGCTAAAGTAATGCAACTGAGGGGATGCTGAAGTGAAATAAGAGCCTTGCTGAGCCTTTTCCAATAAAGCCGAAGCCACAAGGGGCGATGGGTGAAAGCGGGGAGAAGACGGGCGGGGGGGGGGGATTACATTTACACGCACCGTATCGAATGACTCTACCACTCACCTGTAATCCGGTCCCTCTCCATTCCTACAAGTTATATTTAGCATCCGTGTGGTCGAGATCGTACTTAACAACTCTCCCTGCTGCCTTTCCCCTGGCTTTTCCTCTTCTTCAGAAAATGCTTTTTTTAAGTCTAATTTCTTCAATCGGGTGCAATCACGAACGCATCCAGATCACCACATTTCCATGTGTTGATCGTATGTTTGTGCTCCAAACTGAAGTAGCTTTGTCTCATTGAAATAAAGAGAGAGAAATAACGAAGGTGCCAAAGGCATGACCCAGAAAAAGAAATTCAACGTGATTTCTCTCCCACCCACCACCCCCCTCCAAAAAAGTATATATTCTGCCACGTGCAGGACTACTGAGCAACCCGATTCACCCGCAAGACAGTCTTAAAGGCACAGCACACGCATTTCCAGGACAACGCGGCTCTCTTGACTTGTCATTTAATATCAGCCGGGAGATGCTCAGCAACTTGGCTTCTTGGAACAAAGCAAGCAACTCATCCAGCTGCTAAGAAGTCTCTCCTGATTTCTCCATGCTTAATTCGGCTGCCGTTTCTCCTCCCCTGCTCACTTTCTTTTCTTTTTTTTCTTTCTTTTTTTTTTTTTAAGCCAAAGCACTTTATAGCTCCAGAATCCTGCTTATTCCTCTAGCCAGCTTGGTCTGTGAGGGTGGTGGTGGTGTTTTTTTTTTTATCAATTTGTACATAAACTATTCCACTGATGAAGGCTGACTTCACTCCTCAGCAGAATGAGAGAGAGAGAGAGAGAGAGAGAGAGAGAGAGAGAGAGAGAGAATCACAAGCAGTCTGCCACCAGGACGGATTACGGCACATGTTTGCTCTCTCCAGCGGAGAGGCTTCCTCCTCCGTCTTGGCTAAGAGCCCCGGGGCTGCCTTGGCATGGGCAGCTGCCTGCTGGACCTTCCCTGGTCGCACAGGCCCACGGAGAGGAGCTTCTGCAGCTGGCCTGAAAGTGACGAGCAGCAACATCCCTCCTGCTTGCGAAAGCACAGCAGCCCCCAGCCTAGGGGGGAAGCTGGACTTCTAAGAGCTCCTGTCAAAAACTCCAGGTGAAGAGGGCTGTGCTGGCAGGACAACCCTCGTGGAAATGAAAGGGAGCAGCACCAGCAGTCACTGGGAGCTCACCAACAAGTTTGGGGATTACAGCTGCTTTCATTAAGCGGTTGCCGAGTGTGTGAGAGAGAGTTTGGGATGGCACTGGCAAGGGCACCAGGGTTATGGGGAGAGTCTTCCCTTGCTACCAGAGAAGGGGCTCAGGATTTTTTAAAGTGTTTTTTGCAAGCTGTTAGGGTGGGACTGCAAAGGGTGGAACAGAAAGGAATGCCTTTGGGTGCATGGCTGGGCTGCATCAAGCTTGCACAACCTGTGACTCACCAAGCCAAATGCAGACCACCCTGGGGCTTGGTCACACTCCTGATTTGTTCTGCTGCCTGCCTAGAAGACTGCCAAGTACCTGGAAGACCACCATACATGGCTGGTGGGTTGTTTGGCTTGGTAAGCCATAAGTTGTGCAGGCCTAGGCTAGATGCTGTTTTGGATGGTCCCTTTCAACTCTACAATTCTGTCAGCAAGCACCTCTCCAACCCGTGATATATATTCCCTATGATAAGCAATTTCCAATCGCCCAGCAATGGTCATGAATGTGGATTGTTCAGGAAGGAGCTGTGTGAGCAGTCAACCAGATTCCTGCCAGCTTCTATTCGCAGGATAGCCAGTGCTAAGAAATAGATCTCTACAGGAATATAAAGGCATGCTCGAGCCACCCTGGTGGAAATAAACATTGTCAGGCTCACAGAATCATGGTCCTAGAAAGAATCTTCAGATCACCCAGACCAGTTTCCACAAAAGTGGCAGGATCCTCCAAAGCCGGTACTTGTAATAGATTAGCCCATGTCATTCAGCTAATGAGATCTACTACAACTAACACCACTATTACAGTACCTAGTATCCCAGTGTAATAGTACCAGTTCTACACACAGCACGATGTAGGGGCAAATTATGTGCACCCACACACTGCATGTAGAACATGTGTGATGTAGTGTGTTTGTGCATTCATGCCTTATATGGATTGTCTGTATGCCGCACACACACACAAGTGGTGGAATCATTATGCTGGCAGGATGAGTGGGCAAGCCAGAGACCTGTTTCCCACCTCACCACCAATATGCGCTGAGGGACTGTGTGAACTCTGTCTTTGTTGTCTTGCAACAAAACTCGGTAAAGTAAGCCTGGGCTATTATCCCCATATTACAGACAACCACAGATGACCAGGCATTTCCCAGCTGCAACTTCTGTGGCTGTCTCATGGACCTTTTTGGAGACAGCACAACTCGGGTTTTATTTTACCTCACACAGGGAATACCTCACGATGAAGGACACTTGAGAAGTGCATCTTGCAGTTACAATTAACCCTAATTAATTAAGAAGAGCCCTGTTGAATCAGATCAATGGCGTATTCTGTTCACACTGTGGCCAACCAGATGCCCCAGTGGGAAGCCCACAAGCGGGAGATGAGCACAATAGCACCATCCCACTGTTGTCAGGACTAGTAGCCACTGATAGCCTTATTTATCCTCTGTGAATGTCTCTAATCCCCTTTTAAAGTCATCCAAGATGGTGGCCATCACTACATCCTGTAGTAGCAAATTCCATAGTTTAGCAATGCACTGCTAAAACTACCTTTCCAAAGTGGTTGTCTTTATCACTGTCATGGCTCTCTGCTAAGCAACTCCCCATGTTTGAGAACATCCTTCTCAAAGCATGGACTCCAAATTTAGAAGTGCTGCTCCAGCCTGCTTGACCTGTGCTGACTAAGTGGAATAATTTTGCATCTTGGATACTGGTATGACTACATCCCAAAAATGGCATTTGTCGTTCTGTGCAAGAGCATGACACTGCTGGTCTGCATTTATCTGGTGATTCATCTCCATTCCAGATTATTAGGATGGATGAATCATCTTCCCATGAAGCTGGAAAGGCCATTAAGAATTCTCCCTTCTGGGCTGCAGCTTCCATATCAGCCATGCCCTGAATTATATGTACTCTTTGTCTCCCTACATTTATGCTAAAGATGGCATTCCAGTTACTGAAAACTCAGGGTGGGGATGGGTGAGCAGTAGCATATGAGATCAGGGTGGTGCAGTTCCTGCAGATAAAGAAGTAAAAAAACCAGCAGCAGGCACTTTGGAAGTAAATTGTTCCTTCTAACTTCTGAATAATGTCTCTCCTCATATTTTTGTTTACATCTTTCATGTTTGCCAACAGAACTGGATGTTCCTGTCAACATACAGACATCTTGCAGGATTTGACAGTTAAGCAAGAAGTTATGCCTTTCCATGAATGATAAGAAACCCTGCATTTTCCCCTAGAGATTTCAAGGGTGCATGATACAGAAACAGAAGACAAGCTTACATGGCCTGCCATAATCCTCATAAACCAATGCACACTATACAACAGTACTAGTAAGCACGGCATTCTGGATACCTCCATGTGAAGGCAGTGCTGTGAAAAGTTCTTATGAAAGAGCTATTTACTTTTAAAAAAAAAAAATTATCCTTCCAATCTGAGGAAGTATTTGCAAGTAAAAACAGTAGATATAAGGCGGGGGTGTGAGAGAGAGAGAGAGAGAGACAGACAGACAGACAGAGTTTTGTTGTACTCCAGCGTTCTTGGGCCTGACTCCTCCAGATTTCCATCCAGCTATCACCATGCTGGCTAAAAAAGATGGGAGTTATAATCCAACACATCTGGAGGGTGCCAGGTTGGGGGAGGCTGTTATATTCTATCTGCAAGTTCTAAATGCAGCTGACCTCTTGCAAAACTTACAGGAAAGTTAGCTCACCAAATAAAAACAATAAATCTTTCTGCTCTGCTCCATTGTGCACATGTGACAGTGGCTTCTTCCCTTAACTTTTGAGCCCAGCCATGATCTTCGGTTGCTGAGATGGAAAGATGGGGTGTGGAGGCAGGAAGAAAAGCAAAATCCAATTAAAGGCTAGAAGCTTCGGTTTGGACAGAGCTGGTCTTTCATACTCTAAAGGACTTTACAAGGCAACAAGGGCAATGCTTGCCACGGAGGGACAGATAAAGCATCCATTATGCAGACAGCCAAGCTCAGACAGCTTTGCATTTTCTGAGCAGCTTCACAGATGCAGGGAGTGTCGGGGAATCCCAGGCTGGATGTTGCAATTAGCCACTATACAGGCAACTAATGGCATTCATGTGAACACAACATTTCCAAGGGGCTGCAACACGCTCATTAGTCTAAGAATCGCAAGCTGTATGTGGCATACCCAGAATCCACACCTACCACACATCCTTACAGCAAATCAGACAGACAATTGGCTCATGTAGCCCAACCTTGCCCGACCTGATACCTTCCACCATTGGTCATGCTGGTTGGGGATGATGGGAGATGTAGGCCAAAACATATGGACAGCACTAGGTTGGGGAAGGCTTATCTAGACCAATATTGCCTACTCTGGCAGGCAGATGTCCTGCCTCTGAGGCCTTTTAAGTAGGAGGCCAGGAATCAAACAAAACAATAAAGCAGAAGGAGTCATTGTTAGAGGCAGATAGTCATTAAACTCTAGAATGCCCCGGCAAATTAGCACTGGCAAGGGTGGGTAGCATTAGGCCACAGACTGCTCACTGCCTCTTCTGCAGATGACCACACACACACACACGTGCTCTATTTAGAATTATATTCTTGCTAGAAACATGATTTATTCATATATATCCCACCCTTTCTCCAAAGAGCTCAGCATGGCATCAATGGCTCTTTGTCCCTTTTCATTCTCACAACAAGCCTGTGAGGTAGGCTAGGCTGAGAAAAAGTAACTAGCTCAAGGTCTGACTGGGGAATTGAACTCTGCTCTTCCCAGTTCAAGTCCAACATGCTAAATGCAATTACACCATACACATTTGAGATGTGCAATGAGCATAATGGGAACTAATTTAACTTTTAGCCAAGGAGAGGAGTACAAGAGGCACAGGGCTGAAAAATAAGGCCAAATACATTGGGGGTAACACCAGATTTTTAGGCACTAGCCCTGTGCAGACCTTGGGGGGGGGGGATCCAATTCTTAGATGCCCCAGTTCCCACCCAATAACGAGCTAAACCTGAAAAATATAGATTAAAACCCCCCCACAATAATCATATGAAGAAACAAATTGCAAAGAGAGGTCAGGGAAGTTTACTAGTCCTGGGATGTTATTGTTATATACAAAATTTCATTATCTGCTGTTTTTTTCCGTATCTTCTTTAAAAATAGTTCTACCCTGGCTGAATTGCTGTTTAACCAAAAAAGTCCCTGGAATATCCTGCCTGGACCCAGAACTTCCAAAACAATGAACTTGTCATCTATTCTGCATGCTGGACTCTTCTTCCACACATTCCAAAATCACCCCTATCTCTGATTAACATTTTGAATCAGCAATTACTATCTGTCCACAAGAATGGCTATACATCAACAAAGTTGTACAGCAGGACATGACTGAAGGTTATCTAGCTAGCTTTAGACCAGAGGTGGGGGAATGTGTGGCCCTCCAGATGTTGCTGGACTGCAACTCCTATTAGCCCTAACCAGTATAGCCAATGGTGAGAGATAATGGGAGTTACAAACCAGCAACATCTAGAAGGACACAAGTTACCCACCCCTGCTCTAGGCCTTGCACTTCTGCAAGGTCCTTCATGCCTAGGGAAAATTTGATTGGAGGAGGAGAGGACTTTGCTCTGGGAAGAGGGACATTTCTCTGCAAACCATGGCTGGGACCAGGTGCAGGTAGCAGACTGGTTTCACAAAAATCAGGATAACAGTATTTTAGTTCCCATGTCTATGTCAGGGGTGGGCAACTTGTGGCTTTCCAAATGACGTTGGACTGCAACTCCCAACATCCCTCACCATTGGCCATGCTGACTAGGGCCAATGAGAGTTGTTGTAGCCAATGGGAGTTGTAGTCCAACAGCTTCTGGAGGGCCACAGGTTGCCCATCCCTAGCAGTGGCTCTAAAGTGCATTTTGAATGAAAGGCTATTCCCCAATCACACTGCATGCCCCTCTCCTCCTCTCCCTCTTTTTCTCCCTCTTTCTCCCTCACACACTGATCTGGAAGCTGCTTATCTCAGACTGAAAGCCTGTTTTGCTTTTTAAAAAACATAAAACTTATTGCAGTAGCCTAAGTATAAGTCAGGAGAGAAATTTTGTTCTCAAATGGGAAATCTCATGAAGAAAATGGATGAACCGTGCTCCATAACCAAACACTCTGAGCTGGATCCAGTTCCAAAATCACAGAGCAGTGCTTAGACAGGAAGGAAAAGTCTCAACTCCCACGCCACGAATAGCTCTGATCCAAGGACAGATTTAGATGTGGGTACATTATTCTGTGGCTAAGTTACAATTAGGGTTTTTGGAAAGCCTTGCATAGGAGCTGAAAGACCTTGTCTTTATGGTTCCTGGTTCTGCATGACCAGAGAACTCCCTCTCTACCCTTCCTTCTTTCCATTCTGGTAACAGTTATTTATCTATAGGGCTGTAGAGAAACAGAAGGAGAATTCAACACGGACATCAATAAACCCATGGAAATGTTGCAAAGTGAGTCTCAGAAGTCAAATGTTTGTTTGTACATGAGAGAAAAAGAATGTCTGGGAGGGACTTAGGGTGTCCAAAAGGGCTCAAGATGCATGAGAACCAAGAAATTTTTTTGCAACTTATTTACTTATTATGTTCAGGTTTGGCCAGGGGCGCAGAACATGATGCCTCAAAGGACACAACCATAGTCCGACCTGCAGGTTAGTAGACACGTGATCTTACCAGCCAGATACTGGTGGACCTCCCATTACAGGTGAGTGGTCACTGCTTATTATCTATGGACTTCTTCCAGATTACTCAAATGGATGGAGTTACTGCAGCCCACTGGTTTTTACTGCAGTCCATCAGAAAAGGTAGGGCAGGGGTCTCTCAGACAGGTCTGCCCTTTGAAAGGTTAGTCATGAAGTCCCTCCCAAAGGCAGAGGCATCCCTGTTGGTCTGAGGCCAGACCATCCTCAACCTCTTTGCTTCCTTCCCTGGTTTGGGGGCATGGTCTGAGGATGACCCACCCTTGTGTTGACACACCGACATCAGTTTCTAGCCATGCCTTGCATACTTCTGGTGTGGCAGATTGTCCTACAGATTGTCCTTACACACAAATAAGAAGAGGGGGGGGGGCGGTCGAGAGGGTAGCGATTAGCATTCAAGACACTTTACAGAGTTTGGGTTTCTTTTGGTAGTTTCTTCACATTATATTTGTTTACACTGGATGGTAGCATTTACAGTTTGCACTCTTTACGGTCTTGTGGGATTTGTAGTTTTAACCACGCAGAGAACCACAGACCCTTGCAACACCAGAATACTGCTGATAAGCCATTAACTATGACAGGTAGAGAATGTAGCTATTTGGCAGAGTGTTCTGCATACATCAGGCCCAACATTCAATCAAAAGTAACTGGGCCAGGAAGGAGTACTCTAGAGAGGTAATGCTAGATGATTCATTTATCTCAAAGCTCTTTAAATTAAGCAATACCTTACAATGAACTTAAATACAAACATATGAACAAGCTCCATAGCAGGGGCAGACTGACTGCAGTGCTGTGTGAACTCCTTTTTGTCAGTGTTGTTGCAAGATCCCCCCATGGTCCACTGTTTTACAAAGCAAGAGTGCATTCTCAGGCTCTCTTAAGCAGTTGTGGCATAAATAATCTGTATTAAATTATCCTGAATGGGCACTCTTGCTTAAGAACATAAACTCTGGATGAGAATAAGGTCCACACCAGTCCATCTTTCATTGGAAGAATCCTAGCAAACCAGCTGGTACTAGGTAGTCCAGTGCAGAGTGGCCAGTGATGCACTGGTGTACCACAATCTATCTCCTGCCCACCTCTGCTATGATAAGATCTTGAAAAATATTCAGAGGCATCCCTGACCCGTTCTTTTCTTCTTCATAGCTACTCCTACAAGACACATACAGGCAAAGGGAGGGACATACAGTGAAACACAGTTCTTGTCTAAAACTAGCACCACGTAAACCTGCACAAGGATTACACTATCCATGTCCTAGTGGTTTGAACCAGGAATCTTTCTCCTCATACCAGAGCCCTGCGCTCGCGCACACACACGCACGCACGCACACACACAGAACAGGAGACATGTCAGTGTCAGGAGAGAGGACAAGCTGATCCTCCCCAGGCACACACATATTTCAGTTCTGCCAACAATAGGGCCATCTTTATGATACCTTTCAACACCTTGCTGAGAATCGTTCCCCTCTGCTTGCCGGGATGCTGAAGCTCCTTATGGCAATGTTCTCTGTCTAGGATTATGTGATTACCTTGCAGTTCCAGGCTATCTTTACAGCACAGTTTCCCCTTCACTCTCAAGGCTGTTGCATTCCTAAGAAGATACATATTGGTTAGCATTAAGAGATAATGATGGGTTTATCTCTCTGTTGGTGTATTGTGTTCGGGCAAAGGGTAATCTGGAATGACACCAAAAGAGTAATCAGACGTAACTAAATTCTACTGTCCTTTGTTTTGTGAACAACGATCCATCTTTCCAAGGCATTACAAAACTATAGTATTGTAAGGCTGATAAGGACCTACCTAGGGTATCATCTAGTGTAGCCTTGAAGCAGGACACCCCTTACCCAAAACAACATGGGCAGATGCCCATCCAGGTTTTTCTTGGGAACCACCAAAGAGAAAGATTCCACAGGCTGTACAGGCAGCTTGTTCTGGCACTGAACTGCTTATGGAATTAGGAGCTGCTAATATTGAATCAAAATCAAAACTTATTAGAAGACTTTCTGTGCATCCACCCCAGCCTAGAAACTAGACTGGGACTTCATTCAGACACCTAGTGGATCTGTGCCTCAACAGCACCTTATTGTTTCCATGACTGTCTCTGAAGTCGAGGTTCAAAAATTAGATATGTAATAATATCCAGTGCACACAACTGATAGACCAGGGTAGGGGAAATCAAGAAAGAGGATTGGGGCGGGGGGAAGTTGTATGGCTTTTTTTTTAAGGAGAAGGGAAAAAGACAAGGTGGATGTGCACTGGAGCAGTGGAGAAAGGGAATACGAAGATATCAGCAAAGCAAAGCAAAAGGGTTACAAAAGAGCAGGGCTTTCTAGGGGGTGGGGGATGTGGTGACCATGCCACTGGTCACTTTCTTTGTGTGCACTGAGTCACACTGGAGTGGTATAATGGGGGAATACTCCACTTGTAAAGCCTTGAAGTGAAACAAAAGCAGACACAATATAGCGTGGGCGTGGGGAGGCATGTCACAGGAAATTCCCATCGTGTCCATGTAACAATGCTTGAACAACTGCTGTTTGACATGTGAGAAAACAGCTGTGTGACAAAAGGCCCAGGAAACATCTGTCTACCTATCCCTAATCACCGCATCCCAATGCTTCTTCACTCCCCGTACCTACATGCACCCATACATATTTATTATTTACTTGTTACATTTCTATCCCACCTTTTCCTCCAAGGAGCCCAAGGTGGTGTGCATGATCTTCCTCCTCCTCTCCGTTGTATCCTCACAACAACCCTCTGAGGTAGGTTAGGCTAAGAATCAGTGACTGGCCCAAAGTTACCCAGTGACCTTCATGACTGAGTGGGGATTTGAACCCAGGTCTCCCCAGTCCTAGTCCAACACTCTAACCACGACACCACATGGGTTCTCATACACACACCGCCACTTCTGCTGGCTCCCCTACACGATCCTCCTTGTGCTATTTCATCTTCAGTCTCAGGTAAGTGGGCCTCAAGGACTCAGAAACCACCGGTCATTTTCAGTGGATTCAGAGAGGTTGTCACATGCACTTTACACCCTTTTGCCTGGACCGCTTACAGGCCTGTCACCAATATGACAGACAACATGGTTTCTGTCTCATGGCTAGTATTCCACACTGCCCTTTGGATGACCTGTCCCCATGTTTGTGAAACACCTGTCTAACTTGGCCGCCCTGTAAAGTGGTTGCTTTTTCTCCTGCCCTTGGTAGACACTGTCAGCATATCCCACCCCAAGGCTGCAATTCTGTGCACCCTTACATGCGCTATTGATATCAATTTGATTTACTCCAAGTCCAAAATAAGTGGGCATTGGGTTACTTCATTCTCAGCTTCATAATCCTTTTATCTATCCTGAATCTCCCACCATTTAGCTTCAGGGGATGACCTTGGGTCCTAGTATTATGACGGAGGAAGAAAAATGTCTCCCTGCCCACTTTCTCCACACCATGCAGAATTTTTCATAGGATTGTGTGACCTGAGAGCTAGAGGGACAAGGGTCCTCACGAGGGAGGTGCTAGCTGCTGTAGAATAAGGAAAGCAGGAAATCAAAATCCAGATTGCTCAGGCAGGAGTCCACGAAAGGAAACCCCTTTCCGTACTCCTTTCCTCTTACACAATGCAGCTACCACCAGTATATAAGTGACACCTATCCATCTAAGCTCGCCCTTTTAATCCTCCATGGTGATTATCTCCAGTGGTTATGTGCCTTTGAGCATGAGCAAGCTCTCTGGCATCGTGCTGCATGCAGCTTGCTCGCCTGGCAAGTGAGACAAAAGGGGACAGAACCAGCCACAGGAAGCTCAAGTAATCTCATCTAAGAAGGCATTCAAAGCAGGTGGGTAATGTCAGCCAGCATGTTGCCAACTCCTTGACTGCTGTTGAAGGCAGAAAGCACTCCAAAGGAGCACGGAAAAAAAGATGTTGCCTTCCCTTGTAACACCTGCGTAAATGTTAGATTCAAAGTGTTCCAACATGTGAGGCAATTTCAGCTGAACAGATTGCTTGCCGAGTGCCTGCAGATTCACATCAGGCTGTGTATGGCCTTCCATTCAGCCTTCCAATTCTCCGGTTGGGCTAGAGCTGAAACAAACAGTCACAGATATTCAACATTTGGAGAAAGTTCTAGTTTTGCCACTGAATCTTTGAGAAGTTTCAAAGAAAAATTTGAAAGTGTGTGTGTGTGTGTGTGTGTACCAAATGTGCAAGCTTCAGATACGTTGGCCTCTCTTGGTTGCTTTAATGTTGGCAAGCTTCTAAGATGAAGAAAACCGATGTGCTGAAAGTCAGACACTAATGAGCACTGCATGTTATCTATCAAATGCTGACAGAAACAGAGACACAAGTCAGATGTTATCTGACCATAAACTACCATCATTGCAAGCCCTGGCATGGGGATGTCAAACCCCCTTCTTCCATCATCAACCCCCCCAAATGGAATCTTTTCACAAGTAAGTTGGCATCGTAGGTTTGATTTGCTTTCTCGTTACAGCATTGGGTAGTGTGTTAAGGCTGCTGCAGGCCCCCCAAACATTTACAGTAAAAAGTTTTTCTGGATCCCAGGATGCCAGACAGCACCTGATTGCTTAGGGCAATTCTGTGTGGGGCTAGCAAGAGCTTTTCCTTCATGGCTTCTCTTTCATTTTTTTTTCTGGAAAATTAGCAAGGCTGTTGCTGTCCTGCAGCCTTTGTCCCTTGCCCTGGATGCCACCTTTCCCATGGAGGAGAAACAGAAGGACTGACAGGTGGAGCCCTGGCACTGCTTGCAAAGGAAGCAGGTGCTCTGGTAAGAGGTTTTCGACCAGAGGTTTGCAATGGCCAGAACAACTTTTGCCTGAATCCCAGTTCTCTTGAGAACATAAGAAGAGCCATGCTGGATCAGACAAAGGGTCCATCTTATCCAGCATTCTGTTAGCACGGTGGACAACCAGCTGCATGTGGGAAGCCCACAGGCAGGACATGAGTCCAATAGCACCCTCTTCCGGGAGCTCAGGTGGCTATAAGCCCCTGAAGCCAGAAAGTTACTTGCACCTTCCCTGCCCACCCCCTGCAAATGCCCTTGCTAAAGCATGTCCTGTCATCCTGTCCCAGGCTGCCCACCTGTTCTTCCTTCATCAGTCTCCTCCTCCTGCTCCTCTTTGCACTCTGCTCCTTTTCTCTTCCTCCTCTGGCTCCATCCTCCTCTCCTTCCGCCCTTTCTCCTCCTCTCCACACTGCAGCCTGTCAGGCCATTAAATGGCCCAGGGCTAATGAGGCTCTCCCAAGTCATCCAGTTTGGTGGTTCTAGCCAAATGTCAGGTGGACCAGCAAGATCTCGGTGTCCATACAGGATGTCATTGGCAGCACCCAGATTTGGGGCCATCCTGACTTGGCCTGCACCATGAATAGAAGGCTGGCAGGGGGGAGCCCTGTCGCAGTCTACCTACAGACGAGAATACCACTGCATGTCAACAACAAAAAATAGTATCTAGTATTTAATACTACTGCATGATAAATATGAAATACTGTCAAATATACCAGCAGTTTTCATACTATTTTCTAATGAAGCCTGGCTTCTTTTGAAGCTTATCAAGGATTTCTCTATGAGAAAAGTAGCTGAAAGACAACTTGCTTAAGAGCAGAGACATCACACTGACAACAAAGGTCCGCATAGTTCAAGCAGTGGTATTCCCCGTAGTAACCTATGGCTGCGAGAGCTGGACCATAAGGAAGGCTGAGCGAAGGAAGATAGATGCTTTTGAACTGTGGTGCTGGAGGAGAATTCTGAGAGTGCCTTGGACTGCAAGATCAAACCAGTCCATACTCCAGGAAATAAAGCCAGACTGCTCACTTGAGGGAAGGATCTTAAAGGCAAAACTGAAGTACTTTGGCCACATCATGAGAAGACAGGATACCCTGGAGAAGATGCTGATGGTAGGGAAAGTGGAAGGCAAAAGGAAGAGGGGCCGACCAAGGGCAAGATGGATGGATGATATTCTGGAGGCGACGGACTCCACCTTGGGGGAGCTGGGGGTGGCGACTGCCGACAGGAAGCTCTGGCGTGGGCTGGTCCATGAAGTCATGAAGAGTCGGAAGCGACTGAACAAATAAACAACAACAACAACTGACCTTCCTCTATGGGAAGATGTTGGGAGCACTGCATTCTAAGACACCCATTCTTTTTACAGGGAGTGATTGTGAAATCAAACAATGCCCAGTGTAAACTGCAGAGGGGATGTGTGTATGGGTTCAAATGGCTGAATGCTCTTCCACAACCCCACCCCAGTCCATGCGTACAGAAAACTACATGTCAAGGAAAAGACTGGGCTGGAAACCATCTCCTTGAAATCTAGTTTTCTATGTGCAGGAAATTGTTTTGTATGGAGGAGCATTCATCCATTTAAAACCCATTCTTCTTCCTGACTTCTAGTTTTCTATTTGCATGGATTGGGGAGGGGATTCAGCTATCTGAGTCCACATGCACACACCTGCAGTCAGAAACAGGTTAGCCCCCTTGTCTGCTGCCCATGAGAACTATGCCTTTGCATGCTTCATCCAGTGCCCCAGTTGCAAGGTGGCCACCCTAAATAAGGTCAGCAAGGAGCAATAGGTGACAGAAAGTGAGTTTTCGCCGAGAGGCCAAACCTCTCCTCCAAGTGAGGTTTGCACGCTATCAGCAAATGTGTGTTATTATTGGATAACCGGCTGTGGTTTTGCTACACTACAAGTTATGCACTGTTCTTCCAAGAAGTCTCAAAACAAGCCACGATCTGTCCCCAGCCAAATGCTGATGGTGCATAAGTGGGGACGCAAGCCCTCTGACGCACTCCGTGTGCAGGGCTGTGCTGCAGCTGACTCCGGCATAAAGCTTTTCTGTTAACAAGTCTGGTTCAGAGCTAGCTAGGTTGGCAGCTAGGGAGGGGAACGGGCAAGGAGTGCCTCTCCCTCTTTTTAACCCTTCTAGAGTTCTCAAGCAGCACTGCCACTGGGTTAAGGAATCAGCCAGCAAAAGGAGTATTAAGAGCCTCCTTCAAAATAGAAGGAGCTCAAGGTGCTACCTGAAAGATGTTCATAGAGATATACAAGTCTAGGGCTGGAAGGAATTGGGATGTTCTCTGTGGCAGGATGCCCCCAGCCACTCTCTCATCTCAGGCCACTGCTGTGGGGGGTTGGGGGAGGTAGCCAAAGTGTGCAACGCCTAGCAGTATGTCAAGCAGCAGCAACCCCCTTTCAACCTGAGGGCCAAATTCAATTTCAGAGAAGCTCTCTGGGGCTGCATGCTAGTGGTGGGCAGGGCCGAAGGCAAAAGAGGCAGGGCAAACATTCCAGAAATATCAGCATATTTTGGCTTGAAGCTCTTACGGCCAGTAAGCCTTAGGAGGGGCATTCCAACCTTTAAAAATGGAGCAGAGTGGTGGTGGAGAGGGACCATGCAAAAGACAGGAAACCACCAAATAATTGGTGGATGGGGGAAAGGGGTTCTCCAGAGGGCCAGACTGGGGCTGCAGGTGGGTCAGATTTGACCCACAAGCCCGAGGTTCCACACCCCTGAGGTGCAGAATGTGAGCTGTGAGCCTGCTGTGGGAGAAATGTACTCACCGCATCCTCTCCTGGTTCTCAGGGGAAAACACATTCTTCTGGTTTCTGCTCCTTGTATCACATCCCGGTTAGTAAACTGACATTAAGCCACAGTTTCCCAGTTCTGATATAAGGGGAAACTGTGGTTTAAAATAGCTAGGACAGAAGTGCCAAAGCTAGGGTGTGAAAAGAGGAAGGAAGCGGTGACTGCATTCAGTCTCAGCTGAGATGACACTCATTCTCAACTGAATAAACCATTAGGAACATAGGAAGCTGCCTTATACTGAGTCAGACCCTGGATCCAACTAGCCCGGCATTGTCAACACTGACTGGCAGCGGCTCTCCAGGATTTCAGGCAGGATTCTTTCCTAGCCTTACCTGGAGAAGCCAGGAATCGAACCTGGGACCTTCTGCCTGCCAAGCAGGTACTCTGTCACATTGAGCTATGGCCCCTCCCACCTACTGCTTATTAAGCTAACTTTGTTTGGTCTAAACAGGCCCACTGGAGGAAAAGACAAGCTACTCTTCATAGTGGTCAATATAATTTGTAGAGATGAATATCTGAAAATTAGAGTAGTTGACCACTTGAGTAATTTTTGGTCAATAATTATCTACCTTTGAATTTTTAAATTCAGCTTTAACCAATTTGCATTTTAACAAAACCTCAATGCACAGTTGTTGTTTTTCAGATACTGAAAGAAGTATATGGTAGCTTTTCCTTATTAAATTCTTAGATATCACTCCTTGTTCACAGGCAAGGCAATCTTTAATATTTTAATTTTCAGTCCTAAAGGAATATGACTACCATTCTGTTTTGTATTTAATTGTAACAAAAGCTTTTATCATTTGCATCAATAAAAGGTTTACAGATATTAGGTAAATGGGACATCAAATTAAGTCATCATCAGGCCAACATCTAACCAAGGATCAACTTGAATGGTAGGAGATGCCAACAAAGAACAAGCTGTCTTTGGGATTTGCAGGCGGAAATGCCCCTTTGGAAACGTGAGGTGCAAGAGGAATGTGAGGAGCAATTTATCTAGACCAGGGGTGGGGAACCTCTTTCAGCCTGAGGGCAAAATTTGATTTTGGAGAAGCTGCCAGGGGGTGCATTCCAGTTGTGGGAGGACTGAAGACAAAGGGGGCGGGACCAAAAATAAAATAAAATACCAGCATATTGTAGCTGGAGGGAGAAATCCTATGCCCCCTAGACAGTATCTGGAGGACACGGGATTTTTTTATTTCCTGGCTCCAAGCTCAGAGACAAGGCTCTGAGCTCAGAACCAGGGGACTGCACTCCCTGCTCCCTCCTCCTCAAAGCCAATGGAGCTGCCTTTCCACACTTGGTAAATGGATTGCAGAGACAGGGAGAAGGGGGCATACCCAGGGGAGGGGAGGGGAGGGGACTGGGGCGGCAGTCCTACAATCTTTCCTATGGCCGCCCCAGCCTCCTACCCTCCCCCTCCCCGAAGTCTCCGCTAGACAGGCAAAATTGCCTGTCTAGTTAAAATGCAGCGTGCGAGGCACGAGGCGCCTCCCTCTCTGCATAGGAGACTCAGGGAGCATCAGCTATCGGCAGGTATAGAAAAGTAATAAAAATAAATACGTTAAGTAAGTATGTAAGTAAGTAAATACATAAATAAAGTACTCATAAGCCTCTGAGTTTGGGGGCTTACGAGTACCCAGGGCGCAACCCACAGGATTGTGTCCTAAAGCTCCAGGAGAGGCATTTCAATCTTTTAGAATGGGAAAAACTGCACAAAAGCCAGGAAACCACCAATCGGCAGGTGGGGCCAGGGGAAGGGGTGTGCCCATTTGGGGAACCCAGAAGGCTATATTAGGACCTCAGGAGGGCCAAATTTGGCCCCTGGCCTGAGGTTCCCCACCCCTGATTGTAAACTAAAAAGGGATACAAATCTCTCAACAGTTCTAAAAGCCTGGACCGACACATTGTATCCATTGCCGAGGTAACACCGCTCTTGAGAACTAGTTATAACAGTATACAGTTCCTTCCTTATGCAAGGCCTATGATGAATCCCATGAACAGCAACACTGCAGTGATTAAGTCCACTAGACTGGGAATGTTGCTCTTCAGAAATAAAACAGCCACCTGCACTTTGAATCCATCCAAGTGACGCAGTCAGTGAGCATCCATGGGGCATATTATTCAGAGATGCAGTGCCCTGTCTGTGCCAGGCAGCCTCTCTTCCAAGAACATGGCATTCCTCACAATGCATCGAGCAAAACAACAACATCAACAATACAAAAAAACTGCAATTGAATCGCAACTGAAAGGCAATTCTTTATTGAACCAGCCCATCACCCAAGGAGTCAGAGTGTCTAAAGGATAGGGCTCTGACATCCGGTTCTGTATGAAGCCTATACTTAGGTCATGATCATGTAACCCATGTTTCTGCTCCTTTAAGTCTATCCATTTATTTTTCTATAGAGGGTGGCTGGTGTTTGTGGGGCATGGCTTCAACCAGCTCACTCACAGGGAGTATGTACAGTAAGGAAAACTGTTTTCATATTAAGAACATAAGAACTGCCCCGCTGAATCAAACCAAAGTCCCATCTAGTCCAGCATTCTGTTCACACAGTGGCCAACCAGATGCCTGCTGCTATTTTTATTTCATTTCTATTTTGCCTTTCCTTCAAGGAGCTCAGGGCAGTGTACATGGTTCCTCCCCCTGCCCACACACACACTCTTTATCCCCACAATGACCCTGTGAGGTAGGTTTGGCTGGGAGGGAGTCACTGGCCCAGAGTCAGCCAGTGAGCTTCATGGCTAAATAAGGATTTGAACCTGGGTCTCCCCATCCCTTGTACGACTCTCTAACCACTACGCCACAGTGGCTCTCTACTGTAATAATATCCTTTCTAAGGGGCAAACGTCAGATCTTAGTCAGCCCAGCCAGCAGCAGAAAGCAAACTGCCTGTAGAAAGCAAACTGCCTGTAGACTCCCCTGGAGATGCTGCTAATTTGTTGGAAGGCAGTTGCAAGGGAACATGGCATCAGAAGTGAAACCATAAAGGGAACATTTGCGGGAGCGAAATGTTTGTTCTCTGGACTCTGGGGATACCAGGCTAGAGGGTTTGCCTGTGTGCAGTTTACCGTATTGCTGAAGAAACTGTATGTGCAGTTATATGCTTAGTAAGGAACACATATTGTAGTTGTGAATTCTATGTTTACAAGAGATCCATTCATATCAATGTGATGAAATCGCTGTGTGTTCAACACTTGACTTCCTTGTATTCCTTATATGGGAGCAACTTCATGGCCTAAGAAGGTTCTGGTAACAGTTTATTTTATTTATTATCTAGCTGATGGTTGGGTTTTTTTTGGGGGGGGGGTTCAATAGTATTGTTTGATTAGAGCTTGTGTTTTGTGTTTTTATTTGTAAACAGCTTTGTGATGTATTATGAAAAGTGGTATATAAATTCCATAAATATATAGTAACTGTTATCAAAAGGCATATAGAACTACAGAAGGGAGAAAAATGTAATTTTATTAAAGAAAACACCCTCATTGCTGGGTTACATGTGCACCGTTTGTATAATGTGTGATGGGCAGTAGGTTCCTACATGAATTAGATCCTCAAGCTGCTGCAGGGAGGAGAGAGACTTTCATATGACAAACTGTAGAATTCGGCTTTTCTATTTGCGCAGTCATGATTATATAAGGATTCCGTGCAATTCATTCTAATTTCAAATAGTCTTTCTAGAATCCACAGGATTTTTGTGGAGAGACTGGTGTGATGGAGAATAAGGGATATTATTGCATTTTACATTTGGGGGGACCTACTGGAAATGAAGGTGCTAGGTGAGACTGATCTGCAGAAATCCTGTCAGCATACAACTGACATCTCACATATATGCTTTCTGGCAACTAAGCCCTATACACATACTTGGAAATTTCTTTACAACTATGAGGGCTAGAATCTTGTTCTTAAAAAGAAAATAAAGGCTTATCTGAATAGTCAGATGCACACAGTGGAACCTTGTCACTGCCATCCTGGCCCGTCTGTATAGACATTATATGAATGGCCTAGAAACAGCTGATGTGGGAGAGATCAAAGCCCTATACACACTTTCATGCTCAGTGTGTGAAGGTCTAAATGAAGCCAGGGGTGCAGGGACATTGGGGGCAGGGCTTACATGCACACCCACTTCCCCGAACTCACCTTTGTCCTACACAGGCTGCTGGCTCTGATGTTACTGGAGTGGTGAATCTGCTCTTTTCTGAAACAGAATCTGTTCTGACTGGATAGCTCCTCCACACCTTGGATAGCTCCTCTAGAGTTCTGACTGGAACCCGGAGCAGATTCATTGCCCCACTGACATCGGAACCACCAGCTTCCACTGCCTATATAGAGAAAGCGAATGCCTGCATAGGGCTTAGACCTCCACCTCTCCCCTCACAACAAGGTCCAGGAGAAAGTGAGGAGAAGATAACATTCTTAAAGCCAGAGACCCTAGTGGCATCAAGCAGTGTGGTCAGGAACTCTTGTGTTCAGTGGCATGACCTGATGTCAGAGCCTATAAGCACGTCTCTGTCTCAGTTCAAGAGACACATCCCCTTGAAGGACTTCCTTATGATAATGGAAGAGTCAGAAAACTCTGGAAACATACATCATTGCAGGTTTTTATACTTTAAGTGCTGATGTCTAAACCAGCCAGCCAACCACTGGCGAACATGCAGTGCCACAGAACAAACACACCTTAGAGTGCGAGAAGCTCCAAATGGTGACAATAGACTGTGTGATATTGAGCCTGGGAAACACCTGTTCCACAAAGGAATGTCCTCCCCATCTGCTCGCCATCCAAATGAAAACCAGCTTATATCGAGATGAAATTAGGAGAGTAACTCTAAGTCAAAAGCACTTAAAACATACAAGCATCCATGTGTGACAAACATACTTGTAAACTAGATTATGCAGGGCCCGTTCATTGTTTCGCCTGTATCCAGCACACTCCTCAAACTGAGAGCTTCTGGTGCTGATGTGGGATATTTGCTGCCCATTCCTTCACTATCTCTTAAACAACTGGACAACCATGCTGCTTCTCTGGAAGCTAGTCTAAGTGCTGCGTGTCTTTAGCTCCTGATTTGCTCTTCTCACTAGGGATTATTGGGGCTCCATTGAAATGCAGGCTGCCATACAAGCATTGTCTGTGTAGACTTCACATTGGAGGGCAAAGGATCAGAGAGAGACAGAGAGACAGAGAGTAAGTAAACCTATTCATGCAGCTTACTTGGACTTGTTGGGTCACCAAATCTTCGGAGCCTCCCACTGGAGGTCCTTGAGATTCCTAGGGCAAAAAGAAAATGGGTGTCAGTGGTTAAGCAGATGTAGGGTTCAGGAGATGACATGTGGTAGGTAGGGCAGTGGTTGCTTTACCAAAGGGTATCAGCCTAGATTATTAGACATTGCTGATACTTTCCAATCTACCATGTTATGACTCTACTGCATATATGCCACGACATCAAAGATCTTGCTTCTATTTGCATCAGCAGAGTCCTGGAGAGATGCAAGGGCTCAACATTTCATAGAATCATAGAATAGTAGGGTTGGAAGGGGCCTACAAGGCCATCGAGTCCAACCCCCTGCTCAATGCAGGAATCCAAGTCAGAGCATCCCTGACAGACGGCTGTCCAGCCTCATCTTGAAATGTTGAAGTACAGATCCTCAGCATTCCCACCTATTGCAGAAAGGAAAACTGGGGTGTCTCCTCACCTCCGTGGTTGTATTCCTATTTCTAAGAAAATAATAACTCTAGAAAGCAACCACCAAACCCCACTCAGTCAAATAATTTGAAGGGGAGGTTGCCATCTAGAAGGATTGGTCTTTTTCTTTAGCCCGACAAGGGTCCTATGTGATAAGCAAAGTTCAGGAGCTCTTTATATCTCCTATCATTGCATTGGCTTTTTATGCTTTCACATATACAAAACTTTAAAATAAAGCAAACTAATAAAAATAGTCATTAAAAGCACAGGTTTTTAATAGTCCTGCCAGGAAAAAAGAAAGAAAGATTACCTAACATTACCCACAAGCCTCTTGTGATTTCCATCATACTCAAATAAGCCAGGCAACCTTTGGATTATCCTTGCAGCTGACTATTAATCACTCAAGGGATGGGTCATGATGACTACAACTTAGCTGCCATGCAACAAACACTGACAAATGCAATCTCTCCCTGAACTTTTAAAGGTGGCCTGATCTGGATGCTCCTTCATCACTGTTCAAACAATTGTGTGTCATCAGGATAGAGAGAACTAGGAGAGAAGCAGCAAACACCATGGACATTAAGCAAGGATAATGGCAATTTCTGCTGGCAGCTCTCCTTGGAAATTGTGACTCATGCTTAAAAGGGTATGTGAATCTGTATATGCCTGGGAACTCCAGTTTGGTGATTTGCCTGTCAACAATGAGTGATATCTAAGAATTTAATAAAGAAAAGTGACCCTATATTTCTTTCAATATTTCAGCAACAACCACCACCACCGTGTATTGAGGTTTTGTTAAAATGCAGATTGGTTAAATTTAAATTTTCAGAGGTAGATGATTATTGGTAGATTAAAGGTAGATAGATGAATATTGACCAAAAATTCTTTAACTGGTCGAAGCTCTAATTTTCAGATATGCATCTCCACAAACAATATTGATCACTGTAAAGAATAGCTTGTCTTTCCCTCCAATGGGCCTGTTTAAACAAAAAAGGTGGGGGGGGCATTTCTACACCAGTCTAAAATCCTGCATTCAAAACGGGGCTTTCTGCTTCCGTTTTAAATGCAGGATCACAACGGACTCCCTTTACATGCGCTCCCCTTCCCCCCCCCTTTTCTCCCAGTATCTGAGTCTTCCATTATCTTTTAGTGATCTCGTTCTTCTTCTTCCTGCTTTAACTCTTTTGATGGAGGAAACTGAAGTGGAACACAATGGGGTAATCTGATAGCTCATTATTGGCAATCTATTTAAAAACAGAACGGAGGGCATTTAGTGCAGGAGGATCATGGCAGGGTCACTGCATCATGTTAAGAGCCCGCAAACTTCCGTGAAGGAGCAATCTCAATCGCAGGATAAAAGCCCGGTGTGAAGGAGCCCAAAGTTAGTTTAGGATGCAATGCTATGCCTATTTAGACAGAAAAAAATGCCTACAACTCAGAGCATTCCCCAGCATGGCTCACTGGGGAATGCTGGGAGTTGTAGGCCTTTTCTCTCTCTAATCATGCATAGGATTGTGCCCTTAATAAGCAATGGTTTATTAAGCTGAGAGTGTCAGGCCCATGAACTCACTCCAAGACACCTCTCTTGGGGCCCATCAGGTCTCTTGCCCCTGCAGTTGTTTTTAACTGGGAGTCTAATGAAAGGCATGGCAAGTGAGAAGGTGAACTTAAACTATACCTCCTTATTGCAGCTCTCCCACCTCCATTCTAAGTTGAACTGGAACAGTCCAAAAATTAAAACAGGACCATCCAAGAACATTCCAGAGCATGACTGTATATCCCCTCTATGCAAAATTATAGAGTTAGGGATGGTTAGCTGCTTTGTGGCTGAACAATATTCTTTGAGACTTTATGACATATGGTTTGGCAAGCCCATTTTCCACAATTCAAGAAAGCTGATAACTGACTCCCCTTTACTGGATGCTTTTATTTGATTCCAAACATTTAATATTCTAATCAAGCCCTCTCAGTCTGGCCTTCAGTACCTCCAGTCCATTTTGCTGTGCCTCTCCCCCCCCACCCCCATTTTGCTTTGATCAATTCATGCGAGAATTAAATCTTTAAAAATGGAAAGGGAATACAAGTCCAGGTCACACACAAAGTCATCACTTTTGAGGGCTGGGAGGGATCTCTTGTGTCCCCAACAATGGCATGATAGGCTTAAAGCCAACTAGCGGAGCCTTTCTCTGGATGGAGAAATCAATGTCATGTGGTGAATTTCTGCCCATTATGCAGCTGCCAGAACACAGCAGCCCTGCCAGAACAAAAAATAAATGCTGACCTCTCAGCTGAAATCTACACCTTTTGAAGAACTGTCTTATTCAGTCTCCAGTTTTTCTAAGTACCAGCCCTGCCCAACCACAAAAAGCCCAATCAAACATTGGAGTCTTCTTCTTCCAGATGAGGAATAAAATGTATCACTCCTCATCATCACTCCTCCTACAGTGATCAATATTGTTTGTGGAGATGCATATCTGAAAATTACTTTGACCAGTTAAAGAATTTTTGGTCAATATTCATCTATTTACCTTTAATCTACCAATAATCATTGGTAAATTTTAAAAAGAATATCTTTGAGTTAGTATCACAAGTTGTGACTCTGTGCTAGCTGCTAGCACCAGGGTGGGGAACCTCAGGCCCAGGGATCAAAGCCAGCCCACCTGGGGTCCAAATCTGGCCCTCCAGGGTTCCCCAGAGAGCCACTCCCCCTTCCCCTGGCCTGACACCCTTTCCTCCAAACACTGATCCTTTGGTGATTACTGTGTAGTCTTGCCCCCATTCTAAAAGGTTGAAATGCCTCTGCTAAGGCTCATTTACTGGGATGGACTGCACGATACAACAGCCCACTGTGGGTTGTTAAACTAACAGTGAGGCTGTGGCGCATACAGGTTGTGTGCAGACACCATTCTGAATATGCAACACCTGCTCAGAGGTTGTTGTGTCGTGCGAACCCGGTGAGCGTGGGTTATGCGAGGGTTAAACAACCCTCACATGCACGGACTGTCAATGGACTGTTAATTTGCATATAACTTGCATGATGTGACAACCCCCCAGCAGGGTTTGGCTATGCAACTCAGCACCTGTGGGGACTACAGCTCATCTGAATCTGGTCACTGTCTGTAAGAGCTTTAAGCTGAAATATACTGCTGTTTAGGGGTGTTTGGGGCCCTGCCCTGTTGACCTTCAGCCCTGCCCGCCAGTGGAATGCGGCCTCCGAGATTTCTTTGAAATGGAATTTGGCCCTGCGGCTGAAAGAGGTTTTGCATCCCTGCACTAGCAGAAAGCATTTCTACTCAAAATGCAAAGCACCTGGTTGTCCACAGTCCCCTTTGCCTCTGGAAGCCATTAGTACTGTATCCTATACTGTTCTGGGGAGTCCTCAAGACTCAGATGCAGCTTTTTGAAGCTGGGGTGGGGGAATCAGTAAAAACTGGGTGCCCTGCCTTATGTGAGCAGAAGTGAATTCCACTAGTGCAAAGCCACCACTGAATGCAACTGATTATCTTGACCAGGTGCTCCTCCATAAATCACTCACACTTGGCTCACTTGACAGCTAGTCCTCTGCTGTGGCTTGCTATGGTTCTACAAGATGGACTTATCTGACCTGGTGCCCAACACCCTGTGTAAGTAGGATGTTCTTTGCTTCAGGGGCAGTTTATAAAATCAGTGCATCACCTGGATCCAGAATGTGTGATTGCCTTTTGTCTTGTCAACAAGTGGGTAACTATTTTCCTTGGTTTTAGCTTCCAGCCCTTCTGATGATGTCTGTCTGATCTTGTATTGATTCAGATCCTGCAGACAGATATCTCAATGATACTAATTCTGAGTGCAGGATTCATGCCTGAGCTGTTGGTTAACAAAATGTATCTGCTGTTTTTTTGCCAAACATTGTGGATAATTCTTCTTCAGGACACAGGTATTGGAATTAATTATTTTGGGGTCTTTCCTTCCTTGTCTACAATTCCATTAAAACAAAAAACCCTGACCAGGCCTGCTCCCATGCTTTTAACAGCAGCTTGGACTTCAGAAATAAAGTGCAAAGCTTTTCTCCATGATAATGTCTGCAGATCAAGCTCCTGTTAAAGCTAACACAGCTAAAGGGGAGAGAGTTGAAAATGTGGCAGCCCTAGGAAGTAATTCAGTCTGCAGCTCATCCTGTATTATGTTACTAATTAGTGTTCCACTTCCTGAGTTACTTTGTATGACAATTAGAGGATTAAGGTGGCCAGATGTAACAGGGGGCAGGTCTCCTCCACCATTAATAGTTGTGCAGAAGAGGGAATTTTAGCAGATGGTCCTTGGATGACAAGCTACACCTGCTGAAATTCCCTCTTCTGCAAAACTGTTGAACGCAGGGGATACCTCTCCTCTTTTGCATTTGGCCATCCTACTGAGGATCGCAACCAGCAATAGAGAGATTGTTGATGCTGGTGAACAAACATACTTTTTTTTTTAATGGATAGTTTTACCCCTGTGGCAGACGTGCCATATTATTTAAATGTCTGGAGCAGAGGGAATATTGATACAATAAGCTGGATCCAGACCAAATTAGCTGGATTTCAATGGGAACTAAGTGCAAGCTATGTAGTCTGGATCCAACCCAATACCATTTATGCTTGCTTACTCTGTTCCTTGGGGTCACGAAGAGTTGGACACGACTGAACGACTGAACAACAACAACAACAACTCTGTTCCTATGGATCCCCTAGTAAAATTACCCAGTATCTGAAAGATTGTGTCAGACAGGATAATAAAGAACAGGTGTGGTATTTACAGAAAAAAAAAATTAATAGCAAAGAAATGGTGTGAACCCAATACTCCAGCATTAAAAGACTGGTTAACTAAAATGTAAACATTTCAGAGATGTCAAAGCTTACTGAGTACGTTCATTTCAGAGGTGGTTACCAATTATCACCAACTTTTGAAATGTCCTGGTAGGTATCCATATATTTGTTGTCAAAAACAGATACAATTTAGACATGAATCAGTACAACTGTGTTTTTATGTAATGCAACAAGATATATGTGCAATATAAGCTTTTATTCTTATTGATATGTAATAACAATCGGTTGGGCCGCTTGCCCTTGGAGGAGTCCAGCCCTCTCCTCTGTGTTTCTTCATGAGCTACTGATCTGGGCATGCTTTCTGAATGGAAAGAGGCATGTTCAGGACAGTGACTCATGCAGAGATTCAGTGGGCAGTCTCCTCCAAAGTTCGATCATTCTGCTGTATCTCTGCCTTGGCAATGTCTGAACAATCCAATCGCACTGGTGCAACTGGGCTAGTGAAAGCAAAGTTCCTTGACCTCACAGAAGGTTGGGGGACCCTGCTGAATGGAGTAGGCTGTAGTGTGGAGAGAAGGGGGATCTCTGAAAATTATGTGGGGGGAACTTCCATCCCATCATGGAAGGTGCTTCTGCCTCACATTTGAGGATCCAACACAATGTTCTATGAGGTTTTGTGTCCTTATGTGAAATTTTTAAAAAAACATGTATTTATTTTGTGGCATTTTTGAAACACTACCAAAGCACAGCTTACAAAACATTTTTTAAAAAAATCCAGAAGCAACAGTGGAACACTATAAGCTGCAAACCGTCTAGCAAAGCACCTGCTCTGACAATCATGCCTCTCTCTGGCCTCTGCCTCATTCACAAGGGACAAACTTTGCATGATTACTCCACTCAGATGTCTTACAATATCCTTTCCCCTGATCACTGTCCCCATGCTGCTGCTCCTTAATAATCTCAAGGACACTTATTAATCATAGCTTACTTCTCCCCTGCTGCCAATTTATTAATTCACTGTTATTTTAAGGCATGGAAAAACCTGAGCCAGCAATCCCAAGAGGGGGAGATGTACATATATTTACAGGAAAAGCACACTATCAGGATGACAGAGGGCAACCTGAAATGAAATGGGGCACAACACAGCAAGGAGCACTGGGCTGGGCACAGACTTGGCCAGCTGTGCGTGTCATTTTGCGAAGCCAATGTAACTGATGCACCTGAACTACAATATCCAAGCTGACCCAGATACCAAAGCAGGAGAAGGCCGGTGTATATTTGGACAGGAGATGGGATGCTCACAGGTACTGTGTCTGCCAAAATTCCCACTTCTGCACAGGCATAAAAGGTTCAGGAGCTCCGGCCTCCTGTGCATCTTTCCACTAACACTAATAACACACAACAGCAAAAGAACCATGGGGACGGATGCATCTTAGAACATGGGCATATTGAAAAGATCTGGATGGGCAAGTTCCACATTGCATCGAGCCTTTTTACACAAGGCATTTATTGTGCACTTGTGCTCACTTACGGTAGTTTGTGGGTCCTTTATACAACATCCTCCTCCTCCAGGGCCTCTCCCATGCTTTGCAGTCACTTTAGCAGTTGTTGTTGTTTTTTCTAATGAGGATAATCTAGTATTATTTGTGAATGGCGGGATAAAGCCTCATGTCATTGCACAATTCCTCTATATCACAGCGCCACCTAGTGTTTATGCAATGGAACATAAGGAAAGGAATAGAAAGGAAAACCCTAGAAAAAAGCACATGTAAGGGAGCTGAGCTTACTCCTGCAACGAATCTGGAAACAGAAGCCTTGGTAAAGTGGCAGTTTAAGTCTGTAGTGCAGATATGCCCATCATCCTTTCCCAACCTGGTGTCCTCCAGATGGGTTTGACTACAACTCCCAGTATCTCCCAGTATGCCCCAGTCAGCCATGCTAGCTGGGGCATGCTGGGAGTTGTAGTCCAACCCATCTGGAGGACACTGGGTTGGGGAAGACTGCATTACATTATTCAAGGGAAAGCTGTTGTATGGGGCCCCAGTCTGGAATGTGCTCCCAATCTGGACTGGGGCCCCACACTGCTCTCCTGCTGAAAATCCCCCCTGGTAAACCATTTGCCCCTCTGCTGTTTACTGCACACCACTTTCTGGGACAAAGAGCAATCAGGAGGTGGGTGGGGAGTTTCCAGTGAGGGAACTGGTGTGGCCTTGCTTTTGAAGCAGCTTGTGAATAATGCAATAATAATGCAATCGCAAGAAGGAAAGAGCAGGAGTGAGAAGCCCACTGTTTGTCATCTGGCTCAGCTTCTTACCTCACTCACAACAGTTCAAACAAGCACTTCCCTTTCATTAGCGCTCAAATGAAACCAACAAAAGGAATATGCAAAGCCACAGCTGCTTTCCAGCATTAATCAGAAACACTCATTGAAAAATTTATGGTTTCCCAGCCCCTGTGTAAGGGAAACACTTGCCAAGTCTAAGCCAAGCACAGCTGCATGGAAAACGCAAGCCATGTGTACGGATGTTTGTGTGTTTCTTTCTGCCTCAGATATCCCTGGCAGCCACACATTGCATGCGGCTTGCTTCATGGAAGGGAGAGAAAGGTGTCTCTGCAGCATGCTCTTTAGATTGGCAACAGACCCCACTGTGGCCGGCTGCTCAATTCACAGCTTCGCTGGCTGGCTGGCTTGCTAGCAGGGCTGCAGGACCCAGGCAGATGTGCTGAAAGCTCAGGGTGCCATCCTGCTCCTATTGAAGTCAGCAGAAAAGCGCCGTTGATTTGAGCGTGGTTGTAGCTGCTGCCCGCTATCCTGCTGCTCCCATAGGACTGCATCCAACATTCGTCTAACTTAAGTGCCATTCATTTCCATGGGTCTACTCTAAGTAGCACTAACATTGGATAAAACCTCTAGATCAGCTTTCCCCAACCTGGTGCCCTGTGTTGGACCACAAGTCTCATCATCCTCAACCATTGGCCATGTTGGCTGGGGATGTTGGGAGTTGTAGGCCAAAGCTGTGGGAGTTCAGTACACCTGCTAAGCAGCTTTCAAGTCACTATTTCATCTTATTGGAACTGTACATTTTAAAACCAACACAGGCACAACTACACTGCACATGTACAGAGGCCTCTAGTAGCCTTGGGGGAGAAATCCTACTGTCATTTTTAAAAGACCTCTTTAAAAATGGTATGGATGCACTTAAAGGTACCTTTCCCCATTGAGATAGGGGTTAGTCTGACCCCTTCCAGACTGTCCGCCTTAATTATCCCCCCACCCCCACAAAACCTGCAGTGATGGAGCTTCCAACACACAAGTGGATGAAGCTCAGGGGAAAAAATGAAAAGATCTTGAAGAGAACGCTGCCATACAATCCTATATATGTTTACTCAGGCATAGGTCCCACTGTGTTCAAAGGGACTTGCAGAGCATCTCTAGGGGGCCAGGGAAGAGCAGAATGGCAGATCTGCCACTTCATCCCCAACTCTGCTGACTCATGCTAGCTAGGGCAGAAGGGGTGTGTGTATGGTGGGCGGGGGGTACAATTCACCAAGCTTTACAGCCTAGCAGATCCATGTATTTCCAATTCCCCCCCCCTTGAGAGCAATGGGGAGAAAATTAGCTTGCTTGCTTATTTATTTATTTATTGCATTTATATCCTGCCTTTTTTCCTCCTTAAGGAACCCAAGGCGGCGTACATAATCCTCCTCCTCCTCCATTTTATCTTCACAACAACAACCCTGTGAGGTGGGTTGGGCTGGGAGTCTGTGACTCTCAGTCACCCAGTGAGCTTCCATGGCGAAGTGGAGACTAGAACCCAGATCTCCCAACTCCCAGTCCAGCACTCTCGCCACTACACCACACTGGCTGGCAACACTGATCAACCCACACTGGGCCCAACTGGGGGAAGGAAGCAGCATTGAATCTAGCTTTTGGAGCAGGTTTTGGACTGTTCTGCTTGCTACCACCAGTGGAAGAACCACCAGCAGCAGCTGTCTGCCAAACTGAGTGCAGCAGGGGCCTCCACGGTGGCAGAGCCCTCCTTCACCATTGGTGTTTCTCCTTGCCAGCAAAGGCCAGCATAAAGGCACCAATGCACCACTGACCCCCTCCAGCTATCAACTTTATAGGGGGTGGTAGGATTGCTCTCTTTCTCCCTAGTAAGTTTGTTTAGGATTGCAGCCTGGACTTCCGAAGCCCAGGGAAGGCAGGAGTAAGTTACATTGCTGGGGCATTGGACAATAACGTCTTTGATGCATCTTTGATTATACATTTTTACAATGAAGACATACAATGTGAAGCCCTAATCTCTATCTTCTCTGCTGATAAGGTTCATTTAGGCCATTCTGCACTTTCACCAGAATCACTGACGCTATATTAAGACATCACTCAGTAGTCTTTGGTTTCATAAGGCATTAGAGTTAAATGAACAGTGGTAAAGGATACTGAAGTGCAAGCAGTGATTACTTCTTTGCCAGAAAGTGAAACTATTGCTCCACTTAATATTTTTTGTAGGTAATGAGCATCCTGGTAAAAACAAGACAAAACAACCACCTGCTATTCTGGTAGTGAACTCTTCCAATGAAGGAAAAACTGGGGGAGCAGCAGGAGTACCTGAACAATTATCTGCATATGTGTATGGCTACTTTGATCTCATTAGTAGTATGTTTTAGCTCATATTTCAATTCATTCCATTTTAAAGCCATCCTTCCTCCAAGGAACTC